>NC_087562.1:11492212-12902212 GCF_036250125.1 Pseudopipra pipra
TATCAAATGTACACATACGCAGGATTTTGTAAGGGTAAACTAACTTATCCAGTGATTGCACCAGAAATACATTTAAAGTGGAAAGTCTTCCTGGTGGGAGTGAATTGCATGAGCTTTGAACTTTAAAAAAAAAAAAAAAAAGAGAGAAAGCACGATAAAAAAAAAAACAAACCCAAACCAAAACATGCTGTTACAGTCTGATGAACTTTTTTTCCTATTGCTCTTTAGATATGAAACCATTGCAGAAACTTTTAATAAACCAGAATTCAAATCATATGCAAGAAATCGTCACGGAACCACTCTATTCATTTGCTCAAAACACTGCCCAGCACTACCTTACTGCAAGTGTCTTAAGGGCTAGCGATGCTTCACTCGCCTGCACCCTGTGCGAACTGTGGATGGATTAGCAAACCTGAATTCACAGTATGAAAGGAGAAGAAAGGAGCGCTTGGAATTTCGAGGTTTTGTTTTGCAATTTCAAGGCATATAACGCAAACTCGTCCTCGTCGCAGCTCACCCACCTAGTGTTGCTCAAGTGTGAAGTTGCTGCCAGGGCTGGGGACCCCGGAAAGGCAGGGGTAGCTCTATGCTAATATTATTACAGCGTTCTGAACCCTGAAGCACCATTACAAAACACACCCTCTGGGTAACTTACTCAGAACTTATCGTCTAACCATGTAAACCAACCATAACCTAATACTGGTACTAGAGAAGGGAAGGGGAAGGCTCCTACAGATTTTTTAGTAAAGCACATCGCTTTTCTAGGAAACCGCTCAGTACTTTTTGAAAAGAATAAACTTCGTTTTTCACTTCTTTAACTTACGATAGCCACGTAAACCAAACAAAAGCTTCACTGCCATGCCATCATTTCAGGCAAGATCCAACTTATTTCAAGGACATCCTTTAGCAACAGGCAGGAAAGCTGCTCAGTTAACATTCCTTTCTCACACTCCCACTGTCCTTCACTTGAAAACGATGTGCAAAATCAGATCAAAAGACTAAAAACAGAAGAAAACGGCTACTTTTAAAAAACATACTTGGAGATTGTTTTGACCTGTTCCATCCACTAAAAACAAACAAAATAGATAGTGAACGTCAAAAGATGCAATCATACGAAGTGAAGATGTGAAAAATCCCTCTCTGCTTTCCCAGCAAGATAATTTCCATCTCAGCTTTCCTTTTCTCTGCTCACTTTAAGAAGTTCCAAATTCTTTCATAGAAGGCCGATGAAAGACAACTAGAACCCTAACGCTTCCTCAACTGCTACTCCCAACTTCGAGCGGAAGTGGGAATAATATCGTAAGAAAAATAAATACGTTTACTGAGATGAGAAAGGGGATCATGCTGAGGAAACGGCAAAACTCGAGTGCACTCAATACGCGCAGAACTCAGCTAAAAACCAAAAGTCGACTCCCAGGACCCAAATGACTTTTAAGAAACGTTTCACAGAGCTCCGCGGAGCAAATGCTGATCTATTTGCTGGTGTACAAAGCGGGCGTCCCGGGGATTTTGGAAGCCGGGTAAACGCTCACAAGCGAAGCACAACATCCCACAAACTTTCCGACCGAATTCCCCGCGCGGAGCCCGGGACTCTGTCCCCGGCGGTCCCTCCGCGCAGCCGGGAGGCTCCGGCACCGCCGCGCCCAGGGCCGGGCGGCACCGCCACCGCTTCCCGGAGAAGGGTCCCGCGCCACCGCTTCCCGGAGAAGCTGCCGCGGGAAGTGCTCGGTGCTCCTGAGCGGCGGGGCCGGGCCGGGAGGCGAAGGGGCTCCGCCGCACCCCGTTCCTCCCTTACCTGCCCGCCTGAAGCGCTTCTGCGCCGCGGCCGGCGGGTCCCCCCGCGGCTCTGCGGCGGTCGCCCTCCTCATGGCCGCCGGGGGGGCCGGAGGCTGCGGTGGCGGCCGCAGGGAGGGCACTGCCCCGGCAGGACGCTGCCCCGGGCCGCCCGGCCGCGGCTCTAGCCGGCCACTTGTCGCCCCGCGTCCAGCACAGGTACGGGCAGAGGCACGTCCCCTCCGCCGCCCGCAGGGCTGTGCCGGACTCCTACGAAATCCCCGTGTTCCGGAGGGGAGGGAAAAGGGGGGTGAGAAAGAAAGGGGAAAAAAAAAAAAAGATACTTCACATGCTCCCTCTCTGCAAATCCTGGCGGACACAAAGCTTATCCCCCTCGCTTACCAACTTCGAGGAGAGGGGGAGACGGAGGAAAAAAATAAAAATAAAACACAACCTTAGGGAAAGCCAGCAGCTCCCCGCTGCCCTGGAGCCTCCCCGCTGCGGCCGCGGAGCCCCCTTTGCGGCGGGGCGGCTGCGCGGAGCCCGGCGCGGCGGCGGCAGCAGCTCCCGGGACGGGGCGATCCCCCCGCGGCCCGGCCCGGCGGCGGCAACTTTTCCGCCTCCAGGAAGCTTTTGGTGCAGCCGGAGGCCGGGGCTGCTGGGCGGCGGGGCAGCGTCCTCCGCTCGGCGGGACTGCGGGGGAGCGGGGGGTGCGGGAGCGCTGGGGTCCGCGGGGGGGGAAGGGGGGACGGGCGAGAAAGTGGGTGCCCGGGGGGGATTTTCCGGCCTTTTCGGGGGGACGGCGCGGGCAGCGTGTGTGGCCGGACGGGGCACCCGTCCCGCGGGGCTACGGGATCAGCCGCCCCACCGCAGCCCCACTTTGTTTCCCAGCTCCACGGGGCGCGGAGAGAGACGCGGGGGGCGCGGATCCATCTCCTGCGGGCTCAGGATGCCAGACCGCCCCGCTGGGAGAGGGCGGAGGGAAAACATCAAAAAACGGAAAGAGTTTGGAGTTTTGTTAAGAAACACACGAAACAAAACGCTGAGTTCAAAAAATTAAATAAAACCCAAGAACTTGCACCAAAACCCCAGAAGGACCCCCCCCGCGTGTGACTCCGGGAGATCCTGCTCTGTCCTGCACCGCTGCCCGACGCGGTCCCGACTCCCCGTAAGGTAAGTTCATCTATTTCGTGTGTGTTTGTGTTAAAATGTGTGTGAGGGAGAGGAGAAGAACTCACCATTTCGCTGGGATAACAAGGCCAGATCAGGGTCGGATTGGAAATGCTGAGGCTTCGCCTGCTTCCTCCGCGACATGCTGGCTCAAACATCAGCTGGGGCAGAATAAAAAATTACTAAAAAAAAATCTTCTCAAAATTACGGAAATCGAGCCTCCCCCCCCCAGCCTCCCCGATCCTCCGCGCACCGCGCATGTGTCCTGCTATAATTATGATTATCAATAATGCATTGCGATTAATCATAGAGGGGCTCTTTGAAAGGCGATTGGCACATGGCCAGCTCTATTCAAACCAGCTCGCCTTAATCAATTAGGCGCTGATTTGCTGGAGACCCTTGTCTCTCCGCCGCTCCCACCCAATGAGTCGATCCATGTGGCAGGAGAAGGGGCTGGATTTCCCCAAAGCTGTTTGGATACAGTTTAACCCTCTTAGCAACCAGCTGGAGCTGCATCGCGCCATCCTGGTTACTATAGGAATGTGTCTCCCCTCGCCCCTTCCTCCAGCCCCGACGGGCTCCCCGCGCCTCCCTCCCTCCTTCCCGCAGCTTTGAGCTGCATTTCACTTTTTTTTCTTTTCTTTCTTTTTTTTTTTTTTTTCCCCCAAAGCTCCCCCCGCCTCGCCCACAGCCCGAACCGGTGGAGGGAGGGCAGGGTGAGCAATAATCGATCGGGGGAGGAAGCACGGCGGGGGGCGGTCGGCGGGGAGCATCGGCTCCGGAGGGTCGGCCCCGCACCCGGCAAGTGCCTGTGCGGTGAGAGCCCCGGCCCCGCTCCGGCCGCCGCCGGCCCCGCGCGCTACCGCTCGTTCCGTCCCGCTGCTGCAAAAAGTTTTAGGATTTTTTTTTTTTTCTCCCCCCCCGCCCGTTCCCGCATTTACAAATAAAGATCCATTTCGCCCTCTTCCAGCTCTCCCCCGCTCATCCCCCCTCCCCCCGCAACTCCACTTCTCTTTCCATATATCACGGCCCGAGGGGTGCTGAAAATAGGAAGGGTTTGTTTTTTACCTCACACATTCCCAGGACAATTAGGGCGCCGCTGGGAGCGGCGGGCGGACCAGGCGGCCGCTCCGCCCCCGCGCCGCGCGGGTTGGCTGCGCCCGCCGTCAGTCCGCCCGCGGAGCGCGGGGCGAGCGGGGCCGGGGGCGGGCGGTGCGTCCTCCCTCCGCGGCCCCGCTCCGCTCCCCCTCCCGGCCCGCGGGCGCCTCCGCTTCCCCGATCTCCCCCCATCCCCTCCCGGGTCGATCCTGACTTTTGTTTCCCTCTCGGACGCGGGAGCGACGCGCATCTGCCCGCCGGAGGCGCCCCTGGCCGCGCCGAGCGGAGCGCGGAGCAGAACGGCCCGGCCGCGGTGCCGCGCAGGGTCCCAGGGCCGGCCGGGCTGCGCTCAGTGTGGCCCGCCGGGGCTCTCCGGGGCCCCTGCGCTCCCCTGCTTGTCCCCGGTCCCGAACGCTCTCAGCACGGGGACCCTGCGGGCACTGAGCTCCTGTCATGGGATACGTACATCACACACCGAACTTTTATGCCCGTGTGTTACTTCCAGAGGAGAGGCGTCTTACAAACAAATGTCACGGTCTTGAAATAAAAAGTTTAGTTGCAGAGAGGCTACAGATAACTCTGTTTTTAATATCTCGTATATCCAGCGCTACACGTGCACCGTGGGTAAATGGCGGGTGTCCCCCCGAGCTCCGCTGTCCGCGCCCCTCCGCGTGTCGCGCTGCTCCGGGCACGGAAAGTTAACTCTGTGAAATAAGCTGAACCGGCAGAAGCAGGAGCGCAGGCGGCTTTTTCCCTCCACCCTGACCCATCTAGTGCTCTCTCCTCCTACTCCCCCCGCTGGATTATTTACTCTTCTATAGGAGCTACTCCTTTTTCCCGTATTAATATTAACAAACTCTCTGTAAAAGCAAGAGGCTGATCAGATACAACTCATTTCAATTTCAAATGAGCCGGTAAAACCTAGAGAGTGAGGGAGAGGAGAAGGGAGAGAGGGACAAATCTTCCCATTCGAGGAACCGGCTCACTGGCGTTTTCTTCTCATTATTAAACGAAAGAGACAGTAAAACGTTTATGAAGAAGGGTTGGGGAAAAAAACAGCCGCAAAAAACAACCAAAAAACGCATACGAACCGAAAAAGCCTCCCAGGTGCCACTCCAGTATTTAGTCAGCGTTGCAAAGTGGTCACTGACGCTTCTTTTCATTTCTGCACAGGGCGAGCCCCCTCCCTCCCCGCAGCATTCGGTACAGTAGATTTTGAGAAAAAGACAAACGAAGCTATCAGCGGGGATGATGTTGAAGAATGAAGATAATAATGCTGCTATAGGTGGTACTTCACATGACATTATTTTTCACTGAATATTTAAAGAGATGTTTCGGCAGAGATGGATACACTCAGCGCAGGCTGTCACCCTCCTTACCCTGAGACAGTGGGAAAGAAACCGAACCTGAACGCACAGAAGCGCACACGTTACTCACTGCTAGCCACACGTAGATGCACACAAAATACCCACGCGGATCTATTGCATATTTGT
Source organism: Pseudopipra pipra (assembly GCF_036250125.1). Taxonomy (NCBI): domain Eukaryota; kingdom Metazoa; phylum Chordata; class Aves; order Passeriformes; family Pipridae; genus Pseudopipra; species Pseudopipra pipra. The sequence goes on from NC_087562.1 coordinate 11,497,747, forward strand.
GTCTGTATTTCTAACTATATCAATCACTCCATTAGCTTCCTACGGTTTCTAAGCCAGACGCTCTCCCAAAATTATTCGCGTTTACAATTTCATTATACTTCTGCCGATTAAGCTTGAGATAAATTTCCCCAGATGCGCAGTACCTTTACTTCGTGGCTGGAAAAAGGCGGCCGTGGACCAGTAATTAAAAAGCAACAACAGCAACAACAAGAAGAAAAAGAGTAGTTTAAAGAAAAAGAAATTAATCCGGAGAAATTAAGTTTTACAACTTTTTTTTTCGTTTCTCTTCTCCTCGCTAGTGCTAAAGCGGCGCCTGGTATTTCATCCAGGACCGGTTGATTATTTATTGTTTGTTTTCCTCTTCTTCGCTGGGGGCCGGGAGGGGTGGGGAAAGGGTGGGGGCAGAGCAGCAGTGCCAGGGCTAGAAAAAAATCGGTCTTTATTGTTGTTGATAGCAATACATCAATTAAACGTCATTGTCTCTAACAGAAGTTGTGAGAGTTCACAAGCGTAAATACTCTGATCTCGGGTTTTCCCTCTCGAAGCTGCAAATGACAGTGACATATTTTTCCCTCCCTGCCACACCTTGGAGATTTTTTTCCCCCCTCGGATTATTCTTTTTAATGGAGGTGGGAGGCTTTCTAATGTGCTTCAATGCAAATCAGCCTGGCTGCAAGACACCCGTGGTGGGGATCGATCTCCAGTTCATTGAGATGAGCACTGAAGGGAGATGGTAAACAGGGGATAATTTGCAGTTCATTCTGCTGAGAGACGATTCCAATGAGATGCATCACGCTAGACTGGATTATTGTTATTAAGGTTTGCGATCAGACACAACACCCGTAACACGGTGGGGTTAAAAGCTGCGCGATCCCCTCATATAGTTACAATACATCGTTAATAACGATCTGGGGTGCGGGGGGGAAATCCAACTGATTAAATATTTTGTGCACATGCCCCTCGACCCCTCCTGCCCGAGCCGCTCGGGGCTGGCGGCAGCTCCGCGGCGGAGGCAGCCGAGGGTCGGGGCAGCCCAACCTGCGGCTCCGCGCCGGCCCCGCTGCCCCGCACGGCGGTACCGGCTGCGGGAAAGAGCCTCTCCGGTAACCGGGCCACTCGCACGGTCACCCTGCGAAAATATGCGCCTTTCAATTAGCAGGACGCTTGGTCTTTATATTTTTTTCCTTCCTTCTCTTCCTCCTCGTTTTCTATGTTCTCTTTTTGCCTTTATTTTAGCTGAAAAAGCTACACTGCACTGGAGTTGCAAACGGCGCTGCAGCTGACCTGGCAAGTTTGCCGTTTGTCAGCTAACACAGGTTACATATATTTTAGAAATGTGTGTAATTAGGGGCTTCCAGATGCTGCAGTCAGCTGGGAACTTGGCTTTATGCTCCGATGTATAATAAACTTTTGAGACAGTCCTGGGGCGCAGCTACCCCGGGGCAGCAAGCACCAGCTCTCCGGAATTGTTTTATTATCAATAGCCTGGATCATGCTATTCACTATGGACATTTCAAGTCCTGTGACTGTGTGGGTTTAGGTATAACTACTTTTGTGGACATGCTGTCAGCTTCCCCCTTCCTTGCTCTCTCTTCTGGCTTTTTTTTTTCTTCTTTTTTTTTTTTTTTTTCTTTTTTAATTCATTTCCTAATGGTAACTCTCCAGGGGGAAGGGAAAAAAAAAGGGGGAGGGGGCACCAGAATTGAATCCTTCTCCATTATTACTGACAACTAATAATTGATCATTGCTCACAAACACAAGCTTTTAGCCGCATAATTGAATCGTAAGCAATACGGGTTGAGCCAAAGGAAAAAGGGAAAAAAAAAAAAAACAGGGAAAGAACCTCTCCCTCTCTCTCCCCTAAATCCCAGAGAATCTCAATGATGGGGACTCCTCCGCCCCCGAGATAAAAATGACTAATGCCATAACCAGTCAAGGTGGGATTATTTAACTCAATTCTTTCTTTACATATTTGCTGCCTTTTGTTTGACCTGATGGCCGGCAAATTTTTACACCTAGCTGTCCCTTTTGAGTTTATTGATGAAGGTGCTTCTGAAATGATTATCAAGAGATTTACAGCCATCACTACCCACCTACGGGAAAAGTAGTAAAATCAATCCCTCAATCAATCAGACCCCTCTGTGCATATCTTTTTAATCTGCTCTTTTAGGTGTTTTATTACAACACGAGCATTAAATATGTTTGTTTCAAATTTAACACGAATGCCTCCGAAGGACTCTGTCAATTTAGACATAAATCATGAAGTAAACAAGCTAGATGGAAAATTCTCTTACTCAGGCAAGAGAGTTAAAATCCCAGGAATAAAAAAAGATCCCACATCAGTGTATGGGCAACTATTCTGTATCTGCAGCTCACAAGGCAGGAAAACAACATACAGAAAGATAAATATGCAGCACTGCAAAAGATTTCCGTGCACTTTTACATGACTAGAGAGTGCAAGTAATTACAAATATTCTCACCCCCTGAAGCCTATCATTATTTCCTCTATTTGACATCTTTTTATATTAGAATGTATTATTTACCATGTTAAAAAATAAGAATTTTTTTAAATTAAATACCATACACTTGAGAAAGTATCTTGATTCTTGATTTCAACATTATTACTGCTCCCAAGGCATCACTCTATCTTTTATGTACCTTTTTTTTTTTTTTTTTAGGTTAAAAAATAAATTAGAGAGTATTTCAGATAGGCTGCTTAGGTCAGAAAACTTTCCCACTAATTTGTTACACAGTGGTCATCAGGTATGGTCAGAATGAGTCTATTAGTTCTATAGAGAACCAAGAATTTTATTTGGTGCCACAGGGGAAGTTTTCTCTGCAAGCCACATGCCTCTGCATCCCAGTTTAATTTTTTTTTTAATATCCTAGTGTATCACAGCCATATAAAGCCACCATGTGGCTCCACCAGAGAACCAGAAGTTTAGAAATGAAGTGACAGAGATTTCTCCAGCCCTAGATTAAAAAAAAAAGAAAAAACAAAACCTAAAAACCATTCTGGGCTACAAAGACATCTTCCAAAGACATATTGTGATGTCTCTCATCACAGAAATACCTCAGGATAGGACAAGGGAAAAAAAAAAAGAAAGAGACACTGAAATATGTACATGTCAAAAGAGGAGTCATGAAAAAAATACATCTGATATCAGATGATGAGCTATAACTAGCTATATCAGTCAAGATTTCCTCTTGACATCTTGCTTTAAGAAAAGTGCCTTTATGCAGTAGGAAAACTTCACTCAATTGCTCTGCATCCGGGTACCTATTTATGAGAGTCTTAGTATTGTTTTTTAATAAAATACATAACTATAATTTCTTTGTCACAGAACTATTTAAAATAGTATAAAATATGGAGGTGGGAGCCATTAAAAAGCAAATGAAGGAGTAGGACCAAGGGAGGTATTTTCCAGGATGTTTGAGGAAAAATATGTGTTCTTAAAAAAGGTGTTCCCTCAGGATTTGCTTACCTTTGAATCAAAATTGCACAAGAGTTCTACAGTCTGTCAAAATACAAATAGAAGGCCAAAATTTCACATGACAATTTTCTCTGTAATAGAACCTACAGATGATTTTTTACAAGGTAGTCATGTGTTGTTGGCACGAAAAGAATTTTGCTGTCAAATCAGATTTACAGAGTGTGCATTTTTATTTACATTTTAAGGTTTCATTTTAATCTGGAGAATACATAGCGATTAAAGAATAAACATGCTTCAAGCCTCAGGGGAAATGTTGCCTGTAGAGTCCCAAATTTCTTGCCTAATGAAATGAACCTGACAAGCCCTCTCTTTTTCATGACATATTTTTGATTCGAATACAGTGGAAGTATTTGTAAGTACGTGCATTTTGTTTGCATAATATTGAGGTGCCCTGATTAATGCATGGTGTTTACAACGTGAAAATTGTCATGCTCTCTGCATCAACACACGGAGCTGGCCTGGCAGCCGCTACTTGCAATAAAGTAAATGCCTCATGAATAATGTTCTGCTTTCCATGCCTGAGCTAAGCAGAGTCCTCCCCACGCACCTTCTGCCCCCAGTTTGTGCCAGCCTGTTAAGAGAACTGGTCTGCAATGGCACTATGCAGCACGTACCTCTCTGAGTGCAAATATTGTTCCGTCACAGACTTGCACATGCACTATCTGGTCCTGTGGGGAGCCCATTTCCTCGTGGAGCAATCTGATCCCCCAGCCACACTTTTGCAGTTTTCTTTTCTTCCCATTAGTGATCATATAATGTTCAGATGGCAACAATAGCCATTACCTACCTCAAAAGGTAACTCCAGGAGTTTCTGATTTCTCAGAATAATTCCACAGCAGAAAAGAGAGAAAAGAGTTGAGCGCTGAGCTGCCAGCCAGCCCTACTGAACTATCAGCAGATACTACATCAGTGACCCAGAAAGAGCCTTGAAAACTGCTGCTTCATAAACTCAAGATCACACAGCTACCACCTAGAAAATGAGCCTCGCAGTTTCCTTTCCTTACGTAAGAGAAGCTCAAGTAACAGGATTCAAAGAACAATCCTCGAAAAGAGACTTAAAAGACCCTTCCTCAGAAATCCAGAAACCAGATTTGGGGTTAGAAAAATTGTTTCCATTCTTCATATGCTTTATATAGTAAGCCTGGACTTTCATCCTGGCTTTACAAACTATCTCTTGAATCTCACCCTGAGTTACGTATTCTGTGTTTCGGTCCTTCTTCACAGAACTTCAAATTCCCTCTCACATGGAGTGTCCAGGGCTGCAGAACACATCTATTTGCATGTTGTAAGCAGCTTTCTGCAGACTAACTGGCTCTCCCCACGACTGTACACAATCATTAAGCTCATCTGAGCTTGCTCCTGGCCACTGACACCCTAGAGGTACTGCCTGAATAAGAATTTAAAGCTTGAGTAAGTTTTAGATAATACTAGAGGCATTTGGTGCAAAAATCCTACATGCAAAGACAAAGGTAGACCCAGTTTGGAATGGTTCAGCAATTCAACCCATCAGTATGTCACATACATCCTGCAGCAGGCAAAGCACATCAGGGAGAATCCTATTTGAGTATAAGACAACATGCTACTTTTAGGAATAACTTTCATCAAAGTTTGTAAAACTCAAGGATACAGCATATATTCATTTCTGAGAACATGAAAAGCTACTTTTCTTGTCCTCAGAAGTTTGCAGTGTGAGTGCCCAATCCTAAACATGATTGGTGACATTCATCCTTGTGCAGGAAGCAGAGCATAGACAGCATACCACGAGCAGTGTTTCAGTCTAGAACTGCACCTGAGCAAATCTGGAGGAGGGGATAACTGTGATGATGGAACACGTTTCTGACCACTGTTCATCACTGCCCCACACCTGGAAGTCACTGTCCCACCAGTGAGCTGAGGCAATTGTTACGGGGGGCTCTGCCAGTCTGTGCTGCACCAGCATGAGGAGAAACGTTTGCACAACATCCTTGACAGCAAGGGATGGAAATCTCCTGCATGGGGCAACAAAGTGTGATGCAGTAACTTCTTAAACTGTTCCAGCTGTTTGCAAATAAAATATGCATCTAAGCCCCCAGTCTATACAAACCGATTTCTGAGAGGAGCTGTATTTGTGTGAGTGTGCCAGATCAGGCCCATTACTAACTTCAGGAGTGTAAACAACTGTTATATAAAGGAAAGATTTAGAGAAGGCATCAGTGACAATGACTAGCATGTAAATCCCATACCTCTTAGTAACAATTCTGTTGTTAACATGTTTAGTTGACAGTTCCATACCTTTGCACTCCCATACATTGTAAGGCTGGAAGTCACTTGTTCTGTCTCTCGAGTTTAGTCAACCTGGCTTCTTCTGCTGTTGAAGCAGCTTCCATTTTCATGCTGCACAAAAGCAGTGCTATAATACACAAGAATAAAAGTTAAATGAAAACATAGAGCCAAATGCATTAGCAATGTACTGAATTAAGTGGAATTAAAGAAAGGATAAATATGGTTCATTCCTTTCTCCAGCTTCAGTACTGTCCTCTCCAACCCTGTACATATAACGTCACAACACAATAACATTGCTGCGCTCACTCTGTTCAAGCAGGATCATTCACTTTCTCTTTATTTCACTCCTAGAATTTTCAAATAGCAAAATTCAATTTCAGGCAGTGCTGCTCTCAAAGGGCTGCCAGACCTGCTGCCCCTTTGCCCCACTGCTGGCAGATGGCTGGAAAGTGGAACAAGCCCTGCCCGTGTGCCGCGACGGGTCACGCTCAGCAGAAGCAATTAGGTAAAACTCAGTGCAAAGGTGAAAGTGGGATGGCCGTGAGCCTAATGGGGGAGACAGATTGGTACCCCTACATTTGGGGCCAGCACTGGCACCAGCAGCCCCGCGGAGCACACAGCTGCCCAGGGCTGCAGAATGTTCAGTAACACGTTCCTGTGCTATAGACTGTGCCTTGGGAGGGGCCTGCGTTTAATGTTTTGCCTAGAGCAACAAAATCCCATAACGGGTGCTGGTTGCCACATTCAGGGAAGCCTGCAGGAATTGCTTGCTGGTGACTGGGAAAGCACTCACTGCTTCTCGAAGCAAAACAACTATGACATTTTCGGAGTACAGCTCCTTAAACCACCTGCTCAAATCTGCTAATCGCGGGTAATCTCGGCTCTTCAACGAGATTACTTAAAGACAATCAAAATACTAAATAATGAAAGACAAAACCAGTTACTGGTAATTTGCATCCTTTTTTTTCCTGTGATATCACACTATCTTTTTTTGTAGTAATTGTAACCTGTAGCACACTATGTAAAGTTCTCAGAAATTAACTATAGAATATGCTTCGATTTCTTATTATTCTGTCTCCTTATTGTCATTCTCATAAAATCAATCCAAGTGATAACTGGAATGTCTAGAAACAGCCAGAATTTAATCTGGAGGAATTACACACAAGTATATCAGTCCTGGAAGTGTATCTGCTCAAAGGAGCTATGGATCACTGCAGAGAATACAATGTTCTGTGCTTGAAGCTTTGGCATATATCTGCAAGATTATTCTAATTTCAGTGTAGAAATCTGACACTGTGGAATACTCCTTGGAAATGTGCATATTATAAAACTAAAAAAAAAAAAACCCTACAAAATTTGAACTTAATTGAAAATACTTTCATTTTATGGCAAACCATACTGTCGATGGTTACAGTAACTCCAGATTTTGCTAGGCCCTAAATTTTCGGAAAATCCAGGTGTCATCCCAAATTTTGTACCCTTTTAACTGCCAATCTCAGAACCATTTAGGTAAGGAAGTCTTCAGTGGTGCAGCAACACAAGGCCAAAACTGCCTTGGAGGCACTTGGTCTCAGTGTGCCACAGGTCCTGTTTTCCTGGGGATCCCATGGTTTCAGGATATCCAGGAGGTTTGTAGGTAAAGCTTGTAAAACCTTAGAAGAATACAAAGGATATTTTATAAAGCTTCCCTTAAAGGATTTTTTTCAAACCACATGGATGTTACTGGATAGGGATTTAGTCTATCCAAATAAAACCAGTTGCACTTTTCAATACAAAAGCACAGATTTATCAAGTGGCTCAGCTGCAATGTGTTCGAGGTTCCTTCACATTGAAAGGTTGGATCAGATGATCTTTTGAACAGCCTGGGCTATTCTATCATTCCATAACAGGGCAACATGATTTTACATGGAATTACATTATTTGCATTCTTGATGCTTTATTATATCTTTCAAAATAAAATAATATAATCTGGACTTTATTGTTGAAAGAATGAAATTGCTTGACTGACACATGATAGTGAAACAATTACATTAGAAGCTCTGGCTCTTTTATTTCTCCTTCACTCAGAAAAGAGCAAAAAAACCCCTGGATTTGTTCTGAACAAAATTGCAATACTGCAGGCTAAAACTTTCCTTCTCAATCTAAAAACTTTCCTTCTCAATTTAAATTCATTTTAAATTGTTATGCTTTACAAACTTCTAAATGGGATTCTAATTGTTGACAGACATTTTACATTACATGTGTCTATCACTTTGATTTAATATGCATTTTCAATGAAATTTAAAAAAGGCCTCTAAGGTGGCAATTTAACAGCAAGACATGCTGTGAATTTTAGATATAAAAAATATCTAGTTTTCAAGGATTTTTTGTACATGTGAAAATGGCCCTCCAGAAAAAAAAATAAAAAAAATCGGAGACTGTCTGTATGGCTGAATTATCAGAAGCTAAATATCTCCAAGAACATTACCTACTGTTTTAATCAATCACAGTCATCAGAGGCAAACCAGATTTTACATTTATGCAGCATTTCAGTGGTGCACTTCAAAAAGTGTTAACCATGAAAGAAATAGAATGTATTTGGAAATCCTATGTCTGGTTTATTACATCCCATGACCTGATTTAATTTGCTTCTACAGAAAACCCACATTGAAATGTCTGTAAGTAATACGTACTTGTTGTCAACTTTGATAAGAGACATTTGAAAGGAGTTCTCTGGAAGATAAGAGCAAAGCAACTTTTTCTGTGTCCCTAAAAGAGTGGAAACCAGCCCTAGGAGAGCATACAAGCTGCAGCAGAGACCTCTTCTATATCAAGTCTACTTTTGAAATCATCAGAATTGTAGTTAATGTATAAACCCTAAGCTACAGACATTGACAGCACAGTGGGAACAACTCTGCATCTTTAACTTGGAATTTGTAAAACAAAATATTAGCTGCTTTTAAATACTTGCATTTTCTTCATGACTTGAATACAAACATCTTGGCTTTGGCTTATTTTATATAAATAGCCTTAGATCATCTTGTTTTAGTGGTCCTGCAGGGTGTCCCAAAACCTACACTTGATGGCAAGAATAAACATTCATTAAACTTCAAAGGCTGCCAAAAAGTCTAGTTATTTTGATTTAGGGGAATAATTTAAATTAATCCCTATGTTTGTGTAGAAAATATGCAATGTAATCCATTTCTCTGTGTCCAGCTTCAAGTCACACTGGAAAAAAAAATATTGCTTTATTAATGTTTCCTGTTTTGAAAAACTGGAGAAAAAAAAATTAAGATTTCATATATTTTTTAAGAATCCTGGCTTAGTGACATTGAGTAACAAATATTATAATACACAACTGTGTAGTTATATCTCCACATAACTGCTGTTAAACTAACACACACAATGGACTTCTGCAATGGGAGTAGTAAAACCAGATTTTATGTTTGTTTGTGTATATATATATATATATATAAATAATCTTTTTTTAACAAAAGAGTCAATTACTCTTTTTTTGAATGGCTTTCTGCCTTAGCACCCCAACTCAGCTGATGCTGCTGTGCTACAGAAAACTCACAGTCACCTTTCTAACACATCTTCCTTTTTTTGCTGAGCCCCTCTTCAAATTTAGAAGAAACTTTAGTAGGATGGTTTAAAATTATTTTTTACTTTAAAATGAATCCACTCTTCAATCAAAGAAGCATGTATAGCATACTGTGTGAGAGGCACACTGAGGAAAAAAATAAAAGGAGGGAGAAGCTCTGCTATTGTAAATCACTGTAATGCCACTGAGGCCAATTTAGACTCGCTGAGGTTGTGGCCTAATATTTGTGCTGAAATGTTGCAGCTATAGCTGTATCCCTGAGCTGTATAAATATTTGTTGAAGGCTGACTGTTAGGGTGCAAGGGGTGGATGGCTCATCAGCAAATAGTGAGGACCCTTGTCTCTTCACCTTTCTTAAGGAAACCTTCCACTTTTGGGGGGGGGGTGTGTGGGAATTTTGCCTGAGTACATATATGATCCTTCTCACTTTGTGCCTGGATTATAGTGTGTGCAGTGAAATGGTAATTTTAATCTGGACTTTTGAACTTGCACCCGTCTGACTGTCCAGCGCTGATTCATGCCATGTACTGTATATGAATGACCAGCAATGTTTACAAAATGAATTAGCTTGACTCCAACTCTCCAGCCAGAAAGTAATCAAAGTGAAGAGCCAAGCTATTTCTGAAATTCCAGCTTCCCCAGCTAGAAACTGCATGCTCTGTCTTGCTAGTCAGCATATTAATGTAAAATGTACATGTTCGATACTGGAGGACAATTAATAACAGCAGTGATTCTGAGCAGTCTACAGACATTAACTATTCCACCCCCAAACTGCTCTTGTGTGGTGGGCAAATCTGGCTGCAGCATATGGTACAGACACAGAAAATATCTATCAGTAAGTGATTATTCTACAAGTTGCAGTGTGGTTCTTTTTGTTCTTTCTTCTCCTCCTATATTAAATTCCAGTTAACATTTTATTTCACTTCTTTCAAAGTCAATACAGGTATTCACAGACATATATTCAGGAATCCTCTTATGCAAATATTTTTAGTAGGGCTATTCATAACTGGTATCCCTAAAGTCTTGGAAGCTCTGGTTTATTTTCTCATCAACCATCCTAATTTAAACATTCAGCAACAACAGAGGTACCTTCAAAATAGTCTCATCCTATAAAACACATCAGCCTTTGCCAGATTTAACATAAAAAATTATTATGAAAGAAAACAATGTTATTTAAGCATTTTGTTTGGGATACTCTAAAACTCAAAATGTATCACTGAAATTTTTCTCTGAAAATGAGCCTCCTAATCTGAAAAGCCCACTTCATATAAAGCTGGAGATGTCTCAGAGGCAAATTGTTTGCTCCTGTAGATGGTTAGAGCTCCACAGAGGGAGGATATGAAATAAGGCTCTGTTGATTTTACAGCAGAGCATCTGAACCACTTCCCCTGCCCTCATCAGTTAAAGCAAAATTAAAAGTAAAATAAACCTCAATTAGCATGTGAGCACTTAATTTGATGCAAATTGGCATCACTCCACTGGATATCTGACTTAAGCAGAGTTATAACAGGACTTACCACCAAGAAGATCTGGGCCAGGGTATTTTAATGGGTGGGTGGGTGAGAACCTGATTCTTCATCCTTATTCAGGCTGAAAACCACGAATGCACTACAGAGCTATAGATCAGTCGACAAATTGATTGTTTGCAGGGAGGGAGGCTAAAGTGGCTCAGTTATTCCAAAATTAGCAACTGCTAGTGTGGTGTATAGCTCAGGCCAAATGACAAGTGACCATGATGCTGCACATCACCTCCCCATCTATATCATAGCTGCATCCAGCCCCTGTTGACTTTTATTTCCAGAATAAACTTGCAAATGCAGTAGAGGTAAAAATGAATAACATCTGAATAAAATAGCTTGGCAGGATATCTTTAACATTACCTAAAAATCAGAGGTTAATAAATAGTTAAATTTAGCTGTAGCTTCTCTTAAGTAGTTTGAACATAAGTCAATATTTTCGTCTTTTGTTGTCTCAGGGTTTCTACAGGAGCAGAGAGAATTTCATCAATGATGTTTCTACACTTTATAGCAGTATGCCTTTGTACTATTATCCATCTCTACCCTTATCTAACATGTTATCAGCTGTATGAAAATAACTATCAGTGCCGTCAGCCCACAGCAAGTATCAATAGGAAGAATGACAGTGGCTAGTTTGCACACTTGAAATGGTTTATTTGTTGCAATCCTGTGCACAAGATGTTTATCAGTAAGCACCAGACAGCCATGCAGAAGAAGGAGCCTTAATTCTGTCTGAGACAGCCTCTTATTGCTATTGATAGTTAGCATCAGTGTCCAGTCTGAGAAATGGAAGTGCTGCAGGCAACTTCAGTCAAGACACCCTATTGATCTACTGCTTCCTCTGCGTCCCTGCAGCTAGAGAAGAAAAATAAAAAGGGGAGGAAAAGCTTGCTGTATAAGGGGCAATGCAGCAGTCTATGACTTGCCATCATTCAAAGGGGTGTGTATGTGCATGGATATTCCTGATATTCAGTACCTTAGACAACTGTAAATCACATGCACAGCCATGATAAATATAAATGTCAATGTGCTGGAAATGTCCTTTATATAAGAGGTGTCACTAGAACTACAGTTTTAGCATGAAACATTTTTGCCGCTTTTTATTTTTCATTGACTTATTGTGCCTCTGTTATATCCTGTCTAACACAATCAATCTAAAGCATAATATCTGAGAGTCCTATTCATAAATAATACATATTTGGGTCATTTTCATTTGTATTCTACAATGAAGATTTACAAGCCAGAAACAAAACAAGAAACAATGTGTGGAATGCTCTTATTCAGTGGATAAGAATATATTACTGTGATCAATTAATCTGCTTTTCTCTGCATTAGGTGGACATCTTTATGGTACATCCATAAGGGTTTATAACTTGGGAGAGACAGAATCAGCTCTAAGGCTCTAATATAAAATGCCTGTACTCAGAAATGAGAAACTTTTCCAAAGTTTCTTGTTTGGTTGGTTTTTGGTGTTTTTTTTTTTTTTTTTTTTTTTTTTTGTTTTTTTTTTTTTTTTTTTTTTTTTGTTTTTTTTTTTTTGTTTTTGTTTTTTTTTGGTTTTTTTTTGTTGTTGTTTTTTTGTTGTGGTTTTTTTTTTTTTCGTGGGAAATGTGTTAATTTTGGCCAACTCAATCACAGCAATAACCCATCTGTGAACATAGTATATTACCTCTCATGTTAAATGAAACAAAAAATTGACTACAATAATTCTGGGGATTTCTATAGTGCCATTCATGCAAAGATAGTCACATTTTACTACAAACCACACAAATTCATTCTACAGGAGGGAACACTGACACACACAAAGGTCTCAGCTCAGTTTTCTCATGCGGAAGTTATTAGGTAAAATTAATTAAAATAAAATCTGTGCACATAAGTTGCCGGAGCAATGAAAAAGGTGAAAGGAAGACTTCAGTTGGCATTAGTATACAGTATAAGAAACTACAGTCACTGGTGCAGACACCAGCAGGGCTGGTATTCCCAGGATGGGCCATGTCAGAGGAGCAGCAGTGATGCTTTTGCCTTATCACTTATCACTTTTGCCTGCACAGAAGAAGCAAAAGTTAGGGCTTGGTGAGTTAAAATCAGCCAGAGCTACTTTAGGAAGGAAAGTCAGAATATGCAAGAACTTTGCAGGCAATATAAACTGTTGGAGAAAAGCAGGGGTGAATGGAGGGAGTGTGGACTAGGCTGGTCACTGTGACAGACCCCTCCCATTTTCCTCAGGCCCCCAGAGATGAAGGCTGGGCGGTGCTCAGGGCTTTGGACTCTGGTCCTCAGAGTGGGGTTGTTGTATTAGCTTTTCAACTCTGGAAATTTTCTACAAGTGCATCTCAGATAAAAATTGAAATGAGTTTTGCAACTATGGCAAAAAAGCAATTTTACATTTCATAGGCCTTTTAAAACCCTTTTCAATAGAAAATAAAAATAACAGTAAGGGGGGAAAAAAGGCTACATTTCCATTCCCGATTTTATAGTTTGACGTTGCAGATGTTTCTGGGTCAGAGGTCAACATGTCTTTAGGTGTCAAAAGATGCAATAACCTGAGTCAAAAATGGCCCAGTCCCCAGAACTGTGACTGTGTGCCAGAATATCCCCACCTCAGAAGCTTGCTGGCAGCAATGTGCTCCAGGTGTCTTACACTATGCAGACCTGGTAGTCATTTTAATATTTTCCATGCTCATGTAAATGGACTTGATGTGTGTTCATCAAATGTGGGAAAATCCCATAGAATTGTGTGCCATCTGTTTATAGGTAAAAGGTCTGCTTTGCTGACAATTTAGTGCAAAATCAGAACACAGAATGAAAGCAAGTACGCTTTTGTTCTGGTTTGGTTTTATAAATCTGAGGCTTAATGTCATATCAAAACCCTAACAAAGTTCAAAGGTTCATTCTGTTTGGAGAGCAGTATTGTCCTTCTCAGATGTATGGATATTACCTGAGCCCTGTGGAGCTCTTAAATCTGCACCACGTGGCTACAACTTGCAACCTAATGAAACCCTGAGCACACACAGGAGCCAGCAGGACATGGAGAGGGTGCAAGGGCCACAGCTTGGGCAGCTGGATGTCTGCACTGGTGCCCTGGACCAGAAGCCTCCATGAAACACTAGCTGACAGCATTCCGACACTTATGGTTGGCCTCAAGTGAGGAACTCAAGCTGAAGTAAAAACGGAAAGGCTCATTTTGAAAAAGCATCACCTTATTTTATTTAGCACTCAATACTGCATTTGCTTTTTTGTTAGAATTAAAGCCAGCTTTAATTCAATTAATATGGCAGATCTCGATCAAAGTGTCCATCTTTATTATTTTGGTCTGTTTTAAACGAGACTGTTGGACAGAAGGCAGTTATGTCTGAGGTCCTGAAAGCAGCTCTGATATTAAAAGGAAGGCTACGATCACAGTGATTTTCAGCGTCAGTTGAGAGACATTGACCAGTCATCAGAAGAGGAATTTGAGACCTTTTTTATCCTCCACTCCTTGTGGAACTTCCACTTCTACCTTTCCACAGAGAACTGATAAACAGACCTGGGAAGTTTATACCTGAATATAAGTCAGATGTTGTCAGGAGATGATGTCAAAGACTGTTGCAAAAGAGTATTTTCATTACACCCACCATGGAGTGAGTCTTGGGTGAAAGAAGAGTTAATGCAGCTGGCAGAAGAGAAAAACATCAGAAGAAAATAAACTGATAAAGCTAATCAAATCCAGACAATCTAAAATCTCAAACTGGATTCAAGCTAAGCTGGAAGGATGCTACAGCATCAAAAGCTGTTAAGCCATCCAGTACAACCTGAGGAGAAGACAGAATAAAATCTCTGGAGATATGCTCTGGATGCTTAGCAAGGTAGGTCAGTGTATCTCCACTCTACTGCTTTTCACAGGCTTAACCCTGCCCCTTATGGCCCAATACAGATATTTTAACCTTGCCACCAGCATTGTACTGAGGTGTAAAAGTTGAGAAAGAGAGTCTGAAAGTGCCTATGGTCAGTTAATTGGGAAAACAACCAGTTCCCCACAGTATAATCTACCCCATTTGCCAAAAGACACAAGTTTTATACGTTCAATCAGAGAAGTGCAACTCCTCCAGTAATGTGGCCAAGACATTTACTTTGAAAATTGAGGAATCTTATTTTCAAGGTCAGTCTGAGGTTTCCTGGGTTCAGACTAAAACACTTTGTAGGGCCAAAGAAATATTTACTGGGTTCTAGGGAGCAGAGAGTAGATGTGTAATTTGAACATATTTCAAGTCAGCCTGGGAGGTCTTTTTGTTTTTATATATTTGTGTCTCCTCAGACAACCTTTTTTTCCTTTTCTTTTTTTTCCCTGAGAATTTGGAAGTGAAGAAAATGATGACATTTTTTACCAGTATATTTCAGTTGGGTCATATCCTGCATTGAACCAGAGAAGCTGCATTATTTGCACCCTTTCTAGGATGTATTTCTTTCCAGTGCATCATATGAAACTATATAGTCACATTTTGTCCAAGGGTTGCCATTCCTTGTGTTAAACTAGAAGGAGTTTCTGCATAAAGCAATTTGCATTATGTGACCTTTGACAGTGGGAGTATTGGGAGAATGACACGTTGTAGGGCTAATTCCAGGTGGAGCTTCTTACACTTTGTAAATTAAGCAGCAGCATTTTGCAAATGAGCTCCATGATGAGTAGGTGATCAGAAGATGTGCTACTGTGTAGTGGAGATTAACATCGGAGCATAGGAACTATCACCTAGCCCAGCAATGGCAGTAAAAGGTTAAAAGAAATACTCAATATTATCAATCATATTAAAAAAAAAAAAGAGAGAACTCCTTACAGCTGCCAAAGGAGCTTGGGAGAATTAATGTGTTGGTGTCAAAAAGACTGAGAACGAGTGAAATAGGACTACAGTGATTGCCAGAATCTTACTTGCCTGGAGAGATAACATTGGACATTCAGTTTAACTAGGCAGGTGCCAAGAATCCTCTTGTGGATGCTATGGAGTGGCTTTCAAATATAAGAATGTACAATGCCCTCCATCGTCTGGTACTTTCTCTGGTTTCAGAGCTGCTCATTAAGCCAGGGAAACCTCCAGTGAGGTGTGATGACCTGAAAACAGGCAGGAGCTAAAGAATCAATGTTTTAAGTAAAACAGCAATTATAAAAAGATCTACAACTCCTTCCATGCAATCAGGTAAATTACCAGGAATGGCATAAAGCACCTAAATTGGAGAAAGAGTGGAGGAAGGGGGAGTGGAGGGGAAAGAAGGTCCCTTGGGCGATACCCGATAGGATGCTTAGTCTGTGTGGAGGGCAAAAGGTTAAGTGAAAATGAGATGAAGGAATGATCAGATATAGTCAGATCAGAGACAGTTAAATAAAGGAAAGTGCTAACCTAAGATAAATGTGAAGAAACACGCTTGTGCTGAGTGTGTTGGTGTAGCTGTTCTTCAGCAGTTCAGGAACAGGAGAGGAAGAATTCCCAGTTCCCAATCCATATCAGTCCTAGCTGAAGTACTTTCCAGCAAAAAACCAAAAGGGATAAGGATACAGGTTTAAGATTCCTCTCTGCTACTCCAATAGTGTAAAAGGATATTAAAGAGTTTCTAATTACATCTTCACTTTTTTGCAGGTCCCTTTTTACTGCTGGTGTGATATAAAACATCCTTAGTGATGAGAAGGAGAGTCAGGCCTGTGCCATCTGTGATTTTGGACAGCGAGAGAGATGCTGTTTTAAAGTATCAAAACAGAAATACTGAGAATTACTTGAAAGCTCCAAACTTTGTTGGCTGATTAATGATTTCATGGGTCAAAGAGCTCTCATTAGGAGTTTCCATAACAACAAACAACATTTGGTTAAAGAGATGCATAACATAGCAAACAAATGCTTGGAACAGTCTATATAAAACTTCATCAAATATTTTGGAAAATCTCCATTCTTAGCCTACTCAACAAAAAGGGCCTGGGATAACAGATTGCACCAGGAAGCTCAAGAAGTATCTGTGCTGACCAAATCTGGAAATGACCACAAGTATTTTGTTCAAAACCCTTTGATGTCTTACAGCCTTTAAATGTTTCTGAGAACAGCCTTAAATTCCTAAATGCCAGATAAAAATTCTAATTCTTAGACACATAATTTGGAGCTCAGTAGTTTTTGTGTTTCCTCGGGAGCTTAATTAACATATACAATTACACCTGGGAATTAGAAAATTAGGTGCTAATAACTGGGGAATACCCAAACAGGATTTCACTAAAATAAATTTTAGTGCTCTCAACAATTTGAGTGCTACAACTCTTTGGGGGGAGTAGTTGTGTGCTCTCCACAAAGAGTTTGGTTAGTCACAGAATTCACCAAATCTAGCTGAACTACTGTTGAGCAATACTTCTCAAGGTAGCTGCCCTTGCAAACTGCAGATTGAGATGCAGAGTGAAATGCAGATCGAGCTCTGGGTGGGAGCCCGAGACAAGAGGCCGTGAACTGCCAGCCTTGGGGATAACAAAGGGACAGAGATGGGTGACGCCAGCCAGGTGAATGGACACTGAGAGACACAGCAGGAGCCGGGAATTGCCGATCTTTTGGATAAGAAAGGAGATGAAGACGGGTGATGCCAGTGAGGTGGATGGACATGGACACGGGGAGGTGAGGCAGGAGCCGAAGACTCCAGAGAAAGAGTGAGACTTGCGCACGGGGAGAGTATGAGGGTATAAAAGGTATAAAAGCCCAGGGGTCCCTTGGTTGAGGGTCCTCCTCGGAAGCACCTGCTCGGACTGTTTCTGTGTTACTGCGCCGTGAGTAAAAGGTTTTATGGAACTAGACATCTGAAACCGCAATGGGAAACCTGGGGTCGAACTGGTAAGGAAGCCTGGTCTGACTGTGTGAGTGGGGTGCGTGGGGAGCCAAGTGGGACCCGTGGAGTCACGGGAGCCGCCGCGGTGAAGGGGCTTCATCCCAGGAGTGCAAGTGTCTGGCCTCGGGAGCGTGGCTGCCAGAGTCTCCTGAATGGTCAGACTGGGTAGTTTCCTTAACACTTCTTAATCGTTGGGACTAACACAGATCCCACATATATTTGTCAACCCTAAGCTACAATGAAAGAAGGCTGAGTCTGTGAATGAGGAGGTCTCAAATGAAAGACGTGGTTGAAGCATTTTGACCCTATTCAATCAAGGTCAATTTTCCTCTGAATTGTACCTGTTTCTTTGTCTAACATTTTAGATACCTTCCAAGTGTCTATCGACAGAGTTTATAAGTGGCATTGCGCAATGAAGAAGAAAGCAAGCTGCTCACAAAACTCCCCCTCTCCCCCATGTGTTAAAAAGCAGAGTTCCTAAGGAAAAGACAAAAGAGTGTTTGGGTCCCAGTTGTATGTGCCTATGGGAAAGGAGTGGTGAAAAGAGGCCAACAGCTCCTGGAAACGGGGAGGGGAGAGCACAAATCAGCTTTATGAGCCAGCAAATGATGGATGGCTAAATGCCAGCTGAGAGCAATACACAGAACGGGGTTTGCATTGTTGCGATTATTAAAGGTTATTTTACTTTTAATTTTTGTGGTAGGTGTTCTTACTCCTTCCTTACAGAAACCCTTGATTTTCACTTGCTACATACTTAGATGCACTTGTCATACCCAAAAGGTGATTTCAGTTCTCGGATGCCAGGAAACTTCTCTGCTGATCAAAACACAGCTGCACAGGCTCACTGGATCTATTCATGGGTGCCACAAGACTAGGGTATGTCTGTCTATACCTGTGAAAATAGATATAATTAATATAACAGATATGATACATATATGCAAATCCAGAAGCAAAAAATGACTAATAGTAAGAATGTTTTTGTTTGCCAAACCATATCAAAATATCCGAATCACTAAAGCAGTATTCAGTCCACACTCGGACTACTGCTACTGCAGTGACATCAGCACCCTCTTAGTGTATTTTATTTTACATTGAGCTTGTTTTTCAATGAAAGATCTTAAGGAACACAATTTTTAAAAAATACTTTAATTAGCTTTTTCCACACTATAACCTCTCTCACCTCGCCTTTAAAAAACTCTTTCCTTTATTTCCCACAAGTTGCTTGGACATACGATGTCAGGTCACAGGACTACATGAATTACTATTCATTGGACACTGATTTTAGGATTGGAACAATAAAGGAGCAATTTCTATCTGTTTTATATAAAATTCCTTCAGTGTAAGAAAGGGAACAGAATATTTTCTTATAGATAACATTTTTATTAATTACAGGAATGTATATCAACCCATTTAGTAACAAATAACAGAGAGGCAATATCTTCAGTATGCTTTATTATATTAATAGATTTTGTATTACAATTTTACCTTCTTCACTTTGACATTTATTTCTCCTTTAATGAGTTAAAATGCCTAGCCAAGAGCTCTTGGCTTTAAGTAGGTTCTTACATCAGCATATTAACTGTCACATTCAGGCTAATAGGCTTAACTTATCTGTTCGAGATCTCTGTCAGAAAAAGACCCAAACCCTCCCATTTTAAAAAATTGATGTAAATGGAAACTTCCACTTTAGTGGCCCTGGAAGACAATAATGCTGCTTCATCATCATCCAAACATTCAGTTTTACGGTTTTGCTGCCAAATATCCCAAATATCCGTGATAAGTGTCTCTTCTTGTAATAAAAGATACTGAACAAAAAGCAGTTTAACTGAGATTTTGAAGTCTTGATTTGCAACAGTCCATTCTGAACCCTTCATTTTATTTCCTTTTGTATTGTGCAGGCAAACAATTGTAGCTTTCGTCATGAGCTCAAGCAGTACATTTTAGCAGACTGAGCTTAAGCACATGCAGATGGGTGTAACATCAAATTTTTTTAAAGGATATTATAAAGCCAACTGTAAGCAAATTAATGTAAAAATGAAGGAATATTTTTTCATAATATTGGGTAATTGCAAGCAAAGTTTCAATGGACCTCAGAATCTCAGATACTGAGATGAAACAACTGAAGGTTTTGAATACTTTTTAATTCTGACTTAAATCTGACTTGAATCACCATTATCAAAGGGAAATCATCAATGGAAATATACAGCTATTTTTAAGAACAGCTTTAGAATCAGTTTCCTCATTAATTATGACCATGTTAATGAGAGGAGAGAAAAAAATTACCTCATATTTTACCAAGAGTCCTCTCCTTTTCCTCTCTCTTAATCCAAACCAATTCAGCAGGACTTGGGGTTCTGAAAAAACAGAATTGTGATAGATTTTCTGTATGTACCCTTATTTTTTTCTGCTAGAAGGGTACATACAGTGGTTATCTGTGGATTTACTCTCTGCTCAATGGTGACTCATTGGCTGTTTCTACCTCTCTCAGTGACACAGGTCCAGAGCTCAGAGCTCACAGGAGCCTTGCTGGGTCAAAGGTACCTTTCAGTGTCAGAGAAACTGAACTCACTCCTGAACACAGGGTCCACCGAAGTGTTTCTTTATTCAAGATGCCTTTCAGTGGTTATGGTATTTCTGACTTCTTTCTTGTGAAACTGGGAGATAGTGGTCATTTGCTTCCCTGTTTGCCTGTATGAGGAAGCAAGAGAAAAAAATAAAAATCTGTTTAAGGGCAAATACCACAAGAGATAATTCCATCTGCCTGCCTGATTTGACATTTTCAACTCAATTTCTCTGTTTCTCTGATGAATGATCCAGCTCTTCCCAGTAATAGGCACTGCTTAAGTGCTGGACATATGCTACAATAATAACAATTACAAATAATTACTCTAATGGGGTGAACGAATAACACCAATTAGTTGGTGTGATGATGTTTCCATGACAAACTCCAGCTTTATGGAGTTGTTCATTTTTAAGTCTAAAAGCTTTCTGATATCCTTTGTCAGGCAACAGTGTGACTTGACCACCTCAATTAATAAATCTGTCTTGCTAGATGCATATAGTCATGGACTGTGCTCCTACTTCACTGAAAATTTCAGTCAACACCTAGTGCAGAACTAAGTTTAGGCTTAACTGTAAGCACTTAATCATAATGAAGCAGATTTCCTGATGAATACTTATTAAATAATTTCATTGCCTATATCCTGAGGAAATGTAAAAATAGAAGTGTTGGTGTGCACATGTACTTTGTTACATATTGTCAAATTGAACTGGTTCAGGACAACACTTCAGCCAGTTGTTAACCTCATTAACCTCAGACATCAAATACAATGGACTTGCAGACATGTCTGAACTTAAGCTCAAGTATCATTCAGAATAGAAATGTTTTACTGAACTGAGAGTTAAACTGAGGCATGCTCTTGTTCAACAACAGAGGACAGAGCTTCTTGCTGAAGTAATATTTAGGTCTGTGCAAGAGACTAAAATATTTGATGTCTCTGGACATCAAATGCTACTCTGGATTTCAATATCTGTGAACCTAATTCTCAATGTTTTCAGATTTCACTGTTCCTCCCAGCATGGTAATAAATATTACAGTAATATTGAACAACATAAATTAATTGGTGTGAATTTTAAAAGCTTTACACGGGTTTAACATTTAAAACATATCACAACAACAATCCTAGTAATTTTCAAGGTCTGCTAAGACCAACAGTTTAATCAACCAGCAAGTCTTTGGTTTGTTGTTGTTGTTTTGGTTTTTTGGGGTTTTTTTTGCATTTTGTATGTGATTTTCTTCCTTTCTGCAATTCATTTTGCCTGTACAGAGAAAGGAATTCAAGAATCATGCAGCAGACCATTAGTAAACTTGTCAGGTCTGCTGACACAAAATCCACAGGTCCACCAAAATAACAGGTATCAAGGAGTTTATGACGACTCACATATATCTGCCATATTCTGTCAGGAGGGGTGGATGCTCTTCATCCACTCTGGCATAAAGACACATCAGTGTAAAATCTGGGCTTACCTCACAATTTACTGCCACACTTTCCACTCTGCAGCTGACCTCTGATAACTCTTTGCTCACAGAGAGAGGAAGTCGGTGGCAATAATGATCCAGAAGTCTTCCAGACCTCATGGGCAATTTTTCCACAGTCAAAGACTCTCAGAGAGAGAGAGATCAGTCCTTTGTTAAATTAGGGACTTAAAACAGGAAAATGACCAGGGAAGTCACAGCCAAAGGGATGTCAACTGTTTTTGTAGAAGTCCTAACTGGGTCAGCAGACATAATGACTGAGTGACCAGAAGTTCTTTCCTGGATATTAATTTACCAAGCTGTTTCTCCATACACACTTTTTGTAGCCCGTGAATTGTTTTCCCAAAGAGCACCCTTATGAGCCATCAGCACTTGGTCGGAGTTGGAGGCCTGGCTGCATAAAAGCGCTCTCACAGTCGTTCCTGCTGCCTCACATCTCTGAACACGCAGTTCAGTGCAGCTGCTTGAGCTCACAACTGTCTCACTTGCTCAGAGAGCTTCTTCACTGATGTTTGAGCAACAGTGATATCACTGCCAGAGTATGTCACTAACATCTTGGAAGCAGAGGAGGAAAGGAGACTTAAAATGCCAAGATGAAATAAAAACAACATGAATATTCTTTTTTTGACAAAAGACTACAGGAGTTTAGAAATGAAGAGTGTCTTATAGGTCCACTGATTTGGTACCTCAATGAGTTACACCAGTATGTGTGGTGTCTTGGGGTATTAAAAATAGGAATCAAACTCCTAGTTAAGTAGTGATAATTAGGTCAGAGAACAGAACCCTGTAGGTACTTCAGCAAGTCAAAATTTTACCCATTTTGTACACACTATACAAAATACTGGACTTTTAAGTTGGGGGGGGTGTTTTATTTTCAGGCTCAAGTTTTCAAATAATTGACAAGTTCCTAAATGTGCTTGTAAAAATCCCCAAGTCATGTGCTAGTCAGATAAAAATCTGTTCACTGTAAAAAGGGAAGGGGGAAGGGTGGGGAAGGAAAGGTTTGTTGATAAGTTTGCTATACTATTTAAATGTTTTAACCATGGTGTGGAGCTCAAATCAGCATTCATGTGAAGTTCCTATTTATTAGAGTCTATGAAAAGTATTCAGTAAAACTATATCTTGTTTTTGAAGGCGATGTGCCCCAGTAAATAAGGTGTAAGACTAGATCCATTTCTTAGAAATATGAAAAATGAGTGATAAACACTGTCAGAAACTATGCTTTGTCCCATTTCAAGTTTCTTGAGAACATACTCTTGTTCGAAATAAGTGATTAAATAGCCCAGGGGAAAACAGACGAGGGGGAAACCACAAAGGCATTCATCACGCTGAATCTAGGCCCACATCGACTTGTCTAAATCTATATAAAGAAAAAGGCCTGCAAGTGACTCTGAAAGTGATGGGAACCCATGCTTCAAACACATGTCTTGAAAGAACGTCGGAAACCTCGTTCCTCTTTTGGCTGCGGTTACAGATGCTTTCTCTGGACTGCGGGCTCACCAGTTTCACTTGTCTGGAGTACTCAAAAATACATTTTCCCCTGGAAGACAGTCTGCATATGCTTACAATAAAACATTAACCAAATCAAATAACTTCCACTTCAGGATAAATACTTTGAAGTAAGTCTGTTAGAGATGCTCATAGTAAATTGCTATTAATTAGTTTTTCCAATCTACTTAGGTTGTACTAATGAACACAATCACTCCTAACATATTTATAAGCAGGATAAATCCTGCCTCTCTCTATATGCCCGTGAAAGGCTCAAGGTAAAATGGATGTATTCTGCTGCAGGAACATGTGGGAGCCACTTTAGAACAGGTGGATGATCCTGCTGGTTTTCTGTGTCTCTGAACTCGCCTGTGCTCACCGCTGGACAGCTGCCCTGGTGCTGGGGCTGCAGGGGAGCAAAGTCTGTAGCTTTCTGGCCACGAAATATGTTAAGTTACATAACATGGAAAGTCTCAGCTCTGCAAAGCCAATGAAACCACATTTTCCTATAAATGTGACTTCCTCTTTTTGCACATTACCCACTTGTAATGGCTTGTTGGAAATTACATGATAGTATCTCCAGAGATGGGAACTTCTCTTCTTGTGCTTGTGAACATAACCCAACACCGAGAGGTCCCCTGGTGGGACATTTCAGGGTGTTACTGGAAGGGCAGCACCCATACCAATACCTCTCAGCACCCTCTTGCTATGTCAAAATACAGAAGTATGAATTAGAATTTTGTCTATACCACAGTTAAAAAACCCCCAAAACTGTTACCTTCAGCAATTTGAAGTCGGTTACTGGAAAATCCCTAGATACAGCAGAGCAAAGCTCCTGGCAGTTTGCTTCACCAAGTCCTGAATAGTGCTGAAATGCAACTCAATTATTTTTAGAAATTATCTCCCCTATTTTTGTGTAATTTTCTTAACAGCTTTGAATACCTAAAGAAGTACTGCAACAGACCACAAGACACAGATCTGAGAAACCTGCATGCATTGCATAAAACATATGATTCCACAACTCATTAAGTCTAATTTATGGCATATGTAATTAAGCACCTTTGAATTGAACCTAGGTCTCTAGAGATAATAACACTTACAACTTATATAGGGCTTTTCATCTTCGAAGTGCTTTACAAACGTTAACTAATTAACAACATAATAAGACATGAAAGGCCAAAGTACTTACTCATAGTGCTACATAACCTCTGTATAATTCAGATTTTGATGTTTTTCAATGGAAGAACCAATCTGGGACCACAGAAAGGATTTACTAGTGGTTCCCTCCACAATCAGAACCATGACTTTGTACACATCCTATCTCTGAATTCCAAGTCCTTCCCTTCTTTGCTATTTAATGCTGAGTCAGAAGGAAACAGCTCCTGAATGCGAAGGAAAGTATGGAAAAGGATAGTTCACAGCAGCTTATGAGGGCATTTGAGTTTTCAGGGCTTTGCAGATAGAAAAACGGGGCCTAATGCAGGAAGGATCTCCTGGAGAATTCACTGCACAAGATTTCTGGTACCACCTGAGTCCATGTCCTTCCCAAGGTAAATCTAATAATAATGGCACGAAGTCTCTAGAGATTGGCTAAAAGATCAGGGAGAAAACCTTCAGCTCGAACACATTTTCCTGTAAAACCTACAATGTTATTTTGCTTAATTCCTGCTTTTCTGAAAAGTCTGCAGTATTTGACCAGTGTGTTTGTTAGTTTTTGAGGGTTTTTTCTATTGCTTGGTCTAATTTACACACAGGTCTCTTGAGACAGTGTATCTTGAGACAGCCTTATTATCTGAATGAATGTTTTCTTGGTGATAGCAGTGTTGCAGATGTTATATCAGGTTACTGGAATCCCTACTGAAAGTCACTAATGCAGAAAGATGACGGATAAAATAAAAGGGGAGCAATTAATACTGATAGTTTTAGTGACCAGTCCTTCAGACATCAGCCTGTGCCAGTGATCATTTTCAGGAGCTCAGAATGCTGGCCATTGTCTGTGCACATGCTGTGTTTAAGCATCACCTGTTCACTGGTGAGAAAGATAATGGCTATCATGGCAGGATCTCTTGTCTCTCTCCAGACAATGCCTGACTCTGTCCCCTTGGGGATTCTGCTGTGGACCAAAAATTGAGAATTTGAAGACTTGTGAAAAAACATAGCAACCATGTTAGACAGAACTATGTATACGTACCTGCCTAACTCTGCACACACAAAAAATAATCTCAGAAACAAACACAAATGACTCAGCAGTAGAGCTCCATCAGAAATTACAGAAAATGAGACATACCATGAACCAGAAATCAATGTGTCTGTGGAACGAGCAGGCTTCTGTGCTTCCCCACAAACACATGGTCCAGAACAAATCCTGAAAGGTAACAACCTCACAGTAATAATGCCTACAAGAGATCCTATGATAAACATAGGGTCTAATCAAAGGCATTAAGATTTTTAAATGCAAATGTAGACTAGAACTGTCAAAATGTTTTATCCCTAAAATGTGAATGCTAACCTTCCCATGCTTATTATATAGTGGTACATTTTAAATTGCCTGGAGCAGAGTTGAATAAAGCAAGCATCACCAACAAAGTCAAATGGATATTTGAAAGAACTGCTCTTCACAATAGCTGTGTGTCTTTCAAATGTTGATAAATTGATTAGCAAAATCAAAGAATACATTTCCCAAATGAGCTTCTGCAAAGCACTCAATAGCAGAAAACAGCATAAAGTTCCAGAGAACAGCAGTCTTCTCTAAAATATTTACAAATACAATTTTATACTGCTTTCCTGGTTTATAGTTTAGGTCTCTACAGATGTAGAATGAAGAATAAAACACTTCTGATAAATCAATAAATTCGTTCAGTTTCAGCATGACAAATTCAGAAAAACAAAGACAGAAAACAATTTGAAATTATCCAAAAGGTTTACCTTAAATCTCTTGGCAAATCACAGTCCCTCTAATACAACTGCTCAAATGACTTTTAAATCTTTAATAAACAAAATTATGGCAAAATATATAAAATACTCTCTAATTGCAAACCACGTGTGAACATTCTTATTTCATAAGGCTCTTGATTTTTGCTTTCCTTAGAAATAAGACAGATCTATTTGCACTTGTCTCTCCCTTTGGAATTTCCTTTCCTCTCAACATTGCCTGTAAGAGGAGCAGTGTATGGTCCTTAGAAGGGTATGTAAAGGTGAAATGCTCAGCCTGCTTTTGAGCTTGTCTCAGGCAGTTACTCTTTGCTCAGCAGAGGCCTCTGCTGAGGAAACCACAGAGAGCACTCGGGTATTTTCCAGCTTCTCCCCACGCTGGGACAGATCTTATTGAGAATGACTAAATATTAGCCATAACTACCAGTGTTCTGTCCATCTGCCACCTCCAGTGAGTTGGTTTCTGCTGCTTCCACGATGCTGTACTTTTTTGTTTTCCTTTCCTCTGTCAGTTATCTTTGGAGAACAAGTGCCCCCCAAATACACAACGGTTTTCATCTAGTGACTTTAACCTGAAAAAACAGGAAGAAAAAAGGAAAACTAACTTTCAACCTGAAACCAACCCATCACTTACTTGAGCTTCCTTACATTTTATCTTCCTCCTAAAGGGAGGTTTTCTTGTACCACCTCTTGCAGTTGCCTCATCTACTGTGCTGTCCTTACCATGATAAAACCTGAGCTGGAGTGCAGATTCTTCACTATGCCTCCTCTACAGAGCAAAATTCAGAGTTGTTCATGAGTAACTAGGCTCTCAGCACCCTTGTCTTTATTCCTCTGTAAAGGAGGAGGAAACAGCAGCAATTCTGCCTCTTGTTTTTATGTAGGTCTGCTAATCACATGAATGTCCTTAGTCTTACAACAGGTGATTTAATGGTGTCATTAATCCCATTTTAAATCTAAAGAACTGAGGTACACAGTAATTGCTTGGACAGGAGGCTGGGCACCAAACCCAGATTTCCTGTTAAAGTTTTCAGTGTTCATTAATTTTCTGATACCTCAGTTTTTTCCTTTTGCTCTAAAGTTATTTGCAGAACAGGTACAGAAGGTATCAGAGCCAAAAACAAGTCAATGAAAGCAATTAAAGTATTTAAATAGATAATGTGTTTTTTTCTTCCATATGACTATCTTCTCACACAATATGGCAAGATGAGGTTCTTCCCGTGCCAGCAGAAAGCCGTAACTCTGCAGAGTTACTGAAGTGCAAATATTGATTGGACAAGATGGAACATGTTACTGAGGCAATTGGTCAGGCTAAAGCAGTGATGGCAGCACATGGGATATTATGGATGGTTGAAGTAGCTGAGGATATCTGTCTTTCTGTCTATCTACCTGTTTTCCAAGATGTCTATCATCATTGAACTTCGCTACCAAGGACCAAGGGCAGCACTTAATCATCAATAGATAAATACTGTTTAAGCCATTAATTGGGGACTGGATCAGATTTTCCTTACTTGTACCTTCGCTGCTCTTTTTTTTTTTCCCCTCCACACTTGTGAGACAGTAGCATTTTCTCACAGCCTGTTGTTTTGGGACTTGTGTCAGTAGCAACAGCACAGCTCTGTGTGTCTGCCAGGGCTTATTCAACTGAGCTCCTTTCCAGAAAAACAAAATAGCCAACTGATGAGAGTTATAAAATTTCAAACCCAGTGCCTTTTCATAGTATCTGATATGCAATTTGGAAGCAGCAGAAGTGTGACCAGTTTCTGCACCTGCTCTTTTACCTGTAGCCAGAAGTGCGTGAATAACAGCAGGAGTTTCCCAAGTAATACCTGCTGTAAACCCACAGCTTCCCGTGGCTGCATTTTCTCTATAGTTAGTATTCATCAAAGAGACTGCAACAGTGCAGAGCTGTGTGTTTGCTGGCATTTTTCTTGTTCAAAGCTTTTGAGAACACTTTACTGAAGCATATAATGCTCCCTTGAAATTGGCCTCTAAACCACATTTTGAGAAGATGAAACACAGGCACTTGGCTGGGTGTTTCTGCCCTGTGCCATGGCTTGCTCAAGGCAAAAAAGCACCCCTGTCTCCCTTCCAAATCTCCTCTCAGCTCAAGTCTCATCAGTCTGATGATCACGAGGTTTCTTTCTAACGTAACAGTTTTTCTCTCTCTTTATTTTTTCTTCTTAATTTTTACATCACTAGTTACGAGCTCGGGTACATAGATTTCCCTCTTTCATTCTAAGATTTAGGCTCTTACATGATTTTAAACTCTTAGAGAATTCATTTGTCATTATGGTCTTGCATTAAAGACACACTTTGCAGGGTAACTTTGGAAGTAATCATTGTGCCCTCTTGTTTTTATCTGAAGTATTCCAAAAGGAGAGTTAGTCTAAATTAGGCGATGGAGTTTTTGCCTTGACATTTGGGAGGTCAAATTTTGCCTGTGACTGTCAACCTCTCAGAAGAGGAGATGGCATTTGGAGTAATCCAAAACTCCTGCAGAGTTACATTACTGTGGCAGCCAGACTGGAGTAAATCTAGGCTGAAGATCTATTGGTTCAATTACTGCTTGGGGTCAGGACACGCCATAAATTATTAGATATGCAAATGGAAAACTAGGACTGTTGATGAAAGGAAGATGGATGGATTTCTTAAATACTCATAATCACTGCAAGGACCAACTATATAAACTGATATATAGTTATTTGCTTGTAAAAGATTTCTGTTCTTAAATTTTACCTGTGTGCAGGTAAAAATAAATTATTTTTTTTTATGTGCATGCCATATTTTAAAAATAAACTTCAGAAATCATTTGCTTTTGCAATGCCCCTTAATTTTTAGAAACAGTTTCAGAAAGAAGTTCAGGAGGTGCTAATTGTCATTCTGTTGTCACTTACCATAGGGCAAATCTGCAACACTGCTCTCCATTCTGCGAAGACACACTGACAGTGTATTTGGAGGGAGAACCATTTCCTCTGCCTATGGAGGTAGGGTGTGCAAAGAATGGCACCAAACCAGCTCAGGTTTGTGTATCTGCTGCAGAGGGAATGAGCTGACACACAATAACATCACCTTATCACCACATGAATTCTGTGGTGTTTCAAGAGGGTTTTTTTGATAGAAAAATAAAACTCAATTAAGATATTACTCTATCACACTTGGTTTTGCTGTTTAATAAATTATTTATAGTCTTATTTCTCAGTGGGATTAAAGTTGGAAGAACTTGACCCCTACTTTAGTCATGTAGAAAGTCTGCTACATTTATAAAAACCTGTTGAATTTCTCTTGTGGATTCTCTCTTTTGGGAAAGTTTTTACTACATGTAAGACAAAATGATTATGAGTGTGAGAATAACGTGAGCTGTTCAACGCCACCTGCTGCTGCAAGGGGAAATGTATTCCCAGAGGCACCTTGGCTGAGCAGGAACAGATGCAAAACTACTGGAAAATTTGTTCTGCTTGACAGTAAGTTTGCAGGAACAGATCACAACACGTGAGGGAATACACTTTCCCAAAACTGATGCTGACTTTTTCCAAGCAGTTTGTGAAAGCCCCGGGAGTTTCTAAAGGATATACAGCATCCCTCCCCCATTGGTTACATCTAAACAATTTTCATTTCTGTCACTCTGGAGAGAAAGTTTTTCAAAACTACTACAGGCTTTCTCAAAGCTCCTATTCACTGCTGAAATATAAATCTTTTGGCCACTGCCCTTGCTGTCATTATTGTTATTTTACTAAGAGTTGGCACGGTGGGTGATAATAACTAGACAGTAAATTGACAGTTATTTAAGTATTCTCCAAGTAGAGATCAGAAATTAGTTCATATCACACAGTCTACGTAACAGCAAAGAATATTAGGAAATACATTTTAGCTAGTTATAATGTGTACTACTTTGAGACAAACACATTCTTTGTATATGCAGGAAGAAAACCATCAGAAGCAATGGAAGGTAAGAACCTGCAGGTGAGACATTGCAGCTCACCAGGGTACCTTTGGAAGTGGAGGAAGCCAGTGATGCCCTGTGGGTAAGAGCTGTGTGTGGTGCTTGAGCTGCGAGCACCTGATTCCAGTGTGACACCAACATCATTTGGAAGCAACTCCTTACAGCCATCGAAACTGCACAGGGAGAATCACACAAATGAGAGCAAGCAATCAGATTTTAAATCTTTTCCTATGCAATTCTGAAAATCATTTTAAGTCTGTGAGAAGGCTACGAGAAACAATATCCATAATTCCACTGCGGAAACACTAATAATAATGAAAAAAAGTATAACTTTTAAAACATCTGAAGTACAGCAGAAAACTACAAGCAATAATGAATACAATATGTTAGTTTATGTTTAAAAAAAAAATAAAAATTTCTATATGTGCAGAACATAATTAGTAAAAAAGCAACCAAGGAAAAATCTACCTTGAAGTGAAGAACTGAATAAACTCCGTTTTTGTGTGACTTCTAAACAAAAACGAGGTGCAAATTCTGCTTAATGCTGTTCAAATCTTCAGTGCTTTAATGAGCATGGTCACTTGGTATTGACTTTTAGTCTGTTTCTGTAGATTGACAGGAAAGAACAACTCTAATTTTACAGAAACATTCCTTTAAACTTACAAGAAAGAAAGATGCTGTAGAAGTTTAGCAGCATATTTGTATTCTTTAGTATGCTTTATTTCTATACCCCAATTTCCCTCTTGTGACACTCATTTAATAAATATGAATTAGGTTCACTAAATATAACTTCTATTTTGCAACAAAATAAAGGTATATTTTTCAGTAGCTATCATAATCTCTGGAAAAAAGCTCTCCACTAAACCTTCTGGACCTGCATAAAAATGGGGTTTATTGTGATAAATATTTTTAAATTTTATCATGATTTTATTTCCATGAAATGGCACAACAGACCCATCCAACCAATTTTTGTCTCATTCATGCAAAGAGATTGTTTTTAGACCGTGCTCACTAAAGGGAATTTTTTACAGCTAACTTAAAGTACCTTTTACCATCTGCCCCCCTCCCCTCATTTTGCTTATAGCCAATGACAAACTAATTATAATATATTAATTATTATTAATAATTAATATATTATATATAATTATATATATAATTATTAATTATTATTAATTATTAATATATTATATATAATCCTTTCATTAGTTGTTTCATTACTGCCTTACCAGAAAGTCTGTAGCTAAAACAATTTTTACAGCTGTAAAGAACAGAAGTGAATTCATATTTCTAGAACTTCAGCCAGAAGTAAGTATATTTTCAACAGCTGAATTTTCATTAAAATTTACAAAAGACCTCTGCCTTCACTGATTTATTGTTGCATTAGGTAAAACTACACGGAGTGTATAAAATACTGTGTTACTCCACTTGTAGTCTGATCTAACATGTTATCAGTGATTGCAAGTACATTTTATAACCCCAGCTACTGAATCGAAAAAAAGGTGATACAAGCATCAATCTCCAGGATAAAATCAGAGCACTTTCTACCACGGTTTGACCTTAGTGATGCCTTTGGATAGTCTTACTTGTCTAAGTCCTTGCAACAATTACCAAGGGACAGTTAGAAAATGCAGCTTTAACGGTGCAGACTGGAATTACCAACAGCATCAAAGACTTTAACCCTGGAGATTTCTGAACACAGGATGAATTTGAGGAAGCTCTGATGCCACTGCAGGAATGAAATGGAACAGGACTGCAGACACCAGGCACAGATTTTATTTGTGCTCTTGACTGTCTGCATCCCTGAACTCCACAGTGTCATTAGCAAACACAAAAAGCTATCAATAAAATCTTAGACCTCCAGATACAGTTAACTCCAGCTGTAGCCACCAAACCTTATTTATAGCATGAGGAGGCACAGTTAATTACAGGTCACAAAAATGTTAATTTCTGTCATAATACGAGTTATAGTCTAAAAATGAAAAAGCTTATTTTTGGACTGAAACGGTTTCTCCTAATAGAACTCTGTTAATTTGAAATCCCATCTCTGTCTGTAGGCTACAGAACAGGCAAAGAAAGGATAAATGTGCCTTATCAATCTTCTTCATGGTTCCAAATATAATAATATTCAAATTAAAATAATAAATCTGATCACTTTTTCACAAGGCAAAGTACTGAAGGTATATAAGAAATAGTGAAGATGATCATAAAAGACTATTCTGGGCAATGGCAGTTGTAGCTGCTTATTATTAACATTAAATACATTTTTAATTAATACAACAGATTTTGAAAATGTTTAATCTTTGTGACCTGGAAAGTGAATAAAAAAAAAATCCACCTTATGAACAAGCCTAACTGCTTCCTCCAAGGAAAGAATCACCAATAATCTCAATGATTCTAAAGTACATTGGATAAATATTAAGACAAACATTACGTGAAGGATGGAGTTAATTATACAGCACATAACCAGACACCGGTCACTCCACAAGTTGTAATTTATTTTCCCCTTATTTGCATTTAAACTTCAAAGGTATTTCAGGAAATGTAAAATAACATGATTTGAGCAGCTACAAAGATGATATGCATTTAACTTCAAAACTATGTTTCAAGCTCTTAAAAATAAATTACACACAATTTCAGGAAATAACACACCATTCTCATGCAACCTGTAATTGTTGCCTCAAAAATGGTAAACTCATTTTTGGAGGGGAAATATCACAATTTAGGGTAACAGTATTCATCTGGCGGGTCTTCTAGAGATACAAGGAAACTGGGGTAATTTGCATCAATATGCTAACCTAAGTTTATATGTAGAGTTTACTTGGTTAAAAAGGTCATATGTCTGCAACTTCATATGGAAAATTAGCAGAGTGGTTTGAATTAATATCCATCTCCTACTGTAGAGCAGACAGTCTCTTCAGTAAAATGGGAAGGGCTGCAGACTTCTACAGCTTGGATTTGTCACCACAACTTTCTTATTTTCTATTTTTTTTCTTTTAAGGGGGAAACTTCTTGTGAGTTTGAGTCCTTAGGATAGGTTTACAATCCCTGTGTATATGAACATATCGAAAATTCCAGCATCTAGGTCAGTACTGAGCTTTCCAAATACTTAACAAACATCTTTTTGTATCCCTTCATGTCAGATTTAATTGTCCATGGTGAAAGGAAACGCTAATCAGAATTCAAGAGAAGTACTCTAAGATGTGTATCTTTCCAACCTGAACTATCCTATGATCCTGGGAAAGCATATAAGGGAAAAAGCAAGTTTTCATCTTATTTAAAACATCAAAACAAATTAAATACTTTAAAATTCTCATTATTAACTACTGCATGGCTTTTATACAACAGCTATATAACAGTGAGGTGCAATGAGGCACTCTGAAGGAAAAGCTCACTTCACAAATACCTCATTCCTTTCAGAATCTGGCCCTGGAGGATGGTATTTGAGACAGAATTAAATAATACACTGCTTCTAGAACATTATTTTACAACCTATCAAAAAGATGTGTTTTCTAGTCTTTGTTCCATGGTTCCCCCACATATTCCTGAGGTCTGTTCCTTCCACGTAGTTGACCCCCACAGTCAGTCAGGAACACCTGTGGGGGCTGAGAGGAATCCAGCCTTGCTGTGCATTGGCTCACAGGGCTGCTGAGCAGCACCACAACTTGTGTAACTGCAGCTGTAGTTTTCACTACACTGACACCGAGCTCAGGTAGGCACCTTAGTGGAAAGGAACAAAGATCAGGACAAACAGCTGGGAGGTGCCTGCAGTTACCAAGCCCTTCAGAGGACAAACCACAGCAGTCACAGCTGGTGCCTTCCCTGGGACTGCTTCCTCCTGGGAACCATTCCTGGTTACATGCAAGCTATGATTAAGTCCAAGCTGACCATGAGCACCTCTGTATGTCACCACTGCACACAAGGAGGAAAGCCTTGGCCCACTGCAGCCAGCAGAAGTTTTCCAATTGTTTTCAAAGATGCTCTGATGTCCCCAGAGGGAACAGTTCTGTGCATTCTGTGGATCTTCTCAGGTCCACATTTGATCTGCAAAACAGATCCCTTGCAACTGAAGTCTCTCTCCATTTGTTTTTGTGTGACCCTCTCTAAATGATGATAACGCAATTCCAGCTGAATATTATTTGCTAGAAAGTCCTTTTATCTGTTATATGAAAAATATTAAAAAACCCTTTATTTTCATAGATGATGTACGTTTTTATCTAAAACTGGAGATCTTTAAGAACACTTCTGCATCTTGGCACAAATTGCATTAGAATCTTTTTTATAAAAAGCTTTATAAAAGTGTAAATATACTCCAGAAAAATTACAGGGACAGTAGATTTTGTTTGAAGTAGCCTTGCAAGCATGAGGCTTACAGCACTGCATTTGCAGCAGTGGTGGTTGTATAGCCATGCTGGTTTGCACAGCTGGTTAGAGACAAATAGGAAGGCAAGGTCCTTGCCTGGCAGAGCTGACAACTTCAATCAGGCTGACAGTCTAACAACAAGTGAACGATGGCGTTCAGAGGGTGGGAAGGGCAACAGCAAACAAAGATCGGGGAAAAGTGATCTTGAGAGAGCACTGTTTTGAAGGGATCCAGATGAGCAATACCTTAAACTTGGCTTGTTTGCTTTTTAATTCTGAGAGTGCCAAATTTAGGGGTGACTGCCCAGATATCAGCAGGATGATGCAAAAAAACCCGGAATTTTGACTTGGAATGGAAAATGACAGAGCAGAAGGAGGACCTGAAGAGCATCTGGTAGGAAATGCATGGGGAGGAAGGACCTTGAACAGCAACATTTTCTCCCACCTTTGGGTACATCTGTAAAATATCAAAACACCCTAAATAAAGTGCTGTTGGGAGTGACAGGGATGGTCAGGAACGGCAGCAGCACAAGTGCATACCTATCTTAATGAAGTCTCACACCATTTTTGCAATAGCCCTTTAGAGAAATAATAGCACACCATTCTTAGGGAGCCAGTTTGGCATGGCTTCTGCTTATGTAGGAAACCATTCCTATATTTCCTGCAGGTCTAGGAATGAAATTATCTGCTGCAGTAAATTCACAAGTTTAGTGTTTGTTGCTACTGTGACCAAAGGTTAATGTTTTGCTGCTTGACTGAATCAAAATCACCAGTTGCCTATTAGATATTTCTGTGGTCTTGCTCACATGTTTGACTTCAGCAGACTTTGAGTAATCTAATTCTCTGAATGTTAAATGAAAGCTATGTATGTAAGAGATTAAGTTTTGTTACTGCAGAACAAAGCAATTTCACAAATAGTTTTCTTTTGTAGCTGATTGGGTCACTGAGGGTGCCTCCAGCCAGCACAGGCAGCTTCTGGCTGCAAACATGCTGAATGACCATCTACCCTGTGGAAACCAAGGAGGAGGGACAACAGCAGCCTGGAACAAATACCTGACATCAGGGCTAAGGCTCCTTTTGGCACAGAGGGCTGTGAACAGGGGATCTCACAATGTGCAGTGCTGTGCAATAGCCATCCCTGACACAGATGAACATAGTAAGAACATTACAGACTTTCAGGGAGAACAGAAAGGGGTTTGGATTACTATCTCATTTGAATCCACTTCCAAAAGCTACGGAAATTGAATATTTCTTTAAAGAAGATTTTCTAATCCTGATGCTCAATAACATCCCACAAAACTTCATTTTAAATACTCCAGAAGACTTGAATGGAGGCCTCTTTTATGCATTTGCTCAAAAACAAGAGTAAAAACCTGAAATTCTTTCAAATTGATATTCTATCATGTGCTCCTACTCAGAGTAACTAATTGGATAATTTAGCCATACAACTGACCTGAGCAATGTTATTCTGTTGAAAGTTCACCTTTCTGTCAAGTTGGCAGTGAGTTAATTTGAATAATTTGAACCTGTCCTTGCAAAGTTGTGCCTGAGCAGGGTTGTGGAAAGCAGCTGTGTGGGACAGGGGGTGAAAGTGTTAACCAGAGATGTTCCATTTGAGAGCACAGGTCTGCAAGCTTCCCACTGAACTATAACTTACTATGCAAATGCCAAAATAAAAAGACCTAAACTTTTCTCCTGAAAATATGGTGAAGGTGTGTTAGTTCTAGAAGACAAAATTGGGAGTCACTGAGGATGAGGAGGTGCAGTGCAAGTGCCAGAAAGCGAGCCTGAAAGGTAGAGGGAGCAGGCTATTTCTCTTTGTTATCGAGTGAAATGACTCCACAAATATGACAATAAATCACTGCAGGAATCAATCTGAGTGGAGGCAACTGCTCCATGCTGATAATGCATCAATCAATATTTAATGTTTACACTTTAATTAATCTGCACGTAGGAAGCATTCTTTCAGTGACAAAAAAGTGATGAGAA
Organism: Pseudopipra pipra; assembly: GCF_036250125.1. Lineage (NCBI taxonomy): Eukaryota > Metazoa > Chordata > Aves > Passeriformes > Pipridae > Pseudopipra > Pseudopipra pipra. Next base: position 11,534,171 of record NC_087562.1, read on the forward strand.
ATAAAACACCTTTTATATCAAACAGCCACGAATGGCTGCCTATCTGTTAGGCTTTGATTGGGCCCTCAATTGATCATTGCAGCCTTTTTCGATTGCACCAGTGTGCAATGTCACATTTGGGTATAAAACAAAACACTGTCTCTCTGAAGGAAGGAGGGGGAGCTTCTGAATCTGCTTTTGAGTGATTACAACTTAATCAGAACAAAGAAAGACTGATAGCAAAGTGAGTTCTTTGGAAAGACCGGACAGAAGCAAATAAACAAAAAGACTTCCAACATCTGCATCAATGACACCTATCTGAGCAGATTTTTACTGTGTATTACAATTATTGGTACCTGCTAAGGTTTTGCATAGAAAAAAAATTCAGACGTTGGCAAAACTGCCTTCCCTTATCAGAGCTACCAGTGGAGACTGAGGATGGGTTCATTTTGTCACTGTTCTGAATGTCAGGGAAGTGCCAGGTGCCGTATGGACACAGAAGTCACAATTCCTGCCTCAGAGTGTTTTTCCTCAGTGCTCTGTTTAACCCTTGTACACCCTAGTTTCTTCTCCTTTTTAAAGGGCCTGATTCATTGTTCATTGACGTCAACTGAATGACTTCTATTGACTTCAGCAGGCATTGCGTTAGTCCATAGATGAATGGTATTGAAAGGCAGAGTGATGAAAGACAAATGAAAAGACAGTGATACTAGACCAGTAATGTTCAATTATTCCTTTAAATAAAGAAAACCACAGCAGTACATTCTCCATACATAACTAAAACTTTCCTGTGCTTATTTCTAAAACAATTGTTCGAAATGTACAGACTTTTCACATAATAAAAGCAATCTGTGCAGAGAACTTAGCTTTCTAGAACTTAGGTTGATTAAAATATTAGAGATCTGAATCCACATATAAAATTGCCATAACCCTACAAAGGGTAGAAACCAGGGAAATTTTACTGTATTTTGTATGCCACGTTTGAATTATTTTGCAATCCTGTCATGAAGTTAGGATCATGCAAAGGACCTATGCAAATGTCAAATCATTTTAAGCTTTTAAGTAGAACTGCCACTAATTAAAAACAATTACAATTTTGGTTTGTTTTCACTGAAGAACTTCTGTTGTTTTACTAGTCAACAAACAGAAGGATTGTACTTAGAATCCAGTGACAGCATGTTGCCAAAATGCCTGCTCAGATTTGGAACTGCCTGGTTTAGGGTGCTCTGACTGCTGACTTAGCCAATACTTGAACAACACCAGAAATAATATTATGGTATAAAGTCATATACTAGAAGGAATTTGAAAATACAAATTTAGTTTTTGTTTCACTATAAGTGGATGGTCTCCTTCTGTGATTCACAGAATATTTCTGGCTATTCCAAAAAAGGCACTCAGAAACACACTTCCAAGACTGCTGGCATTTTGGGACATCAGAAGCAGCAAAGTATCTAAAACATGAATGATATCAGAAGACTTAACTTCTGATGTTTCCTTGTCATTCCCACTTACTTTTTTTTTCCACAGAACTTTGTACACAGATAAACAAAACCCCAAAAATTTCATTAGTTTCATAAAAATGGAGACAATGCCTTCTCACCAAAATCCATAAACAGCTTTTCAGCAGGCTTTACTAACATACACACACATCTCCACACAGAATTGAGTCTGCAGTTCATCTTTTCCATAAAAACTTCTTCCCCTTTCTGTGCAAATCAAATGAACAAGTTAAAAAAAAAAGGGCAAAGTCAAAAGAGAGGAATGTTGTATTGTAATGCATGATCAACTACAAATATTTATAGAAAAGATGAAAACACTACTGTGTGCAACATCAGGGTTGCCCTAGGACAGCTTTCATATGCACAGTTAATGTTTATGGAACACAACCAACTTACTCAATGTGAAATCTTCATTTTCCTCATATGCACTCAAAGTAAACTCACCAAAAAAAAAAAAAAAAAAAAGGAAAATTACTTGTTTGATAAAATCCTGAGGGGACAATGCAAAAGCACTTAATTTTGCCACTGGTTGGCAGGAAAACAGTTGCATTTTCTGATGATTTTATTCTCCAGTTGTAAAGCATTTGCTGCACACAACTGGAGTAGCAGCCCGACCTGGAAAGCCAAATCCCAGCCCCTATGAACCACAGTTTCTCTGGAGCTCCAGAGAGCTGCATGGCTTGGTTTGCAGCAACAATCCTGACATGCAGGGAGATAGCTCATGTACCGTGGCTTTGAAGCCCTATTAGCTGAAACCTCTGAGGACACCAGTCCACAGGTTCCTTGCCATACCATCAAAATGTTTCCTCTAGCAAAGGACACGTTTCCCAGCCCTGGGCCCTCCTATCAGGGCTACAGCGAGTTCCCAGGTATAATCACTGTCTCAAAGTGTCAAGCCCAAGCACTAGAGCATTCTCCCAGCATCACTTCTGGCTACAGCTGTTGGCATCTGTCCAAGTAGTTCCACCTTAGTTATGTACATTAGGAGCACCCAGTGAGAGCTGAGCGTACCGGTCCCTATTTAGCACCAGAGCTTAGGCTAGTTTTCCAACTCAGCTTGTCACAGCTGTCTGCTGCATAAAAAGAGTCTGAAATGTACTAAAAAACCCTGGAAGACTAATAATTCATTAAGCTGACAAATGAAAAGTAAGTCCTATCGATCAAGAGTAGAACTTCTTGCTTATAAAGGAAGCATATATTATTCTGACAGTATTTTCACAAGATAAGCTGAAGTTACAAAGACAACCAATTTGATTCAAATAACTGTCTCTCCTCAGAAACATGCATGATTGTAGTCATCAGGCACAAGTTGGGTGGGGTAGTATTACTACCCCCATTTAAAAAAATTTGGATTACTGCATAATGTCAAGGAAACAGGACTGTATCACTATCAAAGGTTTTTCTGGCTGCTAATCCTACAGAAAATGGTAAGCAAAGGACTGACTCTTGCACCACTGAATCACGACACCACTAAATGCCAGCATGGAAAGATGTGCAACCACACACACACAAGATAATCTCTCTTCCATCACTACCACTGAAAAGCCCAGGGCTTATTGCACAGCTAATGAGAACAAACACTTGCAGCTGGCCTTCCACCACCTGTAGAAGGTGAAAGTCGGCCAAAAACCTACAAGACTCTCCAGTTGTGATGAACGGGTGGAAACCAAAGTGTGGCTCAGATTCAAGCCCTAGACTGGTTACAGCAGTGTAATACTGTGCCAACAGACCCACTTAAAGAGTGGAGGGTCCAGAATGAGAAGCAGTCTCCAGTATTCTGTGATGGTAAAATATATTAGGGCAGGCATCAATTTACCTTGGTTAGTTATGTTTTTAGTTATGCTGTATTTTTGTGCTCAGGGGCCTAATTTATAATTCTAATAATAAAATGTATTATGAAGTATAAGCCAAGCACATGCAGATCCTAATTCTATTTCCTCTCAGAGGAAAGAGCTAAGCTGTTAAGCTCCAGGTTCTTTCAACATTTCCTATTTGCGACAAACACAAAAATCTGAAATCAGCGAGGTACCACTGCAAGGCTTTTACAAAGTTCAGGTAGAGCAAGTTAAATGTCTCTTTTTTTTTTCTCAAATCCACAAATGATGTTTCTGGTCCCTCAGTGTCATAGCTGTCACAATGCCTGGTTCTGCAGATAAAAAGAAGTTAAAGAGAAGCAAACCAATCCAGTTTAGACATCCTCCCCACCTCAAGAAAATTACCATTCCAATGCTTCCAGGGTAGCACTTCTACCTACATTCTTACAGGGAGAACTAAGATGTCAGCTGAGGGACTTCCCCAGTTCCTAAGGATGGGGACAACCCCAGTTCTCTTAAGAGAGAGGATCTTACTCTGGTTTGGTTGTAGAACCTAACAGCCCAGCTGTTAATGTTATATTTGCCCTTGTTTGTAGACGAAAATTGGGGGAGAATGTTCCATTATCTCCTTGCCTCTTGACCTGGGAACACAGCACCCTGTGCCAGGCCCAAACAGATGGCTGGTCCCAGCTCTCTAAGTCCCCTCACTGGGTGCACTTACTGGGACACATTTAGAACAGCAGGAAAACAGTTTGTATGTGTGTGAGACCAAGTTAATGTTAACAGAAAACTATGTTTAATGATTCAAATTGTCAGTAACTTATTTAAAAATATGATGTCAAAGAGCAAGACTAGCAACGATACCATTAGTAGATTTAACAGTAAATAGTATTTATGCTATAAACAGAAGTTTTCATAATTAAAAAAAAAGCACTGCATTCATTTTCACTGTAGTTTCCACTGATTAATGTTGATATTGACAACACATTAATATTGCTCAATTTATTTAAACTGAATAAATAATGAGGAAGGGTTAATAAGAATACAATTACCAAACATAATAATGGTCCTTAATCTTATGAAATTGTTCTTTACTCCCATGAGCAGTCAGTCCCACTAATGTCAGTGGCCCAAATTTTGCAGTCCTTAATCACATACTGTTACCTTCAGTAGTTGTTCTCAATTTAGGATCAAAGCTCATAGTTTGCTGGGGCCACTCTTTCAAGGGAGGATTGGGCCCGGACTTTTAATAAGGGGTTTGGTGGCTTACAAAGAGGTGATTAAGATCTTCCTTTGAAAAAACAGAAAAAGTGGAGTTCTTCTTTTGGATTATAACAGCACAGATAGCCATAGCTTGCGGATTTCAGAGTATTAACTGCTAATCCACAAGTGAACTGAAAGGTTTTTGTTTGTTTGTTTTGCTATTACAGTATTTAAACTTGTCAACCTTCAGTTCTCAGTAAGTCATACTTAAGTTTCTTAGCAAAATATTTTATCACATCTCAGTGAGTATGCCCAAGATTTTGAGAGATCTCCAGGTTATATGCAAAACCCTGGGTAGCTTTTTTTCTTTGTTTGATTTGATTTTATTTAATGAAAAACTTGCACTTATTCCTGAGAACTCAAACCATGAAGTTTTGGAAACTAAGCCACAGTATAAAAGTTTCTATTTTCCTTAAGTGACATTCAAGGATTGCTGTTTGTCAGTGACAAACAGAAAGTACTTAGTGTAATTATTATAGCACCTCAGTAAAAATCAGATTCTAGTCGTAGGTGATTGCAGCTATAAAGTTTCCAGAATAGGAACAATGAGCCCTATGAAACTAATGAAAAAAATCGCCAACTTCCTCACTCCAAAGTCTGATTTTTACAAGGACTCCATTTCTTCCTGGTTGCCAAAAATGAACAGTTTATTTGAATCTAGCTTAGGTCTCCAGGAAAATAATTTTAAGGTAAAACTGAATAATGTTACACCAATGACAGGATAATTAAGTGCTTCCAAAACTGAGCAATATTTAGGTAGTGTGCCCCAATAATGAAAATAAAGAAATCATAGTCTAATAATAGCATAACTAAAGATGATAAATATCCAGACATATCCCATGCTGTATCACTGTAGTGTAATCAAATCAATTAGAAATCTAATGATTAGTTTGACACAAACAGGTATTTAATATGCTGAAAATGTACCAGATTTCCCCCCTCAAGCATTAGTAAAATCCCCAAGAAAATTAAAATCCAGGTCATAGCTAAATTCCTTTGAAACTGGGATTTAAATTAAAAAAAAAAAAAAAAGTTTAGTCACTGTAAGAATTCTTTGTGCTGTTACATTTTTATAAGGTTAAAGCTAAAAATAAGATCAAAATCCTTTTGGAGGTTACATTAAAAAACAGACCAGGTGTGTTCAGAAACCCATCACACAAATGCCTGTTAAACAGATGCCAACCAATAAATTAATTAAAGCTACTCTCCTTTCGAACCAGAAAAGAGGAAAAAGCTGTTAGGGACATTTATGGGGTGACGTTCTCTTGACTGACAAGTTTTTCATGCTTGGCCTCTATTGTACAAAATTCTGATACTTCTCAAACATTTTCCAAAAGGAAAATGAAATCACTGTCTGTAGGAAAGAGAATTTAGTAACCTGTTTCTAGGCAGTCAGATTGATGCTAGAGACAGATGGCTGTTTATCAGTCATGAGAAGTGAATAAGGAAAGAAGGTTTCAACACCGACCTGATGAAAATCCTTGCTAGTAACTCCTGCCATCACACTCAGAAAATCAGAACTTGCATGTGAAATATCTCACTCTCCCTTGTATGCTGTACTTCATTGTGACAATTAGCATCTGAGCTAGTCAAGTGAAGAAGTACCTTGTGCTGACCTTAAATCCTACCATACTTATAGGACTTGGAAAAATAAATAGAAAGAACTTTAAGGAACAATATATTGTCCCGAAAGGCTTTGCGATTCCTCGGAACATAAAGCTTCTCCCCCACTTTAAGGACAAACAACATTCATTTCTACATTTCTTCTTCTAATTATACAAATTTAATTTTTTTTTTTTTTTGAAACCACACAATTGCTGGAAAAAGGAATTAGTGGATGTAAGGGGTTATTAAACATGGCATTCACCCACTGCTCTTACACAGAAAAGGCAGCTCTGAAAAAACCAAAGCTGATTAATATGAAAGGCAGCTAACCTAAAAACTAAAACTTGAACTGAATGGTGTGTGCTAATCTTTCTCAAATACACTTATGAAAGCTAAATTTGCTGGTATTTGTCATTGCTATGCAGGTTAAGTGTTCATGTGAATGATATCTGCACGGTTCTGAGCAAACCAGTAAAAACCAAGGAATTTTGTCCTCTCTGGTAATTTTCTGAATCTCCTGTCCATCTATGGCTGCCTGAATAGAGAACACTTCACAATCCAGGGTCATTTGTGATAAACTTTGTTAGAAAGCCTCCATTCATTACTGGTAATTTCCTTAATCCTCAGGTTGCTTGTAAGGAAAAGATTGAAATTCTACGTTATATATTTACTCCACTGCGCCTACAAACAAAATAACATGTTAGCCACATTAATAAAATACTCACCAGATCAAACTCTTAATAGCCAGCCTCAGACTTGCCATTGTTTATTGCTGTTTGTTTGCCAGCCTATCTGGAGACATAGGGAAAATCTTAATAGCTCTGGCCACTCATTAGCAAAGTACCGTGGAGTCCTAATCCCATAAAGATATTAAACTATTTTTTCCTTACAATAGCAACAAGTGGAGGGAACTCTCTTTACTTATTAAGATGTAGTACATTCTTTGCATGTTGAGTTTCTTCTTATACTTTGAACTCTTATCCCCCATCATTCTGTTTCTGAGGCTGAGATCAAAGTAGATCGGCCTTACAGAGCTGCAGATGAGTGGCTGCCTTTCAGAGAATATTAATGCCCTCTTGAAGAGCAGGGCTGGGGAGGAGGTGCAGTCCCCTGGAGAGAGTGCCCTGAGCCCAGAAACACGGAACCAGCGCCGCACCCGCCGGGGACACGGCACGGCCTCGCCGAGGGGGAGCTGCTCACCCCAGTTTAGCTGTGTGGACAACTCTCAAAGCAATAGTGAGACCAAGTCTCTTTTGGAACTAGAGAATCACGTTAATGTAATTTCTGGTAGGCTGGCACAGAGCAATTTGTTTTACAGCAGGAAAACACGTGACCAGTTTTGTATTTTACGTTGCAAAATTTTCTGGTCTTTCTTGTTCAGACTTTCGACTACTCCAGTTTTAGTTTTTACTTCTCACCACCTCACCTACTCAAGGGTTGGCATTATTGATGAGCTTGTTGGCAGCATGCAAGACAGTGTCCCACTCCAATCTTACACTTCCAGCAGGGATCCTGCCATACAGCCTTTCTTTTTTGCCTTCAAATTTGCTTGCAAGCCTTTTAAAGGGGAATTACTTTAGACCTTGTTAAAGGTAAGAGTAAACATGCTAAGTACTAAGACATTCAGTGGGTATCATTATATGAAAAGAAGAAACGTTATATTCATTACAGAGGAAAATCTAGTAATAAAAAGTATTACCTGCATTTATAGCCCTTGTAACCTAATTTTTGTGACAAAGCAAAGAAGTAAAAACATTCCTTTCTGCCTTTCAGTGACCCCTATAAGAAACCCCCCATGGAGTCATTTAGGATAGTAATTTGAGTGAAAATATATGCAGCCTTTACTTTGCTTGCTCTTCTTAAATTAATAACCCTTACTAATAATTAATCTGAAAGTTTCTAAAGATACTTGCAAAAATGCCTTCAAATTAGTAAGCAATTAAAAGAAATAAAAACTTAAAAGACATTTTCCACAACATAAAAGAGTAACAGAACACGGAGCTGCGTTGTTCAAATGTTAAAACTGTACATAAAATACTCCTTCAATATACGCTGCCAGTAAAAACCAAGGCAAAGCAGGTCATTAAAATGTCATTGGGGCAGAGTGGAAAAAATGCTGTGTTTAAAAGTAAACATGTAGGCCTTTTATAATTATTTCCCCTTAAAGGTAACTGTTAAAAAAACCCAACAACAACAAGCGAACCAAACCAAACTAAAACTAAACCCCAAGCAAACAACTCTGCACCATCAGGATAAAGAGTCAAACCCTAGTCTTAGTCTCGTTCCTAAGCTAACCTAAGGACTCATTTCTGAGTCTTTATGCAGCTGGATGGCAGCTTTGTTTGTGAAATGTCATTTCGCTTTCTCTAGTTTTTCTAAAACAAAACCAGAGTGATATGTTCATTCCATTGATACCAAATGTCATGTGTATGCTAAGGCTGAATAGGAATAAGAGGAACATTAGAGGAACACTGAGAGCTCCACGTGCTCAGGAGAACCCTTGGGAAGATGCTGAGGTGCCACGCACAGCCTGGTGCTGATTTACAGACCCACATTCACTGTTGTGGTGATGTTATGTCCACATGCAGGATCTTTGCACTGCTGTAAAGAGCTCAGGCTAGAAAACCCCACCCAAACCCTTCTCCTTACAAGAATTTGCCCATTGAAACTGGCAGAAGATTCCATTATGAAAAAGGAGATGCTGTGGTAGTCACTGGGGAGCTGGAAGGCACGCTAGTGCCCTTTACTTGAATTAATTAGTTTTGCAGTCCGACACCAATGAACCAAGACAGGAAAAAGAAAACCAAAGTCTGTATCTTCAGTTATGAATTATGTTGCAGTACTGCAAATAAAAGGGTTGTATACTGCTGTCACTTTTCCTACTTCCAAACTTTTTGAGCCAGTAACAAAGACCAATATTCTTCTGACTCTTCAGTCATATTCCCATTTTGTTTCCCTTCTACTGGAAAAATGTGCATCATGGACCTGAATAAAAAATTTCCATCTCATTAATTTTGTATATTTTCAGCAACATGTCTGCATATGAACTCATTTTACTATCTGCACTGAGCTGAATTCCTAAACTGTGTCTAAAAGGTGGCAATGCACTGGTAACAATTCTGTCCAGCAGGCACAATTCCACATTAGTTGGGCTAGTGTACATCTGAACACCACTGCTGAGGTACACAGTTATCCCAGATTAACTTTAGTTTTACAAAAGTAGCTGGCTCATAAAAGACAGATAAATTTAATGATTTAAAAATAAAAAGGTTGTACCCTCAGGCAGCGTCTGGGACTCCCACTGAAGTCCATGAAGGAATACAGGTAACTTATTTTGTCCTCTAACATCTCTGTTCCCTAAAGCTAACAAACACCACCACTGAAAGTACAGGTTGTCACATTTACAATCAGCAATTAAAACCAACATTCTTCTGGTTTCCATCTGATAAGAGCAGAGCTCAAAGTGGAGAGACAATGGAGAAACACATAATAGCACCAACAAATTCAACTTGTATTTAACTAGTCATTTTTCTTGAAATTTGCTTCTGCAATGCAAATATTTGTAAGTTGGGAAGAAAGTCTGTAATCATGTTTGAGAAATGCTATACTCATAAAACACAGATCATGGGAGAATATCAACCTTCATACTTAGTCTTTCCTTTTCTAGTTTCTGTATTATGTATTTATCAAACATATCAAGAGGAGACAGAGCAGTGGACCAAATTTTAGACTGGCATAATTGACTCAGCAGAAAAGCAAAGACTTACACCTTTAGACAGCTGTGATTCCATGACTGTTAACAACAGGTCTGTCATGACTAATAATTCTTCGGTAGGTATGTTCACTAATTCTTAGTCATAGGCTTACAGTGGCAATGAAACCAGCAAAATCATACTGTACATGACTTTTTTTTTTGATAGCTCTACGGTTTTCATTCTGTGATTAAAATAATGAACAATATTTAAATAGATTAAAATCAGATGTTGGAAGGTTGGTTTCTAGTCACATGTAAAGCTTTCAAGTAAAAAGCCAAAATTTTTTTTAAAACCAATTTTGAACCAACAGGATGACTTTAGACCAATTCAATACATTATATCATTTCATTGAACCATTTTGATCCAGTCATAGGAGCCTAAAGCCAGGCTGAATGCACCATGGAACACATGGCTTGTGACCTATGGCTTTACTGAAGGCAGCACACTGTGACCCTGGAGGGCTGGTACTTAATTACAATGGTAGGTTTGAACCCCATTTTTTTTCTTATTGTCTACAAGTATTCAGGATGATAATCCTATTTTAAAAAGATTTTCTAGTCTCACGGCACTTCTGGAATTTCTAATTTCCTTAAAGGTAAACAAAAATGTTATTTTTACCTGTATTCTTTATGCAGAATCAACTACTATCAATGGGAATTCCAGAGCTGGGAGAGAGGTTTAATTTTGAGTTCTTCAACCTAGATAAAAAAGAATGAAATAACTTTCTCAAAAAATACCAGCAGTTCATTGTGAGATGTCAAAAGCTTGTTCTTTTCTGATTTATTACATAACTACTTTTACTGTCTTCCTGGCCGCAGGCTAAAACCAGCAGCCAATTCTCCATTACCAAACTACCAAAAAAAATGCAGTTTGAAAGTACACATTTGATATTTTATACATTTTAAGATCTTCAAAAAGACTTATATCATAGATCTGAAATCCTGTGCCATATTCCAAGAAAACTCCTTAGAAAGATGCTTTTCATGAGCATTTGGCTTTGATTGCTCAGGAGTTTAAGGAAATTGGTCTTTATGCTCTACTTGCAGAGCACAGGCAAGTTGCATTGAGTCCTCATTCCTCCAATACCTAATTTCTAGCTATCAAGCAGGAAAAACCTCCAGAAACATCACCTACATACATATTTTGATATTTAAGAGTACATGATAAACATAATATTAAACACCACCCACTATCCAGTCTTCCTTCAGGGTTCCAATCTCCTGTAATTTAGCCTGAGCATGAGCTAGAACAAGTCACAGGCATCAAGCTATTTTGATGTTCTTGCAATTTCAGAGGGTTTTTTTAAGAGCTAATCAACAAAGTCTCTAAGACTCTTCTTCTGAAACTTCCATTTCCCAGAAGTCCTTATTCACATTCTCAGTTCTGATCAACTCTAAAGACTGTGGGCCTGTTTTGTAAAAAAATTGATGGTTTGCCTTTTACTCCAATTGTTATTGCTACTCCAGCAAAGAATCACACCTACCTTGCCAGCAAATTTTTTTCACCAGTGTTGCCCCCTGTGCTGAAGCAGAAGAAGGGCAGACATTCCTGTGTCAAAAAAACAAGGAGGGGAAAAAAAATAACTAAGTATCAGCTGTTGGACCAGAGAGTGGCCAGGGAGCAGGCTGTGGGCAGGGAAAGCTGCAGCATAGGAAGGCAGTGCAAGGCACCTGTGCTCAGCAACCTTTTAGCCCAAGCACAGCCTGTCTGCCCCCAGCTGCACATGATCTGGCTGATTTTCCTCAGTTACAGAAGGGGATAGATCAGGAATAGTTCAAATGAACTGGTCAGCCAGTTGCAAGTTTCTACCAAAGGATGGTGATAAAACATTTTCAATCAGAACAGCTGCTTCTAGATGTGATGTTTGGCATTAAGAAAAGATGACCTGAGCCAACCCAGGCTGCCTGCTGTATTTTAGAAAATGTGCACGATTACTTGGGCCAGAGGACATGGGGCATTATATCTCTACAATACAAGATATGAGTTGTTCATGGAAATATCTTTAACTGGCACAGATATACCTGAAAAACTGGGTGATTCACACCTTTACTTTCTCTTCTGTATTAACTCAGTCATTCTGTTACTCCATGCTGGAGTAAACAGATCTTACAAAGCAGTCCTGGATCCTGCAAGTTGCTCAGTACATTTAAATGCTGTGCTGAGATGCAGATCTGTAGATGCCTTCCACTTGTTTCCTGGCCTGAGATTTGGAGAGCACTTTCTAAAAACCAGAAGGATCTGATTTACCTTCATTTATGTTGTCATTACAGCCCTGCAGTCTGAAATCAGTGTTTCGAGGCAATGGTTAGAAATCTAGCAGCATTTCTGTATGAGCTGTCATCACCATCTGCACCACCATTGACTTTTTCTTAACTGATCCAGCTGAAAAAGAAAGAAAAAAATTGTAAGATCAGTTTGAGTCCAATTCCCTGCGCCTGTGCAAACGCTTCTCTTGGAACAGGGCAGGAAAAGCAGCAGGGGCCAAAGCTGCTGCAGAAATGGAAGTGTAGCCACATTCCTTGATATTTGCGTAGACGGCCAGACTGACTTAGAATAAAACGTTTTTAGGTGGGTTCTAATCTTTTTTATAATCATCAATTTTTTTCACAGTGCACACAGAACCCATCCGCAGATCTGGTGTTTTTCCCGTGGATTTGTTCACACAATACTTTATGTTGGCAGCTCATTTCTGTCTTAGTCATGTTTTCATTTTTTTTTTTTCTTTAGCAGATGTTTACAATTACTGCTTAAAATGTTTCCATTTTCTGTGATCATTGAATGTGAATGAGGTGACATTTTTAAAAATAATTGGAGCTTTTTCTGGCCAGAAACCATGTTGTTAGATTCAAATAGTCTTTGTCTTTTAAACTGTGGTAAAGGTCTTATATCTTTGTAACAACAGCATCTGCACTACTTTGCCTATTCCTTTTTTGCCAAAATCAAAGTGTTATTTGTCATTATCTGACTGTATCTTCTGTCTGGCAATCAGATGTTGTACATCTTCTTATTTAACCTTAAAGACACGAGGTCTATTCTCCTGAATTTGTGTGGAAGGACTGCAGAACAAATGGTGCTACAGCAGCCTGAGCTTCTGAAACGCAAAGGAACTTTTCTCTGCTTTTCTTCCAGTCGGTTTTTTTCATTTGTTTTTATTGACTTCAATTTAGATCAAAGTTCTCACAAATAATTGCCATGTTTCCAACACCTGCAATTACGTTGCAAAGTTTGAAATGCTTTAGACCTTCTTCAGAAGCCCATTTCTGGGAGTCTGACAGATTTTTGAGAAAACTCAGCCGTTTCTTCTTTTTTATTCTTTTGTTTTGAAAAATAAGATTTCAATTTGCAGAAAAAGTATAAGAATGTGCCATAAATTTGCCATAAAGGCTCGAACAAGAGTGCCACGTATTTTAAAAGGTTGCCTTTTTTTTTTTTTCAATGCAGTCTCGTGACTTTTGGAGTGCTGACTCACGATTTTTGCATGCTTGACATCAGCAATACCACAACTGAGAGAAAATCTTTGTGAAAGATTCCTTTCTAGTCCTCTTGAGACAAAGGGATCCTCCAGGAAAAGACACAGAGAAACAACTGTTTCTTATTCATTATAGTTCTCAGTTAAAAACAAGCTCAAACCCCAACTTTAAAGCAAACAATCTAAAATATCTGCCAAACCATTCCTGTTTTTTAGTTTCACCATAAAGACTCAAAAAAGGCATTAGCACATTTTTTTCTTTTCTTTGGTAGGATTATAAAATCATATAATGTATGAAAGTGAAACTTCTAGTATAATGTAATACTTTTCAATAAACAACTTCTTTTACATTCCAGATTTCTCTCTCTTGTCAAGCAAGAAGTCTGGCATTAGGGACAGACCATGATTTTTCATTAGCGATCATATGTTATTTTTAATTATACAGTGTATTTTTTTTAGCTTCCATAAAAAAAAGTAATGATTTTATGATGATATTCCTTCAGTTAATTAAAAAATGTTTTCCTTTACTAGAAAAAAAGTATTCTGAAACATGGAAAAGTGGAGCCCTTTTTCTCTTAAATGAAAATTTTTGCCTATAGTTCATGTACTTTCATTGCAGTGTGCTGGTTAATCCATGACCTCAAGCTTCTACTTGTGAAGAACAATTACAAATATTCCTTAGTCCTAATAATACATAAGGTAATTAGTGGTTATCATTAACCCTACTGATACCAGTAGTGGAGGGAATATTACACTAAGAGGAAAAATTTGATTCTGGAACTGGCTGGCTTGGCAGCCAAAGCTGGACTCCCTTATTGAATAAAACTTCCTATTAATTTCAAATAGTTTTTTTACATTAAGACTTGAGGATAAATTGCTTGGGGGCTCGATAAAAATGGTCAATATGTGCCTGTATTAGAATAAGTATTTGGGCATAAACTCCTTCAGAGGCAAATCAGGTCAAAGGATGATTTACAAAACTGTCATTGTCATATGGCATTAATTTGATAGCTCATTTCAACTTGCTGTTTCTCTTGCATTCACCAGACTTTTTAATTAATTATGCAAAGCTGAAAGCAAACAGACAAAATTAGACTGAAAAGTAAAACTGCACTCCAGTAAAGGTACACATTATCCAGCTAAATTCACACTATAACTGAATGTAGATCTGTACTGCACTGTGAATCACCATTCATAGAGGGCTGCTCAGCACAGAATACGAAACCTCCAGCACCACAGATCACTCCTTTTTTCTACCCATTTGTTCTACATGAACATGAACAACAACATTATCACCACTGCTAAACGCTTCTAATATTTCTAACATCATTACTATTACAGAAGTACTATTATTTCATCACCATTAATTTTTCAGAATAATGAAATCATAGACAATTTAAGTACTTTGGTCAGAAATTTGGATCTCCTGAATAGAGATTATAAAATATATTATTTGATCTGTGCTGCACCAGTCCTTTAGCTGATCACAAAACTCCTGCTGGTTCTCTAAACATCAATAAGCATAACTAATTTAAGAATTCCAGAGCATCACTTCATAACTATTTCTTAATAATAGTATCCCAAATTTATAGCAACTCTTTGTAACCCCTGATTTACCCAGAAACTCTTTTTTTTTATATTTTAAATTCAACCTTTATAAATTATAGCATATTTTTATTTTATCTCAGTGGAGATATATTTAATAGAAAATATTCCTACATTTTTATGCTCTCATTTGGACAGGTGGAATTTGGACACCACAAGCTTCAAATATATTAATACTAAGTAAAGGGCTTCCCCTCCCCACACATGCACAGTGTTGATGTGTTACTTGATCAGGATGGGGGAAAAAGAGTTGTCTAGAGCATTTCAGCACTCCTAATGTGGCTCAGTCTTGCCTATATGAGATCTTCTCTTTTGGGACTGCTCTACCCCAGAATCAAAATTCTCAAGTCATCAGCCTTTCCTTTCTTCCTACCAAAAAGAAAAAAAAAACAACAAAAACCGCCAAAAACCACCCAAACCCCAAAAAACCAAATCAACCAACCAACCAACCAAACAAATAACCCAAATAATTTAGGCTTAATAATGCATCACTCAATTAATGTACAAAATCTCAAAGGGAGGAGCGATTATTTCTGTGTATGTATGACTTGGTTAAAAAATGCAAGGATTATCTACAAGTTTAGTACCATTTCTGGAAAGGACTCTGAAATCAGGATAAACCTGGTATTAAAAATAAATTTGTAATATGAGTTCTTGGCTACACAGATGGTTGTAGATACAGGGTGGTAGGGACTGAAAGGACTGTTTGTTGACTGTTTCTCTCTGACACAGTATATGAATCCCATTCTGAGGTGGTCTGCTGGTTGCCTGCAGTGCAGGAGAAAATACTGTTTCCCTTTTGATGTATAATTTGGCTTCTGTTTTTTGCTTTGCTTTCCTTAAAGCACTGACAACTGAACACGGCTGGAGCTGGTAGAGGATGTCAGACTGAGATGCTGTTGCTCTTACTCTACCAGAGTACCCAACTGGGGTGCCTTCCTCATATCAAATCAAGCTTCAGATGTGAGGTCAATGAAGCATTTTCCCCAAATCAGATTGGTGCTAACCATTAGATGGTTTTTTTTTGAATTATCTAAAATAATTTGAGAATTTTGACACCATACCCCCCCCCCAACCTATATGTGAAGGAATCCAAGAGCAAAATATTTAGGAAATGAGTCCTTATTTACCAATATGAAGTTAAAAAGTTCTCTTTCTGTTCTCATAAAATTTGTCAAAGTTCTATAAGCAGAGTTATTTATGATATTGTGATTTAAAGTAAAATCTGTGCAACATTCTAAAGAATGTAATATGGTCAATTATTGCATCATATTATCATAGCTGCCAAACTATCAAGATAATTTCAAAAAGTCCTGTGGTTATAATACCACATTTCTAAGCAAGTATCAACTGAATAAATGTCTGTGTAGCAGTGCACATGTATATAATTATAAACATGAGTAACTCCATCACTCAGTGACTGAACACAGTGCACTTCACCTCGTTATTTACAGCTAACCTGTTTGGCCAGCATCTGTTTGGACAAAAGTCCCCAGTGTTGCTGAATGATGTCGAAACTTGACCTATCTTTCATTGGAGAAAGCAACATCAAATTGATAGACTGACACAAATGTGACTGTTTAGATAAGTTGAAAAAGAGCAAAAACTGATGTCAATCTCTTGCACTAATTTAGATTTCCAGTTTCATTCATATGTTAATATATACACAAAAATTAGGATTACAGGGGCCACAGGAAGCCCTCTGGTACAGACTCTACCACTTCTGAATGTTCCCTTCCAGGATTTTTCCAACAGTAATTCTGCAAGAGCAAGCAATGTCCTTTTTTCACACAGGCAGCCCTTTGGACAAAATTCCCCATAACTGAAAAAACCATTATGCTATTATTGCTCAAAGAACCTGTAAAGGGTTTCTTATTGCTACGTTTTTTGAGGGGGTCTACAAAAACCACTGTGGTTAAAAATGTACCCTGGCCTATAGTGTGGGCCAGTTTGCTTCTGGTCAGCTGGGCTGGAATGAGTGACAACATCTAAAATTACAGTCCCTGTTTCCTACTTGCTGCCTTTTGAGCATTATGATGAAATGACAAATTAGTGCAGCTCCTGAAGTCACCAAAGTTGATGTCACCAGCTTTTCATGCAGGGACAAGAGAAAATTCATCATGACTTCTTTTCCCCACATAAGATTACATGATGCTTCCCATTCAACACACACTTTAATTTACACTCATATCTCTTTTTCTATATAAAGTCGCGAACAAAAGAAGTTGGAATTAATAGAGCTGAACATACTGGTGTAAGTCTAGATTTTTTTTGTCTGTGTTGATTTTCTTAGCACAAATACAGTGATTAACAATAATATTTTAGGAACTTGCCTTGGTGAGACCGGACAGCCAGCCTCCTGTTTGGAAGCTGTTCTGGAAGAGACTTGACTACATGTTTTAAAAGACTAAGTTAAAATCCTCTTAAAACTGCTGAGGATATTTATCTGAGAAGACCTGATTTGGGCAGAGACTTTTGCTTTCCCATCATAAGGCCACCAATTAGTACGAAATAAAACTGCATCTATACCTCCATCTGGATTTTTTCTGTCTAGCTAGAAAGGTGGCAAGTTGCTGTAGGAGGAACAGTGTCTGCAAGGCTCTGGCAGACAGTACTTCATGCAACTTTCATGACTGCATTTACTTTTAACTGATCCTGCACTACTATGCCCCTTATGGAGTGTTTTAAATCAATGTCAACCATAAAGGGGCACTAAACTGTACAAGATCCTTTTTTGGTTGCAGTTACAGATAACTTATTTATGAGGACATGAATAATACTCTAAGTGTGTGAATGTAAACATGTCCAAAACTTTCAGAATTCTTTTCTTTTATTTCATAGATTAGAGAACATCGGGTATCAAAGCATGGATTTTTTTTTTCCATCACGAAAGATTCAACAGGGCCCTTTGAATGTTTTCTCTCCCCTTATATTTTTCTCCACCCCTTTATTAGCTGGCTATGACATTGGAAGTTCTGTTATGCAATGAGAAAATCAAAGCAAGTAGAAGAGAGTCTTTTCCAAAATTTACAGCGTTCTGGCATTCACCCAGCACTTTCATGTTACTGAAACATGCCTTTAAGTAGCTCAGACACATGTGATTCTCACCAGAATGGGCAGGTCTTCTCAGCCCATATGTCCCAGCATGGACATTACTAGGAGCTCCTGAAAGCAGTTGCTTCAGAAGAGCTATTCCTTAGTAACTTCATTTAAAAATGTTTTTAATCCACTTGCACTCAAGGAGTGACTGCACCACTCCATCAACCAGATAGATCCCTTTATTTTGGGGTAGCCCTCTCAAACATCCTGAAGTACCTCCCACATGTCACCCTAAACAGGAGGTTTGTTCTTATTACAGAAGAGAGGAAGCAAATGGTCCAAAATACTGACCAAACCTGCCATGGTTATTTTATTTGGGTATTCACATGACATTCATTTCTCCATAAAGGGAAGAGAACACATGGAGGAATTAGTGAAGTTATGCTATTTGGTTTCTAAAAACAAGAATCTTATACTGCTCAAGTATTGCTGACATAAAACTGATGAGTGCACTGTGCTGAAGTGCAGAATGAGAATGCCATTTAGTCTTTATAAACTACATTTTTCCTTTCAGATCCTTACAGAAATTAGAAGACAGTGAGTCAGTATGGGAGACATCTGAAATCTCATCAAAATCAATACGAAAGAAATTAAAGATGGTGAATTACCAGTAAAAACTATTACTGCTCATGAGTTATTCAAGGTAAAACATCACACTGAAATAGAAATTAGAGGGATAAACAAAGACATCTCATTATCTTACTTAATTTTCCCTTTTATGGATTAGACTTTATATTTTTAGAAGTTTGGTGGATTTTTTCCCAGTCAAAGCATAAGTTTTATGACTCACCTAGAACCAGAATTTCTATTCTGTAGAAAACTTCAGAATTCCACACATTAAATATATGACATATCATTCCACTGGCATGGAGCAATTTTCCTCTGAGACTGTAGCAGAGAATACACAGCTCAGAACTAAAACATTCCTCAAACCTGAGTTTAACGTGAATCTTATGGAAGATGTTGAACTGTACCTGCTCAGAATCCAAAGTCAACTGCAATGTCTTTAAAACCTCCATCCTGTAGTTGACAGTGCAGCCCCACGTGCTTGGAGATTTTTCTACACCTGTTCTTTGAAGGGTAAACCCACTGAATAGGGAGCCTACGAAGGAAAGTCAATATAACTGCAGTACTTGTCAGGCCATGCAAGGGATGATGCACAGGGGCCCTGCTGTGCTTTCAGCGGCAACAGAGCCAAAAAATCCTACTGTGTTTGCAAAAATAACTCGCTTATTTTTGAACCAGAGGTGGCTCTTATACATCCTGACTTAAAATACAACATATCTTTATAACAGTTTGTTGTTGCTGGGCTTTTTTTTTTTTTTATAACAGTAAAAGTTTTTGTAAACTATTCAGAAGAACGATACCAGGTTTGGCTCCAACCCAGCAAAGCACATGTTTAACCTTCTGCATGTCACTCATTTCTGAAATCAATGGGACTGCTTGCAGCCTGAGAGTAAATCATGTGCCTCAATGCTCCACCACAATAAGACCTTTACAATTGTTTTCTTCTGTACAGATAATTCTAGGAACCCTCACAGAGCCTCAATGACTTTCACATATGATGAAGAATCTCTGCTATAGGTAGGAGGAAACCTTGCTAAACGTATCTTTTTACAGCTTTATAGCCTTATGTCCCATTGCTTTGTCAACCTGATAGCAGAATTTAAACCTTGTTGGAGACATAGATTAGCTAGAATGCATGTACAAAAGGGGAGGTCTTTCCTGGCAAACAAAGGAAGATCAATAAAATAATTGTAGATATGTAAATGATTTGTGCCACAAATATAGGTCTCATTTAGCTCTGATGCTGAAAAAAGTTTGGTTTAGTTTTTTGGGTTTTTTTCTCCAAAGACTCTTTGGAGACAGTTCAGAGATCTGAACTATATCTCAGAGATCCAGAACTGCTGAAGGCTTGGAGCAAGGTGCAACCTGTTTGTATGAGGATGGGCAATTAACAGTTTGACTTGGAAAATGCAAGTGCCCCAGATTACAGCAAACACCCTTGGAACACCAGGAGCTATACTACTAAAGTTGATAGTTTCACAAAATAATTATGCCTATTCTCTCTGGGAGAAAATAATTGAAATTTGCATAGGCTCAATACTAAAAGCACAGAGTTGTAAGGAACTTTTGAACAAGACATAAAAATTAAATTGGCAACTTTTTCCTAAGTACTTTTTGTGACTTGTCCAGGCACCATCAAATAAATGGCATCACTCTAGTAAGAAAAATTAACCCTCCTCTTCTGAATACCAATTCTTTTTTTTTTTTTTTAATGCAACAAAAAATAAAGATTTGTCTCACCTACTTGTTGCTGGCTGAAGGGCCCTCTCCTACAAACAGTCTCTGATGAAACTTATTATGTGCATTTAAGGTGAGAAGCTACTGCCTTTACCTTGGGTGAAAAACCACTCGCAGTTTTACCTCGGGATGCTGAAAAATAAAACTTAACATCTTCCCCTTCCCCACAAAAAACCCCAAAGCTATATACACATACACACCCTTAAACATACAGCCAAACATCACAGAGCTTTGCAGGAAAGAAGTGGGAGCAGGTTTCTGCTGAGCACTGGCTGAACTTGTAGCTACAGTCCCGCTTTTTTCAGTCGCACCTGCATCCACACGTTGGCCCCTCCACGGCTCCTGCCAAGCTGAGTGTAACACTTGCCACAGGTGAAAGCCCTGACTCCTCCTTACCTACAAGGTCATTACACAGGTGGCAAAATGGCAAATCTTTGACAATGTTGACCTTAGTTAGTTCACCTCAATCCTGTGGGCAGTGCTGCTGCTCCCTCAGCATGGTGTAAACACCCCTGTACCCCTGCAGCTGGGAAGGACGTTACTGTGCTGCCAGGGTGAGGAAGAATTCAGGAGCAGAAAATTGCCTGGATATGCTGATGAAAATGAAGGCAGTGCTCAGGGTATTTTGCCTTGCTGATGTTTGATTTATCAGCTTCACTCTGCATCCTTTCTCAGGCAACAGCACTGAAGGTTTATCCACACTAACTCCTCCATCCACATAGCTTTTTTAAAGTGGAGAGAGATGCCTTGAATTCCCTATGAGAGGTAAAAAACTAATTCCTAGCACCCACACCTGCCTCTGAGTTCAGTGATGTATTTAAGCCCTGCACATCTGACATGCAGTAAAATATCAGCATCTTACAGTACCAGATACTAATTAAAAAAAGAAATGTGTTGGATGTCAGGCCTCAAGAAAGCAAACTTAACATTCTGACAGCAGCTGGAGAGTGATAGCCATAATCAAGCATTGTCCCTGCTTAGATCCGTGCCAAACAACCTCGCTTACTTCCAGCTAATTCTCCATCAGAGACGATCTTTCTTTACGATTCCAAAGAAACATGTTGTCAGTTCCCACCTGCTGGCATTGCTAGAAATAAAACCACAGTTGATCGGATGCAATAGGTCAGCAGAATAGTGCATTGAACTGTTGTTTGTGCTTCCAAGCTGTGTTACAGGGGATTCACTAACATTTATTAACCCTTTCTCAAATCATGGCTTTTGTTATGCTTTTATAAAGCAGGGAGGTTTCAAGGATGAAAACGTATCCTTTTAGGAATTTCAAAGGAAGTAAAATTTGAGCTTGCTGCCAGGCTAAAAGTTCGATATCATTTGAAAAACAAAATATATTAGAGAAGAAAGAAAATGCAGATGTCAGTCTAGTGACACAGAGTAATCTATTTGCTCAGTGCTTGTATTTTCCTACCAATTTTGTATTTTTCAAAAAGGACAATAAAAGAATTGTGCTCACTGCTAATTAATGACAAGCTGGTAAAAGCATCTATCCATTGTTCCATTTATTTCTTCATTTCCAGCAGTTAACAGCCCTGTTCTGAAATGAATCAATGTCGTTTACACAATGCTGTCACCCCTATTGTTTCTTTATCATCCTTGCATTTTCATAAATCGGAGGTGTTAATCCCTTAATGGCTTCTCTCAGAGCTCTAAAATGTATGCAAAATGGTAATCCATCCCCTAAACAATTCACATTTAGGCAGGCACCCTCTTAAATATGTTTACTATTAAAACGAATCCTTTGTTTGGATCTAACCCTATCTGTTTGTTTTCTAAACACTGAATCATAGCAGGTATGCAGAGTCTCATTTTAAGTAGGGACTATCAAGTAACCCCGTCCTTTTAGAAACCTGGTAATTTGTCTCTAGACAAAAAAGACCTTTTTTTTTTTTTTTAAGGAGTCATATTATGCACATATGAAATTGAGTACATGCCTGTCAGGTTTTGAAGGGAAAATCAAGGGCTTGGTGCAAAGATTACTAATTTAAGAAAAAGACAACCTGCCCTTAGTGGTCTTTGGTTTGGGCCCGAGTAAGCAGCGCTATATGCTGTCTCAGAGACTGGAAAGGAAAACCACGACATTTATCCAGCCCGCTTTAAAAGCAGCAGACTGTCCTTGCTGATAGATTTAATACCTTGGTATTCAGGAGTGCAACAGGGCTTGTGGTTAAATCTTTGCATGATTGGGATAGTAAAGTTTGTGGGCTGCACCTTGCTGTCTATGCAGAGATCTGCACAGGCACCTGGACAGCTGATCTGCTTACAGCCTTTTGTAGTTGGCATCAACTTAAACGTTCTTGCTCTCAAATACATTTTATAAGCTTTTAAAAGTAAATTCTACACAGCTTAATGGCTTCATCCCTCTTAAATCATATTTTTTTTCCCATTAGGTTTTAGAAAGGTCACTATCAACGCTAATACTTCACATGCACTTTCCTGAGCCTGATTCAAAGTAATTTAAGAGTTTTGTTTCATTACTGTTACATGCCTTTGGGTCAGCACCAAAATGAACTGCATCAAAACAACTTTCTAGGAATTATATGCATACAACTATAGGATAATTTCCAGAATCAAAGTACAACTCTCTTAAAATCAGACTTCAAACATATTCTGATCTGGGGAAGGTACAGTTTGATGAGATATTATGCTGGGATAAGCATCGAGATGAAAACAAAAAAACCCAAAACCATAAAACTGGAGTGTCTGACAAATAGCCAGACAAGTACTTCAGGGGGAAAAAAGAGTATCGGTGGTAACAGAAGCGGCAGCCTGAATAAAAAAAAAAATAAAATCAAACCCATATTTAAAACATTGTTTGTGTATTTCTGTTTAATTCGCTTTTGATTCAAGTTGCAGAATCTGTATTCCTTAGAAGTGACACTGAAGTTCTCCAACAATGTATAATTGTGTGATCTGTGCTGCTTAAAGGATGGATCCTTGGAGTACTGACACAGAGAGAGAAGATCAAGGCTTGGCAGTGACCGTAACATGCTGCTACACAGCAGGCAAACACTGGAGTCGAGCAGCTGCACCAAGGCGGGTTGTGCTGCCTTCTTCCTTTATGCTCTTGTTTTGACTTGTGTTAATCACCCATTGTTCTAGGTGGGAGAGCTAAATTAAAGGACAGGGCGATCGAATAGAGCTCCCATTCAATTAGAGGAAGCAGGTCACCGCAAATTCCACTGCACAACGAGGTGATAAGCAGGAATTAGAAGTATATACCTGGAGAGGTGCACCATTTAGAAACAGGGACAACAGCCTAGCTTTAAGTAAGGCTAAATAAAAATACATGGTAGTCTTCCCAAATGTTCAGCATCTATTTAGCACTAAACAATGGAAATCTCTGGAATCCTACTTTTGCCATGAACTTTATAACACCAATTTTCAGGGGAAGAAGAAAAAAGATAAATGGGAACAAATGAAAAAAAAAAGAAATCACCTGCAACATTTTTTTGATCATTGTTTTGAGATAATCTTCAGCATGTTCATGCCATACTGCCAAGTTAGACTGCCATTTCATAAATACTATTAAGCATGGAGAGAAGTTTGACTCTGTAAAACTTTCAGCCTAACACACGGGATGCTGGGATCTTTCCCAATGAGGGATATCACTGAGAATCATTCCTTTGGCTGTGTTTAGGTGTATTTCCTATGAAATAAAAAACTGGCATGTTTCACAAATTTTATAACAATGACCATTCTCATAAAATTTCAAGCAAAATTTCCTTGGGCATGAAGGTTTTGAATAGACTTTGCTCGTGAACTTGAAATCATCACATATGGTGATCCACAGAGCACTTAAGGGGTTGTCAAGAATTCTTCATTGGCTTTCCCTGAACTCTGTGGGATCTGGGGATAGTAGCATGTGCTTGTCTTCTAGACAGGTAGGGCAGCACTTTGGTCCATAAATACTGAGTTACATGAGCTCCTGAATATACTGGTTAGACCTTTTGTGTAATCCTACGTACTACGACTTCTGCACTCTGACTTCTCTCAGGCTTTTTATCTGATGTGTGCACAAGAGATCTCTCTGTGGTGTGTGGAGTGCACCTTCCCTACCTAGAGGAACACAGATTGAAGAATAAAGGGTTGGTATCATACCTATGTAGGAGTTAATTTCTCTTGATGTGGTGATATCAAAGTGCATCTCTGGGACATTCACAAGGTGTGGTCAGCAGTTCTCCAGAGAGCTACAGTGCAGTTGGCCCAGGATGCAAATACACTGGAAGTGTCACTCTCCATCTACAGGCAGAAATGACATTTGGGCATAAACTCATCCTCTTCCTGTGTCATAATGCAATTTTTGAGGCTTTCAGGCTCCTACACTGCCATATCCTCTATTTGGGATATGCTGTCCTGGGACAGATCACTGTGTCTGTGGTGCATGTGAGAAGTGGTCATTTTTGATCAAAGCAAGTACTGACAAACTGCATGGGAACTAATGAAAGGAGAAAAAGAGACAGATCTAGAGATGGTGTCTACTGATTTCAACTGAATTTTTTTCAGTTTATAAAAGTGGATAATATTGCTTTATCTGTGTTCCTTTTTCAGTCTGTTGAGCATAACCATCAACCATAATGTAAAAAATGAGGATTTCCTATGACCTGACTTTAAGTACGATGGAATTCTCTCTACAACAAAGCACTTAGCATTTCTCTGACTCTATTGGCTGTTCTAAGTCATAGATGGGAGGGAAAACAATTGAACATGCATTGTCATTCGTCACAAGAGTCCTCAAGTATTCAGCAATATATATTTTTCAAAGGTATCACCTGAAAAATTTATCCTATAATAAGCTTGAAATGTGAGGTCTGGCAAAGTATGCAGAGTCTGGATTTTTTAAACTTAATTCTATTGCAAATGTAACTACTCTGATTGTTTTGATTTAATCAAAACTGGCTGTTAAATCTCTAATTCTGAAGTCTTTTCAATCTTTGCTCAAAGTGACACATATGTACTCTGTGACTGTGCATTGTGAAGTTAACAACTTGTTATTTGGCCTATCAGTTGTTGAATATTCAGCCCCTTGTTGGAATTGTTCATAATGTAAAACTACTTCTGCCTTTATCATTTCTGTCTCTCATAGTTTTTCCAGAAAACAATTAAGAAAAATGCAGAGATTAAGTATTTTTAACTTCTGAGGCTGAAGGTTTCCAGACTCTCTTTGTAGTTAAAGGAGTAAAAGAATAAGGAGGAGGAAAAATAAAGTATGTATTTTGTCTTCTAGTGATAAACCAATACAGAAATATACCTGTTTTTAAAGACTTAGTCAACAGTTTAATACAGAAATCAAATTGTCCATGTATAATTTTAAGATAACCACTGGAGTTATCAATCACATTTTTATATGATTACATAATATTCTTTGAAGACTGGAAGATTAATGAAATCCTACATATTCATTTGATTTTATTTTTTTTTAGCAGACATGGAAGTTCATGGTGACTTTAGACCTCAGCATAATCATAAGAAATAATTTTAGTTGATGAACAGTGTTCAACCCATTGAGGAAAAAACACCCCATTTACACAAGCCAATTAAGGCTTATATTTAAAAGAATCTTTAAGAAATTAACATTAAAATTTCATAATAAGCATTACAATTTTAAAGTAAGGCTATCAAATACAAAATCAGACCATTGTAATTAAGGCCATACTAACGGTTTTTCAGAAATAATTGCCAACCCTCACATATGTTACATCTAGCCATCTACATGCATTCTTAGTGGCCAGAGTGAATTGGGACTGTGTCAGCTGATTATTTCTGTAATCAAATGCCCCTTTGATTAAATGAAGCATTGCTTGAATATCATTGAATGGAATTACAGAGAGTATTTACTATATTTTTTCTATCTACCATCACTGTTGGGAACACTTAAAACAATTCTTGTTCATATTTGTATTTTCTTTTATCATTGAGAGCAGCTGTCATGCCTGGAGAAGTCAGTATTTTTATATCATTTCTGTAATGAAAAATACTTGTGCTCTTTGACTAACAAATCCTTAACCTCTCACTAATGAATCAGCCACAGAATTTAGCCACAGTTTGTTCACACTAAGTTTTGTATCCTATAAAGCAAACTGGAAAAATAATATTCTTAGCCAAAGTATGCAGAATTTTATGCATCTGGTCTAAACCTTATTGAAATCAGTAGAGACTCCTACAAACTTCAGTAGGCTTTGGATGAATCTCTAGGTGTACATTAGCTTCAGGGACACATTATTTTGATGTTATTTTTGTGATCTCCTGCTGCCTATCCAACAGGCTTGTTTGCTCCATCAATGCACCTTCTGGTCTGGGCTGGTCTATGGCTTCAATGAAAGGATCATGTCTACTCTTATTTAGCTTTGATTAACATCATTAACCTATCATACACTGGAGCGACTCACAGAGCAAACTGGTGAGCCAATTCCAGCAAGCCACATAAAGCAAAGAACAGCTTGGATTGTCAGATAAACATACCCAGAGGTGCAGTTAGGATGCTGAAGTTATTAGGTGAATGATAGGAAGCCAAAAAATCAGTGAGCCACTTGAGCAGAGAGTATAAACATAAATATCCAAAAGCATGCCACAGTGCATGCGTATTTTATGTTGATGTGCTAATACATTATCTGCTAAGGGTTTATTTAAACCATTTTTGTATTCTCTGCAATTCATTTATCTGCATAAAGAAGAGCCACTAACAGGATAGTGCCTTATGAACAAGCAACCCTGTATGTTTTCCACTGCTGTTTATAATTCTTCATGCTCATATCTACAATTCATGAGCAAATTGGCTCGTGAATGTTTCCATAAAGGTTGAACAAAGTATGGTGCTGTTAACATCGCACTGTCATGCACAGAATCAAAATGTGCCCACTCTCATTCTATTCATCACAGCTCAAAGACATTTTGGCAATGATATTATCCAAATATTATTAAAACTTTGAACCCTGTCCCCATAAATTATAGCAAAATGGCTTCAGAGCCATTAGGCAAGGAGGATGTATGGGTTCCAGTTGCTTTGGAGTAATTATGTGCTTAAAAGGAAGCGTGGCTAAGCATTCTACCAGTAAAAAGAGAAAAGCTATGATCATTTGTTACTGCTTCAGTGCTGTACACAGTATTGCTCACACAGGTCAAGCCAACCTTACAGCAGGACAATTATCTGCCTAGAGAGACCAAACATCTGTTATTAAGTACGCAGAGGCACCACTGCAGCATGCTAGAAATCTTGTCCACTTCATTGGTTTGGCTTACGGTAATGTACTTCAAACACTTGGCTAACTCTGTACAACATCCCCCCTTTCTTATTGTTGCTGCAACAGTTCAGCTTTGAAATATGCAGTACCTTCACTCCCCCATTACTTCCTTTAATATGCACACAGCTGTTAAAGATGATGGTGTAACTTTAGATGAGTTGCTCTTTCTCTTCTCTTTTCTTCCCCCCCTCCCTCTTTCATTCTCTTCTTCCTTCAAAATGTGTTTTGAACATTCTTGTACATTTGTAAGTTACCCACTGAGAGTCACTGTAGAGATTTAAGAGTGGTGCAAAAGTGCAGGGACACACAGTTTTTACAGTATAAAACAAATGTTGCTTGATTGCAAACATTCCCTAAGCCAAAGAGGCGAAGGATGCCTTTTCACACAATGGTTATGAAATACGTGTTTAAAACAAACAACAGCACAAGGAACAGACACCACTTGCCTGCACTTACTGACAAGGCTGATTATTCACCTGAAGCAAGGAGATTTTAAACTGTACACAATTTACCCCACTTTTTAAAAAATCTGATGTTAACATACAACTGTTTTCCCCCCTCAGATAGAAACTGCAGATGTAACTGGCACATTTGCTTTCACAGGGCATAGCAAGAAATGTAAAAGAGAGTAATGAATGGGTGGCAGAGATGTCAGGGTTAGAAATTAAATCTATCTTATCTGTCTTTGGTTTTTCTAAGCAGCCTATCACAATGCAATAATCAAAACTCTGGAGGAGATATTAGGTGGGAGAACTACAGAAATCAAAGATCCTGGAAATATTTTTTTCTACAGGCTTTGAGGAAAAATGTACTACTTCTGTATTTGCTCTATGCACTGTACTATAGTAAGAGGAACTGATACAACTGACAGATATATGCTGTCCTGAGATTCTATCAGCATAGACTCCTCTTTAAAGAAACCCAGATTGCCATATGTTAAAAGCAAATGAGTATAATACTCTGGGATGGAAAACATGGGTCGACAGTGCTGCATGCATAGGTAAAAAGTAAAAAAAAAAAAAAAAAAAAAGATGAACAGGATCACAAGAGCTAAAAATAATCCTATGTCAGAGATGACATTATTGTGTAATCACCAGATTACTTTGCCCTCTAGGACAAAAAAGACTCCCAAGGAAAAGGCATACCTCATCACTATGATGCGTAGCTCACTTCAGCCATTTCCATCTACATTATGCTCCCTTTTCAATATCTGTGCCTGGGAATAAAAGACCAGTGTGCCTCCTGTCTGAACTTTATATTCACTCATGCCTAGCCTCGAAGGAATTACAGAATCAATTCAAAACATAACTATAAAAGAAAGATTTTAATTAGCTTTCTTTTAATTTGAAATTAATTCTAAAGCCAATCTCACAAACCCCTTGGACACACTCTTCCTCTCATAGTTAGAGCAGACACTGTATCTATAATAGATATGTTTGTCAAAGAAAGAATTTACCACTCAATTCGAGAGGAGGTATTTGGGGCAAATCTGAAAATGGGTGCACTGACTAAGAGATTTGTTTCTTTGTCCTAAGATGACATTCTTGGAAAGAATTGCAATTCAATGTGCACCTTCTTGAATCCCATTGGCTCTTATCAGTTATAAGTCTTATAACATTTTCGGTAGGTTTGCTCAATTGTCTGAATAGAAGAAACTGATGCTTTTGAATAGGCTCTCCCAGAGGGTATGTTTCAAAAAGTTATTATAGCCTTTCTAGAATTTCTTTGTGTGAAGGAATACATTGCACAGGTATCCAGAACTGGGATAGTTTATCAATACGTTTGATTTAACAGGGACACATTTCACAGATACCTGGGAACCATGAAACTTATCGACTCAAAAGAAACCTGTAGCATTCAAGGGTACTCTGACTCAGTAAAAATAATTTTAATCATGCAGAGGGAAGAGGAGAACTCACACTCTGCAGTTCCAGCAGGTAAGACTTCCACCACAAAGACTGTTCTCCACCATGGAGAAATGACCACAACACAGCAGCCTCCAAACCTCCTGTGGGCTGAGCAGTGGGCACCAGTATTCACACTAGTGATGCCTCACCTGTTAGCTGCAAGCGTGCCACTTATAAGGTAAGAAACTAATCTGCATGAGTAAAGGCATCAAAAGAATTTCCTTGAGCTCACCAGATAAAAGAAATTCTTTAAATGCAAAGGTGGATAGAAAAAAAAAAAAACATGCAAAGAAAATTTCATAAATATTCAGCCCTAAGTGATGGGTGCTGCACACAGTGCATATTAATTAATGCAATCTTGCAACTCCCTGCATTCCTGTTTAACTATCGTCGATTATCACAACACTTCATAAAGCAGACACACGTTAGCCCCTCACACAGCTTTCCATATAGCCCGGCAGCTCTACCCTGTTTGGGTGTGCACATTTATAGAAGCAAAGAAGTATTTGTAAAATATATAATAATAATATCTGATGGCTATTTAACTAGGGTTATTTGTTTATACAGTGATGAAAAACTGGAATCTGTAAAAACTTTTTCAAATATTGTCTAAGTTCAGAATACAAAGGAATAGTCCAGAGGAGGGAAAGAACAGATCCTCTGAGACGTGAGGCTTTGAAGAGCATGAACACAAGTGGTGTGGAAATGGCTAAACTTTGTAGAGGGCAAACATTCCCCATTAAGGAAAGTGGTTAGGACATGAAAAAGATCACATTTGAACTGTAACAAGCTATTAGTTTTTCTGTAAGTGTAAAGAGGAAAATCACAGGAGTGTGCATGTGTAAAAGACCTTTACTGATGTGGTGGTAAAATTGCTGATATTTAAAACTGAGAGGTCTGGCTAAGCAGCAATATTTACTAGAAGAACATCCCTTTTGACTAAAACTTAACAGTCTATGATTGTTTCCAATTTCCAACTTCTGAGCCAGGATAATACTGCATGTGCTACTTCCACAGGCTTCACCAAGAGCTGTCTCTTCTGAAGTATGAGAGAAATCACTGACAGCATTTCAGGGTACAGCTCAGAGTTTATACAGCAATAGCTCATCACAGAACCTCCTCCTCTTGACTGCCTTACCCAATACCAACCTCAGCTCTTTCCATGCTCCCAAACACCTCTGACAGGCTAGTGGAACTTGCCTTATTCCATCCCTTAATGCTTTTTTAACTCCATTTCCATATTTCATTTAAATACTGATTGCCCAAGAGATATAGAGCTACTGAAATAGATTTTAAGCAAAGTTTTCTTTATCTGAACAAGTCTCCAGGAAAAGAGGAGAAACCCAATAAAAAAAAGCAGGTTAATAAGGAGAAGCGTGGGAATGAGCTTGTCAAAGAGGGTTTTTGATCTGTCTCACAAAATATTTGACTATGTGAGGAGACAAGTACAAGTAGATGAAATTTTCCATATAAGAAAACTCCTCCACAGTCTAGTTTCAAAACAAAGAAGTACACACATTAATGTCAACTGCTCTGTGCCAACTGATTAATTTTTGTAATCTTGTTTTAGGTTTCCTCTTCAATTGTCAGTTGTAGTTTCTTAAGAAATCTGCATGCAGCTGCATTTTTAAGCACTCTCTCTACTCAAATGAACTAATCTCTTACATTGTACTTGTCAAAAAGCCCCTTTCAATATTCTTTTCCTCCAGGAAAGCATAATTTACCGTAAAGCACATTTTCTCAAGACCTTTCCTTATCAAGAGGACATATGTGAAACTGTGGGCATAACTTTGGACTGTCTTTTGCCTTCTTGATAACAAAACACTTTAGTCTGTGTTACTAAAGTACTTTGTGGTAAAACCATCCTTCAACTGAAGAAAAATATTACTTCATGCAACAATGATTGCACTTTCAAATAGGTGAGAAGAACAGATATTTTTGCAAACTTATTTTGAAGCTTTCTTATGTTGATATTACAAAGTAACTGCTTCCAGAGGGCAGCTGCCTGGTACTGGTCACAAGGTAGAGCTGGTTTCAGACCCCAATTTATAAACAAAGTGGCTCATATGACATAAGAAATACTCCAGTTATCAAGCCAATTTCAAAGTTTCCATGAGAAATTTGAATATTCTTTTTTCCTATGGTAGCTGCTTTCTCTCACTACTGGATTGTGGTGGAGTTGGAAAATACCCTAAACAGTTAACATGCAATGAAAATTCAGTAGCCTACAGGGAAAAATCTTTCAGTCCATTTTTGAGAAGACAAACATCCAACCAAAACATTAACAGTTTCAGTGAGCAATAATCACCCTGGTTAGCAATCTAAGCAGGGATTGTACAGACATGGTGATGAAGCTAAAATCGAATATTAGTATGGTCTTTCTAAGTTTAGTTGGTAGATTGATTCAGGAAAAGTGCCCTGTCTAGACAATCTCAGCTTTGTAAATAAAGGAAAGACCCCATTCCCTAACTGTTTATCCAGTCCTTTTATGTGTTCACCTGAAGACACAGACACACACATTCAAGTTCACTCCCAAGTTTTAGAAAAGCAGTATATTCCTTTTAAAAAATATATTGGACATTTAGATTGAAAATTCTTGAGAGTTTTTGTTGGGGCTTCCAGCAGTTCTTGTACTGTTTATATAAGAGTGCTTCTGACACTAAATTATTTGCAAATGTTCCTCTTTTGGGGGGGACTTGGAGCGAAATTATAATAAGTAAGAGCAGATTGACCCATATTAAAAGATACAATTAGTCTGTCTGATTAGTAAACCTCAAAAGTACTACTTACACTAAGTTATTGTTTTTATGACAAAAGAAGACATTCTGGCAGAACAATAAGTCAGTGCCATGGAGGAAAACCTTGCAATTTACTCCAAGCACTTTTAAAAAATCAGTTTAGAGATACAGCAATTCAGTAGAACTGAAATATTACTATGCTAAAGGTAAGTCTGATGATACAAGTAAATAGGTTGTAACTGTATATACCTGATTATTTTTCATATCAAAGCCATTTTTTTGCATGGTATGGGTGATATTTTAATCATATGCAAAATCCCACTGAATTGCAATAAGACTGGGCTCTCACAAAAAATGGATCTTTTCCAGTAAGCACTCAGGCCCAAACCAACTTCACTTTACAGCTCCAGTGGGACCTATCTGAGTATGATTTGAAATGAAAATTAGGTCTCCATGTGTGTAAATATATACACATGTATATTTTTATTTATACAGATATAGAATTACAAACTGATTCCTTTAGGGACCACACCTTGAAATATTTTTTTATTTGCTAAATTTAATATTAATGACAAAAAATATTTCAAGGTGTGGTCCCTAAAGGAATCCATTTGCTGTCCTATAAACCACTATTTTTAATTAAATAAATACATTAAGAGCATTATACTCCAAAAGATGTTATTGTGATCTGTACAGTTTCATTCCAGTACCTCAAAGCAAAGCATTGTGCTACCACCATTCCCATTTCTCCTTAAAGCCTGAAACATGTGCTATTTATGTGAACCTGTCACATGGTTCAGCTGTGGTTGCACACAACAGTCAGTGAAGTGAATTGTGGTCATAAAGCATCACTGATGGGCAGCAAGGCATCCTCAGCAAGAATTCCTCCCAACATGGAAAACCTTGTGGTCGTTGTAATCTGAAAAGCTCCAGCCCTAATGGACAACTTTTCATCAACTAACTCAAAGCTGGCAGTTCCACCACCTGGTGCTTCTAAGTCTGCTGGTCCACATGCACACCAGTGTTACTGGTTTTACACCACTGGCTTCCCAAATTGCTTATAAAATACAGTTCACCACTAGGAGCCATGTCCAGTTTTCCCTCACAGCAGATCTCTTGAGTCCATCAAGAAAAAGCTGGTTTTTTTTTTCCAGGGTACACTGAAGGAACTTTGAATAGAGGCTATCATCTGATTTTGAAAGACTCAGGATAGCAGGATCCCCTGGACAGCTCTCTCCGGTGGGACATGGCAATTTTGTTCCAATGTCTCTTCCACACAGAAAATCTGTTGATTTTCCTTCATTCTGGGAGGCAGTTTCCCATCTGTTGCTGAGTGCTATGATGCTATAACTGTGACCATAGCCTAAGCACTTTCAAGATGACAGTGAAATGTGCATTTTTAAGACTAAAGGGAGAAGGAAAAGCCTGATGTCGAGACAGGAAGCTGATGAGTCCTGTAAGAGCTGACTCTGCTATAGACTGTCCTCGTGAGAACAGGAGATGAGCAAAAAGTGACCTGCAAGAGACAGGAAGAAGCCCTGGGAAAAGCTGGCTGAATATTTTGAGAGTCAAAGAGAAGATCTATGGAAAAACTTACTCTGGGCTAATATATTCATGCTTCCAGTCTAGGATTATTTGTGAGTAACATGCATGTTTGTACAGGTCCATGTTATTGCACATCTTCAGGTGTATAGGTAGCTATGTGAGGAATTATTCCTGCTCTGTGTGTCCATCATCATACTTGATGTGGGTTTTTTCATTACAGAGTACATTTATTAATTTCCAGATTTATTAAGTGCACATATGGATTTTATGGCAAATGATCCAGGTGTTACAAGGAATTGAACATGACTCAAATCATGACTGCAAAGGTAACTTCAGTGAGTTTAAAATAAGTAATAATACACTAAATTGACAACAAGGAGCAGCAAAAGTTTTCATTGAGCATACAGAATGACTTTAAGGGAAATTAAGCATTCTGCCATCCCTGAGGGACCAGGGTAAAATCTTCAGCATCCCAAAAGCAAGACATTTTTACTTAGCAAACAGAGTAGATGAACAGTCTCCCAAGCTAGTATCTTAAAGGAAAGTGCTTGGCTGTCTTTCTGTCATTAAATGGTGAAAAGGAGCATGCAGTCAGGATGGAAGGAGAATGTAACTCATCAGTGAGGGGAAAGTGAAGTCTTTGCAGATGTACATTAACTGCTTTGAACTGCACCCTGTCTACTTTTCCTCAAATACAGCTGCTTTTCAAAATATTTTAATGACCAAATATTAAAATACTAGATGATAGACAAAATAGATACTTTTAAGATCTTCAAATAACTGAAGATATCCTACAAGGCTCAATGGGTATAGGTAAGGAGTTAAGGTTATCCTTGAGGACCAAACTCTGCTTCCTTTCATACACACCTATCTACACACACATATACCCCTCTGCCCCCAAATTTCAAATTGACCATACATGGCTATTTTTGTATTAATAAAGCTTATTATGTGGGAGTACTCTCATTAAATTACGAAAGCAAGCATGACAGAAAGCTGCAAGGAACAAATATCACAGCACACAGGTATTTCTGCCTCTGTCTAATTTCTTGGCACTATCCACACTGTGATTGGACCCTGTGCTCATCCCTCCTGCACCTTCAAAGTAGCTACAAAACCCATCTGAAAACCAGGGAAATGGTCTCATGGTTGGTTGAGCTCCATTAAACCCACAGTCACAGAAGCAACTGCAGTACAAAATGTCCCTCTGGTACTTAAGTTTTAGAAGTCTGCTCTTTACTTTCTGCAGCTCCCTTCACTCTCAGGGAGGTTTCACAGAGCAGCTGAACTAAGATAATAGTTACCAGCCTCAGAAGAGTGGTGTCACTCTTGTCTCTCCTCCATCCCACCTAACCAGCCTCAGCTGAGCACTCAGTCAGACATTCTCAGTGAGATGGTTTAATTTTCTGCAAGCTATTAATTACTGTAAATGATCCACAGGGCAGAACTGACACCCTCAGACCAGAAACAGACTTAAATCCTAAGTCCCCAAATCCAGCTGTCTTGTTCAGCAAGTCTGGTGAGCCCAGGTAGTCATCTTTCCAGACTGCATCCAGCAATGAGTAGTGATCACACAGCCTTCTGAAAGATAAGTATTATTTATAAAGGTATTTAGGTGTTTCCTCTCACCTAAGGCCAGCCACTTCAGGCTGCTTCTTCTTATTCTTCCCAGATCACAGCTCTGCCTCAGGCAAATTCTCCTGAACCATAAAATCCCATCTCTCAAAAGATCACCCTTTGAAATCTACCATCTAATTTTTTTTTCCTCCTGTATTTAAGGGGCATTTTTTTCCCTGGTTCAAATGGCTGAAGAGGAACCTTCAGAGTTGATAGAACTTTCCTAAATGATTCTTAATAGTGTGCCAAGAAGTTTCAACCAGGGCCATTCCTTCTCCTTCTCCTTCCCCCTTCCAAATCCTCCATTAAGTGAAACCAATGTATTTTTACAGTAAACATACCACTAAACTTGTCCATATATAGACTGATTTGATTATTATTGCAGAGCAGCTCTGATTTTTCCAAAGCAACTTATCTTAGTCATCACTATACAACACAGAAAAAGTCATAAAATGAGAAAGTAAAAAAGAAACTCAAAACCTTCTCTTTAACATTCCTCATTGACAGCGTCTTCTTCATGTATTTCACTTTGTCCTAAGTGTTTCTCCAATGCTTTATTAACTTGTTATACTCTGCCTACCATTGAAAGTGAGCCAAACAGGGTGGCATGCTTAGGAGAGAACATTTTTTGATGCAATAAAGGAAGTGAAGTATCTCCTATGAACTTAAACTGCAAAGCTTTGGGAGATAGGAGAGAAGCCTGGGAAAGCGGAATGAGAACATGCTGAAAACACAGAGTGAATATCCATACTGAAAAATTACTATAGAATATATAATTACAAGTACTTGGGAGCTCAGTGTTTTGTCTCATCCCCCTTAAAAGCTGCATTGTGACAGGAGCCAGCATCAACTCTAACTGTGCCATCAGCAACAATGACAGTTATTATTACTTTTTATTATATGTGAATTCTCCATTTGTTCCTGCAGCTAATATGTCTTTTAATCTGGTACCAGTGCAGCATAGGTGATTTCTGTTTTTACTGGCAACAACATATTCCCTGCTGAGAAAATATGACTCGTCATGGAAAAGGCTTAATCTTGAAATTCAGCTATTTTTTGTTTCTTGGTGGCCTCTAATTGCAAGCTTGAGGCAGTGCACAATAATTATCAGTCTGCAAGCATGAAAAGGAGCAAATGCCAGTCAGGCTATATGGTTGCTTTGTGCACACAACAACATGTAAAGAACTCTGCCATGTCAGTGGTGAGCTGGCAGTTGCTTCTTCAGTGTAATGGCAGTGATTCAGCTGGTAACTGGATGAAAAATTGAAGCAGGTTTCCCTGTTATGATTCTTTCATGCATCTCTGTCAATGACAGTTTACATTCTGGGATTGAGATAATTTGTTTCCTGTTTGCTCACAGCTTCAGGCTTTTCTTGTTTGCCACCGTGGATTTACAGCCCTCCCCCCCCCAGCAAACCACATCTAAGGGGTTGAGGGATTACAAGGCTTAATACTTTACAGCTCAGCACATGTAGCAGAAAGTTAGAACTACTGTAAAAGGAATGATGACTAGATATTCCTGTGAAATGGATACATACATGTGTGCAGATATGCATGTCTACATAGAAAGAAGCCCACAGAGCAGTCCACATAGTGGTGAGATGCTAGACTAAAAGCTTTAGTAGCAGCCTGTCTTCTCATAAACTGAGGCAAAACCTCAGAAAGAAAAAAACTATAAATTCAAATAACCTTCTTTATCTGTTTTTTTTCCCCTAACCCTACTTGGAAAATGATAGCAAAGTAAAATACACCCTTCAAAAGACTTATAACAGTCCAACCTTTCTGTAGTTTGATGAAAAAAGATGTTTCTGTATTCATACAGTCATTAAACATAAATGAGGATGTGATCTTAAATATTTTACCCACATGCTTCACTACCACCAATACATGTACCTCTCCATGCCTACCTGAAGTAGAGAACTGCTACTAAGTACATTAACAAATGAGTAAGCACTGACAGGAATGGTAAGGCTGGCATTTAACTCTTGCTAAAATTAACTGGAGTTGATTTCAACCTTGAAAAACGTGACCCTAAGTTCTCAGAATAAAACATGAGTGTAAAGCAGTGAGACTAAAACAAAATGGTGAGTGTGTGATTAAATGGAGACCTGAATAGAAGTTGCCCAATCTACCATCTTTCTTACTCAGCTATCCTTTTTCTTTATCTATGAAAGGAAGTATTGTTTGTCTTTATCACTCTTGTCATGGTCAGCAAAACTGGGTGAAACACGCAGTTTATTTGGTGCCACCTGCTTTTTGTTTTTCTATTCACTAGCTGCTCAGAAGCAGTTCAGCTTTTCCTTGAAAGAGTATTTGTATTCAGAGAATTATTCGTGGTTGCCAGCTTATTCACAAGCAGCTCATTACAAGTGCTCACTCTTTAAGTACTTTGTTAATTTTGATTAGATAAATGGCTATAGGGTATGTTTCTGTCCCTGACTAGATCTCTAAGTGTTCAGTTTCTTGATTAAGTACTCATGTTTACAAATTTACAGCTCTGTTTCTAAGACTTTTCTTAAATACTTATTTAATATACACTATTTCAAACATTACTGCCATAAGAAAATAAGCTTTGTCACAGCAGTTCAAGCAACAGTCTCTGGTGACTGAAGCTTTGGAAGGGGCATTACTTGTTTGAGTGAGTACAACTGAGGTCACCCTATTTGAAAATGCAAACATGATGTGTTATACAGGTTAGCTGTAAGAAAACTAGTCCTTAGAGGACTCACAGTGTATTATATGAATCCCTCTGAAGTCACTAGAATATTTTAAAATATAATGGCATAGTCAGATCATTAGAAATGTTTCTGAATGTCGACCACAGAATCAAATGCACTGACCTGCCCTGGTTCCTTTGCATGGTTCAGTGTTGCACAACTGTTGTTAAACTGCCTTCATCAGTGGGTTTATTACTGCTGATGTCATCAGAATTGTGCAAAGAAGCTTTTCAGAGGTGGTCTTAAGCACCTAAAATGAGACAAAACACAGCCATATTAGCCTTTTTTTCCCATCAGATTCACTCACATTTACTGTAGGTTGTGAGTGAATATGAATTGTAAGAATGAAGATGTGCCCTTTTGGGGAAATGGTATTAAATGGGATCTCAGGACCAAGTCCTGAATTAGGTTGGACTTTAAATGTCATTTCCTTATGTCAGATGAAGTCAAGCAGAAGGGCCAAAAGGAGGCAAAGGACAACGTACAGCCTACCAGAGGTGGGCCAGCAGAGGCAGCCAGGGAGTACAAGTGACATAAAAAGAAGCAAACCTCCTTTGCAGCAAACATGTTAAAGCCACTGTTTGAAATGACCACTATGAGCAGACCCTCCTAAAAAGAAAGGCAGGAAAAGGATAACCCACTTCTGCCAACTGAGTCAAGCCACAGTCTCCACGCAAAACTGACACTAAGTATTTTACTCTTTACAAATAGTCTTTATAATTGGGATTTTTAAATAATCCTTCTTAAAAGGGATTGCAGCTGTAATCAATTTGTGGAGGGCTGTTTTAATAAGAAGCTGCTCGAATAGGATTAACTATGAGACCCTAGACCTCTTTCCTCCAGTCCTTAAACTCCTATTTGAAACATTTAGATACCCCATAAATTATTTATTGGTCTTACAAGGTGTCATCAAGCTAAGAAAATGATGCTTGACAAGTTGAAAACCGTAACCATTTCCACCAATTTGTTAACAGCCTCTCCCACATGGCATGTAATGTCTCACTTCTGCCTTGTCTTACAGGAACAGTAGTTATATTCACCCATTGCACCAAAAGCACATGTGGAGAGCTGTCAGACCTTGTGCATTCTGTTTATTTCAGGAAATGTTCCAGAAAATAATTTATAGATAGCTTGAAAAGAGAATGTCAGAGTGGATTTCCTTTTTCTTGCAAGGTTCTTAAACAACAAGGGAACAGAAAAACCAGAGGTTTTCACCCTCTCTGTCTACGGCCTCAAAAAAACCCCCAGTTGACTCTTTGATTTCTGAACTGCACAGACAAATAGATATACAGGCATGCTAGAGAAAGGAATACAGGTAAAATCTATGGAGGCTTTTGCCAAGAAAAGAGAAATCCCTCCTTCACCTGAAGTACATCTCTCAACAGCCATATCAGTCAGCTAAGGTTGGCAGTAAGGCTACTGGAATTTTTCTTTGCAGGGCTTCTCCAGCAACACTGTTTAGGGAAGACTTGTAAAAAGGTAGCAGGATAGGGAACGTATTTTTCTGTAAGACACCTATCTCAAGGATCACTTCAAGCATGAGGCAATTTGCATTTAGCAAATATCTTAAGTCAGTCTTTATAATTCTGATTATCTGAGAAGGACAGAAACTCACTGCACCTGAAAATAGGTTTTTGCTCATCACTGCTTCTTGTGGGAATGTAACACAAGGTTTCATGCTTGCTTTCATCTGTAGGGTCTTAACAAACTGACTCCCATTCTGACAATGTTCAGTCATTAGTTACAGCAGTTTTGTGGGGATCTTAGGTCATAAGCACCTTGTTTAAATAGTTTGTTAGTTTTGTTTTGTTGGATTTTTAAAATTTATTTATGTATTTACTTTTTACAGCCAGCATGAGATTATAGATTTGATCCATGGTGCCACCAAGCTTTGTACCATGAAGCAGTCCGTGTCAATGTATCACATAAAGCAATTAAAAAACTGGTTAAACAAAGACTTCAAAGTGTGAAGCTCTAATTTATTACATGCTGTTTATTTACTGTATTATTCTACTAATACCAGATCAGTCAGCCTTTAACAGCAATAATAAAACTGTCCATGGGACCAAGGCTCGTGGGGGAGTGACCTGCAGTTTTGCAAGTGTACAGTTTCCACAGACAGAATATCTGAAACTAAATCCACTTAAAAGCACAAAACGGTGGAAACTACAGATGCACACAAGTAAGGTTTTGTCTGATCTACTTCCTGATGTAATTTCAAGTTCACTGAGCTTCTTTGATGTTTGGTCATTTTAAGAGACAGTGACTGCTGAAAGCTTCTCTTCTGTTCAGTTGTGGTGCATGGGACACAGAGGAGAGAAGAACTGAGTTTATCAGATATTTAAACATTGGGACAGGGTG
This sequence comes from Pseudopipra pipra, assembly GCF_036250125.1. Classification (NCBI taxonomy): domain Eukaryota; kingdom Metazoa; phylum Chordata; class Aves; order Passeriformes; family Pipridae; genus Pseudopipra; species Pseudopipra pipra. The sequence goes on from NC_087562.1 coordinate 11,574,701, forward strand.
TGGTCATTTAATAGAAAATCCCTCTTTGTCTTAAAAGGGGAGAAAAAAGAATACGAAATGAAAAAAACCCCTATTTTTACTTTCAAAAATATTTAAGCTGTTTGTTTCTGACTCTTTATAGACACCATGAGATTATGGTTTGATCCTTTGTACAAGCCATCTGTTTAGTATGAAGCAGTGTTAAGTGTATCACATAAAGCAATTAGAGAAACTGGTTAAACAAAGACTTCAAAATGTGAAGTCTCTGGCAGTCCTGGCAAAAATATTTAAAATACAATACAGTACCTTTTCTACAAACTGCTCCATGAAATAGATAACTCCCAGCAGACTGGAACCATTTGCACTGAAAACACAAGCTTAGATTTAATGTGAGAAAGTTGCTGCTCTCTGCCATCTTATTTTTAGATGCTTGTATATGATTTTTAAGCCACTTCAGTACTTTAAAAATAAGTACTTCTGCTTCAAATGTACAAACTTGAACATGAGGACCTCAGAAAAATATGGGGTGAAAGCAAATAGTGCTTTCCCATTTTCTTTTGGAAAACTTGATTTTGGTTGTTAAAGTGTACAAATAGTCAGCCATAAAGTTACTTTAAATAATAAAAGGAAAACACATCTAGTAGAAAGCTGCAATTTACAGGTGAGGAACATTCCATAAGAAATGCCTGGATACGCAGAAACATTTGAATATGAGTTTTCTTTCCCTTGTTCTAGGTAATTTGCAGAGTTTTTATCATAGTACAGCTCTGCTCATTCAACAAAAATATTTTGTGGTTTTAGGCATACACACAGAAGCAAATGAGTGTAAAAGACACAGAAAGCAATATAATTTAGCAGGGGGAAAATGAAGAATTTCTTGAGCTGCTAACAGAAAGGAAGCACATTGGCCTAGAAACCCCTTTTTGTTTATAATTTCATAAACGGAGTCAGTAGCCTGAGACAAGCCTGTCACATCTTTGGCATAGAACAAGGGTCAGTGATGGATAACTGACCTCCTTTCTCACTTTTATCAACAAATGTCAAAAAAGGCAAACAACAGCAATGACATCCTGCCCAAACAGCCAAGAGTGTTTCATTTTCTTTGCACTTCTGTTTCCTCTGTGCCTTTAATCAGGGCCGGGGGATGTAATTGCTCTGTCTGGGCACAGCTTAGGGCATGCTGTGCAACTAACAATTAGTTTAGAGGCTGAGATCTATAAATTTTGAGAAAAGAGTAAGAGGATTTGGTGTGCTTGAGCTATCCTTTCTAATGAAGAAAAATATCACACCGGAAGGGACCCAGAGTGTTATCAAAGCAACTTAATATCATCTGGTAGTGATTTGTAGGCCCTCATAATCTATTGTGATCATGTTGAAGGGGGGAGGAAAAAGTCCACGTGTTCCACTATTTATGAGATTTCCCAAACGATGGCCGCCATCTGTGCAAACGCCACTAATCGCAGCCACCGCCCTCGTGGCAAATGGCTCCACGAGACTGTCCGAGGGAAGGGAAACACTGCAGGAATGTTGGGCTATTTATTGTTTATAAAAATAAACCAACTGGACTAAGACATATGCGAGGAATTTATATCAAACAGCTGCAAAAGCAAGTTGCCTCAATAGGGAGGGTGCATCGATGATGCAATCGGACCACACTGAAAGGTCTTCCTATTAATCTTAGAATACACATGGCACACTTGAGATGCTTTGTCCCCATCTACACCCAAACTCACCTTAGATGGGTATTCTTCAAGCAGTTTTTGAAAACAGTTTATGTAGTCTGAAACTGTTTTATTATGTGAGTTTATGAACTAAATAAATATAAACAAAGTCTAAGAACAGTCTGTCCCCATAGAAGCTTACCTCTCTTAAACATTTCCTCGTTACTCTTTTAGTTAAACAAGCACAATGCAGATACTAATACTCAGTGTTTGAGAACCATGCACACCAAGTTTCTAAGATTTGAAAATTTCTTGTTTTATGGTTAGCAGTCTAGTCCGGCTAAAGTCCTTTCCTAACTTCTTAATGAAGAAGAACAAATCCATCACAAAAAGAAACAACATTCACTGAGAACAAGGAGTCAAGGAGTAACCAAAGAACACCAAAACAACAAACAGTGTCTCAGCAAACCCACCAAGTACAGTATTTTAGTGTTGGGCCTGCATAACAGCATCAGACAAAGGGAAAAAGAGATCTGATCAGAGAAACAAGCTTCTTGCCTTTGCAAAGCTAGTTTACCAAACATGCTTGACACCTGACAGAATCTTACTTTTTTAACTGTTAATGGCCTGGTATACATACAGGAACCTCTGGGAAAATCTCTTTTTAGCTCTCCAAGCTTGAAAACAGCTATCTTTGCTTTTCATTAAAACTGCATGCACTTTGAAACAACTGCCTTCAGGAAAACTCTCAAGCTGATTGACTCTAACATGAGAATTAATTCAGACTGCTTTAGTGTGTGGAAAAGGCTCCACAGAACAGTGTGTCAGAACTAGGCTTTTCCCTAATACAAACTGGCAAGGATTGCTCTTTTGGGAATCCTGCTCAGCTGGAATTCAAACACTTTGTTTGACAACTGATTTTCAAGGTGTGTGTCCTTTTCTTTTAAACAGACATATGATGCTTGAAAGCCAAGGTACAACGGTGCATATGTACATATATATGAATAAGAAAAGGACAGTTCCTAAGAAACCATTTCCTATATCTTGTGAGTGTTACCTACCCATGCTGACACCAGAACTTTCTAGCTAGAAGGAAGGAAAAACGTTTTGTTTGCTCAACTTGTTTAAAAAGAGTGATCATAAGAGCCACTAGTAGATACCAGTTGTGTTTTCTGACTTCTGGGAGACTCTAGGATTTGAGTCTTCCTATTTTTTAGGGTGAAAATTGTTGTGCAGTATTTTAGCTCAGGCACACACTTGTACTGGATGATTGTTAGCAAAAAAAACTACCCCCAAACTCAACACTTCACCCCAAAACAAAAGGCTTAAACCACTCAAAGCACAGCTTATGTGCTACAGGCATGCTTTGAACTGGTCACACCATCTCAGTGGATGATTTTCCCAAAACCCAGACCCCAACACCTGCCCATGCACCACACCAAACTTGACACATAGCTCCAAAATGCCCTCGCAGGCCTTTCCACTCTGCCTCTTCCCCAGCTCTCACACATAAATATTTTCAGGTTCTCTGCCCCTACCCAAACTGAAAAAGCACACACTTGGACAGTGGTTCAGGTCATGGTTCTCCTGCAGTCGTAGCTAATCTATAAATCAACATAAAGGCTGTTTAAAGTCATTAGTGAATACGACAATTAACTCACCCTTTTACAGTCAGGAGATGGTTGAGAAACAAGTTAAAAGATATCTGTTGTCTTAATAATCACTGAAATGCAATCTTGGTGTTGCTCAAGATGTAATTACCTGACATTTTTCTCTGACAGTAAGGCATAGAAATTCTTGTATTTCCTTTTAGACTCTGACTGTTCATTTCTGTTCCTGTGCTGCAGTTAATCCTCTTTTCTGTGCTGAAATCTACAGAAGTGGCCTCACAAAAATCTGTTGTAGCACAGCAAAGGTAAGGTCTGTGACCCAGAAGCCAGAGAACCTCCACAGTTGACCCTGCTCCTAAAGAAAAAATAGATCCTAGAACTGCATCAGCAATAGACTTCATTTCCAATCAGATCCTAAACTGGTTTTAGTTAGAATACATGGAAAGTCCTAAAGGTTACTTTAGTAAAATTGCTGTTTCAAAGCATGCTAAGTCTACCTTCTACAGAAACATAGTCTCAGAAATCAAGCTGGGGGCATTTAAAGATGTCTCACTTAGAACTCTACTGAGACATTTCACATGAACATGTGAAACTATCAGTATTAAAACAATGTGCCTGGAAGAATTTCCTTGTGTCAATTATTCTCTCCCTTTTTGCCAGTATCTGATCACCTATTTCAATATACAGACGTATTTTTAGGTTTATTACCAAACAAGAGTGTTCCTAACACACTTAGGACTGGTATGCATGGAAACTCAGGAAGAAAGTAGAGCAAATCAACTAAAGATCAACGTGCATAAGATAAACCATGTTTAGCCTGTTGGGAGGAGCTCTTACACATCAAACCATGGTCTGACATTGTCTGCAGAAAACAGCTCCAGCATCCTCCTCCTGGTAGCTCCTGCTGTCAGTGGAAGGTAACCAGCAGGATGGGTGTGAGCACACCTCAGCTCCATTTCCCAAAAGGAAGTCTCCTGCACTGATACACTTGTTCCCATCTCCTGCTGCAATTTATTTCATTCTGAGTTGCACCACTCCAACTGTTTATGAAGTCATACTATAAAGTTGGTTGTAAACTGATCTGGGTTCAAAAGCTTTTGTGAAATGGTGATGGCAGATGTGAGATTGGCAACAGTTGCCTAAATCAGTTGTGCTACATGAGAAACAGTCGAACTGTATATAATGTTATCTCTTCCCTGGCAACTTTTGTGTATCTTATGTCACTAAATTCACAAAGAGGCCACAAAACCTGATGGGAAAAGAACTGAAGAGCTTGAGCCTCACCAGTGAACAATCTTTCCAAGAGGAAACCTTACAATGGTATTGGTTTGCAAAAATGTATGTAGATGACCCAGGTAAACCTAAGTCTCTAGTTTTCAACATAGAAACAAGAATAGATTGTGTCCTCCTGTACATGCATGCCAGGAAAGCACAGTCATGATGATTGAAATAATGTCTGGTTTTTGCTCCCATTCTCTCAAGTACAAAACAATCAGAAAATAAAATTCGCTAGCTGATTGCTTTTTAGGTTTCATTTAAAACATATCTTTATAACTCCAGTGTACTTCCTACTCCTACTTATTCCTGCATCATCAGTCATGCACAGCACTGTAAAATACCATGTTTGTCACTTTTCTGAAATGTAAAGGCATATGCTACCTGTGATACATTGCTTCAGGATTGCTGAGTGATTCATAGTATGATGAAGTCTTACTATGATGAGAGGACAATGGGCCATTCAGAGTATGCAGTAAGTAAGGTTTTTCACAAGTTATTTATTAATCTTTCAACACATTACCACATTTTTCCTAATAAAACACACAGAGCTATCACCCAGGAGCTAGTGAAAACCGTGGTATTTTGCTCCTGTTCACAAAATGTGGGAGAAAGTACTGGTAGCCTAGAAATATATATTGCTTTTTACTGTATGTAGTAAGCATAAAATGTTTCAGACTTCATCACAAAACTAGTAGAAACTGCTTTATCACAAAACTAGTAGAAATGTTTCACTTCTGCAGAGCCTGTTTATTATTTGCAATCTGTCTAACATAAAGAGTCCCACATAGACTTTCCTCCTAATTAGCAAGTATGTATGTCCAAGTCAATTGAGAAAGAGGACTTAGAAAGCCTTAAAAATAACACATTATTTGCAGTGCTATCATTCCCACCATTTTGAACATGAAAAGATTAAGTTAACAAACACAGATACACAATGGGGATCTTTTACTTCTCTGCACAAATGCACAATTTGAGAAATTACCTGTCCTGTAAGCCAACAAGAAAATATCTTATCTTTATGACAACTATATTTTTTTGTGATCCTAGAGATCTTCTTTTCTCATCAGGTATCCAAGCACTTTCTGAGGAAGGTAAAGGTTCTAGTCAGGCTCTTAGAGGTTGAACAGGAACTGCAGTTTAAGCAGGGCAAAGGCAGAGCTAGAAGTTTACCTTCATTTCTATTCCACCTTTCTGTAAACTAGATGCAGTTCTTTATCTCTTTATATAAGTATTAAATATAGTATACTATAAGTATACTACTTGCTAAATGCATATGATTCACTCCTGAAAAGAATAGTTTTCAAGCCATGGAATCTGACTTGTTTCTTTTTTTAAATCTGGTATGTTAAAGGCTAAGCTGTTGTAAGGAAGTATGCAGGAGCTATACTTATTTGCACCAGCTATACATCTGATTTGTCAGCATGCTGAGCCGAAACAGTCTGCAGATAGGTGTCTTTCTGCTTCATAGTCACAAAATAAAAATCAGTTGTCCCTGGCCAAAACCCCAGCAGTATCACAAGCCAATACTCCTCAAAGACTATGTAAGTACCACCAGTGTCATATGATGCAATTTAAGTGAAGCACTGATGGACAAGATCTACCTCTTGGCAGAAGAGGCCATGAGAAAGGAACTTATTTTTATAAATTAGAGCACATATTTTAACATTTCTAATAAGCTATATGGCAATTTCTTAGTTATATAATTCTAGGCTATATGACTAGTTAATAAAAGCTGTCTATGGTGAAGAGTGACCTGGAATAGATGAGATAAAATTTATGACTGTTTTGTATCAAAGCCAGCTGAATCCCCTGGAAACTTGATGAGTAAACAGTAAGACTTAGTCTAAACATTAGACAGACTGAAATTTAGATGTCATGATAAAAACCCATTTCACCTGTAAAAATCCTCTAATGGATAACGAAGGTAATTTAAAGCACCCATCAGCAGCAGCTTTTGTTTTGATCCTTAATACATTCCCCTCCTACCTACAAACCTGAAACCTAAAAAATAACAAATTCAAGGATGGGGAGGAAAGGGGAACTGTTGCCATTGAAGATTAAATAAACGAAAAAGCATTTTAAGATTCCAGTCAATACTAAACAATACAACCACAATATATATCATCACATATAATGACCAGAGTAGAAACAGGGTGTTGCATCACCACCAAAAAGGGAGAGGAGAATCCTGCAGGGCTGAGCTTTACCTCAGGTGCTGCTGCATTCCCAGAGGAGGTGGCTGTCCAGGCAGCTGCTCGGGTGGTGTGGCTTCCTTAGAGTCCAAAACAGTCTGTGACATTTATCCCAAGAGTGGTGAAGTGTGGATAGAAGCCAAAGCTACTTTTCACTTCTGAGGATATTATTTTCTTCTGGTTTTCACACTCACTGTGGAAAAGATTGCTTCACAAAATTTCCTTACATTGATTTTTCTAGTTGCTTTGCCTTTCCAAGGTTTTGTGGAGTAATAAGGATCATGTAGGATCGAGTTTACAGTAAACAAAACCTGAAAAAGCACTCTGTATGACTTTAGGAGGCAGAATATAAAAAAATAGTAGATTAGCTTAATGGAGTGCCTTTTTGTTCGTATTTTCTTATTCTTAAAAAATAAAACTATTTTTCAGGTTTCATAAAAGAAAGAATAAAAATCAAAGTAAAGAATGTTCTCAGCATTCTTGAAACAAGTGATTCTTCATATTACTACTTTTTATGGGAGTGACTGTCAATCATCAATCTTCAAAACTGTCATAAACACCCACACATGCTATTTCAAAGATACCTAACGTAGGATATATAATACCATATTTCAAACTGGATTCAAAGCTTTTCATCTATCTAATAGTTAAGAATGAGGAAAAACACAAACATCAAATGAAATGAAATGTATTTGTTGATGCTAACTGCAAATATTCATTTTATAAAAATTAAGTCTATTACATATCCATTTTAAAATAATTTTTCATGTCTGAATGATGATAGTGATCCTGAAATGACTGCATCCACAGAGACTCACTGATTCCAGCAGGTGATCTGCCAGACAGGACCAAACTTAAAGTGCATCTTATGGCTTATGAATTTCCTAATCTCTAAAAGAAATCAATAATATGTCACAGATTTCATTCCATTGTGACCCGATCTCAGTTACTCATCAAGAATTTACAATCCATAGAAGCAGGGAGGGGAAATTCCACAAACTCCTAGTTGTGGAAGGTACTCCTCCTCCAAAACAACACAAATATTCATCACAGCTTTACAGATTCTATTAGTAAAGATGCACATGACAGATTTCCACCCTGTTTTCAAATTATTAGGAAAAGTAATCAGCAACAGTGTATTTGGAGCTGCACAAGGCAATGAATTATAGTTTGTTCTTGCTGTAACTGAAACAAGAGAAAAGCACTGGGCAACCAAGGGACAGTTGTAAGCAGGTCTACACAATTCCATACAGGATGATCGCCTGGAAAGGATTGCAAAGGAAAATGGACAGAGTGAAGTAAAGAGAAATTATTAGGACAGATAACTTTAGCTGCTCTGCTCCCTGGTCATCTTTGATGTTTTATGGGACCAGGCAGCATTTCATCTAATCCAGAAAATTTCCATATGACTGCAGTGGCTGTACTGTTGATTGACAACCAGATGGACCAGAACTATCTATGCAAAGTTCATCAAACAGTCCAAGGACATAGTCACAGAACACTGAAAGTGGTCAGAGCTTCCCCACAGGGACTAGTGACCTCTCACTGTGCTTTGTTCCAGCAGGGCAAGGACCTCACAGGACACAACCAAGCCCAAGCCTGAGGTGAGCAGTATGTGGGTGCTAAATAAAAGGAATGACAGATTCAAACAATATTTAACCTAACATTGTCTTTTTTTCACATCCCTTAGGTGAAAAAAGTATAACAATGCATGGGGAGCCCAGGTACACAGCAAAGGTGTGGAAGGAACACTTGTGCTTGCCTCCCTGCTGGCTGGGGCAGGTGGCAGGGCCACACTGGCATCATGTGCATCCCTCTGCGTGGTTCCTCCATCTGATCCAGCACATTAATGGAACTTCAGGCCCACTAAAAAATACTGGATATATTTCTCAGTCTCAACTCCAGCTTTCAAATGAGTGCATTATTTATTCATTAGTACTACATTCAAAGTGCTGTTTCCCTTGTTACTTGGTGAAATAATTGAAAGAACTGTGATATCACTCTAAATCCCAATTTACAGCTCTTGCAAGCCCCAGATGACTGTATCATAAAAATCTCCTTACCATCCCCCTCTCCACTCCTTTCTGCCTTGCATCTGATTGAGAGAAGAACTGCCACTGCAATGAGCTGACCTGATGGCCTGACCTTACCAGGGGAAAGTATTAGAATGATCAAGAGATTCCAAATAGGAGGAACGACAGTCCTGGACTTAACACTTGGATCAGAGGATGGGGCTCTACATGTAAGGTGCACATGCAAGTACATTCCTTCTCTGGAGAAAGACTGGTTTGAGAACGTGGGGCAGACTGGGCTGTCAGAAAGCCCACCATACATACGTGTACAGTGCACATATGCAGAGAATTTTTTCACTTCCTTCTTTGCATACTTGTCCTATGGGAAACAAGATATTTATCTAAAAAATTTATACCTGACTACCTCCTGAATCTTGATTTTGATTTTTTTGGGGAGACACACCAAAACATCACTGTGTAGCTGAGCTCCTCATAACTGTAACACACAGTTCAGCTCTCACAAGCTCCCGTTGGTCAAACTTGCTGTCTGTTCCTGTGCTGTTCTAAGAAATACATAAAACGCAGGCAGTTTAAATAGTAGGTAGTTTTCAAATCTGATAACACTAGAACAAGCTTTGAATTTTATATTCAGGTCCTGGCCTTTTATAATGATGGAAGAATTCTAGCTTCGACTCTCCAAAAAATTCAGCCTTAGGGTCTTAGTCCCTGCTATTTTTGACACATCATATTTTTAAAGAAAATCTTAAACCCAAATGCTTAATATAGCAGGCTAATAAGATTTCAAAAGTTTCATAATTTTAAAAATCCGTGATTTTTAAGTCTATGATTTTTAAATCTGTGATCTTTAAACCCCATCTGGTGATCTCAGCATCCTGTCTGCTGCACACTTGTGACGCACCAATTTGGCTGTCGAACCAACCCTTCAGTCACATGCAGGGGTAAGCTTTGCTTCAGACTGTCCTATTGTCAGCACTTGAGAGCTTATTCTAGCTGCCTCCACTGCACTTGGCCACGTGTTGTGAAAACCTTTCTTCATTTCAGGGTGAATGGAGGTGTGAGATGGTAATTTTCAAAGGGTTGTAGCTGTTAAGCACCCACTTCTGACCAACTGTTGTAGTCACTTCGACTCCAAGCAGCCCTAGGTGTCATTGAAGAGCGATACTTATAGGCAATATTATCTATCATCTCTCACCTTTCAATTCCCTAGGAGCTGCTGCTGACTATTAAGATACTTTAGCACCAGGAAACATGAATTTGTACCTCCCCAAATATTCAAGCTCACAGGAATTGGCAGATATGCTTGACCCACGCGGACGTGTACGTGTGTAAGAGGGAATGTGTACACAGATGTGTAAGTGGGAAAGAGGGAATGCAAATATGTGTGAGAGTGTGACAGCCAGCCAGGAGACGGCTCCTGCTGTTCCCCTCGCTGTTTAAACACACCCAGCTACCTTCAAATGGGCAGTAAAATACCAGCATTGGCTGTTCAGGAGATGCAGACACGTAACTGTGACTTGAGAGGAGGATCTAGTGTGACAAAAGCAAATTTAGCCCTTACTATTTGAAAAGGTAGCTCAGAGAGGCTAAAGTAGGCAGAGTTAAATTAAACCAAGGTCAGAATGTAACCATTGCTAAGACAGATTTAGGCAGCAAATCCCAAATTGCTTGAGGACACAAAGACTGGTAGTTTATCTTGAAATCTAACATGCACTATCTGGCAACAGCATTGTTTCAATTATGAAACAATTCACATCTCAGCTGACACATGTAATGAAGCTTGCTACTTGCCTAGTACATAATTTAAGGTAAAAGAAAAGAGGGTATGTTTTATCATGGTCTTTCATATCTTTGTCTATTGTTCTGCAATCCATTTGCATACCTAAAGGAAAATGGCCTTTTTAATTTCTTTCCCCTCTCCTAATCATCTGAGGCCTATTTAGAAGTGTTCTGTATCCTGTAATCAGGCAATTTATACAGTGTGCACCCTTAGGCTACAGCTATTACAAACAAGCTGAAAAACTCCTTTACAATAAATGATTTAGCATGGGAAGACACTATTCATAATTAATTTTTTTCTGTTTGTGTTGGCAGATGGTCCCAGACATTGAAGCATGGCCTATTGCCCACACCTTTATTCCAAAGAGAAAAGGGCAGCCTTAGAAAAAAAGGAGAAATGTCTGTAAGACTGCTTCACTTTGGGAATAAACAAGCTCCCCAGCTTTTCATGAATTTGTGCATGTTAAAGACTGGATTCAAAGATCGTGGAAGTCAAAGGAAAATAAATACCATTAGCTTCTGACCAGGACCTGAATTAAAACCATAAGGAAAATATTGACTTGAAGAGCAGTGTGACTGCTTTTTTTCATCATTTTCCATAAGGGTTATTCCTGAGGCAACTTTGTGAGGGTGGGTTTGAAAATGATCAGCTTTGCACTTCTGAAAGCTGGGTACTCACTGAGGCAGCAAATAAAAGAAAGTTCTGCTTTTAGCCACATTTTTACAACACACGTTTTCCTGCTTCCACAGAAGGACAGCTGATGACAACTTCATTCTCTATTTACTCATGCATTTGCTCACTGTTTACACGTTGCTTTTCAGTACTTTAAAACAACTTCTGATGCACTTCTGAGTTGCTGGCATCACTGCAAAACTCCCCCAGAATGAGATCCAGCCAAGCAGACTGTAATTTTAGTGGCCCGTGCCAGCATTTTCTTGATGGTGATAGGACAGTCCTAACTACTACACAGCAAATTCCTAACTTAAGAGTAAATAGAACTTTTTCTGTCTCAGGGTACTCCGACCCTCCCTTTTGCTCAGTAAGAAAGCAGCAAGCTGCATTTCCATATGTGATCTCTAGAATGTGGTCTAATCAAGTCTCACTGAAGGCTGCAGTGTGTTTGGAGTGCTGCTACTGAAACCCAAAGTCACTGAGTGCCTATTCATCTGTTTGGATTTACACACACACAAATGCAAAGTCCTTGGATGGGCTCGGAGGCATGGCACAGGGATTACAAGGTTTTATCTAAAAATGTAGTTAGCTTTTGTTGCATCTCATATTTGTGGGATCTAGTCATACCTTAACTTGCCAGGCAGACACATTTACCATAGCCTCCTAGGGCCAACATCAGATAATCCAGGTCAGCTGGACTTTCTCCAAGAAGATGTGGCATGGTGTGCTTTAAGCAGGGGCACTGCCACAGAGTGTTCATACACAGTTAGAGGCCATACTGAGAGGCTTTAGGAAGTTCTTGTTGTTGACTTTGGGTAATTTTCCTCTGAAAATGTAAGAATCAGCTGGTCCTAGCACCTACAAGGCATTATGTGCTATGTTGCAGTTTCCAAAGGAAAAAGAAAATAGGAGCATTTAGTCTCCAAACATTTTCTTACCCACTGAGTCTAATCTTCAGTGTTGTCTGACTTCAAAGGGCAGAGCCAGGTCTGAGAGCCAGGCCCAGGGGATCATCCCAGGGTGGTACAGCCACATAGAGTCACTTCCAAGCAACACGTGTGGGGGAATGGAAATGGGTACAGACTTTCCACTGTGGTAAATCTTACTGACCTCTGCTTTAATAGGGTTTTGGGGATCACCAGAGTTGCTTAATGTTGCTTTGGTATTCTCTTTTTCCCCACTGTGCCAAAGTGTACTTCCCTGACAGATGTTTTGAAATACCAACGGGAAAGCTGTTTTCACTCTAATTTCAACCTGGCTCAAACCATCAGTTTTACCACCACACCACATGGATTTCCATATCAAAGTCAAAGAGTTTCATCTTATTTGGAAAAAATAAAGCTTTGAGTTTTCAAGTTTTGCCATTTATCATGTGTCCTAACTCTATCAGTACTATCTCAGCAGAGAACTGATGAAAAAGCTCTCTGAAAATCTCCAATTCTGAAGAAATAATCAACTGCTTTTAAAATGATATTGTTTTATCTGCAAAAAACATCTGGGTACTAGCAGAGAACTAGGAATCACTGGATATGCCACTGGCCCAAGGAAATGTATTTTCACAAAGCCAATCTGCTTCCTTCAGATGAATACATTACTCTCGAACTGTTTCCTGCAGTTGATGCAATCCATACATGTTTCTGCTTCTCTATGAATTTTTTTCAATCCCTGTAATCATAATAATAGACTGGTACTGATTTTCAGAATGAAAATAAGCCTATTTTATCAATATGACCAAATCTTGAGCTATTAAAATCATTGTTTTCTTCACTGTGTATTCAGTAGAGATGGCAGCCAAGGCACCTGTTTCTTTCCCTTCAGCCACAGAACAGGAGCTTTCTCTTCTCCCTGCCTCACCAACAGACACTTAAAATTCAAATTACAATTATACTAGACCATAAAAATATACAGGTAAGGCATATGTTGTGAGCAAGCTACTTGACAGAACCTCTTTATTTGTTTGGATGACTTAATAAACTGCAGAAACTGAGGTCATCAAAACCTCTCAATCATGTTGCAGGCTGGTGCCAACAGCTGTAACAGCAACTGATGATGTAAAACATGCTAAACATGCCAAACCCAAGTTTCAGACAAGTCAGTCTGTAACAAGACTATTTTCTACTTGAACATTACACAGCAGTGTGCTCAGGTTTATTTATGCTGTTCTTAATGGGAATAACCAGAAACCCTGTTTCACTTTTTCAAGGCTGAATGCAAAGACTGTTTTGTCATGAAACAGCTTGAGATCTGTCTTGCTTTCAGATCCAATTAGGTAGAACACAGATATTCAAATTGGATTTTAAAATTGAGTTTCATCTTTTGTAGGAAAAAAAAAAAATCTATTCTTATAAAAAAATAGTAATTATTACAAGACTGAGGTGAGAAAGAAAAAATTAATTTATAGCCTTCACCATTTTCTGCCTCTTACTTTACAGTCCTAATCCAGTTAGTCAAGAATTCCATAAAGAAACCATGAAGTGTACAAAGAAAAAAAATAAATAATCAAAATTGATTGATCAAATAAAATACAAAAGGCCTTGGGCAGGATTTCGGATTGTGAAAAACAATCTACAGGCAAAACATGCACAAATTGCTTTATAGGTAAACTATGTTGCAGTATATTAGGGAAAGAAAGTAAATAGGAAAGAGCATAGAGGCAACTCTACATGGTTTTCCTGGGACACCACTGTGGCAGAGCCGAAGGGTCAGATTCCAACATCTAACGCACAGCACGGATTGCCACACAAGTCTAAAAAATTCTGCTGACACTCATAAATTGCCACATGTTTGGATTTCCAACAAGATCTCACAGCAAGCTGTGTTACTGCAAGTCATTATTTCCTTTGGGGGAAAAAAACTGTCTCTAGTGATGTTAAAACTCATGGCAGGATGTACTGTGGTGTCAGGATAACTCACTGGGGAGCATTCCTGCCTCAAGGCCAGGAGGTTGGATATAAATTCTGCACCTGCCTAAGGAGCTGGGGGGAATGGGACTAAAGTTTATCCAAAAACTGCTTAGAGTCAGTGGTTGTGGACAATGCCACAGTGACAAATCCTGAGAGCAAAGGTAGGCAGGAGCAGTGCAAGTCTCTCATGGCTTATACATTTCAGAACACTCTTGTATAGGAAGTGCATCTGAAAGATGCTTATGCCAGCACTTGCCTTTTCAAAGGTACACACTGAGCTACAACAAGTTTTAGAGATTTTTCTGTCAGAGACCCATGCTAATTAGCTAGTCTGCATTCCTCAAAATCACCGATCAAAGAACTGCATCTAATATTTTCCCATAAATACATGGCTTGTGTCTGCTGGGTTTTTCTGGAATATGGAATCAGAAGAAAATGACCAGCAGCACTGAGTCAGCTTGCTGATTGTCTATGACGTTTCCAAACTGATTCAAATGATACTTTGTATTTTATGATGTTACACAAAAATATGATTCTTCCTATATGCAGAAAAAAACAATACAATATATTAATCTGGAATGGCTTAAAACTAAATATTAATGGCTTACACAAAGCTCCACATCTTGCCTGTTTGCCTATGCTAGTGATTTAAAAGCACATGGATTTGTGACATATTTTTGTTCTTGGCCTCCTGTTGATGTGTTGCTTCAATGGACTAAGGTTAGGAGGCAGCATACAAAACTGCTACCAAATTTTCACAAAGGAGAGAAGTTTAAGCACCAACTTCTGCCCTATGATAGGTAAGAAGAGGCTGAGTTATCTATATGAAGTGTTTTTAAGTTCCTCAGTAGAATGCAAATAAACATCTTATTATCATAAAATGATTCTTGTCTCCATAATTCTGCTGAGAGACAGGAAAGCACTGCTGCTTTCCTGGAAAGCTCACAGTTACCAAAGTGTAACTGGGTGATCCTGGGTGACCCAGGGTGATCCAGGAATCAAACCAAGAGGAACTGAGTCACGGCCCAGTGCCCCACAGTCCAAGTTCTCCCAGCTCACACTGTGCTCACAACTGCCTGTAAGTGAGCACTGGCTCGAAGCCTGGCCCCCACGACAGAGCCACCATGGACAGGTTCTGCACAAGCCATCACCTGCACTCCTTTGGCTGGATTCAGTTTTCACAAGGCAGCTGGCAACAGCCAGTAGCAGATGGTACACCAAGATTCATGGAAAGAGAGTTTCAAAAGCCCCTAAATCACACAGAACTGGATGTCAAGGCAGGTCCTGAGCACCAAGACATTTGCGTTTTTCAAGGACACATCTGTATCAAAGCTGAAACTGAGATTCTGTTTCTGCCTTCTCAAATAATGTCCATATATGAGCCATCACAAACCAAACAATGAATACGGCATTCTTTTACAACATCCCCAACACATCTTACTAAAGTGTTGCACCCTGACTTCTGACTTCAAGTGAAAGCAGAAGAAACACTACGAAAGTAACATCATGATCCTTTAGATATATTTTCATTTCAACAGTATGCTTATTTCAGTCACATAGTATTGTTGAAGTTTATAAAAAAATTTGTCAAAAACAACAATCAAATCATTAGTGAAAAACAAGAAAAAATTAAATTAGTACGTTGCCTAGGAGTCATTCTCATAAAAATCTCAAAATTGACTTATACATATATGCATAATATTTACAATTAATACAAAACTGAGTTGAACAAAGATTTGCACTAAAAGTAAAGGACTGACTTCATTTCTTAAAAGGGACATTTCATTTTATATACAAAAAAGTATGTGTGCAAACTTGTTAAGAACATAAATTAACTTCTTAGGTATATATATGCCGAGTCAAACAGGAAAAAGTTGTGAAATCATTTTCTGTATAAATCTCTCAATTTCTGTTAAACCACCTGGATATTATAAATATACCAGCAAAGGATTTCAAACTGGGATCAGTTGGAGCTCCCCATTTGTTTTTATTAGACTGATGGCTCATTAATTTTTTTTATATATATGCTGCCAGGAATCTACTGTAACTTAAGAAAAATGTACAATACATAATATATGCCTTGAATATCTTCTGATAACTAACATATCTTACTGAAAAAACATATAAAACATATAAACATACAAATCATATCTGACTGAAAACTTACTTGCTAGATTTATAGAGGGCGGGATCCAAAATTATGTGACCATCTAGGCTCAAAAGGCACATTTAGTGACATTTGAGAAGGGCTTAACTCAATTCCTGTGACAATCATTGGAGATACTAACTTACATCTCCATGCACCTAAATCACAGAATCATGGAATCATAGCATGGTTTGCGTTGGAAGGAACCTAAAAGATCATCTCATTCCAACTGCCTGACATGGGCAGGGACACCTTCCACTAGACCAGGTTGCTCAGAGCTCCATCCAGCCTGGCCTTGGACACTTCCAGGGATGGGCATCCACAGCTTCTCAGCACAACTTGTGCCAGGGCCTCACCACCCTCACAGTGAAGAATTTTTTACTAATATCTAATATAAACCTACTCTCATTTTAAAGCCATTCCCCCTTGTTCTATCACTCCATGCCCTCGGGAAAAGTCCCTCTCCAGCTCTCTTGTAGCCCTTTCAGATACTGGAAGGGCCTCTAAAGTCTCCCCAGAGCCTTCTCTTTTCCAAGTTGAAGCACCCCAACTCCCTCAGCCTGTCTTCACAGCAGGTGTTCCAGCCCTCGGACCATCCTTATGTCCCTCCTCTGGACTCAAGAGTACTCTAAGAGGTCCACATCCTTCTTATGCTGGGGACCCCAGGGCTGGGCACAGCACTGCAGCCGTGGTCTCGTGAGAAGAAGTGAAGAATCTCCTCCCTCACCCTGCTTTGGATGCAGCCCAGGATATGTTTGGCTTCCTGGGCTGCAAATGCAAACCTGGCTCCCTGTTAGCATTACAGAAAGAGATCAGAGCCTGAGTTTTAATTGAGCAACCTTGTAATGGGACATAATTTAACAGGCCTATCTCGATGCAAAAAAGTCTCATATTCTATGCTTTTGGCTGAATAAAAAACAGTTTTGCCTATGCATTTAAAAGCTTGACCTTTAAGTACCTTGAAAGTAATCCAAAGTATTCTGAATGTACTGGACTTTGGAAGAGCAGTTAAGAGGTTCTGATTCAGAAAAGCCCATTTTTATCTTAATTTGAACCACGATATATATTTAAACTTAACCACGCATGAGTACAATGGTATCATCAATGGGGTTGAAAAAAGGAGGATTTTGGACTCTTAGCACTATGTAAGTGGTGTGGCCTGCTCTTTGCAGCTTGATGCACCATGGGTACTATGATTTAGTAGTATTTCGCACATATTTTTTCAGCAGATGGAAATAATGAGGAAAAAAAAGACAAAGGGCTCAGTCAAAGATTTTATGAAGTACCCTTATGAAACTCCTGAAGAACACTTTGGAAAACAAATATGCACTCTTTTTGTTTTCATAAAAGTGACAATGTGCTTTGCAATGTGGAAGATTTTTTCATACAGAATGGGAGGACATGGCAGATTGACAGTATTATGAAATAATCTGTTACATACATAAATTCCTCAGTTTTTATGAAGTCTGCAACAGTTTTGACTCACTGTCTTCAGTTATCCAGTTGTAGATGACAATACTCTAAAAAAAAAGTTAAATAAGATTTTTACAGCTGTTTCCTTATCCCACAGGAACTAGTGACATGATTATACCACTGTTTGAATGGAGACTAATATAATTTAAGATAATTTTACTTTGAGGTTTTTTGTCTTGATCAGTTGAGAGGTAGAAAGAAAAGATGCTTTTTAACAATATAGATTTGTACAGGCACACAAACACACACAACCTACACAAGAACATATATAGCACAGATATTATTATTTTTCAAAATATAGCAGACTTAAAACCCTAGATCTCAGTCTTTCAGAAACTTACAGTATTAATTATCTTACGTTTATGAATATGACATTTGAGTCAATGAAAGTAGTTCTGTCTTTTTAAGATAAGTAGATGCATAACAGCATTTAAGGACTTACTAAAATTAATGAGGAAAACCCCAAACCTACTAGCACACCTATTCGTAATTTACCTGATAGAAGTCAAAATATAGTGAGTCAGTCCCCTGCTTAGTGTAAAACAGCACACCTTACTGACATGAATGGAGCTAAGCTTACTCACACCTATTGAGCCAGCAACCTAATAGAGGTAAAGATAAATTCTGATCCTTGACACATTCCATCAGTCCAAATACAGAATCTTGTTACATTGTGGTATTTGAAGATTTAACCATTTGGGAAAGGAATGTGAAAATACTGAATATTTTTTCTTGTCAGATGACTAGTTAAAAACACAGAAATAAGTTTGAAAAAAATCTTCACATAAGGAAGTTTAATTTGGGGAAACTAAGAGAAGGAAAAAAAAAGTAATTAGATACTCAAGGATTATTACCCAATGACACTACAAATATGGCTTATGATTACCTCCATTCCCTTCACCATTTAAATACTCCAAACAAAAGTGAGGACTAAGGATGTTTCAAAAAATAGCTCAAGCTGTGGGGGTAATACAGTTCCTTGAGACATCAGAGCCCTCAGTTCAGCCTCTGCTGGACTCAGTGCATGGGCAGAAATTCAGACTTTTCTACCATATGTTTGAATTACTCAGATGTGAGAATGGTTCCTTCTCTGCTCAGTGATACACAGGATGACCACACAGTGTGGAACACAGTCAAGATAAGAATTAGAGCACACATTATCTCATGGAAGGGTGAGGGCACTGCACTCTTGGAAGGCAGGAAGACTGAGACATGCTTGAGCCAAGACATCTCATGGCATTTGTTTGGTAAGAGGACACAGTCCCCAGGTACTTCGGTGAACTTGGCCTTTTACTTCCTCAGTTTCCATTACAATGCACAAACTGAAACATTTTGAAATATCAAACCAGTTCATTTTGACATTTTCAAAATGAAGCATTTCAACCACTCAGACTATTCGTCAAATTGTTTCAGCAGCTCTGAAACTTTCCTCAGAAATAAATGTCCCTCCGATTCCCCCCGACTCCTTCCCTTTGCTTTTCAAACAGCTCAGCCACGGCCCTACTCACACTTGGTAAAATTTTTGTCCTGTTTTATTTCAAATGGGAATTTTAACTACAAGGCTTCCTGTGATCTGCAATGCAACCGACTGCTTAGTCAACACCAATCCTGCGAATGTTTAGGAGACCTTATGGTGTTTAGAAGGAAACAGGATATGTAACATTCTGCTAATTGAATAAGACAGCTTTTATTACTAAGCAGCGTCTTTCCATTTCCCACTGTAGTCAAGATATTTACATACACCTAATGCTTCAATTTACAGGCTATAAACAGCCAAGTCATTGCAATGCAATTATTAATTGCTAGTGTATTTGCATGGAAATTATTCAGCAATTAATATTTTACAGGAAAGAGTAGCAGCTAATTTTGGCCTCACAAGACAATCTGTCCAATGACATATTTCTCAGACCTCAGAAACAACAGACTTAAAAACCAGGTTGACATTAGTGTAAGAAGAATAAAATCCACAATTTTCAATAATTCATTTGTATATGTTTAGATGTGTTTGATTTATTTAGGAGCCTAAGCTGGAGGTTTGAATCAACAGCAGAAAAGCATGACGAAATTAAATGCCTGTATCATTCAGATTGACTAAATGAACAATACAAGTTTCAAGGAATCTCTATGATCTTTTACTCAGTGTGTTTTCATTTAGAGAACTGAGCAGAAAGGCCAGTGTTGTACCATCTTACAGCAGGGAAATTGCTTTAAAATGTATATTTTGGGTTATTATTCTATTTTGACTGTGTTGAAGGTCCAGTGATATCAAAATATATCTTACAAGCTTTACTGAAATCTTAGAACGTTATGTAAAAATATGGCAGGCTCAATATAAATGATGACATGGGAGTGTATACATTCAGGCCATGTAACTAGATGGAAAGACAAATTAAAACTAATCCTGGGTTAAAGGTTCTCCTGACTGTAAGGGGAAAGTTTCAGCCAAGCACAAATATGAGTACAGGCTTCCAGACACAGAGCTGACTATTTCTTCCTTTTGACAAATGTAAACATTATACCATATACTAACTGAAGGAGGAATTGGAGTCCCTGTATTTTTGACTTACAAACAGAAATAGTATTCATAGCTCTCTAAATACATAACCTATGTAAAATTATGAAAATTTTAAACCAAAAGTTTTTGTTTTTTCCTAAGCGACAAACCAACTGCAGTTTATAATCAGCCTTATCAAATCACTATTATTAATCCTACACAGTGCAGTTATTTTGCTGATTCTACAATTAGTCATCATAGATATAATTTCCTTTGACATCTGAAAAACAATAAGTCAGAAGTTTTTTCACAGTGTTCAAAGCATTGGGTATTTCAAATCCTATACTAAAGTAACAGTAACAACTTCCCTGTTATCTGCCCAAGCCTGAGTGCATTTAATCACATTTACCTTGTTAGTAACTATGCATTTTTTTTTGACTTTTTTATGCTCAACCAAATCCTACAATCTAAGCTGTAAGGAAATTTTGCAAATCTGAGTTGTTCCTGGAAGTCACTGCAGAATGCACAAGAAAGGCTCAGAGCCAAGTTACAGTCAACAGGCTTGGAGATGTGGTCAGTGACTGCAAATGGTGAGAAGACATTTGTATGACTGAACTGGAAAGAAACTTTGGGATTCTCAATGTCAGCGTGATTACTCCAGAACTTCAGTGAGGCACACAGTCTTTGCTGTTTGTGGGATGGGGATCTGATATTGCCACTGGCATTTTCTCCAGAAATGTACACTGCTGTAGTCCTCTGGTATCAATATTCAGAATATGCACTGTGACAATAAAATTCAGTTTGCTAACAAGTTTCAAAAGCCTGTTAGAGACCCTGTTCAAGTTTTTATGTTCAAAGAAAAGAGCAAGAAAGTTCAAAGACTGCAAAGAAAGGAAACAAGTTATGTTTCAAACTACCTGCGAAAAAAATTTAAAGCTTGTTGGTTTTAAGCTTTTCTTGTCATCATTCATTAATTTATTTCCTCATGCAAATTCTCAAGAGAGCAAAACCCAAATTCTGACAAAGTCACTACGCAGAACATTATTTTAAATTTTGCATGTGTTGCTCAAAGCCTTGTGCTCAGAGCTACAAGAATATGTCTAATCTCAGAGTCAAACATGGTGCAGCTCCCGACATTGACTGGTAACTGTTAGTAACATGAGCAAAAGACATTGCACGGCTGGTGCCAAAGCTTTGAACAAAATTACTTCCTTTAACACACCGCCACCTTAATTATGTGCTGGGGAACATAAAGCAGGTCAGACAATTTGTACTGGGACATCATAATTCCATCAGTATAATGCTGACATTGCTTAAGATTTATGAATGGAATGTCGTAATTATTTTTTTAGTAAACATATCAAGTTTCACTAATGGGGGGGCTGGAAGTACTAATTAGCTTTTGTTTTGGTTTGGAGGTTTTTTTTTTTTTTTGCAGTGTATCATATAAGATGTGGGGAGCAGAGGTTGGAGGGGAAGGATCTGTGACAAAAACAAGCACACACACAATTTATGTATGGACTGTAATTCAAGCAGATGTTCTTATATAAGGGCTGCAGGGATTAAAGCCTTTCTGCACATAATTCCATTTGCTAACTACCTTCTGTCTTCACAAACCTTCCAGCCTATGATGGAATTTTGTTAAGCCACATTTCTTAAAAGCAAAAAGGAACAGTAGAGAAATAATATTAAAAATTATGCTGTTAAGCACTAGGGTTTGGCAGCTTGACTGTCTTTAAACTCTAACCTGCTCTGTGATTCCACTGGGCGTTCCATTGGAATTATTATAACTGCACCAAACATAAATGACTTTGGCAGACTTTTCTTTGGAAATCCATTCAAATCAGCACTTGACCATTGCTGGCACAATGGTACTGCAGGAAGAAATTGTACTCATGCTAAATCTGAAGAATTCATATTAAAATAATATCCAGAGGCTCCCCCTTTGGTATTCATACTCAAAGATTTGTCAAGATAAATAGAGATCTCAAACAAAAGAGAGAGAGAGGTAAAACCTCTCTAATGGTCAGCATTACAATACTATGATATGCCAACACCACAATATAATGTCAATATTGCAAGTTGGGGGCAGAACATTCAAAAATAACTGGTTTTAACACTTGCCTGACAGAATAGAAGAACTGGTCATAACACTGAAGAATTCTAAAACTTTCACTGAAATTTCTATTCATGTATCTAAAGAAAATAATTGGCCAAATCCATTTTCTCAGACATATCAGTGTGATTCTGTCCTGACACCACTGTAGTACCTCAGCATTCACACCAAGGGATATCCAAGTATGTCTTCAGGAAAACCTTTATCTTGTGACCCCACTTGTAGTCAGATACTGGAATTTCTATGAAGGAAATATAATATATGAAGATGATTTTTGTAGCAAGAAGTAACTGTTCAAGACTTCAGATTTCTATCAGTTTTCCTCCTCCTTTTAAAACCCAGAAAAATACCACCACGATAATCTTCCTAGAAAACTGTCACAATTTTTCTACCTCATTTCCTTCTTACAAGTATAGAAGGAGAACCAACCACAAACTAATTCTTTTTACACCCTGTCATGCCTCTACAAAAGTAATGCTTGTAGTAATAGCACAAGCTATTTAATACTGTACTGTCTCTTAAATAATGCTCTTAAATAAAGTTCTCTCTATATGGAGAGGCAGAAAGGAAAGGGAACAGGATTCAGTTCTCAAAGAGGAGCTGGAACTGAATTTTCACTGTCCTATTTGTCATATCGTTAACTAGCTTAATACATTAAAATAAAAAAAAGTAGGAAAGATTAGTAAAAATTTATCTCTGGTATAGAGAGTTTTGTTGGACTTCATTAAAAAGCTAAATGCTGCCCCACCATCATCTGCAAATAACTTAAAAAGTTTTAAATATACAACTTCAAGGACATCTTTACCCACATCTACAGATAATTAACTGACACAATCTAGTCCAGGAATATTTTCTATAATCATCTTTTACAGTCTCTCTGCTTCATGAAAAGATTTCTGAATGTGTTGCACAAACACTTTGGATCCTTAGCAGCATCCACCTCAGTGCACTTCAACTGTTCTCAAATTATCTTTGAAATAAAGAACATAAGTCAAGAACACAATCCTATACATGTGACAGCTAAACATAAACTTATTAAGGTTGTAAAAGACCTCTAAGATGATCGAGCCCAACTACTAATCCAGCACCACCATGTTCAACACTAAACTATATTCCAAGTGCCACATCCACACGTCTTTTGAGCACTGTAAAGTGGTAAGATAAATTTCTGATCTCAGAAAAAAGATAAACATTAAATCTTTGTCTAGAGATTTGCTTTCAAATATTCTCATATTAGAGCGCTTCCAAAGAAATCTGGATAGCATCCAAACAGTTTGGGATCACTTATTTTCTTTGAAAAGGCTTTTAATATGATGTTGATCATAGACACTCCCATATTCTTGTGCTTCAAATATGTGACAGCAATGAAACCTCTTTTTTTATGCCAGCAGCTGCAGCACCTGCTCTTGTGTTCACTTTTCATATTTCACTAGAGATTTGAGGCTTTGTATAACAGCTCATGGGCACATTAACTAATTGTAGTCTTCTTATTTATGCTTTCATCTTCAAGACACTGAGTATAAAATGGAGAATGGCATTGAATCCTATGTTTCAGGAGTATCAGGATGAGTACAGCATGTACAGGAGGGCTTTTGTCACATATCATTCTGGAATGCCTTAGAAATTTTGCATATAAAGGATGAAAAAAACCCTCCAATTATTCTAGAGACAAAAAAGACAAAGCATACTTATTGTCTCTGGGTTATATCATGACTAATATACTAATTCACTAATTTTTTTTTCAGCATTTCTGAAGCAACGGATTCTTAAATGTTGTGTTTAGTAAAAAAAAAATTAGCACAATCAGGGCACAACAGTGGAAACTTCTGAGAATAAGACAGACATTCAGAGATCCCCACTCAACTGTGACACCTCCCTCAGTGACACACTGTTCAGCTGCACGTGGTGTCAAAGGAAAACCCTGGATAGGAACTTCCTTCATAATCTCAAAGGAGAAAACAATCCTTAGAGTAATTTAAAGATAAAAAAATGTTGTCTGAATATTTTTTATCTTATTTGTATTTCTAGTTTTGTTTCTAATCTTTGCATGCTTTTGCATCAGGTACTAAAAGAATTTTTTTTTAGTGTGAAAGCTACAGTGAAAATGAGATTAAGGTGAAACTATGAGCCCATCTATTTTTGGTAATATAAGGCAGAAATTGCTGCCTTATTCACTTGCAGTCTGAAATCTGCACTGACTCCGGTGTGCCTAGACAAACCATTAGAAAATCTCATATGACATTTTTTGTAGTATTTTCAAAATTCTTTCATAATTATTTGGAAGTACTTGCTTAAAAAAATCCTTACACTTTCACTGAAAAAATGAGTGGGGGAAACAGATTTCTTCCTTTTTATATCATAGACTAATACCTTCTTCACACTACTTTTAAACACATCATTGGTGAAGAGTACATCACAAGAGATTAAAGCACAGGATAAAGACACAAACTGACATCTTGGAGGAGAGAACAGATGGTGACATGCCAACATTACTGGTAGGAACAACAAATTCAGAAGTGTAAGAGGAAGCAACAATACAAGGCACAGCAACAGCACCAAATGAAACTTTTCTTCTCTACAGCTTTAAAGACTATTACTTGCCTGGATCAAGGACTTGTGCCACCAGTGGTCTTGATAAGAAACATATGGATGCATTTTACAACGGTGTGAGGATGCGATTCTGGTATTATTAGATCAGTCGACAGCATTGCCCCCAGGCAGTGGGCATATTGTGAGCATAATGGTATTAATTCTACTTCATTTGCTACAGCTTAGTTGTTTCCTTCGCATCAAAATCCGTATAATGAAAAGACAGAGGTCAGAAAGTTTTCCCGTGTACCGAAGTTCCACTGTAGCCATTTGGATGCAGATTCCTAAATCACTCTGTCACAAAGGAGAAGTTACTAAAAATCAACACAGAATTGTACTTTATCAGCTGCAAAGACTCAGTTGTGCCCCTTGGTGCTGATGCCACTGGTTTGTGGATATCTGTCCCACTGCAGGATTGCACACGAATGGAAGGGTGAGTAGGAAGAATCCACTCACATATATGGAGTATGAAGGATTGGTTTGGTGACAAAATCAAGTTTCATTCTAACAATCATATACACGAAAAACAGCTATTTCATCCATCTGTAGCTCTTATACAAAGGGATTCTGAGGTCTCTTCAAACTCTACCATTCTCAGCTACAGCTTTTTTTTAACCTAAGGGATTTTTGGACTCAAAAAATCTATAATGCCTGCTGTGTACAGACTTTGCAAAGATTTCTAATGAGCGCAAACTCTTAAAACCCCTCTTCTTTTTTTAGATAAACATATTTGATCTTTCCAGTCATTATCATTTTAACTTGCAAAGTGACATTATGCCAAAAAGAAGGAATTCATAAATTAGTTCCAATTTAGAAAGTTTTCTTGTCATTGTATAAATGACAGATCTTTAAAAAGACGACTTAAAATGAAATGCAATAAAAAAAAATTTCACTTTTGTGGCAGGTTTTTCTTTTCTCTCTCTCTTTTTTTTTTTTTTTAAGACTGAAAGAATAAAACAATGTGCTATCAAAAAAGAAATGAGTGGTACAAAAAATTACAAATGTGCATGGACAGGAAACTCATTTAAATTCTCAGATTGTTTTAGGAAAGCTAAATTTAGTTGGGACAGTAAGAAAATAAAATGTAAGCAGAAAATGCTTTGAAAAGTTAAATTCACTTTTCAACAGAAATTGATAAAGCAGGATTCACATCCAGCTTCTTATTTCAAACCTTGCCGGTGGCTGCAGCTATTGATGTTTGGGATGCAAATCTGCTCGGCTGAACTCAGCTAGAAGGTTGCTAATTATACCACTGAGCCAACAAGTTACCCATGCATTTTGGTTTTATTCTCTTTAAGAACTGCAAAGTTTAGATGCAGATTTGGGGTTTGCTTTCAAACATCTTTAATCTTCTGGAGAACTTGACTTGAATTCTTTGAACAGAGTGCATTTCTGTAATGAGAAAGATGCCAAGATGAAAATAGAGTGGAAGATAATGGAAGACTTCCATCAGTGGAGAAAACAAATCTAGGGTTATGTGTGAAGATTTTTACAATAGGAAAGTGTTCTAGTGAGGTATCAATCCAGGCAGTAACCACAGACAACTCCTGGGGCTTCTGTGACCAAAATGATTCTGCAGTGGATTCACGACTCCAGCTTGCTCTCAGCTCAAAGTGGGGTTTCTCAGGGGTTCCACGTGCCTGCTCTGGGCTCATGGATGGCAAACTCATCAAAACACTTATCAATGTACTCAAATGGAGCCACTTAACCACAAGGTTATTAACCTCTAGGAAATAACTTCCTGACATCTTGTCTCCTGCCAACCATCCAGAGTTACACACAACCCTTGAACTCCAAGATCTACCCGGCATGATAACAATTACTCCTATGTTTAGTAAGTACATGTTTGGTTATGGAATACTGATATTTTACTGCCCTGCTTTTTTATTCCTAGGTGTCTTTTCTGAAAGTTAAATAACTTCCAAATCTACAATTAAAATTAAGGTAATGGGGGCTCTGTTCAACATCTCAGGTTTGACTATTTCTTAGCGTGTTTCCATTACTATTTTTAGCTTAATTTTTAAGCAAAAGAATTTTAGATGGGAACTACCTACTTTTT
This sequence comes from Pseudopipra pipra, assembly GCF_036250125.1. NCBI lineage: Eukaryota > Metazoa > Chordata > Aves > Passeriformes > Pipridae > Pseudopipra > Pseudopipra pipra. The sequence continues at coordinate 11,601,683 of NC_087562.1, forward strand.
CTCACTCAGGAATTCACGGTACTGTCTTATGATTCCTACATCACCACACCCTGTGACAGGCAAACAAATTAATTTTTGAGGCATTTTCACCTTTGGCAGCTCTGTAGAAGCTTCAGTTGAAAAGCATGTCTTTAGGCAACTTAATTACATTTGTTACAAGTCAGCAGGTACGAAAATACAATAAAATACTCTGTTCTTTGTATCACAAATAGTACATAAGTTACAGAAAACAAGTTTCTGTAAGGAGTCAGTGCTACCATCAGCTAAGAGAACACTACTTCAAGTGCAGATCTACTGCCATACTACTGGTCTTTTTAACAGAATCTAAATCTAAAAAAAGAATGGGGAGACAGTCAAGTACCAGCCACAGTGAAAAGCCAGGAAAGACAGGAAACATATACCAGCCTCTAAAAGAATATTAATAAAACCTTCAAAACCTGTCTTATTAATACTGTGCATGAGATGGGACACCTCTAAAGAAATGTTAAAGTGACAAGTATCTCATGTTAGGGCAATAACATACAACCACATATTATCTGTGGAGATGTTATTCTAGAATAAGCTCAACAAACAACCTAGAGCTAACCTGGTTTTAGAAGAGAGCAGTTTAGATTCTGAATGCAAATGAGAAGAAAAAACATTCTATTACTCCTTTACATCTCCTATATTAACTAGAAAAGCAAGGTCAATTGAAAAAATTACAAAGAATTCCTTCCTTTACATAAGGAAATTCCTCTGACTATGCTGAAGCACACATTTCCCTGTACATTGGATGTACAGGGGAAGATCACCAGAACTGGACAGGAATACCATGACATTATGGGATCAGCTTCCAATAATAATCAGTTAAATTTTTTGAACTTTAACAGTTGCCAAAGTATAAAGAGTTCACAGCCTTTCACAGGTTATAACTTCATTATTCTGAAGGAATACACTCAGAATATGTCTGGCTCCTCAAGCAACCAACTTTATTTCAAGGGGGAAATTTGATTCTGAGTCTACCCAGTACAATTTCAAGACAGTGAAACTGCAACTGATAGAAACTTCAACATGATTAGAATGATCTGTTATCCCCACATACAAACTTCTCTGTTTTTCATTTTTACTTGTGTAGTATACCTCCTTTTACTACTTTAATGGCTACATTTAAGGAGGAAAGTGAAATGATTCTTAGGATAATGTTTTAGTGTCTGTTTCACAATGGTTTTTATTGAAGCTGTAAAGCACTTGCATGCACAGAGAAAAGAAGGTGCATTTTAGAAATAAAACTATTAAGTAACATTATCTTGCCATGGATCATTCCCACTGGGATAGAGGAACTATTTGAGAAGCATAACTGAATTAAATTAAAATATGATAATTTTTAATCTATTTTTTATCTCTACGTTACCCTCATTTTCAGCATTGCATGTTGATCAAGAAACTAAAAAAGTCATGACTGTTTATGTTTAGAAGCTTTTGCCTGATCATATGTTACACAATAACTTCATATTTTCTCCCTACTACATATAGTAGGGAACAGGTTGAATGTAACAACCTCCTCCTAGAAATGAGGATGGACATGCATGTTTCCATATCTAATTACCAATATATGGCCCATCATAGCAACCAATATCACATGTCAGAGACAGATGAAGATATGCCTTTGCATATCATGGCAAGGAGAAATGGTCTCCACGTAACAGAATGAAACAACTTCTGACACAAAATCACAGAAGTCTGTTTCCAAAGCAATATTCACACAAACAACATCATGATAGTTTTTCCGGGGGCCAAGCTCTAAGCACTGTATATATATTCTTTTTTGAAAGCAGACACTGACAGGGACCATGGAGATATGCCTATTAATTATCTTGAAAAGGTTGTTTACCAATTCTTTCCAAAGAAGACAGAAGCTGTCTTCTTTAATGAATAAATATATTAATAATAAATACAATACAAATACAAACACAATATTATTAATAACAAATTAATAGTTAATTGAGAGTTAAATTAGTATGTATTTCTGAAATACAGGCCCCATATCCATTTTGCAGGTCACTGGATCCTATGAGTGATCTGCACACAGGAGATTAACAATGCCTTTTGAAGTATATTGGTTCTTCTATCACCCTTATGAGCACTGCCTCATATAGAAAAGTAATATTACAAACCAAGTACACAGTAGGGAAGCACCATTTCTGCATTGCAGATGGCCAGCTGAGACATGAAGAAATTAAGTGATTTTTCCAATGTCAAACAAGAAACCTGCATCAGAATGGAGAAAATCTAGGCCTTCTGAGTCTTGGCTGATTTCCTGAACAATCAAACTATTCTTCTGTTCTGGCATGAATAAACCTCTGGTTGCAGATTGGATTGGTGAAAGCATCAGTTCATCATGGGATGAAAAACAAAAAAGAGAAGAACTATCTGACACAGTACAATATAATCTGTACAGCAGTTTTCTTCTCCAAAATTATACCCCAAAATCTCATCTGAAGTTAAATAACACAGTAATTAAAAAAAAAAAAAAAGGCAGAAGAAAAATTAAGTATCTTAGACAAAGAGAAAAAGATGTTTCAAATGAGGCATGAAAATAAATGTAGATAATAATTATCACTTATGCGATGCTTTTTATCTTCAAAATGCTGTATAAATATTACTTTAAGAATCCTCACAACACCTCATGAGGTGGGAAAATATTAAGCATAATGTAATAAGTTACACCCTCATATGATCTAAACCAATTTTCATTCTAGAAAACCAAGGGGAAAAAAAAGGTTGAAAGGCTAAAAGAATTTGTTTAAAGCACCTGAGCTGGCCACATTCCACAGAAAAAGCTACACTGCCATCTAAGAGGACTGTAGTTCTCACAGGCATACATGAGCCAGCTTTAATTAATCCAGTACAGACTCAGCACAAGCACAGCAACCAGGGTTCAACAAAGCCTATCCCAGACTCCAGGCAGATCCTGCAGGATAGTTAGCCTGGATCACACTCAGTACCACGGGGTCACTCGCAGGATACAAGTTCCCTCATTAAAAGCTGACCTGAGTACCTTGTACAAAGGGCTGTCATGGGGCCAGAACGGAGCACAGGCAGATCCAAAGCTGGACTGGGACTGTAGGGCTGGCTCCGGAGTTTTCTCCTTTAGCTCAAAGGCATCCAAGCAGGCACGCACAGAGAGGCTATTTCACACATCATGGAGCTGCAGTGGAGATGGAGCTTTTCCACCTGCAGAGCCTGCCAAAATAATGTAAAAGGGCAAAAGGGAAGGTGGTAAGTCTAATCAAAGACAATGTTTTGAGCTGAATAAAACACTTAACTGCATGGAAAATTCCATTAGGTTGATTAGATACTTGCCTTAGGGCCCTCTTAAAACACCTGTTAAAAAAAAAAAAAAAAAGATAGCTATTGCAACGCGGCTTAAAAATATTGGAAAAGCAGGAAATGGAGCTTATTAGAGCTCAAATTAGATCCAAGATTTATGTGAAGAACATTTGGCCTCTTTAAAAGGCCTGGTTAATCCCTAGATGGTTTTTATTGTTTCTATTATTATTATTTATTTATACAGTGCCATAGGTATACATGGCACTTTACAGACAAATAAAAAAAAAACACGGGTCCTCCCCCAGAGAGTTTACAACACCTGATCCAGCAAAGAGTTAAGTACATGAGTAACTTCATTTGCAGGACTAACCTCTCTTGGAACCAATGAGATTTTTCAAAAAATCAATTTATTGACATGATTATCTCTTCCAGGTCAGACCCTCTCAGACATTCGGTTTTAAGCTACAGGTGTAGAACCCAGTTCACAGGAATAACCACCCGAGTTGTGCTACCTTCTGCTCAGCAAATCTTACAGCAGGATTTTGTTGCAGCTTATGTATGATAAAGATAAGCCAAAGCAATGAAGGGGGGAAGCTAAGCAGTTTTTGTACCATTAAGTTTCCTTCAGTGAAAGTCTTTTACTGGTATTTGTAATATTTTCTCAATTGAGGCAGCAAAATTAGTGATTGGGAAACAGTTCCATGACATGGCTTAGTGCAAACCAGGGAACTGTGTGTTGTTTGTGTCCCTTCTTACTGCATATGGTGTGACAGGGCTGGTTCCTCAGGGATGACTGGCCAGAGCTCTCCATCTGCACTCTGAAACTACTGAATTTGAACATTACAGCACATGTACTGTGCTTCAGGTATAAATTTGAAGTAATATTTTATGGAAGTGCTCTTTCTTATTTTACTTTGCAAAAGAAACACTTCTGGTTCCCTTTAAAGATCCCACAACACTGTTGTGTTTTGTTTGGAAGATGAGGGGATCCTATTCTCCCCCTTACTGTCCTGATATCCCTTTTCTGTGAACGGAAAATTGGAGCTACCTCAAGCCACTTCTCTTTCGGAGGCTAGTAATGACTCCTCCAAATGTGCAACCCTATTTGCCTGCATATAAACTTTTAATAATGTTCATTAAACTTTATTACAATTGTTCGTGCAGCCAGATCAGGCTTACAAATTAAAAGCTCAATCCTGCAAAGACTTATGGAGCTTTATTCACGTAACCTAAAGGAAAAATTTCTCTTTCTATACTCACACACTTAAACTGAATCTGAAACATAAATATGATGCTATTTATTTTCTTATCCTCTGGTATTAAGGTTAAAAACATACAGTCGGGAAGAAATTATATGTTACTGGTGCATAAAAAAAGTAAACAACTCCCCAACCTTTTTGAAATTGCATCTTTTTAAAAATCATCATTGTGTGGGAAAAACTTTCTGACTTGGAGAAGTCAATGAAAAAATGAGCTGTGACTGTAGGCACATAATGATACACAAAAGTCCTGGCCAGAAGAGACACTGAAGTCTGTAGAAGTTTTGCAATAAACTTTACAGGCAAAAGGATCAAATCAATCTACAGAGCCTGATATAAGAGTCCAGTGAAGCCAATAAGAGTTTTCCCATTGATATGCTTTGAATCAGATGCAGTGACCAGCAGAACTGCAGGACTGCAGGTAAAGAAGCAGCCATAAAATCCAGAAAGAGTTTTTAAAGAAAAGAGAAATGAGTGTCATAAAGCCAAGGTCAAACTCTATCACCAAATACATGTGAAAAAAATATACCTCTTTTAGGTCTAAGTACAGTATTTATGATTATTTATCTGTCTTGAAACAAAAGGTAAATTAATCCACTTATTTTAAAAAGCATGTTTTTATTACATTGAGTAATTTCCTTTGAAAAATATTTCCTAAGCCTACTAGCAGTCAAACCTGGGTTTTTTTGTTTATATCTGAGATGAAGCTGCATATTATTATTCATGCATAATCTAAATCCAAATGACTCCTTGTTTACTATTTTTTTTGTATATTTTCTTATGTAAGCCAGGATGGCATGGAAGAAATATGCTGTATTGTCTTTTATTACATATCTTTGGAATGTGCCATACATCATCTTTAACTCTGAGTGACATTCAAAATAGCCTGAGGAAAACAAATAAATACACATATAAACAAGGACAAATACACTAATAGGAAAATCACATAAGTACAGGCTTGCATATAGGTACATTAAGCACATGTAATATAAACAATGAAAATCATAATCTGACCCCAAATTTTTGAGTAAGCATTAAAAAATTACTTAAAGGTTATCAGGCTTGGGTGATCAGCAAAGTCAGGGTAGTGACACAGTCACAGCTTGTTCTCTGACAGCAACTAGATGACAGAACCTCAGACCTTCCATTTCGATCTCTGCCTGTAGGAAGACCCCATCACAATTAGTTTCCTCTTCTCTAAATACTAGCACCCTCCAGTGTGCACACCCAGTAACATACACCCCATCCTTGCTCAGCGAGATCCTCCTGCCAGGGCTGGGACCCTCCGAGCCCGGACACCGATCAGGGGTGGAGGAGCAGAGGTTTTCACAGACAGCCAGGACTGCACCCTGCCAGACTGCAGGGTCCAAGGAATGATGGAACTCTATAAAGATCTGGCAATTCTGATAGTCAGAATAATTCAGATGAGAAATACTGTGAACATTTTGAGACTTGCCTGCGGATCCACCCTTTCTAACCCCACCAGGTTTCCTATCCTTGCCCTTATTTCCTCCACCTGCAATTTCTCTTACACATATTCAACTAGTTTTACCAGACCACCTTGAATCAATATAACCTACTTGATTCTTTTCCTTTTGACTTTGTCATACTTTTTCACCATGGTGAGTCACAGAGCCTTTCATCACGTGTGGGCAGGCAGCTCCCCTGAATTCCTTACTGTTAACTGTGAGGAAAAAAGGACAAAAGTTTTTTTCCCCCCCACAGGTATAAAGCATTGTAGGTGAATTTGGAGCATAGTAAGATTCAAAAGGTTATGTCCCATGCAACCAATTAACATGTATTCCTGAACCTCTTATTACAACATAGTTCTGCTATTTGGTTTTGGTTTTGATTTCACTATGGAATGACAGGAAAGAAATTAATTTTCAGAATGCTAGACTATTTCTCCTCCAGTAGTTAATAATACTGTTTCTTTTTATTTTACCTTTAGTCATAATTGCTTTCCTCTCCCAACAGTTAGATTGTTTTTTATTTATTTTTACTATGTTTTTTCTTTTTAATATTTGTAGTTGTCATTGATTTCTGCCTACATGTAACAGTATATTTTTGTGGCATTTTAAGAAGTTACATTTCACATGGTCTATTTTTCCAAACTGTAATTCTGCAAAAGTAGGTCTCATATTCATGTACAGGAAAGATGAAATGGATATAATAACTCTAGAGGTAGTGGCTGGGTTGTAAAGTTTGACCTTATGAAAGAAGTAATGTGATGACCATTGGAAACTAGGCTGTTGGAGGTCCATGGTATTTTAGAGCCTGTTACAGTGTCCCTCTGAATGCTGCTCAGAGATATAAAAGCTGTCTAACTTGCAACTAAAATTAAAGCTTATTCCTACTAAACTATTCAGAGAGTCAGATTCTAAGGGCAGCTGTGACTTAACAAAACCCAGGTCACAGTCATCTTTGTGGAAGAGATCTACATACCTCTTTTCCATTTCAGAATTTCTCTTTCAATCTGAAGTTTAAAAAGAAATAAAAGATTTTACAGAAAATTTGTTTATAATTAAGAGAACATACTTGTCATCTAAATGAGTGATTTACATCACTATAGGTTTTGCCAGTGGCATCTTCCCATGTGCTAAAACTAGTCATATCTTCCAGTGAGCACTGCAGAATTTCAAAGGCCTATGTGTGCCCAAATTCTGCAAAGTAGCCACCTAACGTCTTTCCCGATGCTGACAAATCTCATATGACTTTTTTTTTTACTGATAAGATTAGCTTTGATACACAGAGTCTTAAGTAATGCAGCTGCTTTGAAATCTGTATCTTCGGCATGTCATGTACTTCATCAGGAACAATGATGCAAGGTGTTTACCAAACCTGGCCCTAGAGGTGAATCCGAGTGTTACACAGGTGTCTCTCAAGGCAAATCAGCTATCTATAAATCAGTAAAATCACACAAAATATATAAGAAGAAAACATCCCCAAGGAGCTTACTAATAGGTCTTTGCAAGCTGTCTTTTGTTTTCTGTTCCAAACGGCAGGAATGTTCAACTGAAAAATGTACCTCTTTTCAATTAAGGCACTCTTCTGTGCTCCTGAGTGCTCTTTTCCAGTGGTTTTACTTCACTGCAGCAGAGACAGGCTGGAGGAGAGCAGTGAGAGGTGACATCACATCTGTCTGAATCCACAAGGTTACAAACCAGTACACTAAGTACAGCTGAATGGATCAAAAAATAAGCAGAACTATGCTTTTCCAACATCAATCACAAGCATTCCAGCCTTTGGAAAATTCTCCTTTAAAGTAAGAGTAATTAATTTCATATTCTTGTTTTTTGTACATGGTAATACCTTTTATAGGTCCTTAGAATGAACAGTTCTTTTAACCTTTTAAGTTTTAATGTATCATATGTCTTTAATAAATAACTTCTAGGGTTGTTTCTTCCACCTATTTTTCTCCTATTCACACCATACATACTTCTACATATTTACATTTATTATAAATGCTGTGCCTACTGTGTCTATGAATTATAAAGGATTGTCTATATTAAAGATGTTCTACTATGTTTTATTTAATTTCACTGATTAATACTTTCATTCACTGACCATGTACTGACCATGACTTTGAACCAACTTTTTTATAATTTTATTTTTTATGTGTACAACAAAAACATGGGTTTTGTTTGTACGCATCATATTTAGAGCTGAGAAACAAGAGTCTGGAAAAATCTCTCTCATCCTTGACATGGTCACTAATTTTCTTCCTGATCTTGACTGTATAAAAAATCTCAAGCTAAAACTTTGTCCTCAGGGTTTCTCAGTATTTGATTCTGATATGACATATGAAAGACTGAAGCTGCCCTTCAGGGCAGTGATGTAACAGTGGTAGAGTGTCTCGTCTCCTGCCACTCCAGAGAAACTGCAGAAGAAATTTATCCACAGTACATTAAAGAGCCACTGAGGATGGCGAAGAAGCATATTTTCTAGTGTTTGGGTTAAGGAGTGAGCTGGACAAGAGCCAGGATTAAAAGAACTGCAATAACTCTGAATCGTAGGTCTCAACTCATTGTTCACAGCTTTGGCTTAGTCTAAAACCACCCTGAATTTTGGCTAAACCTAGGTTCTGCCTCTTCAGTTAAATCTCATTAACAGTTTCAGTGACCTGATTCTCTCAGAAACATCACCAAAGCAACATGCACAAGGAAGGAAATGTGATGTGAGGAAAGGTAAAGGACTTTTGACAGATGAGCTTTGCCATCAAGCATATGCAAGTAATAAAGGGCACTTTTAAGACTTGTGTGACCCAGACTGATGAAAGTTGGTGAGTAAACCTCACTGGTATCTCTGAGGGAGGAAGCTGTAAGAAACCCCATGTTTGAGAAGATTTGTGTTACTGGGTTGAATATTTTGAAAGTAGACTGAAAAACTTGTCAAAGTCTCAATTTCCAGCACTAAGAAAGAACTAAAGAACTGGACCTGCTCCTTAAAACTGTTTTCCTACTTCATTTATTTTCCCTCCGAAGGCCTGGACTTCAGTTCCACTCTCTAGATAAACCAGATCAAGAACAGATGGGGTAACGTGTAATTGCAACATCAGGGTGTGCAAACCTGCAGATTTCTCTGAAGAGAACCAAGCAAGGAACCACACTCAGTGTTAAAACTCAAAGCACCTTCTGATCAGGCACTCTGGCTCTTTGCAAGTCCCGCTGAGGCTGCAGCATCAGAGGGCACAGACTTAAATTTAACATTTACTGATTGATACTAAGTAATTTTTCTATTGCAAAAATAGGTACAAGATTGCTAAGTCCTCCAGCCCATACTTTTCATTACACTTGTTGCTAAAAAGAGAAAACTGCACCAGGTCTTTGGCTGATATAAACAGGAAAAGCATTCATGTCTCCAGGGAAGAACTACAAACTGAAATGATGCAGTAATTAATTCACAATATTGTGATGGTTCATAAAGAATCCTCACAAATTAAATGACCTGCAAATGATCTTACTTTTTAAATTTTTTTTTTACAATTTTAACAAATTTCGTTTTCTCCCATTCCTTCTAGTCTCCTTTCCTGGTTCTTAGAATTCCAGTGGATTGTAACATAAGGGAAAAACTCCAGTACCTTTTCAATGATGTAGTAATACATCTTGATATACTTAATGGTGATAAGAAGAAAGGATGAAACTGAAGTATTAGTCAATCTAAGTCTCAAATTGTAGTTTCTATAGCTAATTTTCTCAGTTCCACATCCAAGAACGTAGAGAATAGGATTCTTACAACAGCACTCTAACACCTATTTGTGTAAAATTACTGACACAGTATTTCTGTGACAGACCTCTAGGAAAACATGAACAGATTTTTCATTATTTTTCATTTCTAATGGGCAAATTGAGTAAGACAGAAAAAAATACTTTTTTCCAAGAGTCATAGATTAAACTGGATCAAGAACAGGGGTTCTTGAATCTGTTATTCCTTTTAGCTCAGATTGTTAAGCCTCTTCTTCTGAAATCACTCAGAGCTGTTCAGGTGTTGGGATCTGCTTATTCTGCTCTTCTGCAGCGCTGCTATTTCTATGCAAAGTGGTAGAATTTAAATGTATGACTTTCACCACTGCTGTCCATATATTGATCTTTGAAGTAATTTTTAATATTAGGCAACTGAAGATAATGGTCATAAAAGTCAGTAATACCACATAAAGTTACCCCTCCTTGAGAAAAGACCTGCTCCACTATCAGACACTGACAGACTCAATGGCACAGTTTTGTTAAGGAGCCCTCTCAGTGCTAGCGTGCAAATGCCACCAAGAAATAAGAATTCTTTAATACAGGCCTTCTTCTGCTTTATTGGTCCCATTAATGCCCACTCAGCATTCTCAGAAGCAATTGCTCAGGGAGCTGACTGAGCATGATGGGAGGGAGAGGGGGCACATCAGGTCCTGTGGCACTCAGGGGACAGCCCTTGTGTTGGATCCACACTGAGTATTTCCAGGGCCAAAACCTGTTTCAGAGGTTCATTACTTCTCCAAAGATACACTATGTCGATCTGGGGCTAGACAGAAAACACATTTTTTTATGAGCCTGGTGGTTGCTGCTGCCCAGACTGCTCCTGTGTAATTGGGAGGATAATCTTAGCCAAATGAGGAAGATATTTGCATTTTGCAAATGACTGGCAATAGTCTAAACAAGAGATTAAGATGACTATAATTTCTTTGCTCCTTCACTAGAAACGACTGTGTTTATATTTACCAGAAATCTTCTATGTTAGCCTGTATTTCCAAGGGAAGCTGTTCTACCATATGGATCAGATGTTTTAGTTCCCTCCACAAAAAATAATTTATGATGGAATATTTCTTTTACTATTTCTATATAATGATGGGGAGACTGATAACTGTGAGGTTTTATCTGTACAAAGGAAAACTGTCAGTACTTGTTTGCTGCAAAAGATCCAAAATTGGAGCTGGTAACCTCAGTCTGGTGGTACATATACTCTGGAGGTTCATAAGGTAAAAATCTCCTCAATATGCAAAACTATGAGGTTTTCACCTGAACTACTGTTGTCCTGCTGTTCACAAGCTATAAATTAATAGACATTTACAAAAATTGTTTTTAAACCAAATAGATCATTACTTAAGATAACTGACATTAACATAATGAGAAAAAAAATCCTAATTTGACTACAGAACTAACAGACATGAAGGAATAGAGAGATGACAGGCAAAATGGAACTTGTGTCTATTTGTAACACACAAAACCCCACCATCTTCCTATCAATATGGTGATTAGGCTTTATCAGTCATTCAATTGTTGTCCTTACTTGGTTTTTGTGTTGTCAAAAGTTTTCAAATGCAAAAATGTAGAAGTCACAATAATTAAAGGAAATGCTGAAAGTTCCTATCCGTGAAATTAAAAAAATAGGAAAAGGGAAAAAGAAAGGGAGGAAGGGAGGAAGGAAGGGAGGAAGGGAGGAAGGAAGGAAGGAAGTTTAAAACCTGGATGTTTAGACAGCCCTGCAAGCCCCCTTGTGACCTTACTCTGATATTTAACAAAACATTAATCTTCTTGCCAGCAATTATAAAGAATACAGTGATGTAGCTGGGGCTCAGTGAGTGAGTAATAGTAATTCCATTGTTCTCTTTTATTTATGCCTTGGCTGTACCAGGCAGATGAGGTAAGTTGGGGCTTTTTATATGTTATTATTCTGAACTGGCAATACATAAAGGCTGATTACACAAATATCTGTCTGTTTCTGAAGCACTGTTTCACACCTCCTTCCAGCTCATGATCAAAGCGTTTCAACATTTTATTATGAAATCATGAATTCCTCCTTAGTTTGCATATGAATTATAGCTTTTAAAAAAAAAACCCACAGTGGTGTACAACAGTGACAGTGCCTTTTGAACCAAGGAACAAAACAAGGTGTTACACATTACTTCTGGAAAGCACTGACTTGCTGATTAATTCTGTTTGCTGGAGCACAGTCCAACCTCCCTAGTGAATACATAAGCCTTGAGACTAAAGAAAATTTTTTTCTCTGAACTGGCCAGTGATTCTTTTTCACTTGTAAAGGGAAAAAAAAAAAAGCAGAGACCTATTTAGAAGTTGAGAAAATGCTGTCATGGAGCTGTAATTAAAACAAAACTAAAGGAGCTTCCATCTACTTTTCTGAAATGCAGTAGCTATACTAAAAATTGAAAATAATTGTTCAGTTAATAACATCCCACTGTACAAACCTTGTATTCTGAAAGTTTCTAAGTGTGTTCCACATATGTATATAAATCACACTGAAAGGATGGCCAAGGAGGTGGTGAAGCAGAGCTCCCTAAGCTATAAACAGGTGTCCTGCATCTACTTCTTAGGAGAACTGTTATATGGTATCTTTTATGACTCACACTTACTGCATTTTAAGGATCAAAAACCTCACGATGTTCAATCTTTCTACGTCAGAAAGAGGAGGGGTCAAGGTATCCACACCATTTTTTACCTCCTAAGAAACTTGCATTTCAAAGTCTAAGAATTGTGACTCAGGGATAAGGCTTCCACTTACTGTTATAAGAACAGCATCCAGTTGTTGATGCTTGTACAGAGATGCATGTTTCTGTATGACATATATATGTAATTGAATGCTAACAGTTGTTCTTTTACATACACCATGAACATACCATGTTTTCCTCACAGTAGTCTGAAAAAAAATTTAATATTTCTATTAAATATATTTATATTCTAAGGATTTTTCAAGTTTGCTTTATATAATGCAAATATGAACTGTGAACAAACTTATGGATAGAAATAACATTTTATTAGGGCTTACTGTCAGTGATTTGCAACTATTAATTTTGCTGAAAGTCATGCCATTTGTGTCACTTCAGTCAAATCAGGATTTGGTCCATAATTATTGACCTCTTTTATTTGTAATGACAACTTCTCTCTCTGTTCACTTCTCTGTATTGGCAGAGACAGATTCAGTTCATCTTTATCAATCTGATAATGTCACCAAATCAAAATTTAAGGTGAAAGGGTAAAGAGAAATTGTTTCTATGTTTCATTACCTGCCAAAAGAATAATCTAAACTCTGATTGCTGCACTTCCACACGGCTGTAGAGAGAAAGATCATGCAGCCAAGGCAACAGCCTAGCTGAGAACACTTGGTTTGTTAAAAGATTTTTCAGATCATTAGTAGGTGGCTGAAGTAATTAAACTTAATACAGCATTTGTTTTCTGAACAGCTAAAGGCTTAGCTTGTTACCCTGAGTAGTATTTTCCTCTTGGAGTAAACCCAGGGAGGTTATCCAAAAGCAGATTCAATTCCATGGCATCTAATGTGACCTGGCTCTGTATCACTGGTGGGACTGCAGGGGCTGTGAACACTCATACATTGTTGTTATATCAGCCACGTATTTCTTTTGCCAACCAACTCAATAAATTTGAAACATTTTGTAAAACTAGCTACCATTTGAGATGTTCTCTGTGAAATAACTCTGAATATGCATCTTTGACCTTAGAATAATTTCTTAAGTACAGTCTAAGCTGGGTGGGTTTGGATTCTGCACATTAACATAACTGCATTTGTTATCCTAGCATATTTTAAAGCAGAACAGAACAGCATTGCAGTGTCTGAGATTAACACTCATGCTTTTATCAGTACGATTACATTTTTACAGAAATTAATGAATTAATACATAAAACCTACTTGTGTAGACTTAATAAAAGTGCCAGACCAAAGAAGAAGAGATCCCTGTCTGAATGTCAAACTTCAGAAAATAATCCATCTGGTTCTATTCACAGACAGACAGGCCACATCTCAGAGTACCTTGCAAAATCAATGCTCTCCATGCATGAGACACAAACTCACAAAGGCAAGAATTCAGAGTTGAGCCTTAAGCCCTGTTCATAATTTGTTTCATTGTTCCAGCACATATGAGATATGTAAGACCCCCAGCAGCTTTGAGGCTCCTGTTCTGTTCCTGCACAATAGGGGTGAGTTAAGGATTGCATTGTGTCCATATCCCCTCAGTTCTGGTGCCTTTGTAAGCTTTAAAGAAGATATTTAATGTTATATGAATGAGGTTTTATGATAATGCTGAAAAAACAAAATAATATTTGGGAAAAGTAATAAAATCCTCTCTCAAACTAAGATACATTAAAACTGGCTCAGTATATCATGCAACTCATTATGTGGGATTACACCATTCCTCTGAGCTATGAATTTACATAGTACTGGAAACCATAAGAGATAAGAAAAGGCACTTGTAGCCAATTCTGTAAGAAAGATATTTTTAATTTGAGAAAATATACTTTTTTAGGGCGGATACTCATATGCTCAACCTACTAAATGTCTACTTCAAAAATTAATTTTATGGAACAAAATTTATCAAAGCTAATATTATACAATTTGGTTTTGCTCATTTTTTACACTATTATCTTAATAATTATTTTGTAGTCTCATGAATCCCAGACTTTACCAGATAGATATTGCACTAGCTAGACTTTAATGGATTACAATTACAATTACTTTTAGAAACATCACTGTATCACCTGCACAGAACCCATTACCATGGAGTATTTAAAAAATATTAAATCCATACAGAAAAAAATATCATAACTAGATGCAGTTTAAAAACAAGTTAAATTCAAAAGGCTTAGAAATCCTCATTCTTTACCTCTTTTGTACTTAACAGTCTGTGAATGTATAGAACACGAGAACCATTCTGTAAAATTTGTAAAAACAATACTTCTAATATTATCAATACAGAATTAAGCTGTAGGTTGCAGAAAAATTTGGAATGCATGTTGAGGTGCTCAAAATGAAAAAGGCTACCCAGGAACACAATGGTATTGTACTATGCTGATTTAATTAACATATTATACCATTTGTCATGTTGCTGGCCCATGTAGCTTTGTATTCTCTGCCCAGAAATATCTGATGGTTTTGCAGGTTAAGTAGAGATAAGATTGTTCACAGTTCTAGAGCTCTAGGTCAAGACGACTTCCATGTCACCTGAAATTGGAACATGTAGAGTATTTTAGTTAAGAAAGAGAAAAGAGCCACAATCTCAGCACAACTGGTGGAAATCCTAGAGCCCAAGTTATTTTAATTTCAGGATTCTGAATCACCAAGGCAAAAGCACTGTAATGAGCTCTTATTACCCAGAAGCAAAGTTGCAAGTAGTAATGGATTAAGAAAAATACCAAAGAAACATAAGGTAGAACATGTTCTTCTGGGAGTAAAACAACCTTCAGCTTCCTCAGGATAGGTGGATGCCACTCTGTAAGGGCTCTAGCTGCACTAAAGTTGGCTGAACTTCTAAGGAAAGCAGCTGTACTTTTCTTTTGAATACTCCTTCTGCCAGAACCCTGAAGGTACCCTTCTAATTCGGGAGAGTGGACAGGGAAAAACAAAGGAGGAGGACATAAACACTGGCTGATTAGCACGCATGCATCTTATCTTTAAATTTTCTGAGAAATGCTGCTGGTTTCATTTCCTCTTGTCTCTCCAGCTGCACAGTTACTAAACTTCTGCTGAAGTGAATGAGGAAAAAAATGTTATTTTTGGGGTCTAACTTGGCATTCAACACTTGAGACTTCTGTTGTGTGAGGTAAGCTTAGCTTGTCTCACACTTTTTGCTGCCATATGGAATTTAGAGGAACCTCTGACTCTGGTTTCTTCTCTCTTTCATATTCTGATCCCACTATTTCCACTATCAACTGCATTTAATGCACATTTCCAAACTGTGCTCACTGTTGCAGCAGTATATCTGGGTCAACTTTAAATCAATCACTGTAACAGTCTCCCTGACAAACTTGCAACACCTTCACTTTCTAAAATGGAAGAATTAAGTAGCTCGTGATTTTCTATTTTTTCCCCAAATTTTCTCATTACTCTGATGGTTGTTAAATTTCTTGAATTCATTCATGTATTCAGCCATTTTGCAATACAACTGAAAGATATGACTATTACTATGATTACAGAAGCATTTGATGACTTTGTACCTTTAAAACAAGCTGTTATGGTATGACCAACTCGTAATCTCAGGCGAGGATGGACAAAACCAAAAGGTAAAAAGTTCTCTCTTGGCAATCACCTCAGAGGCTTGTAGAAAATCAAACACACACATACTCAAGAATTTTTTCCACTAGGAATCTGAGGTTCTGCTCTTAGGCACACTTGGATCATCATTCACAGAACCCACAATTAAAGCATTTTTTCCCCCACATCCCCATAGTTTGAAAAAACTTGCATTCTCCAAACACAGCTGGTCACTCCCCCCTTTCCCCAGTGGGCTTCATCCCTTTTGCCCAACATATGAGGGATCTGGAACCCATTCTTAAAGTAATTTTAAACTACTTTTCCCACCTTCTGGATAATTTTGAAAGAAAAAAAAATGAGTAGTAGCTGAGTTACTCTACATTAGCCTAACCAGCTCTGGGATTATATCTCTCAAAACTTTTAACAAATTAACAAGCAAGCTCTGTTCAGATAAATAAGCACTTAAAATTGGGTAGCATACTGATGGTGGTAGAAGGCACTGTATTAAGCAATAGCTGATGTAGGCCCTGTTCATGAAACTCTAGGCTAGACCAAGATCTACAAAGGTACTGAGGTACCTAATTCCTGTCCAGTTCAATGAGATTCTCAAATCCTGCAGTCTGCACCTCGGAAGTATCTGCACAAAGGAAATGAGATGAAACTTGGGCTCCCATAAAAGTTCATACCATCTTTGGTACAGAAATGGTCTGGCAAACACACAGAAAAGTTACCTGGCTGACAGAGGCAGGGAGGTGAGCACTGACTATGCAGCTCCTAAATCAGACACATGTTGCACTGCTGAGAGGAACAACTGTTAAATACTTTTAAAAGCTAGACTGTAAATGCACACAGCAAATGGCCATGGGATTAAGCCATATACGATTTTTAAAGATATCTTTTGTCTCTGTAGCATCTGTTCGCATTATGAACTCATTTTCTTATCTATGCTTGGGTCCATTTCTTAAATCTGAATACAGGACAAATATTTCCACTGGCTTAATGGGAGAATTGAGTCTGAAAATAATAATTTCAATATGGTTAATTCATCAGGAATATAAAAAATACATTTGCACAATTTTAGCACTTCTCTTTCAATGTAAATTTACATTACTTTGTAAATGATGCTTATATTTATCTATATATTCCAGCATCTTTAACAAATTAACAATAAGGAGTATCAGTGAAAAGCAAGTTATAACCACTTGAAATAAATTAAGATGCTATTTATATCTGATACACATTCTTCCCAGTCATGATGGGACTGATGTAAGACCATCACTTCAGTCAGATATGCCTGTCTCTCAGACATTTCCTTGCTCTCTCTTGCCAAAATCTATTGTTAACTGTTCATGAAAGGTCTTCCTAGAGACTGATACGTTGCACGGGGTCCTTAGCATGTCTCTTTATTCATGCTGAGATCATATCTCCTCATTTTCTAGCTCTTCTCCTCCAGGTTCTGTGCTGCAGTCCCTTCCTTTTTGAAGTTTCTATTTTCATAGATGACCATTACTTTCTTATATTTAATTCCTCCTAAGTGCTGTAATTTCCCAAATGTTTTTAATTCCATAAGCTGTTTCCTGTGATCTTCTCCAGACTACTTCTCAGCATGGTTTTCAGCTTTCTCTGGGGCTATATTTTTTTTTATCCACCTCTTCCTCTCCTCTCTCTTCCCTCAGCATACAACAGCACTGGCCTCCTTCAGCCATAGCTCATTTGTCTGTTTAGCATCTGTTTGTCATTCATACCCCTTGATGTTAGAACACTCATCTTTTTCATATTCTCATCTATAGCCCACTGTGAATACTTGCACAATGCTTTAGAGTCACCATAGAGCATTTAGTTCTATTTCTTCTAATAGGATATTTGCCTCCTTATCTTCAATGGTCTCCTTTTTCCCCGGGATTTTTTAATATTGTCACCACTATTTTAAATTTACTGTTTCCTGCAACTGATCTTTAATTAGAAAGCAGTAATGGGACAGTGTATTTGCAGAAGCCTCACTTGTCCAGCCTCCAGATATAAGAATCTGCTCCCAAACGCAGAGTTTTTCAAAATGCAGGTCTTCCATTACTTTTATTACAGGTAAGGGAGCCCACTGAAAATGTCCTGATTCATCCCAATACTCAGAATTCACAAAACCCACAATTGAACTGGTATAACTTAATGAAAAAAATGCCCTAACTTTGTAGAATTTACTACGGGTACAACCATTGCTAAAATTGGTATGTAGTGGGCATGCTCTTCTAAGCTTTCTCTCTTCTGTTTCTCTGTGCAGCTGTGAATCAATACAAGCTGAACAGGGTAAAATTTTTACACAGTGTTCTATCCTGAGGCTAAATGAGTTTTTTCCATTGCCCTGAAATTATTATAATCAGTATATATTCTTGAAAAAACCTTGAAGGCCATAATCATATATCAAGGCCCAGTTGTGACATGCAAATATACCCATTTTTTATATAACATAAGAAAGCTTGCAAGCTATGAATCTGAGCAATACAGTGAATACAAAACAGATGAGGAAAGCCCAAGGTAACAGTGAGATGATAATGGCTGGTGTAATAAGCAGTGCTACTGCACCTCAACTGCTTGGCTACGATTAAACTAATTTAATAACTGCTACCATGCTAAGAAAAAGCATAAATAGCAGAATGGTGGTTTATTGTCTGCTCTCTTCTGTAATTTACTCAGCACCAAAGTATTTATTAGAAACATATTTATTGTGTACTCACTTTTGGATGTGTCATATGTTCCTCTACTTATGATGTAATAATTTGTTTTGTTTTTTGCTTTTTTTTTTTTCTTTTTTTAAGTACTGTATAAAAAGACTGAAGCTGAAACTGGAAAAAGTCAGTAGATATCAGTGTTGAAAGTGAGATCCATTTCATAGGAAGACATTAATGCCTCTAACGAGAAGTTTGCTCTAATGAAATGAAGGAGATCAAAGATGATAGAAAGCAAAGCTATGTAATGAAACAGTGATTTAAGAAGCCTGGGACATTCATTTTATTTTCATTGTAAGATAGGTTACTTGCCTTACTGTTTGGTATTGTTTATTCTGGTGTCTGTACATGGTTTTGATTATATTAATTAGATTATTGGCCAAATTCTACTGCTGTAAATCAAAATTGCTCTTCTGACTCCAGTGAATGACAGTGACTTATACCAGCTGATGATCTACCCTTCAATGCCTTACAAATACAGGAAAAAGACTTTGCAAACCTTATACAAAGTTTGTTTGTTTGTGAAAAGGTTACAATTTATTGCAGTTTTGCAAATGGATAGAATTTCTTGCTGTAAATACTTTAATTGCTATTATAAAATGAATTGAAATTTAATTAAAGATGAAAAAAAGCACAGTGGAAATTTTTAAAAGGACAAAACCAGCGAGAAACACTCCCAGATTTGAATGTCATTTTAACAGTAATCGGAACCAACATCTGAAATGTGTTACATAATTTTAAACATATACTAAAAATTATTTTCTTCCAGCTTAGAGCAAGTGCAGACTCAAGAGCTGTTCCAAAGCTTTTAGTTATTTTCCCCCTCAATCTCTAGACGTAAACAAACAAGAATGCTAATTAAAAATGTTACTTCAGGCAATAATCTTGTCAAAGTAGTTAAAGAGGGTTAGACTCAATCATCAGAAGGTAGGGTAACTTCTAGAGAAAGCATACATCATGAAAACACAGTGCATTTATTCAAGCAATTCTCCAACAGTTTGGATCCAGTGCCATGGACATTATTGAAAAATATAACTTTTGCTCTTAATGAGACAATCAAATATATGTTTGCTTCTTTTAATGTATATAATGAACATGACACTGTTCCAAAATGCATTTATGATACTAAATAACTGGGCAGGTTTTATCAGAGATTGTTGTACTCTTAATTCCTTAAATATTCCTTCTTTCTCAGAGGCTGTTACCACTGGCACCACGTGTTGTTTCTCCACCATGGCTGCAGTTTTACTGGGGCTTATAAAGTGTTCTGTACAAAAGGGAAAAGGTAAACCTGATTTCTAAAAGGGTGTCAGACTAGTTTGTGCAGGCACAGACAACACGTGGGTTCTTTGAAACAAGGAATGTAAACTCAACAGTTTTACCTGGAAAGTGTTTTCAAATGTGTCCGAAACGGCAAGAACTTGAATGCCTCTTGAATGAAAGAAAGCTCCAATGAAGATGGAGTCCTCCATGAAAATCAGTAAAATCCCTGGGGAAGTTGGCCACTCTATTCCAATGGCACTCACTGGCCCTCCCTGTCTAAGGTAAGGACCTCCAAAGCAGAGCCTACGTGTCACAGTCAGCAACATGCTGAGGATTTCTAGAGACAGTGCGGCTCAACATGCAAGTTCAAATGAATTTATGTTCTGTGATTTATGCCTTTCTTTTTAAGACATCATGTCCTCATGTTTTTCCAAGAATAGATGTATAACTTAGTCTTTTGGGCACTGATCCATTTTACACATTTCCTGATCTGTCCTTTTGTTACTGGAAAACTTATTCCAGGATGAAAACTCAGCCTGTGTAAGAAATAAAATCAATTCAATTGAACATAGATGATGGTTGGACAAACTGTGCATACTGTCTTATGCTCAAATGTTGACATTTATCAATATTATTTAGAAGCATCCAAATAAACTCCTTCTAGAGGACCAAATTTCTAATGGGTATATTTATGTAACACTTGCATTGAACTTAGAACAGCCTGCACTCTGTATAATGTTTCAAATAGGAGTGCTAAAATGGTGCATTTCTTTCCCATTGAACAAAGATTTTATGTTTCTGGCAATGGTTTTGTAAGATAATGTACTTGTTAGCCAAAAAAACCACTCAGAAAATAACCCTAATCCTACTTTGATGTACAAATGTAACAACAGAGCTCTTTAGGAATGGATACAACCCATCTTATTTTTACACATTATATTCTTTTTTCCTAATGTCAAAGATGCTTATCTAAGTGAAGGGTTTCTCCACAGATTACGTTTCCCTATTTTTTTTCTAGGCTACCCTTAAGATGAATGAACTTTATCTTTTCAGGAAGTTAAATTTTTTATTTAAAATGTGAGATCTTGTTGAGTCCCAGGGTTAAGTGCATGGTTTCAAAGCTGATATGCTTTCAACATATGGCTCTCTTATTTCTAGCTATATTTAACATTCTTTTATCTTGAAACATTTTACTCAATTTCTCAAACATTCTTTTATCTTGAAACATTTTACTTAATTTCTCAGAAATGCCATTTGTTTAAAAAAAATTTTTTTTTTTTTGAGAATCAGGTCTCCAGCAGGACTATCTCTTTCCTCTATTTATTTGCAGGACACAATCCTGGCAACAATTTAACTCCAGCAAGTTGGAGAAATTCCACCTGGACTAAGTGTCCCACAATCAAACTGGCTGTGTGTTCCAGAAGATGATTCCCTAGCAGATGACAGCTGAGAGTATGTTGCATTTCTCCTCGCATGAAGGGAAATATAATCAGTTTTGCAGGAATTTTACACAGGCAAATGGGCCTAAATTATTCTGCTTTGTGCTTGGCCTTGCCCTCAGAGTGCTTTACACTGCCAGTCTTTACTGGTCAGATGGGGACTCCTACTGAATCTGTCAACAGTGCACTACATTCTAGACTATATACATTTCATTAATAAACCACTCCCAGACATTCCCCTGTTAAATATTTCAGTTGAGGGATCAGGACCTATGAGATACAAAATCTAAATCAATAGAAAGTACTTCAGTGTTTCATAGTTACTCAGAAGAGAAATGCTAAAACATCTTTTTGGGAACCATGCTACTTCCAATATCATCAGGAAAGAACCATGGATAAAGAGGAAGCATTTTGAAGCTACAATAATGCAAACATGAACAAAGCTGATTTTGTGATAAGCAGCACCATTTCATTAATGAAAGTGTTCTGTTAAGCAATCAGGATAAGGTTCCCCCTTAAGAAAAAGGAATACTTCTTGCAATACCTTGCACTAGGTACATATTAATGGTATTACACAGCAAGATAGGGCTGTTAAAATTATAAGAAGTAAAGAACTCTTGAAGATACTTACAATTAGGATACTCTTTAAAAAGCAGAATCGAGTGCCACATCTTTCTTATGCCCTGAGTCTCACATTCCACCAGTTCTGTCCATATACCTGTACAAGAGTACAAGGGAATGGTTTAAGGTTTTAATGAAAAAGCAGTCACATGGATGTGGCAATATCCTCCCCATCTGCAGATTCTGGGTGAACAGTCTAACCACCTTCTAGATACATTCTGTATCAATTTCCTCAACTTCTCCTATTAACTTTTTAATATAGAGTTTCTACAATTATGCAGAGATAACATAGAATTACTGCATAAATATTTCTACAATATTGTAGAAATATTTACAGCAGCCAAATGTGCTTTAACATAACATTGTGTATTCTATTACAGAGGTAACTGTCTTAGACCAATCACTGTAATCTGGATGCAATTATATTTTTTCCAGGAACCTAAAGGCATTGTATGAATCTTTCTGTTTTTAACAGGATATTTTCTGACAGAAAACATTTTTTTTCTCAAATGTTTCTTAATATTGCACTACAAAACATAGATTTGTTGCAAGAAAAGGCAGCTAAAACAAATTATCTGTTAAATTGCACTGCACAGCCCCTGCCTTCCTGTAATGTTCCACTGGATTTAATAGAAATAATCTACTGGAGAACCACTACTCAGCATGAATAATTGTGAGACTCTGTCTGCCATATATATCTATCATGATCATCTAAGATATCTATATTCCACTATAGCCTTCTTACACAATATTCAAACTGTGGAAAACAGCACAAAACCTTACATCAGCTACAGATTAACAGCTAAGATTGATTTTCTGGTACCACTAGGTCTACTACATTCAAGTACCTTAGAAAATGATAATAATAACTTTTAAAATTACAAATATAAGTCTAACAAAGGCTACAAGGGCATAAAGAACAATAATAACAAACTACTGTGATGACAGTTCAAAAGGGATATAATTTATCTGTGAGATTTAAGTATGTGCTGCTAATACTTTTATTAAATGGTAAACCTATACGCTGGAGATTTCTGATCATGACATATATTGGAATTTACATTAAGGAGAGATGGCTACTCATAGACATCACTATTTATAAACTATATCTCTTTTTATGTAATGTATACTCCATCAGAATTATTTAAAAGGGTGCTGATATTGAGAAATGAGTATTGATTAAAAGACAAAAACAATCCCCAAGAAAATTAAGCATTGAAATCAGACAAAAACATTAAATAAAAGAATGAGCAGTACCCGTAACTTGGAGTACCACTTCCTAAGAAACACATACAGTAGCAAAATCTATTTTAATTGCATATGGGGACTTTGCCTGGATTATGCCCAGGCACATGACAAACCACTACCAAGTCCCCTGTTGGGAGTAAAGGACAAAAAGGGCTTTTACTTGGCTTGTTGCCACTTTTCTCAGGAACAATAAGTCAGTCACTAGTCACAAAACAAGAGTCCTCTGCATCAAGCCAGCCACCCCCCAGGGAGGCTCTGGCTGGCAGCAGTTCCAGGCAGCTCCATCTTCCCAGTGCCCAGTGTTGGGGGCTGCCAGCCCCTCTTCTTGGCATCAACTAAACGGGACTCCCCAGTCGTCCCCTCTTTTTACAACTCCTCCTCCTTGCTCTGGCTCACATTCTTTTTAAAAGTTATTGCATAGCAAAGAGGGGCTGCTTAAGACTCCAAGTCATGAAATATTCTCCTGATTATGGAGTAGTCATATTTTATACTTCCAAATGGTACAAGCTTTCATTGCCCCTGGCAAGAGCAATATGTACAAGCCTATTGCATCATGAGTAGGCACAGAGTAATCAATGGTTAACTGACTAAATAAAGGACCAGAACCATCACTGGGGCCCAAGCAAGGATCATGATAAAGGATCTGGAAGACTTCTAATTCTTTAAAACCTAGAAGGCTTAGAGGTCCTATGAAAAGCAAGTTTCATAGTTTTTGTAAGCACTCAACTAGTGCTTTTTTAACTAATACTTTCTTAACTAATAAGTTTTTAGGCATCTTTACAGACAAGTGAAGGATTTAAACAATTCAATGTCTCTTGCCATCATAATACCATACATACTTAGCCTCCCTGCACCTTCTGAATTCTTAATTTGATGACACTTCTGGTCAAAACGACATTTTATTTCCCCAAGAATCACACAAAGGCTGAGCTAATGCCTAATAATGAGGGTTCATTATTCAGTATTTTGTATGCTTATGCTGGAACCCATTTTTCCATATTCCAGTGCAAATCTAAATATTTTTTACATTGGAATAGAGAATCTTCTCTGTGGTTTGGTGTTCTATATGAATACTCTTCCATTAATTTTTTGTAAGTTTTTCAACTAATCTCAGCACAATCATATTTGCTTTTCTTAGAGCACAGTATCGGTTTTAGATCTTTCAAGATTTGTAGGAGTTCTCCAACAAATTTAGTAACATCATCATAGCAGAAGATAAAAAAAAAAAAGAAAATTATTATATGACTTCTAGATACATAGGAAATAACATATCAAGACCATAAAAATTCAAATGTTTATACTTTACCTATTTTTATAATAATATAGCACATTTTTCTACATTTTTTATTGCCACTGCACAATGAGAAAACAGCTGAATTGTACTACCTATACTTTCCCTCAGGATTATGACTGAAATGTTTATAAATAGTCAATTCACATTTTTAAAAGTGCCTTGAAGATGCAATGCACCATGCACTAGCTAGCAGAATGAACACTGGTTTATATTTGTAATCCTACCTAGAACATCTTTTCATTGGTTTCAGGTCAGAAGAGATGCTACATGCAGTATTTTCACAACTACAAGAAAAAGATAATAAAAAAGCTGTGGGTTGAATTTCTCTGCTGTAGTTAATAACATACACAACAACATAAGTAATGTTAACTCCTTTAAACAACTTTGATCCCACCATTGTGTTTCTTGTTTCAAAGCATAAACAACAATTTCAACATCAATAATAAAATGTAAAAAAAAAAAGTTAAGGATAAAACCAGACATCCCAGGTGCTAAGTCTTTAATGGAAAGAAGGATGAAGAACCGAAGAAAAGCCCCCCCCTCCCCCAGTTACACAAACACCTTTGCCTGGTAAATTGTTTTTCACATAGCTTCATTCTTTGGAAATGAATTAGTTCCAGGTCTTATGAAGAAACGTTAATGCAACATACCTTAAATATGTGCATTTCATTGTTTATGTAATAACATGTCCTGGCTCTGAAAACAACACTGTGCCCAAATAAATATGAGCAATTTTTTAGGGTTACTTTTGGAGAACTTCCTTTTGTCAGTTTCTCTGATTTTTTTTTTCTTTAAATGGTGTCCAACCCCCAAGGCAACCTTAATAAAGTCAGTGAAATTATACAGGTGGAAAGGACAAAAATGCAGCCTCTGGATTTCAAATAGTGACAACATTGGTCTCACCATTAAGCCTGACACAAGAACCTTTTAATTTAAATGTAATCTCCAAAAGACCAAATTACCAGCAACATGTTCTCATTAATTCCTGTAAGGGATGCTCAAGCTTTGACCCCTTATTGTTCTCCTTATCGAGAAGAGGCTGAGTCATAGTATTAATAAGCCATCACTCATTTAAGTGGTCATTCACTGCTGGGCGGGGAAAAGATAGGCTCATCCTTTTGAAGTGGGAATGGGCAAGCAAGGCTGCTGTAATAGGCTGTGATTATTTTCACTATGAATGCTCTCCCAGCTTTCAAAAATTAAAAGGAGCACTCATTTTCCTGCTTGAGTATTTCTCACACTGGCAAAAAAATGAACACTTTGAAATGTAAATGATTTAATCTTTGCAAACCCCTGCTTCAGAGGGAGGTACAGCTTCATTTACAAAATGAAGACATTTTAGGAAATGATTATCATTGTAAAATTGAGGTCAGCAGGGAGTCTGAGTTCAAACTCTTAGAATATCAGCAGTGTAACAAGTTTGATCTTCCTTATTGCATTGCTTGCATTTGCTTCTCTGGGTTCCAGCAGAGAGCCATTGTCAGTTGGAACTTGTTCCCATTCGTTTCCCTTGGTTAAATAAAATAGTTATGCTTATTATTTAGAGTTAGTCAGTCCAATAAAATTCAGGACAAGGCTAAAAATAAAAAAGGGAAGTCGAAACTTATTTTGATTGATGTATACACTCTATGTGCATATTCAACTTAGAACATTTAAAGGTTGACAGCGCTGAAGACAATTTTTTTTTTTTTTTTTAAATGCTTAGTTCAGGCAATAGCACTGGGTAGAGTTACTATACTGTCCTACCAAGGTTTGGGAAGGGGACCACCCATAATGGTGAGAGAATATTTCATTTAAAATTTAAACATTAAGTCCTTAATCTCTCTTCTGTGACTTCCAAATAGAATGACAATTATTGTTGGTGGCAGTATAGGGTTTTATGGCATCAGTCAGGCTTATTATGAATGGTGGAGATGATAAATTTGTATAACAAAGTCCAAATGACAACAGCTGCCATATGACAACAGCCATTATGGAGAGCTTCCCTGCCCTGATGGGCATTTCAGCTGAAAATGCTGGAAATCCAGCAGAAACAAGGATGAATCTGTGTGAAACAGAACACACAAGTGAGGAGTTACAGTATGTTATTGGTGATACTATGATATAAGCTCATCATCATTTAATCAGTGTCATATAATAATTTTCAGTGGAGTTACTTATCTCTCCACCATTCCTGAAGAGTCATTTCTGTCTCCCAGCCTGATACACTGAAAAGTATGTCTTAAAGTTAAAATGTCAAAATGCCATTTTGCTTACAAAGATCCTTGATGCACCCTTGAAGTTTCACTAAAAGCCCCTTCAATAGGATAGATGAAAGTCTATATTACTGTGTGCAAGAAATACACCCTCATATCTACAACATACAAGAGAAAAACACCACATTAGGCAAAACTCAGTATCTGTCCAATATCTTGTAAAAGGGTAGGAAAGAATGAAGGGCTGCTTGTATTCAAGTTAATGTGATACAGTTTGAAGTAAGGCTAAAAGCTGGGTAGCCAAACCTGCAGGATGCTTACCCAAACCAACCTTATGGAGGTTTATCTTTACTAATGTTGAAAAGCAAAATATTGGCAGTTTTTTAATATTCCTCAAAAAGAGAAGAAGAAATGTTTCTACAAACAAAACCGCACAATTTCTCAAAACGTTGAAAATGCTGAAAAAACATGTTATAACATTTGAAAAAAGATAAAAGAGAAAGTCTAAACAACATCCATCACATAGCCAGTCTCATTGCTTACTGCTTTTTCTGGTTTGAGCAGGTGTTTTGTTTGTGTGCACTGGAGTGTGAGGCAGCTGTTCTCTCCGAGGTATGAAGGGCTCCATTATAAGCACCACTCCGCTCCCCTTCCAAGGCAAGTCTGCAAGCTGGGCAGTTGCCACAGTGGAGGAAAGCTCCACACCCTTGCCTTTGGGCAGGACTTCTTTTTCTTAGTGGCACTATATACCTGACAAGTCCTGCAGGTGCAAAAAGAAAGAGTGTGACCAGCAACAAACGTGAGCAAAAGCCATGCAGAGTAAACTGAGGTTTCAATGCACATGGTCAAGTGTGTCTTGCTGACTCCTGGAAACTTTACATGAGTTTTGGATGGCACTGGCCTGAAAGACAGCTGTTTAGCAGAAGACTGAGTTTTGGTCAATATTACTCTTTTAATTATTTAAAGGTGGATATAAAGTTTTAGACTTGATGCTTGTAGCAGAAGCCAGATTGTGAGAGGGTCTAAAGCTGAATGAACCTAAAGTTTAGAATAGATATGTTTTGATGAACTGATACTGTAACAGATAACCAAAAGCTATAACAGATTGTGAACTCCCTGGGGCAAAGACGACTCATTCATTGGTACAAAAACATCAACACACTGCATGTTGGGTAATAAGTAAGATATTCCTCAGCCTTCTCCCATCTCATACCCTTCAGGAGAGGGGCCAGAGTACAAGAGGGAGCAGGATTCAATGGAATCAACCTTCACTGAGCTACAACCGAAATCCAGGAAATTCACATTGATTCTGAGATCTGAATTTTTATTAACTCTGTCCTATTGCAAACAATGCTTAATATTGTGGCTCCCAGTTATTTTTCTCAGTTGAGAAAGTTCAGATCAAAGGTAGGAGCATGAACACTGCAAGCCCCTTTAAACTTGGGGCAATAGGTACCAATGACACTGTTGGATTATGCTTCTTTAGCTCCACATTCTGGGCAAACAATGCAATATTTTACACAACATTTTTGGAGAAGTTGAAATCAAGTCTGTATGACAACTTCAGAAATTATGAAATAGGAAGCTTAGCTACTCACCTAGAACTCTTTAGGAATGATCTGCTTTGAACTTCTTAACAAATACTGTGCTTTGTCATTACCTCATTACCTCTGAAGTTCCCACAAACTGCTCCCAAGTAATTTTCTTAATATTCTCTTCAGTGACAGATATTTTAGACATTAAATCTATTTTTCATGTTAGCCTAATGATCAAGAAGGCTGATGTAATCCACTGAGGGAACATATATTCTAGTTTTCATTCATGCTTTAGAGTATTGTCACAGTTCAGCACAAAGGAATAATCTGATTGTTTCTCATAAAGCAAGAACAAATCATGATTGAAGGATTTCTTCTATTTAAAGCTATGCTTTGCAAAGCCTATTGAACTTGTTAGAAGAGTCATCTCCGATGCGTACACTAACTACACAAAGCTGCTGCACAGTTGCCATTCAAGGGCTAATTTAGTACCAAAAGGCCAATATTGCCGACTTGCAGATTACAAATATCACGAGATATTTATTTATTTATATTTAAATCAGGATAAAGGATGAAGAGAACTTTCAGTAGATCCACTTACAGTTAAAATGAGTGCAAGTTTGAATTACTTCTTTATGATCTGGTACAGCTGGGATTTGAAAGAGTTGCCGCCAGAATGATGCAAGGCATTTGCTTTCGACAAAGTAACGCAAAATTTGTGCAAGTGGGTGAAAGAGCATTAGGTTATATCACCTTGTAGGTCAGCTGAAAAATACGATATGTATTCTGATTATGAGAAAACAGAGTGAAAGGCAGAAAACAGGTGCTGAGGGATTGAGTTTGCGGGTGCCCGTGGGGCCGATGGCAGCGCCGAGCCCGGGCTGCCCCCGCCATCCCCCTGGGCCCGGTTCTGAGACCAGCAGGGACTGCTCTCATGGGTTTGACCTCCGGGCAAAGATAACTCTTTCATACCCCCTGTTCCACTTTTCCACTTTGTATCCAAGTCCTCTGCTGTAAAATGTAAAACCAGCACATAGAGCATACTGCTTTGGAGGTCTGCCACTTGCATTCAGGCAACCATTTGTACTTTTGCAGGCGTAATCAATCTCCTGTTGCTATCAGCAGGGAGTGGGGCTTTGCTGCTTTATGGCTTAAAAGTAGTTTTGTGCAAATTCTACTTCCCTCCCCCCTCCCTTTAGCTCCACTACTCACAGGATTTCCAGGGACATGGGCTAGAGCTGAGAAAAGAAGCTTGTTTGATTTAAGCACAGAGGGGTTTTTTGTGTGTGTGTTTATATTTTCTCTGCATCTATTAAGGGGTGAGGGGGAGAGACTTCATTTATATGTTAATATTAGCCGGCACCCTGACTAAACTGACAGAACTATTTCATGGGAAGCTGACAAATTTTGTCAGCTAGGCTATCTTTCCACATCTCAATAGTGGCAATAATCTTGATTAGCAAAACAATTGGGGGCCAAAGAAGTCCTGCTGCTCCAAAGACCCTCTTCTCAGGTTACAGTTTGCTAATGTGATGAATCCAGAGAGTCCTTCAAGCCTGAAAAAATTCCCCAAAGCAGCTGAATTTAGGCAAATGAAGGGAACCATTTTGGAGGCTGGACAAAAGGGGTTAATTTGATCGACCATGTCTCCATAGTCTTATAACAATCATTTACTTAACAAGCATATAGAGAGTCATTCCATGGAAACTGGTGGAGTTAACAGAGGAAGTTCGAATAGAATATCTGTTTATCCCAGATGTGTGGGAATTTTAGCCAAAAAACACCACCACATAATTGCTGCCTGTGGTATTGATTCCTACACAGAAACAAGGGCAGAACTAAAGGGCTCTGAGCACGTTATGAAGGCCTCGGCTACGAAGCAGTACAAGCTTCCATTTTTATTAGCTTGTTGCATTGCTAATAAAACAATTAGAAATTAACCCTTTCAGGGAAACTAAATGAACTAAAAAGGTTTGTGCAGTCCTATTTTCAGCATGATTTAAGGCGCCTATTTCTGTTTGCAAAAATAAGGTTTTTGTAATATTTTTGACACATATTGATACATTCATGCCATTTATTGCATTATCACATAATGAGCCATGATCTGAATTACATTTATGCAGCTCAAATCGGTTGTGTTTATTCTAGTGCAATTATGCTGCATTTGCTTTAAAAACAGAACCAAATAGTTACTAGAATTGTAAGTACATGGAAGTTTGCTTGGTCCAGGTCAGCATAAATATATAATCACAATATAACATAGCCATCTTGCTTTTGTGCCTTCTCTCCAACTTATTTATGCATGTAATTAATTTATAAATCTGTCAAAAGTTGATCTAAAATAGCTATTAATCATAAGAGAGTTTTTGTTTAAGTCCCTGTTTGATGGTTGATGCAATTTGCAGACTTGCATTGAAAAGTTTACAATAAAAAGTATTAAATAAAACTTCATCTAAAGTAGCACATAAAACTTAATCTCTTTTCACACAGTCGTTCCCCCACCCCATCCCCGACATTTTTGGAGTAATTTTTTATTGTGTTACTGAAATAAAAATTACTATTTATATCATATTTTGTAAGACAAAGGGATTCGACCCAGTATGTACACACTGGTGAATATTAGTTTAAATGTACATTTTGCCAGACATCAAATACAGGGTTCTTAAAAAATGCTGATCTGTCTTCAATGAGTTTCAGAACCAAACTTATACATTATGCAAATATGAAAGAGTGACCACTTACCACGAAAAATGAGAGGAGGAGGAACTCTGGCATTTTTACTTCTTGTTCTTTTGCACATCAGTGGTGCTATACAGACCACTTAGCAGGAATCTGCCCTTTAAAAGATGCCAGTTATGATTAGGAAGATTTTGATAAAGTCATCAAACTCTCTTTACACTTCAAACTATTTTCTTGATAACTTAGACTCTATGATGAAAGTCTCCAACTGCATTAACTTTAATGTGAGCAAGTAATTTTTTTTTCAATTTCCCTCAAATTTGTGATAGGACGTGAATAGGAACATGTTTTTAAGATTGATTACTTCAAGATAAATACGACAGGAAAATTTATCCAAACAGATTTGTCCATACTCTTTCACAGTGACAACAGTCAGGAAAAGGAGTATGCAAAATTTCCACCCATAAAGAACCTCCAACACTTACACTATCACAGATTAATGCTTATTTACATTGAATGTCTAAGATGGATATCTGAATCATAGCATCAGAAGTTCCTCACTCTCCTTCAAGTCAGTGGTGAGCCTTTAAAGATTAGATAATACAGATTACTCAGAAAAACTCTAATGGCAGGAGAAATTTTGCCTGAGCTGAAAGGTTTACCAATAACGTGACACACTTTGAGCCAACGAAGCAGACTCACAGAAGTGTGTGCCACCCTCTATTTGTTTGAAAACTCTGCACACAGCCTCTATTTTTTTCAGCATTCTGTGCTTCTAGATGTTCAAAACTGGATTAATTTTTTTAGGAAGCTGAGGTGCTCTGTTTTATACCATCTGTCACACGCTATCGTGGTGAAAAAGAAAAGAAAACACACTATATGACTAACATCAAACTGTTACATGCTCATTAAGGATCTCATATTTTTATCATATAGATCTCTTCCTCTACGTAAATATCCATCTTATAACCCCTTTATTTAAGGCTGCTTTTAACAATGGCACACATTGCAGTGACAGTACCAGCAGAGAAGCTGTGTAGCCCTCATGCCATGAGGCTGATAAGGAACTCAATCTACCAATGATAAGTATGATTTTTTTTAAAACTTTCATTTGTTCAACCTTTCAGAACAGCAGACAGCATCTAAAACTGAAGTCTTAACCCAAACAGAAGTTTTCTTATGGCATCATGCTTGGTTTGTTTGTTTTTAGGTACAAACTTTCAAACAACTCCTAAGCCTGGAATCTTTTGTACAACTCGAGTGGATCAAACGTGTGATCCTGCCTGTGCACAGTTCAAGACTCTAGCAATGACTCTGAGGGAGGCTTGGAAGCTCTCACTGGCAGAAGGACTTCCATCCCTACAGCCAGCGGCACAGACAGTCCAAGGAAAGGCAAAGTGCTCCAGATTTTGTGACCAGGTTGAAGTGCCCTCCCTGAGGAACCCTGGAGGAGGGAAAGGTGGAGACAACCTGGAGATGGCACAGTGCCTTTGGGTTCATTTCCTCACCAGTTCCTTGTGATACAAGATATTTCCTTACAAATGTTTGATGATATTTACACAGTGATTTCAGACAATGACTGGCCATAGCTCATTTCAAGTGACATAATTGTTCAAGTGACAGTACAAATTCTCTGCTTGAATCAATGCTGTTGAGAGAGACAGACAGCATTCCCATTAAGGCTTTGTTTAGGCAGAATATCCAAAGCTTCTGGCTGTAAAAAGGTAGAACTAATAGGTACTAATACTGCTCTGAGCTAATATTTCCCCCTTCTGACGTGATTCCAAAAAGATCATAAGTGAAGAAGAAACTGCCAATAAACATGCTTTGCACAATTTTAAGGAAAACAGCTTTGGTCTGATTCCAGTTATCGTCAGCAGGATGAACACAGAGGGTAACATTTAGTTATAGATTAATAATCCAAGTACAAATAGTTCTGAACAAATAAGAAAAACATAAACTCACAATATTAAGCAAACCACAGGACAAAGATCACTCTAAATTCTCAGAGCTATATTATTTTTAAGTGGGGAAACAAGCCATACAGAAGTCATTGAACTCTGTGATGTCAATACCAAGGTGAACCAGCCAGAACGATACATTGAACAAAGAGTTATGAAATGTAAAATCCAAGTAAAGCAGATGGAGTTTACATGAACAACAGTGAACTTACCGAACCAGAAAATGGACTTTTTTTCAAAAGTTCTCAAACTTCTTTGAGACAGAATATAATGCCAAGTTACATATCAAATAATCAAGAAGGTTATGTTAGTAATATGTAATATGTTAGTGCCACTGAAATCAATTTGAATGACATAATCCTCTGCTTGCAAGACTTTACCTAAAAGAAGTAACTGACTGTTCACTTGTCTACGAGTAAATGAAGAAAAAAAGAGACAGAAGGATTTCTTTCACCAGGAAAAGAGTAACATGTTTCTCTGGAGAGGTAAATCTTGAACTATCGCACAAATTGCAACTCACCTAACACAGTCTGGTTTTGCACTGTTTTTCAACTGCTCATCCTGTAGCTCATGCATCATTACCACTGAAGAATTATTCTAAGAAAGTTAAATGTTGTACAGGCCAGAACTAACACGTAAAACCTGCTCCCCCACTCTCCAGTGAAGAACCAGAGATAAATATGTGTTGAGAGTCGAATTTTTCCATGAAATTTGCATTAATACTTGGACAATAATTCTATTCTATCACTGGACTAGGGCATAAACAATTTTCTGTCACCCATTGACAACAGCAGAACAGTCATCTGTCTATCATTGTACTAGAACCACTTTGTCAGAAAAGGTTGTTAGATATCACACAATGAATGCTATCAAATTAGCTATTATCTATCCACCCCAGACAATCTTCAGACTGTGTTTCTCCTCTGAAAATTAAAAGATACAATATTGTGGATCTCAGGTCACTGGCACATGAAAGCATTCCCATTATATCAGGGTTTATTTATAAATAATGCTTCCTGCAAATTTACCCGTTCCTACTCCAACATGGATCTGTTCAAAATAATCCTTACTGCAGATCAGAAAAACCCCCAACATGTTATGATTGATACACTTATATCATAAAACCAAATAATTTTTTTGCTCTGAATTTATACACAGATACTGTGTATAAACTGTTACAGTTTACTTCAGATCTTTCCTCAGATGTTACCTAATAATATTTTATGTAGGTGAAGTGTCACAGAAATGGCTATACCCCTAGTGAAATATAAACTCTGGACTTGCACAACTGTGCATCCTCTTTAACAAAAGCAACTTAGTCACATTTCCAGCTGCCTTTCTTTATGAATATATTCCTTTTTGGCTTATAAATACATTGAAAATAAAAAGTATTCCACATAATTAAATTTTTGGTTCTGCTGCATAAGTTAGCATTTATGATAATACCTCATAGAGAATGAGAAAAAAAGATAAGTTTTCATGCTTTGAGTTAACATAATTTATACTTGAAGTTTTCCTCTACAATCTGAGGTTTGGTAACACCTGTGTTATAACTGAAGATTTCCTATGTCCTGTCAGCTTCAACTCCCTCTCTTATTTGCTCAGTGTGTATTTTGCCAAATTTGTAATACTGGGTAACACACAAAGCAGCTTTCTTTTATTTTCTAAACAGATGATTTCTTAAAATTTTTTATGAGATATGAATCAAACTTTGATCTTCAAGGTGAATCATTCATTAATCATAAACAAAACTGATTAAATCAGGGACACATCAGCACATATTGTAAAAATAAAAGCTTGCACAAGCCTTTTATTTAATATTAACTACATTATGTTTTTATGTGAATTCTGGGAAGTTGGTTATCCCAGCTTAAAGTTAATATTTCCTTAGGAAAAAAAAATGTATCATGTGATTATTCTTCATGTAGTTAGATGGCTTTATAGATGTTAATAGTTAAACTACTTCACAAATGACATTAAAATAGAGAGGAATGCAGAGAGCTTTTATTGATTCTGTTGTGTCTTGGAATTACTCTGCATATAATACAGACTAAAAAAAGTTTATAATAGGAAGAATGAAGCAAATACATTTAGAGGAGCACATGCTGCTTTATGGGACCTCATATGATAGAGAAGAAAAAGAGATACCATATTTGCTGTCCTCTCAGGACAATCTGTGGGCCAGTCTAGCTCCTGCTTGTGATTTACAGCAATTCTATAAAGAACTCATCTTTCTTTTCTATTGTTTATTTTATTTTTAATAAATTGACCAATCCATTGAAACAATATGTAAGCTGCAACTGTTCAAGAGAGAGGAAAAGGAGTCATACCTTTGACAGTTATCACCTTTTTCGCTAATTACTGGTTGGGGTTTTTTGGGGGGGTAAAGGGAGAAAACAAAAAGAATTCATCAGTATGACAAATGGTAAAGTGAGAGTTTGTATTCTGAGAATGCTACCTATAGATAGTACCTATCTCCCTCATACCTATTTTAGATTCACTTTGAATTTAATAAGCCTCAAGTTCGCACATTTGGAGGATTTCCCTGCCACCACAACAAACAGAAGGTCTAACAAAGGCTATTGCAGCTTTGGGAGGAGTTACCTCATCTATCTGAAAAAGCAACACCTGAAATCCGAATACATGAGCAGGAAAACTTCAACTGACAGAAGCCCTAATCCACCTCCAGGAACGCACAAAGTAGCAAACTTGTCATTTGGATAGCAACATTCTTCCCTTTCTTTATTCTTTGAAGGTGATGCAGTTTAAAAGTTTGGAAGGAGCATACAGAAAACTGAACAGCACAATCTAAACACCTGTACCTCTGTGAGCACCTACCCTGTCAGGAAACACTGACAGAGATGGTTACTAAGGAAATATAGTTCATTGATTTTTTTCTCTTTTTTTCTCCCCCCCAAGAATACACACAATGTTATACACACAACACATACAACGTTAGGTCCTCACCTGCTATCAACAGGCCATGCATGCAATAAAAAGCCATGGGTAGTGTCTAACTCTGACAGAGAGACTGCATCTGTAAGATCCACAGAGGCTGCAGGAAATGCTGTAAGGCCCAGGAGAAACAAAACAGTCTTAGGAAGCACCCTGAGACACCCAGCATCACAGATTCCTGATCCAGGAAACCACAGTCCAGGTTTAGAGTGAAAGGGAAAAAGAGTGGAATAAATGGGAAAAACTTCAAGAGGATAAAGAAGAAAAGCCAGTGTAACCAGAAAATTGCTCACTGCTTTATGATCCAGGTATTAATACACCAAGTTTCTTGCAATGGTTAGTTACACTGTAAGGCTACCTCCAGCAGTCACAAAATCTTCACCAGTAAGACGGCTCCTAGATTCAACAAAACCAGGGAGACTATTCAGTTTTACAAGCTGGAATGCATGTTTGAAGGAAACATCATGGCCAACCGTACATGCAACCACGGAAAAGTTTGGTTCCAGGTAAACACAAAACAGTTAAGACAAACACACCCTTACTGTCAAGGGTCTTTAAGTACGAAATGGAGTGGAAAATGAACGAAGAATGAAATCGAATAGAAAAAACCAAATCAAACCAAAACCCCTCGATAGACAGTGTTACTTTGTGCCACGAAATTAACGTCCAAGTTTGCTACAACTTATCCAAAGAACTGACATAGGTCCTGGAGGGCTGCTCCAGTGTCTTCCCCATCTCATCCCTTCAACCTCCATCCGTTAATAATGATCTACGTAATCCACGTGTCATGTGATATAGTCATCAAAAAGTGATGTACCTGCACATAACACATACAAAACAATATGAGAAGTTATTTTTAAAAAGAAGAGAGAACCTTAAACATTATTAAGTAGCAAATCTGTGAAATCAAAGCATTTTCCTCCTTTTTTTATAATAGCCTTTCATTCTTTTTATGATTTGTCTTTGAGAGCTCTTAAGCTCTTCCTGTGGATGACAGTTGATATTGTTCTTCCATCCTGCTGCAGACAGCATAAGGGAGGGAGGGAAAAGAAAAAAAACCCTATTGTACAGCTTTTCGTCTCTGAAACATGATTTTTATAATTAATATATACAACTGAGAAGAGAAAGGTACGTTATAATGAAGTGCAATTAAGAGGTGTTTGTTCCTGTCCCACACATAAGATGACTATAATTTCCATGGCTGTTTAGAAGTCAACCATTATCATTACATTTCACACATCTTTTCCACTTTTTTTTTGCACTCTGATTTTGTTTATTTTCAATTAAAAATAAACATGCATACAGAGAATCTGATATTCATGTAACATCATCTTTTAATTATATTATGCAGTGATCATTAAACCTAATGCTTATGCTAACCTTTTTGGATTTAATTTCATGGGCATGAATGGATCTGTCAATTTTGCATTAGATTTAAATTCACGCAAGGGAGAACAGAATGTGCATTTACCCAGTCTATATTGCATGTAACCACTGATGTATTATTAGAGGAGTAATTTAAGTGTATTCTTTTGGAATTGTTGTTTTTAAATTCCCCAAATCCATATCACAGCACAGTTTTCTACTTTAAATTTTCTGTTAATATTATCTGTGGTGACAACCCCTCTAATCTCACATACACCCACACAAAGAGGCAATAACTGCCTGGGAGACCTTAGAAAGTGAAGATACTAAAGGGACAAATCGTGAAGAACAAGATGTATTCTGACTGATGTGATGCTGACAGTTTTGTTAGCCTTAAATGCAGATCCCCTGAGAGGGTTCCTTCACATTTGTGTCCTGGCTGAAGTTGGGACTAGTTTAGCTAAAGCCACAGTAGATCAAAGCTGGGAGTCCTTGCTCCCCTAACCCAGCAAACAGACCCCCAGTGACTAGGGAAGATCAGAATTAAAGGTGAATCTGTGTTTTGAGCTGAACTGCCATTAATGCCATGGGGCATCACAACAAATGCTATAATTCCAGTTTAAATTTGTAAAACCTTTATGAACTGAGCCCAGAAGGAGCTACTAAGGACCAGTTGCTGACAAAGGGATGCAGACAGACAAACTGAAAATTATGGCCTAATTAAAGTTCATTGAAACATAGGGAAAGATTAACATTGAGTACGGTGGGCTTCTGCATGGAAACAATTTACCTCGGTAGGAAGTTGATGCTACCTTATCTTCAGATGACAAAAGCATATTTCTGTTTAGGTGCTTCTATTGCTGAAAATATTCTTTGACACTAAATTACTTGATATTTTTTCCCAGCTTTGCTCATGTGCTGTTCTTTCTGCAGGAGATTTAGAAAGACATACTTTTAACTCTATGTGCACTTGTGCCATTTAAGCTAAATAACTCGATTGTTCATACAAAGAGTATGAACTCATCTACCAGAGTAAATATTTTCTTTCAATTGTTTTTGTATGTTTTTGTTTCTACAGAATACTTCCTGAGAAAAATAGTTCAGTTCTAGTTGTGACAGACTACTTCCAATCTATGTAAGACACCATTGCAGTTGCTACCGCTGTTATTTGCTTTTGTTCATGGCTATAATTCTAAAAACATCTAAAGACATAAATTTAATTAAGATTTCCATATTGGAAAATTATATATTGTCCTTTTACCACTTTAGTTTACCAGATTATCTTCATGTTTGTGCTATGTCCCTCTCAAAATACACTGTTCCAACAAGCAATCAGCCTTATTTGATTGACACAGAATTGATATAAACTATGAGATGGACTCCTATACATTAAATTCCTCAGAAAACTTTATCCACATTATTGTTCATTTGCTGTCTATATTAAGTGCATTGATTTATAGCTGATATTTTTGTGACTTTAATACTGCTTTCTCCAAACTTAATATATATGGATGGAAAGGCTTTTTGAAACTATGCAATAGAATACACTATCAGGTTGATATATTATTTTGCATTGTTTCCCCTTTATCTTCTGTTTTATATTAGAAGAAGTCATAAAAATTTGTATTGCAAAAAGCCAACAAGTCAACCAACTCTATTCCAGCAGTTAAAAACCCTCAGTTTGCCAAAGCACGGATCATATCCCAGCTGCTCTCTGGTAAGATGTGTTAGAGTGGCCATACAGATTTCTCACTTGCATGATGAAAGACAGACTTGGTGGTATTTGTATTTTATTCACTGATTAGAAGCAAGGAGCCAGCCAGAGCCACATCTTTCAACAGCTAGAGAAGATTAAAAGTTATATTTTAAGTGTGAGAATATAGCACCAGTTGAAAAAGTTTCCAGTCTTGCTGATTTTATCCTTTGGGCTGCACAAAAGTAGTAAAAATGAGAAAAAACTTCCTATCTCAGTCTCCTTTCTAGACTTCCCAACCCCCCTTGTTAACCCTTCCTTTCTTCTCCTTTTCCGTTTTTTTGGGAATCATCTATAAAGCACCCAGAAGTTGTTGAAAGGAAAAAACTGAAACTGCATGAGATAACCAGCAGCTGCCCAGTGAAGCTGCATGCAACCTGTACACAAACCTCCAATTACCAGCTGTACTGAGTTCAAAGGGATTATTTCTGGGAATAAATGTTCTGGTCTTCTAGTGTGGACACAATCCTGACCTACATGACGCAGTGAAAGGGGCTGTGCTCTTCCTCTCTCTTGTCCTTTTTGGTAAAGATCTCTTTGAACCTTTGCATGCTGCTTACTGGATCACTTCCCTACTTCTCACCAAATCCTACTCACTTTTATAACAGTATGGTTCAGACCTCTATTATACTATTAATCAGCCCTACAACATCTTACCATTTGCCCTATAATGACAGAAAATACTGAGAATTCCACATACCAGTGATAAGTACTGTGGAACATACACTTCCAATGAAATTCCAGTGAAACGAAGTGTTCCACTATTATAAGTCATATTGTTTTTTAGAAGAGATTTCACAAAACATCTTCAATCCTCCTCCTTCCAAGGTAGTCTTTAAATTCAGGCACAACCCACAGCTCAAGTTTGCTCAGAAAGGCTCTAAATGCTCCCTGTAGCACAGCAGGAGGCTCCTTTAAGGCAGTTGAGATTGGTGGGTGGATTGAGAAGGCATGAGACCACAATTATACCCCATTTCAATGATATGTCTGGAGCTGTAGTGACTCCAGACAAAGAAGTTGAAGGGTATGGAAGCTTATATCTCTTCAAGACAGACCTAAAAATACCTGTCGGGGGCTGCAGATTCGAAGCTATTACCAAGAGCAATTCAGACTTTTCCTGCTGGGAGCCAAAGATGCTACTGAATCTTTTACAACAGGCTGTTTGGAGTGTCTGGTTGTGAGAGAGTGAAGCACAGATGTTTCTGAAGTGTACTGGTGGAAATTCATCAGTGCCAAGAGAAGATCTGAAAGTCTGGAACAGAATTCAGAAGCAGACAGGATCTGACCCATTCAGGATACCCATCATGTAAACTCGAAGTAGCTAAACTCTGCCACTTCCATGAACCTAGGAAAAGTTTCTTATGCTCACACGCCAGCCCCCTGGCAAGAGAAAAAGCACAATGATGTCCTACTCACCATGAAAGGAATTTACTTTCGTGCCCTGGGGGTCATTTGGACTCTTCTGAAACAAAGCATCTTTGAGATAAGCTCAACAAATCAAGACAAATAGAAACTTTATTAGATGCACATCACTTATTTCTGATTTTGGCTAAAGCACTAGGTACAAAATTAATGTTGTACAAAAAAATTGAGTCGAAACAGCAATCTCAACAACTACTGAGTGTCTGACACTGCTTCCTACTCCCATTTTTCCTAGTGGAAATGTCAGACATAAGACATTGCAAAAAACATGTCAGAAAGATTTCTTGAGAAATCACCTTTGGCTAAGCCCAAATTAACTCAATCCTTTCCCCTAATTGAGAGGAACTCTAGTTTCTTCTAGGAAAAGGAGTAAACCAGTGTTTGATGATCTACCAGGGCTCAGTCCCAAAAATAAAAACAAAATCCTATTTGACTTCCCAGTATTTATTTCTTGATCAAAATCTGAAACATGCTAAACCCCAGAAATAACATCTCAGAACATATGATATTATGATGGAACCATGATAGGCAGACTTGAACATATAGATATGTCATGTAACAGACATGAGTTTATCGATTTGGCCCTGAAAGACTTAAGTGGAACATTGATTTGAGCTTCATAATTTACTAAATACATGGAACAAGCAAGGGGATCTCTGTCACTGGATTATAAGAAGGTGATCAACACCCATCCAGGACTAGCTGACAGCATCTCTGAGCAGCACTGGTGACATCTCATGGTTCCTTTCAGATACATGATTCTTCTCTCCCAGAGATGTGGAGATAATGTGGATATATGAATTGATCGGTATAGTAGTAGTTTTAAGGGAAAACTCCCTGACAAAAAAGTCTCTGTTAAGGTCTATCCTACCTGCAAAAGATTTTGACTAAATGATTAATTTAATCCATACATCCGCATTTTGAATTTACCATGAATAAATATTATCATGTTAGACAGGAATTTGATTTCCCCAAACTCACTAAAGGTAAAAAGAATTTCTCTGAACTACCCTGACATTTAGAGATAATTCTGTATGATTCCTAAATCATAATAAAAATATTTTCAATTTTCTCTTTGCATTGTTGATCAATATAGATCTAATTATAAAAAAACCCGGCAACATCTCACGGATGTTGCCTTTATTTTCTGAAGCACATGTGCTTTTTCTATAAGCCACCTTTAGCACGAAACCATGCAGCAACTCAGGGATTAATACACACAGTGAAATCCATTTCACACAAGTATCTGTGTCTCCCAACACACTTCTAGAGCAACTGTAGGAACTGGTGGCCAGTAAGATAATCCTCAAGTGTAGAGATCACATGGACACAACTCGCTTTTGTAACTTCAGTCTGAAGTTACTTTCCTCCGACAAAATCTCACATCAAACTTCCTCTCTACCTGCATTACTAATACCTGCAGAGCACTCTTCAGGTTTCAAAACCTGAGATATTCCATAAACTTCACAACCTTCCTGTGAGGTAAGTACCAATTTATTATCTCCCTCTGAAGAGGAAGAAAATGTTTACACCGTGGAAAAGCTGGATGCAAAGTTTTCCTTAGAAATCTGTAGCACAGACCTGTGACTTAGGTATTTGTGGTTTGAAAAATTTGTAACTTAAGTATTTTTACCATCTGTTTATTTACCCTGGAAGCTTTTCAGTATTCATTAGGAGCACATCACTCATCATACACTCTCATTTGCTCTGAAAATTAGGTGCTTTTTATTTGTTTATAAAAGCCTTATTGCTGAGCTGCTTCCACTATTTTCTCCTAATCTGTACATGGAGCATTATAAGTTTGAAATGTTTCATTTTTTATTCAGTGATCTGGAAATCACATAAATACTGCACCCATTCAAGCAAATGAGGAAGTGTTTAATTTCAGTGAAAGAATATCACTTGGATATATTTTGAGCAATAATGTTCTCACAACTTGGTTTCAGCACTACTATGAAGATTTCTGTAAACAGTTTTGCCTGTCCACATGCTGTCCAATTTTACTTTTCAGAAGAAATATCACAGTTTTTGTGTTAGCTGAATTATGGGGAATATGAAATTAAGGGATAAATGGTTAAGTTGAAATAAACATTTTTTTATTAACCTCAGTGAAGCAAGGATTTCTTGATGGCAAGGAAAAAACTACTGAAAGCTTATAACTCTCCAGAATTTTACCACAATAATGGGAACAGAGTAACTCTGCTGAAGTCAGGTTTCCAAAATGAAAACCAACTTTCTACTGGCCCCTAAAGAAAGTGATGGTAGAAACTTAGTTCTTTGCAAATCCTTTTCTTAGCAGCAAGACAAACATTAGGAAATACTCAGAAATAAGACAGATACAGACACCAGAAAAATACAAGTACAGATGTTGATGTCAGCTTTGACAGCTACACTGCTGACTGGCATATGCATGTTGACAGCTGAAGATGAAGGGCTAAAGTAGGAGGAGAAAAATATTCCAATTCAATTTAATTGATGCAAATGACTAAGACATAAGTAAACTATAACATGAGCTATGAAACAGGAATACCAGATGCATACAAATTTAAGTACTTTGTGAATTTTTATACCACCAGTAAGTGATCAAAGTCATCCTCTCTACCTGTAGGTGTATTTTTTAAATCATTCTAAGGAAAAATACTGCATTTACCATGACAATAATGAAAGAACTAAGATCATACACTGAAATAGTTAACTACACACTGGATCATTTCAGTAAATGCTGATAGCCCAAAAACTTTGTAGCCTAGAAATTAGCTGGGAAATATGCTCAAGGATAGCTATTTTGCAATACTTCAGGGAAAAATACACAATTCCTAGATTTATCCCTCTGCTCCCCATTATCCCTTGTTCATAAAATGCATAAAATGTTTCCCAATTCAATATTTTACAAACAGAAATGCAAGAGACAGATTTCCTCCCCCCCCCCGGCACATTAGTTTCTCTTATTTAGATTTGCCCTGTGCTGTTTGATGACCCTTCTGGCTAAGTCAAGTGCTTGGAGATCTCACAGAAATTGGCAAAAATATTAAAGTTTCTCAAAGATTATTCTGAAATCCCAGCCAAACTTGTTCAGCAGTTATACTATTTGTGATAATAAATGACTCTATAATTTCAGAATGGATCTACATTGAAGCCTATTCAAAATAACTTATTTATACATTGTGATTACCAAAGTAAATAAAGATCAACCTTTCCAAAACAGTAGTTCTATTCCACCTTCAATTCAAACTACAGATTCAAGCAAATAAATTTTAGATTCCTTTTACTGCAGCTGTTCTGTTTGACACTTAAAAAAAAAAAAAGAAAAAAAATTCCAGAAAAAATTTAAGATTTGTGTGAATTTTTTTGACTATCAGGGTTAAAAAAAAGTCCCAGCAACCTAAAAAAAAAACCTAAACAAAAATCGAAATGTCTCTTTGGTGCAACATTAAATGTCTCCTTTAGGGCATTTTAATTACTTGTAAGAAATATGGACTTCTGCAGGTTGGATATAAAGGGCTAG
Source organism: Pseudopipra pipra (assembly GCF_036250125.1). NCBI lineage: Eukaryota > Metazoa > Chordata > Aves > Passeriformes > Pipridae > Pseudopipra > Pseudopipra pipra. The sequence goes on from NC_087562.1 coordinate 11,645,687, forward strand.
ATACATGAAAAGAGGGAGAGAGGCAAACTCATGAAGTCCAAGAACCCTGGACAGTTTGGAGAGATGTGAGATGAAAGCTCAAAGCCTTTATTCTAGATGAGGCCAACAGGATGTCTAAATCTGCAATGGCTCCTTGCCATTTACTTCAGTTCCTCACAAATATTGCTCCAGTGTATACCATAACACCATCTACCTACTTCAAAATAAAAAAAGACAATGTCACGAGCTGTTCTCACATATTGTTGTCACACTCAGGCAAATCTTGATTCTGAATATACCAGAGAATTTACTCAACATTTTAATATTTCAATATTTTTTTTTTTTACTTGAATGTGTTCACCAAATTCAACCTGAATTCATCACTATTTTTAGAAGCCAAGAATGACCATGCTCAACTGAATTGGTAATTACCTGGAAAAAAAAACACCCAAAGAGTCCTGTTCTGAAGACTCTGAGCTGAAAGTTGTTTATGCAAAGAGCTGGACCCCACTTAGATTTTAATCCAATCCCAAAACCTGTGAAGAGAAAGACTAAGGAATATTATGATTTAAATTTTTAAAATACTGGAGACACACACACACACAAGATCAATCAGGCAAGTAAACACCACTAGTCAGAGGGAACCCTGTTTCATGGGTGCTCCTATTTTGAAGGTCCAGTATTCATGAATGAAACATATTTCAGTCCTCAAATCTGTGTACAATTTACTGTGAAATGTTGATTCATAATTCTTCTCAAGCTTTTAATGCAGGAATTATATGTATATTTTAAGATAACGATACAGGCCACTTCATAAACACTGTCTTTGATGCAAAAGATCAGACAACTGTTACTGGCTTTTATTAGCGGAGGAGGAAAGTGAGGCTTGGCGTCAGCAGACAGACTATTGTATGTACAATATCTGTGACTTTAGTTTACTCTGAGTTGGCTCCTTTGTAAATTCCCCAGGCTCTATGAAATCTAGAATTGGGGCTGATAAAAACACTGAAAAATAAAAAGGCATCCAAAAAAGCATTTTATAAATGCAGCATATTTTATAAAAAGCAATTTCAAATCTGCTCCAGGTAGACACATAAAATCTTATGGATAAGTTCAAAGCATGGTTAGAAAACTTTTATGCACTCCCTTAAAATAAAAAAGAATGCATATGCATGCTTTGGAGAATCTTTGATAGAGGTATGTGTGTGCACATACCAGACTTCGAGTTAAATAGTTTCTTCAGTATGAATATGTAAACATCAGTTTTTGCTATTAGTTAACTTTTATTTTTGCTCTGACAAACAGATGCTCCAGGAACACAATAGACACCCTTACTAAACCCTCTCTACCTGATTCATGGTGCCATTCATTTTCTGGGAAGTTCCACATCTAACAAGACAATACAGGGCACTGCCCTGGTAGAAAACTTGATGGAATTACTCCTCTGTACCAAGAGACCAAACTGCCTGGGTTTGTGGCTGGTGGCAGCCAAAGGAAAGGTCATGCTTGTGTGAGTTCTGCCTCATTAGGCCTCCTAGAAAACAACTGCTCAGGAGATTTTTACATATTAAATGTAAAAGTGAGTCCTTGTAGTGGAATCTCAAAGAAGCAGAAGTGAAAGTGTTGCTGTTATCTCTCCTCCTCAGCTCAACCTGGCCAGTGTAACACACGTACCTCTGGAGGCACACAAGGATTAATCAAGAGCTGTTGGTAACATCCAATATATTTTTGACATAATATATACACTTTACTTATTCCAATACTACTTATGACATCTGAATAGATTAGTATTAGCTGATGAAAAAATACTTCCTTTCATCCTACTCACCATCTATCAAGGACATCTCTTCCATAAGCCTGCTAAATTCCTTGATTAATGGGAGGGAGGGGAAGGAGGCATTAACATGCTAACTTGCTCTTTCAGAATTAGATATTATGAATTCCAATACATTTATTTGGATTTTTTTTTTTAAATCAGTTATTGCAAACCTGTACATTATTGGCTTGATCCACCTACTATCTACAGACCAGTATTTTCAACATCTATTCAAGATATGTTGCTAAAGTTTCCAAGTTACTTTACAAATCACAAACTTTTGAATTTTATTTTGCTGGCTCTAGCCATTAGAAGGTGCAGCTAACATCAGGACATCATGATTCATCCACACAGCAGCAAAGGTGCTACTTGAGGCAAGGACTCCTCTCCTAACTAGACTCCTAACCACAAACTTGAACACTTAATAACAGGAGTGGAATTTTGGCTACAAAACTCGACTGAAAAGGAGGAAAACTGTATTATCTTCTATGCTTTGTCCTAGAGCTCATGAATAATGTTCTATAAATCTGTGATTCAAGCCATAAATTCATAAGTTATTCTAGCAAGAAGTAGTGGCTTAAGCACCTCTTAACTACCCAAGTCAATGCTTCTGTTACTGCTGTTTTTGACACTGACCTGGCAAACTGGATTTGGGTTAAAAAGAATGTGGCAAAGATGAAGATTTTACAGATATCATTGGTTCAAGAACCATATTTAGTAAAATATCCACCTTTGAGTACGGTATTAACCCAAATCTTTTTCTTATTCTAGGTTTATCATCCACCTACATAAAGCCTGGAACAGGATGAGGAACCAAGAGTGACTTAAGCTACCAGAACTATCTCAAGAAAGGGTCAAATTATCCATTAAATTCACTTTACTAGAAAATGAAAATACTTTCAAAAAAAAAAAAAAGAAAAAAAAGAAGCAAATGCAATCACCCAAAATCAATACTATGCTTTTATGAAAGTAAATGTAATCATGTTGTTGGCTAGGACTGAGTTGCTGACCTGCTGAAATCAGATTTCACTAGTCCAGAATTTAGACAAAACCCACGCCCTCATTCTGTAGTTATTCCATTTGCTGTGACTGGTCACCACACACCACACTCAAAAAAATACATTCAGAAAGGCATAAAGTAATATTCTGAGTAAAATAATCCCTGACAGTAACATACAGAGCATTTAAAGAGATAGATGAGCAGATAAAGTGAGGTATGATGGGCCAATGTAATTTCATCAATCACAATTGCACCCTTTGGAACAGTGTTGGCCCGTGGGAGCCTCTTGTAAAGGCAGCAAAGGGAAAGATGAGGAATCATTCATCAGTGCTTCTGACCCCTGGAGAAAAGCAAAAATATCAGAGGCTGGGAAGTAGCTGTTTAGCATCCCTTTATTTACCCACTTCATTTAGTAAATGTATTAAATTAAACTGCAGATGTTCTGCTGTCAGCACAGCAGGGCAGTGCCAGAGTATTAGCAGGCTGTTTCCTGATAGCAACATTTTATGTACTGTAAATAAACAAACACCATTTTGTTAATTAGTAAATGAATTATTTTTCAAAAATGCTCCACTAGGCTCTTTATAGCCCAAGCTACTGTAATTCCTATTTTTAGCAGAGCCCTTGCAATCGAAGAGGGAAAGTGTTCAAGCTCTTGGAAATTGTAGCTCTTGAACAACTAATTATCACTATCCCAGTCATGTTTTAAGCTATATATTTCACCAGTACTTCTAGAATCAAAATTAATACCTAATAAATTTAAACACAAATACTCAAATCAACCACAAGAAATCAGAATGCAAGACTTAGGGAAAGAAAGTCCATTTATAGTTGAGAGAAAAGAACACACACAGAAAAATCAAAACGAAAGTAAACCTAATATTTGATAGTTACATTTCATTGCATCATTGTGCTCATTTGTTCCAACTTGCTGGCTCAGTAAAGTTTTTAATAGACAGATGGCTAATTTTATCATTTCAACCCAATTTCTTACTGGACCAACTCCAAAGATCCAGTGTTAGTGTAATGCCATGGATAAAGGTCAACAGAATAAGAGGAGAACATATGCTAATGTCAGCATTTCACGTAGTCTTCTTTAACAGAATATACAGTGCTAAGCTGAGGGATTTGCACTGGCTCAACACTAACACCATATGGGTGGCCTGTTGAAAAGTAATGATGGCCTAAGCATAGAATCTTAATCAGGTACTGATGGCCAATGAATCAAATAGCACCACATAAGTAATCACTAAGTGATTAAAAAAAATTACAGAAGATGTATTGCTGAAATTACTCTGCTAACTAGAGAAGTGATTTTGTCTTAGCTAAAGCCTGTCACATCATTACCTCTTAATCTTAACCCCAATCTTTTTTATCCTCATACAAATCTCTCTTAAATAAAAGGAGCTCAATTTTTGGTTGTTATGAACATTCATGTGTGTACAGAAAATGTCCTTGCAATTTGATTACTCTATATTATTGATTGCTAAGAATTTATGAAAGGTGCACATCAAGGGCTTTATTCCTCTCAGTAATGCAATAGGAAAACACCTCACAAATTTCATAGGCAAGCCTCTACTTATTCTCAAAAACTTTGCTTGAATTGAAGGAATTATTTGGTTTTGTTATGTAAGTAAGGTTTGACTCTGTAGTATATCCTAATAATTGTATCACACATTACTGTTGCACACGTTAAAACAATCCTTGATACACGTGGCAGGTTGCACCACTTTACAGAGATCTGGGTGTGTGGATGTAGTGGGGTACTTTCCCTAGGTAAAAAACACTGCCTGCTTAAGATTGTCTTGACTATAACTGGAACTTATCAGAGGCAAGGCCATAGGATGGATGCTTAAACAGACCCTATTTTCCCAACAAATAAATAAATAAGTAGATAAATAATCTTTTAGCTGAAGAGTTGCAGGCAGTTTCTTCAATAGAGGGACTACAGAAATGCTTGAGAAATTGCAGCATTATACCTGTAAGCCCAGTTTCCAAGATGAATTGACTTTCTCAACCCATCTTCAATTCTACAATGTATCTCACAGGGAGCAGTTTCATGTCACAGCTAAAGCAATCTAAGTAATCTAATCTCAAAAGTAGCAGTCTCTCCCCTTCCCATCTTGTCAGCCAGGTTTTTTCATTTTTTCCTTCTCCATTCTTAAGCAGAATATAGATAATTTTCTATTGCCGATGGGAAAAGCAGAATGGCTTTAAATTGGATCAGCAAGAAGACATGTTTATCACTAAATTAAATGGAGGGTAGGAGGGAAGAGGTATGTAGAACTGCCTCCTTCACTCTCTGATTAGCATAGATGTTACATGAAGCAAGACACTGCAACTTCTCTGCTTAAATCTGCAGAGAGATGAGATGATTCCCAAGTTTTAAGCACCCAGGTATGTGTACAGCTGATTTACAGGCATTTAACTGGGGGGTTTTGGGCAGGATGTACAGAAAGGAACTCAGACCAGAATGCTTTTTCTTCAAAAACTGCTGTAATCTTTTAAAAATAAGCAGTTACAGTTAAAAGAAATAGTTTCAAATATTTGACCTTGATATCCTTAGTTCTGAAGAAGTAGGTACAATGCTAATATGAACATAAGATATTTTTGTAAATTCAGGTTTTGCATTAGAGCTGTATACTTCTATTCATGGGACACTTTTTACATTAAGAAACACTTCACCACACAGATGGGCTACCCTCACAAAAGGAGAAAAGAGATTTTAGAAGTCTTTCAAATCCTCTTTTATGAAAACTTGATCAATTCTAAACCCAAGTAGACACTGCAAGGAACTTTGTTCCCTAAATTTCACTTCCTGAAAATGACTACCAACCCTTTCAGGCATGTCCACAGGAATTTATTCAAAACAAAACGAGTAAGTGGAACAAAACCTAAGATTCTATCTATAGAAACCAGCCTTCAATAATGGCAGGAAAGTAACCTCAGAACTCAACTTTTGTAAATAAATGTTTCTATCATACCACTTTGAAGAGTTTATTTAAATATCCATAAAGTATCACATTTATTTTTACCCAGTAGGCAATGAAAGCAGATTCCCTTACAGTGAATAGCTCTCTGATTTACATTTCAAATTAATCTAGGAAAATGAGAGACTCATACTCCAGAGCAAAATTTCTCCATAAAACTCAGGATCAATACAAGTAAAAACCTGTTTTCAAGAGACTAAAGTGACTTACAACAGAAAAATCTCAAGGTAACTCAAAGATTATTTGAAACTAGTCAAGGAATGAAATCCTTACAGGTTTTTTAATATTCAAACCTATATAACTGTAGTCTTTATTTCTGCTGGTGATATGAAATGTTCTCACTAAATTTAAATATTGTGAAAAAACATTCAGACTAAAAACAAAACACAGCTTAAAGAAATGTCAGACATGGACAAAATTACTGTGAAAGAGAAAAAAGAAGAAAGAAAACTCCCCAGAAATTAGGCCAGTTTTTAGGCTACAAGCCAACTGTTTGCTCTACTTTGCTTTATTTATTAGTTCTTAAGGTATTTAAAACTTCAGCATTAAAACTGGAGAATGATTTGCAAATGAATGCAGTTGCAGTTGTGAAAATATAACTCACAGCTGAATGTGGGTTATTCAGACAAATGGCTGCTTTGTTAGAGGAGGGGAAGTGAAGTTCTGTGTTAATTTATTACAAACTGCAGCATTTCAACCCTGATGTCCAGGCAACAATGTTTTTTATTTCAAGTAATTTATAAGTACTTCCCATAGCACTTAACAGTGATGTCTTTGGCTGTTTCACCATGGTACTAGAGTGTATATGTATTTACTGTGGGAATTTGTTTTTAATAAAACTGTTGTAAGGCATTTTTATTCCTTCTCTTTGTTACATTAGAAACATTCTCTGCATAAGTAATGTATTTTTTCCTCCTTGAAAGGCAGCAGATTATGGCCAGCACTGTATTTGGTTGTGTAAAATAACGACAGGATTAGTGATTTCTTAACCAATACAAGTTATTTCATTTGTCAGGATTTTAAAAAATTTTTTCCCCACACTTTAATCCTGATGATGGTACATGACTTCTTTAAGGTCCCTGTGTTGGTGTAATCATGTCAGTGCCCAGATTAGATCTGGTCAACGTGAAAAAAAATCCACAATGTCTGAACTTACTAAAAGTAACTGTGGCGTCTCTGAAGACATGATGACAAACCTCCATGTCAACAGCTAAAGTGGCTTCAGCAGTTAATCTTTATGATAAAAAAGTATATATTTTACAGCCAATCTTCATTTAACTTCAGTTTAGATGAATATCCAGCCAATGGATATTGCTACACTTTTGTAAGGTCTTAAAAATCTAAGCATCAGAAATGTCTTTACTCATTTAATCAGTTTGTTCCATGTATTTGTTTTATCCTCTTTGAAGCAGAGAGAAGAAAAAAAAAAATCAAGAAAAAGTGCCCATAAAAATGATCTTAAGATCTAATTCAGAGAAATACAAATTTTCACCTCAGAATATAAGTATATATTTAGCATTGTTTTAGAATAATTTCCATAAAGTCAAGTAAACACCTGAAAATTCTCCTCTCACCAGAGAAAACTTGAGCCTCTTACATTTTGAGTCATCTTAGTGATTTTGAGTAAAAAGAGATTGATTTTTTTTTTTGGTTCAGCTGGTTTGTTTTACCGCCAAACCCATTATTTTTTTTTCATTATCTTATACAATGTCAAAAATATTTTTATTTTACTTCTGAATTATTCTAATATGTTATTTGGGACCAGATCATAAACCCTGAGAGCAGCTTTTCATATTAAAGGGGCAAAACAGACTTCTCTGTTCCCAATCTTACTATCCATCCCCATGAACAGCACACAAAAGGAGAATGGGGAAGAAAACTCTGCAGAGCTACCCAAGTTTCCCATGGATGCAACTGAGTTACTACCTGGTGTCATGGAGTGCCACAGGAGAAGCACAAAATCCATGGGGCAAAGTTCAAAACAGAGACAGCAAACGTGTGTACATTTGTGAGGCTGGTTCCCAGTATTATACCAGAAGCTACAAGGATTGGGAAATATGATGTATAGATAATTTATTATCTGTAGAGGAGGAGAAAATGGAAAGTAAAATACTAGCTTATGATTATTCCTGTATGTTCTTAACTCTCTAGCTGAAGCTGAGGAGAAGGGAGATCCCTTACAATCCAATGTTTCCTATGGAAGTTTCTCTACATTGAAGTGGATTACAAAGGAAATACCCCAAGAACTCATAAAGGATGTTAAAATTATATGATTAACAGTAACAGCTAAGGGAGTTTATGAATTCTGTGCATATCCACTGGATTTCTTCAAAACACAAAACCAATAGGGTACACCAGAAATGATTGGAGACCCAAAAAAAGGCATTTGGATACTAATGGAACTCTTAAAAGAAGCACACCTTCTCAGCATGCTCAGTGACAGGACTCAGTGGGGAACAAAGCATCTGTTTCATGAAAAATTAAGACCTTGAATTATGCTGTTTTTCAACAAGAAAGAAAACCAATAACTTCTGTCATCTACCATGAAAAATCTGGCAGAAAGTACAACATCCATCTGACTCAACAGCTGGGTGATCAGAGGTATTCATCAAAATTTTAGAAACTTCAGAAGCAAACCAAACCAAACATCACCCCACCAGCTCCCTCCCTCCATCCTCCTTAGATTTCCCATGTCACCAGTGTGCCCTACCCACTTTTCTAGATGGTTCCTAAAACACATAAAGATCTCCTCTGGAAAACCTTGAGCTATCTGAAATGAAACCTAGCATTTATGCACCTCCATGCTTCTTTTCTCTCTCTCACTCTTGGATTTTTGTTTGCTTGCTATTAGTTTAATTTTTTTTTGTTTGCACATGAGAGGTTCCTATGGATAATTCTTCCTGACAGCCTCTAAGTAATTAAATTCAATAAATATTTTAGTAGCACAGATGCTGAATAAGTTTAAAAGTGGTAAAGAATAGTGTTTAAATAATTGTCCTTCAGCCATTGTCACACCTCCAGACCCTTTGTGGAACCATTTTCTGGTTTTTAAGCCTGTGCATGCTTTGAATGTTTTTTAGGAGTGGGTAAAGGAGACAGATAAAACCAGTAAAGAGAAAATAATCTACTTGCAGTGTGCTTTTGGCAGATAAATAAGCTTATGTTAAGTTATATCTTATACTCCACTTAAATTGCTTCAAGACAGTCCAGACATGCACACAAGAAATTATCCAAAAAAACTCTGAAGCATGCTAAGTAGGGCACACACAGTGTGGGACACAGCAGCATTAAAGCTGTCTCTGCATACTTCAGCTGCCTTGCATGCATGCATGCAGATACAATTTTAAATACTACCAGAGTTTTTGTCCTCCTTGTTGTTCAATGCAGCTTTTATTGCCACAACCTCTGTAACATCATGGGGAAGGTTCCGGAACTATGAAATAGGTTATAACATCAGAAAGTCTTAATCTGTCTTTTGGGATCGCCAGTGCTCAGGTATGTGATTGTCCAGATTATTTCCAGACGTTTTGTCATACCATGTTGATCAGAAGCCCTTTTTTTTTTTTTTAATCTGCATAATTAGATTGTCAGTTTTTCTCTCTGCAGGGTACCACAGAGACGTGATACCTTATGTTACTCTCAAGGCACAACTCGTAACTGCCACGAGCAGTGCACCCGTTATTACAGAGCTGAGACAGCTCAAAGACATTTTGTCATCCATACTTAAGTGAAGAAGGAAATCTGTAAAGCTTCTTAGAAGGTCAGGTTGCCTGAAGTATTAATAGTACATTTTACAGTCAGAAACAAGAGGTGTTTTGGTATGCATGTACTCTATGAGGTACTGAACAATTAACCATGTCCACTATCATTCCTCTGATTTAGGCCCTGATTTCAGAATGCAGAAAAATAGGGTTTACTTTCCAGAACAAACAGGAAAGATCAGAATGGAGTTACTCAGGCTGCAGCCTTGTCCAATGTAAGATTCTTATGGCATTGTTAGGAACACTTATACTGATACACTGAAGATAAATCAATCACACAGCAGATACCACCACCATCAAACAAACTGCAGAAACACACCACTAAAGCACTTGGATGCATCTCCTGAAACAAAAATAAAAAACTGAAAGTAGAAACAGTCCATTCCATGAAACTGATGTATAAGTAAAACATGAATTTGCAAGGCAGTGCTTCTCTTCCTTCCTGTCATAGCTGACAGGTCTTAAAGTTGAGAAGTTCAGGACTAGAACTATGAGAAGCTGGATTTGTAACTCCCCCCTCATATAAATTGGACATTTGAAGTACACCATTTTTAAGGAATTTGGAGTTCTCAGTTTTGAATGTGCATTTAAATCACTGAGATTAAAGGAGACCCCTGAGAGACTCCATGAACAAACCAGCAGGATTCCTATTTGAAGACAAATAGAGCTCATTCTTGTTCTAATAGGCATGCTCACAATAACAGGGCATTGCATTAAAATTGTTACAGATAAATGACACTAGACTCACTATGAATGAATCAAGATGAACAACTAAATTTCTAAACCCTAAGTCTCCGAGCTCCAGTGGTCCAAATCCAGCTTATATCAGAACACTCACCTATAGAGCCAAAAAGTTCTAGAAGTGCAATAAAAAGCAGAATCATGTACTCTTTGGTCTATATTTGCTGTGGAGATGACAGTCAAACAGCACTAAACAGAGCGGGAACAATAAGGAGGGAATGGCAAGTTTCCTCTTTCAAGACATCTGATGGTTTCTCCTTGACATGGTTGCTGACATTTTTTAAAGCCTGGAAATATAAGAACTGTGCATTTTTAACTGTGTCTCCAAGACAATTGTAACTGTACCTCTAAGAGAGATTGTAAAAATCTTCACTTTCCCTATTTTACAGGTGGATTATATTCTAGTAAACCAAAAGAATTACAAGCCTTCTATAACACATGTCGAGAGGGACTGACACCACAGTTTTGCTTGTTCTTTTGTGCATGTTTCGTAGTCTCACACTGACTTAAAAAAAAAAAAAAAAAAAAGAAGAAAAAAGAAATTCTGGTTTCCACAACAACTTACTTTCTATCTACTTATGCTGAAAATACAGTAATGGTAGACTGACATTTCAGAGACTTGACAAATGCAACCATACAGGGAAACGAAGGTAAACGACAGAAATAAAGCTCTTCTCTGACCCTTCTGCTGGGGAAGCCATTTTGACATTATCTCTAAGCTACAACTTAAAAGTAGTATCTTTTAGACATTTAAATATTCCCCATTAGCTTAATCAGCAACACACAAAGCTTTGTTTTGACTCCTGCATCTTCACCTGTTTGGTTTCCAACACCTACCACTCTGGGAGCTGCGACAGAAAGACATTCCCTACGCATTCTCCTAAGAACCAATTACATGCACTGCAAACTTTCTACTCTGCTCTGTGTTGTACATCAGTTGCTTTAAGACCATTTAAAAGCCAACAAATGTACATACACAGATTTCTGTGGTCAGGACATCTGCACTTTCTCAACTGTTTCTAAAGCAGAAAAAAATGCCTATTAGTATAAAATTTGAAGAAAAATTGCCCACAGGAGGAATGGGCATTAGCCATGCTTCACTTCCCTCCTTTTTGTTGACATATGAAGCACTTTTTTTCTCTTCCTTTCTTTCCATTTCACAGTGGGTCTAAAGAGGTGAATCAGTGCACAGAGAAAAAGAGAGAAAGAGAGGGGGAAAAAAGAAAAAAAACCCCACAACCCTCTTTTTCCAGGGTGGGTATGAAATATGAAGGCCCAACAATTGTCTGAGCTCAGTGCATTGGAATAACATTGGTTAAATTATGGATAGTTTTGAATAGTGTCACTTTTTTTTTCTCTGCAGATGGTTGTTCACACAAGGAGTCTGGCCTGCATAATTGTATCACTAATAAGCAGTAAGGCAATTAGTTGTGTAAGTGTGCTATAATCATTCTAACAGAAGAGATGACGAAGAGACAAAAAAAGGAGGGGGGACAAAAAATGTCTTTTCTCAATTCATCAACTGACAGCCATAATTAGATATATATAATTGAAAATTCCACAGTAGGGGGGCCAGCTTATACAAATGAATTTTCTTTGCTTCTCTTATGCATTTTTTCCTTTCGCCTGAACATTCCCCCCAAGAAAAAGGCAGAAAATTTGTCATTCCAGGGGAGCGTATACTGTATGAACCACAGGCTGCTCATTCAGAGCAATGATGTCAGAATAACATCTTTCCCCCCCACTAAGAAATAGACAGCTTTGAACTGAGCCTTTATTAGCTGTTTTCAGTCAGTAGCGAATTAAAAAAAAAAACAACAAAAACAAAACAAAACCAAAAAACCCCACATCACAACAAAAAGAACCCCAAAACCAGCACAGCCTTGGATGATCTATATCAATTTGCAGAACATGCAATGTAAAACTCCAAGAGGAGAGGTCACCTTTTTTTTTTTTCCTATTGACATGAAGACGGCTTGTTTTTGGTGCTGGGGGAAGAGTTCTGAGTTATAATAGAGCATTACATCATCAAGTATTATGGGAAGAAGGGGATTTCTTTTGAGCGAAGCCTGATTATCAAAGGCTATAATTAAATTTGGGCTAAAAATGCCCAAGTGCTTATGAGTTTGTGGAAACTATGCACAGAGCAGCTTTCCACTGAATTAATCAGCTTGCAAGTTTTCATTATTCTGGAGCTTCTCTTTTTAAACTGTAAGCTCACAATCACAGCTTTTTTTTTTTTTTATCAACAAACTCTTCTAAAATTTAATTGGACAAACCTTAACTGATTTTTTTTCCCCTTAAAGAGAGAGAATGTTAAGGCTGGAGCTTGTTAATTAAGTTCTTTAAGTGCCCCCAGCTGTGCAATAAATTTTCAAAGCTCCACCACTGCATTTTTTTAAATGTTTGCTCCCACGTTTTTTAGTTAAAATATTTTTAAAAACGAAAGAGAACAAGCAACAATAACAGAATATTCAGAAAATTCCTATACATATGGATGATCCTGGATGATGAAAATTGAAATATTAGCAAACTGCAGCTGATTAGAATGTAGCTGCACATTACAGGAATGTTTTCAAGGACTACAATTAATTAATCTCTTCTAAAATAATTTAGCACCTCTTTTATAAAAAAAAAAAAAAGAAGAAAAAAAAAGAAGGGTCTGTGTTAGATGTGAATAAGATAAAGTATCCCATGTAGTTGTTCCACAACAAAATCCTGTTATCTAAAATCAGGGAAATGTTTTCTGAAACATTATGCAGAAACTTCCACTAATTCAAGGACCATATGCTTGGCAGGATAAGTCAACATAGTTCTATTATCTTAAAAAATATCAGTGGCCAGGGTTCAAATCTGAAGGCCTCACAACGAGAGGATGAAGATGACATGAAAACCTGTTTCTTAACGTCAGGTCACCAAAATACATATTTTCATAATTTATTAGCTAGCTATACATGTTTAATTTCTTAATGTTAGATGTACCAAAATATGCAACACAGATTCTCCTCTGAAAAAAAAAGTGATTAAACAGATACCTGGCAGGGAAAATGTATTGAACATACTGATCATTATAGTCTGGAGAGCTATGAGTAACAAACTGCTGGCACCTTGGGGCAGCTCAAAAAGTTTGTTTCTGAAGAATAGAAACAGTATATGATCCAAGATGTGAAAAATGAGTATCTTCTTACCTATCATACCAAATCACTAACGGTCTGATGGAAGATCTTTATGTTCTCCCTGATTAAAAGAGTTGACCCTGGAGAACCCCAGTACTGACTTTTACTCATTTCAGTACCCAAATTCACTCTGTGTCACACACATGTTCACTGTTCTAGAAGTCTGACCCATCCTAGCTTTGGCCTTCAAAAGGCTGAAGTGTGCAAATGAACACAGAAACCTTTTGTACCAGTGACAAAATATGAGACAAGACTTTGCCAGTTCTATAAAAACTAAATATGTCACCTAAAATACTTTTGCAACCGTGTGTCACAGGTTGTTCCTGCGTCCCTGACTGCTGATTTTAACAGAACCTGACATTTCCAGGCTATCTGAGCAAAGTTTGAGACCTAGTGAGACCAGGCCACCTCATGGAATGGAGGATGTTCCTTGCTGCTTTTCTATTCACGCAATGTAGTCAAAACTCTGCCAGGGTTTATCTGTGCTGGGGAGCACACAAGCAGTGAATTCATTTGAGCTCACACATCCTCCCAACACTAAGATGGTGGCAGGGCAAGTTGTGCAGGGGGGGGGTTTGCCTTCCCCTTTTAGGTTTGTAGTGTCAGGCCCAGCCTAGGCCTAGCAGCAAGCCAGGCTAACAGCTTTTGTTTTGGTGTGCTTCTACAAAAAATTTCACATTACCACTATAGAGCCATGGGTTGCCCCAAAAACTTGGAATGAAATGACTGAGCACTTAAAACCCCAATCAGTGTTCTGCAGATCTGCTGGTGATTACTATTAGAAGCATCTTCAAATGCTTTAGGCTATTAGGAATTTTCTGACTGATCCCAATACACTCAAAGATCCTACTGACTGGGTGAACAGACCTACAACTGCAAGACTACATTTCTCAACCACCAGTATCTATCACATTCCAGAAGAGAAAACGAATATTCAGTTAAAATCTTTACTTGTTTGTTCATTATTTCAAGCTGTTTCTTCAGCTCGTAAGACAACATTTCTCATTAGCAAAAATACAATCGGACACACACAAAGGATTGAGAATTATTTTGGAAATGCCTTTTTGAAAACCGAAAAATAACAACTACATTTTTCCTTTTGTTACAGCAGCTGCCTCAGGTGTTCTCTTTCTTGCAAACAATATAATTTATCAGATATTCTGAAAATCTATACTTAAGAAGTTAAATGAATGCGCATTCTACTGTATTATTTTTCTTAAAGAATTAACGGTTTTATTTTATCTTAAAAGATTCTTGGCTGCATTTCCATGGTGCACAATGACACATTTGGTTCTTTGTGTTTCTAACTAAGTAATGACATAGTTCCTCTAAACCATGAAAAAGGTTGCATTTGACCAAACAAGAAAGGATGAACTTCTTGGAAATTCTATTGACTGGATCTTGAATTAGACCCAGAACACTGGGACGAATCTTTTCTGCCCTGCAGACCCCTGCTAAACCTGGCTATAGCTGCAGTGGCACTGCATTGTTTCCTCCTTATTCACTGGGTACAGTAGTATCAACACAAACTGTACTCAACTGCTGAAAGCTTGATTCTCAAACATATGGATATGTTGAAAATTAAATTGCAGGGTTTATTTGAATTTATAGACAGCTCGGTGAATGTATTTTTGAGATACAGTCTCCGTCAAGGAGATAGATGTCACCTGCCATGAGGAACATGATTGTATAATGTTAAAATGCCACATTCTCTTTGTAGGTAATTCTATTCAATTGCTTCCTGCAAAGATTTAGGTAATGAACACTTGAGCATCTGTGTGTGGCTTTTTTTTTTCCTTTTCCTACTCCCCTCCTCCCCCTTCTCAGAATCTTTCTCTGAATTTGTATTTCTTTATTGAATATGAAACTGCCAAGATTCTTTTACCAAGTCCCCTTTTGCATTATATTACTGTGTTGGTTTTACTCTTTTATTAAGATCCCTACCACTTCTAAACAGGGAAAATGTTGCAGGACAGAGTAAAGAAGATCAATGCAAAATTAGTGAACCTGTGAGGCAAACTATTCTCTAGAGTCAGCCAACACTGTGGGAACAGTTCAACACCCTTTCAGTTAGAATTGCATTATCTTGTTTGTTTACATTCAAAGACTACTTTTTTCTTTTAATCATTAGTCAATTGTAATTGCCACTCCGTTGTACAACTTAAATCCAAATAATCTTTCTCATATCTAACTCATTTTCTGAAGAATGGCACCTGGTCTGAAATACTGGATTCTCTCATAGCAAACATAAGTAAACGGCTTGCAGTAACACACAACCCTACCCTCCACCTGTAAATTTTTGTGTTGCTTTTACACATTGTCTGATTATTTAGGTTTTTAAAACACTTTGACAAATTTATTCCATTTGCACACAGTCTGTAATCCTCAACTAGCTGTTATTTACTATTTGGAATTTTGATTCCTCAGATTAACAACTGGCAAACAGAAGGCTAAGCTAAATTCTACTTGTCTTTGCTGTAAATTGAAAAGGTATCATGCTGAAAATACAACCAATACATACTTACTCATATCACAATTAAAAATAAATAAGTATATCAAACATTCAACCAAAAAAATCCCCAAATAAATACTAAACCAAAACAAGTCATCTGATATCCTTCACTTCTCCAACAGGCTCTCAGGCTGGATTAGAAAATGCTGATGAGAATAATTAAAAAGTACTGACAAACTACAGTGTAAGATTATTCTACTTGATGTAGAGCTCAAAATAGAAAAAGGAAACTATTTGCAGTGCATTCACAGGAGACCATTTTCTTTTCATGATTCTTGTACCTGCAGCAAGGTCTAAGAAAAGAAATCAAGGTCTTAGAAAAGAAATCAAGGTCTTTTAAGACGATCAAATACCACAAAACCTTGCTAAAAGACTGGAGTAAAGACAACTTCAAGAAGTTAGATTTGATTTTCTCATGAAAAACACATATATATAGGTTAATTTTTTTTCTTTAAGACTGAGGTGTCTGCTTTCTGTGGCATTCCCTCAAAGACAGATGATATTTTGCTTGATAAATTATGAAGGCTCATCAGGTTTCCAAATTACCTTTCTAAATTTCTGACAGTAAATACAGCACAGTATCACTGAAACATACTTCATTGTTAAAAACTGAATGTCTTTGCACCAATGCATGACTTAAAAAGCTAAACTAAACAAAACAAACATCTACAGGTAACAATTACACAATATAGTGCAGCAGTAAGTACATAATTAGCACAGTGACACTAATTTTTTTCTGTCAGTAACATTAGAGAAAGGAGGATCAGATATTCTCTTTTTCTGTGACTACAAACTGCTGCACTGACTGCTCTAAAGGAAACCTTTGGTTTTATCTTCATCTACATGAACAGCTTTTATTACTTCCATCTACTTACTTTTGGTTCACAAAGGGAGATCTGTGCTATGGAGAGAAGATTTGAATCTTGTTCATGACAAGAACAGAGGAAGAAATGAGGATGTAGGTATATTTCTGAGATACAATTAAAAAGTAACTTCTATTTTAAAACAGCACTAAAATAGATTTTGAAATTGCCAAGTATTTGGTTTTGAGCAGTAAATACTTGTTCAATACTAAACTGCCCTTGTAACCTTAGGTTGACTCTTCTTTTATACATGAATTTCATGAGTGCATACTGTTTTTCTCCCAAGCAATTAAGTGGAGGCAGCACAGTAAAGAGTAACTGCTCCTTCTCAGTTTTTGAAAGCTTGTTTTGGTAATGCTACATATCTTTTAAACAGGTGTACAGGTTGAAAATCTTAAAAGTAGATTAAGTATTTGTCCTCTTCTCATGATTTGCAGATTCTGAAATTACTGTCAATCTCTAACAATGCTCTCAGCTTTTGGATGGCAACAGAGTTGTGAAATAACAGTGAAAGCTGAAGTGATCAAATCTCTTAGAGAACTAGCATAACAAATACAAAATCTTTCTTACCTCTACTCTCAACCTGCCCATTCTTCAAACACCTTACTGAAAGAAACAAACCCCAGAACAGTAGCAGGAATATATTGGTCAAATATCAGAGCTGAAAAGGGGAATCAACTAAACTGAGGAGCACAAACTTCTTAAAAAGGCATTTTAAGATGGGAAATACATTAAAAAGAAATAAAATAATTCACGTGACATAAAATGCTTTCCAAGATTATGGCAAGATTAATCTGGTATAAAATAATCCAGCCAAACATAATAATATTTCACAATTTAGCATGTTTTTCATGGTAACACATTAGCTGTGCCAGCATCCACCAAAACTGAGAAACTGTAATGAAGCAGGAGGTCAGTCAATGCCACATTTGGAATGGGAAAAAACAAGCTGGGGAAATGTGATACAGGTAGGTACATCAGGAAACCTTCTTCCACCCCACTGGTTAATTTTTACTAGCAAATCTCTTGAAAAGCACTGCACTGTATCAAGGGCCTTGATGTTTTTAAAACAAAGAATTTATGGGCACTAGAAGTGTAACCTACCTTCCTTTGTTCACTGAAATACATCATCATTTTGTGTCTTGTGGTAGCAAAAGTAATTTAGAGGATCCTGACAGACATAATATATATATCATTAAATCTGTCCATTAATATACTCGTGGTATTATAAACATAGCGGTTTGTGGATGACAGAAACTAAAACCAACTCATTTGTTTGTGTCAGTATTAAAATGTAACACATTTTATTTCCAGATTCAGGCCAAGTGAAGAGAGCTTTCTGAGCAGAAAGTTATCTCTAAATAAAGCACAGGGAACTTGGAGGTTAAAATGTAACCTTTGAACACCTTTTCCAGTTTGCCTCAGCTCTTACATGTATTGAGAACAATGGTCTCAGCTCAGGTCCCAGATCAAGTTGCTCACAAACAAACAATACTCATTATCATAAATAACATTACTATTTGCAAGGGAGTTATAAATTCTAAACCCAAGGCTTTTAGGGGCCTAGTCTGACATAATCAGACACTGGAATTATTAACATCTATTTCTTAAAGAGAAATCTGAGCTGATTTATCAGCATGGTAAGACTGAAATGAATACTGAGCTATGCAGAATTCATATAAACAATTCTTGAGACTGTCTACCTGGACAATTGAATAGTGCACAAAGCCCACATTAGCACCCTTCCATTCACACATCAAACATTAGTGTCTGCTTAGGTACAGATCAAGGACAAGCATAAAGTTACAGGGAAAAGCACTCCTGCAGGACTTTACCCTAAGATAGACCAGCTTCACACAAACGGTTGGTTACAAGTAGGACAGGGTAAATGAAGCTACCACTGGTCTGAGATGCAATATTCCAAGTCTATTACTAGCTAGTTATTTTTAGAATGTCATGGCATCTAGAATCTACAATACACAGCAACCACGGCAGCAAAAGAGTCAAGCATACTACATTATTGTAAAGTTAATATAAACATATCTGGAAAAAGACTTCTATCACATCCTTGGGGAAAACAGTGGTAAAATCTGTATACTTTTTAAAACTTTCTGACTATAAAAAGAAAAAAAATTACAAGAGTCACAAATGTGGTCAACCCACAACAAACATTCTCTAAGAATTCTACAGAAAACAATAATGTATCATACCTGGAAGGATCATTTAATTTCACAATTAATGAATTAATGCATATACATATGCTGCCTTCAAAGTGGGAGCAGACTTCCCCATTTTTCCATCTCTATTTAATGTCTCAATGTGCATGTCCAGGGAAGGGCAATGGAGCTGGGGAAGGGTCTGGGGCACAAGTCTCATGAGGAGCAGCTGAGGGAGCTGGGGGTGTTTAGCCTGGAGAAAAAGGAGGCTCAGGGAGAATCTTATTGCTCTCTACAACTACCAGAAAAGGAGGTTGTAGCCAGGTGGGGATCAGACACTTCTACTGGGTAACAAGTGACAGGACGACAGGAAATGTCCTCACGTTGGGCCAGGGGAGGTTGAGATTGGATATTAGGAAAAATTTCGTCACTAAAAGGATGGTCAGGCATTGGAACAGGCTGCCCAAGGAAGTGGTGGAATCACCATCCCCAGAAGTGTTCAAAAGGATGTGGATGTGGCACTTGAGGACATGGTTTAGTGGCGAACATGGTGGTGCTGAGTTAATGGTTGGACTTGGCAACCTTGGAGATCTTTTCCAACCTTAATGATTCTATGATTCAATGAATGTAATAGTCAAAAAGACTCAGTGGGAAATTCCCAGTGTGTAAAAACTTGGCTAAATATTTGCTTTCTATAGAATACCTATTTGTGAGCATTTGTCATCTAACAGCAGAACAGGATAGAGAACAACAAGAAAAGCATTAATTTTTTACAAATGTGTGAAGTTGGTAACTTCAGCACCCGAGACCTCTTATTTATTTAATGAAAGATCAATAAGCAAGCTTAGAGATTGCCACAGCTTGCTCTATGTCAAGGAAAAGACGTAGCCAAATTAACTCCCACCTTTAAAAAAATAGAATGCTTCTGGGTTTGATTTTGTATAATTTAGAAAAAGATTATTTATATTCTACTACAGTAAAAAGTGGGCTTTTCAAAGACTCTAATGGTTGCACTGAATGTCTGAATTATAAGTTATGAGAATGAACAACCTCTTTATAGCTTCCCACACAATGCTAGGACATACAAGGCAGCTCTAAGCCATCATTTTGAACATCAGTCCATGTTAAGGTACTTTATTTCATTGGCATGACTTTAGTTATCAGCTTGTTTTCACTAGACATTCTTTACTCTTCTGGTGTAAGAAAATGAACATTAGGACTTCTGTCTAATTTTTAATATAAGAACAAAATCATAACATCAGAAACACTACATCAGAACAGGAGTGCCCGTGCCAGCAAATCTGTGAGAGCAAGTGTAATTCTAACCATAATAAGTTTAATACAAGTAGTATCATTAAAAAGGAGCATTGACTAATGCAGGTGTTATGCCTTTACCAAGGTTACTGGCAGAGCACAGTGATAAACCAGCCAAACCAGTCAATATGACAGGATTTGTGCTAAGATGCCCTGCAGAGATCTGGAAGAACAGCTGATACCTAACACGAAGACAACTGCTGTGCTTTTCTTGCTTCTGCACATGCTCCAGCACTGGAATTTGCATGGCTGAAGAGATTAATTCAGACAGTAAGGAATTCCCCAGAAAACTGAGTAATGAATGTTCAACAGGCACTTTACTATTCAAATATTTTGTGCCACTGCAAAGGATGCTAATGAAGTTATCATGTTGGCAGTGTTCTCGTTTATGCTAGTAAAGTGAAATATCCACAATATCTGGTGAGGTACCACGTGCCATTTACGAGTGATAAAGGGACTTGAAAAATACGTGCTGATCATCAGCAACAGTTTTATGGACAAACAGCAAGGTGGCACAGGGTGTCTGGAAACTGCCCAACTTTTTTGTTTCCCTGGATTAGTGTCACTAGCAGATCAGACTAGACCAACACTGCCTATGACTGGTGTCCAAGTATCACACATGCTGCTCTAAACAGCTCTGCAGAAAAACAATTGTTTCCTGGTTCCCATTTTTATTGTATGTGCATAAACACATGCACTAAATAGCAGGGATGCTTCCTGGACTGCAAAAGCCTGGTTATGTTCTTTTTCTGCCTGGTTCAAAGCAGATATTTTCATCTCAGATCCCCCTACCTCAAGCAGAGTGAAGAAATGAATGTACCTTCTACAGCCTAAGGAAATTCCTAAATTATTTCACACAAAAAAGCATCAGGCATTTTCTCCTTTCATCTCTGCTTCATGAAACCAATTAGAACTAAATTATTTTACTGTAGTATGTTAAGCTGCAGTTTAAGTTTCCTTGCCTTTGGAGTTTTGAAATCTGCCTGCAAATTTCTTCTTATTCTAGTTTGATTCCTTTTTTTGTTTGTTTAGTTTTACATTTAGAAAGTTAAAATCAACTGTCGAAACTTCATCTGGATTACCTGGGTTTCCAGAATTTTACTCAGGATTTACTGAAAGATTTACTTGAATAACAGTATCTATCTCCACAAAGTATATGAAAAAACTCTCCAAAAAATTTAAAATACTCCTAATTAATATATTGCAACAGATATGCTCAATAAATATAGATCTGATTCAGCTGTTGAGCATTAACCAGGTTACTATTCATGATTACCATCTTACAAATATCTGGTTTTCAAAAGGAAAATAAGAGGCATTTACTTGATATTTCCAAGACATTCACCTCTGTTTCTAGAGACCAGTTCGCAGAAGTTGCAACTCAGCAAACATTTAATCAGGCAAAATAGACAAGGCAGAGTGGACATGCACTGATCTGAGCTGGAAGTTGAGGACCAGCCAGCTTTGCTCCCAAGAAACCTATCTCAGTGCACATATCCTCTAACTGGTTAATAACAATGGAGTTGTAAAAGGCATCGTTACACAAACCTCATATCCAGAATTACTCCACTTGTATGGTGTAGTACTGCACACCTCCCAGAGAACAAGGCTTGCCAAAACCAGAGTGGTTTATCTGGAAACAGGATTCACGTTTCTATTAGCCTATAAACAAAGCATCAAGGTGACTGAGGAACAAATGTACAGTGTGCAGTTTCTCTTTTTGAACTTGGATTTGGTTTCAAACTGTATTCTTTACTATGCTTATATATGTGTGTGTATAAACACACATATATATAACGCATATAAATACACACATGTAGTCCATAATATTTATAGTCACACCAAGAAAAAGTAGACCCTTACACAGATATCTGAAGTTATTTTGCCATTTTATCAGAAGAACATGACTGCAATTCTATTCTCACTGCAATGTAACACACTCCATCAGCCTTAATATTAGGCATCTTAATCATTTTATTGCATCTAATTTACAAAGCAAAAAATCCTTTTAGCCACTCCTCCCCCCCTTCAAAAGGGGACTTTTTACCCCTTGTGATCAATTTCATGCCATTTACTTTAAACAGAGATATCAAATTGTTAAACATTTTAACCACAGTATGTCCTGGTAATTCAATCCTTTGGATTTGCTTGGGTGTCCCAAAGTGTTTTGAGTTCAAACAGCAGAAGGAAACTGCAGCGCTGGTCAGTCCCCTCTTAAATCTTCTTATGGATTTCATTTGCTGTGTGGCCTGAGAGAGGTCAAAAGGTTTTCTCACAGAAGTAGAATTTGAGAAATAATCACCTTATAGACCCACTAAATCAATCATAATTAATGCACTTGCCTAGTTCTGTCAGAGAATTGCTGCTAGAGGGCAAAATAAAGAGGCCCCTTCTAATACAATTTGAAAAGAGATCAGATCTGTCATTTCATCTAATAATTGAGCCAAATGAGAAAAGAGAAGGGTCAGAGTTCATCTGGTGACCTTATGTAAACCCAATAATACATAATTCATTTTCATTTTATGGAATTTATAAGATGCTGTAAACTGTCAGGATACAGACTCATCTGCTTCAGCTTCCAACAAAACCTTCCTGCTCATCACGCAACACACACTGAGCTGCCAAAACTTTTAAGTGGTATATTCTGGCAGAATAATCCAAAAGCCTTCAACAAGGACTGGTATTTAATTCATTCTTCCAAGCGTGTGAAGTTAATAACTGAATAAATCACTCGCAGCTCTTTCTGAATGATATAAAACCTGTAATTTATTTACTGAGTGTTACAAATACAGTTAAAACATGTTTTCATGCAAAATGGTTCTTTTCTTTTTTATTATTGTTATAAAAGATTTATTTTTTTTTTGTGAACATAGAACATAAATACATATGCCCTGAGAATAGAATACTTCTCAAGTATTTCCATCTCAAGTCTCAACTGACCATATTCAGTAGAACTCATTTCAGTTATTAACTATAAACCAAAAGTAATCTGAAGACCTATTAAGGAAATATTTCTCTAGTAGGCAGGCTGCTCTTAAAGCTGAATATTACTCGAAAACATTGGTTACCTTTCCAATCTGACTTAGCCTTTTTAGTTCCTGTGCTGAGCTACACTCTTTACTCAATCACACTGCCACAACCAAGTTAGAGCTCTATCTAAGTAATAAAGGTGAAATGATGGTTTATGAGTTATTCCTCAGTGCTTTGTCTCCTTTAATGTCAATACAACCAACATGTAGCAGAGCATCTGGGCATTCATGACAGAATTTCCTAAGGCATTTCTGGGGAGAAGAAATTTTTTTTTATTGAACCAGCCAACACATAAGTGGTGGGGGGAATCAGCAGGGATGCTTTTGGCTAACTCTTAAGTTTGAAATAGAAGCAAAAAACTTGGAAAGAATACAACAGCTGAAAATAAGTATAAGTAGATTTGTTAATCATAACAAAAAATACTAAGATCCAGCACAATATTTGGCTTAGTGATGTCTTGGACCATCACAGCCAGGACAACAGTACTGTTACGAAAATTTATAGACTACTTTCCATACCTGATTTATTTAGAAATTAAGGGGTTTTATACTGCTTTTTATGCCATTTGTGAAATACTCAGGATAGTAGATAAGTAAAAATGCTAAATAACTAGACCAAGATATAGTACTCTAGACTATATTGTCCACTACAAATCCTGCTGAAGAGAAGCTTTATGGAAGATACAGCACTGTCTGCTTGATGTTTCACTGGCTCAACACACTTAAGCTTCAAACTCCTGCCCTACATCGAACTGCTTTGTATAGCTGAGACTATAAAGCTACCAAAGGATAACAGATGATTCTCCTTGACACAGTGCATTTCTGTACTAATTGTTTCCTAGACCTAGTTAAAGGTCGGGTTAGAAAGTACTGAGCAGAATTCATGTCATGGTCAGAAAAATCATACAGCACTCTGACAGGTTCCCAGTTTATTCAGCCAGTGTAACTTAGAGCTGCCTTAAATTTTGACAAAGTCTGTTGTATTACCTGGCCAGTCAGTGTAATGGAAGCACAAATTTTTTTTAAGTCCTCCTTCTTCTCAGCTGTAGCAGGCTGAAGACTGAGCCTTTTTCTTTTTGTAATAAAACTCCAGAAAGATCATTTTAACAACTAAGAGAGAAAAATAAAATTCCATACTCAACTATCATATGGTGAAACGTTTCCAGTTAAGTGGGTAATATATGAAACAGCTACTCAGCAGCACTGATAGCAACACTGCACTGTCCTTCTACACTACTATGAATGCATGAGTTTGAACAGCTTTACCAAGGATCATATTCCGTAATATTTATAGAGAGGAAAATGAAGGCACAGAAATAACAGGTTGTTTTACACCAACACTAAAACTGAAACCAAATCTTGTGTTCTTTGTGCCATGTACCTTACCAATAATCTTTCCCTTGTAACTTCAACCTCATATAGCAAACCATCGAAGACACATTACTTGCTATTTAATGGCAAAAGTCAATTTGTATACATAAAACCTGCAAGACATAAGTATGTCACTCTCAAGTTACCCTTTATCTATTTAGCCTTTTTTAGTTTGAAATGACAACATCCTTGTATTTGTCATATTGTTTAAATCTGACCTTTGATCCTAGGGGTCATTGCACTCCCTGAGGTCATCTGCCCATCTGATTAACACATTCCATAATTTTGGAGGTGGCCAGTTTAGTGGTCTATCCCATTAATCATGGCACTAGAAGCAGCATGAAAAAACCACTAAGGTTATCAAATCCCCACAGGAGATTAGGAAGTTAGATAAGCACATGAAGTTTAACAAACAAAAAGTACATGGACAAACCAAAAGGCATTCAAGGCCTGAAACCTGACACAAGGAAAGCAGCATGAGAAAAACAAATATCAGAACCTTTTCCTACCTCTCATTTTTCTCTTACTAGATTTCATAAAGCTCTGATATTTCCTCTTGTAGGTAACAGGCATTTTAGGTCAGAAGAGCGTGAAATTATCATAAATTTTAACAGTATCCAAACTCACAGTACGCTAAAGAACTAAGAATCAGCTCAGATGAGAGGAGTCACTAGCATGGGATATCACTGACAGGATAGCATCAACCAACCATCAATATAGCACAGTTATCAAGGAAATGATTATGAGTGTTGAAGCTCAGTCAGCTTGTGAATTAGTGTGTAAGAGGAAAAAAATGCATTTCTCATGATGAGCCTTTTTA
This sequence comes from Pseudopipra pipra, assembly GCF_036250125.1. Taxonomy (NCBI): domain Eukaryota; kingdom Metazoa; phylum Chordata; class Aves; order Passeriformes; family Pipridae; genus Pseudopipra; species Pseudopipra pipra. The sequence continues at coordinate 11,671,215 of NC_087562.1, forward strand.
TATTGTCTATTACAAAGTAAATAATAATAATAATATAAGCAAAAATACATTAGAAGTAGTCTCACACAGTAGAATATTACCCCAAGAATAAAGTTTTGGATCTGGCCACTTTACTGTCTAGGAAAGTTGCTTCAATATTTTCAAGTCTTCCCTTGTCTTTCCTTCATGCACTTTTAGACAGCAAGAACTGACACCTGCTCACTGTATGTTCAGTTGCTATCAAAGTGGGATTCTGCTGGACATCTTCAACAAATACAGTAGCTGAGTTTGAAGAGAGACTGTGGCAACTGTCTCACATGGTTTGCACTCTTTCTTTGCATTTCTAAATCTAATATAAAATTGAAATTTATTACTATGATGGAATTAAGCATTGGATAGTACATATTCCAAACAAAATAACTATTTCCATAGGAAAACTAGTTTTTTTTTAACTTCACAATATGGGCTGATCTTTGCATTTTACAAAGTGTAAAATTTTATAAAAGGAATTTTAATTTCTACAAAAAAAATTTTGAAATGGATGTTCTTCTAAAAACAGAATTGGAAAATTTATTTCTCATTAATAGTTTAATAAGTGCCTTCACAATTAATACAAAGTAAAAGTAACTATGAATAAGTAACTTGTACAAAATTACTATCTCAACATAATACATAAGAACAGATCTGCTGTTCATGACATTATGCCAAATCCAGTTGTACACAGTTATTAGAATTTTCAAAAAATAAAAGCTAGTCAATAAGTGCAGGAAAGGGAAGGTGCTGCTTTCCCACAGCTGTATAAGAATCAATACAACTGGTTTTGGCAATAACTTAAAGGAGCTGAAGAAGTTGTAGCAGAGCCAACAGTCCCCTGGCAGTTCAATCACAACCCTTTCCCTGCAATGCAAACCTGCCCTTCACCAAAAGCATCAGGTAGAACAGCAAGGCCCAGAGGAATGACACTGCAACTCAAAGGTAGCTAACAGATTGGGGGAAAAAAAAACCAAATCAAAACAACAACAAAAATCTACCCCAATCCCCAAAACTTCAAAACCCAAAGCTGGAACTGTATTTATCTCTCTGCTGCTATTTAGCACCATTGTATTTCACACCTCTTAATCCATTCTGATTGAATGCTAATGAGCACAAGGTTTGTCTTAACAAAAAGGAGACTTAAATGTGTGCCCTCAGTCTTGAATGTATAACCATTTGCCACCAGAAAAATACAACTGGTGTGTGAAAACAGGAATTTATCAGATCAGATGGAAGTTCAACAGGAATAATTTCCATCTAACTTTATTTATCATCTCAGTTTACTGTTTTCAAAACATGTTAGCATACTGGCCAAAGCTTGTATGAAACACATCCCCCATCTGTGGCTAAACATTTAATTGAAGTTTACAAAGAGGTTTAGGATCTGGGTCACCTGACAGACAGAAGAGATAGAAACCACTGTAGATATAAGCAACAGCAAATAGTTCCATTTCTCTTATAAGATTAGGAGGAGATTTAAGCTGCTTGAAAGCATGCTTGCAAACTTTATCTGACATGGGAGGAGGGGTTAGTTACAAGCAGGATTCTTTAGAGGATCCCAGTACTCTTCAGTCTGGTCTGAAATACCTTCTTTGCTCCCCCCCACATCTAACAAAGGCAGCTATGACTGCGTTCCAAAAGACACTTCCTTTTTGCAACTCGCTGCTGAGTGTAAGAGCGAAACTAAAACCAAGCTCCTCACAACTTCTCTGTCTACCTAATGACAGATCACAGCAATAAATCACAGAATCACAGACTAGTGGGAAATAAGCAGGATCTGCTCTGTGCCTTAGGTGCAAGGCAATGAAGACTATGAAGAGCCCTTATTTTCCTTCTGCCCGAGCAAGTAAGACAAAGACCCAGTCCAGTCCTACTTGAACATCTGTGTGCACTGAAAATCTTTCACTGGACAGACATTTGTGGGATCAGACAAATGATCAGTGCAGACTTGACTGCCAGGATTTCAAGTAGCTCACTTTATTCTTGGTGTGCCTTCTGTGCTGTTTTCCAATAACTCACACAGAATTTCCAAGTTCTGTCCTCCAAATCCCAGTGAAAATGCACAAACCACTTCTCACAGTCAGAGACACGCAAATTTCTTGGAGTCATTTTCTACATGAAATATAGAATCATTATACTACCTTTAAGCCCTTTGGTCATGTTTCAAAGTATAAAATCTACTGGCCTAAAAAATTTATAGTTTTCTGTGCTTCAGAGAAGTACATTGTTATGACTGTTACAAATAAAATGCGAGGATAAAAAAAAAAATAAATCTTGATTTGTACACTTCAGTACATTTGTGCACTCATTTCCTTGACTTTGGTCTAAAGATGTTGTTGGGATGAATAGGACACATCAGTTGAGAAAAGCAAACTGACACATCAGTTGAGAAAAGCATGTTGAGTTAGTACTGAAGCAATTATGGAACTAGCACTCGAGATACTAAATAGCACCTCCAATATGTGAGTCGCAATTAAGGACAGGCAGCACAGAGTACTTCAAACAAATGGGCATGAGGGGTTTCAGGGGAGGAAGGCTGATGTGGGATGGGAAGGGCACCTAAATACTGTGTGGAGAAAGAAGAAACAGACAAACCCTTGGAGTACAAATTTCATGTGGTGGGGTATTTGCACTCACCTTCCCAAATTCCAAATTTGTTACAAGCGGCAAAAGTTTCACATTAGGTGACAGAAGCTAAACAATAATTTAGGCACATACTTGTCTTTTAAGACAGTGAGATTCAGGCATTTAAGGCTTTATCTTCACTAGCATATATTTTTTTCCTGATTTTTCAAGAAAAAGAGAAAATCAATTTTCTGCCTTCGAAAATTTACTTTCAACAAAGTTTTCTTACTTGTCACCCTGAGGCTAAGAAGAATTTGAACTGGGCTTTCCTAGTTTAGCATGGAGCATGGAACACCCCTGTTTCCAACCTGTCAGAGCATGTTATTATGAATAGCGAGAAGACACACAAGGCCACAGAAGAAAGGCTGTGATATTCCTCAAAATTTATTTTTCCTGTTATTCTACTCAACACTGTCAAAGAAGCTCCTGAGAAATGAGGCGGCTACACAGAGATGCAGTTCCTGAGTCCAACAGACAACGAGGAATTTCAAAGCTCCATGAAAATCCTATAAAATACTTTCTTCATATTTTGATTGATTTTGCATTAGCTGTAACATACTGTCCTGCTACTCTTAAGCCTTGTTTATCAGTTCCCATTTTACTGCTACTTAAATATTTTTGACTGATTCTCTGCAAACCTAGAACATGACAGACTCCTTACTGTTATCTGCTTAGATTCTAGTGAGACATTACTTTGTCTGGTTTAATTGGTTTGGACTTCAAATCCTTTTAGAACAGCATCATCTCAGAGTCCACCCACAAGCCCAGCTCTAGGTAAAATGCCCAAGTAAACAGTGAATATGAAAAATGTGCAGTCATAAGTTGATTTGTCCTAACGTTTTTCTTCTCATGGAGGGAACAAAGTGAACTAAGCACAGCTTTTCCACAGGGGAAGTGAAGCTCTACAGTGGAGGTAGTATGAACAAATGGATAAGTTAAGATTTGCACTCAGAATCATTGGAGTATATTGTTTCAGATTCTTTTTGTTTCCCTGTGTTTTAAATATTTTTTTTTTAATCATCGTCCTCTATATAATATTCAAGCACAATACCACCATTGCTCTCTACTTACATGGTATGTCTACCTCATCTCTCAGCACTTGGCAGTTTTTAAGGTGTTTATATCTTTACAACAGTGAGACAATGAAGTGACACAGTCATTTTGTTGGTGAGGGAACTGCAGAATAAGTGCTGAAATCACTCAGAGAATCTAGCTAATAAAATTTGGGGTCTCCAGATCCTAGGTCCCAGCTGCCTGCCTAGGAAGAGAATCCAGAACCATGGAGATATTACAGCACCGTCCAAGGAGAGGATCTGCTTTTAAAACTCACACTGTAGAAGTCTCAGCCCAACTTTTCTGGATGCATTTCTGTTCGACAAGCACTAGATCCTAACATTCACTCCTGAAATCTATTGACTTTCTTCCAAGATCTGAGCACATATTCCTCCTCTTGATCCCGATTTCTATTTGCTCTGAAAGCACAGTTATAGCAGCAGAGTTTGTAGAAGAAGAAGAAACAGAACTGAAGCTTCAAATACCTACAACCTGAGTTGAACTGACACTCGTACTAATTCTCATCTCTGTATTCTCAGACCTATAAGCTAAATAAAAGAGATTGCCCCACTAATCTCCACATTACTATTAAATTTGTCTTTGTAAACATATGGCTGACAAATTTATTTTTCTCCTTAATACACTGGGTAGGCTGCCTGAACTTTCCATTCTTGTTCAAAGGAGGGAGAAGGCAATTTAAACAAGGACATCATGTCAGAAGTTATGAATGACACTTCTGTGATATCTTAACTGGCAATTGTTCTGTCTTTCCCATGCTGAAGAGATGCTCATATTTAACAAAGCAAATGGAGAATTATGATTGTTATCTAAAGTAGGGGCACAATTAAGGAAAATGAGATTTGTTTATGGAACAACATTGGCTTGTTTTTTTCTTAGTTACTAATCATGAGTTTAATTTTTAATGGAAAAGCATTGCTAGCACAATTAGCACTCAATTTACATGAGCATCCATAGACCCAATTAATTAAATTTTATTGATGCCTAGTTGCTCTTTAAAATGCTTTCCAAATGCCTTCAAATTGATTTTAAATGGTTGATAGTGAAAGTCAGTATGTTCCTGGTAGCAACCCTACTGATTTTTACATATGGACCTTCCACACTGTAAGTACTCATTGCTTTCAACTTTGTATCTGAGAATGAGTTTACTGCTGTATAACACAATATTTGGAAAATAAGTTATGCAACGAAATGCAAAATATCAAAATTTGTGTGTGTTTTTAAAAATAATTGCATTCTGGTATTCATGAACAGAAGGTGCCAGTAATGTCTGAAAAGTGCTCAAGAACATAAAACAGCCTTCGACAGTCTGATTAGTGACAGCGGGTTTGCCTCAGACACAATATTGCTAAATAATCCAGGAAAAAAGTTACTGAATCAGCTAATCAAAGTTTCCATTTGGGAACACTTTCAGTGTGTGATGCTGACTTTTTCATCTCCCTTTCTTAAATGATGTGGTATGAATGGTTTTTTTAATCATACTATAACAAATGTGCTCGAGTCATTGCCATGTTATACCAGCTAAGGAATTAACAAATTTATCCTTGTGACAAGCCTTCCAGAAAGAAAATAGCTATTGCTTCTGTTTTACACTTGGGGAACTGAACCACGGAAATCAAGAAACTGATTTCAGATTTTTCTGAAAGCACAATAGGAATTTGTAGCAGATTTCAGCACTAAGTGACTTTCCTAAAGTCACAGAGTAGGTCCCAACAGTCATTGCTTAAATCTAAGACCTTACTTGTGTTCTTTTTTAAATGAACTGTATCGATTTTCTCTGTATACTTTAGCTCATTTTTCATATTTTACGATTATTTGGGTTAATGTGCCCTTCATTCTCTGGGTGGTGGAAAGTTTCTGCTTTATTTTCTAGCTAGGAGGGCTTTGTATTTCTGTCATGCATCATTATGACAAGACCCAATAGTTGTAAAACCTTCTCTTCTAGCTCTGTGGGAGGTTGATTTTCATGACATCCTTTATCCTCTGAGTAAGCACCTGCTTAGCCTGATTATTACCTTAATGTTTCTTATCTAGATTATATCTAATGTGAAATGCTACCTCAGCTACAATATGAAAAAATAACTGTCTACTTGTCTCATAAATATGTTTTTAGCAATTACACTTGTTACAAATGTTTTTAGCACATACTGAGTTTCACTGGATTATGAATTAGTCTGAAAGTCTAGCTTTTAGTCATACCTCATAATTAGCCTTAATTTATATGGTTTATGTATTTTTTAAAAGCTGGAAAATTATATGAATGTGCATATATATCTACATATATACATATATATCTACAATAAATTTAATACTGCCAAGAGACAATCTAAATGTTATAAAGTTAAATTCATAGTTTAATGATTTTTTTTTCTAAATTGAGTATAATATTAAAGCTTTTAACAAATAGTATCTAGAGGATTATACACTATGATTTTTCATTCACTTAACATTGTGATTTAAACAATATTAACCATCATATCATTTCATCTTAACAGAAAGACAATCAAGATGAAATCTTAATTACTAAAGAACTGTCAAGAGACATTAACAATTTAATACTGAATTTTATAAAAGTAATGATTGTCCTATTACATATGCTGTAATTTCCCTTTCCTGACTGCTCTAATAGTTTCTCACTCATTAAACACTTATTTTCTCACTACCTGCCAGCAGTATCATAGGTGGCCTCATTTAGAAAAACTGAAAGAATATGAAAAAAGATAATATGAAGGAAAAATTACAGTTGAAAAGAATTACAAATGTAAAATATAAACCCAGGCTACTTTGTGTAATAGAGTACACATACATAGTACAGCTGCATTTGAGAAATGCTTAAAGGAAGATAATGAATAAAGAATAAAGTGATTTTTGCATACATATAAAAGACAAATCATAATTAAAAACTTCCAGATTGAACAACATTATACAGTTGTTAATCCAGGTAATACTTTTCTTCCAAGAAATACATTAACATCTATGTGTCCATTTGATCTGTTCCTTGAGAGAAAAAAAATCCAACATTAACTTGCCACAACAATGGGAATATAAAATCTAGAAAAGATGTACTGAAGTACAACTTCTCATATGAAAAACTGCTATCAAGGTAAAATCTATCAGTTGGACAATTAACTAGTTTCCCAGTTCGTTTCATAAGCTACTGAAAGGCTGAAATAACTCCCCAATGTCACAAACCAAAGTTGTTCCACAATGTCATACATGAATGCCTGGTAGAACCAAAGTCTGAATCCTTTCATTAGCAGCTATTTGGTAGTAGAGAGTGTTAATTCTTTAAAATAAGATATTAATTTTAGCTTTAATTTCTCAATAATTTCCTTAAGTAAACGTTTTTCCCCCCAAGTGAAAATCTGAACGTTCTTGCCTTCTCAAACCAAACAAAATTTTAATCAAGGAAGATTTCTCAGCATGCCCTGAAGTCTAGTCAGATGCAAACAGCTTCCAAACCAGTGAGGACTACTCAGGATAACCACATACATTTGGAGACAGACCTCTGAATAATTACCCTACTCGATTCAGAACAGAGACTTGAATGTGTTTACCCTGCAAATCCAGTGAGTGATGGAGCAGAGAATGCACATCCATGAGACTGAAAGGTTTCATTTCATCCCAATAAAATCAGTAGCATTTTTTTAAACTTCTGTTTCATGAAATAGCAAAAAAAAAAATCCTCTGGTAATGTAAGTTTTAATTTTAATATTTTTTAAAAATAAAACTGATAGAAAAATATTTGTTGAATCCTTATTAGCAAAAAAATAGACTGTAGTTTATTCACTGTTTGGGGTTTCTTTTAGCAGTAAATATAAAAAAGGGGAAAATGTTCAGAATTTATATTCCTAAAAGTGTCACATTTACAGAAAAAGAAGATGGAAGATCCCTAGAAATTTTTTTTCCAAACTTTGACAGAAAGAATTGATAGCTTTATGACATCCTAGAAATTCATGTACAAGTTTGACCAAAATTCTGTGTGTCTACTCAAAGAAAAATTATCTGTAAAATTAAATTTTGTTCTGTCTTTATTTGCCATCATTTTTACTTAGCCTTAGTCTAATATTTCTTAAGGTCACTGGATTAAAAATCTCTAAACTTCAGCAACATTCTGCTCAGAATCAATCACCTTAAAGATCTTTTTTTGTGGGCTAGTGATCAGGTAACTGCTCTTAGAAATGCATTTGCTAAGGTTGAGTTTATTTCTTAACCACTCTTACAGTGCAGGAGGCAAACTGTAAATCAGTGTGCTCACAGCTGACACTGGCCAAATAAACCACGGATGTGTGAATTGTACAGGAATGTCACACACAGGACCAAACTCTGGATACCTGGGAAAGCTGAATTTGCAGATCTCATTTCCAGAAGTGATTACATTAGACATTGGTTAACAGAAAATGTATCAGAGATGCTGAAAAAACTTCAGACACAACACTATAAGTATGCCCAAAGCTGAAAGACCTGCTTGGAATTCATATGGTGTAAGCTGAGAATGTAAGATCTGGGTCATCAGATAATCATCAAGGTAGAATCTAACTGGCTTTTAGGGTTTAGGAAAGATTTTCCCTTTTTCCATATGGAGATTATGCCACTGTCATGATGTAAGAGGGCTTGTGCATTTCATTCACCTACTTCTGAAGCCTCTGGTCAGACAGAAGATAACGGATCAGAAATACACCGGGTTTAATTTAGCACACTGGATAAGCGCTCGAAAAGTTCTGCAGACTTGTCAACAAACACCCTCCACAGATGCTATATTCTGTTATCTTTAATCTGCACAGACCTTTTCTACTGACATTTTAAGTAAGTACCAATGTCAGCAGAAATGAGAACAGATTCAAGGGCTTTAATCAAGCTGGAGCCACTCATCGGTTGCAGACCACGTCAGTTGGTTTCTGCCTTAAGCAGAGCTGCCAGTACACAGTTAATCTCCATTTCTCAGCTACTTCCAGGGCTCATGGTGCCCACCTCTTCTCCTCCTAACTGCTGATTGAATCTGAATGAAGTATTTAGCTGTAATCCAACAAGTGTATCTGAAAAGGTGGCATACTTTTTTTAGCAAGCCACAGGCTCCTTACACAAACAGTTGCAGAACATGGTTAAAGCTCTTCAAACAACTACTGAGTGCTCAAGTCTTATACAGCAATCTGGTGCAAATCCCAGCCCGAGATGGTCTGATGGTTTAAGCAGACAGGATCAGTTTTGATGCCATTATGATTACATGATGTGGGCCAGCACATAGGGTAATGTGGAATTGCCTAGCTGTTGTCAATCAGTCTCAAATCCCTAATTCTTTTTAAACATGAATTTCTGGCACTTAACTTCAATCCCAAAACCATAAGAGCCCATGCAATGAATTTGTGAAATGTTTCAGCATTTAGCACTGCACTGTAAACAACCTGCTACACAGCATGTTCAATATGAATTAAAGTGTTTTTGTTCCTAGATTTTGCTGTTTAGAAAAGTTTTCCTTTAAACTGGAATGTATGGATATTTCAGTTCCAAGCCAACAGAGCAATATTAACATTCTCACAGGGGTGCATGAGTAAAAGTAATCACTAATAACACTGAGAGAATATCAGTAACTGTCATTCAGGAAAGTTCTTGCCCTTCCCCCTTGCATCCAGATTTAAATACATCATCCTCTTTAAAGTGGGATTTAAAACCCATCAGTACATCTTTCACCTTAAAGAAAGGCCTGTGCATGGTAGGATTGTATCTTCCACTTCTTAATATTGCAGCAGTTTCACAACTCCTGGTGATTGGCAACAAAAAAGTTTAAGGATGTTCTCTCATTTCACTGTGCAAGAATTGAATTAACACAGCATAATAAGCTCTATGTGCAAACTTGTCTTTCTCAAATATTCACAAGAAATATACTCAAAATCAAAGTGTTCACAAGATCCTTGTCTGATTTTATACCCTCCCCTTCATATTGAAACATCTTGCTCTATTCAAGATGTATGATCCTTTTCACCTTCAAATTGGGGAAAATAGGGTAGGAAAAGTAGAATAATGCAGTTTTGCAAACAGTAGCATTTCATCCGATAATGAGCTGAAACAGAAACAGTAAAATCAGTCTTTACTGAGAAAATCTGGGTTTAGGTTTTTAGACTCCATTATTATCCGTCTGTTGCACTCAGTTATCATTAACTTAGTGTTTGTCAGGATCCATTAAGGCCAATTAGCATGTCAACAAGTACAGATAATACAGTTAAATATCCATCTAAAGCCCTTTCATACATGGTATTATTGAGCATGTGCCGAACCCAGCAGCAGAGACAGGCATGTGTACCTCCACGGAGGTGCATGCTTTATTAATACTGACCTGGAAGTGACATTTATACAAGACAGTATTTGAAATTTGGATTATCAATCACTGGAGTAATTCTGAGCTTATGTGGAGACTTATGAAGACAAACGACACAATATAAAACCTTGGATGACAAGAAATAAGTGCTTCAGTGTTGTTTTAGCCATAATATTGAAGGATGTAAGCCAGCTGAAGCATGGTGAATTAATTAATACCTTTGATTAGAGAGGCCAACATGGATGGGAAGAAGCAAGGGAGCACCTTTGGAAATTGAGGTTATAAAAAAAGACCTCAAACCAACAACAACCAACCAAAAGATCTCTCAACCACCAAAACACTCCCCCCTAGCCCCCCACTATAGAAGATTGGGAAATTTCATGTCACAGAGAAATGCATAGAGCAGTAACTTCAACAATATCTTTGGAATCCACCTAAGTAAACCACTAAGCTCATCCACAAACATGCAACAATACAGTTTACCAGAACAAAGTTAACTAAGATGACAGCTGTTTCTTCTGGATGACTTTCAGCCAAATGAATTAACACTTTGCTTAGTAGGAATGCATTCTATTTAAATGTTCTTTAAACACCTCATATCAATCACGTACCTCCGGTTTTCTTGTTTAGGAGCAACACAATATATCAACTAAATCTTGAGTATTTGAATGGATCACTACAATTCCAGCTGTGCTTTTTTTCATGTATAAAGAAATGTGTTTCAGCAATTTAAAAAATTATACTGTAATATATTCCTATATTTCCTTGGATCCATTTGAAAAGTATCACTTCTTCCTTTCCAAGATAAAGACCGAAACTTGTTATACCAAACATTCTCCAGTAACAGCTCCCCAATTAAACAATAAAATACATTATTCTATTAAAGAAATACAGATAACCTTCTAAAGAAATACACTCTAATTCAGTCACAACTTCCAATGTTGTTTGTGAAGTCAAAGCAAACACTCACAAATATCCCTGGTATCACAGAATCCTACTTAGTCTAATATTCTTATATTGATGATACGTACAATATTAATCAAGACTCCAGAAATAAAATGTTAACAAATTTTAAGAAAAAAGGAAAGTAAAGCTAACTAAAGCTTTGTAATGTATATTTAACCTTTTTCTTCATATTTTTTAGTGCTATTGCAGCAAATGCAGATTATAAGAGGAATTATATTGGCTAATCAAAATGATTACAAACATCTCTATAACTTCTCAATGAGATGAAAATTTGACTTTGATGTAAGTACACAACTGCCTCATGGTCAGCATAATGTATTGAAGACCATCACTAGAACATAAATCCCTTGCATAGTTCAGTCTAAACTAACACCCATTACATTTTCCTAAGCATAGTTTCTCTCTGGCTGCCTCCAAAACACAGTTTGACAGCTTGGAGCTGGTTCCTGCAGTAGTCACTGTCCCTGTTTGCACAAGCTAAACTGTCCCAGCTCCTGCAGCACTGAGCCTTCACAGGAGGTTATGGGTCTTTAGATAAAGATTCATAGCTACTACCAGGGAAGGCCTTGAAGATTAATGAAATCTCTGAAGGACTTGAATTTTGTTTCAGTCTTGTTTTTCTCTTCATCTTATTCATACAATTCCCATCTTGGACTACAATTACAAGCAGAAGAAAGAGAAAAGGTAACAAAACCCCCGTGGCTGCTTTCCCTGAATGTGCTGGACCTCAAATGCTTAATACTTTATAGGGCATGTTTCTACAGACCATGTGGAAGATGACATACACCAGATGCAAATCTCAAAACCATTCCACAGTCCTGAACAATTCTGATATTTGCTCTTATTTTTTTCAAGGGCAATTTCTAACTGAGTCAAATAACTCACCCATACAAATTTTATTTCTATATGGGAAAAAAATATGCAAAGAGCAGGAAGAAAACATTCAAATATGAATTCGAATACTTAGAATTTTTACTACATGGGCTGAAATTTTATCAGAATGATAAAATTTGGTATTTATACCCAAACCTCGATCCTATTTTACCCATGAAACAGGAAACACGCAGACTACAAATCTGCCATTTTCCAGATCAAGATGGACACTTGAGAACAAGTACTACAGAAAGTTATAAGACTATGCCTAAAGTAGGAAACTATGTTTTAATTCAGCCTAAATTTATCCAACAAAAAAGAAAATCATTTATGACATAAAGGGAACAGCAAGACTTACAAGGGGAAAAATTATTTAGAGCCTCCCAAAAAGTATCACTACAAAAGCAATAACCCCAGGTCACACCTGTGGTACAGCACTCATTTTTTTTTTCCTTAAAAGCATTTGTCTCCCTTTTTATTTTTTTTTTTTAATGGGGACTTCAGAGGCAGTTGTTAAACTAAAAACATCCCTTTACGTTCGGGATGAAACTAAAAATCAAAATCTTCCTCACTGTAGAGCAATATTACATTTCCCCCCTTGTAGAGTTATTTCATAAAAATGTCAGCTATTAAGTTAACATTATTTAAAGGGCTTTAGTTTGTAGTTACTGAATGCAACCTAAGCCATATCCATAAAGGTCTGACATTGATCCCTGGTTGTATAAAACATGATACAGAGAGGCACTAAATAAATAATCTGTATACTGCTTCCAAAGCATCTCTATTTATCACTGCATTAATGATAAGGATCTGATTTAAAGTGAACCCTAGCAAGGGTCAAATCCGAGCACAAGCTGTAATATGATCTGCAAGAGTGCTGATAACCTGAAACAATATGAAGAAATCCTATCAGATAAATAAAACAAACCCGTTGTCCATTAAATGGCTCAGAAAGAGACCAACAAACCAAATAGGGACTGAAGCATATGTATTTTTCCCCTTTTTTAAAAAAAAATTATTTTATTTTAAAGTAGCACAGAAAAGCTGCACCTGAAGATCAAGACAGTCTAAGGCTAAGGAAACAACACTGAGGAGAATAGCAAAGACTGGTCTTTAAAAAAAAATGTATAGCATTTAGATTTCATGAGAAAGTTTAGATGTGCCCTTCCGACTCTCAGAGACCTCAAGAAATACCACCAAATAATCAAAGGCAATTGTTTTCAAGGCATCACCAAATGTCTGACAGGAACATTCCAGATCATAAAAGAAAATGGTATTTTTTATTTTTAAAAATATATTCATTTTAAATATATTAATTCTTTAAAATCATATAATGTAAATAAAGCTATCTCATGACTTACTGAAGAAAAATCTCATTAATCCTTTTTAAAAAACCCAAAGCATTCACAGTCTTGTGGAAGAAACAGAGAAAAATTGTATTTGATCAGTGTCTGTCATAAAAATGTAAGTAAAAAGAATACAAAATGTAAGTTTGAAGCTGCACACCAACATGGAATGTCTGCCCAGGGTTCTCATACCACAGAGGTTTGTGCAGTTTGCTTTCCAATGTCATTTGGGTTATCAGCCAAGGCAATGACAAGCTCAGGACTGAAACTCAGGAAATTCCCATTCCACACCCATTCTGCTGTCCCAAAACTTCGTTAGACTTCAGAATGTGAAACTAAACAGATCTATTTTGATCTTTTTGCTCGTTTATATTTTTTGTTGTTTGCATTTCAGTAAAAAAGCACCATCCCACCACTTCAGACATGGTTTGAACAAACAAGTACTCTGGCCTGAAGACCACACAGAAGATATGTCAGGAAAGGAAACCAAAGCACTGATAATTTATCCAGACCTCATGCCCATCTTAAAACTTAGAAGGGTTCCCAACTGGTGGTTAGCAGCTTTCTCTGACATTAGAACTACTTTTTATAGCTTATTGAAATGACGATTAAACAAGTATATATTAAACAAGTATATATTCTTAATATATATATACAAGACACAGTGCTAAAAATTACCAATAGACAACTCTTATTTGCACTGCATAGTCTCAGACAAGTTGAGACCACAATTTAAAAGAAGAAAGAACAGTAGCTACAGCAGAAGAAATAGTAGAAAAAAACTTCCATTAGGGCCTCTGTGTAAGGTTTTATTCTGCTGGACACAATATATTGTGTTTAGGTAGGTGCAGAAAACATTTTCAAATTTTCTGGCTCATCCATTTTTGAACAAGGTTTCTTTCCCCTTCAATTCTATACAGCTCTACATAAATAAATGAAAAAAACATATTCTAATTTTTCTGAAAGATAATGGAGAGAGGCTACAGAGGAATATGTATTTGCTAAGCAAAGTGAACATCCCTGTGAACTTTTGCCCTTCTATCAGCTCCACCAGTAAGAATGAAAACAATTAGTAGAAAAAAAGAAAGAAACAAGGTATCTACATAAAATAAAATATATAGATATTAAAAGTTATAAAAAGTAAGTAGTGGAGAAAGAATTAGGAAAACGGGAAGGTTGTGAGCAATGAAAGCCATTTAGAAGTGAAAGTACAACAGCGTGGTAGAGAATTCAGAAGGGGGCAGAGTACAATGAAGACAAGTTGTATGCAATAAGTGCTTGGAAAACAGAAATGTGTTTACATCTGTGCTTTCCTCTAACTGCTGAGTACAGGTTTTATTTTTTGTTTGCCTTTTTTTTTTTTACTATTGTTTACATACTTATCCAGATATTTGAGCACAGTGTGATGGTCAGGTATGAAGAAATGTTCATAATTCAGTTGTAAAAAACAGTTTCTGAAAAGCTGAATGAAGAAATCCCACTCTGGGTTCCAAGATTCATGTTGCCCAGCTTCAGCTATTATATACAGAAAATTATATTTCATCAGGACAGCAGGGGTAGAAACAGCATCTTTAGGCTCTATTGCCATGACCCAGACAATCACCAGTGAGAAAAACACATAGATGGATTATTTAATCATGTGGTTTGGTACTTAAGTTTCAAGTCTTTTCAGAATATTTATAATAAATAAATAAATTCATTTAGGACATATGCATGGGAGAAGACAGTTACTAAGCAATCAAAATGTGCTAATAAATGCATAGCCAACTAGAACTCTGTCTGATTAGATCCTCTACCTAAAAGCACAGGTGTGAGCACCAGGGTTCTACCATACTACCCAAAGTTCCGGGTAAATATAAAAAAATCAGTCACAGAAAGGTGAGAAAGGGATTCAAAGGAATATAAGAAGGACACATGCCAGCTAGCCTCATAATTCTGATCTCCGCCATAATTATTAAACTACGGTTTCAATTACCTTTGAATTCTAATTAATTTTCCAAAAAGTCCCTCTAGGTTTTTCAACCAAGAGATGTGGGCCGGGTATCCTGCCCAATTAAAATCCAGGACAATGGAAGCCAGTTACTACAGAACTGGTGGGAACTGGGTTTTCACAAGTCTACGTGTCTAACAATCTTTTCCTTTTTATAACAACGTACATTATAAACATAAAAGAGTAGTTCCCAAAACAATTCATTTGACAGTCAAACGCTATATGACAGCTTCTTAGCTACAAGTTTTCTGGTGAGAGAGGAGTTAAGTTTGGCCCTGCTGCTTCATTATTCAGGTGCCAAACAATTCACTCCATTCAAAAGAGATAAAAAAAAAGGGGGATTGTATTATTGGAGCAGACAATTCTGTGTGTGCACCATAAAACATACCAGGAAATTTTACATTCAGGTTCTGCCCAGATTTACACCCTCAGAAATGTGATTTAGGAAAAACACAGTGTGTGAATGTTTCAGGCACATAACTTTTATGAAACCTGTATTCTGCTGCCTGGACTTGTGAAAGACAGCTCCTGTGTGTGACTGGGGCAAAGACGAACTGAAGCTTTTTCTCCAAGGTCACTATTAATTACCCTTCTATTCTGCCCACTCCCCATCTATCTTAAGTAAAACCATATTAACAAGATGATTATATACCTATTTAAAGGAATAAAATTATTTATTGTCTGAAACTCCATTAGAACTGGCTGCTCAGGACTCTGACAAGCTCTGCAGGTCCACACATTAAATTGCAAGCAACAGTTTCACAAACATCTGGTTTTCCAAGCTTTGTCCAATTACATCTCTTAGAGAACTCTCTGCAGTTCATTTTATTTCTATGAAACAGGAATTATTTCATTGAAATATCCATTTCAAAGCAAATTTAATGAAAAAACAGTTTTCATTTTAAAAACCTGAGAGTATTAGAAATAGAGCATTGTTAAGGAGGCTATGATAAAAACAATTATTTGTACATTATTCATGATCTTTGGGGCATGAGGGCTTTTTGACTTTTAAAAGACTCTGCAGCTCTAGGCAATTGTATAGTTGTAATTTTGCAAATTGCTTTTAATATGTATTTAGGCAAAACACACTGAAAATTCTTGATGGCTTAGGAAGCCAAAATATTGCACACTGCAGGCCAATTATGTGATCACTCCTGAACTACTAAATATTATTACAAAATCTGAAACAATCAAGGGTACAATATGTTAGTGCTTAGCATATGAGGGATACCTTCATTAAACGAAAAGATTTATCTATGATTTGAAAATTGGGAGCCTGCTGGAGGGCAATATACAATTACAGAGGCAATTATACTAATATAATATACTTGTGATCCTGTCTCCATGCCTTGGTACTGCTACTGCCCTGTGTGCACATGCTGGGAGCTGCAGCCCCTGGAACATGAGGCGTCTGATACAGCCCAGCCAAGCACTGCCAGGAGAGGGCCAGGCAGAGCCCTCTCCCTGCTCTGACACTGTCTCATATCAATATCTGCTCTCCCTGGCAAGCACCTCGGTGTGAATCTAAGGAGGACAACCTCCAAAACTTCAGTCATTTCTTGGAGTTATTGTAAATAAAGTTAGGCTCCTTTTTCTCCATCAGCTGACCTTCCATCCACATGAGGGACCCTAAAGAATACTGTCTCCTGTGTTCTTTGTTGCACATATAGCCCTGGTTTTCCCTACCAATTATCACACTCCTTCAAAACACATATATGATTTATGTCTATGGTCTTTATGTAACCAGATCTACAGCTTGCAGCAAAACCTCTGTCTGCAGATGGATTTTAGGAGTACGCCACACTTCAGAGCACTCACCAATCTCATTGCCCACTGAGAGAGGTGCCCTGCATTGCCTAATACTTTTATAAATGTTTATTTATTACTTTACCATTACTATGAAAAGTCAGGCTATAAAAAACCTTAGAAGATACACTGAAGTAATACAAAAATATTGAATCAAACTAAATTTTCTCAATAACAGAAGAAAAAATTTCAGAAGAAAAAATATTTGATATTAAATTCTGTATTTTAGGTCAAGCAAAACTTTTAATTTTGAGATACTTATAAAGAAAACAAGGGACATGACAAGCTGCATCCACAACAAAGAAAGTTGTCATCTTTCCTCATTTCTCTTTCCCTTCTCCCTTGGACAACACATGCCTAAATCCCTCACTTCCTGGGAATGCCCTAATTATCTGCTTGCAGTGTACAGCTCCACCTCTTGCAGACTTTGGTGCCTGCTCCAGTAAATGTTTATTCTGATTAAGTAGAAGAGGGTCCCAGATCTCCAGCCTAAGGCAACCCCTTGGAGGTAAAAGGTGCAGGATGAACAAAAGCAACAAGAATTTTCAATTTTAAGAGAATGCAACACACACACACACACACATACACACAAATAGGAAAAAAGAATTATGGAAGATTAATTTTGGGTGACCAAATCTATGGGGTTTTTTTCAGTTTCTGTAACATTCAAACAAGTTCCAACAGCTCTGTCACTAAGCCAGTTGAACTCTGCATCTCTCAAAAAGGCATACCAGTCTTGTTTTACTGTTGCAATACTTGTGGTAGAAAGGAATTTAAATCATTAACCACGTAAAATAAATGTTGAATAATTTTATCAAAGAGAACAGAGACTTGTTTTCTACAAAGCCACAAATATGACCTGCTGACATTTACCAAAAAGCTACTTTGTATTTTCTGCACTGACAAGAAATCCCATGTGTTCATACTGTGTCACACTACAAAAGTAAGTCAGCCATGGATTAACTTCCATATGTTCTTTTAATTGATTTAACAAATACAGATAAGATAAAGATACTTATGTGGTATTGTAAAGAGCACAGACTAAGACCTGGTCACCTTCTGCACCTTCCCAAGACAGACCTTTGTGGGCATTTCTTGTGAAAGGAGCCAACTTTACAGCACATATGCAGGAATTGAAGAAAGATGATACACAGGAGAGGGGATTTTCAACCTTAGTTCTTTAATAAAATTAGTACCACAAACTTAAAACTTTCAAAATACTTCCATAATTGCTTTCTTTACAGTTTAAAATAATACTAATGGTATGTTTCCAAGACTAATTGCTATGATTTCACTTCTATGGGGATTCATAATCCATTTTAATCTCTCACAGAACACACCCTTTAAAGTAGAAATCAGCTTTCTAGACACCCTGGAGAACTAGAAACCTTTAAAAGAATATTTTACTGTCCCTTTGCAGACACAATCACTCCCAGCCTGACTAGTTTTCAGATTCACTCTCAGAATGGATGCAGGGGCTGGTTTCTCCTTGGTCACACCACATTACATGCTGAGACAGTGACGGTCTGTGGGAATTTAGTAACCCGTTCAGAATTCTACATTTTATAAGAGAGAAAATGTCAGATGTGGTCAGCCTCCTACCCTTTTATGGCTGACTTTTATTATTCATTCCTGCCTCTTACTGCCTACACCTCCTGAGCAAATGTTCAAAATTCTATTCAAATTGCAAAAGCCTACTTCCTCTGCAGAGAATAATAGATTCAAAGGAGGACAAGTGTTGTTTATTAGCAATTATCATGAAAGTCCTTCCTGTAATTAACCTCAGCTTCATGGACACTACTATTTGCACTTCAGCTCTCTCATAAACAGTGGCTACATTTCCATTATTGTTAGGGAAGATGAGTCATTGCAGAAGAATGCTTATCTCAAGTCAGTTTTAACTAGCTTTTGTCTGCATGAGATATTAGTCACTGGTACCTACAAGATCACAAGAAAGTCTGGATTTGGGCTTCTTTTTTAAAAGCCTCTTTCCTCTTCCCCTTCATATATCCAGAATTTGTCAGTAACAGCATCAGGGCTGAGAAGTACATAAAATACTCTTTTGAATTAAATGTACACTTTGCCTGTATGATCACTGAATCATAACCAAGAAGAATTCCAGATTCAGCCCAGCTAATGGGAGGTCTAAGACACTGAAAAACTCAACATTTGCTCTGTAGGCCATAAAGAGACAATGGTGAAGGATTTGTTTTAACATTTTTCAAGCTCTCAAAGAGAGCTGACCTACAAATCAGTGATGTATGCCTTTGGTCTGATGAAAAAAACTCCCAAACAACCCCCCACTTTATTCACAAGACACAATCATATATGAGAATACCATGACAATTCACATTCCTAGATTTTTGTTTCATGCCACCCTTTTCATTTATAATTGAACTGTCTCGACATGAGGTGTTACTAAAAACCCTTATCACACACAGAACCTAAATGTATATCTCAGTTCCCTGAAACTTAAAAGGCTAAAAAAACCAGTCGCTTCTCATGACCTAAAAATACATACAGGAAAAATTTCTGTACCTCAGAACTATTTGCAGGTATTCACCACAAGACCTGGGCCCTTCTGAAGGGTATTCAAGAACATCTTTCAATGTTATAAAGAATACATAAACAGAAGGAGTACACAGTAAAGTTAAAGCTTTACTAGTAATACAGTATTAAACAGCATAGTTGTAATTCTTGCAATCTGACTGTATCCTAAATTAAAATCTGATTCAGGGGGCATAGCATTTACCTTCACTACTTATTTAGCTACCAGGCTACCGAGCAGAACTCCTAGAAAAATAAAAACATCAATTAAGACTACCTGGCACTTGAAATTCTTCCCATACTCACTGCTTTGCGTAATTTCACTTCACATTCCCAAGTGCTAATTCCAGAGAGCTACATCAAAGCCTGCAGAAATTCATGTAAACTGTGAGGTCAGAGATGAGAATATTCCTTTATTTTAGATGCAAGTTTACTGGGCATTTGACATTTTACTGTTATTTTCCTCTTGTGGGAGATGCTGGGTAACAGCAAGTCAGAAGAGTAGACCTGGAGCACTGCATGCAAAAGCATCTACATTTGTACATCCATTTCATTGCAAGGGTAAGTTTTAGGGAAAAAATCCACATTTTTTTCTTTTTCTTTAAGCATTTTCTTAATGCTGTTGGTACAGATTATGTTTGACCCAAATAAGATCAAATGCCATTCTCTTGACAAGGTATTTTTCAATGTATACAGTGAACCAACTGCAGACATAAATTGTGTACAAGCTTGTTTTTTTCTTTCCCAGTGGGAGTGGCAACTGAAATCTGGACCTTTGCCACGCTGGTCGTGCAATTCAGATCACAGTACTTACAGAGACGGGATGGTCAGTGCACCAGCATACTAATGCATCTGACTGCCAGACTGGCCATTGTTAGTGTTTTATAAATTAAAGTAAAACCACAGTTTAATGTCAGACCATTCCACATAATTCTAGAACTGAAACATAACTTCTGGTCTCACCACCCATGTCTAAGTGATAGTTTTGTAAACTCACTGTTCAAGTTTTCAGCTGCCCTAGCAGTGGCATTGAAGTTTTCAAATATATTAGAAAGAAAACAAACATTTCCTATCCTTTTATTTTTTCTTTATTTTTTCTTTCCTGAAGCCCATGAATATACAACTCTATGGTTTTCAGTTGTGCATAAGAATTATCTAACAGTTTGTACAATCAGTTTTTGGTTAAGACAAAAGAGGAATTAGCTATGTAATAACGTAACAACAAGCCTAAATAAATCACCATTGAACTTACACGACTTGCCACAACATCAAATGTGATTTTTTAAATGAGTTCTATTCTTTCAGCAGTAATGCACTGACATATTAAACAATTTTAACAGTAATAAGAAATAAATCACACACAATTGGACTATAGCACATTACTTCTCAGTATCACATGAAAGTTAAAAAACTACTTATTAAATTTGTATTTGAAGTTTAAAAAGCATTTTCATATTCATGAAACTTTAAGCATAAGAATAATTTTTCATGAAGAAAAGGGGAAAAAAATCACATGACAAGGTATGGACGTTTGGAAAAGCTGCTATGATGACCTCTACATTTTCAGAGAAAAGGGAAACACTTTTAAAAGATGTTACTAGTTTTGAAATAATGTCTCTTTTTGCATGTGCGTTGGGAGTAGGAATAACTTTTCAGCTTTAAGGTACTGACAGGAGTTATACTGAATAAGCTCTGTTAGCTTTCCCTTCTGTGCAGCCTTTAAAGCACACTTAATTATAACGAAATGGTACTTTGCTCTGTCAACAAGTTGTGAAGTCACTTGCTCAACCTTTTTCCTTTCATTCCCTCTGCTATTCCTCTTCTCTGGACCTGTTTAATTTTTGCATTTCCTGATTTTTATCTCGGGGAAAACAAAAGGCAGCTGCACTAAGTTACATGAAACAGCAAAGTGACTCTGCTAGTTAGTGATTTGCAGGTTCTAAACAGTGAGTTGTGTGAAATGAAAAGGGGAGTGTCATGTTGCAAAAACTCTTTTCTCTCCCCTTTCTACAGCTGTATTTCTAATCAGTAGAAGATACATCTTGCTGGGAGTCAACCCCCTTTTTCTCTGCACATTCTTAACCTTCTATCTTATGCATGGATCACTGGTTAGCTTAGAAATGCACAGACACAAAAGGGGGAGCTGACATGTGAGGTTTGATGGCAATAATGGCTGTTTATAAGCCTAATCCATCACATTTAGTGGACACCTCCATTTTTGTTCCTCTGAAAAGGTATAAATAATAAAATGGTATAGCTTCGGCTCAGAGGTGCCTTGGTAAATATTTTAACTATTTACAAGATCACATCAATAACAAAAGAAGCATCTGTACCATCCATACAGAGGCCTCTGAATCATTAGAATAGTACCCAGATGGTTCTTACAATTCATCAACAATAAAATGTCTTCATGACAGAGCTTTTGTGACATCATTGATATTTTTATATGCCACTGTTCAATACTCCAAACTCGCATTCTTTTCCACAAGAACATCTTAGTAAATATTCTGTCTTTCTCAAGGAAAAGAAAAAATCCCCCAAAACCTTAACATAAGGGCCCCCCCATAAGGTATATCCAACTGCAACCTTCTCCCCAAATAATCAAGGATCCAGATTACTAATATCTGGAATACATCAAGGTTAGCACTGAGTCAAATCCCATGATAAACTGAGGCTACTACTGGCCACTTGGGCAGTAGCAGTTGACAGTTTTTCCTTGATTTTACTTTGCTTGTATCAATATCACATCCAAACAGCACCATGTCAGGGACAGTAACAAAAGGGAGGAAAGGAAATTCAGCAGCTACAAAATTAATTTGATGAGTTTCCTATTTGAGATCTAACAAATCAGCTCTGGGGATAAAGTGATGTTTATTCTATTTCTTCATAAAACAAAATACTTGGAAGTGGTAACACACAGGTATAGAGACAGATCTTCTTTTTATCTAGGTAGAGGCTTTGGGTACCTGAGGTTTAGGTGCCAAATCAAAAAACATAGGAGTAAACCATGCAATTTTAGAAAAGTGTTGAATATCCACTTGTTAAATAAATTATATGCTTAAAATGCTTCATACTAAGTCATTAGTCTCGTTGAGTGATTGTAGCTGAAACTGGTAACAATTTTTAATAATGTCAGTCTCCAGTTTTTGGTTGGTTTTCATCTTATTCATTCATATTATAAATCAGTCTTAAATAGTCTTGCATAAAGAATTTACTCAATTCCAAAATATTCTTTAAACATTGAAGTTTCAGTCACTAAAGTTAAAAATCTCTTAAATGTTACTTCAAATGGCTTAAACTGTTATTTTACAATGTCTATATATCAGTACTAAATCTTTTGTCACTAATTGATCAGAATCTTGATAAAATAATTGAATTCCACCAACATAAAATGTACAGAAAAACAAACCTAAAAAAATGAGGGTTTATTCTAAAGAATATGATTATATCCATTTTTTACATCCCTGCACACACCCACAAACACTTTCTCAGAAAGATGGGAAAACACGTAACAGAAGAATGCTAACAAAAAATAACAAAACTACATCTTTTTCATATTAGAAATGCCCTTAGATAAAGTTTGAACCACTTCTACTTCACAAAGATAAGAAAAATGGCATAGAAGTAGAGCAATTCAGAAGCATTCCTGAATATCAATGCTACCCCAATTCCAAAATTTGGTCAATAAAATTAACAGCCGTCCTTTGAATGGAATATCACACCTCTAAATGAGTTCAAGCTGGTGCTGTTATTGTCCAGTGGAATGTGAGATTTACATTTCACAGCTCCTCACCAAAGTAATGAATGAATCTGATCTCATAAACAAACAATTCCAGTTTCATGTTATTTCAATGGCCCTCCAACAATGTGTGCCCCCACAAAGAAAAATATTTATCATGTTTGTGCTCAGCTCCAATTGTAAATGGGACCGTAATAAAACGACACCATAAAAACCATTTTCACAGCTGAGTTTGCAATTTAATAAACAGATGCAAACAACAGTCTTTGGAGATCAACAGTTAAAAACAAATTAAGTAGAAGACTCCCCACATCACAATGGGAACAACTGGAATGGCCTCCGGCAATATTTAGTAGAGTCACAAGGTATGTGTCCTTGGACTTTCCACAGACATCAACCTTTGAAGTATGTTATCATGACACCAATGCAAATCAGTCAGATGATTTCAAGGAAAGGCCAAAAGCAACTTGCTTTCTTTGCATGGTCCTAAATATTAAATAATTTCTCTGCAAGCACCAAATATTTTCATACTTGCTCTGTGCTGGCCTATATAACATTTCCCATCCATTCTGTTCCTTACTCTCCATTCCTCTAGGAAAAAGCCACTAATGTTTTTTTTTTTTTTTTTCAGTGGAAATGTTATTGTTCATTTTGAAAACTCTTAAAAATAACATTTGAATGCTGTGTTGGATATCATGCAGAGTTTTCAGAAGTTCACACAGGTAGCACAGTTCTTGGGGTTTTCACTGAAGTCAGTGAAAACATATGTGAGAAGAGTTAAACTGAGTTCTTGAGAGTCAAACTTTCAAATAAGATACTGTCCAAGGATAATTGTGCACAGTATTCCATTGCAAATGTATTTTAATGAGTCATTGAAGACATGCATTAGATTATCATGACTGGCCAGAGATTTCAAAAGAGCTCAGTAATTCACCAGCTAAACCTTCTCTCCTCAGTAAATATGAGTCTTGGTATTCCCTAGAGCACCGTGATAGGACATTAGATCAGGAGCAGTGCAGTGGAAGGGATGTAGACAGACAAGAGCCCAGATTTGCAGTGAGATCTTGACAACATGCCTGCTCTCTCTGGATTGCAATCAGGCTGCACCACTGCCAATATTCCCCTTGTATGTGGATATAAGTAATTAATTCCACGAAATGATAAGTGGTGGCATTCAGTTTTATGTTCAGAAGAACTACTGCTTAAGGTGACTAAAGGTAATAGTTTAACACAACTATATTTCTGCAGTAAAACAATTACATGATTATAGCTATCAGAAATCCATACTGTGACCTGAAGTCCTTAAACTAAAATACACACACACACACACACACATATATATACATCTTCACTTCCTTCTATGACTGGCACAGTCTTCTTCATTGCTAGTAACCCCAAATGAGATTTAGATTTTAATATTGCTTAGGCAAACAAAGTAATTAAACTTAAAAGTCTTCTCACTTTATAGGATCCAGCATGTGACATACTTCAGCTTAGTATTTATTCCAGTATTTGGTATCCAATGCACTAATAAGAAAACAAAGTGATAAAAAAAATATGCTTTCCCCCCCTTCTAAAAGAAGTCTCCCAATAAAAACGAGTTTTAATGAAAAACTGTACTTCAACACTCTGACCTGGCCAATGGCCCACACAAGGACTCTGCCTGACAACAGACTCTAAATATAGTATCAGGAAAGAAGAAACTAGCCTGTGCTAAAATATATTGTTTGTCCTTGGCAGATTCTCTGAATTAATTAAGAATTAATTTGGCCTTTTGAATTGTCATGAGAATCTTCTGATATATGTACAATTATATTTTGATGGAAGTAATGTAATAGCTAAATTGGAGACTGAGAAGAGGTTCAAGGGAAACGTCTTCATCTGCAAAAGTTCAAAAGGTTTGAGGGGGCTCCTGCTCTTTGGGATAGAACATACTGAGGATCCCAGCAAATTTTGTCACAATAACCTTTGCTGAAAGACCACGGGCAGATAACACAGGGACACATGAAGCATTTTCAAACTGCCTAGGTCACAACTTTTGTCTATACACTTCTGATTGGGATAAATAAATGAGATGGGTTTTGAAAGTCAAATGGTGAATCCCTCTCCCACTGATCTAGATCAAACTGCTCTGATTATCAAACCAATGACACGATAATAAAACTAATTCTTAGTTTGAGGATTCTGCACATGCATTTTAGGTTCACATGTAAGTTATATTCTTAGAGAGATCTTAAAACCACAGGTGGCTTGGAATACAGTATAATTTTGCACACAGCCCTGCTATGTGAACATACACATTCATTTTAGAGGAAGTATTTGTGAAATATGTGCTACTCAAGGAGAATATGAATTAAAGTTTAGGTAAATGTGTCACAAAAAATGAGCTAATTGATGCTCCTCTGAAGAGCCAGTTAGAACAATTTTACCAAGAGACTACAACAATTCATAAAGCGCACTTTTAAAAAGTGATCTAAGAATGTGAACTCTAATGCCTCTGTAACCAAGAATCATTCCAGAAATTAATGATAACTTTTATGGTAGTTTAAGTCATAGACCTCTAATCTCATCAGATGGTATTTTGAACACTGAAAGAAGCGTCTACTCCTCCCAAAACAAAGTTAGTTCACATTCCTTTAAAATTAAAATAGAACTGAACACAAAACTGCAACGCTTGTAAGCATCCCTTCCATGCAGTCAGGTAGTCAGCTGAGCACACCACACACTGCATTTTTAGCAGTCTTTTTAGTCTGCAGAGAAAAAGCCAGGTAGCAAATTGCTTCTCAGGTGATTATGCAGGCTCTGATCCAAAGTCCACTTACATAAACAGGAACATTCCCATTCACTTTAACAGGCTTTGGCTCATGCTCCAAGAAACGCACGTTTCGCTTACATTCCAGGCTAGCACAGCTCCACTTAATTATTAAACATCTGAGAACTAGCTGGACATTTCTGTATAATAAAATTTCCAGTAACTGATAAGAAAATGCCATTACATTTTTTTCTCAAGTGAAATTAATGCTCATGGCAGATGTGACATCGACATCTTGAAATTCTACATTTTGATGTTGGAAGCCTGTACTCAGGCTGGCTGCAGTTGATGGCTGAATTTCTCTTTAAGACAGTGACAGTATGAGAAGAGGACTTCACCACAGCTGAGCTCTTCAAAGTTTGCATTTGTTTGAACTTGCAGTGTGCAAGTGTATTATTGTCAAAATGGGAGATTTTATCAGACAAATTCAATGTAAGTTGATGGGTGTTGTATGCCAAATCCACAAAGGATGTGAATCTGATATAAGCTGAGTCTTTACTGAGAGATATGAACATTTACAAATCTGAAAGCTCTCACGTCAGTCACCACCACAGCAATCGGTATCTAGATCAGACAGACTGCAAATGGAAAACACTGCACAGATGTTTCAAGTTTGATATGATTTTTTAGCTTCCATCTACTTTTACAGTCATGATTTTAATATTTTATATTTAATACAAATATATTTAATATTTCCAACAGTTGTTTGTAAAATATCCCACACTTGTTCTAAATTTAATTTGGCCTGCACAAGCTCTTGCAGGCTTTCCAAATATTAAAACTTAGGTGGAAAGCAAGACATAACAAAGATGCCATCAACTACTCACCACTTCCTTAGTTTTGAGGTCATTCTATGCAGGACTAATATGTATCAGGAAAAAAAGTTAAGCAGGCTGTGGAATGCTACCTGAAAATGGTTCTGGAAGACTGACACCCTGTCCTCTTCCTTCCTCTCCCGTGTGTGCAATCTGCTTTGATGACAAGTTGAAGACAGTTTTTTACTTCCACTGAATTCTCTTCACACTGTGGTGTTTCTGTTTGTTATATCACTTTGCTACTAAGGGTTTGCCAGAAAGCTAACACAAAACACAGGTATCACGTTAAAAGAATTTGTCCTAAATATTTAACAGTTTCTAGGTATTGTTACACCAGCTAAAGCCTTTTTCTTGCAACAGATTGCTGCTGGAGACAAAATCACAGCCTAGGGCAGTATCAGCACATCCCTTCCAGGATCAAGCAAAAAAGACTCATCAAACTGCAAAATGGACAGACGTTGTGTTCCAAGACAGCAGCAATTCCCAAAACACTTCCAAAACCAGAATGAACAGATGAGTGATTTACAGCTTTTAACATATGCACAAGACCTATTCTCATCTCAGTTGGTATGAGATGTCTAAAGCTTTTAATGACAGAGGGTTTGATCACAGGAGAGCTTCATTCTTCATTCAGGCAGTGCAAACCCAGTGCTAATTTTGGAAATGGTAGGGCTGATCCAATAAAACTGTGTGTATTGACATCACTATAAAACTGAGGTCATAATTTGACCCCTTCATTGCAATAAGGGTGGTAAACCCCTTACCAAAAAGACCTATTAAAATAAACCTTACCATGGAGAAATATTCATAGCAATAGAATGAAATAACTGTTTCAATAAGGATTTTACCACAATGTCTTCAATTAACAATATAATAGCCTTACTTGCTATAATTTGCATTAGACACTAAACATAAGGCTAAAAGATCAGATTTCTTAGGGTTCATGGTCTTTTTCAACTTCATCCCTTCATCAAATGACTATCAGACATATTTCATGCTACAGTTTATGCCTCAGTTTTCCTACTAGTAATCTGAGAGGAATAATAAATTCTTTCTTAGAAATAGTTCTAAACCTCTTCATTATCTACATAAATTAAATTTGTATTGTTATTAGTTATCTACAACAAATTATTACTTTGCCTATTGCCAACAGTTTTCAAATAACACAGCACATAATCCATGTGTTTCATAAGTTTAGTTTACTGATTTTAGTAAAAAAGGTCTCTTAAATTAAATGCTGCTATCCATTTTATTGCTTAGCTTGTACTTTGCTTATTGCTGTGTGTCTGCCAAATTCATCTAATCAACACAACAATCTAACTACAATCAAAGACAGTGGGAGTATTTATAAATCCAATCTGCTGCAGCAACTATGAAAGAATACAGACATTACAGTATTCAGTAATAACAACCCAGAGGGAATCAGCGTATCTGCTGTCTTCAAAACTTTTTTTCTATTCCTTCCATAATCCCATTCGTAGCTTTCTTATGGGTAAACAGCCCTGCTACCTTTAAAGGCATATTGCATATAAAAATTTAAGCTAAAATATCAAAGTAAAAAACTAGTAAGTCCATATTTCCAACACATTATGCCAACAGCGCTAACCCTTATACAAGAGAAGGCATGTACTTTCTGCCTATGAAAAGGAAAGACCATATATTGTGGCTTTTTTCCTGTCCAGATACACTGCACACATCACTTGCACTTGACAGTAGATCACCTGGATGCTGGAAGCAGATTTATTGTAGGGATGCAGCTCGTGGGCAGGAGATGGGGCAGCAAATGTCTAAGCAGCACCAGATATTTAAACTTAAGTCAGTCCCCAAACCCACATCTAATTTACTTCAACTGGCAAGCCACTGGGCTCACATGAGACAGAAAGTAAATATATAAAAGCTCAGGGAACAATCTGTGAGTTTTGTTTTGAATATGGTCTTGGATATGATCGGACAGCATTATATGGCCATGGCCATGTAGCCTGTAGGGCAGATGCAGAAATATATCCTAATTCTCCAGGGCAACTTAAATCCATTTTCTTCCTACAGACGATGCTTCTACTTTCCAGCCTTCTTAACCAGTCTACTCTAGCCTGCTACTTTTTATTCCCACTTTGCTGTCAACCCATTTGTGGTCTGATTGTGGTCTCAGTCTCATCTGCATTAGGCAGAAGTGACTCCTGTGACTACACAGGTGTGAGATCAGAAACCATCTCAATGTACAAGAAAAGTGAGGTATCAGATTCAGGGTAGTTACAAAAACATTTTCACTGTATATGGAGCTGTGTTCAGGAACATTTTACATTTCTAAGGTGTTGCAGTTCTAATATGTTGGACCAGCTTCAGCCAGTGTAAATTAAGCAGACTTTGCCTTCAAGGGATGATACTGGATTATTCTGACTCGTAACACAAAGCAATGGTGACTTACCTGATTTCTGTTCTCTCAGTAACACTTCCCAAATATTACATTTTAGTGCTTTCCTAACAAATTATTGGACTGCCACTACAGTTTTGAGAAAGATCTGGCCTTTTCTGGCACCATTTCACTTAAATGTTGTGGGGCTGCCTACTAATAATTTACACAGAACAACTCACTCTTCTCAGCAAGCTTGAGTTGCCTTTGAGTGGACCTGTCAGAAGACATAATTTTGCCAGAGCAACTGAAGTTCTAAGGGAAAAAGCTATTTGCTTATTTGTTTGTTTCAGACCAGTTGAATGTTTTAGATTGAAAAACACCTCTAGGTTTGATGGATTCACGGAAAGAACCAACCTAACCATACTTTAGAATCAACTGTCAAGTAATATCGTGGTGCAAAAGAACAACTGTCCTGATTTATATGACCAGCAGAGCACACCCCAAAAGTTGTGTTAACCAATACCTGGGTTAACCACTATTGTTCAGCCAATTTTCTGTCATTTTAAGGTTTGTGTTGGTAAGACTTGCAGTACTTGAACTTTGCAAGAACTTAATGAAACAATGAAAATATGCAAGGAGAAAGTATTATTCCTTGAAATGGAAAAGATTACAAGAGAGTAAGAAATTTAATTCAGAAAATGAACTTTTTAGAAACAACTGAATCCGCAATCAAGGCAAAGATCTGATAAAAACTGAGTAAATAAATTCAAGTTCATAATACCTGAAGAACAGTTCAACCATATCATTGTCAGGAAAAACAAATACAAACTTGCCCCAAAGCAAAACAACATTAGAGAAATCAGGAAGAGGACAGATAGACAGACAGTAAGTTATGGACATAAAACTCTTTGTACCAAAACCAATTAACCCTAACCTAAGGCAAACCTTTTTCTTCTAGCCCTTCATTTAAAGGTTTTACAATTTATAGCCTGTGTTTCTCAGGGGAGGTCTTGCTCTGCTCTGATTTCACATTTCACAGCAGCACATGTGTAATCCTGCTGCAGCACAGAGCACATGATCCAGCTGATATCAGGAAATCCATTTTTCACAAGTTGGAAACACACTGGAAGTGAGATGTAACCAGAATTCAACTACAACAGGCCATATGAGAATGTTTGCAGAAATGACAGACTGGGGTGATAATCATCAGAAGTCTGTCAGTCCCATCCCATCCATCTGATAGTCTTGGAGGGGAAAAAACCAAACAAAACCAACCCACTACACTATTATTTGAAAGACAGCTAAACTTTTTAAGTGGATGTATAATTGTCATTAACACCAAGACCCGAAATTGCAATATGATAACCATTTCATTTACTGCCTTAAAGTACCCAGACAAATATGCTTTAAAGTGCCCACAGGGTAGGAGTAAGTCACCAACTTCATAGAGAAACTCCGCCCCAGCTTGCATAAATGTGACTGTTTAATGACTTTTAAATTTGGTATGATCTCAAATCAAAAGCAAAATACCCCAGTATCTAATCTGACTTCAGGATAGAACTGCTCTAACGAAAGAGTTCAGAAGAGGATGTACTTCACTATGCATTTGTAGATGCAGGCAGAGAGGAAAACAAATCTCTTCTAGAGTAATTGTAAAACCACAAAACCTAATTCATGCCATGGAATTCATTAAGTCAGTTTAATAATTCCTCAGAAATGCTTACTAAATTCTACAGTACTTAAGAGCAAAAAAAAAAAAAAATCAGTTTCCTTTTTCCTTTGTTATCATACAAATGTTTATATACATATGTAGTATTATGTATTTCTACAGATTCATAGCAAACATAAGCTGATGTAGATGACACACATCTTTAAAGTAAATGTACCTTTACATTTGTATTCTTAAAAAAAATTAGATGCAGCTTCCTTATGAAAATTTATATAAGAATTAAACATACAACTTGCACAGTTTTAAAATATGTTTATCTCATCCATACTCAACTTATGGATCATGTCTTTGCTGAGCTTTATCTTGGGAGAAATATTTTCTAAAGTTTCCACCAGCTTTCTATTAATTATATAGTTATTTTTACAGTAAAGGGTCTTGGTAGGGAAAGAACTTATCTTCTGTCATGAATTCAGAAACATATATATATTTATGTATATATATATGTATACATATAAATACACATACACACATGAACTAGGAGCACCCATAACATCAGGGAAAAACCCAAATAAACTGCCCTTTAGAACAGCTTGATCCAGCCAACTTTACTTGCTGTATCCCAAAGCTACACTGTAAGCAGGTGGAAGTACAATTTTCAAGGCTATATATTCTTCTCTTACATCAAAACCATAGAAACACCTGTGCTAAACAACTTTTGATTTCCCATTGTGAAAATAGCTTTTAAAATTACC
Source organism: Pseudopipra pipra (assembly GCF_036250125.1). Classification (NCBI taxonomy): domain Eukaryota; kingdom Metazoa; phylum Chordata; class Aves; order Passeriformes; family Pipridae; genus Pseudopipra; species Pseudopipra pipra. The sequence continues at coordinate 11,702,904 of NC_087562.1, forward strand.
CTATTTCTTGGAAAGGAATACTGGTCCCATGATGGACTGGAGTAAAACAAACAGGGATACTGGTTCAAAGACAAATATTTTTATTTTATTATATTATGTCTACAAAGTTCAGCTGTGCTTCTTATACACTGATACATGCTTACTTCTGAGTATACACTATACATCTTAAAAGTGACTAAAAACTCAAAAAACAACATATTTTTCTAGTGATCATCTAATTATCTGCTGAGTTTAAAACCCAGCTTATTTAAGGCAATAAAATGAAAAGCTAGTTTATAAACTGTTTCATGGTATAAATGACCAGCCCACCAGCAAGCCTAAGCTGTCATAAAAAAAAAGCTTGTTCTAGCATCAGATAATTCATGATTATGCCTTCTGTTTTAAATTAAGATTTTAAGAACTTGAGCAAGAAGATGGCTTTTCTTCTCCCTCATTCTCCAGTGGAAGACATGGGTCCCTTATTACATCTCAATTTTAAGAATTAGTGTTTTTTCTGTATATCCAAATTAAAAAAAAAAAATCAACAACCAAACCTTTTTAGATCTTCTTACACGGTTCATTACACACCATTTATGAACATTTTTGTTAGCACTTCACTGAGAAGTGTCAGGTTAATAATTAGATCACAATTGTTTTCAGTGACATTTGTGAACAATAAACATGGATCTAGCAAGTTCCTCAGGATCCCAAAGATCCCTGTTATGGGATGCTCGTGTGTCCATCTTTACCTGAAATCTCAACCTATGAGCAGCACAGTGCAAATTATTCCCTTCTGGGAAGCAGTGTTCTGTGCAAACAGATGCTGCTGAACAGAAAATAGGCTCAAAGCACTTGTGTTTATTTGATCTTGTGCCTTACAGAGCATTTAAAAAATTATTTTCCATAAATATATTTTTGTAAATAATTTAGCACTTTTTAGTGATCTGTTTCCCAATGTAAGCAATTTAAGTTACTGGATCATCACATAGATTAAAGAACTGCTTATCATGTAAAGAATCCATACCAATAATAAATTTTTTGTGGAAAGAGTAGACAGTATTAAGATTACATTTAATATGTATGAGGATACTGTTTGTCATCTAGAGCCTATAAAAGACATCCCTCTTTTTATGGTAATATCACCATCATACACTTCTTAATGTAGAACAGGAACCATCAGTCTCTCACTTTCCATGCTTAAATAACTTTATTATCTGACTCCCTCCCTTGTCCACGAGGGATTATGTATGATCACACAATGTTCATGTGTCTATGTTCCCACAACGTACTCTGGGCCCAAATAACTCTTCTATGCATTTTTGCAGAAGACAACTTAGAAGGTCTCTACAAGTTTACCCAACCTGTCCTCCTGCCTAAATAAGGGTCAGTTACGCTCTGAGCCACTGACTTTAAAAACCTCCAACGACGATGTAATAGCATTTTGGAAGCACGTTCATGCTAATATTTGTGCCTCAATAAGCCTAGTTTAGAAGTTGTTTTTAAATGTATGAGTTAAATATCTTGTCTTAATTTCAGAGATGAATGTCTGGAAGTGTTCCCATTAATGGACTCATCTTCGGTGTGTTCAGTGAGTTACCTGATTTTAAGTATTTTAGGAAAATAAAGGGAGCAACATCTACTGGACATGAACTCTGAAAAACAAGGTTACTATTCTTCCTCTCCCCAGCCTCTTAGAAGGAACTGGGTAAGAAAGGTGCTGCCTAAGGCAAACACACTGATCAACTCTTAATGGATTTCAGGTAGGATCCTCAATATTTGTGCTCTGTGCAAGGGAATACAGACTGTGACAGATTGTTTGCTTGCCTGTCTACAAACACCACTAGAATTGTCTAAACAACCTACAAAGATCTATCATCTAGTCCCAAACTAAAATTACACATGATAATGTTATATCCCAGGGATTCTGGGACTTCCCAAACTATTACTACATCGGAGGAGATGAAAAATTAATCTCTGCCAAAACACCAAAGAGAGTGAGCTCAGAAGGGCTTATTCAGGTCAACTGTTTCAAAATAGAGCAAGAACCTATTTTACAGAAGCCTGCAGAGTTGGATACTCCACAGTATCCAACCTCTCTGGGTAATCCATTCTGGTACTTGACTGCATTTGTTCCACACCTGGCTGCTAACACAGATTGTTTGCTGCTGCTGTGCTGTGCTGAAATTCAGCACAGATCAGGACTGAGCTCAGCTTTGCCATTCCGAATTTCTGATTTAAAACTTGTGTTTATATACTTCACCCATTAACTGGAAGCTATGCTGTAGCTGGAACTATAAATAACCAGTATACCAGAAATGGGAAGAAATCGAGTTGTAAAAAGGGCATAGAAGCAGTGCTGAAATAAAGTAAGTTGGTAGAAAATAATATAGCAAATCTCATTAACACATTGTGGAACAACCTTGTAAGTTAACAAAGACAGATATTTAAAGCATGTTTAATTGACATGCAGTTTTTCAGTATATACACCAAGGAAAAGTTTATAGTATAAAAGTACTGACAACTGGAAGTTATCTACAGAATTTTATAAGAAAGTACTTGCAGATGGAAATGTAAATTACATTTCAGACAAAACAGCCAGTGCAATAAAAGTGGCTTTTAATAAAACATGAGTGCAGTTGGGTTTTGCCAGTTAGTTTCAGAAAAAAACATAATTATTTTTTTTCTAGCTAATATGTATCACTGAACAACTGCACTTTGCTATTGTACATTCTAATTATTTTGATTAGTTATAGTTTTTGTTTTAAAAATGTTTTATTAATTAGATTCTTTTGAAATCAAGACATATGTTTCTTTCAGCTACATATTATGACCTAAAAGTATAAAGACTTTGCAGAATTACTCTTACATATCCTTGGAGGGAAGATTAAAACAAATTAGACAGCTCACTTCTTAAAACATCCAAAATATCACTAACAACTGCACAACAGCAAAAGCACCAGTTGTCAAATAATATTTAATTAAGCTTATTTTGGAAAACAAAACTAACTTGAATCTTTGACAGGAAGAGTTGTCAGAGGGAGCACTCATTTTCAGATAAAACAAACCATTCCAGCTTTTGCAGACAAACCTTGAACAGATGTCATGTATACATCCTATCTCTGTGGCTGGAAACGTGAACAAGGTACAAGAAAAAACTATGGAGAGCCTACAGTACACTCTTACTACTATATCACAGAGAAAAATCATGTATTCACATACTTCAAGTCAGTAAATAACATGAAGGCACTGGAATTATTTGAGCATTTAACGTAGATGCATTCTTAGTAAAAAGATTAAAAAGGTCACTTGTTCTCTGTCATGATTAGCAATGCAATACCAACTCTCAGAGGAAACAGTTTCTCAGCCTACAAGAAGTCAGCTTGAAGAAATAAATGTGATACTGAATTTGAGAAAGACTAAAAACCTGGCAAATAAATTGCTAATGGATATGTTCAATATTTGACTGTTTCAGTTCAAAGGGAGTTTAGGAAAGTTGAGGAATTCTGAATACTGGGGTTTTTTTTCACTGACATCAAACAGTGAATTCAAAGTGAAGCACAGTTCTCCCAGAAAGAGGAGCACTAGATACAGCAGTCAAGCAGATCAAATGTCATCCTGAAGTATTTTTCAAGGGTATAAGTTGATAAAAAATCTTCTCAATCTCTATTTCTGACTGCCTGTGTTCAAGTAAAAACTGGATTGCACCAAAACTTGCTTTGAACTGATTGAAAGTGACATTGGAAATAACAAGTAAAGGTAAGGAAGGATCAAGGTGAAAAGGAGGGCTCACCTATGAAAAAAGCCTCCTGCAGATTTGTCTACTAGAGCAAGAAATAAAAATCATGCACTGAGTTCTTCTTGAGTGATGACCATAATAAGGTCAATATCAGTACAGCTGCAAGAAGTGACTGTCACCAAACTTTGAAGGCAATAATATATATTTTTATTCAATATTAAAAATGCAAGCTGTCTGTTCTCAGTCATCATGACTTTGATCCACCAAAGCTGAGTGTAGATCTTGCCATGAGTCTCCAAAATATAAGTGGGTTTTAAGGAAATGTATAATATTATATCTCAAACACAAAGGATATGATGATGTCCATAGGAACAGTGCTGAAGAGAAAAGAATTCTGAAGTTTAAACTTTGAAAATTTTAATGAGTGTCTTTTTTGTCTATTGCTTTGAAAGCCTTTCTTGCCTGGTGTGCTCACCCCATTTTGAGGTAGAATTCCCTCACCTTCGAGAATCAGCTTGCAGCCAACAAGTAAAGCTGAAGTTTACTGAAAAACTTTGATGGCTGAAAACGAATCTGTTACTGCATCTGCTGCTTCACACTTTGGTTTACTTCATTTTATATCAAAAGACTTAAATGACCCTTGCTTATCTGAGAAAATATTCCAAACTTCCACTATTAACAGTCACACTGCAACGACCGAAACTTCCACAAGCCCAAACACGCTGGATCCCAATCTTTAGGTTGATGATGTTTCACTGCAGTGAATTAAACAATGAAAGCCACGAAACAAACAGGAAGGTTACAACCAGACCACTACATTATGAAATAATATTCTGATGCAATATTGTAGATTTTGTTTTACAGATGGAAATAAACAAAAGAAAAAAGTGGTCACGGAAGCAACTTATTCATGTTTTTTTGTCACACATTTTACTGAATTAAAATTGTTCAGGACTGCCAGAAGACACTAAAGACACACTAAATTCTCCCTAGCTCTCAAAGAAAATGTGGAGTTTAGCTTTGATTTTATTACGATAGAGAAAAAATTATTCTATTTAAAATTAAAGATTTTGTTTCATCTAAATCTGTCCAGCACTTCCCAGGCTACACTCACTACACAAGGAAAAGCTAAACATGGTTCAACAAGAAAGGGATAAAAAAGGAACAAAGATGTCCCCATTGCTCACTACCTTGCCCACAAATTTGGGACAGTTCCCAGTGTGTACTGGCAAAGCCATCAATCACAGCCCCATTACAGCCACTGAGAGCAGGGAGGACTCATCACACCCTTCCCTCAGTCATTGCACTGTCTGTGCATTAAGCACAGGACTGCTCTTCTCTGGCTATAGTGGGAGGTAAATTGTTTTCATCATTAAGTTACAGCAACATAGGAAGTAAAGCTCTGCAAAGCAGCTTTGCCTTAGAGGAGAATTAAGACATTAGTGTAAATCTGTTCCTATGACTTATATTTACGTAAATGTATGTTTTTGTTTAAGCTGTGTAAAGAAGACTTGTTCATACACACAAAAAAATCCTGCAGCTTGTTCTGTGAAACTTCCTGTCTATTTTTTTTTTATGCCAAGACTACTTCTACATGTGCACACACAGGGAACAAGTGTGCACACATTATATGCTAGAAGCAAGTAAAGAGCATTCTGCAAAACAGAAATCTTGCCAGCTAACCAATAATCAAGTTATAATATCTCTGACCATGCTTTTTTTTTTTAATGAAAGCAGATGTCCAAGTATAGGCTCTTTATTAAAAACCCAGTTTTCACCTACAATATAGTGATGTCCTTGGTCATACAGCCACAACCAGGCCCTTAGCTGTAAAATACAAATGGAAACACTAATATAGATGTTATAAACTAATCCAGGTAGGTTTTGGACTAAGGTTCAAATAGACTTTGACATACAAAATACATGAAAAATTATTTTAAAATACTATAATGTTGTAACTACAAACAAAACCCAAGACAAACCAATCCTAAGTATCTGCTAAAACAGAGTCTGGTCTCTTATATAGGAATGTTTGATTAGCCTTTTCACCTGACTGAATTTATAATCCTAATACTTTTGGTGGTTTAAGGCATTAATAGAACAATTTGTTATTGTTATTTCTGTTTTGCTCCTTGAGCAGAGCATAATATCTATATTAATATAAATTCAAGCAACATGAAATGCATGCAGTGTTTTTACCAATGAAGTAATTTTCACCAACAGGTCATGCTGGCTTAATACTGTATGAATGAAAAAGAGGTGGAAGTTTGTGCATAAGCCCTTTATTAGTAACTAACTTTAAACTACACTTAATTAAGAAAGGAATATTTACCCAATAGCACTTTAAAAAGTTTTTTTTTCTCTCTCAATAGACCAAATTTCTTAATTTTTACAGTACATTTATGTAAAAACATAGCCATTTTCCTACCACTGGCATTCCTGGTCTATGCCATATTTTTGAAGAAGCTATCATTTTCCAATGAAGGAAAAATGGCAATTTATTAACACTACTTCATGAAAATAAAGGCTGCTTTTTTAAGGAGACAAAATTATTAACATGAAATCATAATAAATGACTATTTGAACTCATTATGAATAAACCCAGAGTTAATTACTTGAATATCTTGATCCAAGACACAAGCTATTTAAAAAGCTGTGCTTATTTGCAGCTGACTGTGACTCTGTCTGAAAATAGCTCCTACAACAAGCAAGGTTGAAAGGAAAGCGTTCTACAATTAAGAGTTCTAAAATACAATGTGTGCTGTGTCTTATTTGCTCTAGAAAATTATGTAATCCTAATAATAAAGTTTCCTTTTAAGTGAAAATCTCATAATAAAATCTCATTTCTCTGTGTGACTTGCGATTTTCTTTTTTTTTTTTTTGATCTAAAATATAAACTGGTTCACGTTAGGATACGTTTTTAGTCACTTAGAAAAACACCACGTACCTCTGACTCCTTTTTTTTCTATACAACAAATTCATCTCACTTTTACATATATCTTATCCAGCGAGCCAAAGCAACTTCTAAAAATAATAGAAAATGCACTATATCAAAAGTAAACAAATTTCAGAATTTGAAATGCAAATGACATTTGTAGAACATACACACATTAAGAGAGAGATGATTAAAGAAAGCAGTAGAAGTGAAATCGTTTTTGCAGGTTTCTGTTTACCAGCAAGACTCCAGACTTTTTAGTTTTCCTAACTTCCTCAGCAATGGTTCATGTTGTGAACCTGTCCCCTGGAAAAAAGAGGGAATTATTGTGAAGCCCATTTCCTCTCCTCTGGCAGGCTATCATGTGGCACTGTTAAAGTTTAGCACCACTTCTGTATGTTTTTGCACGGTGCACAACGCAGTGTCTCAAAGACTGTCTGTTCTCATGAAAGAAGAAAGGTAAAAGTACCAGCTGAGAGCTTCACCTTTGCAGTTTTCACCAAACACTTCAGTCCACCACCTCCTCAGCACGGGCATTTCCCAGCTGCCCTGCAAACCATGGCACTGGGATGGCTTTGCTGCATTGCTTTCTGCTCAGGGAATTCAGTCATCAGGTTGGGCACTTGCAAAATGGAAGAATAGCTGTGTTTGCACTCACACTTCAAGAAGATATCAAAGACTCAATGAAATTTGCCAGAGGCAGTTTTTGGGATTAGTTTTCAGAATCACCTGTCTATCACAAACTGCAGGTTAATAATGAGCTGTGAAGACCAGCCTGCTCCAAGTTCTTAAAATGGTTTCCCACAGTGAAGAATCAGAAGGGCCGGTGCAGTGTAAAAATTTGCCATAAATCCATTTGAATGAACATTAGGTTTTATATGGGCCAATATGCCCTCCAAATCTGTGCCGGGGAAATTCTACCACCTTACCTGTCAGGTCAAGAGAGAGTTTTCCCAAGGCTATATTTGGCCAACACCTCAGTCTGTCCCTTTACCCGAGCTTACATCTGCCTGAAGGCAGAAAGCAGCAACTTCTCTGTCTCTGAGGTTTGGTCCATGGCACTTAGTTCTCACATGATCCAAAAACCCTCCCCTGAAATGGAAAGTTTTAGGTCGCCTGATCAGTTTTCAGGTGATTTAGAACGCTTTACTAAAAACCAGGTGAGTCCAGGTATGGTTTTCTAATTTGAGAGGTGAATGCACTGATAAATTTTCATCAGGAAAGGAAATGTTCTTCGATTGCTCAAATGAAATAATTAATTTTTCAAGAGAAAATAAAATCAAACTTAGAAGTAAAAAAGTAGAGGTGTGTGGGAAGTAGGAAAGCACCTGGGTTTCTGCTTTGTTAGATGTTTGCTGTGGAAACAATCTGCTCAATTTTAACGAGAGTTGACATCACCAAGAAAATTCCCTGCCATCATTTCACAACTAGCTTTTCTTTGCTGATTTTTTTTGTTTGTTTTAAATATTGAGTTAAATTTTTTATGCTTCTAAGTAATTATAAAGGAAGTAGGAATATCTTCGAAGTGGGGATATTGAGAAGCTGTAATTGGGCTATGGAGACACTCTGTTATTTATGCTTTGCTTTTTTTTTTTTAAATTTCTGAATGGCAAGTTTCAGCACTGCTGAATGCCAGCCAAAAATTCAAGGTGGTATAAAACATTTAAAAAACATTACTTTTTAACAATGCTGAGAAACCGAATGGCACCATTTTAATAGCCCTATGTCATAAAGACTATTTTTATTTAGGAAAATCTATTTTAATTTAAATATCATAAGCCCATGAGCTATAACAAACAATATTTTTTTTCCATATGCTTGGAATTATTGCAAAGAAAATTTTCTTCTCCTCCCTCTCCTTTAGAAGTCTGAACATACATGTGTGTTTATGAGTGTGTGTCTGTTTACAGTGATGGAAGGAAACCACTAAACTCCATTAGTTAATGTAATGGCAAAATACCAAAAAAGAGGTCTTCCCTTGGGGTTGGCTTTTTATCCCATGTCTTTCACTAGTCCATTTTCCACATAATCCCCTTCTTGCAGCAGTTCTCCAAAGCAAGCTGCTAGTGGTAACTGCCCTCAACCCAGATGATGTGGAAAGCTGCTATAATTCCTTTCATGTGCTCTCTTCCTGAATTATGCACTGTATAGATTGAAGGAAAGTTGCCTTTACCAGGTGCTAAGAAATGGAAATGTGTGTGTGCATTTGCGAGCACTCACCTGCTGGGTACTGGAAGGAGAATTACAGGCTCCCTTCTAAGTCTTAGAGCAGCATCATTAAGAATGAGTTCTGAAAATCAGATTTCTTCTGCATCTTTTCCAGTGCAGAACACCAATGAAAGAAATGTATCTGTGGGGTTCTCTTAGGTTTTCGAAAATTTCATTTAATTATTTATGGAAGTCTGCAAACAGCTATCAATAATGAATTTGGCATTTAATTTCTTGTCTTTTAACATAGCATTTAGAAGTTTGAGGGCTGATTTAATAGTTACTTCAGGTACTCTTAATCATGACTATACAGATCTGATACTTTACAAGACTTCAGTGTTAAATTGCAGATGGCAAACATTGCTCACATTGGACTGTGCTGTGAGATGTGAAGGATCATGGTGGAAGAAATAGGATTTTAAGAAAATTAGGGCTCTTCCATAACCAATAAACATAAAGCAAATCTGTTACATGCTCACCAACACTTCACTTGAAGAAAACAGAAAACCACCCTATACGCTTAAGATGGAATTTCCTTTTTTGAAGGGGTTTTACAAATAAATTAGTCTGGCCCTTGAACTAGTAAGAATAATATATGCAACTAAACTCATCGCACAATTTAGAGAAGTCTGAGAGAACACTGTGTAATTTACATTAAAGCAAACTAAATGTTTAATAAACCAGTAACAAACCCCAATATAATTAGTCATCTGTTGTTTTAGAGAATTCCACTAAAAATCACATGTATTTCTGTGTTCAGAGTTGGGATATAGTCTAAACCAAGATCTTTAAACTAGCAAAATTACCTTTTCAGTAAAAAACAGACAACAAAAAACCCAACAAGCTTTATATTCCTAATTCACTTTGCTTCATAGTGGTACAGTGAAAAAGGAGGGAAATAAAGCAAAATCCTTAGGTAAGAATCTATTTTATCTCTCCTTAAAATTGTCAGAGTTCTACTTAAAGTAGGAAGCTTTTAGGAAGGAGGGTATTTAAAAGTGTGAAGGCCCCTTATCATCCTTATCACCAACTCAATCTATGGCTTGGAGCAGTTAATGATATTCTTTTTTCTACAAAATGTAAATATATATGTATGTGGCTCATTGGTGGCTCCTATGAACTAGAACTATGCACCTGCAGTGCACAGATTTCCTCTCCAACACATTCCTGGTACAATGTCACAAGCAGGGGACAAGCTCCCAGTGTGCCCCAGTGCTGGGGTGTACCAGCTGTATGGCTGTGGCACCAGAGGAATCCCAAATTCCCAGCAGCAGCTGAGGCTCACAGCCCAAGCAGACCATAATCATCTAACACATCAAACTCAGCAAAACTTGGTACAACCCTTGTCTGGTAAAAGGATATCTTCCTAATCTCTCTGTATCCAGTTTGGTACTGTTTACATGAAACTCTTCAGAATTATTATTAAACATAAACTAAAGCTGCTCTTCTAAACCAAACATCTTTGGACTTCAGTCAGTCCCCCTCAGACAAATAAGCTGTTTTGAAAATTATTTCCAGGGCGATGCCTGTTGCCATAGAGATGACATTAAGTGAAAAGGACAAAAAATATAGAGGGTGATAAACTGCATGGTTGGATGACACACTTGACTTCCAAGTCTGTGTTCAAATGAGGCATACACGCCAAGATTTTTTATGAAAGACAAAATTAAAATGTATCACTATCAAGCTGTAACTGACAAGGTATTGTGTGGTGGCTGTTAACATAATGCTCCATATATTTATTGTTTGTCATTTTTCTGGCCCTGATAAAGGTCTTTTAGAGCTGTAAATCATACCATTAAATCTGCCACTAGAAACAGAGGCTGTTTCGAGAATGAAAAGAAAGGAAAAGACGGAACTGAATCACTACTTACAGGTTTCTGCTTCATGACAGACCTTAACTATCACATCAGAGATGACATTTATTCTTCGAATTTGGCACATTGTCAAATGCCACACTGTTGGCTTATGACCTAACTTGAGAAAAAATTCTCTTGAAGAGTGGTTGTTTACCATGGTGATGCATTGTACAGACACAATATACAGTGAAGTAAATACGGCTTAGGACAATCTGAAGTTATTCACAGGTCTAAACATATTGATTCACTCACAACAAACATTTCTATTTACAAAATTAGCCTTCGCTCCACATCCTGTTTATGAAGGGTCTACAATATTACTGTGATGATCTTCATTGGTATTAGTTGCAATAAAATGCAGTGGGCTTAGGTTCCTGCATGAATACTTTGATCAACACCTTCCAAACACAGGCTTAGAGACACCTAAAACTGACAACTGACAGAAATAATACAAAATTATACAAGTCTTGATAAAGATCTGATGGGAAAAATGTTATGTATGGCACGCAGTGGAGAATACCTTCTTAATGCTCTCAAATTGGAAGCCGTTTTATTAATCCAGACCTCAACAAAGACCATAATCCATATCACCCAGGCACAACATCCTGTCTCAACACTGGCCTGTACCAAATGAGAGAAGTAAAAAAAAAAAAAAAATAACAACAACAGAAAACTGTATAAAACACGAAAAGTACATTATCTTGAAGATGAAAGATAAACACTGTACAGATTCCTAGAACCTGCCAGGGTAACTTTTAAACCACACTTCAGAAATTGGGACTAAGCAAAGAGACTATCTACAGCATCAGCCCATTAAATGGCAGTTTTAGTCTATACAGGACTTCAGTTAAATTAACAACTGAAATATTACTGGACTTTACACAACTGTATTTGGTAGAAGGTGCACCAGAAGAAGGTAGGCCTGCAGAATACCCAGAGAACGTTCAAGTCCCTAGTATAAGCAATGGCATTGAAAAGATGGCTACATCTAGAGCCAGCCAACCAAAGGAGATAATTCGGCAGACAGGACACAGTTAAGAGTCCTCTTGCACATCAGAAAGATGATATCTTGTACCCACACAAAACAGCACCTCTGACAAATGCATATATTTTCAAAATTCTTACTATGATTCCAGTTGTTTTCATTCTGTCCCGTTAAAGTCTTAGCATCCACTTCCGAGAGAAAAGTACACAATACAATGCACAGAGCAAGACCACGGAGGAGCGGAAGTCAAAGATGAAGCATAGTGTGAAACAAAATATATAATCAATTAATGCAATTCTGCAGTTTATTCTGGGAGCTCCACAGAAAGTTACTACTAAGATCCCAGTTTTAATCTTGCTGAACACAAAATTGGTAATTAACACAATGTCAGTTATGCACAACTTAAAGGATGCCTCTGATATTGTACATTCTACCAAAATGCTGTAGGGGCGATAACAAGAACGGCGGCAGGCATAATGGGACAGGCAGCTGTGTGCTTAGAAATCAGAAACTTTTTGAACATCTGACTATAACTAGGTACCCTTTATGGCCTACTTTTATTAATGAAACTTTATAAATTTTTTATTGGATTTGTCAGTTCAAATTAAACAAATAAACAGCCTATTGCAGCACGAACCCACCTGATTTTATCCCCCTTGTGAATCAATGACCTTCCATGAATAAGCAGAAGGTTAAGAAGGTGCAGATTACATAACTAGCAGTAGCTCAAGTTCATTTGTTTGCACACAAAATTGAATGTTCATATTTCATTCAAAATTCTCTTTAGAGAAAACAATTTTCTCCACAGTACAATATTCAATAGTTTTCAATGGATTGCTGAAATACAATCACTCGATCACCTGCATTTCTTTTACTTTCCCAGGCTATTAGAAAAGATCTTTTTTTTCTCTTAGTTCCTTAAAATTCTTGTGGAAAATAATCCTAGAGTCAGCTTAAGTGTAATTAATACTAATGTTTTATTTTAAACACGAGCAACAAGGGGAAAACACAGCTATTAAACCATTTCTGCTTCCGTTTGTATGTATGAGATATTTTTCTGAGAACTTTTTCCTGTTTTAGCAAAGAAAAGGCATTACCTTTTGTTTCAAAATTAAAGTATACCTGAAAGCTGTGCATAGTGTGGAGGGAAATATGTTACTAAAAATACACCTAAAATCTCAGAGAAAATCTAATTTACATGGAAGATTAGACGATTTAATGATAAATGTGCCTAAAGAAAGGTACACTGTAACAACTGTATCTCAGCAATGATACATAAGTACCATGATGGTTTTGCAATGCCCAGAGTGTACTACACTCTGCCACCTTCATACATTTAAAAAAATGACATTGCTCAAAGATACACTGAGCTATTTTAACGTCAGTCACACGCGCATTTACTTCAAGACAATCGGTAATCAATGTTAAAAAGGAAAGACCTAAAATTCTCACTGGAATTAACCAGTCCTGGACTAGATGTGTCACCCAATGGACTATTTCATCAACAAAAATATCTTCCTGGATAGAAGACATTAGCAAGAGAGAGAATCTACATATTTATTTAGTGTTTTAAGACAAACACTAGTGTGAACGAAATTCAGTTTTCAAAAAATCTTGCCCAGGCATCTATGTACATTCTGAGTTCCACTTAAACTCTCATCTTGAAATAAATTACTGCAAATGAAATTTATTTTAACTAAACTTTTAAACAACATATAAAAGTAATCATAATTAAAATTGTAAATAAGCTTCCTTTGCTGTAGATCTCAAAGGGGCCAGTAATTCTCAAATAGCTTCTGAAATCTCACCTCTTTTGTAGTCTAATTGGTTACATCAGTAAACTGCTGGGTGAGTGCTTTAAAAGGATGCAGAACAGGAATAGAAATACAGCTTTATGGGAAGTGAGGTGTGAGGCCATTAAATGCATTCACTACATCAGAATGTTTTTAATCCTACTGACCAATTAAGTAAAAGGCATCTTGGAGCAAGTAAATATAATGTTAGAGCAAGTAAATATAACAGCCCTGTTGCTGGCTGTAATAACAAACATGGTCAGTATGATAAAATGTATACATTAATTGCTAATTAACTTGATGAAAATATTTCTTTAGTGACAATTCTCGAATGCTTCTCCAAGTCACATTAGAAGAAAGAAGAATGAGCAGACCAGTCCAAAACTGAGCAATTTGAATAATAATTTTTAAAATCCCAGTCAAGCCAAATTAGTAGATTTATTTCAAGGAAAACTACATTGTTGACTTTACTGCCTATTTATGACCAACATGACTCTCTACTTCAGATACCACATGACCCTCTTTCCTACTAAAACTATAAATTACACTAACTTAGACTCTATATTTAAAACTCAGAAATTCCAGACCTTGCCTACAATTTATGCCATGCACCCTGTCTATCAAAAGCATTGTAACCACATTTAACTTGGTTGAAATAGCTACCTTGTTTATGCCTACTTTAAAGAGCATTTCTTGCCACTAATTAAACTTCCTACAGTATTTCTAAGTTCCTAATTTAACTATGTGAATTAATTAGATCTCAGCTCTACTCCCAAATTCCTTTAATACCACTTCCTCTCCCTTCAGCTGCTCCACATGGATGGAGAATGAATATGTACTTTCCTTTGTAGAGCAGTTTGAGATCCATTAAAAGAAAACACTACATAAGAGCTGCTTATATTCAGAAATAAAATTCAGCTTTAGTGATTAAATAAAATACTTCATAAGTAAGGTTAAGACATTTGTGATAGCTTTAGAAATCAGAAACAGCACAACAGCACATTTGGGATATGTAAACATCAAATTCAGAGTATAAATGAAGCATAACCAGCTTCCAAAGATGCTTATGGAATAATATCAACTGCCTAGCTAGTTTGTTTTTAAGATGAGACTTAACTCAGGAATTTTTACTAAACAAACAGCAAGGGATTCCCTTCAGAGATTAGCTATGAAATAATTTGGTTTCCATTGTTCAATTATCTAAATACGGTTACTGTGCTATTGACTGTCATGAGACATGTTTGGATAAACCTGAGATGGATCAATGTCAAACACCAAGTGTGACAGCTCCAGACTTTGTGATGCTAATCTGACACAAACAAAAAATTTAACTTTAAACTTTTAACCCCACAACCCCAGTAGTCGTAGTGTTCTAGCTCTGCTATTCTACAGTTATTTGTATAACAGAATAAATATTTATTGTCCCACGGACATGTGGAACACATACTGGTGACTTACAGCCTCGAACTAGAAATCGATCACAGATGCTCTTCCAGTTTGCAGTTATTAATGCAGGTCATCTTAATAATGAAAAACGTTCATTTGAATTCATACATGAGCTGCAAGTGTATGGTTTCGAGGGTTTGGGCACTTAAACAAAACATTTCTCCAAAACTGAATGACTAGTCCCTGATTAATTCACGTTGAACATTAATGTTGCCGGGGTATAAGGAACATATTAAACTCTTTATCTGAAAGACATGGAGTAATGGAGAGATGTAGGAAAATGTGAGAGAAAAGAGGACAAAAAGAAAGCTAATTAATTGCTTTCAATTCTCATATTTGTTGGTGTTTTCACTGCTTACATTATAGCTTATTAAAGGTTTGTTACTTTTGAGCTACTCCTAGCTTGTGCTTTGACGGACAATATGACAATTAGTCCAAACTAGCCCAAAAGAATAGTCTAAAGGAGCAGAACAGCAGATTGCTACAGCAGCCTTCCTCTTTTTAGTATTTTTTTAAACACTGATGGTTGTAGAATACTGAGCAGATACCACCTCTGGTTTTAGTCAGTATAAACGCAGCTTGAAATAGGATATGCACTAGGCCAAAATAAGTAACTTATTTTACAGTTTAAATGACACACAGCTGTCCTAATTCTCATAAGTGAATTCTAACAACTAAGTCATTATTTGAACTGATGATCAGGAATGACAACTATAATGAAGCACAGTCTTCATTTTATACATTACTTCATGTAAGATTTCGTATATGTTTAAAAATTTGAAAAATTTTAAGTTATGAAAATATTCACATGAACATCTAATACAACTATTTCCTCCATAAAAACCTTTCAGAACTTGTAGTATAGAAGGAACTGTAAACAAACTACATGAGATAACTAATTTTTTCATTGTAAAAAAACCACGTTAATGCAAATTTAAAAGTTATAACAATGAAAGAAGTGGTTATTATTTTCCTGTTCAGTTTCCTTTGCAAAAAGACCAGTCTGGCCTGAAAATTATAAATTATCTGTAGTATAAAAATTTACATTCTCTCAGATCATTAATAATGGTCCTGTAGGTGGTCTACAATAAAGTCCCAAATAACTCTCAGGAATCTGAAAGCCAAGGGACATGCTTCTCAATTTTATAAAAATTTGAAAATTTTAGGATATTTTTAAATATATACCTGTAGTCAAATGTGAGCCAAAGGGCAGGCAAACCACTATAAATACCTCTCTCCTTGTAATTCAAGAGCTAGATAACATGAAAAAAGGGATGGCAACAGTTTGCATCATAGCATTACATCAACTCTCAGAGATTCATACAGCAGTGAAAGATCATAAACATTATACTAGCCTAAGCCAGGCAGGTATTTAAAAAAAAAAACAAACAGTCACAAAGCACACATCATGAGGTACAAAGAAAAAAAAAAACAAGGAAAATGCCTAGAAACCAAAATCGAAAATATTCTGTGTATGAGAGCTTTGAAAGCAACATTCTCTTGGTTTATGAGACCTTTGACTCCTTAAAACTATCAGAATGGAAGCAATTTACCATGACTTACAGAATTATAGGTAGAAACCTACATGTATTACTAATCTGTAAAAAGTGGCTTCTTTGCTATTGCCATTACATGCATACATACAAAAAGAACACATATATATAGCTATATATGCATACATCTGAGGATGGATGCATTTACTTGAACTAGAAGACTATATAGTAATATATGTATATATTAATTTGTCTTAGTTCACATTGCTTGATGTAAAATGAAATGCTATGGTCAGAACTCTGTGATTTTAAAGTTTTAATTTTATTTATTATTAGGATAGATTTCACCATGTATGTATGCTACAAGAGAAAGACAGTACAAATTTAGGATCCTCTAAAGCTAATGATTGAAGAACAGTAGTTCTGTTTTTTAGAACATGTTACAAAACTTAGTAACGTTTTGTGGGACTAAATAACAAACTGTAATAAATACTGCAAAATTTTTTTTCAAGTAAAATCACAAACTGTCGCTTCCTGCTTAGTTATGCTTAGATTCAGCTATCCATCTTTTGCCATCAATAGGAACAGTTTTCTTCAGAAGAGAGGAAAAATTATATATTTGAAGGAAATGTATTGGACCACCACTAGCTTTTGAATTGGAAAGGTCTTTGGCCATCAGGACCATTAAAGAGTAATGTTAAAGCCTGCTGGAGACTGGAACTTCCAGGTCCACGCTCTGTCTCATATCAAACACAGATAAGTGGTCCCCTGTAATTTTTATGACTACGGTGTCAAAAGTCTTCCATTCAAATTGCAATAAATATTGTAATGAAGTCTGGAAGCAAAGCCATTTGTACTTGCTTGAGGCTGAGAATTAAGATGGCCTGTTTCCAGTTAGACAGTCATTAGAAAGATCTAACGTCCATGCTAAATGGTTTCCTGTTCTGACTACTTAAAACTAGTTTTAGTAAAATTGACTTCCTGAACATTTTATTATATCTTCACCAATATATGAATTTGAATTTTACACCTTTTTTTTTTCCTTTTAATCATAGGTTCATCACAGTAAGTATGCTTACTTCAAATGAATTAAGAGTCACATCCTGCAGGTCTCTATACTCATATATTACTCATATTTGCAGTCTGTCTACAAACAAAAGCTATCATAAATGATAGAATGTAAAAGGTTTTAGCAAGACAGATGAGCTTGTCTGGAAGTCTACAGGAAAACAAAGGCTGAATGGGTCTGGTCATGAAAGTAGAATTTTAACTATGCTTGGGCCAACTATAAGTAAATGGGCACTAATACACAAAAGTATTTGCCTGCTTGGAAATGCTACATTTCTTTTTTGAAAGTCTATCCTGCAAGTTTCTTTAAGCATCCTTTATAAAACTGAAGCACTTAGTACATTCTGTACTGAAACAAGAATTTCTTCGTCTAAAAGGAACTTCCAGCTGAAGGAAATATTTGCTTAAAAATGTCAGTACCTTTTATAATATTGCCTGCATGAATACAAATTCTTTAATAAAATAATCAAGTAGAAAGTTTATGCTGTGTTTATACGTCAGCAACAGGCATCTTTGCTTGCTGTTATAAATCAAGGGCAATCAATGCTATAGTATTGTCATTAATAAAATATGAGTCAATAGGCACAAACTTTTAATATAAGCCTAATTATGAGTGTCTCTTTGCATGAAACTAAAAATATTGAAAATGTTGACATCGGAGATGTGCCCTTGAACCAAAAGCCAAGTATAAGTCAATAATCTATTATGATTTTCATTTTGCAGAAGTAGTGCCATTATTTCAAAAGGTCTCAAAAATCAATTTAGCATTTAGTATATCTGTGTAATAATGACATCCTAATTAAAAATCCCAATCTGAATAGCACAAAGGATAATGTTTAATCTCTAATCAATGAGCACTGAGAGAAGAAGCTATAGGTGCAATAACCTCTCTTAATGAGGTTTACTGTTTTTTCACAGATTACATATTCCCTCATATTTCTGATAACTCTCTTACACTGGGCATTCTCCAACTAAAATCTGTGAATATGACTACAAGCTATTTAGAGAAAAATAACAAAAGTAGAAAAGGTATCTTTTGCTCTTTATGGATTAAGCTGCTTTAGTACACAGGGAACTTCACGGGTATTTTTCTAACACACAGGAACTCCGCATTGACAACCCACCTCAAACTCAACAGGATTGCTTAGACAGCCCTACAAGCTGTTTCTAGGCTGAAACAGCTTTGAAGAAAAAGAGATTTTTTTTTTTTCCATTTATCAGTAAGGGTGGCATTACATTTGAGATTATCTTGCAATTTTAAAAAAAATAATTCTTTAATTTCCCTATTACCCCTATTATTTTGAGACTGCAGAGTCTGAATAGCCATCAAAAAGAAGTCTGCAAAACACATCTCACATAGCAATGAATACATTTCTTTACAAGTGCTCATCAGTGCACCAGAGAGCTGCTCAATTACCTGTGTGTCAAATGATTATCTGAGAGCTCAATTCCATCCCCATTACCCTGCCCCCAGCCCATATTTCAGTTATATATGCTACTGAAGTGTTAACACATCTTTGAACCTGCTATTTCCTCAGTTAATTTCCCACTAAGAGGTGCTGGAGTAACAGATGTCATAATTATTCAATTATTACCCTCATTTTATGTTCATTCTTTCAAGGTATTGTATAAGAAGGGCCCACTGGACATTAATTTCAGGAGCAGTGCAATCTTATATCACTGCAGCCTGCTATATAGTCTTCCTCATGGGTGAGTAAACCAAGTCTAATATATGTAAGTATTGCACAGGTCTGTCCATTTTTTCTCTTATCAATTATCAGATTGGTTTAAACACAGCAAGTTAAAATATATGGCAACATTTTCTACTTTGTGGCTTTGTTACTTTGCAAGAGTGCCCTGATCAAGCATTATAATTTAAAAAAGCACAGTAAATAAAAAAGCTAAGAACAAAACCCTTCAAAATTGCTCAGCAGTCTGGTTTGATTGTTTTTAACAAACTTTGTTCCTGGGTTTCTCTGGAGCTCTTAGCACCAACCACACAAGCTGCAAGATCATTCACAATAACCTCTCCATGCAACTGAAATGGAAGAAAAAATTGTTCCCAACAGTTTAAAATTACTTTAAAAACAGATCTGTGCTACTGAACACCTCAGTAAAATGGCAACACAGCAATAGGGCTCACAGAGCCCTACAGCTGAGAATAAAGACTCTCAAACCATAAGTACTACAGCACAACTCTACACTCAGATTGCATGGAGATACATATGGAGATAGAAGAAGAAAAAAAAATGAGGCAACCACTTGGCATAAGACCATTTCTTTATCAAACACTAAGATGTAATGTTTACAAGACCTCTGAGAACTTTGGGAGAAAAATAAAAACACGTTTAATGCGACATGCAAAACATAACTCTATAGAAGTCTTTTTAATCAAAGCAAACAAACAACTCACTTTGCAACAATGCACATGTTTTAAATTCATGTAGCACTGATTTGCATATTTAATTTTCTGCTTTAAATGTATAGCAGATCGCTGACCCTATCCTCAAGGCCACTGAAAATCTTAGACATTTTAGGATTTTCTTTAACGCAAAAGCCACGTGTAATAAGCAACAGGAATAAGGGATTTACTACAGAGAAGGAAAGCAATGTTAGAGCCCAGACTGCAGATGCAAAAGGATGCCAAATAGACCAAAAGCTACTAGTTGAGGTTTGAAATAGATCTTCTTCCTCCTTTCTTCCCTCTACCAGTCTGGGACACTAAAATTGCTCAATATGTGCATACAAATGCATTGTGTCTTGTACTTGTTTTCTAAAACAGTGTTTAACTTCTATATGCAAGAAGCTTTTATACATGAGAAATTACTATTTTTATATGCTATACCCTCAGGGTTTAGTACAGTATAATCTATACTTACGTGCTTTCTCATGTAATGTGCTTGTAGCCAAAATGTAAGAGCTGCTTTGAGAAAATTAAATAGAATAAGAGCTGCCATGTGCTCCACAATTAAAGGAAACACTAAGTAGCAGCAATGGGAATTAAACAGGACACTGTGTTATGCCAAATACCAAATGTGAACCCAAAATATCTGCCAAGTCTCCCCTATTTGTTACAATTTTTCCATATTTAGGTAAATTTATGTAATTACGTACCCTGCAGTGGTAATGGGACTGTGCTTTAGTCCTTTTGCAGCATATGCTCTTGGCACAAATATCCTTTTTGAGGGGAAAAAAC
This sequence comes from Pseudopipra pipra, assembly GCF_036250125.1. NCBI lineage: Eukaryota > Metazoa > Chordata > Aves > Passeriformes > Pipridae > Pseudopipra > Pseudopipra pipra. The sequence goes on from NC_087562.1 coordinate 11,723,602, forward strand.
CTAACTTGGCCAAGATTACATATGTTGATTTTATATTGGCATCCTGACTGTGCCTAACAGCTGGTCTTTAATGTAATGAAACTGTGTTGGATTTATTCAGTTAAACAACTCTGCAGACTCCTTAAGCATATGTATTTCTTATAGCTCCCTATGTCTTGGAATCTGCTTTGATCAGAGCACCAACAGTTGCACTGTTTTTCTTAACATTTGAAATGTATCTGAGACCCAAATAATAAGTATATTTAAGACTTAGTTTCTTCTTATACTGTATGACCCCAGTTTTAAACGACAGCAACCACATCCACAAATCTCTCGTGGCTTTTCCATATATCTGATTAAAACAAAGTGTGAAATGAGCCTGTTCATGCCTGGTATTTTTTCCACAATCACTAAGGTGTTCAACAGTTGTACAGTCACAAAGATGTTAAAAAAATTTTTCTTTTTTTTTTTTTTTTTTTTTTTTTTTTTTTTTTTTTTGTGAACATGGGAAAGACACTGTGGAAAAAGGAAAAAGTGCCACTTGTTTTGTGGGGTTTTTTTTATAGCTGCACATTGGGGTGATTTTGTGCTGCACTATGTATTTGAAATATTTTCCATGCAGAGGGAATACAGATGCACTACTCCAGCCACATTACAAAGCCACCTGCAGCCACAGAAACCTGCTTTTGCAACGAGTCTCCTAGTCCAAGACAATTGCTGATATGCACAAATGCTGAAATAAGCTCAATACTTTGGAGCATTTTCAGAAGTCCCTTGAAGGCAGTAGCTGCTATTGAAACTGAAAACAGATTCTAAGCTCCTGTCTCAGAATCACAACAGCTACAACCTGCAGGTACATGCACAAATCTAGAAACAAGTAGAAGAGTCATGAGATAGTTTAAATGTACTAAAGTGACACGAACTGTAGCATCATCGGGAAGAATTTTTAATAGAATAATTAATTCAAAGGCTTAGTATACAGTTTGCCATCTATAAACAAAAAAATGCTAATAAGTTCTAAGTGCATAAAAATGATACTCAAGAACATAGTGATATCTGTACCTAAATCTGAAACAGGAGTTGTTGGAATATCAATAGAAGTTAGTACTAGATCCCCTTTTAAAGCAAGAAATTTCCCTTTTCAGGAAGTTCTAATGTTCCAGTTATTGATCAACACTTATTTGTACCCTCACTATAAAATTTCAAGTCCTTTAAAAGAATGGGATAGCCTGAGACTTATCACTGCTCCAGTAAAACAGACTGAGAAGTTTGCTCACATTTCTGAAAGGAGTTGCCATTTACTGTAGAAGTATCCCTCCATTACATACATACAAAAGTCTAACATTTCTAAGAAAGAAAACCTCTCCATAAGGTTTGATCTCCTGCATAATTCAGACCACTTAACCTCACTTTTTAGTAGGAGTTCCTTTCTTTTATTATTTGAAAGACTAATTTTCCTGGTAGGCCCTGACGAAAACACCTCTAATACATTCAGACAACACTATAATAAATCTCACATTCTAGACTTCTGAATAAATCATGGAAAGAGACCAGTTTAACAATACCATACAAATATTTATTCTCCTCAAAACAGTGAGATTAAAGTGCATTAACCATCTCCCCCCATCACCACTCCATAAAAGGAAAACTGAGTTGGTCTAAAAGCTGGGCTTGTCTAGATGCACCTCCCCACCACACAGAGCTTTACATGATTTGGAGCGTTAAGACAGAAGTCAGCCTTTAAATTATGTGAGGCAACCCCCCACTTGCAAATGTCTAATGTTCCTCACTTATGTTCTTCAAAGGATAGTGACATTCATAGAAATTCTCTCAGGTTTCTCTTTATAAACACTCCAGCTGTTTTATAACTCGCTGGGCAGTTTTAGAGCATTCTACAACAGTTACAATAGCAGTGGGTGATCACTGGGAGGGAACAGACAGTACTTAGCAGCAGTCTGCTACTAAACTTCCAGATTTAATAGATGAATCAAGTCTTCAATCCCTCCATCAAATTCAAAAATCTCCAGATTAGAGATTACAAAATGTATAAAATGACATTCTCTGTGACTTGAGATACTGACCTAAGCACCATCAGCTCTTTTACACTATTTACATTCTCCTTAAATGTCTGTAATAGCAAAAATTGAAGAAAAATAAAAAAAATAAATCTATGAACCACTCAAGATGTAATCTTAACAAATACAGCTTCTTTCATTTGATGAGAAAGGAAGAGAATAAGTACAGGAGTACTTTGGCTTGTTTCAAAGCAGAATAAACTTTTTTAGAAGTCTTTCATCAATGCTTTTACAGACAAATTTGGTATGAACTTAATTTAAGAGTACTGGAATAATAAGATTGATGAAATAAGGTAACACAAGTTTTGAAAAATTTATCAGAACTAGAGGAGGCCTTTAACCACCTCTTGCACTAGCAAAGGACACAGCATTTTTTTTAGGAGAAATAGGAAACAACGTGTATGTTCACAGAGATTTTTATATTTATTTATTTTGAAAAATATATATGTGTCCGTGTATCTATATTTATGTTCAGAATACACTGTAAATGAGAAAAGTCTGCACCTTCCTAAACAGAAATTATGATTATAACTGTGTCTGCTAATATGCCACATAGTATGAAATTCATTTTTCTGTATCTAAAGGTATATTACCTCATATTAGAGATGAGTGCTGTATATCTTTTCACAAGGATTGATAATTTTATCTTACTCTATAGATTGCTTTCAAATTCCCCCCTCCTTCTATGAAAGCTGCCTCTATTATTAATTTTCAGTGGAAATATTTTTAATCTGGGTTCTGTTACAAGCAACTATTCATTCAAAATAATTTAGCACATCTACCTATACACTGTATTCAAAGAGTTTATCTGACAGTCTTTTAATTGTGCCAGAAATTTAGGAGGATGAATGAGGGGAGCTTGTGAAAGAAAAATTCTCACAAAACATTTTAGCAAAACTAGGAAACATTTAGGAAAAGGGATGACTTTGTAATTTGTAACATAATCCTATAGTACTTGAGTAATTTGTAACATAATCCTAAAGCACTAATCTTTTTCATTTAAGAAATTAAAATCAGGACTATTTCAATGTTACTTTATCTTTTCTCTAGAAACATAAATATTGGATTGCTGTTCTTAATTTAGTTCAACAGTCTTCTATGCACAGCCAGAAAAAAAAAAAAATCCAGATATTACCACTGGCCTTAAAATTTGATCCAACTTTTTAGTAGCAATTACTATTCCCATGACACCTAACCAAGTTTAACAATTCATAGTAGCAAGCAAGTTACAGATGCTTCTCGTCATGAGAATATTAAAAACAGAAGAAAAGATCATGGAATTTATTCATTAAGAAAATAGGCTGGCAATGAATTGAAGTGATTCAAAACTGGTTTTGGAGCTTTGATTTAAACACGAAGAACACATGGCAATTATACACCTCTTCAAATAACTTTCTCTTCTGTATCCATTCAGAATACCAACACTGGAGACAGAGAACTAAAACACTTAACTTGTGTCCTTAACCTGGGTAACAAAACCACCACATATTTTCATTGGTGAACAGTTGGTTGTCTGAAAAAGGACTACTCAAGGTGAAAAGCAACAGCATATCACAACCCAGTCATATCCAGTAAATTAGATAAATCCAGTGAAATAGCCACATTTAGATGAATTTTAGAAAGTATATGAATATCCCCTCATATTTTGTAGAAGACTTCGAAAATAATGCAGGAAAAATAAGATTTTGAATGACTGTGTGGCTTAAGCCATCATTACAAAGTCTTCTGCTGTTCCTAATTCCCTAAAAAAATTAAAATCAGCAGAAGTTTGGATTACTCATGTATCTTTTCTCCCTCGGAATTCATAAATTCCAATTCAGTATATCTGAAGATTTCCCTGCCCCCAGCCAACAGTCTTGTAAACACTGATACCATAATTGTTCACATTACAGGGGAAAAACACCAATTTTGAGGTGTGTCCTGATCTTTCATACATGCAAAATAAATAAATAAAAAAACCCCAGACAACCAGACCTCAACCTTCAGTTTAGTCCTTTAACTCTGCAAATCCTGATGACTTTGTTCATAGGCTTTAACTGCATGCTGCTCATTTTCCCAAAATTTAGGCTAATGCAACTCTGTTTGCAAACACAAACACAACCAAAGTGACTGGTAAGTTTTGAAAATCTGAACTGTGTCGTTTCATCAAGCTCACAGCTCTTTTTTTTAGTTTTCAACTGCACCTATATTTAAATCCATTTACTCTTTGACAGTTTGTCTTAATACATTCTAAAGCATACATAAAACTTAAGCAAGAATGTTCAAACAAATAATTTACAGTTTTGTGTATTAAGAGGTTTATAGGAGTCAGAAAACACACAGGTACATTTTAAAGTGTCCATAATATCCTTAACATCATATTTTCTTCCTTTATTGTAAGTAGTGACAAATCAGCTTACTGCTGTACCTACTGCAGTGCTGCACCAAAGCACAGCACAGTCAGATCTCGTGAGTCTGTTAAATACCCAAATGCTTGAATAACAAGGTAGAGCCCTATCCCACCACTCTTACTAATGAGGTAAATTCTTTTGTGTATTGATTTTAATTAGTTCGCTTGTGGAAAAAAAAGTCCTACATAGCATGATTAAGGGCAGCAGTATAGCCCTGGGTAAGGACCAGAGCTACTTTAAAGTCTAACATAATACACAAATTGTCAGTATCATAAAATCTAATTTTACATACATATATGAATGCATCTTTTACTAGGGGATTTTTTTTTTTTTTTTTAATTTCAATGGTCTGGTTGAAAGTTTAAAAGCCTGCACTGAATGCATTATATTGAATCCTAGTGTAAATAAAATGATGCTAAATATGAACAAAGGACAGACCACTGAAATACTAATTGGAGACTGGAATATGGTGACAAAGAAATTCATAAAAGTATTTACAACTGAGATGTTTATACGATTGCCTGTAGCTGGGAGGACTTCAATGATACATACAACAGGAATTATCCACACTCATATAAAATTAGACCAGTTCACTGATGCACTTAAATGAATGCCTAATATTGCAATTCTTCTGATTGATAGCCATTATATATATAAATATATATATTATCCAAGCTGCATTTAATAGAGTATGATAGCTATAGCCACATAAATTACTGAAAGGACATGTCACCAGACATTAGTCCCATGTTAAGCATTAGTATAGTTCATATCACCTAAAGTAGATTTACACTTATTCAGTAACAGTTATTTTGTTTGATAAATAAGTACTTTTTTTATGACTAAAGCAATTCTGACATTTGAGTTCTCCAATGAATTATTTCTACAAGGATCTCATCATTTAACCTTGTAGGTGCACTTCAAAAGCTTTAAGAATCTTACATTTGATTTCTGGGAAGTATTTTCTCGTTAACATCTAACATATGTACCCTGTAGGCATGATTCACACAAGACTCTGGAATTCTAAGGAAATGATGATCAGTCACGGAAATGTGTAAAGATTCAAGAACTCTGGCAATTTTCACTTCAAATGTTGTCAGCGAGTTACTATTATAAAAGTACTTTTCTCACCATATCACTGAAAAAATGCTGTGTACTGTGCAGGTATGAGAAAAGTGACACATTTAATGAACTCCTCCACCTGAAGGTAAATTTCCTCGAAGCTGACAACTGAATCTGTTACATTCAGAGAAATGCTAATTATAGGTAAGAGATGCTCGGAATGTCCTGAATAAAGTTTATACCTTGCTGGAGAAAGCAGGGTGGGAAGGGAACAACCAGCCAACCACCAGACAAAACATGTGCTTAAATGTTCTTGGTCCTAATTAATCACAGAAATTATGCTCCAACCAATAGCCTAAATGTCAACAATATCTTTTTGCTTAACACCATCCTTGGAAAGGCCAACACTTTTAATAATAATGCATATATTTAAGTAATTGATTGGTTGCTTTTCAAAAATGGAAAAAACTATCCCTTGGATCACTAAAGAGCCGGTAAAAATTAAAACTAATGAGCTCATTTCAATAAAAATTTATGAGACTGGTTTCATGCTGACAAAGTGGGTCCTGCAGGCAGTACCCCTCCACCTGCTTGCCAGAGAAAGAAAAATCCTTTATTTCAAAATATTTTTAAATCTTTTAATGAGGTATTAAAGTATAGCTACAACTCTACAGGTAATTTGAAAGGATTGTGTGTGTCTGTGAGATCACCAATAAATCTTTTGTAGTACAAAAGAATTTTCTGAAGAAAACAAAAGTAATATTTGTCAGCACTAATTACTACAGATGGAAAACTCTCTTGAGGATGTATTAACTACATTCAAAATGAGTGGTGTCACAATATCAATTGAACCCCCTAAAATAGTTTTTATTAAGATGCAAAAATAAAGCACAAAGAAACAAAGAATCCAACTCACAGGGGTCAAAGTAAGCATATTTGCTCATTTTGCCTATGACTGGACAAAGGCAGTCTTAAAATAGAGAACTGCAGCAGCCTGAGCTCTGATAAAGGAGTATCATATTAATAAACATTATGCACTGTGCAATATGCAAAATATTTGATTTTTATTCAAATATTATAATCAGCATTTATCTTAGAATGTACAAAACTAAATAAAGCAATAAACCAGCCAAAAACTCAATTTCTGCAAGAAAGCTGCAGCAAAAGAAAAATATAAATCTATGTTTTGACAGTAAAGTATGTTGAACAGCCAGCATATAGTAGGAATTAGATGTGCTTAACAACTAAACTGTGTATGTCAAGATATCATTAAACTGTTATTAATCAGCTCAAGTAGGTAGAAAAAGAGAAGTCAGGTGTGGACTTCCCCGTAATGATGACCCACACTGGGACAAGACAATGTCTGTCTCCTGGATAAACTCCAGACAATGTGAGGTGGGCAGAGAGGAAAAGGTGTCTGCAAGGCTGAAAGATGATACAATCCTTGGAGGAGGAACTTGGGGGTAGCTTTCAGTAGCTAGTTCTATTGAAAAAGTAGTTTTTAGTGCGGCTCTGATCTATATTGCCACTTTTTATACATCAGCACTAAGGAATTTCCTCCAGTAATCATAAACAAAAATATTGCAACTAAACATTTCTGAAAGGCATCAAAAGAACCCTTCAGAAACCTTGACACAAGTATTTTATTACAGTGGTGTTTCTTTTTCAAAGTGCCTTTATACGTCTACCACCACTGATGCAGATACCAATGCTAAAGTGGCCAAGAGATGTTTCACTAGTGTAGGTATTGTGTGAGAAGGCTAAATTATTCATACAGCTTTTGAAAAAAACAAAACAAAAACTGAAAGTGTTTCAGCCATTTTCTAAAACTATTCCCCATCACACACACTCTTTACATATGAAAGTATTTATGTACAATACAGACAGAAATTTTTACAATAACAAAAGATTAGTCAATAATTTTCAGAATTTATTCACTTAAAATAGGAGCAATATAAGAATATTTGAGACTGTGAAGGAATCTATTCAGAGAGTTATGGTGTTCCTGACTACACTATTATGAAGTGATTAAAAAAAAAAATAGGGGGGGTTAAGGTGCCTGATAAATAAGCCATCTCCATTTCCAAGAATTGCTTTAGATATGAATATAAGAGGAAAACATGCTAATGTTTAGAAAACTGAAGAATATCAAATGCCCTTTAAAACTTGCACTGTACATCTCAGAAGGACATGGAAAAATAACTGCTATTTTAAAAGGTATTAATATAAAAATCAGAAGCATAATGTAAAACTGCAGGAGGGTGGATATAATTTATATTCAAGTCCTTGTAGAAGTAATACATGGATTAAAAATGTGCCTGACGTGAAACTCTGGAGTTTTAGAGATCTTCACACTACAACCATGCTACCAATAAAAACAGAAGCTACTCTCAAACTAACTTGAGGATGTTACATTCATTACATTCATTACTTTCCCTGTATTCTTTTTTTCTAGTTTTGACTTCTTTTAAATAAAGAATCAGGTTTTCAAACTTCAGAATGTTGCAAACTGATAAATGGAACTCATGTTTGCTTATATGCTCACAGTAGGAACTGCAGGAAAAAGGTGGATGAAACCAACTGAGATGTAATATGGAATTGAGATTTTTTTTGTCTCTGAAAACATGGCTATAGATTAAGCTTCTTATTCTTCCGTGAAATAAAATACGTATTTGAAGAGCTTTAAACACAATATATACTGAAACGTGTATTTACGTACACAAGAGATATTCAGAAAAAGCAGAGAAATGTTGTCATCTCAAGTAATATAAAATTTGATCTACCCCACTACCAAATCCATTTTTTACTCAAGTGGGACTTCGAGCATTACATTGTTTTTCTTCTTTATACTGTTGTTGACACTCTCAGAACCATCTTCAAAGCACCGTACTCTTTTGTGTGGTGTAAAACCAGTATGCTTCCAATTTTGCCATCAATCATCTTTAATAGCATATGCTATTAATGTAATTTTGTTATTGAAGATTCCTAAACCTATTCAGTGGTTTGCACAAGACAATTACGTTTTTTTGTTATATGCATGCAGGCAATCAGATAGTGTCTTTTTAAATTAGAGCAATTAAACATGGTCATTATAAATGGTAGATTATTAAAAAAAATCATGAAATGTCAATATGACATTCTTTGATTTAAAATAAAATGGTAACAGAATGGAGAGATGCATTTTAATTATTTCATTTCAAAAGTGTGCTTGAAAAAATCTGCTCTATGAAAGCTTACTGATATTGGGAAATGTTTTCCATAGCTTTTACAGTGCTACAAATTGTTTTAAAGACATTTCCTAACACCCTGAAAAATGTTTTTCAACACAAAGAAGTCCTCTATACATTATGTAGAAAAATAATTAGGATATATGGTCACTTTCCCACTTTCACCAAATTGACAAATAGTTAGCACTAGTACAGTAACATCTGTGGAGTCAACATTAGAAAAATTACTGCATCTTTGTATACCAACAATAATTCAACAAATTATGCATATTTTTGCCATAAGGACTTCAACAGATACATTATTTTGACAGACCACTTCTTTCTCTGTCTTCTTTCCTCTTTCAGTAACAGATTACTCCCTGTCTAACTTTGCAGTATCAAACCCACTTGCTCATGGAGGCACTTAAGCATATGTGTACTGCATGTCCAGTCCTACTAGTACCAAAATTTATTTAAAATCAAAGTTAATAAGCTACTATGCATTAGTGCATAGCATGCTGTATTTTCAGCCTTACTGTAACTGTAATTGATGAGTGTTAGAAAAACTTCTTGAGTGTTCCTGCTTCCATGACTTGGCAGAAGCATGAGGAATTTGAATAGGCATGTTTGATAAGTTTGAGATATGAACACAAAGTATGAACTATGAAATTTGATAGCTTTTTACACTCAGATATTAAAAAATTCCAATGAAACATCCACCAGCTTTCACACTGCACAAATATCCTCCACAGTACTAAAAACCTATGAAAACTGTTTAAATATGGTCCAGAATGCTAAGTGTAGCACTTCACTCTCCCAGCCTACAGTTTGGCTGTATCCTGTAGACACTAAGGTAGAGTTTAGGGGAAGTTATTTGTAAGTGCAGTGCTTTCTTTTTCACCATTGTTTCTTAGAGCCTTCTAGAGTGCAGTAAGCTAACCAAAAAAGAACTGGATTTAACCTACACCTAAATTCAATATGCAGACATTAAGCCAGGTAAAACTGGAGAGCAAGATCCTTTTATTTGGATACTTAGCAGGTTTAGTAAGGAATATTTTCTGCAGGAAGTCTACCTTATATACTTGAATAAAACAGCATCAACAGATTATCTTTAGAGCTATTGGACAAACCTCCAGAAGTTGCCTACCAAATAAAGATTTATACTTAGAAATATACTAAGAAAACCCATAAAATCCTCAAAGAAGATAAATGTTCACATATGATGTTGTTTACCATGCACTGAATATGAATAAGACACAGCTCTGAGCTGTAAAAGAAGTGTTATATCTGATTTCTAAGAACTTCAGTTGAGTAACAAGGATTGCCTTACACGTCCTCTTCTGGACTTCACTCTGGCTGACAAGCACAACCTGCCTGGTGTTCATATAAGCATTTCCTTCTCCCATCCTTTTTTCAATAGTTTTTATCCCACCCCATAGTCAGTCATTAAGATCAGAAGAATCCCCCTTGCAGTACCTATGTTCTATTGCTGATGCTTAAACCATAACACTCAATCAAGGCAAGAGATAAAGGTATCATATAAAAACACCTCTAGTGGTAAATATTGCCTTTATTTCATTTGCATTGTACCCAATTTTTGTTTTTTCAGATATAAACAGAGACCTTGGTCAGAGTTGGTACACAATTTTTCTTTCATCTCAGGTCAGCATAACTATTTTGAATTGGTTTTTTTGAGAAGAGCAGGTTCAGTGAAAGGACTGACAAAGAAAACTGCTCTGGGAAAACGGTGAATTTCAAAACTGCTTTCAATTGTTAAAAGGAGAGTATTGTAAGATTCTCAGCCATGTGGAGTAACAGTGTAGTTTTAGCTGGCACAAATTATATAGTTAACCCACAGTATAAGAAATAAATCTATGTGAGATATCAAAAAGGGTGAGAATATTCCCTTCTATCCAAGCACCTCTGTGTACTCTGAAGTCATTAATTCTCTAGGTATAGTTGTGAATATTTTCTGGTTCATTTTGGTAAGTAATGTTTAATCCGTTTTATAGATGGCTGATGTCAACTATACTTGACCTTATTAGCAGCAAGCCTGATACATACTTGCATCTACCTGTCACCATAGATCTCTAGTCCTATTTCCAGAAAAAAATTTATCAGAGAAAAATATTCAGTACAATTAGCTTTTTTCTGCATTGCTTAATTTGAGATATTAAGGAAGTGAAACAAAACAAAACAAAAAAAAGGAATCTATCACCTATATTAATGGATGTTTCAGATCAATTTAACCTGAACTAATATATTTTCTTAATGACAAATCAATGTCAAAAATAATGAAAGAACTTAAGATTCTGTGTGCTTTCCTAAAGTCTTTGCTGTTAAACAGGGTTGTACAGCCTGCCAGTCTTGCATTATTAATTGGCTGTGAATGTTATTAGACCCTGTTGTGGTCTACAGTACTGAATAGATAGAAGTCAATTATTTCTTCTGCATTCTTTCAAGAGTTACACATTTGAAAAGTAAAAAAAAAAAGGCTTTGTATCAACTAAATAAAATTAAGAACTTCAAACAAATCTAGAAATGAACTGCAAATGAATATACTACCAGTTTAATTTTCTGTTATTGGTTCAATTTTACAGGTATGTCTACATTTTCTCCAGATGGTTTTTCCCCTGAGCCCAGGACCAGATGCTAAGGTCAACAATCCATCTAAATTCACATTTATTATAGCTTATTTTACAGTCATTTTATAACAAAGAAAACTTTAAACTAATAAAAACTTTGCAAGAAGGATTACAGTAGAATCTATAGGCAAGAACTCACATGCCCTTAGTACTGTGCAAACAAATAAGAAGTTCTTCCTATAATGACAGTTTAAACCTCAAGATTACAGGTGGGCACTGTGGATAAGAGTATAAAAGTTAACAGGATGATCCTTAACATTTATCTCAAAATATAATTTTCAGAGTTAGTTCCATTGCTTTATTTAGTGGGCCAAGAACATCAATATTTACTTACTCCCCCGTGCAGCCAGATGATGTGAGTCTTCCCTAGTGTCTGTATCTACCACTTAGTTTCCAACTGAGGAATGCACTTTTGACTGTTTTTCGTTATCATAATAGAAGAAAAAGCTCCAAATCTCCATTTTTTTTTCTACTGGTAGGAAGAAATTCAGACAACTTATCAGCTAATACCTGGATATCTTTGTGAGAAAAACAAAGTATGAACAGAGAAAGAACAAAAGAGTTTATTGGCATCAAGTTTGCAACAAAGTTGGGCTCACCATTCCCTAATAAAGTTAGGGATGGATGATAACTCTGTGAGAAACCACTGGCAGAACTGAAAAACTTACAGGGCCCTTCAGAGGTAAAGCAAGTAATTTCTGTTAAACAAAACAGTTATTGGTATGTGAATGCAGTTAAATGGAAGTGCAGACAAACACACTGTTAAGGTTATGAGCCAGAAAAATGACACTTAGAGACGTGTTTTGAACGACTTGAAGTAGGGAAAGTTGTGATTTACCATGCACAGAGAGGAGAAGGTTGGCCAGCTAATATTTATTGCTATTAGAACCCAAAGGAAGAATTTATATGCATGTGCACCTGTATTTATAAAAAGGTATTTGGGGGAATAAACCTCAACACAAAAGCAAAAAACCCATAGGAACTTGCCAGATTACACCAATATGTACTCAATACAGAAAAAAAAAATAATATTACCACTGGGAATTATCAGATGGAAAAATGACAAAATTGATGAGAGGGTATAAACAGTAGTATGGCCAAAAGCATAAAGACTGAAAGATTAAAATAAATAAAAAGACTACATTACATTGATAATATAGATAGAAACCCACTGAAGTTTTCAGAAATGTGAATTGCTGAAGTTCATTTTCCATATAGGTGAGGTTTGACCATTTAAAAATGATTATGTAGTTTTCTGCATATTGAGCATTTTATTTTTAATTCAGATTTAAATAATTTAAGCTAACCTACCCAGAAGTACAGGAAACTTAAAAAATTAGAAACTAATAGAGGTTGACCACAATGATGCTCTACCCTATTCTATCAACAGACTGAATAGATTTGTGGTCTGTTATAAAGACTAAGAATTCTGTCTGGATAAATAAGGCTATGAGTAGAACATGGATGACTGTTTACAGGAATTTCCAAAACTTTCAAGTGTGTTTATGTTTACAGACAGTCTGTATAAAAAATGGATCCTTAAGACAGAACATAAAATTGCAGAATTATGTTGAATGCCAAAACATGTCTGTAACTTGCAGACCCAATATCTTTTTGCATGCTGGGTAAAGATGAAAACACTACTTTTTTATTGGGGGTTGGGGCAGAACAGCAGAGATCAGTTTGTCCATCCACAAGGGGCTGTGCTGGGGTTACCAAGCTAATTTACCTTGTGACCTGAGCGAGATCTTTGAACCCATTCCTTCAAAGGTGAAGAACTAGGGTATTAAGTTTGATTCATTTAAAAGTTCCCTACCAACATAACAAATGATTTTAATAAGATCTACAACTCCACCGGGAAAACTGTATAAGGCAGGCACAAGTGCTTCTTTAATGTTTAAAACTTGATTAAATATTTACAGTAGCATAAGACCGAAAAAAATCAGAAAGCTCCTCCTTGTCTTAACCGCATCAAATCATGTTTATGGTCCTCATGGAAAGTAACAATTTTTTGCCATTATTACAAACAAATATAAAAACTAAATTCAAATATTACAAAATTTTGTGTATCTATCATATTTGTTCATGATTCTACCTATTTATCAAGGAAAAAAAGCACTAGATGCATTTATGCTTACTAAATCCACTATTTTAAAGACTGAGACATTTGAGAGAGAATACATATTTTTTTCCCCATTCCCTTATATATCTTCTGGATTATGAAAGCTTATTTTGGGCATCTATCTATCAATCAGGAATTTTCAATTTTCTTTTAGACTTTCAAATTTTTTTTATTGTCCAGAGTAACGAATGCGAGTCCCTTAGACATTAAGTTTGCTTTTCTCAGTTGACTCCTTATAAATAGTTCATACAGCACATCCATAGCTTTCAAATTACTTCAGGTTCTAAACGAACATTCAAGTGCTCACTCCTTAATAACAATGGCCTTTGGAAGAAAATTTTTCTATATAAGTCCACAGACCTGAGAACAGAATTTTGGCTTTAGAAGAGTTCCTATAATGCAAAATTTAGGCTGAACAATTCCAAGTCCCAGTCAAGAACTGAGTTTGAACGAGTTCAATATGTTTGAAGGAGTCTAGAAGCTCAATACAGAGGACAGTGAGAGGAAAGAGACTGACAGGAAGTTATTTGACCAAAGTCATACCATAATCCAGTGTAATTCTCTGCAAATGAGGCATCTATTCCAACACCTTAACAAATGTTAGATATCCAGCAAAACAGCTGAAGCTACAAAAACCTCAAAAAACCCCAATTCTCACAGGAATGGATTAGTGTACTAAAATAAATACCACGGCCAGCTCTTTGCAAATGAAGTCACAGTAGATGTGAAAAAGAATTTGGAGTGAAATCACTGTCATTAGAGGAAAACAATTTGATTCTGTTTCTGACAACATCATCTTGTATTCCTGGGCAGTTAGGTCTGAAAAATGGTTGTCTACAGGTGTTTTTAAGAAGCAAATTGTTACCTTGAAGCAATTCCATATCATCGAAGTCAGTCCTTAAAAATAAGGCAGAGAAACTGCTGTTTCTTTCACCCTCCAAATCAAGGTTTTCCTGAAGCCAACCAAAAGTACATGGAAGCCAGTGTGCTTCCATAAAATACACATCAGCCAGTCAAACTAGTTCTTTCAGCCAGCAGTATTCATTAATAAGGATATGAGAGAGGAAAATACAATTTATTTCTCAATTGTATGCTTTACAAAGCCAGAAGCAAGCAGTGTGATGGACTAACAGAAGCAAACCACCAAGGCTATAAAATCAAACTGTCATTTTGTGTTTCAAGTTGCTAACTTCCTTGTGACTCAAGCTTCCCAGATGTAGAGTTTGGCAAAAAATACCTTTTCAATGAAAAAAAGATGCTCTTTCAGAAATGTGAGCTCTCAAGGATAAATAAATATTTTCTATTTTACCATGCAAAGATTCCTACACGTCCTTTAAAGAAATAATTACGCTGTTTTGGTTTAGAATTTGGGTATGAGCAGGAATTCCTATAAAGAATCATATCATTGCTAGTCACCTTTTATTCATTCATTCTTATAAATACCAAGAGCATATACACAGGTAGTGCAAAGCAGGCAAACTGCTTTTCATGGATTACACTCCCTTGCTGTAGTTTTCAGCTTTATGTACTTGGATCCAAACTACCATCTGTACCATGTATGTTAATAGCTGGGTGACAGCATTCATACATAGAGGCAACCACCCTCCATCTGCTCTGCAGTCAGGCCACACATAACTCAGCCCCACCTTTAGACAAAACAACTGCTGTTTACCCACACCGACAATGGAATTAAATGATTGATGTCACTGGCAGCTCCCATCTAACATTCAACCAAATGTGCACTTAGCATTTAGGTATCACCTGTTCCAGGCATAAAACAAAACGGGCTTTTTTCACAATAATTCTTTCCAGGAAAAAAAGTCTGACACTTCACCAAAAGCTTTGAACAGAAGTGACTTTGAGTAAACAGAGAGAAGTTCCCCTCCAATCCTCACCCCTTTATTTGACACACTACTTTTGGCTGTGTGTTTAGTAGGTATATTGCCTTTTCAGAAAAATTACCTCTTGTGAGCTAACAAAATTAAAGTATTCAGAGAATTACCTAAAAAAGACTTAAATTTTTCAGGGTATGATAAACGCCTCTTGTAAATAATGTAGATTCCAATATTAAAATAGAACCCTATTTTTCAATAATTATAAGAGATCCAATATTGATATACATGAACTAGCACTTCACTTCTGGAATCAAATAAAGTCCCTCTAAAGTTTCAATGCATTCTTGGAAAGCAATCAAAGGCCTCTTTTTCCATAAGTTTGTTATTTATAGAAAAGCATTTGATTGTTGCATTGAAGTGTGCACTCTATGTGTAAAAAGGTGTTTATGGGTTTTAGTACAGTATAGTTAATACCCAAGCAATACCTAGCCCTTTTATAATAAAGAACCCTTACTGAGAGGATATATATTGTACTTTTCATCAAGTGTACAGCATACAATTACATTTGCTGGTGGTCTATAATGTAAACCCCAGTTGAGTCAGCTTATAGCTTATGTATTTTTTTGTTCCACACACAAAAATTAAGAACAGTTACATTTTTGTACTTTTAAGTAAGAATTGAGAAAAATATTCACATTCATATTTTCTTTCAAAGCAAATGATGAAAGCTTTCAGAATACTTTAAAATCAAAACTACACTGCTTGGGATTTAACATATTCTTTCTGCCAGTTATGGTTTAATAATTACACATTTTCCCCACAGACAAAGAAAATAAAAGGTGCAAAGAACACACAAAACAGACCTTCATGCACACAAAAGGTACAGTTACATTCAGTATGAACATGGTAAACACAGACCTAGCAAAAGTTCTACCCACAGGATAACTTTAAGCACCTACAGGGCTGCACAGTTGACAATATTTCAAAACACAAGAGAAAAAAAAGCCACATAAGAAAATTCAAACCTTTCCCATCACAGTGAAATCCTACGAAAGCATTACCTGCTCCCAAATATCCAGAATCTGAAATTTAATATAAACTCACAGTTTTCCATAGATGAATACAAACAGGTATCCAGTCAGGTCACATTTAAAGGTTAATGTTACATTTAAGGTTAGAAGGCAAAGTAAAACTCAGTCTTACAGCCTGACATATTTCAGCACCAACGGATTGTGTAAATGTATGCATATTTGTTGGGTTTGGCTGTTTTTTATTAATTTGTTTTGTTCTATCTGTTGTGTTTTTCTTTTCAAACTACAGCAGAAGAGAGAAAACAAAGTTAAGACCACAGAATTTGCAGTCCCAGGAAGCATCCTTTTGATATCATGTGGAATTTTGTGTGGGTACAGGCTGAGGGACAAGTTCTTAGAAGTGACAAGTCTTCTTAAAGCATAACTAGATAGCTGGGCACCAATGTCACAAGAAGAATTAAATTCCAATATGAACTACATCTTGAATAAATTGTTGTGGCAAAGTTTACTTTCCAAAATTCGGCACCTTTCACTTCACAGATTTCCACTGTGTCCATCACACTGCAGCCACAAGTGAGCGAGATATGTAAGCACATTAAATGTGTCAGGTGGAAAGTCCTTGTCCAACCTCCCAGGGTAGGAAACTCAATGGTAGAGATTATGTCAGTGTTATCCCAATGCTGAAACACTCCTGACTGACATGGTAAACTACAGGAGATACCTACTGTGTGCCTGAACAATCAGTGCAAGTTTGGTCCAAAAAAGTGCCATCTACGTACCCACAAAATGCAGTTCCTGTGGAATTGCTTTATAGTTAAGATTTAGTAACAGTTACATAAGTATTTTCCTTAAATCAGGATTTCCAGAGAACCTTTAAATAACAGTAAAATAGCTCAGAAAAGAAACGTACAAGTACAATCCTCAGTACCCTTCTGAAAGGAATTTTGGTGCATTCGAAAGTTAATTTACTGAACCAACTTGACACCAGGAATAATAGAAGTTCTGTGAACTCTGATTTTTTAGACTATACAGACAAAATTCTTGCCATTTTTTAGTCATCATCTAAGTAACAAAATAATATCTGTACATACAGATTTTTCAGAATACTAGAAAAAGGGCGACAATTATATATAGAGATGAACTTTCCTTGCTGTAAATTAAACCAAACTTCACACGTGTAATGTACACGAAGTGCACACCTAGGTGGACATGCAAGTATAAACAACCTCACACAATCCAACAGTTAAGAGAAATGCAGATTTAACTTCTAATTACAAAACAGATCTGTGAAGTACTTTTTATAAAGTCAAGTGTTTGCACAGAAATATATTTTGCTAAAAAGCAAAGTGGTACCTCATTTGTGTATTTCTTTTTGTTAGCACACAAAAGAGTCAAACTGCTAAAATTAAGATAGTAAATTGCTTGAAAACCTCATTTTTAGGCAAAATAAATCAGGCTGGAAACAGCCATTTTATACGATCCCATTTTTTGCATAGCTGATCCAGAACACATCTTTCCGAAAAATCAGACTAGATTGTTATTGTAGACTACACAAATCTTCTGATGATTTCAATAGATTCTGACTGCTCTGGTCACAAACTTGTTCAGTACTTCGTTAACATTAAACACACAAACAGTTTAGCAGATTTAAGTGTCTTGCTGAGTCAGAGCCAGTATTTTCAGGCCCCCATATCCCCAAGAAGGAAAATTTCTGTCATATTTACAGAATTTAACAGATCACTTTCTGGAAAGCAGCAGTCCTTTAAAATGTTCTACCATGGTAAAACTAAAAAAAATGGGGTAAATTCAAGATTCAGTGATTCAAATTTTCCCTAGGCAAAAATAAAGTAAGCTATGGTATGACTCTACACACTGGTATTTCCAAATTAGGAGAGCATCTACTCTGTGTTTTAACATGAATTGCAGTAGAGTGGCATAGACACCTTCTCTTATGTTCCACTGCTGATTTCAAAGTTTGCTCAGAACCATTAAATATCTTAATAGCTCTTCAACATTATTAGTCACAGTATTATACAGGTGGAACGTTCCATAAATATATAAGTGAATGTTACATTTATGACTGGATAGATTATTTGTTTGAATTTGATTTCATAACACCTACTCCTTTCCCTTTACCTCTGACAGCAGCCTCAGATTAGTAAACTCCAACATTTTATGAGCTGCTGAGAAAACTGTGCATTCAATGAGTCAAGGCTGAAAAGAATGGTAAGGTGAACAGGTACACGTGGAGTCTGCACCAAATTAGTTTTGTCAACTGGCCACCTCCCTTAACATATTCCTGCTCCCCAGTGAGAGATATGGCCTTTCAAAATGATACACTATTGTTTATTTGAATACAAATTTCAGGTAAGAATTTAATCATATCAGGCACTGTTGGGTTTAAGGAGAAGCTCCTACAATCCAGTTAATACAAAATATGGTCAAATACATATTTGCAACTTGACCAAAGTTATCTTCTACCATTAATTCAGTCGTAAAACAATCTGTTCACACAGATGATTAGTGTATTGTTTATGGTGGTTAACAGATTACCTTTACCAAAAAATGCTTGCTAGTAGTTGAACATTGTTCTTATGGAATGAAGTGAAATCTGATAGAGTATGCACAATCCAACATGCTGATATCGTACACAACTTCAGCCATGTGTTTGTACAGGAGAATATATTAAACCCCATCTGTTTTAACAGTTTTTAATGTTATAAATTAGGAAAACATCAAAAATGTCAGGAGATGGCAAACACTTATTTGTTGTCTTTCGCTCTATATTTATTAGACAAGTTTGTTATCAAACTATTCCTCCAAACATGAAAAGAACAGCAGGCCTTCTGGAAAACCAGATGGCTGCTGTGGTTTTGAAACATGTTCTGGAAGGGTTATATAGTTTACATTTTTTCTTTTTCATAAAGGATTGTGTGGGATGTGGCATGGTTCTCAGACATGGAACTCCCGCAAAAAAACCCAAGGGGTATGTGGGTGGGAGCGTGAGGGACTACTTGAGGATACAAAAAGAAAGCAAAATTATCCATGTCACTGAATCTAGGAGACCTTCTTGTAAGAAAAGAGAAACATTTCAACTACAAAGGAAAGAAGTTACCACTATAAAGAAAAAAAAAATGCTTTCAGACTGCACAGTCTTAGGCATTTCACTGCCTTTCTCTGAAACAGAAGGGGGCCCTAGACACTGAAATTAAATGGGAGAACAGAAAGAAAAGCAAAACATCACAAGAAATATGTTTGATGGGATGAATTACATGCATGTCAAGAGGAAAAAAGAAGAAGGTCAGTCTATCAAACTGAGAACATAATCATATTCCAAAAGGAAAAATGTTTAATAACATTTGGCTAGGTGTTAAATCAATACACAGTAGGAGGAAACCCCAAATATAAAAAGGACTCAAAGTCCCATTACAGGAAGGATTAGAAAATGCAAGAAAAAGAATCCATGGCTACCTCTGGTATTTTGTATTTTTACTGTTTGGAATGACATTTTCTATCATGGTCTTTTGTTTTGGAGCAGGACAAAAAAATTAGGGTATTTCATTCCAAGGACACTGTTTTCACAGAATGAAAAAGAGGCAATTGAGAACTTGGAGAGCCTCTGGGGTTAGGATGGCAAATCTTCCTGACCCAGCCAGGGGGCCATGCAAGCCAGATGCCAGAATTTTTTAATAACTACAGCCAAGCACATCTCCCTGGCTCTCCCTCACCTGGGGATTCTGGGATTCTTTCCTAAAAAAAAAAAAAATCCCCCCCTTTTGCCAGTCCTGTGCTGTACCCCTGCTTACACACTCTGCTTCTAAGCTGCCAAACCCACCTGACTCTGACATGGCACTGGAGGTTGCTGAGATTCCAAACCAGGCCCTTGGGCAGCAGACAGGGTGGAAGAGAAGACAGTGAACATGTATGGAAACAGCCCTGATTCTGATGGATATATAAGGAAAACATTGTTCCCACAAGGACGTTGCCTAGAGGGGCTGTGCAGTCTCCATCCTTGGAAGTTCAAGGCTCAGAGGACAAAGCCTGGAGTAAACTGGCCTGATCCTGTAGCTGACTCCTTTAAGCAGAAAGTTACAATAGAGAGCCTGGAGGTCACTTCCAACCTCATTAATCCTGTGATTACTCAGAAACCATGAGAGTTCCCAACAATACTCACTTCCTAACCCAGTCTATTTTTGTGACCGACCAGTGGATGGCCTACTGGACAGCTAACAAACATGTGGATGAAACTATTTAATTAAAATAAGCTGAAACATGATTTTTTTTTTTTAATCAGAGCATAATTATTTGGCAGATATTTTGACAATATATTTATCCAAAGAGGTCAGAGTTAGGCTGATGCAGCAAGGAGCTGGTCTGAGGTGAGCAACATTTAATATCTTTTAAATCCAATGCTGTAACAGAGACTTTTGCTCTAGAAAAGCAAACTTTGAGCTTGGCTTCCAGTATCTCTAAAGCACAAATCCTTTATTTCCTCAAAAGATTAGTTTTTATTTTATTGTATGTAAAACCAATTAACAAAATATTTTGACTTTTTTTTCCCCCATCACAGAACGTGGACATATCTCAATACTCCAAACCCGCCAGAGTTTTCCGTATGACACTAGTTCCAAAATTTCTTTTAAAATAAGAATTAAGAATAGATTTTATATTGATGATATCACATGAAATAAACTCCTATCAGAGTTTTTTAGCAAGTCTCAGTGAATTCCTGCGATGTTTATATGACTATGCTTTATTATGGTACCAAAGAAAAAAAACTTAAAATGCTATTTTAAATTCTTCTTAAAAAAATTTAAAACATTCTCACATTTTTCTTAGTAAAATCTACCTTTTTCCCTCTCTCATTAAACCATTTCACTAAGCTGTATAAATATTTTGTCTCATTGAAAAACAGCATTGCTACTCCATTGTACTCAAAAGAAATGCATCATTCCAGTAAGGCTGTTGCACATCACACACCTTAGTTATAACTCATTATGCCAGAGACATGTTGCACACAAGTAAACCACACCCCCGTGGCAAGTCTGGGCCACCTGAGGAAATGTCCAGCAAGAGCAAAGTACACCATGCCTGGATTTGTCATCCACCTGAACAGTGAGGACTGTCACCTCAGCTCTGCTTTTAGTGCTCCAGATCTGAGCACTTGACCAAACACCTTAAATCCTTCTCAGATAAAGCTCCAAGCGAAGACAAGAAGACTATATTTGAGAGACCAAAGTGCTTTACCACTGCCAGAAAAATATTTGGTTGAATATTCTTTTTGCCACAACTTAAGCAGGAAAATGAGAACTCTGTTTCCAAGCTTGAGGTATTACAGTGGGCTGAGAGAAACAGAGAAAACACGAAGCTGTTCTCATACTCCTGGAGTTCTGATGCTAAACTTCATGAATAATTTTACTGTGCTGACTAAATTCACTTTTTTGATGCTCAGTGTAGAACAATATGGAAAAAAGAGTCACATGCAAACAATTCACATTACTCGAAAATAAGAATCGAAGTAACCAAATTAATCTGGCATTTGCCACATACACATGGGAGGTGTGAAACAAATGAAGGTGGAGGTGTGAAACACTTCTCTCAAGTGAATTCCAGTTTTTATAAGAAAATGTGATAGCCACAGGAATAATATTTTAGGCAAACATGTTTCTTGCAGAAACTGCTAAAGAAACTAATCAAATAACAAAGCACAATTAATACCATATAAATTAAATGAATTATATATTATTTGAGAATCCCACTTAAAGACTTAGCAAAAAGCATATTTGTTACCCTTTACTACAAATCCTTTTTCAAGGTATATCATATAAAATCTTACATTTTGAATGAACACTGTACAAATTTCAGTGTATGCACCTCCATATTTTAACTAAACCAAAATTAACATGCATGGAGAACAGCCACAGCTACTGTACATGTATAAGACAGATTGAAACACTTGTATAGTAAATTGTATGTTTTCCCTAAAAATTTTTAATCTAAGAAACTAATTTAAATTCCAAAAATTATTTTAAAATTTGCTTTTCTCTTATCTCTCCTCCTTGTTTTGTAAAGATGGGAGTTTTTTAAATATTATTTTTCTCCAAGCTATAATTAAGTAACTCTTGAATTACGATGATATATTTCAGTTTTCATCACTCATCACATTCAACCACAAATACCAGTTCATTTTCTCCACTCAAAACATATCTTTTATTGATACTGTGTCTGCAATAATGATGCAGGTGAATTTTATCATTCCTTTCACCCTACTAGTAATGAACAAATTCACTGCTTATTACTTTGGACTTGATCTCTAGCAAAACACTACTGGAACAAACAATTTGATTTGTCAACACCTTTACAAGGACTCCTCAATCAATGTCACAAATCCAAATTTAAGCAGCAAAATACATTTGACTGCAAGACCCCAGACTGATTAGAGCTTCGAGTTCAGTGAATTGCACCAGACAGGACAGCAATCAGATTATTAACTCCACTTGAAAATACTCTGTGCTGCCTGGGATTAGCATGCATATTTTGATATAGATCGATAAGCAATCTCCTTTCTATAAGAAATGCCTACAACATTCATTTGGCTGATCAAAGGTATATATCAGCTTGTTGTGACAGCTAGCTATTGTTTCCCTCTTTCTTTACAGGAGAGTCTCTATTAAAAAAAATCCCTGGCTCCCTTTCTCCTAATAGTGGAAGTCAACAGAGAGTCACAAAATTCCATCTCCTCAATACCGAAACACAATTAGTACAGAAAGGACTTTTGCCTTTTTCTGAGGTAACTTCACTTTCACTTCTTCATTCTTTCTGTTCTCCCTTCCTCCCCCGTTCTGAAATGATGAACATTCTCTTCAAGCTTTTCAAACATTTTCATGTTATTATTCTCTACTTAATCCACAATTTAATTAGAATTTTTTTAAATTTGGATAATATTTTACACATCAACAATATATTCATGGCTTTGGGTTAAAAATAAAGCAACTCTCTGATTGCTAAGGTGTTCACACAATAAAATCTATTTCCAGTTAACTCATCAGAGAAAGAAGGCAAGATATTTTCTGCATAAGGTAATATGAACTCTTAACTGAGCTCTGGATTTCATTGCATCTGCAGAAGAACTGAAAAAACCAAAATTTATCTGCCAAAATTTTCAAGATAAAAGCACCAGCATTTCATCCCTCCTCTAATTACATATGAAATAACCACTATCTCATCTGAGCTTTTTATCTTTTTAATAAAAAAGGCATACTTTAAAAAAAACAAGCACAGCCTGTGAAGCAGACAGTCAAAAGTGAGATTCACACAAAAATGACAGACACCATGCCTTGAGAATGAGGCCATCAGAGAGTCAATGTGCATTTTGATGTTCTGAGGAGGAGATACTCTGAGATCAACATGAGAAGAGAAATCTAAAATTAAAGTGTTGGGGTTTTTTTCCCCAGCAGCACTGTTTCTAGGATGAAAACAACCCAACCCAGGTTCAGTGGTAATCCTGAAGTCCAGAAGCTTTGGAGACAAGATTCTCCATTCACACCCATGGTTCAAGGACAGATAAAAGAACAAAGCAGTTATCATTGCTGGTTTTATAATTTTTTACAGTTACTTGTAATTTTAATCAATGCTCTGGGACTTCTGGAGAGAGTAAACACTCAAGAGCAGCACACAAGAATTGGACCCACAGTCTGAACCTGGTCAAGTACATATAATTTCTCTGCATTTATCAGCAGAAATTTTGGTCATCTACAAAATTCCCAATATTTTGTCTCACAATACTGCTTTTTTTTCCTACTCTAGGCCTTTTCCCAGCAGAAGTTGGACATTATTTTCTACTGTTCTATAAATAAAATAGTTCCTTCATCACTAAATACTTACAGAAAGTGCTCAGAAAATCATGTTAACTCAAAATAAGCCCAAGTTTCCCAATACCACAGAGACATGAATTCATACAGAACAATTTAAGCCATGTATGTGTACCTAATACATATTATATTAACTAAGACAAGAGAATTTATCATATTTTAATCCTTATTAGATTTTTCCCCCAGCAATTTTCAAACATTTATAATTTCTGCTATCATAGAGCTGCAACAGAAAGTGCTAAGAATAATATGTCATCTCATATTATTATTTCTAATTAATGAATGTATTAAAACTGGGCAACCTGTAGGCTAGAAGATACAGTAGGCACATTCCAGGCAGTCCTTTCAGCTAAGGACAAATAAAAAAAGGTGTATTTTAAATAGAAGTAATTTCATTCATTAAAATTCAACGTAAAAAAAATTGCTAGTTGCACTTTTAAAAGAAATCATATAATAAAATGCAGTATTTAGGAAAAGACAATTAGTTTTTCATTTCAGCTCCAAAACAAAAACTGCACGAGGTAATGTATAGCAGAGCATGGGTTTTGTTGTTGTTGACCATTTTCTTTGTATTTTAAGCTGGAAAGGCTTTTTTGAATGTTATGAAGGGGTGTAAGCAAAAAAAGAAAAGGAAAAGAATGCCACAAATACCCAACAGTAAGTCCTACTTATTTCCCAAGGCGAATTTTTTTTTTAATTTTTATCCCAAATAATCCTTTTGGTTATACAGATCAACATCCATCTCCCTTTTCATCTTGTATCACTTTATCAAAGAAAAACTTGTATACTGATCTTACTTGGAAAATCTAGACATCTCTTTATGACATGAAAGATTAAATTTAAAATGATTATCCAGATTATTGAATCACTAAGAGGATCAATGGATTTAATAATATTCTTAATGCATAACCTTAAAATACATAAGGATACACATAAGAACAATTGCTTATTCTTGCTGAAACTAGTGGGAAGAACAGGTAGTGCTTCACCACTTTTGCAGGAAGTTAAAGTTGCTACCCAAGTTATTTTTCTTTACTGGCTCTTCAGCTGCCAGCAATCTAAATCTATTTAACTGCAAATAGCAACTTCATATTTGATTAAGAAATCTTATATGGAAAAGAAAGGATTTCAAGATATAGGTTCTAAATCTTTAAGCTTCTTAACATGTTCATGATTTCTTTCATGTAGTATGTCAAACATCGACCTTCATAGCACAATGCAAACAACTTATATCCATTTCCTATAACTTATATTACATACAACATAAATCAGTCTTCTCACTCCTTTCTCAACATCTCAGCCTGACTGTTAATACACTTTGAAATCATTCCATATTGATAGAACAGCTCTTTTTGCTAAAGAAACTCACTGTTGGCTGCCTTCCCAAAAGCAAGCAGAATTTTCTGACAAGGAACATACATTTGTGTTCACAAACAGGAAGAGATGAAGCCAACATCCCTCCCATTTCATCAGTCAGTTCCCTCAATTACAGTGACATAATTTGAGTAGTAGCTTAATTCAGTCTGGCATACCTAGAACCACAGCAGGGTGTGCAAAAGGGCATTTAAAGCTACCCCCTAACTCAAGAAGCAAAAATACAAATAACAAATGGTAATTTGCACTTTCAAGTTCTTTACTCAGACTGTATATTACTCTACTAAATCTGAAATCATTGATATTTTTCAACTTTGACAAAAGAGGAGGCTGTTCCATAGAACATTAATTCTGAAGGAAATTAATCTCCATTAATCACAATGGCTGTATCATTGACACAGTGCCTACACTAATTCAATTAGACACTTTATTTCTCTATCCACACTAGTAATGTACTTTCTTCAAATCGAGAAATTATTTTGCTAGCTATTATTTTGGATCAAGTCTGTTTGACTACATCACGGGAAATATGAGGAGACCCAAGATCTTAGCTAGGGGAATAAAGAAAAAAAAAGACAAAGATGCATTCGAAAACAGCATTAAAGTATCAAAACTGTTGCGGTCTTGTTTTTATGATGCGTTTATAAGTACGACTTTAGACAGGACCTAAGAGTTACTTCTAGTTTGGATTGAGTTCTTTTTGAATGATTTAGGTTCCATGCTATTAAACCTGAAGAAAAACAGTTTCATGCATCCAGTGGAGCATCTTCAACTGGGGCTATTCTTGATCTTTACCTGTAACAGCCCTCATCATGCCATTCCATCTACAAAAATCACTGTCTTCATCTGTGATATTTTCTCCTACTTCTCAGTAGGTAGTATCCTGGTAGTATCAAAACATTCAATTGGATTGAGGATAGACTGCAGTACTGCCTTTTATATGCTTATTTATGACACCAAACACTCCTTCCTCCCCCCACAGTGCCCAGAAACAATAGATCTATACTGTAAACAGCTGTGTACCTCTATCCAGCAGTTACAGTTGTATACTCTGGCTCCATCTAACTAACTTTCAGGGTAAATGACAGAATCATAAAATGGCTGAGTTGAGAAAGGACCTCTGGAGGACACATGGTCCAATTTCCCTGGCTCAAGCAGGACCAGACAGAGCTGGTTGCCCAGGGCCATGTCTACTCTGCTTTTGAATATCTCCAGAGAGGAAGATTCCACAGTCTCTAGTACTTGTGCCATTCTGGGAAAGCTACAGAAATAACACGCTAAAATTACAATTTTGACACAAAATCCACAATCAAGTGTAAATCGAATTTAATTTGTTGTATTAGGTATGGCCATTACCAATGTATTATATAGCATCATACATGCAAGGTCTGAAAGAAGTGTGACCTTCAATGCATAAATTAAAGCTTTTTTCCTCTCTTAGTTTTGTCTAGAGCTAACATTGTCAAACAGTTGGAAATAATGACAAGTGTAATGTTACTTGTATCACATAACTGCTTTAACATTTATTCATCTCCAGAAAAAAACAAAAGAGCTTGAAAACTTTATGAACCAGGTCATGCACCTTCATAAAAAGCCTATTACACACATTTTGTAATACTACCCCCTCCTTCTGCCCCCACCCCAGTTCAGACTATACTCCACTTCACCTGGTATGCACCTTGAAAAGAAGTAATTTAAGCAGGTGCAACTGGTAGGATGTGTTACACCACTGAAAAGGAAAAACAGTCCTCCATTTACAGCTCTTCATTAAACTTACATTTCAGCTTGCAGGTTAAGTGGAGGCTTGTGCTAATACATTGGTATATCCCATTTATTTGTAAAGACTAAGAACATATTTAAGAATATTTAAACACCAGTGTTTCCAGCAGTCATCTCACAATTTTTAAAATAGGAATGTCATCTTTACTGTTGAATTTTTCACCATATGGATGTCAATAACTATGTTAAAAATCAGATTTCTTTTAGCAATACAGAATTGCTGCCTTTCAGTATTCCTTCACCTACTAATGCAGGATGCAGAAAGCAAGCAACACTAAATTGAACACAAATGTGTGATCAGACAGAGTTTTGCCCTTAAGCACCTCTTAAAAATAGAAGCAACTACTTTTTCAGGCAGAAGAGAAGCCATTACAGAAGTACAGCAAAAAAAAATAAATAAATCCCCACAACCCCACAGCTAACTCTCCTTCTCACACAGTCAGTGCAACAAGAATTCTCCAGAGGCTGCTCAGCTCAACTCAAAGTCTGTCCTGTAATAAATGCATGAACACAGATACACACAACACATCAGAGCTGCTCTGACACTGATCTGGGCTCGATCTTTTGACTTATTCAAGAGTAAACCAAAATGAATTGGAAGGAATGAAATACAAGTTCCTGAGTGTTAAACTAGTCTCAGTAATCTTTTAAATACAAATATTGATGGAATTATTCCCCTGATGAGACAGAGACATTCAACAATTTCAGATAATTTCTTCAAGCTAAAGATTTTGGATGTAAAGGACAGGACACTATTGTTTTAAATAAAGGTATATTTAGACTTAATCTGAAGAAGCTGGATATCCGAAAAGGAAAACAAGATAACAAGATTAAATAATGATAATGTGGCATACAAATAATAGGAGATGATAAATTTGTATTTAAGAGACCAGAGAATGTAGAGTCTATTTTTTATACCCAGGCCAATATAAATGTTTAAGCAATCCCCAGTGGTCTTAAAAGAAAAAAAAAAAGCAGAAGAGGGAAAGAGAGACTGACTTCTGAAAGATCACTGCTGAAGTGCAGTATGTGAGAGGAAAAAGAAATTTAATCTGCTCAGGACACTTACTCCTTATCATAGTGTGTCTTCAAAAAAAGATTTAATTACTTAAGCTTGGATATATTTATCAGTATATGGCAAGTTACTATATTGGGATTAATGCTCTGAAGCATCTTTCTTTGTCACCTGAGATTTTCCCTGAACGTGTCTCATGTATAACTAAATACCATGTTTAGTAATGAGTCTTACATAAGAGTCCTTCTGCTTCTGTTTCCACAGAGCTTATGCTAAAAACAAGTGACTGATTTAAGTGACATTGGTAGGCCCTGTGAGTGTAATTCGCCTTATTATCTTATCAGTGGTCAAGTCACGGAAGTGCGAATCTTCTCTAAGGATTACATCTGAAAAGGATCATGATTAAAAAGACAGTATCTCATAATCTATCTCAAATTGTTTACTGTATTCACACTATTTATATCTAACATATATTTAAAAGTCACACCCTTGGCATGTAGGTATGTAGTTTTGACTGCATGCTTACATAAACAGTACTACGGAATTCAGATCAAGTTGCCCTCAAGAATATAACAAAAAGTAAAAGAGTGAACTCAAAAGGCAAAAAGACAAAAAAAATGCTTTTCTGAGCACCAAAAAAAAAGAAATCCAGAATGGAATGAAGCACAGTATCAGTATACAGGGACAGAAAGAAGCAAGAATGCATTCTTCCTGATATCAAAGAATTTCATCAAGGAAGAAAATTTAAGGGTTGGTCATACACAGCCCTCCTGTTGCTCTGAAAAAACTCTCAGTTCAGAGCAGCATTGAAGAGCTGTCTCAGGAATGCAAACATAAATGTCTGTGTTTCACTAACACTTGAAAATCTGTATTAACTATGACCTATTTTAACTGTATCAGGCATCTGTTTTGTTCAGTCTTTTTGGAATCTACTTTTTAATCTAGATCCCTACAGGTAGCACACCACATCCCTGCAGAGCCCTAGCAATTTCTTTAGGGACTCTGCCTGGGCTCAGGGCACCAACAATTCAAATCACATGCACAGATACTATC
Organism: Pseudopipra pipra; assembly: GCF_036250125.1. Lineage (NCBI taxonomy): Eukaryota > Metazoa > Chordata > Aves > Passeriformes > Pipridae > Pseudopipra > Pseudopipra pipra. Next base: position 11,753,039 of record NC_087562.1, read on the forward strand.
TGAGGAATTACATTAATATATAAACTAAATCTCTTATTTATAGTATATTCTGAATTGCAGACCAACACAAGTTACCTGCAAACTACAGTGAGGTAAACTTGATTTCTTAAACACTTGGCAAAATTACAAATAGTGCAGCTACAATCCCAGGGCTCTGTGGACTGCCTTAGTGGCAAACATGGGCACAATAAAAACAGATGTTATTCATAAAAAGAAAAAACATCGAGTTACAAGCCAAGCAAGAGCTGAAGTCTTTATGAAATGCTCTACATCTTTGCTGTATTTAAGCATATAATCACCCTTGGTACTAATGAGAACCAACCTTTAGATTATGTGCTCCTTCTATCTCTTTTATCCAGACAAGGAACAACTCCTACACCAAAACATACTGCATTATTCAGCTACTGACTCCTTTCTTGGACAGTTATTTTCCTCTTCATTTCTGTGGCAAAGTTAGTGTTGTCTTATCACAGGACCATCTACATACAGAGACACCGGTGCACACGCTTCACATACTTCTCAAAACTGCTGTCGACATGTTACTCAGACATACATAAAAACAAACAAATAAATAAAACCCCAACAAAACAAGACACAATGACAGTGTAGACACACCTATGCAGCTTATGCTCCAGACTAAGTAGGGGCAAAGCATAGTTCTGAGGGAATTCACATGTGATGGCATCAAAGTCATCTTCCCATTCTATGCTGAAATCCCAGGTAAAAAGCTCATTTCTCAGCTTTGGACAGGCAAGCAGATTTGGATTTTGTTGACAGCAAGAGCAATTGGCACATTCATTCTGAAGTGTCCTTTGGCCATTTAACTGCCACTTCATCTACTTACGTGGTACTAAAACTTTTCCTGGTATGCAAACCTTCCTTTATCACAGAAATAAAATATTCATAAACTAAAAACAAAATGCCTTCCAACACCATCCTGCTTGTAAAATAACTCTCTGTAAAGAACAAATCTAACATAGTAAACTGGTCAGTGGCTTTCCAACTTTAAAGGGCTTATAGACAGCCAGCTGTTTGCCATGCAGTCAAAATACTCTGATAAACTCCTTATGGCAGGTGAGAGTTAGAATGTGATTTAATAACTGCCAAATGAATCATTTATGAGCAAATCTTAACTGGAATGTTTTACTTCATAATGCAAATCTTCCAACTGCACTGCAGACTAGAGCTACGAATTATAACAACATATTTTAGAATAAATTAAGAAATATATTGTGCTCTTCAAACAATGATGGCCATTTTTACTGAAGAAGTTGAGCACTATTTCCGGAGTGACAACAAGTTTCTACATCATACAGCTGACAGCTCATCTCAAGATGGCACAGCACAACCCACAATTTACAGAAAGCAGTCTTCCAATACAGGAGAACACAAACTGTACTAGGTAGGCTGAGGAAGCATTTTAAAGGCAAAACAACAACCCCCTCCCCCCCAGTCTCAAGAATCCTTTGTCTCCAGAAAGCTTTAATCAGGATTACATTTTTGCATTCAATATATGCCTATGTCTTATCTCCTATAAGGTTGTTAGCTTACAAGACCCTGACGCTGTTTTACTACTAAAATATCTCACCAATGAGCACCCACCAGCTTCCTATAATCAGTTCACTTTAACCTAAGCATATTAAAGAATCAATATTAAGAGGGGTAAAGAAGTGTCATCCTGCAACATTGTCTCTGGCTGCAAGTCAGGTGAATTCAGTGTTTAACTCTGCTAGCTTAAATGGAAAAAAACAGCTTACTAGCAGAGAGAAGGGGCAAAGAACTATTAAAGGGTAAAAATATTTATCTGTATGTTAAGATCTTAGAGGTGGGAGTGCTCAATTACAGTACTACTCCAGTAAATGTGCATACTTTTAAATATAAACCTGATTCACAGGCACCACCCATTTAATTGTTTCTTTCATAAATTCTGCAGAAACCATACATCATAAGAAAACATCAAAAAAGGTTTTCCATAACAGCATTAAAATGGAATGTTATATTGTAATGACTCACCTGCTAAAGGTAAAGCCTCCCACTGCTTGTAACTACAGCCACATTCATCATCTATTTTGCAAGCAGATTAAACTCGTGAGAGCACAAGCAAAACATGAATTCATGAAAAGTTATTCAGTGCTTCTTTCCACTCCTGCTGTTAGACAAAAATCTTGGTGAACATTAGGAATGGGGCACACAGTTTCTTAAGATTTGAATCTAAAGACTGATTTCCCCCTCATCTAATTTCTATAGCAAATTGCAAATCACAGAAGGTAGCTAATGTATGAAGATTATCTCATTCTTACTCTTGCAGTGTGAAAATTAAGTGCAAGTTAAACTGAATCCAAGCACAAGAAAAAAAGAAAAAAAGTTTCAAGAAACAGAAGTGTCATGGAGAGCAATGACAAAGGTATCCTGAAGGACAGACACTAAAGAAACACTAGTTGCTTCTGTGACATAGGAGACTAGAGAGATCACTGTGACAGAATTTACTAAAGCTACAGTTAGTTATTAAACTACAGTTTTGAGGTCAGGTCTCAGAGTTGAAGAATATTTACCCATCTGCAGTTCAAACACAGAGGGAATGCTTAAACTAAGAAACGCTTTTCTAGTTTTCTGTACATAATTTCTTTCACTGAAAGACAAGCAGGTAACTCAAAAGCCCTGAGCCTATATAAGCTAAAAGCCACAGGTATTTTTATTTGTGTTTCCTTGCAGACAAATCAGCTGCTACATAGAAACTGCCCCCCACAAAATGACTCTTCATTTCTGCAACAGTTACTAACAGAAAACAAAGAGGACTGCCCCTTGGAAAGCAAAAACTGATACATATCTTAAACTCCAGGAATTTTCAAAATCAACTTTATTCCATCAGCATTCCTTGATGGAGTGTTTTTTCCTTAGCAAATATATCTATCAGCCTTTTGAGTTTTTGTAAATTTAAGCATCCGCAGCCACACCACAGTAATGAAGTCCACAGTTACATTTTGCACTCTCTAAAAGTTTGAGGCTCTCACTAATTTTTAATAGGGCAGAGAAACAGCAAAGCTTCATTTGGCCAAGACATCAAGCAGCTGATAATTCATAAGACCCTGAACATTTCTGGAGCATTAAGATTTAGCTTGCTGTTTGACAATCAAATTTAACACAAATCTACAACACTTAAGAGCTGTAACGAATCCCATTTTAAAGTAATATTAATAAAATGGAATGAAAATGAAAACATTCAAGACAGTTTAGAACATTAACAAAGCCTTACTATTGCTTGTCTGCCAGTTCCAGAAGCAAACTTGATACCTACTTCTGGTTAGAGTATGGAGCATGACAACATCATATGTTTTGACATGAATGACATGGTTCTCAGTAAGTCTGGTAACTGGGGATGTCTGTGTATCCTAAATAAATGGAATACTGCTTTGAAACGCTGTGAAGTTTCCTAGTACAGCAGTGATGTAACAGACTTCTGAGGACAACACAATCTTGAAACAGGAGCCAAAAGCAGAGTAAAGCTGAAAGTATGATTTTTCCATAACAAAGGAAATTTCTTTGCTAGTACATACGTGCATTTTATAAAAAAAAAAAAAAAAGGCAGTTACGATAGTTTCCTAAAACTACTATACAATCTAATAAATTTTAATTAAAACTATGTGAACTAATCATGCTAACTGATATTATTTAAGCAACTGAGTTTAAAGTTGACATTTAGACAGCTCCGTTTCACATGTATAATTCATGTATGTAGGCTAAGAAAAAGTGTTGCTGTTCAGCAAAAGCATGACTTCATTTACCATAAAGTGCTCCATTTAAACCCAGTGTTTATATGTGACAGAACTGAAATGCATATCTTTGAAGAAAAACAGCAACTGAATTTGCAGACAAGGCACTATCTAATCCTGCTTTTGCAGAGCTGCTGACCTAATACTCCACCTGAATTAATGAGGACTGTGCCTGTGTAAATCAAGCCTGTGTTGTCCTCTTTGGTACAACACAGTAATTTCAGTTTCAAGGAACAAAACCAACAACTGGACATTCCTAAGAGGCAAACCTTGATCACTTCCTGCCCATGTGATCTTACTGTGATCCTGGAAAAGGAATTAAGTTGCTAAGAGATATCTGTTAGACACTGCTTTCACCCTTTAGTTTATTTGAATAAAACCACATTTTATGTCCACTGTTTCTAGTCAGTCTTATTTCTTGCCAGTAGACCTCTTAACTGAAATTATGCTCCCAATTACAACAACCTTTAAAATCAACAGCATTCAGGCTAATATAGCTGTAGAAAGCTCCCTTAGTAAATCTTATGAAAAATTGATATGGATGAGGAAGGAAAGAGACATAAGAAAAATTCTGTGAAATACCTTAAAAGGGTGGATTTTACTACGAGCTTTCCAAAAGCCTGGAATCTAGAACAACTCAACTTCATTTCAAGATTAAATTGGAGGAAGATTTCCCCTCAACTTACAATTCAAGACAATCTCAGGAAATATCTAGAAAGCATTTGTCACCTTTCTATGTTTTGTAGGCAACTGGAACCAAGATTATTTAATATGTTCTGTGTTACACAAAAAGTACCAAACAATTCAACTCGATTGCTTTGGAAATATTCTGGAAAATATTTTGAGATATTAAAAAATATAATCCTTGCTGCTCTCTATCATCACATCATCTCATTTGCAATGTTATTTCCCTGTGTTACCTTACAGGGTTGCAGCATCCAATGTCTTGCCCATAAACAGCCATGCTCAGTGCAAACATCTATAATTCTGTATGTAAGCAAATCACAAACAAAGTTTTAAGAATGGATAGACTTTTTCTTTTTTCTAATCTTACACAAGCTACTGACTGTGATGGGACCAACCTGATCAGCTTTTATTATGACATTTGTCAGGATTCCTTCATCACTCATAGATATAATCTTAATTTAGTTTTTCTTACCAATTCCACAGTGTAGGAATTTATTTTGCATGAGTGCAAGAATCCACAGATCATATACAGAAATATCAACATATCTCTAAGGGAATAACTAGCGCTCTAAAAAGCTTTCTAAAAAATAAGCCATATGATTTTAAACAGCAAAAAACCTTAAACACACCCTGTAGGACTGCACAGATTTGGGGCGGGGTTGGGGGAGAGTTAATGCTCAAACGCTGTAGTGCACTCTACACACAAACAGTAATAAAAATCTATCACTTAATCATTTACATGTTGTGTAAAACAGCAGTCTCCTTTTAGTTAAGAGCTGCTTTATGTCGTTTTCATCGATACAAATGTTGCCCAAGTGATTGTGTGGGAGAATACAAGAACAGACTGTAATAAAATTAAAAATAACTTTCCAAGGAAATAGTATTTGGAAGGATTAATTACAGAAGTTCAAACAGGAGGCCATATGCTTTCCCCTCTCTTTACTATTGAGCATACAGTATGCCTGTAATAAAACAGGAAGGGGAAAAAAGCTAGTCAAAGCAAACTGCTTCAAGTACCAGGTAATGATTCAAGATATCTTTACAATTTTTTTGTGCCTGAATATAGTTTATCTAGTCATTTGACATGTATGCTAAAATTTTTATCAGCTTTGTTCATTTGTGGAATAAAATAGTTAGCCCTTTGCCACTACTCCCATATAGCAGGTATTTCTTGAGTGTTAAATACATGAAAGAAGTTGGTAGTGTGGGGATATTTCTTCCTTACATCAAATTTTCTACTCCAAGTGTAAGATATACTTTCCAAGAAGACAAAGACCATCAAAGATCCCAGCTGCAAACAGTCCATGCATAAGAACTTGATTAAAATTTGCAAGAATAGGGCTTTTTTAATACTTTACATTAAGTAGTACATTACAAAAAAAAAAAAGTAATTGTGATTTGACAAAAGTTCCCTAAAACTTCATATTAATGTGCTAAAATAAAAAAGCATATGCTTAGCTTCAGAAAACGGGTTACTTTTCCATTTGCATGAGAAAAATCTTTCCTTAATTTCATCAATTTACTATTTTCAAAACTATAACTGATTTTTTAAGCAAGAGCCGAAGGAAGTTAAATAGAACCTGCTAGTAGAAAAATCAGAGCAGACACAAAAATAATCAGAGAAACTTTTATCCCAACTAAGTCATGTTCAATGAGACCCAGAAGTCAAAATTCTTTGGACAATCAGTATTGTGGGTGTTACTGTCTTTTTATTCAACTAAATCTATAAGGTTTTTTATGTGATGATAACTTCCCTGTATGTTTCCAATTAATTCCCTAAAAAATAGGTCAATACATAAAAATTCAATTTAAAGATATGATGAAAAACTCAATGACATAAGTTAACATTGTTAGATATCACAGTGGTGTATGGCCCCAGAATATAGTGTTGGAAGAAGAGGAAAGTGTTCTCATACCATGACCTCCATGAAAAACAATAATAATTCAAAAAACCCAAACCAAACCCACGAAACCCAAAGCTTTACTTTTTCACTTGCATAAATTAATGGAGAAAAATCTCATTAAATCACAAGAAACCGTGTGGGAAAAATGTTTGAAATGCCTTATGCTCTACAAGAAATCATAGTTTTCTTGGAAAATAATCTACTAAGAAATGTCTAGACAAAAAAAGAAAATGAAACAACTGATCAATAATATATTTTTCAAGTGTATTTGAATATAGGGCTAGAAGAAACTCTTACAGAATTATTAATACTTACTAGATGACAGGAAAAAGTAATTGGAAATACTTTTCTTGTTCTCTCTATATCAGTGTGTTTGAAACTCCATTTTACGTAATAATATAATGATGTACTGAAAGTTTTTTACAAATGTAAATCCATCACATCTAAAGTGAAAAATCCACTAAGAGTAAAGCTGGTTTCTATGTTGTTTAAACGTAATGCACTACTCCATCTAAATCATAAGGGAATAAGGCACTTAAAATAGGGTGTCACATTTCGAGGTAATAAATAGCAGATTGATTCAACCTCCCAGTTGATCCTGCAGTTTACTTACATACAAGATGGAAAATAAAGTACTAAAACCACTGTGATTTACTTCTCAGAAATGAGATGCTCTATATTAGTGTAAATGAATGCAAAAGTCCTGCATTGACAATTTATTACATTCTTAGGCCAACCCTGATTAGATCAAATTGCAGTCCTTGTGACCACACTGAGTATACCTCACTGTAGATCCCAGTGACCACTGAAAAAAAACAAACAACTCCAAACAAAACCAGAACAACCCCCGTAACACTAAGCCAAGTTTCTTTAGTGCTTCCTTTTTCAAAGTATCTTTGTCTCCTCATTTGTCAATACGTAGGGAAAGGTGTTCTACTCCAAGAGAAAATCCATTACTTAAGAAGGTTTACCTGTGGGATTTTTCCTAGAAAGTCTTACCTAAAATAGTAGAATCTGGAGGAAGTCTCAGCATCAGTTAAACTCTGAAATCAGTGGAACATTCTCTCCACTACTTTTAGGATAAATAGAATTGAGAACACAAAGCAACATTTAATAATAAGACCCCAAAGCAGAAGGCACAAGTTATGTATTTCAGTGAACTGTCTCAATTTCTTCCATTTAATTCCAGGCATTTTGAATGTCTCCACATTTGAATTTTATGAGTTTCATTAATCAAAAATTGTATAGATGGTCTTAAAATTATTGCACTTAGAGCTTAATTGGCCTATTAAATATTTCCATCGATTCATATTTATTTAAAACGTAGAAAGACTTTGCAGTGAAATCTTGACCTACTTCCTGAATTTAGCCCACTTTCCTAACACTGAAGATCAAACACCCATTTCCACTCTACCACAAATATAAAAATTGCATCCAAAGACACTGCATTGTCAACAATGCTTCTCCAGATAGAGATCACCTTTAAATATTAGGAAGAATCAGTTGTTTTCAGGTAACCTATATGCCTATATTTTCCCAGTGCATAAACATGCAAATAGATGCTTAGAGAGAATCTTCCTTACACAGACTTCTTCTGTTCAAAATTTCACAAGATCCACCTTGCAAATATGTTTGTTAAATACAGTGCTCTCTGGCAACAAAAAAAACCCCAAGTGTCTGGATGAATAATGGTTATGTACATTGCCAACAAAAGGCAATATCACAGTAATAGAATCAGGAATATTTTAATACAGTTATAGTTAAAAAGTGGATTTCTATGACTATCTTCTTCCAAAATGTCTCATGCCTACCAGTGTGCAACTTGAAATGAAGAGCCCTTGTTTTCCAAACCCAAACTAGCAGAATTTTTTACAAAATTAAGGACCTTGAACAAGAAGTAGGGAGTAATTCAGTACTTTAATCTACTAAATATTTTAAAGGTTTGTCATCTGCACTTTAATGTCTATCTTTGCACCAGGTGCATAATAGCTTTAACACTGTAAAAGAAGGAACTATACATATCTCTTATGCTATAAAACACTAATCAGTGTAAACTTCAAAGCTTTTACTTGAGAGTGTAAACTTCTAAGAAAGATTAGATAACTACTGAGCAGGTGCAATCCAGGAACAAAAATAGATGGAAACATAATAAAGGAAGCCAAAGCTGTTGCTAAAAAAAAAAACCAAACCCCTCCTTATTAAAGAGGAATGACCATAGCAAAAAGAAATTACAATGTAGTTACCACATACTATAAGGATAGCCAAGCATTTTGCAGCTATTTCTTCAAAATATGAGTTCATCATCTGCACACTCTGATATCATCTTCTCTTACAGTCATGTTCAACATAGTTCATTAAAAAAAATCAAAGTTATTGATATGCACATTAAAGTGCATACACACACAGTCCTAACTTGCACGATATTTGACAATTGCCTTTAAAAAAATTTATATTTTATATAAAGCATTCAACACTGAAACTCCAATGCTGCAACTTTCCCTGAAGCCAAACATTTCATAACCTCCTCAAACACATTTAAGTAATGGTCACATACTGAAGCACTCACAGGCACCCCGAGGAATTAAGGAACTAACTTAATGGGATTAAGTTCACACTTAAGGATTTCAAATCATACTGTTCACTTCTTACTTTCCATTGTGAGCTGGAACTAACCCCGAAGAGACAAACCTAAGATAAATATACACAGAAACTGCTATTTTTGCCTCATGACAATGCATTTCATACACATCCAAACTGAAGAACAGAAAAACTTTGTATTTCATTTTATAGATTTCCAACAAAATGTTTGATTGTTCTCACATGGGGACAAGATGGTCAAGTGGTAATAAAGTGATAGCTTAGCACAAAGAAATAAAAGCATGACTCCACTGCCAGCAGTCTCACGCAGACCTGTAGAACTAATCTAAATTAGAAGAGGGTTGTTTGCTAAAAGCTAACTGAAATTATGACTTTTCTTTCCAAGTGTAGATGTTGATTTTTCTCTTGTCCTGAAGTAGCACATCCCTTTCCATTGCATATAAGTACATACTTCTATTTTGCATGTTTGGTTTGCGTTTTTCAGTTGTGTTTGTTTTTTTTTTTCCACTGCTCTTCCAGAACTTAGAAACTTTGGTTCCATCAATCAGTCAGACCAATTAGATTGACTGTTTTGTCACTTACCAAATTCTATATTACAAAAACATCGGGTATTTATAATGGAGTGTCTCTTTCTTTCAGAATAAATGGCCTGTTTTCCTGAGGAATGGAGTTGTTCTATCCTCATTACTCCCATTAACCTGTGAATTTAAATCAGCTAGCATAAAAATAAAAGATGCAGGAAGCAGCTTTGATTAGAAACAAGCTTTCATTACCTTTCTAAAACCAAAGTATAGAGACTTTAGATAAAAACTGTGAGGAAGCCAGAATCTATGTAATCTATTAAACTGAACTTTTAATTCTGTACAAAATGAGTTTATTTGCAGAAGGCAGAGCAGAGGCACATTCCACAATGGAATTCCAGTAGAACTTTTAGAGCAGTGTCCTGCCTCTCAGAACTGCTGCCGTTTACTGCATAGGAGAGGGATTTTCGCTAATTTTGATCTGTGCAGAGAAAACCACAGCCATCCAAAATAAAGCCATCGCACTTCAGACAGAGATTTCTTTAGGCACTGTTTGCAATATCCCCCACCTCACAAATTGCATAGTGCAGCATCCTCAAAGTGTTTTTACAGTATAAGGCTCTGAATAAAGCTGCACTAGGGTCAGCCAGCAATGGGGATCCTACAACAAAAAAGAATCTCATGTAAAATCCTGGGCATGCTCCCATTCACTGGAGAATTTATAGTGGTTAGTAGGCAGTAACCTTGCTCAAGTAGCTCTTCTTCTGGTGCATATAAACTAATTTAATACATTCACATCAACAACTTACATACCACATCCTTAGCACACCACTGCCACTTCATCTTTTCTATTGGAATACTGTCACATTTCACTCTCAGAGAGTTCTTGGCATTAAACCGGAGAGAACCCCAACCATTATAAAATGAAAGTGCCTGATCTTTCAGTTCAAAATGCTAAAGTAAATGTGCAACAACTGAGTGGGAATTATAGATATTTTCTATATGTTGCTCAGATAAAGTTATAGTCCCCATCTTTGCTTATTCAATCCAGTGACAACATAGCATTTGTGAACAGATAATTGTATTTCTGGAGTTGTCTACTCATAGCTTACCTAACATTTTCAATAAAACAGATACACATCTAACTGGAAAACTATCCAGTCAAACATTTTCAGAAGATGTCATCACAGTTTGGCACAAAAATCTCACAATGTTTTTTTCTATGCAGATTTCCTTTTTTATTATTAAGATGACATGAAGATGACCACAACAAAGAAAATGACATCATCATGTATCCAACATACCTGCTATGCAACAAGCATCTGTATTACATCTGACTTCCAAAGTAAACTGAAAATCAAGGAAACTTTTATTATTCCCTGTAAAATAACATAAAGCAGTTTTTTTCTTTTCACTCAGTTTAGAATTTTATATAGAAAGATTTAAATAATTTTTTACCTTCAGGTTTAACTACCATTGTAACATTCACACATAAACCTGGTTCATTTGGAAGTGAGTTCTCAGTATGAAGCATGCAATTACACATTGCAAGGTACACAAAAACACTGGTCCTTGAATGCAGAAGAGGAAATAAGGGAAATAAGAGTCTCCAGTATGTGGTTTTTCCAGAAAGAGCCTTTCTTGGGGCCATTGTGAGTGGGCTCAGGCAGCCATTCCAGAGACCTGTGGCTGCCAAGGGATGACAGGGGAGCTGCCCAGACTCTAAAACTGGCAAACGGGAACTATATAAAAAAAGGGCGTTATACCAAAATTTGAGCAATCTGCTATTTCAGACTGGTACCAGTCACTAATGGGCACAAAGGCATGGAATATATCAGAGAAACTGGTAAAGAGGTCAGGGGAAGAGAATTATTCCTGTAGAAGAAATCTCTCTGGTTCAAAGGGAGCAAGAACAGGTCACAGGAGTATTGTTTAGATCTACATCATTCATTTTCCTGATTGTGGACAAAGAAATCTGTAGGATTACAATCAAATAAATCACTAATTCAGAAATGTTATTAATTCCAAATTTTATTCAAGTTGTCTTGTTTCAGCTTTATATTTCTATTACCTAGAAATAAAAAAAGGGAAATGTGCTGCAGACAGTACTTGATATTCTTCTTCCCTGGGGCCACCAGACTGATGAAACAATAGTTCTCACCTTCAGAATGCCAACAAATCCAACCAAAGACACCGTGTAAAGCAACAGGCACAATGCAAATTGAGCAAGTAAGGACACAATACAAAAAGACAACTTTGCATTAAGGTGGCAACCTATCTAAATTACAAATGTAGGAAACCCTAATTTCTGCATTAAAATAATAAGTGATATAATAATCACTTTGTCTCCTTCTTTCTAAAGGAATAAGCCATTACCATGCTGTCTATAAAACTGTCACTCGGTGATGCTGCTTATCTACTGCTACTGAATAGCAAAACTCATCTAACTTTCATTTATTTTGAGTTGTGAAAAAAGGAAACTAATGAACTCTGAATAATTAAGACATTTATAATACAAAACTAATGTGTCTATATATGGCCTAAGATTCTTATCTGATATGGCTAATAAGACATACAAATAACCTATCATTTTTAAGCATGGGGTGCTTAATTTCTTTTAATTGTCAGCTGTAACTTCCTTTTTTATACCAAATATTTCATGTTCTATTAATATTCTATGAATTAGTTTTACCGATCTCCTACTCTAATTAGCAGTGTAAAACAAAACAAAACAACCCCCCATAAATACCTAAACCACAAAAGTTTATTTAATATACTATGTATAAAATTACCTCAGCTATTGCTTGTTTTGTGGAATAGCTATACAAAAGAAAATCAAATAGAATTCATCGAGACAGAAAGTGATGCATGAGGCTATTAACTTCTGAGACATGTCAATAAAAACAGTAAAGCAAGATACTTTGAGTCTAGCTCTCCTCCATTTGAACTAGTTTAACTAGGTAAGAAAAGCTGCTCATGTGCTAGGCAGAATTTTGGGAATATGAGAATATGCATTAGTTAGATATTTTTATTAAAGCAGAAATCAGAAAGTCTCAAATAGAACATGTGACTTGAAAACATTTTTATATGAAAGCATCTAGTTTCAAGCAAGTAACAAACATGTATGTTTTTTTAAGCAGCATACAGACTGTTGTTCTTACAAAGGACACCTGAATGATGAATGATAAACCCCACCTGTAAACTGGCTGAGGCTATTCCAACCTACCTACCAATTCTAAATCCATATTCAACAGATAATAAGAGACTAGTTTTGATCAAGAGTTCTCCTACAGTAGAAGGGCCCACAAGTATAAAAGAAATGTGTTGTTTAAACAAAACTATAACCAAAACACAGCATCTCGCACTGTAAGTTTCCACAAGTAATTGTTACAGATTTATTGTTGGTAACAGAGCTACTCCTTCCTGAATAAGTTTGTAAGTACTCTGTAGGTTTTCATCCTTATTTTACCTTACTAATTAGCACAGTTGAAACTGAAATTTCCCCTAATAACAGTAAGTTATTAGCTGATAGCAAAAAGACTTGCCCTTCCTATGTGCTGACCAGGTCACACAAAGAAGGGGAAGGTGAGTAGCCATATTAAAATGCTTTCACTTCCCCCAAATCCCTCAGGGAAGGTCCTTACCACTGTGCCAATGAATTTCTTATGGCTGCCTCCATCATAAATACGCTGATTAAAATGTAAATTCAACCAACCTATCAGCTTCCCATTAAGAGGACTCTTTAAAAACACCATTAATCAGCTGAGAGATATGTAGTGAAATACCACTTATCAATTCTAACTGCTTATGACAGTTAACAAAGCTTTATATTTGCCCCAAACATGTGCTGATCTATCAATTATGCCAGGGTTCACTCTCACGCTAATTGTACATTTTCTTCTCTAATGCATTTTTGCTGTTATCTCATAGGCTAATGAAAGCTGGGAAATCAATACATATAAATTATACATGCAAAGAAGGACTGCTGTGAACATAAAGTTTCTAATTAATTGCACTTGATTAATTTATATCCTTTAATTATCTTGCTAAGCCACAAACAACATAAATATCCTTGCAATCTGGTTATTGCTATGTCAGTCATAAAAAAAAAAGCAGACACAGTAAATCTATGAAATCTAGCAAACTCCATTGCCAAAAAACATGGTATGGCATAACACATAAATAAAACTGAACTTACTCAGGACACCTATGAATAATTTTACTGTGACAAATTACCACTAAATATGTTGTATAGTTATTTGATTAAGGTTATAATGATGTTATAACTTCACATGTAGCATACAGGGTAAGCAAAATACAGGCTTATCATGCAGGATTATAGAGGCTCTTAGTTGTATTTATAAAACAAATTTGCAATAGACATGGAAGTGATATTGATATCTGATTGGTTAGGGCCAGGCACCAAATTATCAATATTCTACATTAGGGCATTACTACTTTTCTGCACTTAAGATTACATGACAATTTGTTAGGAGAGTTATCTGAAAGTCAGAAATGTCTACAATCAGGACCTAATCATGACAGACCCACCTCTAAGCAGAGTTAAATAAGAGCTACCATATTGTCTTTTGCAAGAAGCAATTGGCCGAATATAAATTCTTCCCTTACATGAGTGGCTGTAACTGTAGATACTTCTTTTTTTTTTCCTTTCAAATTTTACCCACTTTGGTAAACCAACCATATGTCACTGTTCTGAAACCTAATCCTATCAATCCACCAGACTTGCTCTTTGTCCTACACAACAGCATATTACTGAATATCTGTATCTACAACTTTCATAAACGTGTAAAAAGAAACTGTATCTGTCTACAGGGAGACTCAGACAGAGACCATCTGTCAGTGACTAAAGCTATTCTTTAAAAAAGAAAACATTCATCTGGGATTTGCCCTTTACAGAGTAAACCCACTTAACCTCCCAATAAGATTAACTGTTATTTGTTTCCATTAAACAAAAATGACCATGCTAATATGCATTTAATAGTACTAACAATGAGAGAAACATGAACTTCAACAGTTTTTGAATTCTTTAAAATCATAGACCAGGTTATTTAGTGACAGGTATTTTTATTATTCATAAATAACTTCCATTTTTCATTATCAGCTTTCTTCCCTGAAGTTGAGACTAAAAATATTTTTATTTTTTTTAAATCAGGGTAAATATTGAAACTAAGACAGCAGGCTCTTAAGTCTGCCACATATTATAGATAGCAATGACTGTCTATAAATTAAGTCTGAATAATGCATATAAAAACCCAATACCTTTGGAGCACTGATGATTTTCACCTGTGCCCTCAACATCTAGGCATTTACAAAGAAAGGTATTTAACTAGATTGATTATATGAGGCTGTCTGAGCAGAGTTAGTGCAATGCAATGGAGACTGTACTCTGTGCTTCTCTTTGCAGCAGCACAAGTCACTGAACCAGCCTGAAGCTACATGGAAAAATACCTGGATGTCTCTCCCTGGGCTGACAAAACACAGTAGTGGTGTCATGTAAGACTCCCTCTTCTACTGTGGAAAAACACAGTAGTAGAAAACCCTAAATGTAGGCAACTCCTTTGCTCCCAGTATTGTCTTGTGCTTATTTGATCAGACCAAGTCAGTGAGAAGTACAATAGCATTAAACAATACCCCTAACACATGAAGGGCTGAAGTGCAAAATCCCTCATAAAAGTGAATTCCCAGGTCTCTGCCTTCCTGTTTTGCTTATAACTCTACCTCTAAAGTAACCTAGATGAGAAGCACAGAAGGTGTCCTCCACCCCTTAGGAGAAGCTTGAGGAGAGCTCAACCAAGTGTGTTTCTACTGTGGGCACAATTCAAATCTTACTGGAACCAGCAGGAATATATTTACCAGGCTCAGTTAGCTTTGCATCCAGCTTTCTTCATTAATGGTAGTGGCACTATACAATCAATAAACGTTAAGACAAACCAATCATACAATAATTTGCTCAGTGAGAAACTGGCGTTTGCTATAAATAAAAATAATTAAATTGATGAGAGGAATCATTATTATAATTCAGCACAGCTAAAGAAACTGTTCCTAAAACAGAATCCAGAAAATACCAGCTTCCTCTCCTCAAATACAAAGTATACTAAGAACCAGAAGCAGAGGCAAACTCTTTAGGCATGCAAATCTCTACTTATTTTTGAAATGATGCATTACTTGAATATACTGTATCTAAGATCCAACATCAGGGAAAAAAAAAGATCTTACAGTACATACAAAGCGTTATAGAGAAGCAGATATTTTTAACCTCAATCAGAAGATATCAAATTTAGATGAGGATGCATCATCAGTCATTTCAAAACTGCTAAAATCTCCTTCCTATTGCACAGGTGGTAAGGCCACAACTTTTCAAATAGTGAAATCAATCCTTTGACATCATTTGTGATGGCTTCTGTTTCATCCCTGCTAAGGTAAAGGAGCAGACTCAGACTGGCACTGCACAGTGTTTGTGTACTGTCCATAAAGCTACAGCTGGACAATGAACTCGGTGTTTTCATTACTTTACACAAAAAACAGTGAAGAGTGAAATTGAGAAAGGCGTAAATTAACAAGGATCACGTTTAGCTGCCGATAAAGTTGTGACATAAGACTTGCCACATGCCAGACAGTTAGAGCACAGAACACTCAATGGTCACTAATAAGGAACTGAAGGCACCAGGAAAAGCCTTTATCCATCCAAAAAAACACCAATTCATCGAAGCAAAAACTTCCAAGTATGTGACTTCCACTAGAGTTCACTGGATTTGACACTTGAGATATAAAGCACCTAGACAGAAGCAGAGCACTGAGGTTTGACTGCAATTACCTTATCTTTCCTATTTTTAGTGACAGGACCAGATTATTTTAAGTGCATTTTATAGAAAACCCTTCTTTACTGAAATATAAAGACTGTAATAAAGACAATACAATGTTTTGAAACTGTTTTAAATCCTTCACTCAGCTTTGCTTCTACAGATTTAACATGTAGGGGTTCTAATCTTACTGCTACTAATTAGAGCTTTAGTGTAATTGTGCCAACAGGGTGCTTGGCATAATAATTACTATCGAGAGATTCTGGTGGAGCAGTAACGTGCCCACATAATACAGATATGTCTAATATTATACAGCAGTCACCTTTGCATGTTGACTCTTAAGTTGGATTTTAACCAAGTAAGGGGTTATTTTGCCTTTATTATAAAGCTTAAAAGGCATATACATATGTATGATTTAGGTATTCATTTTTTCCTCTTTGATTCTTTTGAATACTAATTAGGTGGAAGAAAACTAGAAGGCACACTTTATTTCACATCCTTCATAATTCAGTCTAGTTTAGCATGGGAAATGAACAAAAAAGCTTATGTTGGCAGGTCATACTTCTAATGTAATATTAGACTTTCTTAGGATAATGTCCTCAGCTACAAAGTTTACCATAATATACAATAAACGGAACTAAAAAGAGAGGACGAGTAAGACTTAAAAATCTGCATTTAGAAAGCGCCTGTGCTGCATTCCATTACAGTCCTACTGGTTTTGAAACAAATCTTTATGTAACTACTTGAATAAATCTATTCAGTGAAATTCACAAGGCAAACCTAAGGGACAATGCAGAACACTAACGAAGATATAGAAGAGCATTTCTGAACAGAAGAGCATTTTTGATCACTTAGTAACATTTACTATCTTACTGTCTAATAAGTTTCAGACAATGAAACTTTGTTAATGATTTAAATCTATAGTGAAAGAACACTTACCAGCATTGAGATGTTTTGTTTGGTTTGTGTTTTTTACCTCTAGAAATATCAGCTTCAGCCATATAATCATTAAAAAAATAAAATCTTAATTATGGATATTAGTATGGATAGAAGAAGGACTTCAAAAGCAATTCAAACACACAAACCCTGCACAATGTAATAAGATAAAAAGCAATAGCCTTTTCAGTCTAACTGTAGCATCTTCTCTTTTTTTTTTTTTTAAAAAAAGCAAACTCTTTAAAGAAAGAAAACATACAGCATGGAGCCTGAACCAGAGCTTCATCTAGAACAGACAGGCTTGTTTTTACTGCCCCTTAGTGCTTTCCTTTTAAAGTGACAGGAAACCAATTTCTGATTACAAATCAATAGTTTAGCACACTATCATCAGAGAGTAAATTTAGTTGTTGATATTAGATCATAGAAGAGAATATCAGAAAAGAACAGTTGCTGCCATTTTGATGAGTATGAACCCCAGCAAACACTATTGCTTTTCTGCAGCTCCACATTTTCAAGGAACAATTCTTACAGAGTAAGTCACATGTGGTGTATTTATCATTTGTGGATCACAATCAGAAAAAGACCCGTGACAAATATATCATATACACAAAGTGCATAAGTTTAAGTCTCAAAACCAAGAGCCACTGAAATGTGCTGTATTAATTAATATAATGGAAACAAAAAGTATGTATGCGCCTGTCACACGGAATACCTTTTGATGAAGTCTCTTTTTTCTTTAAGCTTTTAAGATAATCTTAGAGAAATCATCAAACTATAAAAAGAAATCAATAAAACAGAAAAGGTTCCCATCACCCCTAAAAAAATCCATAACTTTTGCATTTTAATAGAGACACTACAAGACTATACCAGTCATTTTCTTTCTGATGTGTTCCTTTGATTTCACTCTTATCTCACAGGACTCTTGACTTTCCTGAGAAAGGGATTATTGAATTGTATGTCTCCCTCAGATGCTCTTGATCATTCAAGTAGTCTGTACTTAAGAACGTTACAGAGTCTGCTCAGCTGCTGACTCCTTGGGAACTCATCAGGGACTGTCATCTTAATATTAATTGGGTTTTGTGCAGGAATCTGAGTCCCACAATGAGAGGGTTTCAAGAGAGAAGATTATGCCCAAAGCCAGATATAAAGACAAACATATTTAGCACAACAATTATGATAATTGCAGAAACACTCTGAGAAATAAGTAAATCTGATTAAGGGCACTTCTCCATGATCAAATATTAATCTGATGTCTTCACTCTAACCTGGTTTGAGCATAAGAGGCTTCTTATGGTTTTATGTATTAACAGATTTGTAGAAGCTGAACTCATAGTACCTAATAATATGGTACATCCAAGTCAATACAGTAAAAGGATCTTTACGGAATGTAATCCACTTAAATTAAAAATAGACACAGATTGAATCATAAAGCTTAAATTAAAATTGACATACAGTCAATCAATAAAGCATTTTATATAAAGTCTTGTATAAACTATCGTAACATTTTTCAGTCTCATAGCCCAAAACCTGTATATATTTATTTTTATTGAATAAAGATTGCAACACTTCACAACAAATTCATCATAAATACCACTCGAAAAAGACTTAAAAGTTTCCAGATTGACATAATATCCAGCAAATTAAATACACCTATATTTGTAAATGTGAAATTTCAAAAATATGTGGATTCAATGCAGAAATTTGAAGTATACAATTAAACCATTTCATCTTTAAAATCACTATGATATATAAGAACTGTGGTGCAATACTGTATATTTTCATGAGTAGTAAGACAGTGGCAGCAAAATAAGTTTTTATGACACTGACTTCTCTACGTATGTATGCAGGCACATACTTGCATACAAATATATTCAAATACAGACCCCTGCCTATATTAAAAATCTATACAAAATCATGCTTAATATTCTGTACACACTATATTTAATACTATCATGACAAGTGTTTTCAGTTTGCTATGCACACAGCCACTTTGAATAAATCTCAGATTAATATATACAGTATACATACTTGTTAATATGAATTTGCAGAGGTAGAAGCAATCCCTGAGAACATCTACACTACATTTGCATAATCATTTCAGTTAACTCAGATGAAAGCTTCCATGTATAGCTAAGTTTTCAAAATTGAACATAAAGCATATGAGAACTATTACAGTAATACATTCAGAGAAGTCCACCAAAAAAAAAAGGAGACTATATAAAAAATTGTAATACAAAAATGAATTATGTCAACATGAGAAAGCAACACACACACATAGATGCCTATCTATCCATCTTTATTTGTAAGTATTAACCACATATAGGCCTTATGTGAAAGGTAAATCTTGCCAGCATGGCTTACCTCCCATAGTAATTAGGCTTGTGTTTCTGCTTTATTAACTCTGATACAACAGTGTCCTGCCCTCTGTCACCAAGGGTACTAATAGATGATAATCACGTAGATTTGGAAACCATACAAATTAAATGATGAAGTGAGATGAAGTGTAGTAAAGCAAGGAGTTCAAGGACAAGCAATTTAGTAATTTCAATATTCATTTTCAGGGTATTAAATGGAAATACCTGAAGAAATTAGACCACAATTTATCACAAAAAATAGTAATATACATTTATAAGCAAATTTATACGTATTCTTGAAATATTAGTGTTTTAGAGATCCCACTAAAAAGTTTGTCTTACGTAAAGCATAATTAGCTTACTTTACCCTGAAAGAAACATTAGAAATATATCTCTTATTTATAAATGCAATGAGCTCTTTACAAGGCATAGCATTCCTTATGGACAATTTTGATTTATGTGGAAAGCAAGTACATTTTTGCAGTCCAGTGATAGCAGGCCTATTTTAATATATTGGAAATACATTTTGATCTGTATTACTGCAATCTTGAGGATGTGATACTGATTCTTAGCTCTTAACGACAATTTTTTCATCTGTTAATCTCAGAGCAATAATATTCAAACACACTGTTAATTTTTTAAAATCATTAATTATACAGAAATTATACAGAAACATAACTTAGCTGATAAAAGTAATTTAATGACAAATAGTTCTCAGCATTTTCTTATTTTGGAAGTTTTAAAACTGTTAAAACCTGTGATGAACATCAAAATTTTACAGTAATTTCAAAGAGGCTTCAAATTCTGAAGTGTCTCTTTAAGTAATAGATTTTCTTTAAAAAAAGAATTATCAGCTTTGTAAGAGACAATTAAAGCCCTGACATGAAGATACTAAGTCTGAATGTTGCCACTGTGCTTAACTGTCTTTTCAAATTCATACTCATCTTTCATAATTTATCAATATGACATTTTTCTTATCACATTCTTTTCAATACACAGTTTCAATGTCTTATACGTTCAATGTAGATCTGAGGCTTGTACATTTTTAGCAGGTAGAAATATATTTAATTATATTTATCAAAAGCCAAATATATTTCCGTATAAGCAAACATTTAAAAGATATTAGTGAAAAAAATTGTTAAATATCTGTTGTTTTTCTTTTTTAATAACTATACAGGTGAATGCAGTTACTTAAATGTATTATCCAGTTCTCAACAAAACCCTGGTTCTTGGGAAAGCAGTATGTGTTATTCAAATCAGCCACATTTTCCTAGTAGTTTTCTAAGCTAAGATATTCATCTCACTGATATTAATACTTTTGAATTCTGTTAGATATGAGTTTCAATAGTCAGGATGCTCAGGAGAAACACAATTCTGCCTGGGCCTATACTGTGCACTTTGAAAGTAAATACTCTGCATTCCTTTTCAAACTAAGCAAATGCAATACATTTTTAAACATCACTTATAACCAAAAATATAAAAAATTATTTGTATCTTGCTCATGCCTACTTACATAAAAATATTATTTCATTCTTTAAAGCGTTGAGATAAAAAGCAATGTAATTTCTGAGCTGAAATTGAATTCTGCATGAAAAAACTACTTTAAATTATATCAAAACTTTTAACAGCATAGGTCTGCTCTCTACTGATCTTGCAATCTACAAAGGATGCATTTTACTACAGTGCCACAAAATGTACATAAACCACATAATATAATTCCACCTCATATTTAAAAGGGTCAAATGCTATGACATTTTAAAAGTGCCCCAAAAATTATTGTTTACACCACTGAAGAGGAAAGGTTTAGTAGACAAAAAAAAGTACAGATCTTTTGCTAATTATCATCCAGCTAGCTACTTTCTGTTGCGAGGAATTGTCTTCTAGGGTTAGCATGTTTACAGCCATTCAATTCTAGATGCAGATTATGGCAATTAGATATTTATCCTCCTTAATGTACACTGTTTTTATTTATGTTGAACTTGAATCCATTATCAGAAACAAAGCTGCATACATATAACCCCAACCAATTGCTGGAGATGCACACAGACTACTGCTTGTTTACTTTGGGTAGACTAATCTTATGGCATGCATTAAAAATGTTGTACTTGTCACTGACTAATACAACAAATTGAAACCTTGGAACAATCTTATTTACAATTCAAGTGCACCATATTTGATTCTTGCATCAGAATTTTCACTTAACCCTTTTGTTAAATAACTGAATCTTAGAGCAATGTACAGCTACACTGCAATTTGAAACTAAATACAAGACAATTTCTTTTGTTAGGCGTAGTTTTTAATCTAAAAGACACATCCATGATGCATTACCTTTATGGTTTTAAGCCCTCAGTAAGCATTATATAATTGAATATTTCAACTGGTTTGTACTATTCACACAGCAAGGGTTATTGTTGAAAGAAAAAAAAAACACAACAAAACCAAACAAAAAGCTTTCCCTCATCTGTATTCCATAAATAAAAGGTTAGCTGCTGTTTTTACTTACAGTTTCCAGAATATTTTCTCTTCTAAAACATTTTAACTCTTAATATGAAAGTTTTATTAGTTATTCTGTCAGAAAATTCAAACCTTTACTAAGTGACATGAACAGTTACAGTTGGTTTATGTGTGGTTGGGTACCCCTGATTCCATCAGGAAAAAAACAAAACAATATATGGCACATGTTAACATCTGAAGACTGAAAACATACCCACTAAAATAGTCCCCCAGACTTAAAGGAAATCACTACTTAATTCCACAAACATTTGTTTCAGCTCAGGAATCGCACTAGAAACTTTAAGTAGTTTTTCTGGTTCAAAAATGTACTGTAGTTGATACGTGGAGTCATAAGATGCTGCACAGCACCATCTGCTGGTGTGAGCGGCGGGCTGTGGACACAACGCGTCCAACTCCCTGTGATCGGAAATCTAAAAACATGACATTCCACTCACCTCAGTTCCACGGCACTTGCAGAATTCTGCACAGATTCACTGCACAAACTGAAAGAGAATAAGAGAGAGACACACACAAGGAGAGTCAGACGTGTACTTAAAGGCATCTGAAAATCATACAGAGATGAAATCTGAGCAGGAGGGCCTTATTCAAAAGAAAAAAAGAACGCTGCATTTCCTTCGTCCCCATCCAGGGAAGTGCCCATTTTAAACTATTTCATGGACATTATTTTCTTGCTTCAATCTAGATAGCTTCTCTTTTGGAAGAAAATTTAGGAGGCTGTCAGATGCAGAAAGATTTTTTTTCTTAAGTAAGAACGTCACAACAGTTTCTGTCCTAGATTAATCCTTACTTAATAAAAGCTAAATTTAAACACAGTTATTTTATTTTGGGTTATAATGAATAAAGACATTAAAAATAGTATAAACACAACTGATGAAGAGTGTACTTTTATTTTTTTCAAGTTTCATATATGCAAGCAGATGAAAAGTGATATTTTGAATGCTATCTTTACAAGATTATGAAAGACAAAACAGCCTTATGAAATGACCTGTGAGCAAGCTTATTGTTTAAATTTATTGTTCTAAGCTTTTATTGTTATTTAAAAGAAAAATACAACCAACATCAATTGCAGTCAACTGCAATTGTTTGCCACATCAACACAAAAAATAGCGTTTCCCCCAAAAAAGGGACTATCCAGGCCTCTGAAATGTTAACTTTTTATGCAGTTTACCTATGAGCAGTTGCCATAGATGTCATTTAAAAGTTAAAGACAAACTCTGCAGCATTAGCAGAGCTGCCTGTATAAACCCCACCCTCACACTGTGAGAGTTCAAGCGACAGGACTGGGTCTGACAGTCCTTCCCTGGTGACACCACTTAAACGGTGGTGGCAGAATTCCATAGATGGGAAACCCAGATTCTGCTCACACCTCTGGCTGCTCCCCGTAAATTAATTTGTTTACTTGATGCCTGTTTCACGAGGTGCGTAGAGGCCTTTGCTGGTCCATGTGCATACCAAAAATATCACACGTTTAGTACCCACTGTGGGGTCCTGGCCACAGTGTGCTCTGTGACAGCTTGATGATAAACAGCTGCCCTGCTTGGGGAACATGCACAGCACGCTGGGCAACACGAGCAAGAAACAGGTAAGCAATGTTAGAGGAACTCATATTTCAGCATAATAGGACAGGCTACTTTGAAAATCCTATTTCTGAGCTGTCCAAGCTAAGAGCGTGGTTAGAGCTCAGTTCAATCCCTGGTAAAAGAAGCCGACTCTTACCAATTTCAGCAATAGCTAGCTCACCCCTTCAGGGCAACCCTCAAGAGTCAGAAGAATCCCTCTCTTTCTTCCCCCCCCCCCCCCAAAACTCACAGTCAAATCGCTTTGTTACATCTACAACTGACTCCAATTAATATATTCAGCACTTTATATTTAAGCTAGCATAATACTTGAGTCTAAAAAATAAATAAATTTGGAGTGGTCTATTTTCCCAATCAGTAAACTAGGAATGAAACCAGCATGCCCTCCTTTTCCTGCAGCCAGCACAAGACTGTACAAAGCTCTGCAAATCCAAACAACACAACATTGCATGCCCATGCCACAGAATGGACGATATGGAGACACACAGTAATCCTGCTTGGCACTGGTAGGAAAAGATCAAAGTGGCCAAGTAACAGATAAGAAACAATCTTGAGCAGGATTATCAGATTTCTTTGGCTGCACTACCATGTGCTAGAACCTCAAAAATAAAAAAATGCATTCAGTTTAGAATATTTTCTATCCTATAAGTATTTTTATAAAGTCTTATTTGGTATTGTTCATCCCACAATATGCTTCTACTTCAAATTATAACAGAGAGCTGTTTCTATATTTCAGTGACTCTAGTTGTTATGTACTAAGCATAATTTCATTTGTCACTGTAGTGATATGCAATCACCTCAGCGTGCTGTCACATGAAAGTTTCTTGCACTACTTTTAAGACAATCGTAGTTGTTAAACAACCAAGAGACAAATAAACAAACCCCAACAGCAACAACAAAAAAAGATGAGAAAAAGGGATCCAAAGTGTTATCTCCAGCTGCACTATATTAACTTCTTGGCACAGCCTAAAGCCAAAAGCTGAACTCTTGTGTCAGCATCTTTATCATATCGACACATAGCACAAATATTAATTCCTTCATAACTTTGTAAAGGAATAAGTTTAGTATCTCAGAAAACTATAAAATAATGATTTATCAGTACCAAGAGATTTCCAGCTATATCAAGCCTTACTTACAAACAGTTGATTTTTGTTCTATCAAAAAGACTAAATTAATGCTAATTCCCAGTATTCTTACAGATGTTTTAAACTACGTAAAACACATTGGCCTAAAGTTGTAAGTAGACACTCCTACATATCTACCACAAATATATTAAATATCAATGTGCCAAGAACCCAGTAACCCAGATGTAATCTCTAGGATCACAGATAATAGCACAGCATAGGACATTTTCTCCTGAGTTCAATAAAGGCGTAATGTAGACTTTACAGACTCTACTTTCAATCACTTTTAAGTATAATATAATTTTTTCTTTTTTTTTTAATTTTAACAAAACATCTGAAAATAACATGAAAACTCTTACAAATAATTAATCAGAAAAGACACTAGTTTTCACAAATTTCAAGGGAATTTGGATTACCCATTTGTTTTATAGACTCTGTGGGACAGGAAACATTTCTTCCACATTTTTGCCAAGTGCCCCTAACAAACAGAGCACTTAAAAAAACCCCAAAAACTCAGTGGCAGCCAAGACAAGGCTTGTCACAAACTGCATTTTAATTAAATACTATTCAGACTAAATCAGTAAGAAATCCCAGTTATTTAACAGCTTCACTGAGAACTGATACATACCCTATGAAAGGAAAAAACCTCAATAAGATATCACTTTTAAGGAACTGAGTATTATTTAATTGCATGGAAATGAGGTACATATGCTTTAAACTAATGTGGAAGTACTTATCCATAACATGGCATTTATCAAAGATTAACGTTCTCCAATAGAAACATTTTCAAGCTACTGCCCATGGCTACAAGAAACTAAAGTTAAAACTGGAGATGGCAAAACCAACTCAAAACTCCATTTCAAGCACATTACTGTGCAGTATGATTATCCAAGGACTACTGAATATTCGAAGCCACTGCATCCTGATTTGGAATGATTTTGAATCACTGGTTGCTTATGAACAACTGCAAATGTAAATGTCTATGACAAATAAACACAAAACGATCTTTGTTGTTTCAAAATAGTGACATGTAATTTTTCCACTAACACAGAACTATAAATACTGACTTCTGCAACCAATTAAAGAATTTGCAAGAACGACCTCAAGTAATACATGTATATTGTGCCTGCAGCTTTGAAAGTTTTGAGAATGACTTAATTTTCATACGCTAAATTTGTACAAACGTTATAAATACAAACTTAGAGCCATCATGCAGTGCTGTTATAGGACAAAAACAATGTAGAAAAAGAAAATCTAGAATTCAAAGCTCACAGGTAGCTCCACCACAGCATGTTTTACAGCACTGACAGCAGTTCCCAAAGCACTCAGCACCCGTCACAGAAGTTGGGGGCTACGATGGACTTCAGGTTTGTTTGGAACACAGCATCACAGAATGCTTTGGGTTGGAAAGGACCTTAAAGTTCCAAACCCCTGCTGTGGACTGGGACACCTTCCACTAGACATGTCTCCACTCAACAGAGCCTTGATCTTGGTTAGCACCACAGCACTACCCTACTTTACAGTATTATTAATGCTGTGATCTCTGTTGCTACACTTGTTATTTCTGTTCTATGCCCTTGAGTTTACAGACACCTTGCCTGTTTGCAGAAAGCTGCCATTAGAGGCTACTGAGCCAGTAAAATTTGCCAAAAGGGTCCTGAAAGGACCAAGCCATGAGATTCGTTACATTCTTATCTCCTTAAAAAAAACTAAACAAACAAACCAAAACAAACCCACCCCAAAACCCACCCACAAAAACACTCACAAAACCAAACTCCCTCAACCTGAAAAATAAAATCACACCCTTCAAAGGAGAAAATAGATTTACACAGAGAGCTAGAACAATTGTCACAAATTTCTATGAGCATATATTACAGATTGAAGAAACTGGCAAACAAAGCAATGAGGATTGTACTGGGAGCCTTACTATACCTTAATGGTGTGTATCTAATTGGTAGAAAATCCTATTTTTCAATATCTTAGTGTAGTATATTGATTTTTCGTATAACTACTGCCACAGTTCTGTAAAGGTTATATATGATCACTTGTTTAAGCATGTTAGCAGCCCACCAAAATCTATGCAAACAATCATAAGCAGGCATAAACTACAATATCTTATTAGGCATTCTAATGACATTTTTAGGATAAATGTATTATAATGTTTAGCCATTTGATGGAATGGTATCTTAAAGCAGTCACTCCTTGTCTACTTTAAGCTTTCACCTAATTTAAGATCATTACTGCCAGAGTGCTGAGAACACTATTTCATAAAAACAAGAGACTTAGCAGTTCCATTCAAGTTAGTGGCTCCAATGACACTAAGCAGGTGCCTTTTCAAAATATTTTCTTCAAAGAAAATTCTGACAGTGTGCCAGAAAAGTGCTTGGTACAAATGCAGAAAGAATTATATGGTTTTGAATATTTTTCTATTTTTAGAACAGCACACTAAAATAATTTTAGTAGTAGTAGTTCTCAAATAAATATTGAGTATATTCACCTATGAAGACATAAATATGCTGACTTATCTCCAGCTTCTGAGATTTACTGAATTCAGATAGATAAATCATTAGGAACTTCATCTAACTGGGAAATCACTCTTTCTCTAAGCAGGAGGTTGGACTAGGTAAACTTTCTCAGAAATAACCTGACAGTATGAACACAGGATTCAAGATAGTGAACTACTTTCTGACAACATCAACGAACAATTTACTCTCCAAAACAGTAGCTTGTTTGTGAAGAACCAGTTTTGACCATACAGGTGAGAGAGAGAGAAAAAAAGGCTGGACAACATATTTTCATTCTTTTTCCACCACAGCATGCACATTTGACAGCATTATTCATAGTCAAGTTTTTTAATCTAGCTGATCCATTTCTGTGCTTTTCCTCACTGCTTTTCCCACAGTGATAGAAGTTTTTTCTTTACGTAAATGTATCTCCAAGACCAAACCAACCAGATTCTGAAAGAGCAAAACTAATAAATCCTCCTTTCCTGCAGAGTTTTGCCCCAAGGTTGATGGCTCGTGTGGCTTCCCTGGTTTCTAATAAAGGCCGACATTACATTGTACCCTTCCCTCTCAGGGGGATAAGAACTTTTCCTTCTAACCACTGCTTATTTTTCTAGGACTCACAGAACTGAGATATCTTTCAGATTTCTAGCTCTCCACCACATTTAATTGGGAATGACAAAATCAAAATGCTTTTAGCAATAGGTGCACAGACACCCTCACACACAGTAAACATGACTGCCCTAAGAAATCAACTCTGTCAACATTCCAGAAAACATTAGGGAGCCACATAACTGGGAAATTCTGCATGGATTGTTAATAATTTAGAGTTCAGAGTAGTAACTACTACTGGTCTGTATCAGTCCATATAGATGCCTAGAAAACTAAATCTATCTCCAAGAAAATTCTCATCATGAAACAGAAAAAAGTCCTATTTTAAAGATTTTAGGAAACTCTGGGAAAACAATCTCCTAATTTAATAATCTAGTCCAGAAACTGAAGAAATAGAATTATTCAATATAATATCTTTCTTCAGAAAATAAATGGCATTTCAACTTCAAAACTAAACATCAATCCTACTTGATTTGCTTCCCCTCCTTGAATTCCTACATCTTCCCCTTCTCTCAATTTAATAACAGTGTATTTTACAGATTAAAAGCTAAGGGTCTGTTGCTAAACCATTCCTTTTTGATTTAGAATGAATCACAAATTCGAATACTAAACATAAAATATAGCTAGAGGAACATCATGATACCCTGGGATCTGAACTTTACCTAAGCATAACTGTGATATAGGTTACACGAAAGGGAGAATTCTCAGTAATGACATTACTATTAGGTGCTTAGGTATTGCCAAGGTATTAATTTGAATTAATCCAGTTTGGAACCTCCTTCATAAAGAAGCTTAAAAGAATTAGCAAGTTTCAGAGGTCTAATTTGGTTCAGTGAATTTGGTTCCAAAATTGAAGGAACTACCTAGAAAAAGACTTTTAAAAAAATCTAAGCTCACAAACCCAGTAAGGATAAAGCTTAAAAAGCCCTGAAAATCAGGATCAAACAGACCTGCTTAAAATTATTCTGGCCTGTTATTCACACAAACACTGTCTTCACACTGTTTGGTTTTGTTGTTTGAGGGACTTCTTTTTGTTTGATTGATTAACTGGTACATTGCTGCAGGTACTAAATCCTGGTTTACATTTAAACTGGTGTTCCTATACTGTGCATCCCCAGAACTATGGTCCTGGGTCATCAGGTGCTACTTTAGACATACCAATTTGATTTGGTCATTAACACACAACAAATTAAGTACATGACTTAATGCTTTGCTAACTTCTTAGTAATTCTTCACCTTCAGAGCATCTTTCCAGTGTTTTCACAAATGGTCTCAAATCTGTAAAAGAATTTTTTTCTGCAATTTTAAATTCAGCCAATTTGAAAAAAAATACTCAAAAAGTATCCAGGTAAAAATTATCTCAGCTCTCAAATCTCATTTTTATCTCAACTGTTTACACACATTTATCCAATCAAGCAAAATGTCATGCATCATACCAGGCTTATCTCAGATTAAGAAAATTGCTAAAGGTTTACATAGTCAACCAGGGAGAAAAAAAATTGTACAAGTGCTGTCAGTTGCTGTGGAGGTACAAGATTTGAGTGGTTCCCATCAAAGTGTGGAAAATTTGACTGTTCATGGTGTTTCCACCATTCACTTCCAGAGATCCTGGGTAAGAAGGGGGTTGGGTCCAAGAAGCACAAGTCTGAATTCTCCCAAAAACACCACATATCTAATCCAGGACATTATTATAGGAAACAAAATCATTTTGACCAGCAGTAAATTCAAGACTCACATTTATAAGGATACCATATTGCTGAGGTCAACCTTCTTCCCCACCCCCAGCACAGGTGGCAAGGCAAGAATAGGCCAATTTCAAGAATTTTCAGAATGTATATCCTGCTGCACATTTCAGTGTCTGACAGAGTGAGCCAGCAAAATGAAAGGAATCCCTTCCACACAAAAGGAATCCCTTAGCAAAATGGGAACAAACTATGGACAAGAGTCAGCCCACAGCAGGTGGGCTTTGTGAGAAGGAAAGAGCGACCCTCAAATTTTATCCTGACCCAGGGTGGGGAGGGTTGCATTTCCAAACTTTGTGGGTATTGAAGGAGATTTGGGGTGTTTGTTCGGGTTTATTGAAAACATCTTAGATATGTGTGTGTGCTCAAACAGTGAAACAAAGATGCACCCTGTCCCCTTCACTAGGTTGTTCAGACCAGTTACTGAGAATAACAAATTGACTTCAGAAAATTACCATCTAAACACAGAAGTTCCACAAGCAACTCACTCAGCATTAGGTCTTTGCTTTCAGATTTACGCTATTTTTGTCAGCTTGCATCCCTGTTAATGCCACTCTTATTACCCCAAAGCCTATTGCTTCTCACAGAATCACAGGACGGGTGATGTTGGAAGGGAACACAGTGGGATCATCTGGTCCCACCTCCCTGCTCAAGCCGAGTCATCCCAGAGTTTATGACACAGAATTGTCTCCATGCACTTCTGGAATATCTCCAGTGAGGGAAACTCCAGTGAGGGAGACTCTCTGGGCAATCTGTTCCAGTACCTCACTCACACAATAAAGTTCTTCCTCATTTATCTTTTCTGTACCCAAAAAGTGCATAACGTGTAGTGACTAAACAGAATTGAAATACACCACACAGAGGTGGAACATGAAAGGAACAAGCTTTTCAAGATGTTATCCTTCTTTCAATAATGTTGCCATAAGCAAATGAAATGGTCTTTAATTCCTATGACATCAATACTTTCTACCTTCTGTTAATATTCAGTATGTTGGATGCTGAAAATAGTGAATTGCACATGCCAGCAGTAGTGAACACACTGATTCCAAGGGTTGTGCTCACCAGTTTGTAGCTCTACTGAATAGATTCCTGCAGTTCTAATTTTATGTGCTTTTCAAAGGCAGTCACAAAATGAATATCAAAGCACATAAGTAATCCACACTGGGAAATCTGTCAGAAATTGTTGGGAAAATAAAGTGAATCAATAGCATGTCAAGAGACTCAAATGGAAAAAAATATTGAATATTCATTTTCTTGGTTTCAGAGGAGCAGGGATTTAGCAGAACTGGAGAAGCTTGTAGGATTTTCAACTTTCTTGAAAACATTCAAATAATTTTTGTGATGTGCTTTGAATTCAAAATGTAATTAGTTCCTCTCAAGTTACATTTTGTATCTTCATGTTGTTTACTGATGTGTATTCAGCATAATTAGGAGAAGTAGTCTGAAGGGCACAAAAATTTTTAAGTACATTGTTGCAAGAAAAAAATAGTATAATAACAAGTACTCCTGCTTGCTCATTACCATGCAGAAACACAGGGAAAGCAGCTATACATTTTAAAGTACTGCTACAAATGTTGCTAAGTACAAGCAAATATAAAAAAATACCTGAGTTCATTTCAGTGCTTTAATGAGATTTACAGCATATAAAATATATTTTTTTTAATGTGGTTTACATTCCAGGAAATCTGATCTGCTTACACAAGCAACTCTTAATGGAGGGCTGTGTCTGTGCAGTTTGTTACTTAGGCTGCAACCTTGCTTCATCCCTTTGCCAAACAGCTGTAAATATAGTTTTACACAGGGTAGATTATGCAATTTTGATATTGGAATGAACAGAAGCACACTTCTATTTTGTTTTTTTTTTCACTATTTTTTATAAGAAAGAGAACAGGTCCCTTCATCTTACACATAAAACAAGAGAAGAAATAGGTCCCACAAAATGAACCAGGGGCTGGGTGAGGGAGGAAGAGGGGACAGTGTAACACCTGAATAATTTCCCTACTGCTTATTTATTTTTGCTTTCCTGCAAATATTTACAGACAATGCAGTAATCCATTTATAGAGCACCTAGTGAAATCTCCCCATTAAAGTCAAAGCTTTGCCAGCCATCTAACCCTTGGTTACTATCTTCACCTGCCCCTTTTCCTGAAGAATCCAAAGAGTAAGTCAGTAATTATTTCTAAAAAAGTAAAACAGAATTTCAAAATTTACACAAAAAATTAAAGAAAACACAGTAATTGTAAACATAACTTCCTAATCTTCAGTGTTCACCCCCTTCAGAAAATGCTGAATGGACCTAGAACTTAATTTTAAAAATTGTCATCCATAAAACATGCTTCCATCCTGACATTACCATATAGGTTTTTTTTTAAATTCTCTAACTAGAAGACCACTTCCATGATTATAAGCAAAACTAATGTAACTATCATGTAGCAAAGATTAACTACTTTTGGTAAGGCAGGGAAATTCTACATTTACTTCACAGATGCCAGAAAACCACTCTCACCATTCTTAAATAACAGCAGATATAATAAAAACAGAAAAAACACAATTTATTTCATTTTTTTTAGATCTGTTCCTTCCTTTGCCTTAGAAGATTAACTTTCAAAGCAGCTGTGAAATCATTGATGTAACTCTTTTCAAGTCAAAGGGAAAAGAAACCTGTAAATACCAAACATTTTCTCTTTAGAGTATAACAAGAAGAAAAAAAGCCAGTTTCTTGAAAAGGGTTAAAAATTATTGCCTAACATTAGATAATTTCATTGGGTTGGGGGGAGGAATATATTTTTATTTTAACAGTTAATTTAACGGTTCAAGAGGAAAAAAGGCTGTTTCTAAAAATACAAAAATGCCCAGTAGAATACATGTACAGTTACCCAGGGAAGATAAACAGAGTCAAATCATAGAATGGTTTGGGTCGGAAGGGATCGTAAAGCTCATCCAGTTCCACCCCCTGCCATGGGCAAGGACATTTTCCACTCTCCCAAGTTGCTCAGGGCTCCATTCAGCCTGTCCTTGAACACTTCCAGGGATGTGGCACCTACAGCTTCTCTGGGCAACCTGTGCCACGGCCTCACCACACTCACAGGAAAGAATTTATTCCTAGTATCTAATCTAAACCTACTCTCTTTTAGTTTGAATCCATTCCCCCTTGTCCTGTCACTACATGCTCTTGTAAAAAGTCCCTCTCTGTCTTTCCTGTAGGCTCCCTTCAGGTACTGGAAGGCTGCCATTAGGTCATTTTCCAGGCTGAACAATCTCTCAGTCTTTCCTCATAGGAGAGGTGCTCCATCCTAAAATATCAATAGAAGCATCTCTCCTTTCTGACTTTTTGCATCCTCATATTTTAAAAAGCCTCTAGAACTAACAGCAGGCTTAAGAACCTTGCAGTGGGGAAGTTATTTAGGAGAAAATGGTGTATTTTCATGTTCAGGCCATCTAAAGAAGATGGCAGCAATGAAAATGCAGCTAATACAAGGCAGCAGTGACAATGCAGCTATTACAAGGCAACAAGATTGCCTTCACTAAGATGGAGCTGCAGCTACAGTTACTGCCAGTGAGAAAGATTTTCTAAGAATTGCTTTTTCTTTAAAAAAAAAGGCAAGCTAAAAGTAATTAGGAAAACAAATTCTGCCAGCAAATATCACATTTTACAAAGGTAGCTCTCATGAAATAGCATTAAATTCCACCATTATCTTCACCCAGTGCTCTGTATTATTATTATTATTAGACAGAATACTGAACAATCACCTCATCGCCTCTGGATTTTTATTTTAGAACGCATTCAGCACCTTCAAGCAGCAAAAATTCAGTCACTGAAAGGCCATTCCCTTCCACTTGGCAATCCTGACAGCCTGCTACTGCACCTTCATTGTCCAAACATTCATATGTGTATCTCAACTGAGCACACTTCAGATCATGCATACAGCCACCCTCTAATACATTAACTCTTATGGGAAAGATTTTTCCACTATTGATCCAATTTCTAGCCATCACACTTTTCAAGAACATGCTACTTGGAAAATTGAAAGTTTGAGTCATTCAAGACTACTTTAATCATATCTCATCTGGGAAGGCTTTGCAACCTTAGCAGGAAACACTGATTTACTAAGTTAATTTGCTCTCTTATTGTAAGAAACTCAACTCTTTCATGATCTTAGATTTCCTGTAGTCAATACAAGGAGGAAAACTGAAAAGGTTGTAAGACTTGTGAAGAAACCAGTAGAACTGGTGAAACGATGATGCTCAAACTATCTGAATGCAGTGACCTTTACATGAGCTTAACAAGAGACTATATGGAAACCAGAAAGTACTGAAGCAAATGAAATTCTAAAACAAAATAATTACTTAGTTACAGATCTGTTTGATACAGACAAGTAGAAAGAATACTCCTGTAAAAATGTCAAATTAACATCTATGGAAACTGCAGTCTAATGTTTCACAATTCTTCCAACACTCACATAGCTCATTAAACAGAAATAGTCTCTGTGACCAGCTCCTAAGCAATCTTAACTCTGTTTTAGCAGTGTAAACCTCATAATAAATAAAAAGTGAAAAACCTTTTTTTTTTGTTTTGTTTGTCTTTTAGGGTGTGCAGGGAGGGGTTTTTATGTAGCTGCTTCTTAGTAGAAAAGGTATAACTTCAAGACCTATAGAGTCTTAGCTGGATAATGCAATAAGCAAAACTGTACTACCTGATCTTGCATCCTATTTCACTACACCTACTACAAGACAAGCAATGTATGTAAAGAAAACTTTTTTCTTTGACAAAAAAAAAATAATTCCAGGAGACTCATATCACTAAAGATCAAAGGAACTCTAAAAAGCACACCAAAGATAACATTTAGACTTATTTACTGGACATGAACATAAAGTAGGAATTACTCAATTCTTAATAACACTGCCAAGGTATACTCATTGCCAAAAAAAAAGGTATTCAAAATGCACAAAGTAGTTGGTCACATTAAATATCTTGTGCATTAAATGCACCTGCAGGAACAAAGACCTTTATTTACTTGACAATACCATCCAAACTATATCTAGATCATATTAAGCATTACAAGTATTTCAAAATTCTGCCTAAAACAATGAAGTTACAGCAGTTGTAACATCGTCCCTTTTCACTCAAAACACTGTTCAAACACAGGGCTGACTTGGTGCCAATAATCCTGGTGAATAATGAATACATGGTGTATTACCATGTATTTGGTAATACAGCAAACGGCAACACCTCTGCCTTGCATATGTTTTCTATCCATGAAAATACAAGTTTCTGCTCTTGAAAATAATTAAAAAAAAACAAAACAAAACAAAACAAGGAAACAAAAGTACAGTTCATCTTCATTCCTCTTCCTAATGACTAATACTAAAAAACCTAGCTCCATAAAGATGGGTCTCTTAGATCCATGTGCAGTCCTTGCTTCTTCCCAGAAATTTTAGCTACTGCTTTCTCCACAAGTGCAGTGGGACATAAGTACAACAGTAGCTTCCATCAGCTGGCAAGAAGTAAAGCACTTCCTGACGGTTCAGCAAGACACACAGCAATCCAGCAGTGACACACGACAGGTCTGCCAACTGCAGGAACCCGGCAGACCTCCCATATGGCATCTCACTGCATGACTTATAACTGATGGAAATGTTTACCCAAAAAATATTTACAAACAAAATCATCATGTTTCACACAGATCCATTCTTATTTCAAATCCAGAAATTTAATTGGCATATACATGTGATTCATTCCAGCAAAGACTGGTGAATTTGAAGCACTTACTATGCAAACATAAATACAGTTCCAACAAGTCACGATGACTCCTTTGGTGAAATGGATCAGGATGTTAAAACTGTTATTGTCTTAAACATGAAATTTATCTCCTCCCAGAATGTAATGTCCAGGCAACTCCATGTGAAACCATATTTAGCAAATCCACATATTTGTTACCATTCAAGCAAAAGCAAGTAACACATCCTTAACAAAATCTTGTTACATCTAAAAAGCTGTCATTTGACCTTTGTTTTTACTGTGCTTCATATGAAATGTCACCCTCTACCATATTGTTACTTGAAGAGTCACAGCATAAAATACCTTTAACCTTTCTCCCTTCTCTCCCTTTTCACCCACAACAGACCAATAAACTCATTTTCTTACCAGCAACAAATGGGTGAAAAACCTATTGACAACTTATATTCAGACACTCATTTTTGTGTTAAGCTCATAAAAAAGGTCATGTGCTAAACATGACATCCCAAAAGTAAACTCAACACGTTTCTCCCCTCTGCTGAAGTGGGTAAGGGAAGAACAACTTACATCATCTATCTGGACTTGTGCAAAGCATTTGACACTGTCCTACACAACATCCTTGTGTCTAAATTGGAGATACATGGATTTGACCAAACTGAAAAAAGTTCAGTTTAGATCAGCTATAAGAAAGATATTCTTCACACTGAAGGTGGTGAGGCTGTGGCACAGGTTGCCCAGAGAAGCTGTGACAGCCCCATCCCTGGAAGTGTTCAAGACCAGGCTGGATGGAGCTCTGAACCTGGTCTAGTGAAAGGTGTCCCTGCCCATGGCAGAGGAGTTGGAACTAAGTGTTTTTTAAGGCTCATTCCAATCCAAACCATACTATGATTCTATAAGTTTAAAGAAAGCATTTTACTAAAAGAACAAAAGAGCCCTCTCTAAAAGAAAAAAAATGAATCTACTTAAGAAACTACAGGAATTCTAGAAAACAGGCATATTTAGTACTGTCTTCCCAGATCTTTTATACACACAAAAATCTAATTTTTTTGAGACTTGCTAAGAAAGAGTGAACTGGATGCTACACTAAAGAAAGAACAAGGCAGGGAAGCAACAGCAGTCTTTCTCCCTCCGCCAAAGAATTTGTTTTGCTTTTGTAATATGGCTTTTAGAGTTGTCAGCCACCAACATCCACAGCTTCTGCTGAAGGCAATAGGAGCTATAAATACTGAGACTTCCAAGAAATCAGATCCTTATGCACATCACGCTGGTTGACCTTGGAGGGCATTTTGCCTCAGGAGACACAACTGAGACTAAATTCATCTAGCATTTCCATTTTGTATTCAGTTGTAGATAGTAAATCTGGCTGCAGCTCACTGCATAACACAATTCACCCTTGCCATTGTGCTCTACTAAGAAATGCTACCCATTCACTGAGGTCACATCCAGCCTTCACCAAAGCCTACAACAGGAAGTATCTCTCACTTCTTTTTTCTTTCCATGTCATATTTCACGAAGGTTGAGAAGAAAATGGAAAAAAAACCCCACCAAACCAAACAAAAAAAAAAAACGAAACCAACAAACCACACAAACAAACAAACAAAAATGAAAAGACAAAGTACCTTGACACAATTTTCTGCTGCAACCAACCTGTAAGAACCACAACCAAGTCTTATTTATGGTTCTTTCCATAGTGATAGCTTGGAACTGGCATCCAAGATGCATCCAGTAAATAAAAGCCTGTAGACAGTTGATGAATTAGAGCTGCATTGCACGGTTTACATCAAAACTCTTCTAAAGACAGATATTTTTCTGGGAGAATTTGAGGTTGTAAAAACAGATTGAGTTTTAATATAGGGTTATCTCTAACGTGTGTTTGGCCTGAGGGAGAAGCATCAAGAGCAAGTTCTCAATTTTTACAGTCCCTAAAAACAATATAATTTGCAAATGCATCTTAAGTAGTAGCTACTTTATGCTACTACCACTTCATTAGGAACATTTAAAAAGGCATTTAAAAATTCATATTCACATGCAATGTAAT
This sequence comes from Pseudopipra pipra, assembly GCF_036250125.1. NCBI lineage: Eukaryota > Metazoa > Chordata > Aves > Passeriformes > Pipridae > Pseudopipra > Pseudopipra pipra. The sequence continues at coordinate 11,790,478 of NC_087562.1, forward strand.
TGCCATTTAAGTCAGGAATTTACTTTTAATAAACACATTCTTGAACTAGTAACAGTAAAAGCATCATTCAAACATCATTTCCTGTACTAAATTTTACCCATATTAACAGACTTAGAAAAGCATCAACCACAAACATGTTGGTGATGGAAATTTCCTAACGCAAGCAGTCTTTATAGATTTCTGCTATTTCAGTGCAGGTCTCCAAGGACCATTTGAATCCATATTAATTTCCTTTCTGGCAGTTATGCGGCCATGTATGAACTGCACTATTTCACTTTTAATCTGTCAGTAATTTAGTAATGTGTAAACTAATTATGCACAGATATTAATGTAATCAGTTTGGGGAGCTATAAAATCAATGCATTTTTACAGACTGTGTTAAAGAGAATTGCACTACTATAGTCATATGTCTGTTCCTGATAATGTTATGGAATTAAAATAATTGCAATCCATGCATCAATACACATTCCCAAAACCCATCCAGCAATACAATACTACAACTTTCTACAAAGGACAGGTCAAGTTTTTTGGTAACATTAAAATTTAATTTGCCTGAAAATAATATGTGGCTTCCTATTAAGAAATACACATTTGATGACATCTCAGGTTTCCTACAGTGAACTAGAAATGAACTGGCTAGCAACATTTCATCCATAATTCAACCCAAATACTCGGCTTTGCTCCAATGGAAAATGGACAGGAAAGACTGTAACTACAACTCAACACTGGGGCACGTAAGTTAATCAAGAATCACATTTGAAGCATCATGTAACAAGTCATTAAAATTATCAAGCATCACTGTGCATCCAGGCATACAACGAGAACACTGTCAATGTACAACAGCTGAGGTGTGCTGCCAGACTCAGCTTTGCTCTCAGATACTCAGCTGCAGCTCATAACACAGTTATGCCTCTTCCTCATCTCCAATTCTTTCATGATCAAAGGCCCCTTTAATTTTTCCACACTTTTCTACATGCTAATTCCTCTGTTTGCTGTTATTCAGGTCACCCAAAACACAGATTTTACTTGTGAAATTTAATAATGTCTTTCACCGACTGTACTTACTATCATATGCACATGCGTCAGGCCAAGCAGGACAACAAAACAGTTCTGAAGTTACCTCAACAGTTAAGAATCCATCTGTTTTCTCAGATAATGATTTCCAAGGTAAAAGGAACTTAATTATCTTTGAGAAGCGCATCGTTCTTCTCAGATTTATTTGAAAATATCAGTGAATTCAAAAGTTCTGCCACACTGAGAGTACTACTCACAACATAACTACGGCAGTTTTCCCGTTCCCTTACAAAGGTTCAATTAAATTATGTGTCAAAGTTTCACGATACAATTAATTCAGTCAGACTTGATCTGCTGCCAAAAGGCCTGGCCTTTTCCCCTCTCTCTGCCTGCTCATGCCTGCAGCCCCTCCTGCCACTTGCAGTCTCACAGGCAGCTCTGGGCTAGGGCAGCAAGAATACACACACTGCAGGCTATTGGACAAGTAACATCAGTATGCAGAGATAAACACAGCTTGCTTACAAGAAAATTAGTACTTGCTGCTGGTAAAATTAGGGTTTTACACATGTAAAAGATATTAAGGCCTCAAACTTTTCATGCTACCCTAGTATTAATTTATAGTTAAAAATTCATTTATTCATGTACATTAACAGTACTTTTAAAGGAAACAGCAAATTAAACCTGCAAAGCATATCTATCTGTTCTTGGGCCCTGTTTTGGAAAAGAAGCTTCATAAAATTAATTTTAACTTGAAACTGGGCAGGCAGTACAAAAGCACTAGTAACTGGCTTGTGAAAACATGTCAGCATAGACCCCAAAAAAGCCATTCACATAGTCACTCCACTTTTTCTTTTCTCTTTTAAAAGCTTGGACACTCTTTGGCAGGGACATAAACAGCAGGACACACCTCACACAAAGTTTACGTGCCCAACAAAATGCAAAACAAGGCATCTCAAACAGCAACAAGCCAGCTACTGCCACCAGGTCCTTGTCAAATGTCAAGGTCTGCTGCTTCCCAGTGAGCTCCCCCACTGAATTCACAGCCACTCCAGCACGGTGCCTGCAGCCCCCCTGCAGCAGGATGGGGCTCAGGGTGGCCCCTCAGGGCTCCCCATGAGGGAAGTATAAAATACAACAGGTAGAAATTACCGAGCCCGCTGTGGCACAAAGGAGTGAAGAGTAAGCCTGGCTGCCACAGCTCCTCCCATGGCCAGCAGCCTCCCAAAGGCTTCCCCCACAGCCTCGCCTGCCTGCCCACTCAGCTTCCCTTGTAGAAGCACCACCCCCAGCCCAGGTAGCTGGTGGAAACCTCCTGCACCACTGGGACTGAGGAGACCACCTCACTACCACAGCATTGCCCTCAGCTTCTGCACCACGGAGGGGCAATGCCAGCAGAGAGCTGTCCCACACACCACCCCCACAACAGCAGTCTCTGAGCTTCTCAAAACAGGAACCTCAGTGGGAAGAAAGCCAGCTCAGCCCTGTACCCACCTTAGCAGAGACACAACTGCTGCATTCCCCCTCCTGGCTCCAGCCATGCACTCACTCCCACCCAGGAAGCTCATCACCCTGCAGAGCTGCAGCTGGAGGGGCATAAGGAGCCCGCCCAGGAGCCCCGTGGCAGGTGGAGCTGCCTTTCACCTCTGCACCTGGTAGATCAGGTGAGATGCGTCTCACTAACGGGTTTGAAGCTCTTTAGAAAAACAAAGTGGTTGAGAAGCACTGTAAGGGGTTGTGACCACAGAACACACTCACTAGTGCTGTCAGGAGAACAGGCTGCAAAAATGTCCCCAAAATGGCCATCAGCTTCCTCGGGTGTGATTAGGTGTCAAAAACATCCAGTCTGTTTGTCTGTAAATTACTGTTATGTCCTGTAGAAATACAAAATCCAAATGTTTAAGGCCTGTGAGGGAAGGGAAGTCCATGAAAAGGAAGGGAGGGTCCATTGGGATCAGAGTTGTGCCAGTGCCACGAGCGTGTGGGGCTGCGGTGCCTTTGCAGTGCCAGCTGGCATGGGCCACCCCACTACAGTGTGGGACAGGGATGGGCCTCCTAGGCAGGTGCACGGCATGGCTGGACAAGGATGAAGTTTCTATGGATTGGAAAGGGTCTCCACAGAGAGATCTGCAACCCCCAAGAGCACTGGTGTTGCAGGGTGGGAAAGCAGGATGGAGAAAAGGTGGGATTCTACAAAGCCCTGGTGGGCAGAGTGGAGCTTTGTTTTCAATCTCTTTAATCTTTTTGTATCATTAGAGAGTTATATGCTCAAGTTTATTTTTCTTGGATGCTAATACAAGCTGGCTTCATAGCTGGAGCACTTGTGTGCTCATCTTCAAGGAAATGGAGAGCAGTGCACTCCACAGCCTCCCCAGCATTTTGTTATACCAACTATTAACACACACGGGAGCAGTTTTAACCTCAAATAATACAACTTGTGGGGATATAGTCAATAAATACTCATTTAAGGATCAGTCTAGGTGAGACCTAAACCAGACTGTGTGTCATTTATTCATAGTAACTGCTGCATATAGATTCAATTACTTTCTAATTATCTTTCAATGTTAAAAAATATGCACATACAAAAGCTATTAGTTGCCAGAATAATTCTTTCAGCTCTTAGTTAAATTTCAGTAGCACTCAACTTCGTAGCAGACAGAAAAGTAGCTCTAGCTGATAAGATGACTCAGGTGAGCTTCCCTCAGCCACTACAACATACATTTTATTCTTTGTAGAACAGGCTTATCTAAAGATAGTACTTCTCTATACAGCTGAAGCCAAAAATGGAAACAGAAAGGTTTGGCAAAGTCTCATGCTGGCAAACTTTATTTGCAAAAGGTTCGGTGGATTGTAACAAAGAAAGAAACTATCATGGTGTGCAGAAACATGTACATTGAGGACAAAAAGGTTTCTAATTCAGCCTAAATTTGTACCTTCCTTCAATGCAGGTTAGGCCACCTTTCACTTACACATCAGTCAATGGATGAAAGCAAATATTTAAAGTTAGTATTAAAAGGATCAACTTACTTCAACTCCCCGTCTCCCCTCTGAATTTAGATCGTTGTGTCAGATTCTATACTGTCAAATGGTGTTATCCACTACCATTTATTAGTATAGATGGAAAAATCTTTAACAAACTAGCACACATACTTTAAAATTTTTCCTCAAAATTATTCTGAAAAGTAAATTCTCCCTCCTGTACTAGGTACTAGCTCTTAAAATATGCTGAGTGGTAAGAACTACTGTAGTTTAAACATAGTTTGTTTATAGTGCTTGCAGAGCAATACGTGTACAGACAAGCTAATTAGGCAGAGGTTTTGTCCCTTTATTTTTATAATTCCAGTTTTAGGAGCAGAGCATTTGATTTATTACATGAAGGTATTTTTATAGCCTCAAGTACTCCTGCTCTTTAGGACACAGGGAACATCATAGCCCATTTAATTTACACAGGAGATGTTAGTACTATTTAATGGCATGTAAACATTTTATAAGGTAAGCTCAAATAACAGGAGATTTTTTTTTTTAATATACTTCTGCAAAAAAGTTCACAAATGGATTTTCATTCTACTTTATTGGTCCAATCTCTGTTATTGCATCAGAAGTGAATCGAGTTTTAAAAGGTGTTAAGAGTTTTCAATATATTTTGTGACACTGAACAGAATCACAAAGTATACATAAAACAACCAATGTGTGAATTAATTCCAGAACTAGTGTAACTGCACACCCTCAAATCATATGTAATTGTCTGTGACTTAGAGAAATAATTGCCGTGGACTATAGATAATATTTTCATTCTATTTCTTCTCTAACATTACAATTTTTCACAATCCTAGATAGAAGCATTTCAAAGGTAGTTTATCATCATTATTACTATTCCTTTTGCACAACAGGATTTTTAAGTAGTGTCAATATCTTTTCTTAGGCCAATTTATAAAGCTGAAAACAACAGAGTTTAAAATGAAAGTACCAAAAAGGAATTTCTTTTTACTACACACATTCCCACACATATTTTTACACCATGGATACTGCAATAAGGTTGTTTATTATTTTCATCCAAACTAAAATCATGTGCTCAAATTTTATAAATATCAAGATATTCTTTTTCTGCAATGTTTACATCACAGAAAGACAATGTAAAGATCAGAACTATTGTTTTTCAAAGGATTTTATTTTTACAGCTTTACATAGAAAAGGATGAAGTGGGTTGCAGTAGGAAGAACTAACAGATGAATCTAGGTAATCTTGATATCACTTCATTGTCAAAAGATTTTCATTTGGGGGGAAGGTAAGACAATAGAAAATAATTTATACATCTACTAGTGTGACTGTATTTTCTCATCTTCTATGTACTGTATTGGTAAGTAAGATGAAAACTGCAGCCTATTTTCTGGTGTTCGTTATGAAAAGCATGGAAAATCTGTAAATCCCTTGTATAGCAAGAAGCTGAATAACTTTCAAGATGAAAAAAAAAGGAGTTCTGCCCCAGTCCCATATTGTGCTTTTTTATAAAGCAGAAGAAAGATATTATTTCTTGGAAGTCCAAGAAAAAGGACTGAAAGTTCTAGTCCTTTCATACTGGGAATGGTGTGTTTTCAGTTGTTGTTCTGTTGTAAAATGAGCAAATGGTCTGACTTTGGGAAAACATTCAATAAAGAAAAATATTATTATCTCATACTGACACAAGGCAAAATTAAATTATTGCGTCAACACCGGTTTGGTTTAAAAAACATGCCTAAAAACCTACTGAAGTGAAAGTGCTGTAAATACAAGTGTTGAATATTAACTTTATGAGGTGCTTAACTGCAGTGGATTGTAATGAATTATCTAGTTCTAGTGATGCTTTGACACATTTCAAATGAGAACCATAAGGAGTTAACTTATAGTCTTTAGTCCCTTCCAATATGTTCAGTGACAATATAAGATCTCATTCATTTCCCAAGACAAAGCCATTTTTAATAACATTTCATAGTAAAATATATGAGAATTTCTCCACCTAAAAATGCTTCTCTTAGGAAAAAATACTGGTACAACAGAACACTTCCATATACAAGAGTCACCTCATTTGTCAAGTGATTCATTATAAAAAACACACTAAGATGTATCTGTTCTGCTCTTGGGTTCTACTTTTCTCAGCAATTAGTGTATAGTCTCCTCATTTTATGTTTCTTCCACCTGTAAATTTTGCATGTCAGGGATACATGGATTGGCAAAGCAGAATTTTTCTAGCTGTCCTGTTTTCACTGAATAATCAGTGCCTATACACAACAATTTAAAGAGAAAATACTACACAATTCCAAAGTCTGAACATACTTCTTTTGATAACTAAGGAATGAACTTACAATGACGTATTCTTTAAAAAGTGGAGGCTTTTAAATTTACAGTAATATCCTACTCTTAGATTTTACAGTATGGATTATTTTTATATAGGAATAAGCTGTGCTTTCTTGTTCACCTTTATGAATTCATATCTAAATAACATCCTCCCTCCTGCCATCAGGTGTGATTTTGCTAAAATACAACTTGTTCTATCATACAAAACTTCCCTATCATACTCTTAGCGAAGAATTACGTTATAAAAGGTGATCGAAAGGTCGACTGACGGGAAAGACCCCTCGTTTAAATTTCTTGGTTGCTCTTCATCATGAAATGAGCACCTTTCTGAGTGGTCCAGCAAGCTCAGCAGCAGAATGAACGTGGCAGTGGAAGGCTGGGAGCAGCCACACCCTGTGCGTGATGCAGCACAGATCAGCCTCCCCCGGGGAAGGTGGTGGTGACAGGCTACGAGATTTGTTCCATTCTTCAGCAGCTGGACTTCAGCTGGGCTGAAGCAGCCTCTATGACTCTTTAAAGATGTGGATACAGGCTCTGTATTCATGGACACAAAGATCTGGCCTGAGTATATGACTCCAGAGGCCGTATTCTGTTATCCCTGCTCATACAGAGTCATTTCTCACTCTACAATAATCCTGCTGAAATCAAAACCGAGAGGCTTTCAATGAGATTTAAGTGAGACTATTCTCATATTTAAGTGCTTCACTGGATGAATGCCTTAATTTTCCTGTTTAGGATCCTATCCAACATACATTGTAATCAGGGGAAGAGAGTTCTATTGTCTTCAGTGAGCTTTGGATCAACTTTTACTATTTTATGGTCTTTATCCAGATTATTTTCTCATTGTACAAAACTAGCTGCTTTTTTTATACATGTACAATGAGAAGATTTTTACAGTTGAACATAAAGGTGAATGCCTGTTCTGCCAAAATTTTATTGCAAACCTGGAATTTTATCTTACTCAGTCCTTTAGAAAAAAGTTTTGAAACCATACAAATCTGGATGACAACCAACAAACCCACAAAGACCACTCATACGTTATAAACATAATTTTGGATCACAGACATGATTTAAAATACTTATATCTTCTAGAAAGATTTGAAATTAAGACATCTATTAATTTTCTTTTTTTCTGGTTTGACATTATTGTTCAAATTCATAATTATTCTAGATTCCTTCAAAATTGTTAGCTGTCCCAAACTGTTGCTGAAGTAAAGTAACTTTGCTTCAGGAACTGTGACTGATATTTTAGCTGTCCCAAAAAGAACAAGCATAGTTATTCTACAATGAGGTAACAATATATTTTCTACTCCAAACTGATTATTTAAAACCTAGATACTCACAAACATATATATGTTATTTGTAGAGTGTTTACTTCACACATCATTTTTTAATTCATTAATTTCAAAGCACATAAAATAATCAGGTCCCAGTATTTGTTTTACAAGTAGCAACTTCAGATGAAGTTCCCAAAAGTTTACCAATAAATCAGTGGAAAAAAGTGGGAATAGAACCCAAATCCCAACTGCCTGGCTTCTAGGCAACACTGCTTCCTCTAGTTTTGTACACACACATACATACATGTGAGATATTGTCTGGGAAAGAAAACACCTCAAAATAGCCAGTAGCTGTGTCACAGCAGTGCTTGCTGGTGCTCTTGTTTTGATAATGTCTGTGCTGCACAGACACACTGCCACGGGCTTGTAGTGTAAAACACGTTTCACTACCAGTAGTTATGAGAGCATATCAGTTTATGGGGATGATTGTGCAGGTGGTGGTGAGTGTTATAAATATTTATGCTACTGCGAAGGAAAACTCCCTCCTGAAGGCTTTGGAAAGAGGGTCTCTGTTTTAAAAAAATGTTGAAATCCTTCCTCACCTTTTTTTACCTGACTTTAAATCATCGAACAGACTTTCAGTGTCTATACACCTTGTGGGATTTTTACCAGCGGCAGAAATTGAGCTTTCGGTGTTTCCAAAGCATTCACTGAAAGCACGACTATGTAAACCCAATGGAAATGACTGAGCACCTTATTTCCATAATCCTGTGACAAATCATCACTGGCATGAGAAGTAAAAATACAAGGAATAGTTAAAAAATAATTGTAAAGAAAATTGCTTCCATGCAATAATGCTACTCCCTGACGCTTGTTCACATCACTACTGATGTTCACACAGGAGAGTTCACTTGCATCTTAAATGCACTTCCTGAATTGAACCCAGCTTCCTTTGATGTAACTTGTTCCTTTGAATCATTTAAGCTTTTAGAATTGCATGCCAGCCTCTGAGTCCAGCGTTTGTAGAGTAAGCTGTAACATGTAAATATTCATAAAGATGCAGATAACTTTTTGGACATTTTTTAGAATCATCAGGTTTTTTAATCAGCCTAGAATCACACTCCTGAGTGAAGCTTACATTGTCCTTTAATGAATTTTAAATGGCAGCATGAGGTCCACTTAGACACTTTTGTTATTTTCTAGTTTATTCTCAAACCCTGCAGCAACAATGTAGGGAAATCTCGTAACTGAAGTCGACAGGAAAAAAATCAGGAAATGTTTGCAATTTTGGTTCACTATAATTCATTTTAAGAACACAAATTCCCTTTCTTTGTACACATAAATGTCATGTGAAGGGCACATAAAAGTTTAGTCAAAAGAGTCCTATTAAAAGCAACAGTGACATTAAGCATGAGCATTGAATAAAATGTATAATTTCAGAATCATAAAAACACATGGTTTCATTAGACTGGCGTGTGGTGGTTCTCTCCTGTGTCTCAGAAGAGTTGGTATTGATCTGACTACAACGCTGTGACAATAAAACTGTACTCTATTGACTGCAGCTGCAGGGTCTCCAAATATTATTTATTGAGGCAAGCAGAACAGCAAAGCAAAAGCACTGCCCCAGTAATAAGTGGTAATTGCTGGGAAGTGAGGCATTGCACTCCCTATTGACCCTTGCATCCTGAAATTTCGATGGATTATATTTAACTCCATTAGGATTGGCATTATCAAATTACATAAACCACATTATAGAACAAGCAGCCTCAGTTTAGATCATTGATTTTCGATTATACTGATCTTCTGTATGATTCAGAAGTAGCTTCTATTACCAGTGATATGATATCAGTGTTGATCAGTAGGGGTGAAAGTGCTGTTTTATTACAATGAGATAAATAGCACTGAAAAAAAAAAAAAGTAACTATTTCCCCTAACACATTGGGGATGCAATTATTCCTATAAATAAAAATGGTCGTAGATGGAAAATTGGCAGCACAAAATTTACATACATTTTTAAAAGCTCTGATACTTCCTCACTTTTGTGTGAAACACATTAGACCTTCTCTGATAATTTCTCTCTGTACAGATCAATGTATTACCAGTTACAATGGCAAGTTTCTGGCATCAGCAAGGTGTTGCCTTTTTAAGATAAAATATAACTGAATGGAGTATCTGAACTTCACTCATCTAATTTTGGTATGCTCTCAAGGAATTTAAACTAGCAATGGTCTATCATATCCTTCTCATCTTCTACCAAAGTGGCTTGTCATGGAACTGAACTATTTACTGAGCTCTAAGGCTCAGGCAATTTCGATGGATCCCTTACAAGTTTAATTCAAAGAAGATAGCAAAGTGTTATAGCACTCAGCTAAAGTTTTTAGAAACTCATGAATTTAGCTTCAGGGATTGCTAGTTCACTGGTAGCTGGACTGGGGTGGTGGCCACTGACACAGTAATTTTGTTCTCAAGGTTACAGTGAGTATAACATGTATTGTAAAAGGTATTGTCTTTTCCTTTCCACTTATTTTTTCAAAGATGTTACATTTTATTTGTGTGTTTAAACCGTCCATTGCTAGGACTAGAAGAAGCAGTTCAAAGTCTGAAAGGAAAAGTCTGAAAGAAAAAAGTAATGAAGGGTTTAAGAGGCTAATGAAGGATAAGATACTCACTATTTATAAAACTGATGATGAAAAGTCTCTGTAAAAAACTCACCCATTCATTTCCATTAGAATTCAATGTGAAGATTAGTTTCCAATACTAATTGTTCCATTCTTCCTTTTCATAATATCAAATAAAAATGTGGCAACAAAATTAGCTGGTATTTTGAAACACTCAAAAGGTTCTGTTCAGTTGGAAAATTCATTCTCAATGTACATCTATAACTCATGACACGTAAAATTTTCGCACAAATTAACGTCTGAAAACTGAGGACATATAAGAACACAATAAATTGATTCAGAAAGATGCCTATTATTTTCTTACAGTTCTTTATAATTCTTATAAACAAATCCTAAGAAGCATAAAAATAGATGGACTGAATGATACAACAATGGAAAAAAGTTCTTTGAATGTCAACAGGAGATCACTACAGAGCTGTCATTGACTGAAATGAGCTTGATGATAAATGGCCCAGAAAGGCAGGAAGATGAAATTCTCATAAAGTTTCAAAACATTTTCATTGGGAAGAGATTAAGATTTCATCTATCTGTACTTCTGATTTGAGCTATAAAAGTAAAACCAGGGTAAGAAAAAGTGTAGATTTTTTTGTTGTTGTTTTTAGTCACAGGCTCTGTTAAATATAACTCTTGGTATATTTCTCTAATTCATTAAACTTTATATTGAATTTAACAAACAATTTAGTAATCATGGTTTCCAATACGTGGTGAACAGCTGAGCAAAATGTCAGGAAAACCACAGTGTATAGAATTTCTGTTTGGTCATAAATGTCTCTCCCTGAGTAGCAAATGTCTGTAGCTGAACTCTAATGCTATGTTGTAGTTAAATAATAGGTTATAAACAGTCAGACTAATGACTTTAGTATTATAACAATCTAGACCTCCTTGACATAACTGATGATTAGCACTGAATATCATGAATATGCCATGTTCTGGCCTGTTGATTTTTGTTTCAGTCTTGGCATTTCAGAACTTTGATGTACTAAAATAAGGTTAAATTAAGATCCTAAAGAACTGCACTATTAGCAAGTGAGTACATTAGTAATTTATAATGGGGAAGATATTTGATACTGAATCTGTTCCTAAAAACTGTGGAGTTTTCAATTGTTAGAATCCTATCCATCAAATTCAGAAATTAATTATGACATTAACAATAATAAAGTTATGTAAGACATGCCTGATGTATTGACTAACATGGAACAAGAAGACATATTTTGTCATCAAGGCATTGCACAAAAGTCTGGAATCCACTTTTGTCTTGCCTTGACACAAAATGGTTTTAACAAGAAAGTCAGAAGTGATGGAGGGAGGACAACTCTTATGAAATAGAATGTGTGTGTGTGTGTATATATATATATATATATGGGTATGTTTATGTACATGCTCACATAAATTACATAAATATATGTATCTGGTTGTGATTTACATTGTTTTCTCCAGCATTCTACAGTATTAAACTATTTTGCTTTTTCTGCTTTATGATCTGTTTGGTTTTGTCCTTTGAAAGTAAATGAATTTTTAAATTTGAAATATAAACCTTGTCTCAGGGGCAAAATTATTGCAAAACTAACAAACATCTACTTTTTATTTCTTGCATATTGATTTCAATAACCATTCAGTATTCCAGCACCATTTATTCTTTTCAAAGAGAAGGCTGACAAGCTGGTTAAGCTACAAGGCTGGTATTCAATTTTTTGCTCCCCCATAGGCCTCTTTTGTGATTTTGCCAATTCACATAGGCACTTTGTACTTTAATTTCCCCTCACTATAACAGAGACAGTAGTACCTTCTTATATCACAGTTATGTCTTGGGAAACGCTAGGACTGCGAGATATGAAAACAGAGGTCACATAAAATGTTTCATAGAGTGTGACAGATGCATTTTTAAAGACTACCTTGTGCATAAGAAGACTCTTTTTGAGGAGCATAAGGAACAATTGTATTTATCCAATGTGTTCCCCTTTTATATGATGAACTATCCTCTCAAAGATAGAAACAAATAAACACTGAGTAAGACAGTATAAGGCAGGAATTTTAGAGAGTGCTATGACAGCAGGAAAAATGAGGTAAATGACTTCACTTTTTTTTCATTATTCAGAAAATCATTTGGCATTTCTTGATACATTTGCTACAAGCACATTGCTCCTTCATTATTACTCTTACTACTGGATTTTTTTTCTTCTAATAGTATGAAAAAGATTAGGAGTAGAAACTTTGCTATTGGAAAAGACTCCTAAAGAAAATCCTACCTAGTCTGTACTTGTAAGGTGATTCGACGAGTGAAGACTGCAGTGCTACCTCTACGTGACAGGGTCAGCTCTGAGGACTAAATTCACCCTTCCATGCAGCAGGATTTTTCTGACATATCCTTTGAGCTCTGCTTGCACTCTTCCCAGTTTACAGAGTGAAGTGGGAACTACGGAAGAACAAATTGTCCATCATTTAAGCATATTGATCCAAATCAGTCTTGTACAATAATTAGCTCAGTCAGAAGCAGCATCATTTCGAAAGATGTCTATTCCATCTTCTAGAACACAGATATAAAGGAAGTGCCACATGCCCATACACACTGACTTCCACAAAAATCTTGTCTTTGATGTCACCTACAACCACACAATAATTTGCAATTGTGGCAGTCCTTCAAAGGAATTATTTCACAAGTCGTATCTCAAATCACGTTTCCCAAGAATGCTGTTCTCCTAATTATTATTTTTCTTTTTAAGGAGCAAATAAATGCAGTTTTATTTACTTTCATGAACTTTGTCACTGGTAAAACCCCATCATTTCAGGTTTATATTTTGTAGCATGATTGCTCAGATGCAGGAGTTAAATTACATATTTGTAATGAGAGCTGAAAAAAATCCAGAGAACTCCTAAACATTTTAGAAAACACTACTGCCTTGTTTCTGTGGTGCTTAAATAGCTACCTATTAAAAGGAAGAAATCTGATTTTGAAAGTTACTACTACTTGGTAACAGACTACAAAATGGAAAACTGTTTTCATTCCATGGCTAGATTAAAATCTAACAAAATTTAACTATCTCATAAAGAGCTGTTTATTATTTTATATCTTAAAAAAATTTTCAAAGTGATTTCACATTTATTCACTTGCATATATTTCACTAGTATCCAGATTGTTCTTCCTTTAAAACTTTTCTCTAAAACAAAATGTTAGCTGATAATGTTATTTTTTTAGATATCATTTAGCATAATTGAGTAAAAAAGGTAAACATTTACGCTGCAACCACAATTCAGTAAAATAAGTTTTTGGCTGCCCACGTGAGAACCATTTGAAATAAGTTTTCCACACCACTATAAGGTATAGCAAGAAAGACTGAGGGAGACACCATGTGCTATGGGCAAATAGTAGGAAATACAGCAGTAGAATGATACTAGGGAATATAATTTTTAAACAAATATTTTCTTTTCTGAGTATGATGGCTGGCAAATTGCGTGAAGGGATGGTAGTGTGAGGACGGGAGATGTGGAGAGGAGGTTCATCATGACTAGAGTTTGACTTGGGATTTCATCAAAATTCAGGAAAAGCTGTTGGTTCTACGTCCTGTATTTTCACTCCCTGCAGGAATAATACAGCCATCATGCTGGGTTGCATTAAGACAAGGGACTGGACACTGGATAAAGGGATATACTGATGTACCGAAAGGAGCAATTAATTATTTGAATTCCTAATGCTTCTTTCCTCATAGCCGGGTTACATCAACCTCACGTCCACCTCAGGTGTGTAACTACCTTTACCCTACATTGCCCAGAGACACACAGTTTCTCTACTGAATAAGAAACATTTTAAGAGTTCCTGTATTTCTCTGTGGGAGTTTAAATCCATTGTGTGCAGATTTTTTTAATAAAAGAACTCTTTCCCAGAGCTGCTCCCAGACGGCATGACAAAGCATTTCTAACGTGGGCTTGTGTACTCTCCAAGATTATCCAGAGAGATGGCATGCAACATCCCAGTCTGAAAGCAACGAGACTGGTTCTAATTTTCTGTCTGGGGGTGGAAGGTTATTTAAATAGCAGACATGAGTGTGGTGGGGTTGTTTGGTTTCTGGTATCCGTCCTATGGGGTGCTCTTCAGAATTATCTGGTGTCATCGAAGTGCTTGACAGGCCTGTACAAGCAAATATAATGACATTATTTGTGCTGTGGTAGTTTGGAACAGGAGGGTGCGGTTTGCAGTGCTCGGATATAGTAGCAAGGGACAGCATTGCCAGTTGAGTTGCTGCCTGACATGCAAAGTGACTGACTACTAGGGAATGCATCTCAAGGGAGAAGGGAGGGAAACAGGCAAGGGGAAGTTTTCTCTTTGGAGATGTGAGACATGAACAGGAAAAATGTACTATCCTGCTGTCATCCTACACTGGTTCTTGAATACTTGATCCTGCTGTTTTCTGTGTTGATACTCTACTAAGCATAAAAGAAATGCTATTCAATTTAGCCTTCATTAGGTAACATGGGAATCTACACTATAATGCTATGTCACAAAATTGTTGGACTCAATGTGGATATGTAAAATGCTGCTGGCATTATAGATAACATCAGGTGGCCCTAGATAAAGCAGCCTGCCCCACGGGGAGGGGGCTGGGAGGGTGGGAAGGGGAGTGGAATAACTGCTTTGAGTATCTTCAGCAAAATCTTTGCCAGATCACATCATTTTGTTTATCTCATAATAAAGATTTCTGTGGTAGAAGTAGTCCTCCACAATAGTTTGGGCTTTTTTTTTTATAATATGCAAAAATGTTTTTGAAATCCTTGTTTTCTATTCTGCTATACAAATTCTGCTCCCAAAATCACAAACACTGCACATAAAGCACGCAACATGATGTACGTGTCCTGAGCTACAGAGAGAACCTCTTAATTTAAACTTATTTGCCCTATTCAAGTGATTCAGCATGTAATTAAAGTCTATCACATTATAAAAATTAGCTACAGATCATCATTTGTTACCAGTGTGACTCACAAGGGCTAAGCCTGCTTAATATTCTGGTTGGCAGCAAAATGTTCGAGGGCAGAATCCAGATCAATACACACAATTTTTTTCAATCTTCCCTGTGGTAGTAGTGTTGTACATTTTGGCATCTCTGTCTTGCCAACTGTAACGAAAGAAATTGTCATTCAAAATAAGACCAATTAAAAACTGATGTCCTTAAAAAAATAGCACTGCAGCCTTTTTTTTTTTTTTCTTTTGGATCCACCATGTTCAGCAGACCACCATGGCATGAATTGCCATTAATATGTCATTTCCCTTTCCTGTTATCACAATATAAAAGACCTTAGCTCTGACCTTTCTATCAAAACATCCTTTGTTTAGAATGAAAGCTATTCACTGTTAGACCCTTATCTATAGAGCTTAGCCAGCGGATCAAATCCAAAGAGCAGAATTCGTTTACTTTGTATTAAATGAGCTCAGTTAAGAAGTTTCAATTTTGGCAGAAAGGTGCATTAATCACAAGGAAAAGAACAGATCTCACTTTTCACAGCTTCTGGTTTACTTTCAATACAGTTACACAGTAAGGCTTTTGTTCCTTAAAAGTAGCACTGTATTTAAATACAGTAAATATAACAAAATTACCTTCTTAAAATTACACTAGAGTTCCTACAGTACAGGATGTCCATAATGACCTCAGTGTTGCATGACTAACTTTACAGCTTCAAAAAGGTTCTAAATTAGTTTGGACAGATGGGTTTTATCCAGAGGAAATCAATGAGTTTTTGTGAGTCTGACTTAATTTTTATGCAGCCAGTACTTTGAGATGAAATTAAAATATGTATAAAAAACATATTAAAGTTTCCCTAGGGTTCATAGTTGTTTGTACATTTACAAGGTGTTAAAGAGATGATTTAAAAACTAACTATATGAGGGATCAATGCAAGTATACTATGATTTATGGTCTTTCATGACATTTTTGACACTTCTGGCCTAATGTCTTATGTGTTTTGAACCACTAATTATCTTCTAATTCATAAGGGCTTGGTGAGATTTTATAAGTGTAATATAATATATAGAGCTGTATCACATGGAAAGTTTTAGAAAAAAACACACTTTACAAGTTGTAAATAAAGATGTGCTGCACTAGTTAAAAATCCACTTGATTGCAGTACCTCCAAATGGGGAGGGGTTCCCCATCTGCCAACCAAATTGGCAGATTTTTAACCTGCTGCTCAGTACTGAGGGTCAAAATCTGTGCAGGAAAGCAAAGGCAGGTTTTCACAGATTTAGTGCTTTCACTGTGTAAGATCATACCCAACCCAAAGATTTAGCTGCCTGATCAGCTATGATCTCATCAGCTCCAGGGCTATAAAACAGCAGCAAAAACTGCAGCACTACTTGCGGTTCAATGATGAATAACATGGAAATATTTTCATTATTCATCAAAGGTGCTAATTTCAAAAGTCAAAGTCATATTTCTAGAAAGAAAACAAAACAAAAAAAAACCCTAGAAAAGTACCAACAAAACCCCTTGATGCACTAAATTTTTTTATGCGTTCCAAAAATGGACAGAAGCTGGGCTGTTCTTCTGAAAACTCTTAAGAACTGGATATTTCATACTCTTCTCTTGAACTGCCACAACTTAATCCTCCAATTGACTCAGAGCAAGTAGAGCTTCCCATAACATGATTTTCAAATAGTTCCTAAATTATCCAAGGCTAAAAATCTCGTCAATGTTCCATTCTGGTTTAGATGCTTTGCAATATCACCGGTGGGTACAACATAGTCTAGGGACTTAACGAATCCTCTTTTAAAATGCTTCTGTCTCTTTTAATTTTCACATGATTATTTACCTCAACAGAGCTAAGAAACACATTAATTTACAACACTGCATAAGGTAAAAAAAAAAAATTGAAAACTTTATTCCCTAATTCAGGGCATTCATTAGCAGTGAACACCTGGAACCTTATGAATGATTCCCCGAATGTGTTTTCAGAGATGCAAAGATGGTTCAGTGTATTTTCTCATTTTTCTGGGGAAGGGAGTGCAAAATAATGTGAAATACATTGCCCAGTTCTGTATTCAGACATATCTACTAAAACCATATGTATATCAAATGTAGCCTTCAACATGTGGATTGTAACTAGATAAAACCTGGGGCAGTCCTTCTCTTTTGCTAATATCCAAATATATATGAAATTTTAATATTAGCTTATAAATACTTAATATTGCAGAGAAAGAGTTCCAGTTCTTTGAAATTCATGGATTTTAATCTGTGAGCCAACTTTCTAGTGCCATGTCACAACTGGGAAAAAAATTCAGGAGAAAGGAAGGCAAGAAGTACAGAAAATTTAGATGATTAGAGATATCCAGGGAGATTAACTTCAATTAGCAAGAACCTAAGCAGAAGTTTTCCTCCTCTTCTATATTTTGCCTGGTTTTGTGGTAATTACTGGAGATGACAATTGGTATGATCACTATGCTGTATCTTATGGGGGCATCCTCTCTTCCACAGTACATTGTACAATAGATACTATCCCAAAATACCAATAATGTTAGTCTTCAGTGAAGTAAAATCTACCTTACAGCCTCCTCACTGTTCTAGATCCTCTGTGGCATCTATACTTACAGTAGAGAACAAAAGAGAGAAAAGCAATCCTTTGATATATTTTCAAAAAATTGTTGGCTTTCAACAGATTGTAAACGAGGGAGGTCATTTTGTATTTTCCTCTCTAAAGGTCATTCTTTGCCATTGATCAAATCTTAACATTCAGAACTTCCTCAAGCTATTCTGGCAAGGCTAACATACACATGACACTTAGTACAACATAAGCATGAAAACCAAGACTTTAGATATTGCACACTGACAGACCCTAAAAATATCCAGGAAACCGAAGATTGGTTAGAGTTTCTCAAAACAGACGTGGAATTTGCAGCAAGCCAAAACATCCCCTGTCAGCCACAAGAATTAGAAAAGAGAAACTCATGGTTCTGACAGACTCTTCTAAATGTTGTGACCTCAAATTAACCTACTCCAAGTTAAATAGTGGACATACAGTCAAAAGAGCCATTGTCCCTATAAAAAAGCAGGTTTTACTCTAATAACCTGAGTCTCAGTTCTGCATGATCCAGGACACTGACAGCAGAAGACTTCTCTCTAAATGTCTAGGTTTCGGAAAATTCCTCATGAAATATACATTTTTTTCCTATTCAGTAATTCAAGGCAAATTGAAAGCACAGAACATGAAAAATGTCTTGTAGCAGGAAAAAGGAAATATATAAAATACCAGTCAGATGTAGATACACAGGAACAAGAAATAAACCAATGCTCTAAAAGATGAGAGCTCATTCTTCTGGGTGCCTATATCTAACTCAATGTTAAGGTCTTTATTTTGGGGTTTGTGATCATGAATTCATTCTGCTTTAGCTCCTGGCCATGGACATAGGAAAAAAAAAATCCAGATTCTTTTAGCAAATATGAAGAAGACAGCCGAGGTGTTAGAGCATGGGCAAGCAACAGAGAGCTTCAGAGAACTGAACACCCTTTCTCCTGTTCTCAGCATTTTGCTCCAAGGACAAAGATAATCTTACTATTAAATCAGGTGAGTCCTGCAACTTAGTGAGCTGGATTAGATTCTTTCTGCTTCTTTTTCCTAAGAAAAAGTCTCTTCATGGAATCCATAAAGTTATCAAATATTGAACTCTGTGCACTTTCAGTTCCATATCACAGCTTCTGTTCAGCTTGATCTCTTTGCCATTTCAATGTGTGCGATTTCAATGGCTGCTGATAAATACTTCCTTTAATTCTCCTTCCCACCTACAGACTCTGCATACAGCAGTACCTTTTCCACTCTCAAATAACTACACAGTCAACTTCTATCTGAATGGATACTAGCTGAGGAAATCGAAAGGAAAAACTACCATTATTTTTATACAAAGTCTAATATTCTATATGCAATTACAATGGAAAAATCTTTCCCTGCTTGTATGAAATAGCAGAACTGAACAGTGAGCCTTGAAAAATCTGTATATTAACGTACTGGTATTGGGTATTTTTAACAACATATACAGAAGAAAGTTTAATATCTTTAAATGAATAACATACTTGCATGTGTAATCTGGCTACCTTCTGGTGAAATGAATCACGCTACTGTGTATCAAAAAACTATGCAGAGGATGAATTAGAATTTTTCTATTCCATAAGGATAATGTAAGCAACATAACATTCTGGAAAACATTGCAATTAGATTCTAAATTACTTTGCAGTCCTTAAGCACATGAATCAAGCTGAGAAATAATCTCCCCAAAACTCATTAATCAAATCAAGTATATAACATTCCTTAACTAATGCTGCCCATTCCACGAAATGTGTATACAGAAGGCTTTCTTTTTTATTTCTCTCATAACTGTTTACATGCACATTGAAGGAATATGCCCAGCACTGCTTGCAGGAGTTCCAGTAAAAAAGTACCATGAAAACAAACCTCTAATAAAAGACTCATTATTAGTAGGGTGTGTGAAGGAGATCATAGAAGCAAAGGTATACAACACTTTCTGGGTACAACTTCATAAGGAGTTACAAAAAAAAAAGTCTGGGTGCAATCCACATAGTACATTTCACTCAACCTCAGTTTCTCTGAGTTTCAGATTTTAAAAGAAAATAAAAACTGAAAGTGAAACTCAGCTTGAGAGCAGGAGGTTTTATCTTGTTTAACATCAAAACTTAACAAAACTGTGAATTTTTCTTGCTTTCAGCATGAAACTATAAATCACCTCAGGTTTTCTCAAACATTTAATTAACCTTAAGGTCAGTTCCTCGGGGTTAAATGCTGTTGTCACTGGAGAAAATGGGATTTTTGCCATTGACTTCAGTGCAATCAAGCTTTGGCCCATAGTGAATTACTTCAGTGAAGCCAGTTAGTAGGAGCTTGGGAATACTGTAAAATAAAACTGAATAATTACTTATTAGAATTAAAGTAACAAACCAGGACGTATAATTTAGAATTAATTATTCATTTATCTCTATTGATTAGATTTTCTAGTTAGTGAAAAATTTTAAAACTAGCATTTTTTTTTCAAAATTCCTTAACATCTTAAAAATACTACATTAGAAAGATTCACAGACTAGGCCAATTATCCAAATGTCTTTGACCGATACCAAACAGTGGTAGGAAAAATTATTGCAATAATTATTCAAATTTTTGGTTGCATTCAAGATAGAAATTCTAAAGAAATGGTTTGGAAGTGGAGAGAAAGTGCAATTTAGGATTTGGGTATTTCAATCACTAGTGCTAGCTTTTGCTCTAGATATGTACTTGAAAATGTAGGCATTGGAAAAATTTTAGAAATTATTTTAGATCTTACTCAAAGTCCTAGTATGAGTCTAACTTTACCTTAGGTGCTTTGAAAGTATCAATTTTAGTTCCTAATAAAACCCATAAAACAAATGTTGCAAATGAACCAGGTAGGTACCAACAGACAGATATGGAAGTGATTAACACAATCCAGAGCTTTAACAGAATTCTTTATAGTGATCACTAAGGGAATCTCAATTGAGCCTGGAGGCTCTGCTTCAACAAAGTATTTAGGCTCCTAACTTCCCATCGATTTCCTATTTAAATTAATGGCAGGTCTGGGCCTAAGGACTTCATTAAACTTGGGACTAAGTTGTTAGGCTTTGGTGATATTTTCAGCATACTGTGTTCTTGATCACCTACGAAATTCTTGGAATACCATTCTTTGTATTAGGGATTTCAAGTAATTTATTGGTGAATGCAAAACCACTTGTCAGCCTTGTTCAATCTGTACATGTGTGGGGATGCTCTAGAACACCAAAGAATTCCAGCCAGCTGTGCAGTCACACACACACCTTCCTCCACCTGCATCGTCCAGGTCTGTCTGACAGGCAACTGTGTTGGAAATCAACACACTAATGAAGGGTGTGGAGTTTTACAACATGACAAAAAATTATGAAAGAAGTGCAAATGTAGTCCCTGTCTGACGAAACTGAATCCTGAAGTTATCATAGCTCTACATGCAAAGGACTCTGGAAGGGGACCCCAAGGCTGTTCCAACATTCTGTCTGCATCTCTGAGAGGAGCAGGAAGGTTTCACTGGATTGAGAGTGCAGCTTGCTCTGTGGACATGGCCATACTAAACAATATATAACAAGCTGAATGTCCTTCCTTCCAAGTTTCATACAACCTGTTGGAAAAAGAACATATATGGCCTAGAAATATGCATACATATTTCATTTGGGAATATTTGATGATATTTTCCATACACCTAGTTAAAATTATCAATGATTATACTAATTCACTCCTAAAACAGTTTTCATATTCATCTCTACTTTTTCATTTATGTGCACAGTATTGTCCAAATATAAATACACTGTATTTGTACTGTACATTGTATTTACCCGCTAAATACATATACTCTAAAAAAAATAGCATATGCATACTAAACAAGAAAGAAACTTCTTCCAGCAAAAAATGCGGTTTCAATTTCAAGGCTGTCTTATATAAACACCTATGAGGCTGTGGGAGAACCGGTAAAGTCTCTTCTTGTTTAGGTTCAAGACACTACAAATTTTGTGAGAGTTTAATTTCATTGTTGCTTTTAAACTGGTAGTTGAGAGAACTTTGATATTTAACTTCACGTGGAAGTGAATTTTGCATTCTACCTCTAGTTAGGAACCTACATCAGGACTTGTAAGATAATACAAAAATAAATGAAAAACCAACAATTTCTGTGATATAATTTTTCTAATTAGATTCCCAATCTGGACAAGTATTAGGAGTCATTGGAAAAATGAATGACTAGATTTTTCTGTGGAAACAGGAGGCAGAGGAACTGTTAAATATTGACATTTAGCCTGGTATATTTTGGTAATAGTGTTGAACCCCATCAGAAGGAGTCAGATTACCTATTAGAATACCAAAACTAACTATGATCATATCTTTCAGGTTCTATCTCCAAAAAACTGAGGTTCTGGAATAAAGCATAAGATGTTAAAAGTATCACACATAATTATAATAGTTTTAAAATATGTTTCGCTAAATTAAAGCCCTGTGCTAAATTAGAGTTTTGTTAAATTAACTTCTGTATGTCATGTATTCACATTCACATCTTACTGTGTACTGAAAAGTAAGTTCAGGAATGTATTTCTTTTTTTCTACCACATTTTTATGTAGAATCAATAGTTTTCTTCTTCCATCACAGGTAACTGTAGTTGCTGTGTGATTTAGAAGCATGATACAGTTTAAAATGATCTGCTGACCTAAATTTGGTGGGCAAACAAATATCTACAGAATTATAGAAGCCATCAACTGACATTCAGCTCTTAAAAATACAAAAACAATTATTTAGTTTTTTGTAATGAAGACTGTAGGGAAAAGCCAACCAGAAGTGCTTTAAAATGATTACCTCATGCTCCATTTAATTTTAAAAGCACTTGGGGATGAGTGCTTGATTTTTTTTATTTCAATGGGCAGAATCTCTTTCACTGTAGAGTAAATATGCTAACAGAGCTCACTCTTGAGACAAACGTATCTGATTTTCCCAATCCTGCATTCTTATTGGGTTATAATTCAATGTGATAGCTATGATTTTTGACATTATGGGATCTGGTTCAGATCATAAAGGATATACAAATCAGCCAATATAGATTAGATGCTATGGTGGTCCATAACTGTTAAATGGGGTCAGGGTTTCTAACTAGCTAATAGACTCTCAGGTACTAAATTATTTCATGGAACTCGGTACCATCTATTTGTCATAAGATTGACATGAATAATCTCAGGCAATTAATTTTAAAATTCTTGCCACTTCTTGCTTCTGGTTTGGATGAATTGTTACTAAGACGATTACTTAGCTAGTCTACAGTGCTAACAGTACTAATATTTTTAATTAGCAGTGGACTCTCCATGGCAAGTTACTATTCTAAGTGGGAATGAAAAGAACATACTAGGATTTTGCTTTCCTTAGCTGGTTAGAAATAATAAGTGTTCATATTGTATCACAAAAACTTGTTTCTACTCAACAATGACTTCCCACATAATCAGTCTGTTCTTTTGAGGCAGTCATGTGAGAGCAACTTGACGTCCTAATACACACAGAGAATTAGGGTTCTGAGTAACAAAGAGTATCTTCAATATCAGCGGACTCTTTATATGAAGCTGGGAGAACAGAGTTTTGTTCCAACACATTCAAAATTAGCAATAGACTTATTTTCAAGAAATTAAGCCATTACAAACTGCCATATTATTATTATTAACAGTCCAATTTCATAACTCTATTTGAAAAAAAAATGTGCATTATCTTCAAATGTGTTGGGAAGTAAAGTCATCGACCACTGAAAGGTTCCTGTTCCCTCTTCCTTACACCAAGTAGTCAGCGTAGTTATTTAGTTCTGTGCAGGGGTTTGAAAGAGAGATCCCTAAAAGCATGACATATATAGGCAGGTAAAGATAAATAGCCACAGAGACTTGAATTGAAAAGTCTAAATGCTTTTCTACATGGAAATCCAAGTAATTCTGACAGATTTGTTATAAAGTCAGATAATCTTCTGTATCACACCAATAGCCTGATTTCTCATGCTAAACCTGAGATTTGGTAGATAAATGTTGAAGCCTAGTAACACTGTCAGGGAAGGGTGAACATTACAAATCTACTGATTTGCTTTTAATGAGAATAAAATAAGACGGTTCTACGGTGAACTGCATGTGATGCATATGGGCAATAACGCTGAAGAAAGTCCATCCTACATGTTGGTAACAGGTAGCAAGGAAATTGCCAAACACTGTCATTTGATAGAAGAGAGGCTAATATTTACAAATGGAGGCCAGGGTAGAAATAACTGTCAACACTCAGTTGAGAAGTTCAAAGGATTCTCCTTTAGAACTCATTCATCAGTCTGTATGTCCTAATCAACGTAGCAGAACATTTACATTTGCATTACTTCAGTAATTCCTTACTTCATAAGAAATCAGAATAAAAGGTGATTTTGATTTTTTTTTTAATAACTATGATGACAAAAAGGGGTAGACCAGTAAATAAATAGAATGGATGACATCCTGATAAGTATTGTGTAAGTAATGATTGTTGGGTAAGTTTATAAATGCTTTACTCTACTGGCTGCTTGACTTTCACAAACAATACACAACACTTCAGAATAACTATTGTTACTGTCAAGAAGGCCCATACAGAAAATTAGTGTCACAATGAAAATAATAAAAAAAAACCAAACAGAAAATAAATGAAAAAAAAATAAGAAAAGAAGTGATAAAACATGCTGAGGAGACAGGGCAGGAGAGAGAAGAGACCAGCTATTGTTATACACAGTGATAAACACACTCATTGCCGTGTTCCTCTGCCATTCCATCACCAGGTTTGGAAAGTATGCATGGGACAGTTAGAATTCATTTTGAAAATTTATAAGGTTCATCAGGATCTCTTGATCAAATCACAGATCTGTGTACGTTGTTATCTGGCACAGAAAATCAATTAAAACATGAAAGAGGTAACTGGTCATAGAACACTTGGGAGGTCTATAATGTCCCTGATAAGACTGTACAACACCTATTAATAGTGATGGAAATTAGAAGCATGCCTCGACAAGAAAAACAGACTTCTTTATGCTTGTATGTTTGAAAACTCTATGGAAATACCAGAAAGTCATGCTGACAGCTAAAAGCTCAGCATTATCACATTAGATCTCCTCTAAATGACCTCAGTACCAGGATATATACTCCCTGCCAGTAATACTGAGAAAAATATTTACAGACTTTTGTTGGAGAAATGTTTTCCTGTTTAGAAAAAAACACTCTAAAAATGAATGTTGCCATGACCTGGTAAGAAGGCAGGGGAAGCAGGGACTGCTGGTTATAATTAGCTGCTGCAGTTGCTTGTTGCTCTGAAGCAGTAACTGAGATCAGCATTGAGTGGAAGAAAAAGAGCAACTTGGGAGAAATACTAGTGGCAGTTCACTTTTGAGCTACCATTTTTGTAAATAATCATGCTAGATGGAAGATTCTAGGGGGTTTGTTGTGACTAAATTATTTTGGGTTTTACTATAGCTAAATTGCCTTTTTCTTGTTGTGAGTCACTGTTGGTTTTAGGAATGACCCACAAATAAAATGTCTCCAAAGTGTTGCATACCCATCCCCTAAACAAAAGATGGGATACAGTGAGGGCAAACACGGTACCCACGAGATTTGGGTTAAACTAGTAAAACTGTTATAGCTTTGTAATTCAAACACACTTTATGATGAAAGTACACAAACTTATTTTTGTTTTGGTTTTAGTTATGGAAAAATAACTCGTTGGATAGGTTTTCCCAGTCCCACACATCTCTTGTTAAAATATTGATATAAATGTTGTGCCTCTCCCTCTCTCTCTCCTCCTTCACACGTGGTACAAAGGTCAACGTGCAGAAGACATGTGGAGTTATTTCAGCTGCTCTGCACTACCTGACATGCTCCACTAAGCATATCCACAATTTGGCCAATGCAGTAGAATTTGCAAGAATGGGGAGGACTCTGCCCTCCCCCCCGCCATGGATTTCTAAAGTTATTCTTTCTTAAGCTGTAAAACTCAAATGCCCAAACTAAATAAACTTCTTTTGAGTTCATCATCCTGGTACTTAGGGAAGTTTAAAACTGTTCTAAGACACAGAGGCATTTCATCCTTGGTTCCAGCACTCACCTTACTAACATACACATTAGAAAAAACTGAGGCTTTAATTTGCAAACAGAGCAGTGCTCTGCATTTGTAATGTTTGCTTTGGTGGATGAGGGGAGAAGACTGACAGCAAATTTGCTGAGTTTTGAAGCCTCTTTTGGACTTTGATTGGATTGATTCACTTGAAGCTCATAAGTTTGCCAAAAAAACCTTTAGCTGTCCTGCATATGATTCCCTACTATTTTTTAATATAAATTTACTATTTTAAATCCATCTCTTGCGTCCTAAACCAGATTTTGTCTTAAACAGCTGTTCTTAAATTGTAAAATCTCACCCTTGTGTCTGGTTTCACATCTGGCAACACCCAGCTAACAGTTACAACTTACTTAGAGTAATTAAATAAGGTTTTAAAAAGCCAAAACTGTATATAAAGAATAAATTATTAAACCAGTATTTTGTTTTCCAACCGAATTTGCAGAAACTTTATTAGTAGCTGGGCTGTCCAGTTATTTCTAAAGGTGTTGATCAAAATAAGAGCATGCTGAGGAAAGTAAAGGCAAGCTTGTAAATGGGTGGGGACTGGGCAACGTTAAGCTACCATAATTACTAGTCAGCAGTATGTCTCCACTTTGATGTGAACTATATGCTTTCTTTTGTCTCAGAGAGGAAGAAACTTCAAAAGCTTTAATTTCAAGACAATAAAGGGCCTTGCTAATATATGTACAGGCTAACTGCAAATGGAAATTTTTAGTGTCAAAGATATAAATGTAAGTGGGTCAGGACTAAATATTCATTTTGTGTGTTACTTATGTAACACATCCACAAAAGACACAAATATATGAGTACCATATAAGGTATAGCTTACGAAAAGAATAATCATAATTTTTTTTCTGATAATTTTAAATCTTTGTGTCTATAATTTTTTATATATCTGATACTTTAAATATGACATAACTTTAAAGGAATTTTAAGTATGAACAATTCTACTGATTTATAAAGCTACATATATAAAGGAGATGGCCATGATGCCCTGTCATTCCTAGTCAGAAACCATAAATACTTTTGAAGAAGTACAGATATCAAAATACTTTGGCAAACTACCTATTTTCAATTAAAGAATAAATATCTGACAATGCAAACCCACTAAGAATATAGGACTGATATTAATGCAATTCTCTCCAATAACTGTATTAGGCTTGAAGTCGATCCTCAAATAATAAATAAAATATATTAATGATACACATCTTAGTGCTTTCTTTTAGATCTTGAAATATAGGAGGAAGAGGTAGAAAAGAGTACAAGTGAAACCATTTGTTCACACACCTATACAAAGAGTCTATTTTGGTTCAACTGAACATTCACTGCAGAAACAAATAACTGCAGAGAAAAAGGTATGCTTCATTGATTATGAGTGGAAGAAGTATTTCATAAAAGATTTCATAAAACCTAGAGGAACTTTAGGGTAACATCCAGCAGAAGGTGATCTAGCAGAGGATGGCACTCAGGAAACACAAGGAGGCAGGAAACACCCTCTGCTTCACAGTTTTAGAATGCAAATTTTCTTCTTCCCAGAAGAGAAACCTAAAAAGCAGATTATATGTCATTCCCAAGTGGGAATAGAGTAATTAAATATTTACTGAGACTCCCTTGACTGGTTGATTTTTTTCAGTCTGACCAAAACTGATTACACATAAATGATCTGGACTCTGATCCCTCTCCCAATTAGAATTCAGTCTACTTTATCTACTGTTCATACTGTGGAGTTTTTTTGTCTACATTCATTCATGCAGCAAAAAGCAATGTCAGCTGAGGTACTTCACGTAACACTACAGAGTGCCCTTGATTCTCATCTGTGCATAGTTAAAAAAGCAGTGAAATGGGTCCTATCCAGGCATCCTATTAGTAAGATGACTATTTTTCTTTAAGGAATAGTTCACAAAGTGCTGATGAATCCTAATCCTGGCCATTTCATAAAAAGCTTGTATAGTATCTAACACATCAATTGAAACATAGTTTTCAGAACCTCTTCTTTTTGCACATCATATCTTCTCAACTGTTGTGGTCAGTTAACCTCTATTCTATGAAAATACGGCTGCTTTAAATTACTGCTGAAGACACCTCCTGAAGAAACATTTTCTAAGATATGAAGGCTATTATCTCTTGTGAAGCAGATTTGCTTTTACTTTCAGAGGTTCTTTCTTCATGTGAAAGCTCACATCACTCCAAGGCAAAGAGCAGAAACAGCAAAATTGTTTCTCAGTAGAAAACTGTCTTTTCACGGGACCTAAATTTCTCATGCATTTTTACCAAGTACTTTTGTGCTTGGTAAAAAAAGCACAAATTATGTTAGACTCTCTAATTGCACTTACAAAAAGGATTCAGGGAAATAGAACTTTAAACCAAGGTACCATTCAACAGTGGTTATGACTGGCCCAGATACACCCAGGTCTGCACAGCAGCTACACAGTACGGATGCTTAATTTTGGTCAAAATGAAAATAAGCCAAAATGAAAGCTTCAGGCTCACCAGTTTTGCTTTATATGTTGTTATGGGAAGTCTGAACCGCCTTCTCAGTTAGTTATTCGTGAAATTTAAGAGCTTTGGTTGAGCTTTCTTAGGTCTGAGAAAGCACTCGAAGTCCTCCAAGACAAAATACTTATTGATCCCAAGCATGTAACTGCAGAACAAACAGAAGTTTTGCCGGAAGGACTGAGCTGGGACTGCAAGGCTGCAACATAATATCAGAAGTTTACTACAGAGATTCAGGTTGCAAATATTTAGCAGGATTTCTGCTTTCAAACTTAACGACAAATTTTAAATAGATGACAACAGGAAAGTCTCCCATTGCAGGAACTAAACAGATTGCCACTTTTCAGAAGTCCTTTAATTGTGGCTTACTCTTGAGCCAGCTGTTGTGTTCGTGCTATAAATTGGAAGAAAACAACTCTGGGGTGGACATTTAATTCTGTCTCTCTCGATAGCAAACATTAACCACTGGCCTGCTATCGGACCACCTGCAATGTGTTAGTCATTACAGAGGTCACTGTTACTGAACATTTTAAACTGTGAATAGCTTCAGTTTAAATTAGGTGTAAAAAAAGTCATTTCCTTTCAGTGATAAACTAAAACACCTGCAGCACAGCTCAAGTTTACCATGAGAGATATAAACTCTCACTCTGAAGTTGGACTGTTCAATGACATACAAAACCACAGTTTTATAAGATAAAATCTTTCTAACCTAAATTATTGTTTTGCCAGATTAGGTGATTACATGCACAACTATTTCCCTAGATTGCAAGTTACTCTTGGAACAAATGACATCTTCTGTCATGACTTTTCTCCTGAAGTCACTCATAGACTAATTTCCCTTTTTCTTCAAAAAACAAACAAAAAAACAAAAACCCCCAAACAAAAACCCAAACAAAACCCAAAACAAACAAAAAATTTACAAAACCTCACCTAAAACAAAACTAAACAATGAAAACACCAAAAAAGAAAAAAAACCCCACATTTGTTCTGTCTGTTCCTTGTTTGCATTGTTCCTTCTCTGTTATCAAATTAGAAACATTGTATTTTAAATCCAAAGGTGACCATACTACAGCTTTAACTGCTAGAGGCACTTGTAAATTTTCAAAATGTATTTAAAAGGCTTATCTCTGTTTTATTTTACGTAACATTTTCCTGGAGAACAAACACGAGCAGAGATCTGGAATGTTTATTAAAAAACCCAGCCTCATCAAAGTTCTGGTTTTAAGGATTTTTATATAAATTCAGCTGAGGAATCTAAAATTAGCTGGAGTGCTGGACTGTAATGGCCAGGTGTTCACACCAGAATTCACACACACTCGAGGTGTGCATGCCTGGATCCATCTTTTCCCTGGATAGAACAGGTGCTTGAAGGTGGCTGTCTTTCGAAGAGAATTTCTGAACCAACGTATCCTTACACAGAATTTCTCCCCTCTCTCTGCTTCTGTCCAGATACTGTCTTCTAGTTAAGCAAAAGAGCTAGAGAATCAGCTAGGTCCTGGGCAAAATACAGAATAATGAGAATTGGTTTAGTCTTCAGACTTCTTTTAAAGCTATTTCCACTCTTCCTAATTATAAAATACTCTGCTTTAGTGGAACTCATACTGGTGAAAGAAAGAAAAAAGGAAGTAGTCAACCATTCATATTCTGAATTGTTTTTGATTACATCAAGTTTAGTTTTCCAGGCCATCTTCACAGGGAATTATATTATTTGATGCATTAGGTTCTGTGAGCCTTGTTCAGGAGAGGGGGGGCAATGAGAAACAACTAGGAGATCAGGCAAATATTAAATTTATACAGTAATACATTGACACAGTGATACCAAACTAATGTCCCTCTACTCATGGACAGATTCTATGAATTTCTAAATTTGACCACATGATATTTTTAAAAACAAAGACAAAACCTCCAAAATATTATAATTAAAAGGTCCCAAGAGTAAGGACTGTGAAATATCCTGACTGAAAATCTGACTCTTCAGACTCTGTATTCCACACTTAATCCACAAGATGTTTAAGCCTCAGTTTTACTCTCAAAAACTTATCTGTACAATTCCAAACTATTCGATTACATGGTACATGAAAACAAGAGGGGCTGGTGAGGTACTCATTGATCTTATGACTCTTTTCACACATTCAAACACTGGATTAAGTTTAATTCTCGGCCTGACATACTAATTTTCTGCTTTAGCGGACTCATCTGTGGGTCCATTCTCTCAAAACTTGCCTAAATTGCAATTTGCAACATTTGTTTTCAGCGATGTTACTGTATAGAATAAAGTAACTTTGAAATGCAAGGTTTATTTTAGCTGAGCTCCCTGCATGCCTTCCAGAAGTGCATATTCCCTCTCTCAAGATGTTGAAAAAAAAAATCTTGAAAAAGTTAGGAAATACTGTTAAGCATATGAAGAGTGGAAAAGAATCAGGTTTGGGAAATTTCCAGGAAGCAATATTCTGGTCTTAGTATTGTCCCACCTACCACTGCTGCCTTAATAAGTGTCACTTATGAAGAAAAGCAAGTAAATGAGCACTACAGAGGTTAATTTTAAATATCAGATATAAGTCACCAAGGGATGCATTTTCCTTAATGTTCCAGTATTTTTTTCCTCCTCAGTAGTTAACTGGGCTTTGGCAAATTGTAACAGCTGAGTGTTTAACCACTAAATTTTCATGCGTGTATATGATGGAATTAAGACTTTCTACCTTCCATATTCCAACCTGTTATTATCCGTCATTTCTCTAAAGACAAAACCTGACTCCCAAGTGGCTTCTTTCAATACACCATAAAACTGAGCCCTGGTGTGCAAACAGAAACAACTGCTATAATGTGGGAACCACCTAACCTTTTCCCAGTGTCACATCAAACAGAACATTATGTGGTCATTGACAGCTTTCCTGTGCTGAAGCCAGCCTGCCATGTAGATAATAAAATGCTGAAATGCATTAATAATATTCCCAGGCAATGACTGTCAAATGAACGACCACACATTTGGTAGATAACAGTCCAGGAAATGCTGCACAAGGCAGCTGCTTTTGGGAAGCCACATTTGTAGAGCACAGAAGGAACACTTAACTTATTTGAATATTTCAAGGGAACTCCTGATTCTCTAGATAGATACTTATAATTCAATAATATATTTATGTCTAAGAAATATAATACCTCAGTTGCTCTACTGTTTTTGTAAATGTAACAAGTTTTGCAAGGTGAGGAACAGCTTTCTCTCTCTGGAGAAAATATGAAAAAAAAAAAAAACACAGAGAACATATAAGGCACTAAGGAAGAACATGGTGCTCAGCACACTCAAAGAAACAGGTTCTGTATCTCTGACTCACAATCCATTTTTGGCTTGCTTCTCAAGAACATGAAAGGCTTATTGGAAAGCCGTAGACCAGTCATCAAATATTTAGTACCCGCAAATGCATAAAGAGAGAGCAATCCCAGAAGACAGTCTGGCTTTCAATCCTCTCCTTAAAGCTAAGAGAACATTTTTATCTTTGAAATGTCATTTTCTTTATCTTTGAAATACCATTTCTTTTTTTCCATTTACCTTCAGAATAAATTCTCCCAATCCGCTCCAGGAAAGCAAACCACTCTTCCATTACTGAAATTGCTTCTGCAGTTATAATCCTCTTATATAATACTTTTGCAGTAATTTTAAATCTTACATACAAAGCATCCCAGCACCTTCTGTCAATACTGTCTAGAATCTAATGCACTGTTTACTTCCACACTTTCAATTTTTTGAATGAGATGGACACAACACACAAAACTGTGACACTGCAAGGAACTCATCCTGCACCAAGACTTTCCTTGAGGGCCTTCAGTGGAAATGTGTTGTACAGTTTGTGTTATTTCTCAGGGCTCTCTCTCTCTTTTTTTGCCGTATTAGGGAACTGTGGAATGAGAACATCTCTGTGCTGCTCCCCAGCCACAGAAGATACTGAACCTCAGCTAGGGCAGATTTTTATTCCAGAGGCTGGGAAACTGGGCCAGTCTCTTTATTTGCCAAACTGGCCTGTATACCTACATCACGTGCCAACACAGTCCCATCCTCACTCAGTCTCATCCACTTAACTCAGGATCACTGTCAGAGTAAAGCAAAGCTCCTTGGGAGTAAGTTTGGCCAACAACTGATAGTTGGCAATGATCAGTTGCAAATATTTTTGCCTGTTATGGACTGGAGTCTATAAACACCAATACCAAGAATTGCTCATCAAGATTGTGGACTCCTCAAACTGCAACTTGCAACACTAACAGGAATAAATGCATACTTTAAACTTGATCTTATAAACATGTGCAAGAGCTCAACATTTATCTCAATACATTTTGAACATTGTAAAAATATTATCCAGACTAATCTGTTGCTAATTCCAGAAAAAATCAAAAGCAGCAAACTGAAGTAGAGATGTGACTCCTAAATATGTTATGCTTCCAGTTTCATTCTGTGGTCTTCGCAGAGCTGATAACACTGAAACAAAGATTTAAAGACACTAAAAGAGAGAAAGGAAGGATAGCAGATATAAAATGAGACTCCATATTCCTTAAAAAAATAGGCTTTCATATTATCTGTGACAAAAGAACAAACTTAATTAAAATAGAATTAATATATACAAAATATTTTACTGATATTAGATGAATGTTAATCTATAACTATAGTAAATCATTATGACTGAGGTAGTGCTATTGGAAACTAAAATTGCTAAATACAAAAAAGTTGTAAAAAAAAAAATCAGCATCATGCTGTATGTTCTATCCAGAACAGACCGTTTCCCTGACCATGGAAATGGTTACTGTAATTGTACTTTGAGTAAGAATGAGCCTCTGCAGGAGCTGACCCATGAAGGTCTGCAGAATACTTGAGGGCAGCAACAGTGTAAACTTATGTTGTTGTAAACATGGCCCTTAATCCATCAAAAGAAAAACATATGGATTCCATCTTTATTTATTTCTACAACAAGTCAGAGTCATCATGACATCTTTAAATACTTTGGATATTAGTGTGCTAACTCATGAACTAAAAAAGGCAAAACTCGACTCCATTAGAAGAAAAAGTCAGGCTCTTTTTTTGGCTTATTGCTCAACAAAAAGGAGAGTTTTCTAAACACTGCATTAAAATTAATAAAATTGTTTTGAAAAGTCCTATATTTCAATATTATTGCAGCTGCAATAATTAAGCATTTGGACATAACTTTAAGTCATGAAAATCCATCAACTTAATGTAGATTTAATTTACTAAAGCTGTTACATATATGCAAATGGTTTTAAAGTTTGGTTAATGGAAAAAAAGCCACTTGGTTAAAACATATGCATGAAGCAGTAATGCACATATATAACAAAGAGGAAAAAAATCTCAGTGTATGATACTGAATAGCTTTTATCCAATAAATATATATTAAGATTACTGAAGGTAAGAATAAAAATAGATTTTAATACAGACACTTGAATATAAAGGAAAATATATGACTGAATTGGCCATTTACCAACAGTATTATTCCTTCTGTGGAATGTGATATTGCATATATTTGTGACCAGTTACTGTTAGCAGTTTCCCTGCTATTTTAGAGCAATTGAAGCAAAGATGCCAGAGATCTGCCTTGCCCCTGCCTTGGCCAAGCTTCTTCTCCCTCTTCCTTACACCAGCACTCACACTGCTGGGACCGCACAGTGAGTTGGTTCTGGCAACTGAAACAGATAAAATATAAGCCTATCAAACAACAACAAAAAAAAACCCCAAAACAAACCAAACCCACAAACAAACAGTTTAGTTTTGTCTGTCTCAGCCTCCCAAGCTCTACTACTTTCTTTAAAGGCAGCACACATGTAATGATATGGGGAGAGCAGGACTGTCAACTACATTGGCTTAAACATCTGTAGAATTATACCTTAAAGGCTGGATCATAAATTAACTCATATACTCATGTACTCGGAGGCAGGGCATCTTGGGTAGAAGTAACATCAATGTCTTCCTGATGGCCCTAGAACTGAGGTCTGTACCCATCAGCAAACATGAGGGAGAAGGCAGAGAATTCTAACGTGTGCTAGGCAATGGAGATGGACCAGTGTGTGTTTTGAGGGTTCATTTGCTCATATATTCAAGGCAAAGAAATACATACAATCCAATTTGAAGAGAGAAACCTGAGAAACAATAACATAAAGATTCTTAATGCTGTTTCCTAACAAGACATTGGACATTATTTTGCAGTAAGTATGTCAATAAAATAAAATAAAATAAAATAAATAAAATAAAATAAAAACTCAAAAACCAAAAACCACACAATTTTACACTGTCTGTGCCGAAACTTTCCAGCATGGGGCAGTGAGGTAATGGCCACTGCCAACATGGGTGGAAGACAATCACATCTGGAACACTGTGTCCAGCATAGGTCACCTCACTGTGGGAGAGAATGGGAGAAAAGAAGGAAATTTAGAGAGAAGCAACAAAATGAGGTTAGAGAAGGGAAAGAGATTTATGAGGAAAGATTTAAGAGAGGTAATAGACTGGCCAAATAATGACTAGGTAAGGGATATCAGGCATGGTAGCAGTCTATAAATATTTCAAGATATGAACACAAAAATAAAACAAAAGAATTATCTAATGGTGTTCATGGGATATAACTAGGAGTTACAAGATTAATGTAGAAAGGGAAAAATGTAGGTTAAATATCAGGAAAACTTCTTGGAAGTAAATTGCCTTAAATTGGTTGAAGAAAGGAAATGATGTGGAGATCCTCTCTAGCATTCAGCAAATTTTGTAAAAAGATAAAACAACACACTAGCAAGTGTACCATGGAGAAAATGTCTGCATTTATGTGGAGAAGAGAACACAAAATTTCATTAACCTCAGTTAAAACCCAGGATACCAATGAACAGTGAGTTAACAAGATAGGAGATATGAAAATTAGCAAATATGAGCAGTAGCACTACAGAAAGAGCTATTACATTCTGCAATTTCAGCCTGAATAATAAGATAGCATTTACCTTTCTGTACATGTCTGGCTACTCAAAATCAATTTGATAAAGCTGCTCTAATTTGTGTTTGTTAATTAATGATGGGTGCATGTATACAGCTGTGCACGTGTAATTACAGATTAGACACGGAAAACTAGAAAGACTTGCAAAGAGAAATTTCTGAAAATATTTGCCAGAGTGTGCTTTCTTAGGGCCTGGTCCAACCCAAACGGGACTCTGTGGCTGTTGGCCATGTGAAGCTCAGTAAACTTCCTGTGCAAGGAATTCCAAGCAAACCCAACTCTGCGCTCCAGCTGAAACCTGCTCTGTGACGCAGGACGACCTGGCTGCTTAACTTGCCTTTATTGGAATATCACAAGGGAATTCATTTAGCCAGTTGTATAATAAGAGCCACAGAGAGTTTTGAAAGAGGCAAATCCAGCGTGAGCTGAAAGAAGTCACCAGGTTCTTTAGAAAGGTCACATGTTTTTTTATTTGTTGTTCAGGCTCTGATGGTTTCACTGGAAATCCTTCTGTGTAGCTTGAAAATTCTTTTTAACATATTTCTGTGCGAAATATGGGAAGGAGCTGTTGTTTTCCAGCTTAGTAACACAAAAGAAAAGTTTATGTCAGAATAAAGTCTAAAAAAGCTGTTCTCAGAAGAAAGTCTAAGAAGCTGCAGAACTAGACACATAATTCCTTAGAAGAAATATAGTGCAGTCTCATAAGTATGTGTACAGGGTATGAGCACATACGTACACAAATGCATGACAAACAGACCACAGATTATATTTAAAATGTTATTATGTGCTGTCATAAGCATGAATAGGTTTTTATGTTTTATAAGAGATGTAAGCAGTCATTCTGACAATGAGAATGATTTAATACAACAATGAACTCATTAATATAATATCCAATTATTTATATGAATGTCTCTTGTGTTCATATAGCAAATATGTTTTTGTTTAAATTATAATAGCATAATTTAGGTTATAATGTAAACATGGTATAACATTGCAGACTTTGCCAGAGTCACATTCATAGATATTGTGTATTTTTGTACAAATAAGAGTATTTAACACAAGCCCTATTATTCTCTTACTAACTTTTAGAATTAATTTCTCTCCACAAGTGAGTTGAAGCTGAAATGAACCATGATACACATCTAAAATAAATATTTTACCAGTTCTGTGATAATGACTATGGTTAAAATGCAGTTAATAATTTGCCATACCCTCTGGCTTACAGTTTGATCTCCCATATGTTTCAGGTTGTCTCTCATAAAGGACAAAGCATATAACCCTTCCTCAGCCTCCTGATGTTTTCTACCACAGCACATGTGTGAAAGTCACGTTCCTCTGCCTCATGAACCCCCAACCAGCAGTGTCACACGTGGATGTGACGGGCATTACCTGCTGCTGGAGAGATGAAAGGCAGAGATACCTGAAATCCAAGGAGGATCAAAACAGGAGAGTCTGTGAGAACTTTACCTAACACCAACAACATATCAAGTACACCAAAGATAAAAACTGTGAATATAAGTAACACTTAGTTAAAAAAAAACAACGTACTTCCCTGCATCACCATTTTAATAATATTTCTTCTTTACTCTGGTTTTACGTTACTGAATTGAAATATTAGTACTTCATAGTCTCTTTCGTTCCACAATTATTGCAGTTCAATTATGCTCTTGCATATGTCAGGTACACTGCAGTCTAATTTAATCTTCATTACACATTGCCATATTGCAATTATACATGCTATCAGAGTGTTAACACATATTTAAACCTGTTATTCCTTTGTCACTGATTTACAAAGAGGTACCTGAAAAGAAGCAGATGTCATAATTACGTGCTTATTCAGCTCATTTTATACCAAGTCTCAACGTAAATTGCAGATGAGCAAGGCATGTCCTGAAATTAATGTAGTGATAGTACACTAATGCTGTGATTCATTATGGTTTGTCAATGTGCTCCACTTCTGGAATGTGTGATAAAATTATATTAATACTGCACGGTAATGAGATTAATGAATTTGTACATGGGGAAGAATAATGGTTCCCTTTGTTAGACTACTGAAAAAATAACATATAGGTAATTAAAAAGAATTAGTCAAACTCCATACAACCCCATTTATATTAAATTAATTTGTCTGGCTTCATTTCTAATAATTGATCACTCTCCGTAAATTATAAAGCAATCTTCAACCATATGAACTACTACTATAGGAGGAGAGTTTCCAGAGTATTATGAACCATCAAGGTGGTCCCCGTGGGTTCATATTAATTAAGGTTTAACAGTTTGGAAAATTGTAGCAATATTTTATGATTCATGTAATTAAACTCTGTAACAAAACGTCACAACCACTAGTTATATCTGTGCCTATGATTTATATCTTACCCTTATTTCAAAGGAAGCAGAAGTAATGAAATATTCTTAAACACACAATCAAAGGAAAAATGTACTTGTTTTTAGTGTTTCTAACTAATCACATTAGCATTTCATTGCCTCTACTTCAGGCACTAATGGCCACCATCAGACAGTGCAAATTA
Organism: Pseudopipra pipra; assembly: GCF_036250125.1. Lineage (NCBI taxonomy): Eukaryota > Metazoa > Chordata > Aves > Passeriformes > Pipridae > Pseudopipra > Pseudopipra pipra. Next base: position 11,828,422 of record NC_087562.1, read on the forward strand.
GATTAATTTAATATTCAACATCATAAGCTTTTTCAATAAAGCCTTGATTCTGATCTCTGACTCATTTTTCTCCTCTGTAATTCCACTTATTTCAATTGAATTTTCTCCTCTTTTCTGTACCAAGGGTGCAGAATCTAACCCCTTCCTTCTTTGGTTCCCTATTACAGCTAATACTTGCTAGGGAAAGCTACTTCTGTGTATTTGAAGTCACAGATCTTCTAAACAAAACAGAACTGCAGTCTGTCATGACTGATGCCACATTTCAGAGTCTCACTGTATCATACTGAAAGACTTTGTTTGAAAATGGGTTCTCTTGCAGAAAATGTCCTTGCCTAATCTGCCATATTCAGTCATTTAGGCAAGTAATATTCTTGCTTTTCTTTGCTTGTTGCTGAAGTTTCTCACTTTTAAATTTTTGTTACTAAACATTAGCACTGAAGAGGAACTTTTGAAGTGAAGGCATACTTTTTTAACTGAAGAATTTGCAAGAAAGCTTTAGCTTTGACTGATTTCTCAAGTCTAAAAAGCCTGTTTTAAAACACCTGTAAAATTACTGGCACTCTCAGAACAAAAATCAACTCTCCTTTTTCATTTAATAATATCCTATCATACACTAGTTCTTAGAAACCAGAAACTATAGCATCCAGGGAAGATCTGTCCTGCTGTGTGTCATTTGCAATTGATGGCACATCTTGCACAGTGTGGCCCTGACATTGATAGTAGATGGTAGATGAGTCAAGCAGGGAGATGTCTAAATTATAGACATTTATTATAGACATTTGTCTATAATAAAGATAGTTTTAACAAATCAAGTACTAGATTTGAGACTAATACAAAGGCAGGGATCACGTATAAAACCCCCCATTTTTCAAGGTTATACTTATTTCTATACCCAAATTTAATCTAGAAAGCAAAACTTTAGCTTTAAACAACTATTTAATTATTGGGGTTTTTTTCCAAAATTAAAAAAAAAAAAAAACAAACCACAACAAAAAAGTATTTATTTTTTTCAGACTGAGGGCTAGGCCACAGTTATCTCAGCTTGTGAGCTGTGGCTTGTGTAGAGCATGCACATGGCTTGCATTGTGTGCAATGCACTCTGATGTGCCTTGTGGATTAATAGGATTCTCCTGCTTCTACAACAATACAAAACTCAGTTTTCTTGTAGAAATAGTATCTGTTTTCAATGATCTTTGTTCTCAGATATCACAGTAATGGGCATCAAATAAGTACCAGAGAAGAATCCTGGTTAGTGCAAATGAGCAACAAATGTAAGGCTTGATGTGAGACCACAAAAGTCCATTTAATTGACTGAGCAGGCTTCAGACTCGACTCTGATTGTAAAAGAGCACATTGCACCAACCAGTCTTTGAGATTTTCTGGATGAAAGAGGGCAGCACATGTGTTAGTGACATTGGGTCCATTCTGTAAGGTGACAGAAATCCCACAACTCCTCTAGGTACATTCTGACCCCAAATGGGCAGGGGGTTGTCCACAGAAATGGTGTGTCATTCTCTGCTATCTTTGCCAAAAGCCTGTTTGCCATCAGGAAAATCAAAGTGGTTGCCCCTCTAAACTTCTAAATTATCATTTTTAAAAGATACAGAATTCTTAGTCCATCTTTGAATACCTCAGCTTAATAGTTTTTCATACCTATTCTGTCACTGAAAAGCGAGTTTCCAGTTCAGGTGTAAGCACTCCTAAAATCTGTTTTAGCCAAGTAAATAGAAATATGCACCATAATTACAGGGGGAAAAAATTACTCTCATCTGTTGGTATTCACATTCAAGCTTTACTTTTTGTGAGTTGGTTGGTTTTCCCCTCTGCATTATTATGCTGTCTTTTTCCTGGGAGTAAAATTTAGCCTAGGGCTCAAAGTTGCAGAAGATAACAATTCTATCCTAATCTAGTTATGACAGATTTAATATTAATGGGTCTAAGAGGAAAATCAGTTTCCTGACAAATGATGATAAAGTGAAATCTTTAAGCAATAATAAAAATCAACATGCCATATCACGTCACCAGTCATTCAAAAGTGACAAGCAGAAACAATCTGCTGAGACAACATCCAACCACAAGCATAATCACATTTATGATTTAATTCCCATTTAACATCAATCACATCAAATTAATAACCACTCTCAAAGAAAATTAAATCCTAAGTGTATTTTTCCTTTAAAGTGTTATGATCAGAGAAGAAAGTCCTAATTAAATCTTAAACCAACTACATGTTTTATACATATGACACCTGTAACTTGGCCAGCATTGTGAATTGGCCCCATGTGGATTTTCATCATAAAAGGAACTGACAATCCCTTCTAGCAGCTGCCATAAGTTTGATTAACATGTAGCATATCCTTTTGTGAAAGTTCTTGTAAAGATTTTCCATTACTTTAATGACTGTGCAGCCATTTTGTTCTAGGAAAATACCAGGCTATGATTATTAGTGCTTGACGTGTAACTCGGAGACAAAGCTGCAAGCCAATGTTTATTCTGCTCTCCCTCTGTGCAGAGTGTTTGTCAACAAAAGATGTCCTGCTCATACCTTATTTCATCTTCCCAAGTGGCTTTATGCAAATGATAAGGGCACTGAAAAAGCAGTTTCTTTAAGTTGCTGTCGTGGTTTAACCCCAGCCAGTCACCAAGTCCCACAAAGCCACTCATGTAACTCCCAAGCACTCAGATGGCTAAGTGCCATCTGCTGCTCATCTTCACCTGTGAAAGTGAGTCTGGACATCTAAGAACATAACTTGATGACCAAACTAACCTTCCCTGGAGCAGCAGACTCTTCTGGGAGCATCCGAGCACAAACTAGTCCCAGGATTCTGCCTTTCCTTAGGTGTTTGGTATGTCTCATGTTTCTCAGCTAACAGAGAGGTTGGTTATGTGACAGAACAACTTGCCATCACTGCTTCAGATGATTGGGCCTTATAGAGACAGGAGACACTAATTTAAATACACTGCGATTGAAAGTGCAGAAGTTCTGGAGAAATGGAAAAAGGCATATTAAATATTGAAGATGCTCTTGGTCTTCATGCCAGCCCTTGTTATTTCTTTGTTTTGAACAATATTCAAACAATTTAAAAAATCTTGATGTAAAACGCAGGCTGGTGCTCCTGTACATCCTACATGGCATGGCAAAATAGCTCTTTATTTATAGACAAAATTGCAGATATGGGAGATCTGCTCCTCTATGTTAGTTCTTTCCTTCCCATTCAAGAAAGCTGCCACTTGGAGAAAGAATGTATTTGGCAGAGAATGAACCAAGTGCACTAGATAATGTGTACTTTTCTGTATTCTTTTTATAAGGTTCAGCAAGGGAATATAGCTTGTTTCAGGGTCACAGATTCTGACCTAAGTCAAGCAAAAGTCAGTCACGATAAACCATATAATATACAACATATCCTTAAAACTACTCTTTGGAAATCACAGTCCTATGATGGCATCCAATTTCTTACTGCCTTTTTAAACTATAACATGTTACAGGATCTTATAACATGCAAGTCTGTTATTAAAGATTCCGCTGAAATATTCAGGGCTAAATCAAGATGTGAAGACACCTTTTTTTGAGACAGAAAATTGGCAAACACTCTCTACTATGCCTTACAGCAAGAAAAACAATCTTGCTGCAGCTGTTGTGTTCATCATAAAATTGGTGCTATAAAAATGTTACCTGAATACAAATGAAATTATTTTTATTTAAACCTCCCATATTGAGAGGTACATTTCCTCACATGATTATGAGATCTCCAAGGCTTGCTGTGGATATCTGGCATAAAGTGGTTATTTCATTCTCACTTAAAAAGTTTCCTGAAATGTCAAGCCCAGATTTGAATGCACTGTGTCACTAAAGGTGAGATTATGAGCCCCTTCAGCAGCTACTCACATGTGTAGTTCCACTGCCTACACAGGAATTGGAGGTGAATGGCTGCACACCAGGGTAAGTCTCGATCTATCCCTCACTGATTTCACATCTAGTCCCAGAAAGGAAACCACTCAGCACAAAAAAAGAGTTTCACACTCTGCTCATAACCACAGTTGTATAACATATCTTTTTCATCTGAACTAATGGCTCATCATTTGAAATAATAAGATGTTCCTATGCATAACTGGGATTCAAAAATACAACATCCTATGAAAGAGTAATTTCTTACTGGACAGAAAAGAGGTTCTGTCACAGAACTAATTCTCCCTGGTTTTCCATGTCTTGGAAAGTGCAAACATTTTCTTAGAGAAATTCAGGACAACAGTACTTACACACATATCTCAGACAATTCTGAAAAGCATTTCAGCATCTCACTTCCAACTCTTCTACTCGATTTCCACTTAATTTCATTAGGTTTCTGAAATACTTTTGAGGACCTGTATCTTAGTACTTGAAGTTATGATCCTAAATATCAACTGCAGAGACTAAAATTTTACTTTTAATTTTAGAAGTATGTTGTCCACAAACCTCCACCCAATCCATACAATAAGCACACCTCTGTACTAGTGACTCCAATCATTTCACTCAGGCAAGATGGCATCTACACCAGGTCAGTACTGGGGTGATTTGAATTTCTCAGATCTGTCAGGTGAAATGTACTCTGCGTTCACAGCTCAGGGCAAACTGCCCTGCTCTGGGTCCAGTGCAGCATATTGATTTGTTCTGCTGGTAGCTTTATTATGGCAGACCATAAGCTTTGCACCTTGCAAATTATTTTATCAGTCTTTGATCTAGACATACATTTTGTCCAAGCATTCATAACTAAATTTGAATAAAATGCATATGAGTAACCACGCAAATAAGGATGATCCATTTGCATCCTACCCATTGTGTAATGGCCAAAAAAATTCACATTAATTAATGTTATTCTTGTACCTTTCCACTTTTCAGTTACTGTTTTTCTCTTCTTTATGAACTAAAGCTCATTTATTATTGGGCCTGAGCACTAGCTGGCAGCAAGGAGTGTTAACCAGAGACTCAGAAGGGGTGGATCGACACTTCCTCCCAGAGTTAAATGCAGGAAACCAGTCACATAAGCTGGAGGTTTGAGAGTATTAGCAGTTGGTTTTAGGGGAAATTAATCTTGTTCCAGAGAGTAAACCTATATGGCAAAATCTAGATCAAAATAAAGCACTGTAGTAACGGTGCAAGCTGGACAACTTGTAATACCAGAGCAACTTCCTCAGGGCTCTCTTGAGTTTCCCACAGATACACACTTTAAGAACCTGTACCTAAATAATCCATCAGCTTTCTTGTCAGCTCCTTTCTCCTTTTATTCTTTTCATAAATACCAGTGTTCTAATCTGAAATGCACACAAATATGCCACAATCTGTTCTATCAAAATTTTGCTTAACCTGACAATATGTATAAAACACACTCAAGGTTTGGGACCATTTTGGTGGTGTTCTTCTTGACTAACCAAGGACATGCTTTATAAAGAACTCTTTATATTTATTTTCTTTTACTTTCATCAGAGGTCAGAACTGTACAATTCACCTCATCAGATTTAAATTAATGTTACACAGGTAGGCATTTACAAATTTTCAAAAATTACCCAAAGAAGGGTAACTTACTGGGTAAAGCTAGTAAGTTGTCTGCAAAACAGCTTTCACTGGGTGTCCCTTTGCTCACTGCACACAAAAAGCTTTGGGGCTCACCTGCATTCTGAGAACTGCTGTTAAAGATTTATATATAATTCCTGCTGGACTTCTGCCTCTGGCCATTTTTTTCCATCAAGTAAAACTTGACTTGGAGGCTGTTATCTGTGCCCTGGCCTGTTCCATCTTGCTCCTACCTTTTAATGTTTAGTAGGGTGTCATTGATACTTGCCATATGCTCTGGTCTTACGTGGGTAGTCAATATGCTAGCTGTGTCTTTAGCAAGCACTTCACAAAGTAGTAGAACAGATTTTGAAGGAGTATTTGGTAGTTAGGTCCTCAGCCCATATTGACTGCTAGCAATTTCCCTTCTAAAATTATGTTAAAAAAAAAAGACATTGAAAAATCCTGTCCCAGTAGAATGACCTTGCTTTAAAGACATGTGGAGACAAGACAAACCATAGTCAACTTTTAATCCAGCCTTTCATAAATAAATCAAAAGGAAAATTATTGCAATAAAATTTAGAAAATTATTCTTCTTTAAACACAAGCCTAATTACAAATGAACATCAGCTATAGGCTATCAACTAATGCTGTTTATTACATTGATTATAACAGGGAATCCCTAGGGTTAGTTGATGAAATAAAGATTTAATTTGAGGGTAAAGCACAACAACAAAAATGTAGCTAATTGTAAACAATAGTATTACAAGTCCAGCTGAGTCCATCAATATGAAAACAGAAGTTAACCTCATCCTTCCACTACTGTAAACATATTAGATACTATTTATTGTGATTACATGTGTGTGGCCTGTTATAGCCTAAATAGGAACATTTTCGTGACTGAAAGACGTAAACATCAGATAACTAACATCATTTTTCCCATTTGAAAGATATAAACCCTAAATATTAATTTTAATAGTAAGGTTGGGAAACCACATACACCAAAATTATTGCATTAATATCCACTGCTAGTAAAATACTTGAGTTCTGAGATGATTAAAAGTACAGGTGGGATTCAGCAGGAGTTTATATGCTATCCTGACACATGTCATAAACAGATTTTATACAAAAAAGAATACAGATTTTCCACCAAAGCAGAATGAGTCACAGTAATGGAAATTAAGAAAAACAAAAAACAAAAAACCAAAAATAAACAATCAACCAGCCAAACCTTCCTGTGGTGGAAAACATGGCTTGTAAAGAACAGAGTGGAGCAGGAACACCCTGCAGGGTGCGGATGATGCGCAGTCACCGCAGGTAGGGAGGCCACGCCACTCTCCAGTTGTGCTGTGGGGGTTCAGCACTCCCAGCAGTTCCTTTGGGGCCAGTCTGAGCTCAGCAGACCAAATTCACCCCACACCACCACAAGCAAACAAAGCCATGTCCCCAGCACAGCCAGGCTGTCCTTGAAGGCAAACTAGCTGCTTTGTATGACCTAGAGCCAAACTCAGGGGCTTTCCTGGAGCCCAGCGTGTCCTGCCTCGAGCTCCTGGCCAGAGCAGGCTCCCTTTGTGGCTCAGCATTGCACTGTAGCTAGTAACCTCTTCTGGCACTTAGCAGGACTCCCGTTTGTTTTGGTACTATGGGCTACACAATCTGAATATTGTCACAGATACCCATCACCAAATCTAACAGAAAAGTGACTTCAGGGGTTCTCTGTGCCTGTGCTGCACCCTTGCTTTGCCAACACTTGACACCCACAAAGCTGTGTTATTTTTGGGGTAATGCCAGGCACCTCTGAGGGGATATTTTTTGTACTTTCATGACATTGCAAATGACTGTGGTTAGACATGACTTGGAAAACAGCAAGACTCAGCTAACTGCCAGGGATACCCATTTACCTTATCCCTTTCCTTTCAAAGGTGTTACCAGAGACAACCACTGACATGAAACGATCAGCACTTTGGAAGTCTGTTTCAAGAGGGGAAATCGTGAAGGGACATTGTCTGATTTGTAATCTGAAACCATGGCAGATTTGCATAGCAGGAATAGAGTCTGTGTCTGGGTTACAGCCTCCCCGTTTGAATCTACATTTTCACAAAGGCAGTCCTTTCATGTTTTGAAATTCATCTGGAAAAAACTTGGATTTCTTAGGCAGTTTGCTCCACACTGCTTTTTCCCATGCTGTTCCTTGTTTCCAAGCTGTCTCTTCTACTATTATTTTAAACTTTTCTCAGTATTGCTTTTACTCTAATATTTTAATATTGCATGCATTTCATATCAGCCATCCTTAAGAGACTTTTTTTCCTGCACTGTTTTTCTTGACATTGTTATTGTTACTGTAAGCATTGCTTTGAATAATCAAATGGTGGCCTGTAGACACTGAAAGAAGAAAGGTCAGATACTGTATATGACATATGATTTGCACATCCTTGAAAGGGAAATGAGTCATCTACATAATACAAACTATAACTCAGTTGCATATGACTGAGATGCTAAAGATAAGATATGTTTATAAATGAATAAACTTCCTGATTATTGTGATATAGTAGGGTAAAATTTTAAAAAAATAAGACTTTCATTTTGTGTAGCAATCATGCACTTTAAAATAATACTGAAGTATTGATACACAATGTCCATATGATTCACAGCACAACCCATTTATTCTGTGCAGACTCTCTTTAAGTAGAAAAGCATCAGTTGCTTGTTGCTAACAGCTGAACCACTCAGAAATGCAAAGTATACTTTTGCAGTATGGATAAGAGCACTCTGCTTCCAAGTATTACTACTTGGATATAATAAGAGTTCAGCATTCCTACTTTGGCACAGGGATCATAAAACATAACAACATCTTTTAAAAGAGTCAGTAAAAGAAAAGAAATAGAAAATAAGGCTTATCAAACCAAGATCAAGAATATAACTATTTGTCATTTCCAGCTCTTCCCACAGCATCCAGTAGTCTGAGTAGATCCTCCAAGAAAAAGCTACTCTCCTACCCAACCAGATAAGGAACTAAGTGCAGAAGCTAATCTTCTCAACTCTTTAAAGCAGTGACCAGATACTTTCATTGTCCTTCTATTCCACCCATCACCCCTGCTGGAAGAAAACATAGCAGAGAGAGAGAACATGTCTGGGGTGGGCAGTCTTTGAAAAGGCTGAGACAGTGGGGTCAGCTCTCATGGACCTCCCAGCACTGGCAGCACATGTGAACCATGATGGCTCATTCTCCAACTGCTGCTGGGGAGCACCTGCCACAGACAGCATTGTCTCCTCTGGACTGTGGCTTTATTCAGAGGGGCCAAGCCTTACAGTAGACAGATTCAGCAATTCAGCAGCTACAGAGGAGCCTGAAAACAGAGAGAAATATTAAGAACATCACAGCTTCCCTTCCTTCTTCGCAGTGCATTTGGTGATCACCTTGGCTCACTTCCACGCTGCACAGCAGTTGTGAGTATTTGATCTTTGGCTGGGATACCTCACTGCCTTCCCCAGATGAAAAGTTCAACTCAGCTAGGTGATTAGGAGTCCAGTTTGAAAGCACAGCAGGATAAAGAGCTCAGATTAAAATCAGAAATATTTCAAACACCACAGCTCTGAGAGGGCTGAAGTTGAAATTAAACATTGGAGTCAGCACAATGCAAGAAATTCACAACCAACTGGTGTATATCTTGCATAATAAAAGTTTAACCACATATGTTCTCAATATACAGGGTAGAGACCCAAATATGACCTGGATAAATACACTGTAATATGAACCAAAACCTTTGTTGCGTACCTTCAGCTTCATAATCTACAGAGCTGAATCTCTGGACTGCAGAGAGCTGAGCCTCAACAACAAATATCTCAATTTATCTGTCTAGTTGTTTACAAACAACTGATAATTATTTATGCTATCACTGCAGCTGTAATGTATTTTATCAGTTGCTGCATTTTTTTCCACTTTGTATGGTCTTTCAACTGTCATAAACCAGTACAACAATCTGTCAACATGAAATAATTAATAATTATTATGTGAGTGACTGATTTACTTTGGAGAACATGAAAGGCCATGAAACCTGGAGTTTCCTGGTCTACATAGTGTGCACAAAGGAAATGAGCATAAGCAATCACTGTCAGCTGTTCTTGTAAGTAAGAATTGAATCATTTATCTGTCTGCATGTATACATTATCATCATCTCCCACTCTGAGGTAAGCCCTAATAGCACTTTATGGTACAAAAATAGGTTGCTACAAATATTTCATAAAAAATACTACCATTTCTTTTGAGAAGGATAGCTGAACATGTACATACTTAGCATAAAGAGCGAACTTTAAAAATTTTATAATTTGGCTCTAGGACACATTTAGGTTTTGTCTGCACTAATCAAATTCAGCTGAACTCCAGATCTCATTAAAATTGATACTGCACTGTATAGTAATAATAATTTATTTAAATGCTTATTTCCTTCTTTTGTTTTCCACTTATTTTCTTTTTATTCAGTATTAAACACCTGCCAATACGTTCAACTATTTGGGGGGATATTTTCCATCAGAATGCTGAATTTATTCCCTAAGCTTAATTTCTAGACACAAAACAATTTAAATCAATTACACGATACTGTCTTGTTCTAATTAAATTTACAGAAAACCTTCTTTTGATCTAAATGGAGACAGAGCATACACTCAAGGCTGTCACAATTTAGTGTTTGTCACCACCTCAGCAGAAATCTAAAAATCAAGGTAAAGCTTGAAAGTTTTTTTGAGCAATCATACAATTCAAAATAAAATTTCTGATTTACTTTCCATGTGAGAAAGATAACACAGTAGCAGGGTGTAAAGAAGTGCAGTAAAAACATTTATAGATTGTTATTAATGTAACACATAAGGCTGTATGAATAATCAATTGTTTTGAATAGAGGCTAAGCAACTTACTGAAAAATTAAATGACAATTTTCCTTTTTTCCTTGGTGAAATAAGTGAGATTTAAATATAACTAACTATAAATAAAAATAATTATATATTAAATACAATATAATGAAGTATAAGAAAAGCTAATTGTGGTATAATTATGTATAAATATGTGGAGTTTGCCCAGAACAAAGTTATGCTTTCAAAAAAGTTAATTTTGATCAGGATGCTTTTATCTTGTGAAGTTGAGGCTTTTTGTTCAATGAAGCATCTTTGAGTGCAACACACCTACGACAAGCTTTGTATGATGTGGGAACCTGTGAAATGCCTGTGGGCTGCAGGAAGCAGGAGATCCTTTCTAAAATTGCATCCAGTGCTCCCAAGTGACAACAAGGCCATTTCCTGGATCCTTTGCATACCTCAGAAGCCTAGAGGCTTCTGACTCACCCCAAGCAGCCTAAACACTGCGATCAACCCACAGGGAGTGGGACCATCTGAGACCAGAAGTGGGAGAGTCTGGAGGAAATACCCTTCAGAACATCAAATTCAAATGGACTCAATCGAAATTTTTCTTTCAGGGTTCAGAGTTAAATTCAAGTGTGGACAAACCTTTCAATTCTTCCTCAAACTGACTCCTCCACAACCTGACTGCTTGTTCTACAGGTACTGCTGGAAGGGGTAAAAATGTATGAAAAACCCTATGGATTGCAAAAGGCAGATGGGAGATACTTGACACCAAGCATTCTTTGCCCCAGTCTTCCCTCCTGGCTGGCAGGCTTGTATCCAGCACGACCCACTCCTGCTCTTCCCTGCTTGCACTGGCTGTGCCTCCCCTGCTGCTGATGCTCCTGCCTGTGGCAGGAGGGATGGAGCTGAGCCAAGCCCTGCCCTGCTCCACCTCCCTGCCCAGGCAGAGCTGCACACTAGGTCTGAGACAACACTGGACTCCCTGAAGAGCTCTGAACCTTTCACCGTGTTCCTCTCTTTCTCCATTCCTTCTGCTATACTGGACTTTAAAAACTATCATTTAAAATTTAATTTATGGGTGTTAAATCAGGAAAAGTAACTTTAAACTCTTGCCATCGCTGGGGAAAAACGGGAGCGTATACCCAAGCAGGCTTTCTCCCAGACTGCTTTCTGGTACTTTTTCCAATAGAATGCTAATAATTATGTTAAAAAGCTAATTTAAGAAATCCAATTTTTGGAAAATGGGTTTTCAAAGGGCACATTTAGCAACTAGAGAAAGTTCGATCTGATTTCCCCATTAGAAGAGGAAGGAAAATCCAATTTTAATCTATTTTCATTCTCTTAAAAAGATGATATATAGAAGTTACTTTGAAAATCATCCTTTCAAAGCAGAACCTAGTATAAGCATGTGCTAACTTGCAAAGTGCAATTAAACTGTTCCGATAATTCTGCCTGAAAAAATTAGCAGGAATATTGAGAAGGCAAGTTGTTTTCAAAATGTCCATGGCAGAAATGCTTCTGTGTTAAGCTGGTATTGATTCTGAAACAATCTTACACATGATAAATGAGAGCACATTTAGGAGAGGATTCAGTCATAAGAGCTCACAAATCAATCAGCTTGTCAACAGGCAGACCAAATTCAATTTTTATTCTTAGTAAACTCTTATTTGGTGGTAGGCCATTGTTTACTTTGAAATTGCTTTACAAAGGAATGGGGGAGGAGTGGAAACATGGGAAAGACAATCCTTCATCAACAAATTAGAAGTTGGTATTTTGTTTAGGGCTGGGACAAGGAAAACCTGATTGTCTCTTGGGTAATGCAAACCTTTTATCTCCTTATGGATGATCATAAACATTTGGTCATGCAATGCCCTTTATCTGCAGCAGCATTTCATGATAATTCTCATACAGTGAGACATGGCATCACTAATTTGTAACAGAGCACAGTGCAATTGGCATCTCATATTCTAAAGCAATAACCTGATGTACACAAGAGCTGCTGCATCTCTTGCCAAGCCAAGCTGTGTTTCTGACAAGCAGTTTGCATTCTGTTCTGATGGCTCAAAATGAAAATTGAAGTGAAATGACACGGTAAAGAAAAAACACTAAAAAATCCCACAAATCTATTCCCCAGAATTCCCAGTTCTGCTGACTCTGAGAAAGCCATCAACAGTAAGCTGGATGGAACCTGAAAGGTTGTTGGAACATCTCCCATTTAACATAATTTAATTATACAACCTATTAGGGACTTCACACTGATATCACTACTTGATTTCTGAAATGTCATTACTTCAATCCAGAGTCTACCCTGACAGCTACAGGCAAGATCCCTGATCCTCTCTATGAGGCTGCTCAGTCACGTCCTGTTCACCATCCTACAGACGATTGTTTTTGCAGAGGAAAGTAGCCTAAACAAAAAGTGGAAGTAAGTCAGTTGCTGGGCCTTGCATGGAAGACTCTCCCATTAGGAATCCAAGCCAAGTCTTATTAAATCAAGGCATCACAGAGAGCTATACTATGGGAACAAATACAGATATTCTGAGTCAGGGGTGATGCAAACATGACTTTTTGAGATTTCTCTTTCATGATTAATTTTGGAGAGCAGAAATCAGAATATGAACTATTCTCATTGCTTTCTACCTTCATTACAACTAAAATGAGAAGTTGGAAGTTTTGGAGACAAAGGCTTTGTAAACACAGGACAGACTTCATTGGTGTTTTCTTCTCTAAGTACAAGCCTGTTCTCTGTCATGATTCTTCCCTTCATTACCTCCTTTGCCTTTGGATATCTATAAGAATGTGACAGTCTAGACGGTACCACAGTTGGATTTTACCTCAACCTGTTGGTTGACAAAACTAGAAATCCACCAGGCCCATGTATTTCTGGAAAGTACATATCTATTTGATTTTTTTTCATCCAGTTAATATTAGTTATGTTCCTGCAACCGGTATTTCTGAAGGTGCTTATGGAAGAGGACTTTGTGTAGATTTAGCACACAGGGCCAGACAGATGTCACACGGAATTGACATTTGGAGGATAGATTTATCCAATAAGTGACTTGTTCCATAGTAAATTAATTGGTTTTGTCATAGACACCTACCAGGAACACAAACCTGCTGGGATCGGTTTTAGTTTTTATTCAGTGGGGAGCCAGACTTGGGAAAATCCAGCTGATTTGTTTTGGTTCCTTAATCTTATTTGTTTCTGCCATTGTACTATAACCAAATAAAAGACTAAAATAAAACCCCAAATATGAACATCTCTAAATACTGCAGTCAGAATTTGTAACAGGATGTGAATTTCATGGCTGAGCTTTTAAAGTTGCATCCAGCTGACCCAGAACTGCAACTCCAAACATTCAAAACTAAATAGTTTCCAAAATCCTAGTCACAGTTGGAAATCTAGGGATAGTAATACATAGGCTTAAACACATGTCTTGTATGAAAGACATCAGGACTGTGGAGAATATAGAGGATAACTCAGACAGCCTGAGCTCACTAAAGAAGAAGATATGGACAAGTAAAAGTAATTTAGAAGATTATATGCTTTTAGTCTGTGAGGGTTCCATACTTCAATAATTACCATGATGTCTTATGTCTGAAGGTGAGTGAATCTTGAAGGACTCTCTCAGCAGCCTGGGAAAACATGTCTTACAGACACTTTGAAGATAACAACTATAAGATCATTAAACATCTTCCAACAAGTTCAACTCCTCCTCCTTTCTCCTGTCTCTTAAAACAATCAAACTTACAGGAAACCCCTAACAAACAAAAGCATTTGGAGGAAATATTGTGTTCTGCTTCTTGTGGTGTAAAGGAAGAAGACGAGAGTATCTCGTTTCACTGTTGTGTTTTAATGAGAAAAACTACTCCTTTGCTTTTTATCCTTCAAACTCAGAGCACATGAGAGGCACACTGGAACCCAATAATACTTCCTTGAATGACCAGTAAAAACCTGTTAGTTCCATTCATTTTAAAATAATAAAAACTACCAGACTCCCATGTTGAACCGAGCAATCTGTTAAATGCAGGCACTGGTAATGACATTACTTGAAGAGTAATTAATTCTTACATGACTTGGAAGTATGTATTCAACTAATATCAGACATGAAGGTATTTGTTGAATTTTATTGGATTTTAAATACAGGTAATTTGTTTTCATTTCCTTCTTTATCATAGATACATAGCTTTTCCATTTTTACTATATAAAATTGGAGTATCATATTCTCTGTTGAAAGCAATATTAAATTACTTTTAGGAAACAAAGAATATTATATATGGGTTTTTTCTGATCTGTTCTTAACCAGAATAAAGCTGCACATCTGGTATACTTTAGTTTTGGGATATGGAATATCTCTGTCTTTCCCAAACATTGTCTACTGTAAACCAAACTGAACAACTTTCGGAAGTGTTCCTTTTTCACTGAAATTTGAACCCTATGGAGAATGCTTGGCATATGGATTAAAAATGGATGTGAAAAACCAGTCATGATTGGAACAAAGGGATTTTTTTTTTTTTAGACCACAGGAATGGATAGAAAGTTGAAGGTGCAATCTATCCTAGCTTCAGTTGTTAGGATATATAATTTAGAAATCAGGACTGAATCTAAGTCAAAGGTGATAAATGAAGACAGCATAATTAGAAATGATGACGTTCAGGAAGAAGTACATAGGGTTGGGGTTTTTTATGGATTCTAAGTGCATTTTCATAGTAGACTCGAATTTACAGTGCCAGGATGCATATTTCAAATGACACTGAACTTGTACTGTTTATTTCTTAACTGAGTCACGATTACAGAAGAGACAAGCAAAAAGATGGTCTTTGCCATTGTGTTTCTGCATAAACAGTAAATGCAAAGTGTATGTGTTTAAATGCAGGTAACACAAGCTTAAGGTTATGTTGATTCCTGACACAAACTGAAGAACTACCCTATGCTGTACAATTACAATATAACTCTCAGGGGTTTATTACAGAGCAACAGAGCACTTCCTGCCTAAAATTCATCAGCAAGAGTAAAATCCCTTCCCATAGGATTAAATTCAAACCAACACTATTCACTTTTATCTAAGTTTTGTGTTTGAAGAATGGAAAATAGCCTAGCCAGCTGTTCAGCTGCACTTTTTTATCTGTAGCTCTGAATGACTGAAGGAGAATCTGATTACACAATACAAAGATCAAAACACCGGTGCACTTTTTTTGTTTGTTTGAAATAACAAAAAAACCTAGAAACATCTCCAACCTACCCTGTGGAACTAGAAAGCCAAGGTAAAGCAGCACCAGCATAAAAACAGCGTTGGTATGGAGAATCCAAAGCCCCACATACAATCAGTATTGAACCTCAAAACTCCTATGCTAAATTGAATTGTTCATCTACTCCCTCTGAACCTATACTGAGAGGAACAGAAATAGGAAAAAGCATTTTTGTTTCCTTCATGGATCTTTTTAAACTATGGCAGAAGTAATGGAGGTCAAGCATGGCCTCATTTTATGGATTGCTGTTCAATGATAGGCTCAACAAAGTGGAAAAATATGCACTGATTAGAGAGTTGGAGAGAACAAGCCTTTAATTTCTATTGGACAGCATCTTCCCTTCCTCCTCATTCGTTTTATGATGCATGCCTTCAATTGCAAACTACTATAAAAAGCTTCCTGAAATTCTTGGCACTGCCAGAGATCTGATTCCACAGTGGCTTCCAGTGATTAACAGAATGCTAGAAAGTGCAAGACAAACAAAGATCAGGTGAATGGGGAACAGAAACTGGAGTATCATAAAAAGTGCACATAAAGTACATTCCGCCAACAGAGCCAACACTTATAAAAGGAGTGTAGTTTTTGAAAGGTGATCCCTCTCATTCTGAGCAGAAACCAGATGAATTTGTAAAGATTGTATTTTCTGTGTCTATGAATATATTTTTATAAAAATCAGAACTGTAGCTTAACTAGCAGAGCAAGCAACAAACACTTAAAAATTCACTTGTTTCACTAAAATCTCAGTCTGCGTGTGAACTCTTTCACTGACCAATAGTAAACTTGATCATCTGCAAATAAATTATTAAAATGCTAACTATAAGGTTGTACACTATAAATCCTGACTATATTATAATTTTTGTTCCTCCGAGCAGCTCCTTAAAATGCATATTTAACTAATTTATCCTACACTTTGTGCCCCTGTGGCCCTGGAAGGTGAAGCAACATCGCTCATAAGAAATATTAACACTGGCTGTTTATCAAGGCATCTGTGAAATACAAAAGCAATAAAAGTGCTAGTGTGCACACTCATTTACTATTGAAATATCACAAAAATTATTCAGTGTCAGAAATCTAATTTTGTATGATATTTCTATATATTTTAGCACTTAATTTTTTCAGTATTACTGAATTAATATGCTTTGAATACCCCTGTAGCTACAGTGGAAAAATGGACCAACATACTTATTTAGTGCTGCTACCCAAATCCATTAGACAAATTTTCTTTACAGCAAAGCATTGATGAATGAAATGTCCCATGTTAATGTAAGAATAATCAATTTAGAATGCTTATGACAATTAACAAAGCTGGAGATAAGCCTTGAAAGCACCATGCTTTGTCAGTCCTGATTTGGATTAAACTTGCACTAATAGGATCATTTTTCTTCCAAAAGGTACTCTTTTTAGGCAGACCTATCAATTAATATGAATTATGCATGTATAAAAGAACTAATGTCATTAATTAGACAAATTAATTTTTATGATGCAGTGAATAGACTAACACCAGATTATATGAGATATCATTCTCCCAATTCATACGTATTTGGAATAAATGAATAGTTTACATTTGCATGGTTATTACAGAATCAATCATTATTAATCAGTGACACCATATTGGACAGTTTAATATAATCTGTTTTAACTTTCTCATGGTGACCAGGTATATTCAGTTCACACTTTCGAGGACAAAGTTTTACTCGGACTCGCATTCTTTCACTGGGAATAACTCTGTATACATCCCAGGGAAATACAAGCACACTGTGTTATGTGCTGTGTATTTCAGTGTATTTGTGATGATAAAAAGGGGGAAATTAAATAAATATAATATAAGTCTTCTGGCATCAATTTTAGCTGTAGAATTGAAAACATTCAAAAATTTAGAGAGGCTTGTGTTAATGCTGGTCCACACTTTGATCCTGAAACACTGTTTTATTTCAGCCACTAGTAATTTACCACTCATTGCTTCCTTTTGCCTTTAAGCCTAATGCATATATGTTTCAAAGCGCACTGAAAACCTTCACAAACTAAACCAGTATATTTAAAAAATCAGGCTCTTGGAATCCCAAAAAGTGCTTGAATTTTAAAAGTTTGAGTATTTATATGGTAGATATAATTCTGCAAATATTGTTTTAAATCATTGCCTAATAGCATCTCCTACATGGAAAAGATAATATAACGATTTCCATTCAAATGTGTTAGGAACTATTAAACACTTATTAAAGTTATTTTAAAACTTTGCTTGCTTTGCATTTAATGAAGTGAATGAAGGATGGAAAAACCTACACACTTTACGCACATTCAATTCTTAAAAATTACTTCTTGCCACATACCACCTTTTATCCACTATTTATACATCGGCTGTAGCCAAATATAGGGAAAAAATTATTCCCTACTACCTTACTTGGCTTTCAGAGAAATAGGATAGCAAACCCTCAGAGAGGAAAGTATTTAAATGACCAGCCCTGCTCTGATAAAGCTCTAGTCTTGGGGAACATGTCCTCTTGGTGAACTACTGGGAGACAGGAAAACCAGCAACTGCGGGCCCAACCCCCAAAGACTAATAAACCCCCCAGCCCTATCAGGGATAGCTTTTCCCAAAGAAAACTAAGGGGTCACAGTCCAAGGAAAGAGCTGCTCCGTGTCATGTGACAAACCTCTTGTATTTCCAGTCTAAATTTATTCCTGGTCAGTTTATAGCAGCTCACGGCTCCACAGCCACAATGCTGGCTCTGTGTCTCTCATCAGTCCCTGTTTTGTCAGGCTAACCAAGCCAAATCCACTGAGCCCAGTCCCACAAAAAAAGAACTCCCTGCCCTCCTACAAATACCTGCAGCCCTTCCCTGGACCTGCTCTGAGTCTCTCTTGGTGATGGCTGAGCAGATCTGGAAGCAGGATCTCTCAGGTGCTACCAATCCCTCAGAGGGAACACGAATCTTGCCTGTATAGATCTGAGCACCACCCAGGATATTGCCACATGATTTGTGGCATTTGCAGTGTCTTACAAACATGTCACTCTGGCTTTGCTTTATTCAAGTCTCTTGGTTTGGATTTATCCTTGGATTTTCTAATTTGAAATGAGAGGCTATGCAGGATATACACAGGAAAATGCAGGGTCAGCTGAAACATCGAACTGTGAACTTCAAGTTTGCTATTTTTAATTCAGTGTGTCACCCTAGCACACAGAAAGCCAAAACTAGTTTTGGAGACCATGCAAAGTCCTTATTAAAACTCTTGTTAAATGATGTGCTTCAAGGAGAGTTTGGTAACTTCCAATAAAAATTAGAATAGTAGAGAAGAAGAATGCTGAAATGTCAGTAAGAAGGGTCAGACATCAAAGAGTCAGACAGTACAACATTTTTACATGGAAGCAAATAATCATGTGGAACTGAACAAAAAAATTCTTTTTTAATTGATACTTCATAATGCTTTTGTATCAATTAACCTATAATCAAGGTTTTTTCCAAAGTCAGAAATGCCCAGGAAAGTAAAGAAATTTTCATTAAGCAGCAAAAGCATAAACAAAATACAATTTTCTCTTTAGCAAGCAACCAGTAAGTTGTATAACAGCTTTCTTATTGGATCAAACTTCAAACATAAAGGTATGTTCTGGTAGATGATTAATTATAATTAATAGATGGGAAGCATGGACAGGTCCAACCAGATGTTGAAAACAATAGGGATGCACAGAACACCACAATGTGGTATAAAGATCTGAGTTTATATGGTACAGCTGGCTGTATATAATGCCTTTTTAATTTATAAGACTATAGCATCTGGTCTTCTAATGTCTTGCTAGGAAATCTCAGAAAGTCATGGGAATATTTTTTGTTCCATTTTCTTTTAGGTGGAAAGGAACTAACAGAGACAGAAAAAAATGTATTGGAAAGAGCACAGCTAACAGAATGAATCAAAAGAAATATGCACTTAAATTTTAAGTTAAAACAATAAAAAATGAAATGTTAGGATTTTTCTTTCACCTAGTACTGGCTGCACAAATATCTTTGTAAGATTCTAAGAAGTAAGAGTTGTATAATAAAAAAAAATCTGGGTGCATATTCCAGTGATGCACTGTGGAATACAATACAGACATTTAGTACTCATCCTTTCTGCCTCACATGGTGAGCACTTCTGAAGTCACAGTAGGAAACACCAGTGCCAGTGTTGCATTACTGGACCTTCACCAGCTGACCCAAAAAGAATAAACCTGTTTTAATTTACAAAGAGATCATGACAGCTCACACAATAGATATTTTATTCATGCAATATCTGAACATGTGAAGGGAGCCAATATGAAAGCTTCACTGCTCAGTGTTCCCTATTAAGCAGAATTTTCTTCCTAACCTGTACAGATACTTTATTTAGTTTTCACTGACATGGAAAACAAACACGTATAATATTCTTAAAAAAATATGTTAAATTATTATTTTGACATTGTGAAAAATCCAGACCCTTGTGGCTTCTCTTGTGACCCCTCTAAATAATTATGCTTCTATTTAGCAAATTTTTCATTAACTACTTACTTGTTCAGTAGATTCAGAATTTGCATTTCTCCAAAACTTGGCCATGGTTTCCTATTAAATCTCTGCTGCTGATAAGCAGTATTTTGTAGCTACAATTCTGTAATCGAGCTAGACCTGGATTAATATGAGTGTGCTTTCTTAATGGGAACAGCTGGAAGGAAAACAGCTGGAAGCTTTCTTTTGCCATGTACATGTACTTTACATGCATTTGCCTAGGATCTCTCAAAGTCACTATATGCATCTTTCTCTTCATAGGAGAACTTCATGTCTTCAATCATTTGATATATTAATGCTCCTACATTCCCAGCATTTGCCACTGGCATTATGATAGACAGTGATTCTGTTTCCCCCAGCACAGAACGTTGCCGATGGCTGAACACTTTTTTTTTTGTCCTTCATATCATTTCTGCAGCATGTACGCTGGGTGTGATGGATGTCTTCTTGGTCACTTTGCCTCCTGAGTGCCTTTTAGCTCCCATCAGTGCTTAAAACTAATGGTTGTTATTATTTTGGTCTTTTCTCCTGGACAGTTCTGCTGCTCTTCCTCTTTAGTAGAGGATCTCAAGGATTTCTTTATCGAGTTCTCAACAAAATTGTCTCCGTGCAGTTTTTCTAAGGTCATTTGCATAAAATCATTCTATTTCTCATCAATTCCCTTTATCATCTATTGTGGCCATTATTATTCATAATAGACTTCACCAAGTCCCTGCATCTTTCCACTAATGAGAAAATGAAAAAGCCAATGAATGAAGGTGGGTGTGGGTGGGTGGTGTTTTATTGTTTCTTTTTTAAACAGTTTAACATAGAATTCTGCTGCTCTTACACATACAAAATACACTTTCTAGGAAGCTAGCATTCAGCCCAACTCTGCCTGGGCTGTTATGCTTTCTCCTTGAGAATCTCATTAGACTGGTTATTTCTAACCTTTTTTTTTTATTGTTGTTATTTTCTGATGAAACAACAGAAGAATAAATATTTCAAAAACTAACTAACACTTGTTCTAAGAAAGCAATCACAAGGATGTTGAATTTACAGTTAGTGTTTGTGCCACTTGCACAAAGGAAATGCTGGGCATTTCTTCCAAAATCACCTACTTTGTGAATTCTGCTCCTCTCTGCAAATTCAGTCATGGCTCTGCTAATGAAACTAGAAGAGGAAAGTAAAGAAATGAAAGTGTCATGTAACTATTCCTCACAGGCAGTCCAGACAGTCATACAGGTCATGTTTGATTTTTTGAAAAAAAACCCTACAGATTAGGAAATCATGTTTCTAATATAAAGACAACTGAAAGAGGCAAATCCAAAGAGTGGCTACATTCCAGGTTTGTTTGTGATGCATCAAGTCTTTGTATTAATTTCATATAAAGTGTTCCATTTATATTTCATGTATATATATTTATAAGACTTGTGTGACTTTCAAGCTGAGACTATTTTTGAAAGAGCATATTCTATTTTAAAATATAAGGACATTGTCCAAAAATGGAATCTCTTTCAAAATTTATTAGATTAAGTAAAACAGCACTTCTACTGAAACTACACATCCAAAATTGCATACTACACGCCATGTTCAAGATTATGAACCCATTTAAACTTCCTCTACACATGCACACAAATAAACCATCAGCTATTTAAAGAAACGTTCCAAGAATTGGGAATGAACTCCTTGGAGTATTTACGTGAATAAGAGTTTTGTTGTTGCCTTTAGTAGAGCCAGATATCAAAATTTTGGCTCATTCATCTGAGAACAGAACTCCCCCCATTAGCAACCTTCTGACAACGTTTACACGTCTTGTCTGTTCTTAGGGCTGAGGTGAACCTGAAAGTGAGAGCACTGATCACATTAAATTAATCTAACTGAATGCCATCAGCACCCACTAGTGAACTAAAATTAATCTGCTGACATTTTTATTCTATAAATGCTTTAAGGATAATTGGGAGACTAGTTCTGAGTCACTAAAAGGTTTATTTTCAGAAAACTTAAGCACTACATCTTACAAGACTTAATAGGAAAATCCTGGCTTTAAATAATGCCAATTGCTTTCTTACAAACTTCTACACAGTATTTGCTGTCAGCAATAGACTCCTGATAAATAATGAATGAGTCACACAGGTTCCAACATGAAAGAAAGTTATAAATAAAAGTTGGCACAAGATACTGGTATATCTTGTGTATATATATATATATATATATATATATATATCTTTCCTGCACCTTTCTCATGATGCCAAGTCTAAAGTTACCATAAATGTGTAACCATATTATCTGATATTGCAGATACTTTATATCTTTTTATGTTTACTCATACCTTTTAAGTACTGAAATTAATTTATATAAGTACATATAAATCTCACGTTACTTTTCCTACTGAGAATATTTGTACTGCACGTTTTTTCAGTGCATTTAATTGCTACATTATATAAAAATACCAGAAAATACAATATAATACAATATGATGACTTTTAAAATGCTTTTTTCATGGTCTAGTCAAATTATTACTAAGTGAAAGAAAACTAACAAAACATGGTGTGCTGAACATTTTACCTCATTTTATATTTTAGTATAATCTGGTACAAGTAAAACTTTTAAGGGTCCCTGTCCTTTGACAGTTTCAAGTGAACTTTAAAAAGCAATCTATAAGCTTCATAAATAATGTCCATGTGGCTTTTAAGTAATTTATATAGTCCTTTCAGTGGAAATAAGCAAGACACTTAATCACTGAACGTGCATTTAGTTTATTTTAAGGATTGGCCTTCTCATTATACAACATTCGCTAGGGCTTATAAAATAAAATGCTAATCCATTTATAATAAAAACAGTAACCTCTAAAATAAAAAACATATTTATAGTAGTTTTGATGAAGAATAATGGCACAACTGATTGTTTGCTATAAACATATATAATAAAATTAAAATCTCACAAATCAGAGTTCTTCTCTTTAAAGAGCTACCTTTACCACTGCACTGTTCATACGTTTTGGACAGAGAGTATTCAGGGGATAAATATTCAGAACAGTTCATTCTCCTATCATAGGCAGAGCCCCTACACTAAACGATCCAATTCCCTTTGGAATCACGGGTGGAGAGAGGACCCTAAACTTTTTGCCTAAACAAACCTCAGGCTTCCTCCACACCAGCTTCTGGAAATTGTGGTTTCCACCTCTTATATGCAAAATGGGAATAGACTTTCATACCATTACACTGGGTAGTATTTTTCCCCACTGGATTTTTCCCTACACTGGATTTGCCCAAACTCCTCAGAAATAAGACTCTACTCTCTTTGATACACAATCTCATAATCTTAGAGATATTTAGTACCTTTTCTCAAGTAAATTACATTATTCTCATATAAAATTTACACAAAATCATAAGTTGCATTTATTTCATTATCCTAATTTCCAATAACTGTTTAACTGGAGAGATGCCAAGTTGCTCCTTCATAATTTAAAAATGTCTATGTTACCTTTTTAAGTAAGGTACTCTTCACTAAATACAAGAGTACTCCAATCTTTTCAAGCAGAGTAAAGAGGGAAATGACTTTGAACTCTCAACAGGCTGCTCCTGCTTTGTTGTAAGGACAGTGGAAAAGCAAGGTAGAAAGACTTGGCCTATTATGATACATCCCCTGTCTGTAAGCACAGCCCTATGCATTCAGCAGCAGGAGAAACTCAGATTTTGAAGCACACAATGATATATTTTCATATTTAGACAGACAGTTGTCTATTGCAACCTTCAGGTTTCTAAGTAACTCCATTTAATATTACTTAAAATCTTATTCTATACCATGTTGTCACCTTCCATGTTAAGACAAAGGCACTCAGCATCACATAAGCTCCTGTGCTTAGCAAGGAAAAAAATTACTAAAAGGAGTAAAAAAAACCCAACCAAGAACCCCAAGCACACATTACTTAGACTGATTTAATGACTTACTGGTGATCAGACAGGGGAATATTTAACAAAGATCCCTTTGAGAAATTCAAGCTAGAACTGCACACATGGAAACTTAATAAATATCAGAGCTGGATAAAAGCTTTTAGATGTGATCTTGTCCTTCAGAAATGTGTTTCAAAGCACAGAGCACCTTACCACTCACTGACTGCATCAAGAGTTCAGTATCATGTAAGAGTTGATCAACATGTGAAGAAGGGAATTAGGACTCATACTTGCATCACTACAACAAATGGAAATTTGGTGTGAAATGGTTCCAGAGGCTTCTGGAAACCAATACTCTTTATCTCTGCCTCCTTCACTTGGCATGAATAAAATATCAAAAGTATGTAGAGTTGATACCCAAATATATGAGTCTGGCATATTATTTGGGGAAAACTATGATAGAGGAAGGTAAAAATCAATAACTCTAGGGAAATTAATACTAAGGCCTTTGCTCTTGTGATATCCAGCTGTTGGTTTTAGAAGAAAAATGATTCTATTCTTACATAAATGTCCTCAAAAAGACCCTTTTTTCACTGAGGGATGAAAATAAGCAATTTGTCTCAACTTGCAAAAACATCAGAACCCCTCATCCCAGTGTTCCACATGAACTGCTTCCTGCTGTGCTCCGAGGGGACAGGCTGCCCGGGGTGCAGGTGTGCACGAGCACCCTGTGTTTGGGGCTCTGCCCAAAGGACCCTGCACTCCCAGACAGGTTGTACTGAACAAGATACAGCTGGTCTTGCTCTGTCTTACTCTAACCATTCTACTGCATTGAGCAAGAACATACTGAGTGGTGTTCAGAGTATCCTTTTTTCAAAATAGTACCTGGAAAACACCTTTTATTAAAGCATTCAGCAACATTATTGCATTGAGTAAGAAAGGAAAAGCAATTTGAAGTCATGATGGAAATTTATGCTCTATTGTCCTTTGCCTTCCATGAACATACATCACTGCAGGATGTTGGTATTACCTGCTCTGTTCCCTTCTGTGCTGCTGAAGGTGTGTCTTTATTCAGAGTGAGGATGCTTTTTTTTTTCTCTTTCACAATTAAAGTGGAATTTTCACACTTGCATTTTACAGCACTGGGTTTAGACAGGTTGTTTATTTTAGTAAAAATGTCTTTCTGCTTTCCTTTATTCCCTGAACACTGAAAATGGCATTTTACAGTTTCTCTGCGTACTATCTTAGGAAATTAGAGATTTGTGACACCATGAATCTGAGACCAGTAAAAAGGCACAAAAAGTTCACTGTTTCTCAATTAAAATGAGTTTGTTTCAAGTCAATATTTCTTCAGTTGCAGATTTACTGTATGCTACCTGCTAGTATTTACATAACATACAGTAATTGCTAAGAGACATGTTGAAAATATACCATTAGTATTATTTACTCCAGGAATCCAAGTGCAGAAACCAAAACATATCATGAATTTTTAATATTTTTCATGAAACAATGACCTTCTTTTTGCTTCAGTTTCAAATATGGTAAAGAGAAGGTCATCAAGCTGAAATATTTCTTGTATACAGTAAGAGCCTGATCCAGCAGTCTTTGCAAAAGTAAAAGTCTCATTGACTTATGTTAAATGTAGCACTTTTCTTACAAGAGAGCTGCAAATTCAAGCACTAATTAGGTCCCTGGACAGAGTCTAAAAAGCACTGGTAAGTGAACCTAGGAAGCACTGATACTATGCAATCTAAACACTATAAATACAGTAGTAACAAAGCTGAATACAGCAAACTTCACAGCCCCATCCTGCGAATCAGTATTAATATAAATAGCCTTACTCATGCTCTCTTATAAATAAGGGAACAGTTAAAGAGATGGCAGATTAGGTATTTATTCTGAACAAACTTGGTCTTTTCAATTTCCCTAAATTTAACATATGGATGCATTCCTCTCAATTTAATTTTAAAAGGATCTGAAAATAGCTCCTCTGCAAATTATATTTGATTTATGTGTAGCAGTCTGCCACTTCCTCCCACACACAAATATACCTGCATATGCTGTCATATTTTTTATTTTTTCCCCACAGATTGGGTGTTTTGCTTGCTTCTTGTCCTTTACTTGTAGTTAGTGTTTGATAATACATTACTTATTATAGCTGTATTTTAATCCCACTCAAATTAGATACGACACATTTACAAATATTATTTCTAATACCATTTCTGCTCACTGTATACCACTTCTCATTCATATTTACAACCAAATCTCACAAATACAAACATGGCAAGCATGCTTATGCAAGCAGCATTTTACACTCTTATTTCTTACTCCAAAACATCACAAAAAGAATCAGAAATCTAAACTGCAGTTAGGTATCAGCTGCTTTTCTTACAGGGGAGAAAGAAGCACTGTCATACCTCAGGCCCTCAAAAAGGATTGAGGGATCGAATACACAGTTCACTTTCTCAGTGGGCTCTCTACAAGTTTTCAGCTATCACAGATGCACAAACACTATTCTGTCTTACATATGAACAAATTTCCTTTTCAAAACACTATTCATGTCTACCTGCTTAATGAACACCACATTAAAAAGGACTTAATCTGAAATGATTGTTTTACATTTTAAAACCTTAAGATGCTATTTTCCAGAATATTGATACAAGGTCCCCACTTTCAAAAGGTCTTATGAGCCTCTAATAAATACAGTTGTCCCCAGCTCTTCAAAGGTGAAAACTAAGTGCAAAAAAAAAATAAAAATTTTACAGAATAATTCTCATTTTGTTAACTTATGCAATTAAGTAACATACAGGTCGTGCTAAAATATTTAGAATATGGTTAGCACCTTTTTGCCTGTGCTAACTGTGTATTATTTTAATATGGGGGAAGACCAAAGTTGTGTTAGTAAAATCCTGTTCAGCCTTTCTGTCAGCATTTCATAACTACTCCACAAGACGTGAATTTCTGAGCATCTGAAGAAAGGAGCTAATGCTGCTCCCAACAGAGGCACTGCTTCAGCACCAGTTACAAATATTTAGCACACAATGCAGTTAGTTAATAACCACAATAAAATTTTTCACAATGTTTTGGTAAATCAAGTTGCTGCTTTTATCATGTATTTAACTTGCATATTTGAGGCAATTATACTGGAATGCTTTTAAATAGTACAAACAAAAAGGGAAAATCCCAAGAAGGGTTTCACATACTGGGGTAGTGACCATTCTAGATGTGCTAAGCTGAATTATAGTAGCAAGCTGACACAATATGCAGGACAGGATATTTTTTTCTTCTCTCTCTTTTTAAATTTTTTTTAATGAGTAATTATCCTAGAAACTTACACATGTTGGTTTGAGGGAAAATACATTTTATCTTTTTTTCCTCAGTCTGAATAAGAAACTGAAGATGGCATGAAAGCAGTCCAATCAATACTCAGGCTAAAAAGGCATTATTGTGTTTTAGTGGTAGAAATACATGAAGGCATATGGAGAAATTATTATTTTTCTTTTACCCAGACAGATGACTTCTGTCATTCAGTTTCAGTGCACAAATAGAATACCACCCACTTCCAGCCTTCCTGTAAAACATCAGCTTCCAGATGATACAGTAGCTGGTCTTATTATCATTGTCAATAGTTCCATTTGGCAGTAGACAGCTAATTCTTTTCATGTGCTAATGATTAATCAGACAAGTCTATTTACTAATGTATCAGAATGCATTAGAAATATAGGTAATGAGAGACAGAATATCAATTTATTTATAAATGAACTGCACTTACATTGGATACGTATTGACTCAAGTCAAAGAATGAAGTAGAAAATGTAATATACATGTAAACCATTACAATGAATTAAAAGAGAATTTTAAAATGTCTTGAAACACGATTCTATTGACTCCTCTGCAAGCCAAAAGGGATGTCACATTTGGTTTTCTAATCCAGACACCACAAAACGCCCCTCACAGCCCCAGTACCTGTAGCTGCAATTCTTAGCAAATGTTCTACAGCAGCAGTACAAACAGTGCATTTGCATTTCAGAACTCTGAGCCCCAGAACAGGTTTATGAAGGTAGATAAATATGTGTATATCATCTATAATAAAGGTATTAAAATGAGACACATGCTCCAGCAGAATATCCTGTCCCCTAGCAAATTGACAATGCTTTGAGAATCATCTTTGGAGTGAAAAAATCTGACATTCCTAAATTTTTTTAGGGATTGTAGGAAGTACAGAATAGACATCCCGGTATGATACTTATGCAACAAATACCAACTTGGAGCAGCTGATGAGAATTTTAGTGTAACTGATGCCTGTTTCTGGACAGGTTTCAATGCAGAGAACACTCCTGTTCCCTTGTCTGTATTCTAGCAGAATTACACTGGTATTAGAAACTGCTATCTACTAACTGCCAGTTTAAGAAAACAAATTTTATTTACTCTGATTAGGCTGTAGTCACTCACTATTTACATCAACTTTATCATATTTCCCAGAGGACAAGTTAAACAGGTATGTTTTTGAGGTCTGGCACAGTTAGTACACAATACTACCCATTCTTAGCTCCACACAAAATATTTCTGCTTAATTTACTGCATCTATTACCACTACTTTCCCTTTGCTCATAAATGTTGTGTCTCTCAACACTGATATTTCTCAGTGAGAACAGGCAGGCACTAGAAAGTAGAGAAGAGTCCAACATGGGGCCAGTTTAAAATACTGAAAGTTTAAGACAGAATCCAAATATTCTAATGCAGTTTCCAGACAAAGCCATCTTATTTTTTAGAGGTAAATATTAGAAATCCAGAGGTTAAGATTCAAGAACCCTTTTGCTATTGCATATTTGAGAACCACAAACGGTTTAACAACCCCAGCAACGTGTCTGCAGGGTTGTGGCATTTGAATATTGCTACATCCAGTACTATGCACACAGAAACAGTGGTTTGTATAAACAGTTACACAATTTGACCATACAGACACACAAATGCATTTGCTCTGGCTATGTCTGCATCTGGACCTTCCAGCTGAGAATTTAGAGCTTTGTATTAGCTATAGTGAGATTATCTGAAAGGCCAATATTCAAAAGCTCTATTACAAGCCTTCATTGGCTATATACAAACTATATGTTTCAACCTTTTAATGCTTCATCCAGTGAATACAACAACTCAAAGTGCAAAAAAAATTTGGCCAAAATTAGTATGTAGACTTAAGGCAGAGAAACGCGTCTTTGGAAAACAAAAGAAGAGCAACAGAATCATATGAATTACAGCATTATTAAAAAAAACCCCCACCAAACTGGCTTTGTCACCACTCAAAAGTGAAATAAAGTTAGATGCTAGAAACTTTCACTGAATCCTCTCATGAAAATCTTTGAAAATTTTCAATGAATTAGCAAATTAAGAAATTTAATTTGATTTTCTGTGCAAACAGGTACTCAGGGGTAGGGGTTCAAGTGTAAGGCTGAGTTACAGTGCCCTAGTATGTTGTGAGTGACAGCGTGAGAATTTTTCCTGTTGGGAGCAAAGTAAAACATGCCCCTGCAGTGTGTTCCCATGAGGTATTCTGGAATAACTCCACACCAGGACTGGTATATTGGGTTAAACAGCCCAAATTAAACTTATAGAACCAATTCCTTTTTAGTTCTGTTTTTGTTGCAGAGCAGGTATAAAGATCTTTAATGCTTAGATCCACTTATAACACTACAAAAAATACACTGTGAAATATCAGCATGGCAGACTGAATGTGAATGGCCTGAGAATGTATGAAAATACAGACACGGGGATAATGAGAACACTGGTACATTACTAATCCTACATAACCTTTTTTCTCAGGCAGTTTCACACTTGAAACTGCCTTTATATAAATATATGTGGACCAAAAGCACAACTGAAACCAGAACTCAAGACTACTCGAGAGGATATTTGACACGATAGCACAGCAATTAGAGACAACAGAATTAATGCCAGTTCTGTTCATGCACACAGATAAACATGAAAGCTGCTCAACTTTATTCCCAATAACTAATTTGCCGGATGCTCTCAAGAGAGCTCTACGGAGGATAAGCCGACCTTTGTTAAAAATGTAACAATTTTCATAGTACTGCTTTAATCATGGGTAAAATTTTCAGAATTTGACAACCCTTTATAGTCCCCCGATAAAAGCTCTTCTTCAAGAATGTCTAATGCTGCTTCTTACTTGGTGTTCAATAGAAACCAGTCTATAACACAATGCACTCCCTTATGTGATGTTTAGATATGAGATTGATCTCAGAGGACACCCTGGAGTTCTGAAAGTAGGATTATTGGATTTTGTGGCTTTCTCAGATGTCAGAGATCTTTAAACAGTGTCTTGCAAAGTTGCTACATCCCAACAGTCTGTGAACAGCTTATGAACTCATCAGAGAAGATAGTCTCCATGTTAATTAGACTTTAAGGGGGAGATGTAGCTTCCCATCCCATCAAATTAAATACAAGGTCTTTCACATGCTACAAAATTATTTACTTCATCAGAAGACTTTTAAAAAGATAGGCTATTGACATGAGACAGGTTCAGAGTTGAGACCAACTGGAATACAAAAGGCACTATTAATGCAGTTAGCAGAGACTTAAAATCTACCTTTCAGTTCCACTCTTACCCTGAAAATGCACTGAGCACTTACTGAAGTAAAAGAAAATTATGTATTAGTATCTTTGAATGGTTGTATAAAGCCTTCTCTAGATATGCAAGTTTGGATGGACAGGAACTGACAATATCTACACCACTGCTGCCATTTGCTGTATCAAACACTATTAAAAACATGCATCTTTGAATTAATTTCTGTTTGTGCTTAAAAGAAAAAAAAGCAGGGAGGATGGCAAGTTTAATTGAAAACAAATCTTCTACTCCTTGATCCAAGATAGGTAGCCAAAGTTATTTCCATTTTATGAAGGATGCAATAATTTGATGTTTTGTTACATTCCAGCAAAAACCAAAAACATTTCAGCATTGCCTGGAAAAAGGATTTACAGTTCTCTGCCAAGTTTATGATGAGCTAGGACCCTCAAAGCACTCAATGAATGTAGGAAGACCAGGAATCCAACAGGTCTAAGACCTTTGAGTTGCACATCTGGCACCCCCCACACACACCCAAGGAGCGAAGCATCCCATTCAGGTGCTGTGTGGAGCCTGGCTCTCTCTTTGCCAGCCAGGCAGGTCTCCAAGTTGTCAGAAATTGAACTGTGAAAGGAAAGTTCCATCTTTATGGACCTAAACCCTCTTCCCTCCCTGTTTTTCTGGTGCTTCAGGACTGGTCTGCAAGGCCAGATCGTGATTTCTGAGGTCAAACCTTTCAAACTTGAGGCCAGAGGTGAACTGAGAGCATTTGGGTTTAGGCACCTTCCTATCAGTGAGGGTTAGCAGTGTGAAAAGCCATGCAATAGGTTTTTCTCCTGAAAGCCTCACTTTTTTACTGATCTTTATTAAGGCAGCTGAGAAGCCTCTTTTAAGGACCTTCTTATTACTTCTACTTACAGCATACAGAAAGAGATTTTATGACATTCACACCATTTGAGTCTCCATTCTGCGCTGAGAGAGACAGAGACAGAATTTCCCTTCCAGAATTTACAAACACCTTATAATTTATTACTTAGACAAAACACCCATTTTAAGATTATCTGATTAATAACCTGAACCAAGCATCGCACCAAAGGCTCTTTAAAAAGATGGCAAATCCATTCTTTTGTCTCCAGTAAGTTTTTACCTAAGTTACAGATTCATAACTTGCATTGTTCTTTACAAAGCATGTGTAACAATATGCACATTCATTTATTGCCCCTCCCTGTCCAAAAGATATACAATTTCTGAGGGACAATCTTTCAAAACACAAACGTTGCTGCTGAAAAATGAAACAGAATATACATAACTGTTAGTTATTTTACCACAGTAATGTAAATCCTTGTTCAAAGCTATTATAATAATTTCATAGAAATAATTACCCACTGAGATAATAACTCTAGTTTTATGGACCTCATATGTAAACTAGAAAACTAATGTTTTTCACATAGTTATCTGCTGTACATAAAGATGCAAATTGAAAGCCTACTTCATACTACTGGTAGAAATAAAATTATTTTTTTAAATTGATGACTAACAAAGTAAAAATTTTCTTAGTGATTTCCCAAATATTCTTATGGATGGCTTAGTATGAGCTTTATCCAGGATGTGAAATGAGTTTAATTTACTTTAGAATTTTTGGCTGCTCTTTTCTACAGTTTATCATTGCTCCACTGGAAAAATCATTTCAAAGTCAGTCTGCTATAAAGGTGTTGCAAAATGCTGCTTAGTTATAGAATTCAGACAGTTCACAGCACTACAAAGCTGTTTCAATCCCATCCCCACCCCCAAAGGGAAGAACACAAATACTGAGCTCTCATGGCAACAAAGAAGCAAGAAAGGATTGTTCAATAATAACAGTACAAATCTGGAACCAGAGATAATTTCAACTTTAAGACATCTTCATTTAAAATAAAAACCTTTTCATCACAATCATTTTACATGCTTTGGACAAATCTTGTAGGTCGGTGGTTTTTCAACACATTACCAACCTCACATCCACGCATCTTAGTCACCTGTGAATAACACAATTTGTTCTTCTCTGTAGGTCTGTGTGAACAAGTGGCCAAAAGCAGACAAGCACACAGAAACTCTCACTTTAGCAGCAAGCAAGCAGAAACAACACAGAATAAAGTCCTGAGGACTGGGAGCCTCATTTCACAAGAATTTTAAAACTCTTACAAAAAATATACACATGGACACGGAGTTTGCTGCTTTAGCCTGGACTTTCTGACCAATAGTCAAGGGAAGGTCTGGCCTCTCCAAGGGAATATTCAGTAGCAGTGGGGTGATAGAGAGAGAATTTCCTATGTGTGCATGCCAAGGATAACAACATTGCCAGAGCAGGCAGGCTTGAGACAGATACCAACGTATCATGTTACAAACATATCGATAAATTCCACTTCAATGAGGAAACACGTAACTTTGCTTGAATCATGGGATCCTGAGTAGGGCTCTGTCTTTCCTTATCCAAAGACAATTCTCATATCCCTGGTGTGATAAATCACGTTGCAATAAAGAGCAATATTATCATTTTAACACAGAGGAACAGGTGTGATGCCAGCAAAAACCATGGTTTCGCCACTGGAAAAGTGAGCTTGTCAACATAACCCTCAAAAGGCAGGGAGGGGAAATCATAACACAGTGAGGCAGGCACAAAACCACACAACTGCAAGAAAGGAAGAAAAAAGGAAAGGACAGTCCCTGTGGGACCCAGGGAAGAGAACCAAGGAGTAAAGTATTTTGCTTGCTAGGCTGAAGGTCACAAAACTCCATCATTTCAGAGAGGTTAGAATAGCCTCCAGTAAGTCATATAGAGTAAGATACAGGAGGCAGAGCCTACAGAACAGTCTCCTCAGATAGCACTACTGCTAATGCCAAATGGTCTCAAGAAGAAAAGGCAAAATGAGTAA
The DNA here is from genome assembly GCF_036250125.1 of Pseudopipra pipra. Lineage (NCBI taxonomy): Eukaryota > Metazoa > Chordata > Aves > Passeriformes > Pipridae > Pseudopipra > Pseudopipra pipra. The sequence goes on from NC_087562.1 coordinate 11,861,928, forward strand.
AATATATGCAATAGCAAGAATGACAGAATATAGCTCATATATAACAAGATAACCTATGTTTCCTTTCTGGGACTGCCAAAGCTCACCCATGACAGTCCTTTACTGGAACTCCAGGGGGAGAAAGCACCTTTAAATTCCTTATTATAACGGTAGTCATGATGCAGATAAGTCCCTTTTTCTCAGCTCCTCTTTGCTACTTTGTGTTCAAGCATTTCTTTCTGGTTCTTTCAAAGGTTTTTAGTTGTTTTTTTTTTCCTGTTAACTTCTGTCTTGTGCAGTATCCTACCAGCTTGTAGGGATTGCACAGCATTGGCAAGAGGCTATTAAAACATATGTAATCAATTTTATTATTTTTTTAGCACTTGCTAAAGGCTTTGTTTAATGAGAGCACTAATGATATTGGAAATGCAAGGAGCAGTGATAGAAACTATGAGAAAGGCAGAGTGTTCAAAGTTTGGAGTGCATTTGCCTCGGAGCATCCCCTGGTTAACTGGCTGGCGCGATTGATGAATGCGCCAGGCTTCCAATTGCAGTCAGGGCAAAAGGAAAGTTGTTAACTAGTGTTCATATGTCAGCTTCGATGGCCAGAATACCACACCACCAAACCAAAATGCAATTCAGCACGACTGGCAACCATCCATCAAACAGGTCGGAAATTGAATGAACTTACAACAAAATTATCCCTGGTTGAAGGGGAGCGGCATTCCTATGGGCTGCGGTCAGACACGGCAACAGAGCACTTGCTCGCAGCACATGGCAACTGTGGCCCTCAATTCCAGCTTCTACCACTCCCAGAGCTTTCATAAACACTTAACATTTCATAAAAGTTACAGTTTTACACGTGATTTCTAAGCTACAAAAAATCGTACAGGGTGTGTTGCCCCTCCTGCTCTAACGTGCTTTATAAACACTGGCTAGAGCAGCTGACCCAGGTGTACTCAGAACTTATTTCTTCAAAATTTAAATTCTGCTCTGCACCATTAAGGATTCAACCATAAACCAGGGAACTGGAATATTTTGTGCCTGGTGCTATACTGCTACACTTAATTTCTTCTCTATTTCACACTAAGCAGAGATGTTTCTTAGAAGCTTTAGAAAAAGGCATCAAAGAAAGTGAAGAAAAAAATGTCAAGAACTTGTAAATAAACAGCTGGCTTGCAACATATGTATTTTCTTCTATATTTTTCAGGTGCCACAATCTACAATCCATATCTGCCAGCCTTGTAGCATGCAGCATAATTTAACTGTAATTGATAACGTAAGGGCAGATGGAGAGAAGTGTCAGCTCCTGCTCACATCCTCTGGGGATGCTACAGAAATCAAAGCAGATGGTCCAATTGCTTCTTATTTATGTGTTGCTGCTAGCTCCTCTGCTTGCAGGATAATGGATCATTATTGCCTGCTGTGCACAAACACCAATATGCTTTTAAATCTGGTTCTCAAACCTTATGAAAAAGCACTATATTTCATATTAATTTGTGAGGCTGCACTTAACAGGGTCCACTGATTTTAATTTATATCTTTCAAAAGAAAAAGGTTCAGCCACGGATTATTTTTTTCATAAAATAAGCAATCAAAAGAGATTTCTAGTAGAACATAGTCTAGTTAACTAATCATACATGCTTAGAGAATACAGAGCAGTTAGTTATTATTTGAATGATACAGTAAAATGTGGTTTTATTTAGTGATCAGTCTTTGGCAAGGAAGGCAAATATCCTTAAAAAGATAACTTCAAATATATATTGGATAAGATACAGTGCTGTCACTTGAATCCTTTGTTTACCCAAAGACACTCAAGAATTCTTTCATAGACACCAGTCAGGAAACCTGCTTCTCCTTGAAGCTCAGACAGGCTACGGAACTTCCTGCACATCCAGTACATTATACCGAGCTCCAGTGAGTAAAACCTCCACGGCTGTCCCCTTGGCAGTACACATATTCCAGGGAAATTAGTCCCTACATCTTCTGGGACTCATTGCAGTAAGTTTCAGTGATGTTAAACCCAAACGTTTCACAGTGTGACCGATATATGTTTGCTTTGGCTACTACAGCAAATGAAAAAGTTAAGTCACTGTTTTGTACAATGAGATAAGCCAGGCAGCTGCAGTGCTCTGCTCAACAGGTCCATGGGAACTACCTTCACACTCATGTACTTTCTCTTTTAGCTGAGACAACACATCACCAGAAAGATTTTGCAAATACTTACTCCAAAACTTCAGCTACTAATACATAGTTTGTTCAGTTCTTAGAAGTCTGGCATGAAAGGGTAAACTATAGAGAGAGTTTACTGTCACAAAATAATTAGACAGATTAACATCTCCAGCGTCTAAAGGTCTACAGAACACAGCAGATATTTTAATAAATTCTGAGAAGCTGTCAGTCCTTTGAAAGGACCAGATGTCAGTCAGTGCAGCCAGTGAGTAATTCACTGAATGGATACAGTAAGGCTCCTTCCAAGTACGGGGCCTAAGAAGGAACAAATTAAGTTTAGGTTAATCCACCACTTATCCTACCCTCAAGGTGAATCAGTGAATGATTAACAGAAGAAAATGTTTAGTGTTTTATGCAGTGTTCAATTAATCCATTCATCTGCTAAGGTGCTTAGATACTCTGAGAGCTGGAGTTGATATTGAACCCTTGTTTTATTTACTACCCTACTAGTTTAATCAGATGTTGTTGTGAACAGAATTCACATATCAATTTTTAAGCAACAGGTATGGATTTTGATCATTTTTCTCTGTTTAGAACCTAAACACATCAGGTAGTAATACTGTCCAATGTCAGGGAGGAAATTACTCCTATATAGCAAATGTGCTACCACTGACTGATGGAAGCTTTGGATAAATTTAGCAATCACCTTTATGATCGAGACAAGTTCAGGATACTAATTAGTCAAACTGAATTACATCTTGCATGCTAAAAGGCAACTTTAAATCAGTGGTGTCTGGCAAATATTGTGGGTTGTTTCAAGGACTTTCTGAAACCATGAGAAACTAGTTTACAATCAGTCGCATAAACAATATATGTTTATTGTAAAGAGTCTCAAAGCAATTTGGGTCTGTCCACTTGAAAACAGTGGGAATTTTCACTGAATGCTATGTGTGACCTTTGTAATATTATTCAGAAGTCCCTATGACTGTGGATTTGAATGGAATTTTCCCTTTTTCCTCTGCTGTAAGAGAAAGGAAGTAAAATGATTGTGCTGATTAAAGTTTAGGATCCTACAAGCCCAAGGAGGGAAACGTTGCAATTGTATTTTTAATTTGTATCTTTCTACAGCTGATTTGAGAAATTTACTTACAAGTTCAAATTGTAGTGTGAAATAGTTCAAAGGTGTTTATCCATTCAGTTTTCTGCATTTTTTTCTTACCAGTGCTACCTCTAAATCTCAGTAAAAGTTTAACAGAGGCCATGAGTGCTCTTACTTCCACTTCTGCAAAATAAAATTGGGGATTTTTTGTCAGCCCACAAAGCATCCTTTTTTGCAGTCTATTATTCTTCTGATCATTTATGTGCTATATACAGAATCAACACACTCTGAAGATCTCTGGGTACGTTCTGAGGATGTTAGCACTAATTTTACATCCACAGTCTCATATACAGAGCATGTAAAACCAGAGTATCACCTTTCAACAGCTACACACTGCAGCAACCATTTTGATGGTTGCCCTCTTGTAGGCAGCACTGAGTACTTCGATCAACTATTTGCATTTTTGCATTTTGTATCTCACCTGAATTTCGGTTTGGTTTGTTGGTTTGTTTTTTTGTTTTATTGTTAACAATTTTTCATTTAGTCACATTGATATCGAACTTCCCAACGAGAAGGGTGGCTGAATTAAGTTCAAACACTCAACACACTAAAAAGCATCTCTCAATATTGTTCAAATATATTGCAGTTTATGCCAGATGCATAATTACATAGTAACAGTCCTAAAGAAATGTAATTACATTTGCTGTAAGACTGCTGGCATTCTAATGAACTTTCTCTGGAGGACATAAATATAATAATTTCCTAACAGGTGACAACTTGAAACACTACTGTACATATCCTGGCATTTCAGCCCCAGGCAGTCAGAACTTCTCAGCCACATACATGCAGTTCCAGATCACTCCTGTCTCCTTTTCCAACTCTTCAATGAATGTTCTAACAGGTTATGGTTTGATTTCAGCACAGCCACCAGTGCCACACATTACATTTAAATACATCCTGTTGCACCTGCTGACTGGTGGCCAGACAGTAGAACCACAGAGGAGAGTAAGAGAAGTCCCTTCACACTGCTCAACATCACAACTTGAATAACACCTGAACACCTCTATTTCTGCAGCTGAAAGCTAAGCTTAGGCTGTACTGACTGCTGGGCACTGGGACAGATTTCTAGACTCTATTTTGGCACAGTACAATCTGCTGTAACAAGTCCCTGGAGCTCCTGCAGTGGGCAGAGGGTTTACCCAGGGGCAGTATTTTAGCACAAGGACCAGGGATCACCTAAGCCTTCAAAGCAGCACTAAAGTGTGAGTTAAGGGGTGACTAAGTTGTTCTGATCCCTGGCACGTGGTGGTTTTCGGTCAGTGCTAATGTTCATTACACTGCTGGAAGAGTACAATGCACTTAAATTTGCTGAACAAAGATCCAGCTCCAAACTCACAACATCTACACAGTGGGCAATGCAACTGCACGTTACAATAGACTTTTCCACTGCATATGTTTGGAACCTTACATAGTTACTTAGCTTATTTTCAGCTCTTGTTTTTTTTGGTGCATCTAAAGAAACCTCAGCTAGAGATGGCCTTTAAAACCTCTCTTCAACTATTATACTGTCAATTTTTAAAATAATTCAAAAAAGCTTTTATCCTTGATTTTCACCAAAATAAGAGATGTGGTTCTGCTCTCCCTGATACCAGTTTGAATCACAGTCTGCAGAGAAGTCATTTCTAAATTAATCATTTGCAGAGTAGAGTTAGTCCCAAAGACATTAAATACTAACTGAGAAGTACAAAAACTTTTCTTTTCCCTCTTTTTTTTTTTCCTCTCTCTTGTAAACCTCATTAACTGCCAGGACATTTCAATTCCTGATTTGGAACAGTAATTCACTGGGAAAATGAAATTAAAATCAATGCTGGACACACAAGGAACAAAAGAAAAGTTCTCTAAACACAGTAAACTGCAGAGTTAGAATTATGTGACAGAGTTTGAATGTATTTGCCTCTTCTCTGTAATCCCAGAAATACTCAGACATCAAAACTAAATAGTCTGATTTAGTAATCATGTTTTTAGCTTTTTATATGGTCTTGGAATTGCCAGATAATACTTGAAATTTGTTATGCTTTGCAGAGGAAAATGTGGCTAACATTTAAGCCTTAAGCTAAAGGTAAGATTCTTCTTTGAACTAAAGTTTCAATTATGACAAGATTGTTGTGTTTCAATACCATTTGATCTATATGGATGGTAAAAATACAGTATCACTGTGAGGGTAAGTGTACTCTGAGGGTGCAGTACCACCTAGCTGAGAATGCAGGATGACTCCAAGGTAATAGAAAATTGCTTTTTGTTAATTATAAAAAGAAAAAAATAAATTATGGTTACAGAAGCTGTAGGAAAACGGGCAACATAAATCTCTTCAGACAGGAACACCAAACAGCCAAGAAGGAATTATGGAAGGCCAAACTTCAGAGCAAACAGGAGCCCCCCGGGGGGGGGATATCCCAGTTCTGCTGCACAGACACAGCACTAACACCATGGACACAGCCCGGGCTCAAGAGAAAAGCTTCAGCCCTTCAGTGCCAGAAGTGAGAGAGGAAAGTTGCTCAAAGGCCTTAAACTGCAATTTAAAGTGAACCTACAGCAAAACACGGGTAAAGGAGCTTGGGAAAAGCCTTCCCATACTGCAGGCCAAACCTCCTACTGTCTTACATGGTCTTTCCATGAATGAGGGGACTCTGGCAGGCTCCAGCTGCATGATATAGGAGAGTTTTTCATAATGGAAGAAAATTATAACTGTGCATATGTAAGTAATTCTTCAAAATTAATAGAACTAACAATGTGTATATAGTTACTCACATGATTAAATTTTCAAGATATTAAGAACAATTATTTCATGGTGGCTAAATATAAAAACCCATTAGATTCTCTAAAACTGTTATTTTGAATATTTTATAAATCAACAAAATGTTCCCTTTTATAACAAAGAAACATTTGTTTAATATGTTCAAGCAAATGGATTTTCTCTGTCAGCGATTAGACTCTTTCTTCAGCTCTTTCTGGTTAACAGAAATTTTGATTGTCAATCAAATCTCAAATCTCTGTACTTACTTTCCAAACAGTCACCTAGAATTTCTTCCCCTAGTCACGTTCTTGCCATAAGATAAATTAATGACACACTCAATCATTCATTTAGAACATGAAGGAATGTTCCTTAATAACAGTTTTTGTATTAACTAGCTCAATTTAAAATATAATTGAACACGTAACTAATTGGAATATTCACATACAGGTATACAGTAGGTGCTAAAATAATTTTCCATAACTGAGACTTTCTGTACCCTGGAACATGCCAATAACTTGAGTTACATGCAGTATTGCAGCCAGAGTCCTGGTGAGAAAAAGAACAAGGCAACACCTTTGAAGCTGTATCAATTCTGAAAAGGAGTCTCCTTTTTTCATCAAATATCTGTCGATATCCAGACCCACACACCTGTTGCACTCCTGAGGTCTCCCAGTCAAGGAGGAAAGTTTCTCTGTGGTATCCTAGAGGCAGTAGAGCAAATTGTTTGATGGGGAGAGGTGGTTCTGATTTTTATTTAATAGTCTATAAAATCTGCCTAACATAGCATAGCATGGTCACCAAATGATCCAAAACACTTTGAAAGGCACTTCTGCTCAACAACTGCAACAACTCAATACATTTGATTCAATGTTTCTCTGGGGTGCAAGACCAGACCAACAGGCAGGGAAGCTGTGAGCTGAGCACCTCTGGGCCTGATCCTGCCCAAGTGGACACGCAACATCTCAGGATGAAGTCCTCTTGTTGCGTAGCTGCATAACGGGATTTTTTTGTTCTCTTTTCTGGAGAACCTTCTTTTTCTAAACTTATTTCCCAAAAGTTGTTGCTGTGCTATCAATATACTTTGCTATATTTTAGATGACCTAGTACTACTTAGCTTCATGATGAGTTTCACTATGAGAAGATAATCTGTGAGTTGTTCAACACGTTTTTAAAGTCAGCTGTGTATGAGGAAAGCTCCATATTTACACTGCAGTGCCTTTTAGCATTAACAAAAAGTTTGAGTTTTTTTACCTACCCTACCTGCACTGCCCCTGAGACTCCAGTGACAGGAGCTGCACCATGGCAACAGTTTTTGCAACAACTTCATTTTCTTTCTATGTGGAATAGCTTATGCTGTTCAATTGCATGAGAATTAATGCTCAATACACAAATAACTTTAACAACTTAAAAACCTTGCTGAGATAACCACAGTTCTCACTGGTTTGGCAGATAATGCATGGTCTGAGGTACTTTTTGTTTTGTTTTTCCTTCATTTGCAGAGCTAGTGCTAAAGCTGTTAAACTTTAGGTCACCTAAACATCACTGGCAATTCATATACACCCTGGGAGTTTTTGTCCTGTGACACAAAATGTTACAGTTTAGCATTACTAAGCAGCTAACACCTACCACAACAATATCTGACAAAGACTTTTTTCTTAATAAAAAGAGGGAAATAGAGTAACATTTTAAAATTACTGTGTCATGATTATTCATAAACACTTTCTTTTCAAATCTGCAGAGCAGACATTAGTATTTTTATGCTGATCAGACTACTTTTGCAAATCCCACACCTTCCAAGTTTCTTTCTTAGTTACTGTATAAAATGTTTTGAGAAACTCGAGTTCAGCTTGTGCTAGAATTAACACTGTGGTTCTGACTAACCATTACGTTCTTGAATATGAGGCAGTCTGTGGCAGGCTGTAATTCTGGCTGTAATCAGTAGAGATTTTCTCATGACTTTTAAACAGGTAGGTGTGACATCAATTGATCTTTGCCTGTAGGAGAACTAGAGAAAAAATAACAAAAGATGCTCACAGTCAATCAAACCCATTCTAACGAGAGCTGCTTTGAAGGCATAAAGGTCTCTTCCAATACAAAAACAACCTGCTCTTAATTCCATTTTACACAGCAAACATTCTCTACCACCTACATGCCGTGTCTGCAGTTGTAACTTGCCAATGACAATGCAATGCTCAAATAAGCTGCAGTGCAACAGCTGGAATCTCTGGATTCACAACATACAGGAACACAGGTTTACCGGTGTTCTAAAAGGGCTTCAAATAAGACTTGCTACTCATTTAGGCAATACAGTGAAACCCAGGAAAAGTCAAATAGAGTATAATTTAGAATTATAGTTAGATGAAATAAATTATTTCACCATGCCTTTCTTCTCAACACCCATGTTGAGAATTTCCAGAACCCTTATGAACTGTAAGAGTTATGGATGAGTCCTTATATCACATGAAAGGCAGAAACTGAATTTAACCTCTCACCACCATATCTATGGATTCTTTTCCTTCAGTAATAATGTAAGTTCTTCCTCCTTCTAAAAAGGATTTTTCACCATCTGAAGGTCATGTGCATATGAGAAGAGTACACTAGACCAGGTAAGCATGAGAACCTGAGCCAATGTATATAAATTATAACATGTATGTCATGTTACATTAAAACAGTTTTGTTATCTTCATACTCTGAAAATAGTTTCTTCCTCTTTCAATTACAGAGGAACAATCAGTTTCTTACTAGGTAAAAACACTTTGAAGTTAAAGCTCAAGATAAACCATACAGCAGATTTAGTGCAGTGAGTTTGATTGAATATATGCTTTAGTCTCTCTGAAAAAGCAAACCCAGAAAATTATAACATGAAAGGAGACCAAAGTCTGTGCTTAGTCCATGCCTGGAATACTTTCAAAACTAGCAGATTTGCTTTATTCTTCCATATATTTGTGTAACTTTCCTGAAATGACTGTTATTACTACTGCTGCTTCTGGCCTTTTATTCTGAATGTTGACCACCATTCTCTGCTTATGTGAAACAGTACATATTTAAATTCTTTATTATTTATTATGTGTCTTACTGTGAACTCAGACTACAATCTTACTTGAATACAACTTATAAGATGCATTACTCCCTTGGACTCTAAAGTCCTACAATGTTTTGCCAGTGACAATGCTATGTTAATTGATGACAATAAAGCATCAGGATACACAGAGGATGTTTGGAAGAGCAGTTCCTTAAGGGCTAATAATTTGTTTCCAAGTCTTTAAGAATAAGATACTAAATCTACATTCACCTGTTAAATAAACAGCTTGAGTTTAGAAAATCTTCCTCATCCTCATTGATTCAAGCTGGCTGTGCAAGGGGAGAACTGTCAGACACAGGACTTAGGAAGAGCATTTAGGAGTGTGCCTCAAAAGGCACAGGGAGAGGTGGCCAATACCACAAACCATATCTGGCTCTGTAGGATTTAAAGTAGTCAATGCAACTAGTAACCAGACAGGTCACTGTGGTTAATCTACTCAGAAATTCCTGCAGAAAGGTGAGAGCCAAGAAGAATGCCAAGCTGCCACCCTCTAAACATTGCCAAAAAGAAAAACTTTTTATGGGTGAAATCAAAATCTTGAAAGGAAATCTGTAAAGTCAGCTTTGATCACAAATAGTTTCTCACCCCAGTACCTCTCTGAACTCCACAATTCATTGCATTTGGTCATACAACGGTAAACGTATTTTAACTGGAACCAGAGTTATCAACTCCTGGTCTCCTGCATATGCCCACAAATAGTTCCATTGAATTCACATAAAATCAACAGCAATCAAGCATGCAAATGACAAAAGGATCAAGATTTTGTTTTCAGTCTTTTCAAAATAAAAACAAAATGTCAGTGGTCTCACGTTTAGGTTCCTTTTTAAAAAAAAAAAATCCTTAAAAAAAATTCTGTAATTCTTCTGCAAAATTCCTAGAGTATAATAGCCCATGTATAGCTGGCTAATGCCTAGACTTTGAACATGTACATTACTTGTACTAATTAGGTGAGTTTATGAAAGAATTCTTTGTTTTGCACATTGGATAATACGATTCTGAGCTGTATTTACTCTTGTTACCACTGGGTTGGATGAGTGACGTACTTCTTGCAGCTGTAAAAGGTTTTCTTTATACCAGCTTTGCAATGAATTTAGAGTGAATGCTGAAATCTGTTATTACTTTTGTATTTATGATAGGGTGAATAATAAACTTACTGATTTCATTTAATGGGAGCCTTTTCCTACCTGTGATTTTCCTCAAAATGTTTTATTTGCAACCTGAAAGGATATCCTTGCACGTCAGAGAGGTGCATCTGAAGATACTGTTATCACAGTATGTCATACAGTTCCCTGGTACAGCTTGCTAAAGATGATGGCTGAGATTAAATACAAACCCACTTGGCAAAGGGCAGATGGCAAACAATTGCATCTGACCTTTGTCAAAGAATGCTCATTCACAACTGCCTCTCATCACATCCTCCTACATCTTTCCTGAGGGACCAAAGAAAAGCACTGGCATGTTCTGTGCAACACGGACTGTGAACTGCTGCCCTGCCTACTAACACGGTGTGATCGCTGCTGTCAGCCCAGGTCCTGACAGCTACTGCTCCCTGACAAAACTTGTAATAATAACCACATGCCACACTTCCAACTTTTACCTAAACTCTTTGCTCCAGAGCCTTTTTAACATGATTTGTAGTAGCAGCACACAAGTGCTAATAAAGTACAAGTCGGAAAAATGGCACTTCATTTAACTGCATAAGATTTACAACAATATTTTCTATTTGACTCAAAGTTGGACTCAGATCTGAGCAGTTAGCCAGATGAACTGGGTGGTTAACTCTAAGATTTTAAGATTAGTTATTTCTTATTTATTTCCAGCAACCAGTGAATACCTTTAAACCTCAGCACACAGCTCATGGTTATCCGCTCTCTCAACAAACATATTTCGGACTGGAAAGTCAAGTAACTGAAACAGCCTCTTAATATTAACCTTTAACAATAATTTTTCTTTATCAATTATTTTTTCTTGCCATAAGTAAATACATTGCAAGCAGTGCTAGTTCATGAGGATGCAAATATCGGTGTCGCAGATAACATGACTAGTACAGGTGTGTTAAGGGCACCAGTGGCTGTATTGTCGTTTGCTTCACTGCCAGTTTCCTTGGTTGAGGTGAAGTAACCTTAAATGCAATTATTTCCTCTTTTTAAGCACTTTTAAAAAACTTGAGTGAGCTTGGTTTGAATGTAAATACTTTTTCTTTTCTTTTTTCAGTGTATCACTAGAGAAATGTAATTTTGAAATATATTAGAACCAAAGCTGAAATACAGAAACCACAATCACACACTACACAAGAGGGAAGGGCAATTCTTGTTTCTTTTCCTCCAACCCAGTATATGAAACAGTGGTGTCCTGAGACTCTCTTGACCACTGTCAAGAGAGATTTTGAAAGTAACTGCTTGAAAAAAAAGCTTTTTTTACATAAACTAAACAATCCAAAGGAATCTTGCGCAATATATAAACTGAAAGGACATATAGAAAGCTCTATGTCATTTAGTCAGGAAAATGAAGTTGGAAGATCAGACAGCTCACGCCCATGTGTAGCCCTCCTGGGGTTGCTTTGTAGAAAATCCACAGCCTGTCTAACCTGCAGATATGACACCGAAGCCAGGCAATCTCCTAGATGCCTTTAGCAGCCACAGGACATGTTACACAGCAGGTTTGCAGGAAGGGTGCAACAAAGATGGTGAAGGGCCTTGAGGGGAAGCTGTAAGAGGAGCAGCTGAGGGCACTTGGTCTGTTCAGCTGGAGAAGAGGAGACTGAGGGGAGACCTCACTGCAGTTACAACTTCCTCAGGAGGGGCAGAGGAGGGGCAGGCACTGAGCTCTGCCCTGTGGTGACCAGTGACAGGACTTGAGGGAATGGCCTGAAGTCACACCAGGGGAGGTTTAGGTTGGACATTAGTAAAAAGTTCTTGACCCAGAGGGTGGTTGGGCACTGGAACTCCCCAGAGAAGTGATCACAGCACCAAGGCTGACAGAGTTCAAGAAGCGTCTGGACAATGCTCTCAGGCACATGGTGTAATTCATGGGAGTGGTCCTGTGCAGGGCCAGGAGTCGGACTCAATGATCCTTGTGGGTCCCTTCCAACTCAGCATATTCTGTGATTCTGTGACTGCTGGATGACATCAGTTCACCTTGCCACCTCCTGCCAGACGAGACTGTCATAGTACCTACTTAAAGACCCCATCTTACATATTTGTAAGCTCAGGTGAAGGACATTCCTTCTGACTTCATCCATTTAACTGAGCAAGGATGCCTTCTCAGGACCAAATCCTAAAAGTAAGTCATTGTAAAGAATACAAGATATGTGACAAAACAGCGTAGGGGTTCCTCTTTCTATTATCACGGACTCCAGCAACCAGAGACTGACAGCTGAATAATTTGTGTGGAATTAGTACCTTTCTCATCACATCGTCAAAGCTGCTGCCAGTCTCATCGCAGACTCCTGAGTCTTTGTCTCTTATAAAGAGTGTGCTTGATAGCAGCTTGTTACCTCCCCCTGAACTCACTCCTTATTTAGTCTTCATTTCCAGGATTTGGCCTCATGGCTTTTTACTGACTCCAGGCAAACCGCAGTTTGCCAATCTGGAATTTCTTCCCTTTCCTGCATGTTTTATAGCCCCTGTTCTCCCACGAGGTAGATAAGAACTATTCTCAGAGGAATGGACAGTGCCTATCCATGGCTATATTGAGAAAAGAGCATCCTGAACCATATAATGTTGGACTTGGAGAAATTATAAGCTTTTAAAATTTAATGTGAGAATCAGTTGTTTATATAATGTCATACAGAAGCAGAGCAGTCTGCCCAAAAGGTAGTGTGTATTTTATAGCCTGTTGGGTTTCAAAAGCTAGGGTTAATTTTAAGAGTTACTGGGACTCCTCACATGCTAAAGTACTTTGCTGAACTGTGACAAGATGAAAGGAGGTGAAAGTAATGAGCAGCTTGAGGGTGTATATTTGTTTTAGTCAGAGGAGCTTTATCATTGACTTTAATGGTGCCAGGCCTGTATACCCAAAATTAAACAGTGAGTTAGGTATTTGCATACATTATAGGCTAATAAGCCAGTTTAGAAGTATAATTGTATGAAGGAAGCATACACAGTACCATAGCACCACCAGACTAATTGGTACATCTTTAGCAGATTAGGATGGTTTCCTTTATCATTTTACATCTGTTTCTGCTTTAGCAGAGATCTGTATGCCTTACACTAGTCTGATAAGCTTAATTTTAGGTATATTGTTTTCAGCTGTACCAACAGCTGAACTGACAATCAGTAAACTGAAAGCATGTTTTTTTGTTTGGTTTTTTCTTTCTTTCTTTTTCTTTCGTTTTATTCATTCCTTTAATTTACTTACTTATACCTATTTTACAGCTTTGTTCAAATTTGTATCTGTGGCAAGTTTACAGCACACCCTGCTTAACTTGGTAAAGCCAGACTGTTCTCTCATACGTAGTAAAGCTTTCCACATTATGCATGTTGTGTTTTATTTCACTGTTTGGAGGACCTTTTATGAAATCAGCAGCTAGACGGAAGGAAATCATTTGCATACTTGGCTCCATACACCTGGAATTCCTTAATTTTAGGGATTAACAAAATGAGTCTAATAAAAAGCATAGGGCCTTGTTAATCAGCTCTGTAAACTCCCTTCATTAGCTGTTACTTGCTGCCAACATGAGTGCACATTTCAGGAAATTTACATTGTGCAGGTCAGTTATTACTATTTTATGAACTGATTTCTAATTTTATGTGACACAGTTTGTGTTTTTAGTGTTCCTGAAAGTTAAATAACATATTTTTTTTAAGTCTTGGATAGTGTGTGCCCTTGTGCAGCCTCATTCATGACCCTTTCCATACATTGGGACCACAATAACATCAGTTTACTGAAACTGACAGTACAATATAGTGTCATTAATATAAACACGTGCTTTGTATTGGAGTTGATGTGGAAAACTTTCCTTCAGACTATAAAGTATGGGTTATAAACACCTGTAGTTTTGTCATCGTTTGTTCATTTTTTCAAACCAAAGCAGGAAAATATTTCTAAACTTATTATGAAAGCCAGTAATCATAATCACTTTCTCTTACTATATCCTACTGGAGTGAGTACAGCTCATGTTTTCATTGTAGTTACTGCTTGTTCACACACTGAAGACCTGATCTGAGTCCTGCAGAAGCATTTGGAGACATTTTCCCCAACTGATTTCAGTTGGCTTCCATCAGGCCCTTGATTTCAAGGAATATTTGGAAATCTGCTATTTACTTTACTAATAAAACAATGAGAATCTTAAGTACATTGGTGCTATGCTTGCAGTGATAAAATTTCTCCTTCCCTCTTCTCAATTCTTTTTTCCGCAAAAATAAGATTTTTGGGGGTTTTACCACTTGAATTTGATGCCTACCCTTCAAGGTTGGAAATCTCCTGTTCCAGTTATGTAGCAGCTATAAAGCACAAGTGTTTAGATACATTAACTTCTTCCTGCCTACTGGATTATATTTGGACTTTGAACATCCACTATCCCCACAGGCTGACTTAACAAATTTGACTTGACATCAAGTTAATGTGCCTTCATTTTAGAGCAAAGCAAGTTTAACCAGTGAGGAAAAACTGCCCATCTCCATGGTGCAAGTGAGCACGTCTCTCCTCATCCTGAGGATCCAACACCTTACAAAGAAGTTAATTGTGGAGACTGAACTAAAGGAAAATGTGATTTGTGACTAGGATGTACTCATCTCCTGACCAACCTCCTACCATCTTGCCATTTTTTTAACATTTTATCACAACAAGCATACAAAAAGTAGCTGAAATAACTTCAAGTGGAATAGAATTATCTGCGATTACTAAACATTGCCAAAATGCAAAAAAAAAAAAAAAAAAAAAAAAGAGAAAACCCCCCAACCTTTAAATGCTTAAAGTCTTAGCAGTGGTAAGATTCTGATGGATATTCTGAGAGTAAACGAAGGGACTAACTTCAAATAAATTATTCATTGTGAATTATTCAATTCACTCCAACACTGTTACCTCACAGCGGTGTCCTGACAATTAATACATACAAAGTAATGCAAGAGATGGGATGTATAATTAAAACACTAAATATCATTGTTATATTCAAAAATAGTTTTTCATGCATATGTAAAAAAATCCAGGCAGACAATTTTTCAGAAATTGAGAGTCATGATAATTTCACACCTGTTTGGAGAACTGCCAGAGTACATTGATAGACCTTTCTTTCCTAGAAAAATAAGCGTCAGTTCTTGTGGATTTAAGTTAAAGTACTGTGCTAGGTATACCAATAATAAGGTTCTCTCATATGTTGGCTCTGTATTAGATGGCTATATCACAACAAGTTTATTATCATTTTTGCTTTCCCCCCCCCCCCCCCCTTTTGTGTCATTTTAGGTTTATCTGATCTCCCTTAGGTAGCTTCTCAAGAAGTGTTAGGGAAAAATCTTGAAAATTTTTTGCAAATTTTTGGTAATGCAGAAGAGAGCAATGACTTTTCCAGAAGTAATATCAGTTATTTGAGGGTGTTTCTCCCTTCTGGGAATAAACTTTTAAAAAAATATTAACCTTTTTTTCTCTTTTTCAAGAGGACAGAATATTTTTTAGAAACTAAAGGGAAGCTTTTTGAACTCTGTAGTTAATACTAAGAATACTATGTCATATTTCTTATGGCTGGAGCTTTGATAAGCTGACTCTGTTGACTTTTTGTATGTATTTATACATTCTATTTAAAAAATAATAAAAATCAGAATAAAATTACTAAAGCCTAAAGCAATTTAGATACATGCAAACACATACAGGAATAAGAAAATGTTGCCATCTCAGATAAAAAGTAGAGGATTTTCAGAAGCCAACAAGATCCTAACTCTGTGTGACTAAAATTCATTCATACTTGAACTAGAGTACACACTACAGAGAAGAAATAGCTCTTAGAAATCCCTGGCAACTGAAGACACACTGTATAGTAGCTGACCCTGTGAAACGGCTCCAAAACTACTATCTAACTCTTTTTTTTTTCTTTTTTAATGTATCTAAACTAATGGAGTTAGTATTTTTGAGCTACTCAGTGAGATGAATAAACTGCTTTATGCTGCCACAAAGCAAACTAGCAACTCTACATCTGGCCTGACCCTAAGGGCATAGTGATTTTTAAAATACTGATAGTATCCATGCAGGACTGAAGAAAGAAGCCTGAACTGTTCCTCATGTGTCCTTGTGTTAAGCTGGTGGTCATATTAACAATCAGGAGCAGAATGAAGCTCTGCTTCATAGTCTTTCCTTCATTTATTCTCACTTTTCTCCTCTAGAGAACTGTAGAGATATCCAAACTCTCTAGAGGTCAAGAGAGGATACAAAAGTGGACAGGCTATTTTCAACTGTTTGTCACCTTAATTGTGACTGGAGAAAATGACACGAAACAAGACCAGGATCCAAACCCTCCTTCCCCTTCACAGAGGCTGTGATCACACACTATCCACCCATTTCCATTTTTCCAAATATTTTGTTCCAAATGACAAGGCTTATAACAATATTGGGAAAGGCTGGGGAATTTTCAAAAGCATCTTTAGACACTCCCTTACTTTGCACATCTATTAACCAGACTTATCACGAAAAAATACTTCATACTTCCCTTCTGGGTACATGTTCTATATCTTCATGAATCTCAACTTCACCCTTAGCTTCCCCTGAGGACAAGTGCAACAATAAAGGATAAGGAAAAAAGTTAAGAAAGTAAGGAAGGAAAACAGTTCCCAAGTTGATAGTCACAGCCCCTGGGGTATGAGCTGAAGCAGAGGGAGCAGATAGCACAGTGCTGCTTGTCAGCCTGCTGCTGCTGCAGCTTTGTCTGGTGTCATTGGGTTGCTGTCCAGCTACGAAAAAAATGCTGCCTAAAGAAGAGCATATTGCCAATGCTGGCTGCCAACCTTAGAGCTAGTGATAATCCAAACAGCACAAAGTGCCCATTATCAGTTCCTTCTCTGAACAGCCCATTAAAAACAGCTGTGCAGATAAAAGAACTGGAGAACTTTGTAGCAGAAATTAAGCAGAGAGAGAATGTGGTGATTGGAGCCAGCCACTGCCATTTAATTTCTGTGAAAGAAGAGTGGGGAAAAAAAAGGAAAAAGAAAAAAAGGATAAGACTCCAAGTTATGAATGGGAAAGGAAAGTTGTATGCCTGCCTAAAGCACAGAAAACCATTGTGGAGGAGGATTTCCGAAGACAGGAGGTCTTCATTAAGATTTAGGGGCTAATCCTAGAGAGTCTCATTGCTCTGAGCAGGCAGCACAGATGCCAACACCTGAATGACAGCACACAAATGCAGATACTATCATCTCCACACACACACACACACATTCCCACAGAGGCACCCACGCACAGCATTCCCCAGAGCAAAAGTCTCTGCTCTGTTGCAGCAGAATCACTGGGGAATGAACTAAAATCCCTTCTGCAGCCGGAAAACGATTCACAGAAAGTTACATAAAACTTCGGGTACTCTGTTTATCAAGCTGTGCCTTCAAAGCAATACGAGGAAATATTGGCAACTACGTGCTTTGGAGCCCCTGGATTGTTTTATGTCTCAGCCCAGCCATAAACAAACGCAGTTTGCTCCGTGCGAGCCTCAGTTTCGCAGACAATAGAGCTCCCCCTCCTCCCTCACTGAAAGTGCATTCAAATAATTTCAAAATAATTTACGAGGGTTGCTCTGCGAGACCATGTCCTCTAGCACAGCCTGTCGGAGAGACACAGAGGCATCGCAGGCTCGCCCAGGCAGCCTCTCCTGTCCTTTACTCAAAGCCCAAATCATCACTTTCCCTGGAAGTTTTTTTTGCCTGGACATAGCAAAGATGAAGGGCAGCTGTAACTGGGGACTGAGCTTCTCAAACATGTACAGTTTGGTGGGGAGAAGGGGCTGCTGCTGGAGAAAACTTAATTTTGATGATATACTGATGGCATAAAGAGTCTCTGAACTCATTTTAAATACAATGGTCATTTTGGACTCTGTACCAATGAGTACAAGTACTCATTGTTGGTAAGTAATAGAAGCAAAGGAATATTTTGTATTATTTTTTCTGAATTCTCAAAATTTTTTTTGCAGTCTTTTTTTTTTCCTGAAGTATAGGCAACCCTTTTAAAATGAAAAAGATATTTCTTGTTCTACCAATAAAATTGTAAAAAAGGAAGGGTTCTTTGACAGTTGCGACTACCCTCATTTCAAATGTATCTGGATTTGCTCACAATTTTATAGTTGTGTATGACCAACCTGTTTTACTTCAATTCTATATGCAATTATATGAAGAGAAGGTCTATGTAAAATCTGCTGAACTAACCACTTAACATTAGTGGTTAGAAAGTTAGAAATCACTTAATCTTCTACTCCAGACTTCTGCAGAGATTTTTCATATTAATAATATATTGGAATTTCCCCAAATTCTTTGAAAAACCTATCCAGTTCTTCATGATGTGCCTGAACTGAAGGAGAGCTGGAATGAGGTGGCTCACAGAAGACCTTATGTGTATTTTTTGCAGAAGAGCAAGTTACTGCATCCCTCACTGTGTTTAGAACTGAATGTAAAGCTCCTCTTTGATTTAGTTTTCCAACAAAAACAAAGAGAAATGAAGAGAATTTAAGGGAAAAAGGAGGAAGAAGTGAATAATAATAAATAATCAAATCCATCTGTTTCAGAGGGGAGACAGGGGAGAAAGAATCGAGACTACAGTTCTTCCAACTGACATAAGTTGGTGTGTAAGTATTTTGAGCATTAAGGTGCCCTGGTGATGTGTGGTAATTGTATACATAGACACTGAAGCATTTTTTTCTTCTCACATCAGCCTTCTCCATTTTAACCAGATCTAAAACATGCACCATCAGGAACTATTGCTTTCTCCATTTTTCAAAGAGCTAATAGATACTAATCATTGACCTCAGACTTGTCATACATCACTAGAAGGATGTTCTCCATAAACAACATGCTGGAGGTCATGTCAATGTCCACTTCCACCTCCTTTGATTTCTGCCCATCTGCAGCTTGCAGGCCAAATAAATCTCGTTAAACAGCATGTGCACAACTCTCTTAAACATTCCAGAGAACAAAGACAAAAGAAACAGTAATGGCCACTGTTATATAAAGCTGCAGCAGTAGCAAAAAAAGTCTACGGGTAGCTTGAGTTTCATAAGCACTGAAAACATAATCTATCACCAGGCCGTGTGCACACTGCATGTGACTACAGCTGGGGCACAGTCAGGCAATTTCTGATTTGATTTGTGGCTCAGTGCTCTTCCATGGTCTCCTCCATCCAGCTTTCCCTTTTCACATCCCCTTTCCCACCCTCAGCAGCCCACTCCTGTCTCTTGTGCCGCTCTTAGTGCCTTTACAAACAGATTCTACTGATACGCTTTCTAAAGTAAAGTGTATGGAAAAAAAATATTATCTTTAAGCCTAGGAAAACAAGTCAGATCAGCAAAGGTAGCAGAGTGAATAGAAGCAAAACAGGGAACTGTAACACCAGGAAAAGGGAGAAGGATGTAGAAGCTGGACCACTCTATTTGACAGCAACCACCTGTCTGCACCACGTGTTGTCTGCACGTGTAGCTATCATTCCATTACAGCCTGGTCACACAGCTGATTTTTATGCCTGGAAAAGGTAGAGCATGGACAGATACACACTTCCCAAGAGATTGAGACACTCACAGGATCCACCAAAATTCACAGCAGTCTCAAAATCCTTCTTCTTTTAATAAGTTTAGGATTAGAATAAGCAGAGGAAAGAGGCAATATACCAAGGTGTCAGTGAATATGCACTGGCTCATTAGGGATATGCTTGAACCAAATGGAGGTAAAGAAATAGAACCCCAGTAGCTCTGGTTTTCAGTTTTAAAATTGTAAAGCTATTTTGTTTAGTTTAGTATTTTGCATTATTCTACTACCAAAATTTGCATCCCTCTAAAACTGTTCTGCTTTGTTTTATCTTGAGTTAATGGCAATGGAAAATTGCCACATACAACAGCGTTCCAATGATAAATTAATATTCATATTGCAAACGTGCATCCAATTTTTCCTAGCTTTATCTTCTAGCTATTTGCCTTCTTACCCCTTCTCTTTATTAAAGTAGCCCTTCTGAATGTGAAATCTTCTCCCTAAGAAGATAATTATAAACCCTGATCAAGTCACTAGCTAACCTTTTCTTCAATAAGCAAAATAGACTTAGTTTCTCATGTAACACTGGTGTTCCAGATCTTGATTCATCCCTTTGGCTCTTCTCTCAAGTGTCTCCAATTTTACTATGCTCTTCTCAGAAATTTTTGAAGTATCTTTTTGTCAGCTTTCAAGCAGTGAACTTCAGCTCATGCTCAGCTGCTGCAGTCACTTCTTTCTTGCCTTCAGCTTGTATAAAATTACAACTACTCCATCCTTAGATAGTCTTTTAAAAAGTTTTAAAAGTCCTCCTTCACATGAATTCCAACAGCTCGTCATTTGCATTAATTTTTAAAAATCTTGGAGTTCAGCCATCCCATCACAACACTTGGGAGATTTAAACTGAAAGCTCTCAGTCTGCTTTAATAAATTTCTGAGAACTTATAGGCTGTTTCCCAAATTAAACTACCCATGTTAAGTGGCAGTGCCTGCTTCCACACTGCTGCTTTCCTGAACAGTCTTCCTTCGGAATCATAGCTGAGACTTTGCTCACAAGTTTTAATTCTGTCAATGCTACAAATTACTAAGGCTGTTTACTTTCAGATGTAAAATTGATTGAAAACACTGGGTTTTAATTTCTTTTGCCTCACTTTTGATGACTTATGGAGACACCATCTAATAAAATGGAATATAATTAATGATTTACAGCTTTCTAAACTACACTGCATTCGTGTGAGATGTTGTAGGGAATCTGAACACAAGAGTTATATTCAGAAAAGGTTCCATCTGGCAAGAGTTGCATCTGTCCCTGCTCATTGTAAAGGACTGGAAATAGTAACATTTGTATACGAAATTATTTCATATGAAGGACTATGGTAGCAAAAAAATGGATGCACAATACTATGAAACAAAAAGAAAATGGAAATATATTTGTGGATTAAAAAAAACCAACAAACAAAAACCAACAAAACCCAAACAAAAACCAACAAAACATACAACAACAAACAAACTTGTTTATTTTCTATGGAAGAATAAAACTTATTTTCCTTGTAAAGCTACGACCATATGCCAGGCCTCTAGGGTACAATGTGAGTAAAGGCTAATGCCTTCTGGTTTTGCTCTATTCCATCTTTATTCTGAAATATGCAGTCAAGACCTCCCTCCCATTGTTCTCCTTCTGTTGCATGTAACTTCCACTTCTCAGTTTTGTATGAGCAAAAGAATCATTTAAATATATATACCACCAATTCTGGGTAGTCCTTTCAAAAGGTGCTCTGTTCTTCTGCATGAGAGAAGAGCACTCTAAGGTGCTTTCTATGAACTAAACAACCCATTCAGTTAATTGATTTATTTCTGTCCTTATGAAGAGCTGTCATGATGAGGCATTTTAACATGGTTTTCACTACTCAGATTTAAACAAACCAGGCCACTGCTACCAGTGCCCTCCAGAGCCCCTGGAACAGTCACCAACCGAGAGCCTGACGCTAAAGGCTCACCACCAAACCATCGTTCCTGCTCAAAGCAGCAGCAGAAGAAGCACCCTGGTCTAAATTTCAACTTTCAAAGAGCTTAACTTTGACAAAGTACGATGAAAACTTTGAAGAAGTGTGACAAAACCCATTCTTTGCATTTTTTTCTAACCATTTGCAAACAGAGCCAGCTGTCAGCGAGGCCAGGGCAGAGCCATGTGCTGAAGCCCAGGATCTGTCAGATCCCGTCAATGCTGCTTGGAGCTCTGGATGAGGGAGGCAGCTGCACTCTGCCAAGGGCAGAGCTCCACACTGGCATTTACATTTCAGTCCCTCCTAGTTCAGGGAGCACCAACAGGTTCCCAGTGCTCTAGGTCAATGCTAAACAAATGTGGAATTTGTAAATATATTCTTCAAAGCTAACTTTGGGAATATTTGAGCTGACATCCTCTTACTGCATCAGTATTAGTGAGGACAGAAAATGGCACCAAATAAACACTCAGGGGAGACTTTGCCACATTGTTAATGCTCTGCCATTAATTGTGATGTTTAGCTCGACAATCAACCTTCTGTTTGGTAATGGTTGTCTTTGAAGGTTGCTCTTAGTCTTTGAAAATGCTAATTGTCAAGCCAACGTTTACAGAGGAAGTTGTAAAATGAGAGGTTATTATCTACTGCTCTTGCTCTGATGATAGAAGGAGGCCTCACAGAATAGTTTTTCTATTAAAAGCTTCATAGATCTTTGAGGATGGTGGCAAGTACAAACAGATTAAAGAGCTAGTCCGAAAAAGAGCATGCAATGGACAAGCACAGCAGAGGCTCTGCAGCCTGCACTCCATCTAGCTGGGAAGATGTGCACTCTTGATTTCAAATGATGGAGAACCAGCATTTGAAAACACCACTTTAAATTGTCTAGTGGTTAATTAATCTTAATGTTAGGTTTGTATATTATTTTTGATTCAAGTTTCTTAAACACACAGACTTCTTTAGGCACTGTCACTTGGCTAAAGGATGTCTTTATCATTTGTTTCCTTCTCCCTTCCATGATTAAATTGTCCATTTTTAGCACTCTAGAGGGGATTTAAATACACTGAATTCCTTAAATCTCACTGTAGATTTGTTTTCAAGATCTTGAATTAATTTTTATGGTCTTTTCTGAGTTTTTTTCTTTTTTTAATAGAAAATAAAACTAATATTAAAAAAATAGGTTTTATTAATACTTTGTGTATAGGTAATATTATTTCTTTCTTATAGCCCAAGAACCGGTTTTGTTTTCATGCTCTTCTGGATGTTTACATCAAATCTTTTCCAAGACCCTTTAAATAACCCAGCAAGTACCTATTTTCATTGTGTGATTTCTTCAGTTAGGAAGGTGTAATTGTGGCACTGAATCTTGCAGGGCTGCTGTGTACAGAGAATAAACAGCAGTTGTCACAGCAGCTACAGTCAAGGCAGCTCTGACTCTTGCATGCAGCCCAGCTTGTGCTTACTGCTAATAATTTCCTTATCATTTGCTGTCATCAAGACACACAGTGTATTTAATACATATAATATAATACAATACCTAGTTAGCTGTGATCAACTGCAGCAACACAGAAACTCTAAACTGAGCACGTGAAGGGGAATCAATCCATGCCAAGGTTGAATTTAGGTAAGCAGACCCAAAGTTTGTGGGGAAAACAATTAGATCCTTAGTTTGGCAAGCAGAAAGCCAGTGCTAACAGAATCTGCAAATATATGGCTCAGAGGCTCAGTTTTATCTATACATGTCTCAGTACACAATACTGTGATTGTAGATGTGGTTGTAACAAGTATCCATGAAAAGGCACAACAGCATACATGAACACAGCCCAAAGAAAGAAAATGTCCCTTCAAGTGTAAAGAGCAAAGTAAAAAAGCAAAAGTGTTGAGGATGGAGATGTATTGGCAGAAGGAAAAGCAGGAAGATTTTAGTGGGAATTTAGCAGAAAAGGAGATAGTCAATTTTCTCTAAACTTGCTCTCCAGTTCGGAGATACTAAAGTGTACAGCAAAGCAGCCACTCTGTGAGAAATTAGAGAGCTTTGCTTGAGGACTGACAGCGTGAATTCTTATTTTGTCCTTTCCTATCAAAGGTGGAACTTAAGTCACAGTTACGTGATTTATCGGGTGTGCAGAGGAGAGGGCTAGGCCTGGTGTCACTAGCTTTCATTTACATAAGGTGCTAATTCAAAAAAGTCACAGGTTTTCAGCACATTTCCCTCTCTGGAATGTTTTTAGTGCCTCAGTCGAGCTGTAATTGCGGCGAGCTTAGGTGTGCTATGTCCACTCCTGGTTTTCCACCATCCCTACAGCACGGGTCCCATTTGTTTAGCTGTGTTTTGATCTCCTAATTCACACCCCAGTGTGCAACGTCCCCGCCACTGAAAAATTCCTACCCTCTTCTCTCTGGCTCCTAGGAGGTGCCAAAGCAAACAGTTAAGAGATCACACCACAAACTTCTGTTAATGTTCCAGGAAAAGAGATCCAGCAGTTCCTGCAGGCCTTGAGGAAGGTGGTGGTGCAAACATGAGGATGCTAAAAGGATTAGCAGGGTGTGTTTGTACCACCTTTCTGAAGACAAGGGGCTAAGAGAAGTTACAAAGAGGACTACAGAGTGAAAACCAGTGAACTTATGTATTAAAATGAAATTTTAGATCAATACCAATCACATATGGGAAGCATTTTTATATCTATACGTATTTAATTCTTAGTGGTAGCTTTAACTTACATTAAGGATATACATTAAGAATATACTTTAAGGATTAAAGATCTATCCACAAACAAAAAATGCAGCAAAACTCCCATTGAGTTCAGTGGTCTGAGACTGAGACCCATAACAAGGCTTTTAGACAACACAGAGGAAAATGCATGAAAGCTACTAAATGTCTGTGTTATACATGCTATGCTCTCTTTGCATTGCACATTAAGGGTGTATGATACTAAATATATACAGAAATCACATTCTCAAAGTGAAGAAATACTTAATCATTTAAGCACAGGATTTCTTAACAGATTCCTCAATTTCACCTCTTTGAATTTTACACTGAATTTTGTCAGTTTATAAATTTACACTAGAGCATGCCAAAAGGAGGGAAAAAGAAAACAAAAAAAATCTCAGATCTTAAAGGCATTTTACCACAGAGACACTGAAAAATAAAGACCATTAGCAAAAAAGTATAATTAAATTAAAATGCCAGCTTTCTAAAGAAGCTCAGTAAATGGGAAATATATCAAACTGTGATAATACAAATGGGCTATTTCTCAAGGTGTGAGAAAGTCAATGGAATAAACTCTGATAATTTGCTGACTTTTTATGTACAAGGCAGAGTAATGACTTAAAAGTAAATTGCACAATAGCAAACACAGCAATATATTATGCACCACAGTTACTCTTTGTATTAACATCAGTATTTTACGTATTATGCCATAAGCAAATATTAAATATTAAAAAAATGGGGGGGACGTAACTGATGTGGTAATGTGGTCTGAGGCCAGCAAAAAAATGCTGGACTTTCTCATAATTACATAATTTTTAATTTTGTTGTCTGCTCTTTCCCAGGAATCACTTCGGCTCGGTTATTTTGAAGGCGCTTTAATTCCTATCCCCACACCGACGACAGCAGGGGCTTTTCCCTAAAATCAGTCTTCTCATAGGACTATAGCCTTTTTAGAATATTCAAAATTACTTTTGGCATGTAAGTTCGTTTTGCTAATTCCTCTTTTAGTGCGCAAATAACCTTTGAAAACCTGGCCGTAGGTGTTTATGTGTCAGGACAATATCAGAAATGACCCAGTTGCCCGGTGCCGTGTCAACACTCGGGGCCGGCGCGGCGGATCCTGCGGCTCTGCTGCCCTCTGCTGCAGTCCGGGCTCGGCGCTGGGACACTACCTGCTACACCCCTCCCTGGGGCACTCTGGAGGGATCTCTAACGCTTTAAATTAAATTCCCAACATAGACGTGAAGTCTGAACACCAAAATGCAGCGTTATTTGTCAGAGCAGTAAGAAGACGCTATTCTATTCACAGAAAAAATACTCAAATAAAATCCTTCCTTCTCTTTTGCTGTGAGTTAAACACAACCATTGTGGTGTCGTCCTACGCTGGGAGAGCTTGAAAAAACACATATCTGGCAAGAAATAGAATTTTTTTTTTTTTTAAACATGTGAGACTGGAGGATATAACTTGATTGAAGAAGTTGAAATAAGTATTTTTCTGGACGATTGTACTGTCTCCTGGGGATATAAACTGCTTTCTAGGGACACCTCACCCAGGACAATGTCAGAGGAGAGCAGTGGCAGCACAGCCAGAGGCATGTTGGAACACCAAAGCCTGCTGCCAAGCCAAGATGCTGCTCCCAGGGGCTCCCATACCCTTCAGGGCTGTTGGGTCACTGTGCTCCCTTTCTGAAATTCACTGGCCACCAAGGCAGAGAGAATGGCAGAAATTAATCATTGCAAATTACTTTATAAACTGAGTATTGATAGCTCAAAAAAGATATTTTTACTTTTTTTTTTCCATAAACCTGCTGTGCATTCTAATGAATTTCATTTTCATCACGTAGCACACTATTAAGCAAATAGACTTAAATCTTCCCACAAGTAAACTTGCATTCAAAACATTAAAAGAATCTAATTTGACCTTTACAGGACTAAAACTTAAGCAGTCAAATGCTTGCTTTCCACAATGCACTTTATATGTATTATCTACCAGATTTTTATCCTGATAGACCATAACAGCTCCTAAAGAGCCATTATAGATTATTGTGTAAATCCTTCTTTGTTCATGGACTATTGACCCAACAGTGCATTATGTCCCTAAAGAAGCCTTGATAGTCCATCATGTTAATCCAGCTGCAAGGTTAGTGCATGATGTACAGAAAATCTTTACATAATTCTCAATGAAATTAAATAAGAATTTTCCTGCACAGATAATTATGCTCCATAGTCTAATAATTCAATATCAGAGATAACATGGGGCGTACTCACATACAGAACATTAGATCATGCTATGGATTACACATCTGTGTGTTTCTTATTAAAAATAAATTTGGGCTGCGTAATGAAAATAGTTGAAAGTGGCTAAAGCTATTAGCTGAGCTTCAGAGCTAAGATAACTACGGAGAGTTTATTTTTTAAACACATAATTTCAATGAAGAATATGTTCAGATGTTAGTAAGCAATTAGAACAGAAAACATGTCTGGAAAAAACGAGAATCATACTTTTACTTCAGGTCTCAGCTATTTACAGTTTATGGCTACATGCAACAGTGTCCTCCGAACGGAAATGGTCCGTTGTGATGTAACCCGAACCACAAAACTTTTTAAAAATGTTCAGGGCTCTGAACTGCATGTAATGGACAGACAACTGACACTTGTTATCTTGTCACTCAGGGCAGATGCTCCGTGACGGATGGCTCTCAGGGGGCAGCAGGGCTGCAGAGGGGCACAGCCCGCCAGCAGCTGGGGCTCGGGCTGTCTCGAGCACCAGCCCAAATCTCTCCTTTGCATATACAGCCCAGCTAAGGCAGGATTTTTTGTTTTATGGTATAGTTGCCACAAAAATTAAACTCTTTAGCGATTTGCACTTCTCTTATTTATACGTGTGCTTATCCTTCTCACTGAAACTAACATTTGTAGCCTTAATTTCATTTCAGAATTATCCAGAAATAAAATAAAATCATTATCACAAATGAGCTGAAATCATGCTGCTATTCCCATCTTAATTCATTGCTTCATTACCCATTTCTCAGTCAAAATATGTTCTACTCAATAATTTTCAAATCTCAAAGGATTTTTTTTTTTTTTTGTGCAACACAGACACCACAGAAATCCTGATTTGCTGAATTCAAATAGACCTTTGCTGCAGACAGCTGTATTTGAGGTAAAATAAAATATCCAGATCAAAACACCTACCAGGTTGAGGGAGAGTTCCTCCCAAAACCAGTGTTTCTAAAAGAGTGATAACAATGCCAAATCACTGCATGAAAGAGCTTCCTGGCAGTGTATAACTGGATGTTTAATGGTTTTACAGTGATAATAGTTTCATAGAAAGTATGATCCCAGTATTCAGCTCTTGCTCCAAATGAAGACAAGAGTGTGAGAGAAGTTTTCACCCAGTAAGAATATGCTGATTATTAAGGAAAAGGAAGAAGACAGAGCTTGGAAGATGAGGAAGGGCTGTGATCCAATCCTTCTTCTCCATTCATAGCACCACCATCAGAGGACCCCATTTCCCAAGGGGACAGCATTCTCCATGTACCTCCCCATTGCTCCTATATCCCCACATACACTTGCCCCTCCAGGCAGTGCAATCCAAAAGCCATTAGCAAAGAGCAATCCAAGCACACAGGGTGTAACAGGGATCCTGAGCACTGGGGCACAGGGGGTTCCTTATAAATTCCACCCCTCTTCTCACAAGCCAAGAGCCACTTCTGCACCTCCTCATCATGGGGACAGCTTTATCCTGCGGACCCCACACTACAGTAACTGCAGATGAATCTGCAGGCCCTGTGTTTCACACCCTTTGGACCATCCACTCCACCAGCAGCACCAAAGGCAATGAGCCCCTGCCCCCATCACATGGACCCCACAGTAGCAAACAGTCCCTTTACCCTTACAGAGGCAGCACAGCACCTTACGTAAGACACAGGTATATTCTGCTTTACTGACTACAAAGCAGACCATTAATATTTTACAGATTTCTCATCCTCTCCGTTTGTGTAATTTATCAATGCCCAACAGGTCCTCTGCCAGCTATACATTAAAACTATTTTCAAAATATTTCATTGTCAGCCCATGGCACCTTCATTATTTATTAAGATAAGGGACATGATGAACAGGAACAGTAGGTAGCTTGTTTGCTCAAATGTACTTTATGAATCCTTTGAATGCACAGATCTGCTGGGAATATATAGCCCACAGGTACCAGAGAGTCATAGGCATGATTCATGCAAATAATAAAAATATTGTATACTTGATGCAGTACCAGCATCATCTACCTGGGAGGTTCTGCTCTTTGACATCTACAAGCTGGACCTTCAAACCCTGTGACTTTATTTCAGGTGTACATGCATATAAATCAGAAATTTAACTGTATTTAATATAGAGTCTATGTTATGGCTTTTTACAATATGATGAGTGAACAGTATGAATCCATAGTTCGTTCACTAGTAATTATTACTGTTTTAATGAGTGGTAACATTTCCCCTTATGCCCCACAAAAGAGTTCCTTTAATTTGCCATCCTCTTCTGCACAATTTCTTTTAAATTGCCTTTTTAAAGCAAAACCAAAACCCAAGCAACAAATACACCACAAAAACCAACACTGAAAGAACCGTGGTCACCTGATTACACTATCTCCTGTTAATTCAGAGAATTATAGCACTTTTTTATATTGACTAAAGAGACTCACAAAGTCCACAAATAAACAAAGAAATCGACACACAAATTCCCAGCAGAATTTTGAAGTGTGGTTGGAAAGCATCAGAAATGACATAGGTCACTCTCTCACCCACCTCACTCCCACAGTACTACTGAAACCCCATTCAGCAATTAGCTCAGAGAGGGCAACAGGGAAAAACAGCTTTCAGGAGACAAAACTGGACCTCTCCTTTTCAAGTGTGCTAGGATATTTGTTAGAATAGGAAATGCAAACACAGGCAAAGCAGCATCTGCAAGTACAGAAAGATCTCAGCATGTTCAGCCTTCCCAGCCCTTTGTGTCTCTCATCCAGACCTGGAACAGCAAACCAGCTGTGCAGATCTCGCACTGGGAAACAGTTTTGATCTCATACTAAATAGCAATATATTCAAAAAACCAAACTCAAACAAACAAACAACAACACCCCCCCCCCAAACATCACAAACCATCTTCCCCCTTCTGCAAGGGTTGGGGGTAGAGGGGTTATGGGTGTAGATGCAATCAAAAAGCCTTAGTGCATGTCCTTTGCCTGGTAAAGGCAAACTATTACACCAAGTTTTAGCTCAGACTGCAGCCCCAGGTACTCACTAACTGTTCAGCAGCCCTCCAGCCCCCTAAGTACAGAAGCCTTTTCACAGGGGACCCATCTTTAACTTGGAAGATGCCCAGGGTGGGTCTGGATGGACACAGCCACTCCACAGTTCCCCAGATAATAACACAGAGCAGCAGTTTGTAACAGCCCTTCTGGAAAATCAGCGCTGTCATTTCCTACTCATAGTTTTCTTCAACAGTTTTAATGTATTATTCTCTCATCAAACTTTGTCCCAGTTATGGTGAAAACCATTTTCTGTCCATGGATGACTTGTGAACTGTCAGCAGACAAACACTTTTTGCATATTTGATTCTTAAATTGCATAATCAATCATGCAGTATAATTTGTTTCCTTGTTGGACCAATATTATAAATTGTTCTACTACCCTTCTACATAAATATTGTTTTGTGGGGAAGCAACTTAACTAGAAATCCATATCTGGTAGGAGGAAGAAAATTGTATTTATAATCACCTCATAAGCAAAACTATACTGAATTTTTTGAATCAGAAACCTGATAAAATGGGCATTAACACAGTAGTGGTTTAAATCATATTACAATTTATTACTGATTCCTGTCATTATTCACCAGCTTTAAGCATCTGTATGCATAGAAAATCACCTCTTTCACAAGGTAAGGAAAGACTATCACATATACTTATTTTAATCAAGTCAGCTGGTATTTAATTTTGTATACATTTCAGTAAAAAGAAATTTAATTTTCTCTCACAAAGATAATTTTAATAGTAAAATGTAATCATATGACCATTACATATGACGTTCAATTTTGTGTTTAATAGAGTGTGTCAAATTGAAAATTGCAGTTTAAGACATAATCCTTCACAGAGCCTGTCACATACACAAATCTGCCATTTAATTTTTATTAAGTTATCCAATAATTTCTTAACAGACAGTTAAGCTCTAGAAGGGATCTCACAAAGTTAAAGGATAAAAGCTGAGTCTGCGTTTGTCAGAGCCTACATTCAGAAGAGCTCATTTCAACAGGGGAAAAAACAAATCTACAACCTGGAACATGATGATTTTGTGGTGATGAATATTAAATGGTTGCAAAATTTACCCTCAAAGGTGTAGAACGATTATTGCTCTTACATCACATTCAGCCTTGTAACTCCAGTAACTTTAACGTATTTTTTTCATTAATCCAAACAATTACTATGTACAAAATATTATAAGAAAAAATAGCTTGCAGATTTCAAAATTATCCACTGTGGAGGTCTTAGCAACTGAACACAAGATGGAATAAAATAAACACAGAACACACAAGAGATTTTCTAAGGAACAGCCAAGGGTACAGCTATTTTAAAGAAAGTTCAGCAACTACTTATGGTTTTCTGATTTGCTAGAAAAGCATGTGGAAATTAATTAAGATTTCAGTTCCATTCTCCTACAGTGCTTAGTTGGATTTACATGAGAGCAGGATTCTATATTTAGATTTTGAGGTCATTAGATTTTGTGAAATGTTTTAGGAAATTATTCTGCTAAATAAGGATGTAATAGTGACTGTGTACAGGAGAATTTAGCATGTTATCACCGTGTGCTCTTTTGCCAGTTTTTTGGTGTTGCTTTTGTCTGCTTCCATTCCTATATGCTTGCTTCTACAAAATTCAGATTTGCATGTTTATAAATTGTCCCCCATTGGATGGGTAAATGAAGACCAGGTTTCTGAGCCAGGTTCCCAGCTGGCACACATCAGGATGCCACTGGAGTCAACAGAAGTGCAATTACACTACACTTTAATACTCCCATCAATGTTTAGCCAACACAGAAACAACCCAAAGGTTCAGTACCAATGACCATATATTTTTATATGTGTGTGTGTATATATATATATATAACTTGGCATGCAAAGCAAAATCTCAAGAATAAATAAAAGAAAACAAAACCCACATTTTAAATTAATTTTACTAATTTCTATCTTGGCCTTTTAGACTAGCTGAAGTATGCACAGCACTAGGGCACAGAGGCAGGGAGAAGAGGAGGAAGTGGTGGCTTTTTTCCGCTGGTGATGAATGGAAGCCTGACTGCAGCAGTGATGTACACTATCTTGGTTGCTGCAGGGGTTAGATCACATTAGAAGAGGAATGTGCAATTGAACTGACAGAAGGCGAATGATTAGCACTGGACATCAGTCATTTGTTTCAGAGCTGCAGCACTGTAGGAAACTCTGGGCACTGCTACTCATCTGCAGGATTGTGCACTGGTCGATAGATCTGTTCTTAGATAACAGAACTGCCTGAGTGGATATAAAATCATGTGATTTTCTTTCCACTAGCAAGAATCACATTTAGAAACAAAGAGTCAGAGAATCTGAAAGTGTCAAGAAACCTGTATCAGCTTTTGGCCCAGTGCCTGACCACAAGTGCAGGATTATTCCTAGATCATCTTGTGGATTGCCCACCCCACCTGACCATATCCCCAAGGAAAATCACTTCAGACACTTTCCCACAGCTGATGTGTAACACTGTCAGAAGCTTCTTGTTGATAACCAACCAAAACTTTACCTTTTCAAGTATCTTCCTGTAACTTCTAGCCATACCCTCCCTTACTGAGCAATTCCTCTCCTGCCTAGGTGTTAACACTTCTCATATACTTGTAGATGGTTATCATACCCTCTCTATCACTGCTTGGCAAGCTCTACACTTCCAGCTTTTTTTATCTTTTATCTTCAAGTCAATTCCCCTAGTCTTCAGATTTTATGTCACCACTTAGATGCTAGGGAAAATCCAATTTGTTAATTTTGGGTATACTTGAAGGAAAGAGTAGAAAGGTATTTTTTTGCCTAATTTTCCACCTCATTTCTAAGCATGTTCTTATTTTGCCTTTATGAACTCTGGGTAAAACATTCAAACTGTATCTTAAGTGAGTTTTTCTTTTTCTCTATGAATTTTTCATCAGCAGATAAGTATGTAATTATGTACTTGGGTTTATAATTTGAATTTTTTTCAGTTTACATTAAAACATGGATGGATGGATGCAGTTTATCAGCATGAGTTATGTTCAACTGAAAGTATCCAATATTTGATATTATGCATTTTATCCATATACTTGGTCCCTTAGACACAGAATAACCTATACTTAAACAGAATACTGTATAGGCATAGAATTACTTCGTCTTCATTTTCATAAGGACAGAGTGTCAGAGACTGGAAAGAAATTGCTGGACTGAAGATGCTCATATGTCTTGTTTCTTAATGGGAGAATTAAAAAATTTACTCTTCATTTGTCAGCAGACTATTTTCTGTGAATCCTTGATTACATAGCAACCCTTTGGAAACTTCTATAACTGCGCATAAATAAAAGTAATTATAAAAAGAAGTATCTGGGGTTAAATTTAAGATGTAATGTTATCTGGAAATGTTGACAGGAAAACAGTGTAATTACAAAGCACAACATGGATATGTTTTGCTGTGGTTGTAGGTTAGCTTAGGTCTTGAATTCAACTTGCATAAAATGTGCATTGCTTCACAGTTGTGAGCATTGTGGGGATGCAAACCCCAAACTGCTGCACACTAAGCAGTGTTCTGCTTAGATGCTTTGATGACAATGTTAGAGCCATTAATATTACAGTAGCTGCCACAGAGAAAGGTCCTGAACTGTGAATCCTCAACAGGGCTCCCGCCAGCCGTTGGGATGCACAGGGTGCATGTGATGCTCTCGAGGTCTCCAAAGTCATTTTTCACCTGTCCACACAGCACCGTTCCAGAATCCATCAGCCAGGCCCTCTCAGGCAAAAGTGTGGCTGAGGTTCCTGCTCAGCCCTGCCAGCTGGGGCTCTGGGAAGGCTGCTGGGGAAAGGGCTCTGGCCAGGACCCAGCAGAGCTCTTCAACAGGTCTCCTGCTCCTGAACAGAGGTTTTGGGGACCTGTCTTGATGGGACACTCTCACACAAAAAGCAGCAAAAGTGGTAAGAGAGAAGCACATGCTTTTGGTGAGCACAGAGGCCAGAGATTTACAGTAATCTTGGAAGCAGCTCCCTTATTTTATTGAACTACATTGGAGAAGAGGAAGCCAACTTTTCATTTTATAATAAAGTTCAAATCTATCCCTCAACTTCTCATGCATGTTTCTGAAACAAGCTTTGTATGAATGTTCATGCAAGACAAGAGTTCACAAAACTAAACCTGAGAAATTCAGATTCAGTTTTTAATACCTTCAGATTGGAGGAGTCATTTGAAAAATCTATTTCTGATCACACGAATTGCCCTACTTAAGTATTTAATGGCAAAACATCTGGAAAACCTGATGAAATTCTGTTAAATTACTTGCACCAAGGTTATATTTAATATTTGAATATCAGGGTACTTTAAATTACTTCAGTATCCTCATAGACACTTGAGTACAAGAAGTAGATTGTTGAGTTGTTTTTAAACTCATTTTATATAACAAAAACAACTTTTCTTCATTTCTTCTTTTTCAGTCATTCCCCTGAAGAACAGTTTAACTGCCAAGCTCAAGTAAATTAAAATTCTATCTATTAGTCCCTGAAAAGACAAGGGTGCTTTCAAAGAATCCAATGGTTTGACAGACACACCAAGGCAGCTGTATTACAGAAGTCAACTTCACTAATGAAGATGGCTTATGGTTTAAGATAAAACAGCCAAGTAAAAAAATAATTCCTTCTAAGGTATTAAGTTATATCAATAAAAGAAATTTGATAGAATTTCAAGAGGTAACTGGCCACTTTTTTTAGAATAACATTAAGCTGCATTGTTTCTTCTCACACACTGGTATAAAGCAAGTCTGCTGCTGGACTATTACATATGAGTCTTGTTACAAAGAAAATTGTGATAAACACACTGCTTAGTAAATCTAGACAACTTTTACTATAAAACCAACAAAATGCAATGGACCAAACTTTTAAATCAATGAAGTAAATGCAACTTTTGTAGCATAGAAGCTTTTACACACAAGCAGTTCTGAAGTACTGGACTATTGTAATCTACCTTTAAATAGGTATTTTGAGATTTAAAGTAAAATAGCTTGCACCAGAGCAGAGTCAGTTTGGAGAGATCATTATAAAATCCCATTATCACTGCTACAAGTTGGACTATTTGTCATCACAGAAGAGATGACAAGCTCAGAAATACTACATTTGTTATTATCAGATGATAAATGATATTCCATTAAAGCTGCAATACATCATCTGCAAAGCTGCAAAGAAGATATCAAACCTATCAGTACTTGACTTATAATTTAATTTTCAAAAGCTGTCAACTAAAATTCCAAAGGCTAAGCATTTTCATTTTTAAAGTTCATCTTATTTATTTTCCTCATCTGTTAGTCTAATTTTTTTGATATGGCAAAAATAACTGATTATGTGCAAGGTATAATTCTTTTTCTCTTGATTAAGTAATACATCAGATGTCACTTATGTATTAAAAATATATGACAAATAATAAAGCAAAAGAGTGGTGATGAACACACCTTATTTGGATTTCTTATTTTTAAATGCAACTGTAAAGGATGGGTCAGCCTAAAAATATTTTGATTATGTTGCATTGCAACTAACACAAAATCTAGATTTTAAAATTTACAATTTGTATTTCGCAGACATAGAAAATTAAATATATCAATCTATTCAAGCTGGTAGTTGGCAAATATCGGTCTAGCATCTAAACAATTTTGACATTCTAAATTCCAGAAAAAAAAATATTTAAAAAAAATATTAAAAGGCAATTTTGGCTGGGCACTGCCCAGCTGGGGAGCAGCTCTGCTGAAGAGGCACTGGGCTGCCATGGAGTGGTTTGGGGGAGCTTGGCAGGAGCTGCACTGTCTCCGTCCTTGGGGGGTTACAAGCCCCAACTGCACTGAGCCCTGAGGAACCAGGTCTAAGCTACAGCAGACTCTGCTCAGAGCTAGAGGCTGGACCAGTGACTTCCTGAGGGCCCTCCCAACCTGTGCTGCCTCCTGACCCTATTAACACAGAAGTGCAGCAAATACAAAACAAGAAACAAGGCCTGTGTTGATCCTTACAAGTACCATTGCTCATGACTGATGCAAGTATTGACAGTGATACTGTAATTGGGGTATTCAATTTATTTTTATTTCAGTGTTACCGAGCTCTTCATATTTCTTAGAGTACTTCTAAAGTCCGGGTGCATCACAAACAAACTGAGTATTTTTACTGCTAGTTCAGCAGAGTGTACAATGAAAACATTTAAGCTCCTGCCATGCCAATTATTGCTATATGTCACTGCAAAGTGTGACTGAACAAGTCATTGTATCTTAGAATCTGCTTTTCAATTAATTAAAACCACTTTCTGAGTTCACAGAACCACAGAATATGCTGAGTTGGAAGGGACCCACAGGGATGACCGAGTCCAGCCCTCAGCCCTGCACAGAACCATCCCCAAGAGTCACACCACGGGCCTGAGGGTATCGTCCAAACACTCCTTGAGCTCTGTCAGGCTTGGTGCTGTGACCACTGCCCTGGGGAGCCTGTTCCAGCACCCAACCAACCTCTGGGGGAAGAACCTTTATCTAATACACAACCTAAACCTGCCCTGACAACTTCAGGCCATTCCCTCAGGTCCTGTCACTGGTCACCACAGAGAAGAGATCAGTGCCCACCCCTTCTCTTCCCCTCACAAGGAAGTTGTAAACTGTGATGAAGTCTCCTCTCAGTCTCCTCTTCTCTAGACTGAGCTGATATTCTATCTTAAAGTTTGTGCTTTTGCATTCAATCATTTAACATCAACTTATAATAGCAACAAAGACCTTCAGGTTTGGCATTTTTGGCAATAAATGAAGGACACCAACTGAACACTGGGAAGCGATTCAAAGTAACTTGGGATCTGAAAGACATAAATTTGCTATTTACTCTGATGTTTGTGTTCACCACCCGAGACTGCCATATCAAGAGAAAAACAAATCCATAGCCCTATCAGCAACTGCTGTTTGTCTTAAAAAGCACTGAGATTCTCAGAGCCTTTCCCAGAGTTCAGCAATGAGCAGTGTAACAGCCCTGGCTGGCCATAAGGCAGTTTCTTTGCAATTAGAGCAGGGCAGGGAATAAAACTCTAACAAGCTAATAGTAAATGAGATCCTCTGTGATATGTAGCATAGAAACACATGGTCAGGGGTCCTAAATACTTTGTTAAGCAGCAGAAATTATGGGCTTTTTGAAAAAAATCTTTCAGGTTCATGATTCTTAAGCAAAAATTATACTGAACTCTTATCCACCACGATGCAGACAGTCCCTGAAATGGCACTGTGTGCACAGGGCCACATTTGAGGCAATATATTCAACTTCTATACCAATTTTTTTAAGGTAAGTAAACTCACCCTTTTCTCAAATTAGCAAAAGCTAATCTCTGCCCCAGTTGCATTCACCCTGCCTGGATCTGGCAGTGGTTATCCTGTTCTTCTCCAACTTTGTGTGAGTGTCAGCCAGGGGGTTTTGGTTCCCTGCACTAGATCCAGCTTAACTTCCTTTTCAATACTGCCACCTACAAGGGAAAACAATACCTACCAAGCTGCTTTGAAAATGTTGCCTTCAGCATTGTGTTACTCTGCTCACATTCATCTCTGTCCTTTTTTTCAAATTTGATTTTAAATATTTACAACATCATACATCTTCCCCTCCCGAAATTACTAACGAACTGTTACTGTCTGTGAAACCTGCTGGATGAGTGATGGACAACTTAAAAGGGAGCATCAATGTTTTATTTGTGAAATATAAGCTGAAAATAGTCTGCAGATTCTTTTTTTATTGATCTTCTACTTTATGCAAAGGTACCTCACGTACTTAATCAAAAAAAGACTCCATTGTGTACTATAAAATATTAGAACTTTGAAGTAAGTAGATTAACATGTAATAGTCACTAAACTGAGGTAAACTATAGAGAAACAAAAAATTACAAAGACAAGAATAAAGTAATTGCAGCTGGAAATAATTTACATACAGTGAAAAAGAATTTAGCATTTCTACTTTAAAAATGCAAA
This sequence comes from Pseudopipra pipra, assembly GCF_036250125.1. Taxonomy (NCBI): domain Eukaryota; kingdom Metazoa; phylum Chordata; class Aves; order Passeriformes; family Pipridae; genus Pseudopipra; species Pseudopipra pipra. Next base: position 11,899,657 of record NC_087562.1, read on the forward strand.
ACAATGGAGGAGGCAGATTAATGAAGAAACTAGTTGCAGGATAGTTTAGTAATATAAATGTAAAAAACAAATGCAAACAGTGCTTCTGCAGTCACATATGAAATTGGAAAAAGCCTAAAAAAAACCAGAATAGTTTTCAATTTCATCACAGAAAAAAATTACAGATTCAAATTTGACACCACCTAATTTTTACACCCTTGATACTGTCATTTCTTACCATTTCTCATTTTTTTTGCTGTGAGAACCAACAAAAATCTTGCAATGGCTGCCGCCTGCCAGAGGTTTTAGTAGTGTTGCTACTAATTGTAGCTGGAAGACCTGTGGCAGTGATTTAAACCAGTGTGCAGAGCCACAGACCGAGCTGCACACCAGTTCAATCTTTGCAGGATGACTGCAATAGTTGCCAGAGCACGAGCAGCACAAAATATAGCTTGAATAAGTGACAAACAGAGGGATACAAGCAACAGAACAGGATTAAATTAAAATGAATGAACTACTGCTCAGAGTACTGCTAGGGTGAAAAATAAGGGAAAGGCATATAAATAGTAAGCTGAGAAGTGTTTGAATGTGAAATAGGCCTTTCACCTTAAAGAGAGGAGCAGGGATAGCATCAAGAGCTATCTCAAACTAGACTATACAGCAAAGGAATTGATCCAGCTGGTTCACTGGTTCTTTTCAAACCCCAGGCTCAAATATATATATATATATATATAAATCAACTAAATATAGTTGGACAACATTAACAGAAGTCTTTCAGTTATGACCAATACCATGAGATATTAGAAGTCTTTTTCTTTTACTGTTGAATATATCCATATGCAATGTAAATGCATTGCAATATGCATATGGCTATTCTGTATTCATGCATCCAAAGTATAACATACACATATATACAAATAGGTCATATGCATCTTAGCGCCCCATGATCCCTCTGCTCCTCTGCCATATTGCAAGATGCAATGGATCTGATGAGTAACATTTGTGAAAGAGGCACTTTTTATTTTATTTTGGCCTGTGAATTATGAGTGCTCAATATCTGAGCTGTTTAGATTAAACATATCATTTTCCCAGCTGGGTGAATATAAATCCTAGAGTTATATTTCTATCATAAACAATACTGTAAATTTGAATTCTACGTTCTCATAGACATGTTCTAGTAGTTGGTTAAGGCTCACTGTTTACTCAAATATTTCTGAAAATAAATTAATTTGCTGGGATATTTCTAAGAAGCAGATGTTGAGAAAATTAATTAATTGAAAATATTGAACAAATATGAATTTTCCCAAAGCTCAAAAGTTCTTCCATGTGAAACCTAAACTGATCAGCAGTATCTTGTTTATGTAATAAATTAAGAAGTAGGTCCATGGATTTTATTTTCTTAAGCAGAGATAAAAAGGAAAAACAAACAAACAAACAAACAAACACAAAACTACCACAGCCAAAAAGATGGCAAACCCTCTTTTTAGGCAACAACTGTTCCCTTCCTGTAGCAAAATTAGCCCAGAGTGTTGGGGGTACAAGATTGTGAAGCAGTCTCAGAGTCTCTGCAAAGATGTTTTATGAGAGTGAAAGGAGTAAGGAGGCCAAGATCTGCCTGAAGAAAGCTGTCACAGTCCAGGACTGAAGAGCTTTCTAAATGACCTGTGTTTCCTCCTGATTTCTACTCCATAAAAGAGAAATCAACAAAGAATATATCAATCTCCTTCTTTCTTCATCTTTATAGAACACTAATGCACTCCTGCTAATCGCAAAGGAACCCAAAGCTTTGCTGTAGCAACAGTTGTTTTTTACTTCTAGTAGGACATACATACACACACACAGAGAGCTTTGATACCATTTCCCAAGTGGATTATACTACTAGTAAGATACTACATAACAATAATGATTTAATAAAAATTAAACTATTATAATAAAGATTTCATGCTTTTACATGAAATCCATCCAGGGTTATCCATTCTGCACCTGTACTCCAGTATAGAGACTTTTCCAATTCTAGTATTATTTTGAGTGTTTTACAAAATCTTAACATCAATTTTCCACAGCAACGTTCCATCAGAACCAGAGATCCATAGACTTTCCTCCACTTTTTCAATTCGTATCAGTATCCTGTTGCAACTTTCTATATTAATAAAGAACATGTTAAATAATTTAATACTTGTCTCTATTTCTGGCTTCTTTATTGTTTAACTGCACTAGCAGTCCTCGTTTGTACTAATCAAGTCCCTCTTGTGTTCATGTATTTTTACATTCCTTCTTCAACTTTTCCTTAAAAAAGAAAAATAAATAAACTCTGCTCTGTCATCTATCCTAGACAAAAGAACCTGAAGAATTTGGGAACTTACTTGTGTGCATTCAATAAATATCTCTTGTCAGACATTGCAAATAGTCTGGAAGCTGCTTTTCAAAAAGGAGTCATCAGTGTCTCATTCCCCTCCTTCTCCTATTCCTTGCAGATGAGTGACTCATCCTTTAACACAAATTCTTGCTTGTCTGCAGAGCTCTCATTACCTTTGACAACATTTTTGGTCCCCGAACATCTAATTTTCAACTCTGGAGTACACAGATGGAAAAAGAGAGACAGTACTTGTTGCCTTTGACTTATACACAAACCAAATCCTATTGTTATTACCTTTTCTTGTCACATTGATGAAAGAGTGATGTTTTTAGTAATGCATCTGTGTAACACTGATATTTTGATCAATTACTTCAAATGGCACTTTATGTTCCTTGTGTAAAAATGGACGAAAAATATTTTTCTTCAGTGTTTAAAATTATGTATCACAATGTTTTTAACTCACATCCAAGAGTATTTTGTTGCAATCAAAGGACAAGATATAAGAGATTAAAACCAAAACAAATAAACAATGATCCCTTTCCTTCCCCCATACCATTTGCATATGAAGCAATAAAAGCATCCTGCTGCACCAGGGGAATTCAGATGCTTAAATACTGACACCTCAGTGGAATCCTGGAATAGGAAGGAAAGATCTCCCAGCAGTGACTTTGCTGCATGAGCCTCTCTGCTGACTTGGATATTAAGTGTGAGCAAATCCCTGCAGGACTGAACATAGGTGGAAGTCCTCCCAGGGAATCTTGGCACCCACATGGAATTAGTAGATGGATTCAGATTATGCAGATAGGGCATTTGGAAAGTAATTCAGAGGATTAGTTCTCTTGAGGACTTTTTGTAAAGTATTAAACCATCTACTGAAGTAATAGGATGAGATATTAATTAAAAAGAAAAAAAAATACAATAAAAAGATTGCTGCCTTGACTGACACAGTCTGAGGAGGAATTCCTACATTTATGAACAGGAGATACACACTGGTACTTACACAAGCATCCTTTCTTACATGATTTCTCTTTTTTTCCCTCTTTCCCCCATACACACATACACAAAAGCACCACCAAAGTAGTAGCTACATCTTGTATGACTTTGAGAATTTTGTAGCCACGACTTCAGCTCTTTTATTTGTTTCAAACTGTAGAGAAGAAAATGATAACCAGTTTCCATCCTCAACACTGTGCTGCAGAGTCCCTTGCTGTGAATATAGTTCTGTAACTCCTGCCATCCATTTTGGACATTTTGGTGCTAATGTGTGAATTTTCCTGTACTTGTTGCTCATTAAATGTGTTTTACATAAAGCATTTCGTTTGGTTTGAGATATAAATTCTTGGTATTTTGTAAAGTCTCGTCACATGGATTTTAGCCTCTCCTTTGGTCAGCAACAAAAGACGTGAAAATCTGCATCAAATTAAAGATGACACAAATTTATGTGCCAAATTTGCATATGTTTATTGTGAGTCTTCTGCAAAGATATTGTCTTTTTGTGTCCTTTACCACATGTCCAGAAGAAACCTACAGGGCCTTCCCCTCCACATTTCTTCACCCCTACCTCTCCCAGTTCTCTGTGAGATCAGGAACTGGGACTTTTCTCCACACAGATGTGCACTGAGGAACTTTGAAAGGCCTTGTCTTGCAAGGGTTAGGATTACTGTGAAATATATTGAATATGAACTCTTGTTTTGAGACAGGAGTACAATTAGACTACCTGTTCTCTGTGTAAGAACCACCACTCCCACCTGAGTTTCCTCTCTGAAATGCATTTTGAAATTAGTTATATCATTCATTTCTAGGTGAGCTTCCAGTGCAAAAGTAAAACCCACCAAAACCCAAAGCAAATGCTCAGGGAATCCAGGAAAACGATGAAACCAACTCTATTAACAGCAGTTAAGCTAAAACCTTAATAGTCCTAGTGGCTATTATAAGAAGATAAGAAACAGATTTCTGACTCAACACTAAGTGAATGAAGATTCAGCAAAATAGGTTGGAGCATAAGAGAACAAGCCATACCCACAGCTGCCCCATCAGTCCCTTTGGAGGAATGCATCGTTTCCTTTTTTTCCCAGACTTTTGTATTCATTAGTAATTTTCAGAAATATAACAATAACTACTTCATTCTGAGGTTCCAAGTCCATGAAGACTGTCAAATGCCTCGTGGAGGCTTTGCTCATGTTTTCTAGCCTTTTTATATTAAGTGCAATCAAGTCCCTATGGCAGGGAGTGAAGGAGGTGAGCCCACCTGTTATCAGAAAAAAGCATGTGGCTGGAGAGACAGTGAGACTTAACCTTCAAATTAAAATCTCTACTTTTTAAAGGCTTGTGATAAGTTAATGGGGCCTAGATTTTCTCAGTCCCATGATCTGAATGATGCTATGAAACTTTGGGCATTTCTCTACGTGTGCCACTTTAGAGAAAAAAAATAACTACACAAGTGCCATTGTTAAAGGTGTGCTGCTCCCCCCTGCACACCTCCAGTGTCTTTTCCATTCCCTCATTGGCAGATGCTGAATGCCATTAACAAACTTCAACATACAAGAGTCTCTTCTGTTCAGATTTGCCTTATAATTAAATGCCAGTTACAGAAAGGCTTGCCCTGCTCAGGGCAGGGAAGATGAGAATGGCTACTCACTTCCTTTCAGTGGTGTAAGCATGAACTGTGGAATAAATTTTTGAAGAAAGCAACAGAAAAACAGCAGCTTTTCATTTATTTCCTCATCTGTTTTCATCACAGAGCAAATAGATCCCTATTGAACCTCAGTGCAGACTTGGAGTGACAGCCCTTTTCAGAAACCTCTTCTGGGCTGCACCAGCCCTGGAAGCCAAGTCACAGGGAAATGGCATCTCCTCCTTCTCTTGGGACCTTATAAATGACAGGCTTAAGGATGAATCTGTACTTGACAACTAATTACATATGTTAAAGTACAAAACTGACTACTCTCTCCAAAGCTATCTGAGCAAGTCTGATCCCACATTATTTCATAGATTGTATTTTCCGCTCTGGTTTACTTTCTCTTTCCGGGGTTTCAGGAAAAAACAAAAATCAGCCAAGAATCATACATAGTTGCAAAAAAAGAGATGTTCTGGCTTCCCTAAAATGAATGTTAACATTGTATGGCACACAAGGTGAGTACTGATAACTAGTCATGCCCACCTGTCACTTTTAAAATATGCAGCAAATACACAGAAAATATCTAAGATGCAAGGATCAAGAAGTATCTTTGCATGTGCCAATCTTACTTTAATCAAGAGGATATTATAAAATCTTAAATAAACATTACTGCAAAAATTATGAATTGGCATATAAAAAAATCTGCTCAGCTGTATCTTTTATTGAAAAACAACCTTAACTAGATTTTAAACCAAATTTAGTATTTTATAATTACTTGGTTGAGAGCCTTGCTTTTGGAAATAACTCTTCCTGACCTCCTTACCCCAAATGTCCATCTGAATCAGCCTGAGGACCTCCAGATCTGGCTACAAGACTTCCATTCCCTTTATCAGGTAGTGCGGGTTCTGCAGGCCAAATTTTCCAAATACTAGGAGCTTGCTTCCCAGCAAGTAAAGGTACAGGCCCTTAAGGACACCAGGCTAACATCATCAAGACCACTTAGTCATTAATCTGCCTCTGCAGGTACCTCCGTACCCGGCCCCTGCGGGAACAACTGACAGCTCTAAATAGCGCTTGTTAACCTAACCCTGCCCAGGATGAAATCCGATTTAAACACCAGATGTCAGTGTTGTGCTTATGTTGCACATAACTTGGTTTGGGAGATGCCTTGTTCTTTCCCTATGAAAATTATTTGACTAAACCAAAAGATTTTAGGATCTTTTAACTGCACTATGTCACATAATATATTATATAATTCTGTCTTTAAAAAGGAACTAGCCCCTCCGGAGCCATTGGCACACAAATTACAGCAGAGGCATTAGGGCTCTGGTGTGATATGAATCAAACACATACCCTACTTCCTTTAAAGCACTAGAAAAAGTAAGCTTCTTAACTAGTTTATGGTTATTTCCCTCTACTTCCTTGAGGAGAAGAGGTAAGACTTCTGTGTGATAACCACTGATTGACAACTAGTCCTGTCAGAGTGGATTTGCCCCCAGCACCACTCCAGCCCTGCAGAGCTGCTCTCCTGCTTTCAGTAGAGGTCTCTGTTGGAAAAAAGCATTTCTCAGTGGAACTACAGAAAGATAAGAAGTTAAACAAAACCATGTCCACCCGCTGAAGAGATGATATCTCAGTCCATCCCTATTGAAGCCAAAAAACCCTCAACAGAAAGAAAATGGAAATAGTATGTCACGAGCCACATAATATAGGTTTTAATTTAGAGCTTCAGAGCAATAATTAATGACTTGTCTTTTATACAAGAGCCCAGTCTTCTGTCATTTGAACTTTTACATTATTTTCTCAATTAAAGGGTGAAACCCCCTCCCCAGATCTCCCTGTTATCTTCTATTAAAAAGTCAATTTAATATGAACTTAAATACACACAGATACCAGTATTCATGGTACACAAATGTAGGAATATTTTTTTAATCGAGTTTTCAGAATAAAATAGACACTAACCAACAATGCCTACAGAAAGTCTATGAAGTTGTGGAATTTGGGGGTTATTAGGTAACCAGACACAGGACGGCACATTTTGGAGTAACATAATTTGTGTCATTTTCAGCTTCTTCCACAAGATGGAGTACTAAGATTTGAGCTGCCAAAAACACTCGTTGATTTAGTAACTAAATTTATTTCTGTAGTGATTAGATCTGATTCAAAAGTATAAAACTATTTAACAGAACTTTTTTTTGAACTTCCTTATATAAGAAGGTATTATCCCCCAAACTGACTAAGAGTGAAGAAGATACTGACCACAGACTGTATTTTCCATTGCTGCATTATGCAATTCAGTCAAGAACAACAGCCAGTGTTAATATCTGCAAAGGATGGTAACATATTCAAATCATTCTAGCCCAAGGGTGACTAACAGGTGACTCAACAAGAAAAAAAGAACTAAGACATTTTCTGCCCAATATTTGGTAAAACAAGGAAAAGAAATGGAGGAACAACAGAGTTCATTATATAACATACTGTAATCATTTGGTGGCATGTGGATGAGTACTGCGTGAGCTGTGCATGATATAAGCATGTGATAAACACCCCTAGGAGTTATCCTGCCACTTGGGAGGGAAAACGAGGTGTCTTTAATGTTTTTTCTTCTCTTACCATTCAATGTTTTTTCACTGAAACAGGAAGGGGCAAGAGAAGACTTAACACAAACAGAAATGTAACAGCTCCTTCAGGGACAGGCAGCATAGAGAATAAGAGGAGAGTATTAATATCCCATGTGATTCCAGCAGTTTTCTAAATCACATCCAATTAAAGCTGAGATCAAAAGCAGGTATTTCAGCGAGTGGAATTTACCCCTTCACTCCTCTTCCCAGCCTTTCCATTGCCTTTGCTGTGATGCACAAGTGTCTCTAGCTCAGAGCAAACATAGCCAGATTGCATCAGCTGCAGAAAGAATCTTTTCAACCTCTTTTTTTCAAAACAAACAAAAACAGCCTCCTCCCAGGCAATTTCTGCTGCCTTTCATGTCATTCATACTCGCCACGGATTATGTTGTACAGAACTCAAAGCCTAATTATGTTTCTCTCCCGTACACACAAACATCATCCTGGGAGCAAGCAAGTAGACCTATCTTGAGAATTTTGGTAGAAATGAAAGTAACCATTTATTAACCTTATCTCTTCAAATGTAGAAAAAAAGACAATAAGGATTTACATTTCCTCTTATATATGATGAAAGTGAGCTGTTGAGACAGGCAAGATTTTTAGGACTTGTTCCCTATACTGTCTACCTCCTTTAAGCTGTCATGACTCCTACTTAATGATGAATAATTTTTCTGGGAGGTGAACATGGTTTGCATACTCAGGCATGTCATCTGTGTTGTGAGTTGTTCTCTAAGTGGGCAGTTACCTAAGGAATACTTAGGTCTCGTTTTTACAGAAGTCTGCCTGTCATAAAAGCAAATTGTATAATCACCTGTTGTCAGTTGGCCATATTTTGGTTGCCATAGTTTGGACTCAAAAAATATCAGTAAGACTTTTATGTACTAAGTTACAAAAAGTACCGTAAAATAGACCATAAACAGAACTGACCACAACAGAAACCCAGTGGCTGTTTTTGAACATGTTGCATGTGAAGAGTATTATGAAAGGGCTTTGAAGAGTTATCAAATCAGTAGATTTAACACAGAAAGGTGCTCGGGATATTTCTCAAGCATAATACAGTAATAATCTTCAGGTTATCATTAGGAGAAGCCATTGATTGCACAAATGATGCACAGAAACTGTGTCAATTATTCTATGGAAAATAATTAGAGATGTACACAAGGACTTTTGAAAGGAGGAGTATCTCAGGCGGAGTTTGGAAAACTGCTAGAAGTCTAAGTGCCCAAATCTCTATAATTGGTCTCTGGAGAGTTTTAAATTCCAAGGTTATGTCACAAATTACATATTATTCCTTCCCTTTAGGAGCATCTGTGAAATCCTAACAGGTGAACAGGTTGGCAGATTTAGACTGCATCTTTTCCCTGTCTCCTGGACTATTTTTATGCTGCTGTGAATTTTCCACATGCTTTGTGAATAGAAGTAACTGTAATTAAGATGGATTAGCCACTTCCTTGGCAGCAGGTAGTCTAAGGAGCAAACGTAACAGTCTTTCAACCTAAACTTCATTCAGCTCTTCCTCCTCAGAGAATGTGCTAAGGCCTGGATTGTGCAGCTGGAGGCCAGGGATGGGCTAGTGCCAAGGCCGCATGGCACTAGCCTGGGGTTTTTTTATGCTGATGATTCACAATCCTGCCATGCTTTAGTATTATCCTCAGCTTCGATTAGTATATAAAATCACCACAAATGTTATTGCAAAGACACAGAAAAATGATCTTCTGCAAACATGTCCTACATTTGTGGCTAATAATTGTGGCTAATAATTTAACAATAATCTCTCGCTGTGACGTGATGAACTTTTCTGGGGGCACCTTGGGAGGTTCCTGTTTAGCTGTGATAAAGGTGTTGTAGAAGAGCAGAGCAGAGGGAGCTGCATCTTGGCTCAGACCCTGCTTGGGCACCAGGCCCTTGCTCTGCTGTGCAGGGACACCTGCACTGTCTGCACCCCTCTAGACAGGTCCTAGAGCTTCACAACGGCACAGTGAAATGGATGGGGGTGAAAGGCACGAAGAAAATACACCCCAGATCATCTGAGGCTTGGATGATGAGCTGGTGATCCAATGTCTGTGGGCTTTAGTGGTGTCCAGGCCTTGGCCATGGGGGAAGCCCAAGCACAATCCACTGGGGATCCACTTGCCAGCTCTCAGCGCTCCTGCACTGCACTGGTCTGAGCTCTGCCTGAGATCTTGGGGTAAGTGAAGTCATCGTCTGCCAAGCATCTCCTTCCTAACATTAGAAACCCTTACAGTGAAAAATCAGCTCCAACTTTTCCTTTCAGAGGAAATCTGAGTGAGAAATTGTTACATAAACTATCAAGTCCCTTCCAAACTTCACTTACTGCAAATCACCCAGAACTTGGCTCAGCTCTATTTGCACTCAGCAAGAAACCACACATACTCTAAACTGAGAAAGTTTCCACAGTCTTTTGCAGGTAGACTCAGCTAGCTCTTGCCTTCACTCCTCCAACCAAACCCCAGACAAGATGCTGTCTTCATTTCTTCTAGAACTCCCCTCAAGTTCAGAGCATCAGCCAATGTGGAGTATGTCTCCCACAGGGCAACTTCTGCCAAGCATTTTCTCTGTCTGTGGGTGCAGTGTAGCTGCACAGCACTGCAGCCTTGGGTTGGCCTCGTGTGAGAGCAAAGCACTCTCCTGGTGTACCATCCCAGTCATGGAGTCCACCAGTGTAACACTCGGTGCTGGTTTAAAAATATCACCTGACGGGTTCAGATTCTGAAGCTGACTCAGAGAGTTTGTTAGAGAATTTGTAACTCTGGAAATTGCTCCCTGGTGATCTGACAGAGTCCCTAATTCATTGACTTTCAGGACAATGTCCAAGGTTTATATGTTTATCGATGCCTTTGCTTGGAGATGTTGGTGATGATTTATACACCTTTATTGAGGACATGTTGAAGGAGTTAACTCAGTAGAAACTAGTCAATATGTTCTTATTTCGTTGTTATCTTTGTATACATGCCAAGAATCCTAGTGATGAGTGCACTTTATAAATTGTAAAATAAATAAATTTATGCTAAACCATGTAGTTATTTATGGCTCAGAGTGCTAGCTTAGCTGAGACAGCAAGCTGATGTTATTGGAACCTAATTCATCCTCAGACTTCCAGGAGCAAGGAATGAGTCAATTATTCCAGTGTGACATGAAAACTTTATTTATGTGTTCATTGATTAAGAATATGTATGTGTTATTTACTTACAATATTGACTCATTTAAAAAAAAATAAATGAAAAATTTCTTTGTAATCCATTAAACCTTGTTTTCTCTTTGGAATAACATTTCCCAAGCCTAGCATTAAAAACAAATCAGGAACTGAAGAGTAAGATTTGGAAGAGTCTCTCTCTGGTTCACTCAAGTAGAGTAAAAAGTATTTACTCCCCATCCTAGCAGCAGCACTCTCTATGTACTCGTTCCAGGGTTAAAGCATCTTTCTGTTCCCTAGGATAAGCCCCATGCCTGCATCTCTCAGTGCACCAGGGTTTCACGTGGAGAAGCAATCATCACCAAAATTCACTGAGCAGAATTTGCTCACCCACTGCTAAAATCCCAAATAGTATACAGAGCAGGAAACAAGAATGAAGAAAATTCTTGGGGCTTTTGGGGAAGGGCACCGTTCCAATTCCCACAAAAATGTTCCAAATGTTAGACAGATAACGGTTCAAAAATATGACTGCAATATACAGCAGGCCCAGCAGCCCTCTTTCATGAGCTCCTATTTCACCACAAGCCTAAGGCATGATGCTTTATGCAGACTGCCCTAAAGGCCTTGATGCAACAGCCATGGAATCACTCCAAATGATGGGCATTACTTCCAACACTGAGACCACGGTCCAGATGATGAACCATTCAGAGAGGAATTATTTTCCTACAACCAGGCTTGGATTAAAGAGAACTTTGACTGCTGAAGGAGGTTCCCTCTCCTTCCCATTATTTCATGTACCCTGGTTTAAAAAAAAAAAAAAAGGATTTTCCCCAATCATTAAATAGCATTCTCTTGCTAGATACATCTCAATCAAGCCTCTCAGTGCACCAATCACTGTTACACACAAGTGACTTTTGGATGTTCTACCAGTGATTTGTTTAACATCATGTGTATTCCTCTCCTACAGTTGTTCCAGCTGTGAGTGTAGAAACAACACCATACTCGTGATACAAGTTTCAACTTCAGATGGTATTTTAGATGTCAGCAATTTAACCTAGTGCACCAATATGAATCTGCAATTCAGATGGAGGTGTCAGGATAAAAAGCAGCACCCACAGATTCTTCTCATATATGAGATACTATAAAACCATTTTTGCTATCACAGGTTCCAGTTCTTACTGGTGGTTTTCTGAAGGTTGTAGTTTTTCCCCCTCTTTTCTACTATTTTCAATAATTCCTCAGAGGTGGCAGCAAAAGATGTTATATAAAATAAGTTTGGATGCCAGCTGGGGCACAGTGACAATGACAGACCTCTTTCAGTTCTCATGATTCAGGCACAGTATAAGAGAGTAAGTAGTCTCAAGACTATTAACTATGACTACAAATCTGCATGTCTCATTTGTCATCAGTCAAGACTACAGCTGTGGTTCTTGTCAAGCTGTTTTTCCAAATCTTACATATGCTTTATAATTACATGTTAAAACTAACAAAACTTAATATATAAGAACAGGAAAACTTAAAGCAGTACCTTTGGATGTTTCTATATTCCAGTGAAAGGAGCTTATTTAAATGAGATGCAAAACAGCAAGAGAAGACAGTTTAGAAGAGAGAATATTTTTAGAGGTGTTCTGCATAATCTATGAATAAACCTATTCATTTTTCCCCACTTAAAACAAAAGCATCCCCTATATACCAGTTCTAGGTACCCTTTAACAATAATAAAAGTAGATAGACTAGAAAAATTAGAGTGACTCTACTGGAACTTCTGATAAATCTGTCTCTTTCCTAGTTTACCAGATTGGCTGTTAAAGAGCCAGATCCTGAAAACCTGAACTTCCAAGCAACAATGTGGTGGAAAAAAACCCAAATCAGCTCCAACTCCGAGCATCACCACCCTCTTGTCAGTTCCAAGCTTAAGTGGAAGTGCTCTGAAAACACCTGCAGAACTGCACAAAGAGAAATGCTTTTCACAGGCAGGTGCAGTCTTTCAGGTCTTCAGAAAGCACAGTTAAATAAGTCTAGTAATTAAAAGCCAATACATGTCCCAGGACATGAGCATCTCTGCTCACAGAGATGCCTCTCAGCAGCTTCCCCTGCAGAGCATCTCATCACCTATTGCACAGGGTGCAAAAGCAAATGTCAGCTCTTCAGAGAGATCAAGCGGCAAAAGTTTCATATTGTTATGGTTACTCCATATATAGCCATGACATCAACTGCAAGTTCTGATGGCAATGGATAGACTAGAACATAAGGGCTAAATATTATGCTTTGTCTACCTTCAGTTGATTCCCTCACTTGACATCATCTTTAAACATACCTGCATTTCAGCTTTCACATCTGTCGAACACAAACACATTCAACAACCGCTTCTCAACAGTATGGGCATTCAGACAACACTGCTGCTCTCTTAATCATATTAGCATCCCTACACCCACTAAAGAGAAAGGAAAGCTTTCCAATCATACAAGTTGTACTTTATGCCACAGAAACACCTCCAGAGCCCTACCAAGAGTGAAGAAGTCAGCAGTGCTCAGTCGGCTCTGCTGCCCTCCATTGTGTCCTGCACATCCAGCGGGAATATGTCAAAAACTGCCTGCCCAGAACATCATGCCTCATTTTCTATCAGCCACCTGATACTCACAAAATGGGTCTGAGCTTTACTAGAACCACGTCTTCCCCTAATATGATGGTATAACAGTAAGCAGAAACAGTCCTGCTCGTGTCTTCTTGCATTTACAGTTAATAAACACTGTCACAGAAATACAAACAATATATTAAAGTTGGAGGGAACTCTACACTCTTGATAAGAAATATCTATTTAACTAGAAAGCACCAGTGATTAGACTAAAATACCTTTGTAAGCATTTATTTATTTATTAGTGAATTGTTTTAAAGCAAACATAATTGATCAACTCCGTATAGGCCACTCACTGAAGAGCTGGACTCAATGATCCTTGTGTGTCCTTTTCAACTCAGAATATTCTGTGATTCTGTGATTCATGTTCAGTCATTTCAACAGAAAGACAGATGCATATAAAATCAATAAAGAACTTTAAAACTTTCCCTTTTGTACTAAAAGATATTTTTTTTAGAAAAAATGTTAAGACTTTTTGGTCCCATTTGGAATAGGTTTAATGCATAAATAACTCTTTGGGTGTAAGAACTTCCAAATTACTATTTTAATATTCATTCATGCACAGCTCTCTGGTATGTAAATGAAGTAATTTTCTCTTGTGGTCTCTCTGCTCTCATTTTCTACTTCTCCTCACCTGCACAATGACTAAGCTCCAGTCCCTTCTATGTCCCACTGTGCCCCATGTCACTATTGGAGATGTACTGCCACCTTCTATTCTCCAGCTCACAAGGGGACAGCCACGCTGCACTCAAATTAAGTCAACAGTTCTTCTCCTATCTCTTCTTGAATAGTGTTCCTTCCTTCTTCACAGAGTCTTCCTGAGGTGCAATTCTCACATCCAATCCTGCTTTTCATATTTCCTAACATTTTGCCATTTTATTATTTTGCTCTATTTTAAAAGATTTATGTGTTCCATTTTATTAAGTATCATTAATATTGCCCAACAGGATTTTCTTACAATACTGCTAAAAAAGCAAATATTATGCTTATAACATAAAAAAAAAAATTAAGACACTTCATGAAAAAGGGGGTTGAGTACCAAGTCTAGAACATTAGCAAAAGAAGAAGAATTTTGCGTAGGTTTGGATCTTCTGCAAAGCATTTGTCAGTGCTTCAGCTGGCACCAAAATCACTTCTCCTCTCTGGATAATGGATTGTAGCAAGCAGATGTGAAAACCCAGGACAGGAGTTACTTAAATGTTGTACTCAATATAGAAATCAAGTGGAATCGTTTGAAAGGAAAATGTAATTTTGACAAGAAAATAAGTATATTAACGTTGACAGAGTAAAGCAGGTCTGCTTTTTGTCATCTAATATTCCCATGATTGCTGAGGTTCCTGTAATACAGCAGAATTTGATGACTAATGGAGCAGTGGGTGTTTTTCAGCCTTTCACAATTTGTGCTGATATAGTTATGGTTGTCATTGGAAGCATCCTTCCTGAGCTTATGATTGTGGTCAGACTGTAACTGTGAAGGGGTATGAGACACATGTGTCCCTGTTTTTGTGCAAATCAATATAACAAAATCCTGATTCCCAGGTCTATCTTTGTGTTATCCTTACTTGCTGCTTGTGTTTCTGGTGTTAAAGTGAAATAGTGCAACGGTCAATCTGGCCCTGAATATTTAATCAGCAAAATTTGTTGAGCAGTAAGTAAAAAGCATTGTTGGAAAGATGTGTACCTGGCAATGGAGAGTATCTTGCCCCCCCAAATGTACTTTGAGAAGATCACACATTTAGTCAGTATTGCCTTTGAAAACCAACATCACTTGGTTTAATTTGTACGACAGACATAGATTTCTTTGCATGATCGAACGTTATTTTTTTTTTTAATTAAAAATCCTAACATGCTTCTACAATCTAAAGGCCGACTGAATACCTTAGATATGAAAGTGCACAAATCTCCTAGGGGTACCACAGTAAATCTGGAGTTATGTTTAAAGAGGAAATAATTACATCTCTCTCATCAGTTCTTATGTTGCTGTTTTGTTGCAGCTGTAGTAATGCAGCAAACATGGCCACTGCTACTCTGTTGAAAGAGGATCTTTATAAATTCCAGTTGTCAACATGAAATCAATTCTGCTATGGGCAAAAGAGTGCTTCATCATTCCAATATTTGCACTCAGCTAAACCATATCCACAGGCTGTATGTGTCTTCATTTATTTATTTATTTGGAACTGGGAGTACAACACATTTTCAGCTCAACACTACGGGTCCGTGGCAAAATGGCATAAAGGTTGTGCAGTGAATTTTTCTAAGTAAATAGGTCCTTTGATTTCAATGAGAAAACAAAGCCTCTAACTGATGCACTGTGGATTCAATCTGAGCCCTGCTCTCTAGTCAAAGAACAAATGATATATCATTAATTAAAGACAAAAAATGGGAAGAGAAATGATGATTACATATCTTGACATTCCATAATGATTTTTATTGTGTCTTACACCTATAGTAAATAAGCCAAGAACTCAGTAGCAATAGAGGAAAAAAAACACCTTCAGTTTGCAATTTCTTTTTCTATAGTCTTTCTTCTTCCAGTGAAAGTGTCTATAAAATTTTTAAAGGAAAGTAGGTTGCTAAAATGTACTTAATTTGCCATGATAGATTGAGTCCATGCTTCAGTGACTGTAATTGAATCTGTGACCTATTTCTTTAGTAAAGTAGAAATAGTCTCTTGGGTTTTTGTCACTACCATCTTTTAATGAAATTCAAAAAGACTGTCAAAATGTCTACACTTTTTCCACTAGCTGTTAATGTTATTACTTTACAATTTGTTACTTTTTAATTAATCTTAATAAATGTGTACACAGTCTACCTGGCAGTTGGAAATGGTAGACATCAATTCATCACTGTCACACTGTAAAGCAAAATTAACAGGACAGAAAGGGTTTTAAAAGCAATAGAATATCTAGACACATATTGGTTTTACTTAAACACACTTTATATCTCTAATTTACAGGATCTGTGCATTACAGCAGCCCCACAGCCGAAGTTAAAGGGTCTGTCAGCACTTTAATCATAACCCCAGACTGTCTGCAAGACACTGCAACTCAGTCTTAGGACTGAATCCGGTAGGGAAATTCCCAGGCCAGGACCACTCCACTCTGGCACACATATCCTTCACCAGAAGAAGATAAATCTCATTACAGTTTAGACTTTTAGAGTATCACACCATGGGAACCTGGGATGTGACCTAAGGCTTGGGTGATGTCCTGACTCCACTATCAGATGAGGTAAATCCTACTTTTCCAACTCAATGTTTCCAATTGGAGTGTAACAGGCAGTGGGGCAGAAGGGGGAGCTTTTACCTTGTCCCCCAGTCCTGACAGATGGGGAAGCAGACCAAATCTGTCCCGCCCTACAGTCCAGACATGGTCTTAGTGTCTTAACAGGAGCTTTTTAGCTTGATTATTTCTTATATGTCGGTGTCTAGGAAAAGTCACTGTCATTTCTTCCTTCATCAAGGATTGTGACATTACTAGCTTGTGTTAAATATGGAGCTGGGAATGATCTTAAAGACAATCAAGTGCAATGTTCTTGTATTATATTTAAGCCTGTAACTATGTAACTGCTGATTTATGACCAATATTCCAGCTGCCCATGGACAGCCCGGGGCTGGCATTGACAACAGAGCAGCACAGAGCAGCACCTGTGGCTGGAGATGGTTCCCTCACTGTATGATCATAGAGGAGATATTATTCATATAAGGCTGAGGCCTATAAGAAGCTGAAAATGCAATCCAGATTGCTCCCATCACTGGGCCACATCTGCAGAGTGCCCATGGGCTCTTGTGCGTCCAGGGCTTTTGCCCACTTGCATGCCTGTACCTCTTGTTGTGGACCCGAAGCAGAGGCTCTCTCTGCTGGCATATAAACTGCATCAGACTCACAGAGGGACAATGCTCTAGGAATTAGTTCTTTATAATTTGTGCATGACCTCTCCCACTCATCCTCTGAAGCCTATTGATAGATTTATTTTTTTTAAACAGAACTCGTGAGAGTAGAAAAAAAAGAGCAAACAAAATAACCCCAGACCTTGATTTTTACTTTAAAAACTCAACACTTAATTACATTCTTGGTCCTTCAGACTCTCTCTCTTCTTTAGCCTGCCTCCATTCTACAGCTCCTTGAATCAGTAATCCAAACCACAAGTAAAGCTCAGGAAGGTCAGTGCTGTGCCTTCGTTAGGGCATGATGAAGCTATAAAGGCACCAGATGGCACTTTTCCATGTTGAAATCACGTAGTTGTTATCTAGTTAACAATTGCCTACTGGCATAGTTTAAAGCCCAGTACAGGGCAGAGGGTACTTCAGCTGGTCTCCCAGGGGCTGGACACACAGATTGGACTGCAAAAGGGTCCCACAGAGCTGACAGATAAACTGCTGGCAGGAAACCATGGGAGGCTCACCTCACCATTACCTATCCTCTAGCTGGCTTTCACTTATTTCTCAAATGAGTGAAAGGCTTTGTTTCCATTAAACTGGAATTTTCAGCAAAAATTTAAACAACAAACAACCCAAGTTCAAAGTTCCATAAAAGAGATGATAGCTATTTAAAAAGTGAGGTAACTCCTGGATTTAAAAGTGAAATATATATATATATACACACACACTACTACATCTCTAGGGTACATTTTCTCAGAGGAAATATCTTTGACAAGGATATCCAGCATATGGAGTCACTAACATGATGGACTATAATGGCTTGAAAGCAGTCATTATGCTCTATTAGGATACACAAACAAAACAGATTCCCTCAGCAGACCTTGGTATGCTTCAAAGCTATTACACTCCAGAAGAACTAAATCTGCATTTTAATTACTGTAAAGTTGCTTGAGTTTTACCCAATCTACTGGATATTATCCTCCTAAACATAATAAGGATCTAAACAAAGAAAGGTCATAAAAACTTAAATAACAAAAAGTGCACCCACCAAATTTTAGGTTAAAGATATTAACTAAAGATACCAGGAGCTATATAGAGATGCATTTTCAAAGCGTTACAACCTGACCTCTATTTTTGTGAGCAGTTTTCTATCCACAGATAACAATGGGCAAAAAGGCAGGCTTTGGTGCCACATTAACAGATAGCTAGATGCACCCAAAGATTTAGAAATTTTGCTTCTTATTTGCACTTGCCATCAGGCCTGCAATTTTGTAAGTGCATCAAACTTCCATTTTCTTTAGAAAATGAGGTTGCACAGGAAAAGAGGGATTGACATGTTGATACCAAGTACTGCTGCAGTGACAACCAAGACCTAACATTTACCTAATGTTTTGCACCAACTAGAATCTCCTGCTTGCTGCTAATTTAAGTCAGGCTCATAAACTCCTGCATTTGCCATTCCTACAATCTTGAGCAGACATCTTCCATAAACACAATGAGCACCCTCTCATCCAAGCACAAAGGAAGCATTAGTGAGAACATTCATAGGAAATTTTCCCACTATGTCCAGAAATGGCTAAAAGAATGTGTAATGTCAGGGCTGAATAGAGAGAGTCCCGTGGAGTTCCCAAGGTATTTCCAGCAGCTTAGAAAAGCCTATTTCAGACTTTCTGGCTCTTCCCCTGATGTCCTTTAGCTCTATAAGATCACAGATCCATGCCCTGAGTCAGAAAAGCACTTAAGCTAGCGAAATGTATCTCTTGGATGATGGAAAAACCCTAGATGCATTTAATATATTTTGAGTTAGAAGAATAGTGCACAAAAGGTCTTGTTAAAAAAAAAAAAAAAAAAAGCCTTTTAGTGGCTCCTGAGGCTTTAAACGCTTCAAGATAGATTTGCATACAATTTTTGAAAAGACTAATGGCTCATTATGAGATGAGAAGATTCTATTAAGACGTAGAAAGGACATGAAAGTTATTAACTTCAAAGAAGTGAGACTATATTTGTTAGGAAACTTTTTTTTAAAGCTACCATTGCAGGAATATTAAAATAATTATCAAATTGCTAAATTCATATTCAAAGTCATATTCAGAAGCCAGGACTGGACATTTTGGAACTCAAAGGACATAAGGAGGCTGAGGTTACCCGCACTGGAGTCTGCATTGAAAGATGGATCACATGGCTGGATTTCACCCAAAAAATAAAGAAATGCTGCTTTACAGCAGATCTTAGCAGGCAAAACATTTTTCAAAGTAAATAAATGCAAGACACTTTGGCTAAACATGAGAAAGAGAACTTAAAACTTTGTGATACGATTTGTCTATATTCCCCACGCACCTTTGAAGAACAGTATATTAGGTATCAATCAATACATTAAACTGATGAAGACAGGTTTGTACAATCTTCACATTTTTGAAGAAACATTTAAGTTCCAATCTTCCTGGCATACTGCAAGTTTTCAGCTCATTGTTACTAATCTAACAGAAATGGATCATCTCTATCAAAAATGAACCTAGAGGAGGAGAATGAAATCAGACTAAAATGCTGTCAGTAGAAGTCCTGAGCTTACAAGGAAGATTGACAACATTATTAAATTTCAGCTTTATCTTAGTAATTTTATCTAGATTCCAGGCTCACAAGGATTTGAACACATAGAAATTAAATCTCCCGAAAGGAAACTGATACAAACACATATATATATATAAATGTATAGAATTTAGAAAACAAACAAAATAGCATCAAGAATCAAAACTACCAAATTCTTTATCACACCTCAAATCATTCTGTAACTGTCTAGAAGAAATGCAAAGGAAGGACAGAAGAACCCCCACCATGAAGAATGAGGGGGTACATTTCTTGAATTATGAAAATCCAAATGCATGTAATTATGGATCTGAACAGCTTTTGCCAGCCTTTGAAAAGACAGCGAGGTAATTCAAGAAATGGAAATGAATAAGAGTAAGTAATGGAATTGTCTACAGAACACAAATGCCATAGCTACAATTTCCAGGCACAGGGGACAAAAGGGAGAAATAATGTTGGTAAATTACAGCTCTGCATAGACATTAGCATTTTTATATAAGATGAATTAGTGATAAGCTCTGGATATCATCCTGCACCACAGAGTTCTAAAGCACATCCACAGCCCTTCTGGGGGAGCCCCATGTGTACTGCCATACTGTACCACTGAACTCAGTGAGAGTGAAAACAGGTCGGGATCTCAAAGAACCCTCCTTAGCAGTTTAGTGAAGAGTGGAGGTTTGGGGCTTCTGTTTGTTTTAAACAGATAAGAATGATTTATTTCATATACATTTAGAGCATATGAAACATGTGTCTTGGGTTGGAAACAGCAGCTTATATGATTTGGAGGAACAGAGACAGTCATGATTGCTTGGGTAAACGCCAAAATTAAACCCCCTTGTATTGAATCTTCTGAAAATGCAAACAAGTAAAGAATGAAGCTTACAGAGGAATCATACTGTATTACATATTGATTTTCAAACTCCACATGTAAAGAGAGCAAAAGCCAGAGAATGCATTTAGATTTCAGAAAACCTTACAGTCAAACTTTTTCTCCTCTTTATTTAAAGGCTTTAAAAGTTAAACTAGGTTCCATACTGCAAGAATCTTAATGGACGGGAAAATTATTTTCATGTCCTGCAATGGATAAAAATCATTTGGCAGCTAGTCAAAAGTTTAGGAGAAGCTGCACAAAGCACAACAAGATGAATAGAAAATATGCCTTGAAGCAGTGAAATGGAACAACAGGAGTTGGGAAAGGTCACTCACAACAGTAAAACTACTGAACATTTTAATCACAGCCTGGTTCTCTGTTGCTCTCAGCCTTATTTCACTTAGTCATTTGTACCAGTGTAAAATGGGTGCAAGACATTATTCAAACACTATTTCACACCCACTTATGCTGTTATTAACTCCCACTGCAAGGTGCAGAGCAGCAGTTTATCTGGCTCCAGTTTTGCAGCAGTCACAAACCTTTGGGTCAGTGGGAATGCAATGCAACTTTAAAAAATATTTTCAATTAAACTGCACTTTACACAGAACTTGACATTTGAAAAGAAATAGAAAACAAAGGACCTTTCACGCATTATAAATATTATTTCTGAAACTGTACACCTATTTTTACTCTAAAAGTCCCCCAAATGCCACCACTAACATTATTGTATAGAATCATAGAATCATCAAGATTGAAAGACATCCTAGAATAGGTAAGCAGAGACAGAATACAGCTCTCATCAAATCCCTATTTGAAACAGAGATTTAGGGATGATATAAAAGTCACAGGGAGTCAAATTCAAAAAGTGACTGATTTTTCTGTACATTCAAGGAAATTCTAATTCTTCAAACTGTCATTAAGAGCTTTTATTGTGGTGATCTGGAGACTACCACAATGGATTCCAGGGGAGGAAAAAACATTCAGAGAAATCTGTGGGGAGATTTTGTACAGATGGATACTGCATCCACTGCAGAAAAACTTTTTAGGTCTCAGAGAGGCATCTGAAGCAGTGAACAGGTTTGGATTTCATTGGAAAAAAATATGGTAATGATATTCAAAGTGTAGGCCAAATAGGGCATGTAGTGGTAGGACAAGAGGTAACAGCTTAAAGTAAAAAAGGATAGATTTAGATTAGATAGAAAGGAGACACTCTTCACTGTGAGGGTGGAGAGGCCCTGGCACAGGTTGCCCAGAGAGGCTGTGGATGCCCTATCCTTGGAAGTGTTCAAGGGCAGATTGGATGGAACTTTGATCAACCTGGTCTAGCAGAAGGTGTCCCTGCCCATGGTGGCGGGGTTGGGACTAGATGATCCTTTAAGGTCCCTTCCAACCCAAACCATTCTATGATTCTCTGATTAATAGTGCAATATGTCATGCTTTTAGTGCAAAAGTCATACTTTCATTTTACATTTGATTTTAAAATAAGCACCACTATTCAGAAAACGCAGCAACAAAATGTTCCTGTATTCATTTAGAATCCAGAATAATGGCTAAAACCTATTAATTTTAACGCCACTTAAACTCTGTCTGCTTTCATTTCCATTTATGACTGCAGCAAAGCCAAAGTGGCAACGTTTAGTTTAAGTCTAGCTCAAGATTTCCCCCAAACCCCAAGTCCAGGTTAACAGAAATAAAGAAAGAGTAGGGTTGTGTAGTGCTCTACATCCTTCAAATTTCTCAGATAAATCCTACATTACTCTTTACATTTCTCAGATAACTTCAGAATAAAGGCAAGGTTAACCTCACAGAAGTGTCCAGAGAAGGGCAACAGAGCTGGGGAAGGGTCTGGAGCACAGGTCTTATGAGGAGCAGCTAATGGAGCTGAGGTGTTTATCCTGGAGAAACAGGCTCAGGATGGACCTTATTGCTCTACAACTACCTGAAAGGAGGTTGTAGCCAGGTGGGGGGGTCAGTGGGGGTGGTGGATTAACAGTTGGACACAATGATCTTAGAGGATTCTTACAACCTCAGTGATTCTATGATACTTTCTTTCTTTCCTGGATCATTATAGACACCACGAGAATTATTCACAGCACAAACACTATTTTGATGTACTTTCTATCAACAAAAGTGGAATACATTTAACGTCAGATATCACACTAACTGTAAGGAGTACATATCCCCTAAGAGTTGGGAAATGTACTGCATTATTTCCTCCTTTTATTTCCATTAAATAAGTGACAGTCCCAAAAGCTTACTCAACACTTGATTCTGCCTTTTAAGGTTGTTTCTTTTATTACCTAACAGTGCATATTTGCTTCACATTGAAAAGCTACTTCCATATCTCTGGTATGTATTTTTCAAGGCTTGATTTTTTCAGCATTTCCAGCAAGTCTAATGATATCAATAAATTAAGTCTAGTAAATAATTCCCATTTGAGAGAGAACTTTCTGAAGTTCTCTGAGCCCCCCCAGCATGGGACAGACCTGCACAGGCAAGAAAGTGTAACACAGTATCTTTAAGCGGGGGTTTTTTGACATTGTCTAATTCAATTTTATCCCCACAGCTTAAGTTCTGTGTAAATTAAATAAAAAAAAGTTAGAAGAGGTACAGAGAATGGCAACATGGATAATATGTTTTAAAGGAAGGAAAGATAAAGTCTATACAATCCTGTGGCATGGAAAGATGAAAAACTGCTTCTTCTCTTTCTTCCTATTCTGCAATGAGACAGAATCAAAACAAATTACTAGAGGATATACTCAAAGCAAGCAAAAAGTATTTCTTCTAGTTATCCACAATTCAGTTGTGGAAGTGTTTCTCACAGGATCATGCTGTAGAGGCCAAAAGTCTGCCTAGGCTCAAGGAGCAGTTGGAAACAAAAACCCATTGAGAGCTGATGCATACAGTAAGAGAGGGACCACCTCTTCTTCAGGATGCCCTTGATCCCAAATTAACATCAAGGACATTGGGCTACAGTGATGTTAGTCTGGCACCACACAGGTCCTCTTATGCTATCCCACACCAACAGCATAGAAATGGCTCTCATTTTGCAAAGGAAAATATTAGGGACTTGAACTGTAATGACTGCTACTTGCAGTGAACTCCCTGGGCAACACGTAAGAGACAGATATGGCATAAATAAACTCAGTTATGTTTTCAGCTGTCCCTCTTCTAGCCACTGAGAGTACACATTAAACACTGGCATATTTAGTTTGGGGCTTTCCCCCCCACACAGAAACAAACATAAAGCTTCTCAAAGTTGAGTCACACTCAAAACTTCTACATCTTGGTTTGAACCTAAGGATTGAGAAGCAGCCCATTACTTTCGTTTTTCCAAATCCTTGATGATGCTTCTTATCTGACAACATACTTCATTACAAACTCCAGGTTTTTAGAACTGTGAGTTTTTAAGTTGCTGTTCAATTCTATATATAGACTATTACTTGCAAGCAAAAAATGGAATTTGTCACAGAGAAATGTCAATAACTCCAATAAAGAAGTTGCCTAGAAAAAAAATATTTTATATATAGAATTTTCCTTCCTATATTTTCTTGTAGACTAGATAAATAATGATAATATATTTACCTTAGTATGATTTCGATGATACTAGATAAATAATTCAGAGTGATACATCATAAACCTACAAATTCTAACTGTATTCTGCTTGGTTCTCCATCCTTTTTAGTTAGACCTTCCTTTAAGGCTAGCAATCATAAAGTGTTTTTCAAAGAACCCCTGAAATTATACTCAAAGCCTCATTTTCCAGGTTTAGTTTCTCTCAGCCTCCAGTGGAATTCTGAACAGCAGCACTATGGGACTTCACTCCCATCACCAAACCGTATGAAGCAACTGCTCTGAACAAAGCAGCACTATTTGCCTGCACCCTGTGAGTAAGGCCAGACAAAAATGTATAAACAGCCTGCAAATACTCAACGCCTTGAGAGCTGTTTCAAAAACCTCAGTCTTTCCTTTCCTGTCCAATCTGGTTTTCTGTTTTTCAGTACAGGCAGGTTCCAGACTGACTCACATTGATAGATTCACAGGAAATTTCCATAGCAAATGAGTAACTTAAGCTCGGACACTGGGATATTACTGCATGTTTAATGGTGCTTGTCTGCACTTTTGCTGGGTTATACAGGGCCACAAGCATGAAGTCTGGCAGAATTCTGCTGTTAACTGTAACTCTATCTTTAGAACTTTCTCCATGTTTTGTAGATGCTCCTCTGAATTCCTGCAATGCTTGGTCTATCCCCCAAATAGCAGGCAACACCATCTACTGCTTGCTGTACCTCATCTGTTTTCCTCTGAAATACAGCAGGTGCACTGGTCACTCCATAAAAAAAAAAAAAAATCTCTTGTACCTGAACAGCCTCTCATCAAATTTCTCTCCTGAAGGATTTTTCTGCTGTGGCTCCACAGCTCTTGCCAGCAGGGAAGAAACAGCTGAGGTGAAGAAACCCTGCTCCCCCTACCAACCTCATATGGTCAGAAGCTAATTCTCCAAATAACTCTGGTAAAATTGCATCTAGGTTTTACTTTAATTGATTTTAAGCAATATCCTTTTACCAAGCCCTGATCTGCACTAAATACAGCATAACAATTTTTCAAGTTTCAATTTTCCTCTGAGTCACTAGCACGTTGCAGTCTTGCTTAAAATTCAGATGGCGGCTTTCTGTCCGGCAACATGGAGGGGCACAAGTGTCTAAACTCTAATGGAAGACAGATACACTTAAAAGCTGCAGTACATGTACAAGTAGCCTTTGTTTTACTTGCAAAACGTATTTTTTTCCCAAAATACTTTCAATTAATTTTCTTGTACGCCCCATCAGAAATCACAAATAATGTTACTTCTTTATGTATTCCTATTTTCAATGCCATGTCACTTTGCTGTTTTGTTACTAAACAAACTGATTGTAGAAGTTCCCAAAATACCAAAACAGTATATATGATCTGATTATTTTAGGACTCTCAAAAACAAGAGTATATTTTTAAAATGAATTTTGTATTCATCCCTTAATTTATTTGTGGCTGACATATAATAATCTTAAAGACACCTTCATGATTTAATATTTCATCTTATCAAATTCTTAATATATAAGCAGAAGATTTTAAGTAATAATAAGTACTTTTTTCCAGATAATATGAGAAAAACAGCCCTTTGTGTGGTCATTCATAGCTTTTCTATCATTTTCATAAAAGAATATTCAAGTTTCTGAGTATATATTGTAATATCTAAATTTCCCTCATTACACTGGAACCTGTTCATGTTTCTACACGTGAATATTTTACTTCTTCTTCTCCTTTAAAATACTGTTCTAGGTGTCAGTATTCTCAGTTGTGTTGTATGTAGTGGCTTTAAAAACAGTAAGCTTTTTTCCAACAAACTCAAAACCATTAAACCAAGAAACACTAGAAGAAACAGGCAACATTTTGTTACATTGAACTTAAATCAACAAACACTATTAAAAACAAGCCCACCTCATCAGCTTCCTGTACAAAGCTTATTCTGTAACCAAAGCTGAAATTGAATTAAACTATCATTGTTTCCCTGTTGAAAAGGAAGAAATTTTTACTATCAGAATGACACGAAAGTTTTCTCTAGACATGACAATCCATAAGTACATTATGTTTGTGGGCTCAGTAATCAGGTCACAAGCAGCTGGGAATACACATTAACTTTGTGCAAACAACTGTGTTTGGAGGTCAAGCTAGTTCATGTGTACATACACATGAATAATGAGCTATTTGGCATTGTCCATCCATGAATTTCTGACTCATACATGAAAATATTATTCACAAAATACAGGTATGCACCTACATGTTACCTAATTTTTGATGACCAGGTTTTGCTTCTCTCAAAACAACCTTTTTTGGTCATTATGTGTGTCTTCAGTAATAATACTCTGGATTCACACTGAGAATGGAATTTGTTTCTTGTCATGAAAAGTGGATTTCAGCCTTGAGAATGAAGCTGAATTGCATTCCTTTTAGAAAAATAGTCACTTCCAACTAGCTGTCTCTCAGAGTGAAAAGGAAAGAGATAAATATTTTCTCTACAGAAAGCTGTGTCTTTGACCTAAATAGAAAGGTTAGTCCATCAAGTGGTCCTTATTTCAAAGATATTTTCTGGCAACACTACACAAATAATCATTTAGGTCATCAAATTATATCAACTGCCTGCATTAAGTAGTAGTTAGACCTGATATACACCACTGTGGACATTCAAAAACTGTTAAGCCATCACTTCGAGAAGACAATTGGATTATAGTGAACTGAATTCTTCCCTTAAAACCAGACGAGATACTTTATAAGAAACAGACCCTACATTTAATCCTGGTGAAATGCAATAATTAGCTTTGCAAATCTCATGGAAATATTGACAGAAGCTATGCAAATTAATTAGTAAAACAAGTAGTCAGTGCAAGAAGGCCAATAGCCTCAATAAATAGCATTCTCCTACACACTGGTGAGTTGCAATAGTTTGTGTAATCAATACTGTAGTATGTGTAGATCCATCAAATGTTCTGCAGCCTGAGAGATAAACATGACAGAATATGGATACAGGACCAGAGCAACCTCCACTTATTGTGTGAACTGCCTGCCAGCACATCATCACCAGCAAAGCCAGAAGCTACAGGTTGTTCCCTTTTCACCAGACCACAGCAAATATATACAATCCTGATTAAAGAAAGCTTTAGATAAAAACTTTCTATCCAGGACTCACCCTATGGATTCTCATAAGTGATTGTGCTAATCCTGGCATAGCTCTGCCTACATATTTTTTTTTTATCAGAAAATAACTATTTGTGTGGTCATATCTGAACTGTGTGGGATGATGTTACAGGCAGAAAAATGAGTGTCATTTGCAAAATCACATTTGTCCTTTGCTGCAGCATAAAATGTTTCTTTTATTTACATTTTGTGTGGTGTTTTCTCATATTTTTTAATATTATATCACTTTTCCCAAGTGCAATAAAGACTAACATTAAATTCATTTTTAGCCAGTACTATAATTTGAAACAAAAATAGCTAATGGTTACAGTAGAAATAACAGCAAAAAGTAGATAATCAGAGGTTCTCAAGAAATTTGGGGTTTGGGTTTAGTTTTTTTCCCCAGAGATGAGCAGTTTCATATTTTTGCTGTTATTTGTCACTATTTGCATAATAACTCTAACTACAGCTTTCAGTCTAGTCAGTGCTGTATGTCAGGATTGGCTCAGACAGAAAATAAATAAGAAAGATCTCTTTTGATACATAAAGAGTATATATGAAATTGGTGAGCAAAATCCCCAAATTTCTAATATGATTCTGGATTAGACTCATGCAAATAGATTTTCAGTTCATCCTCTGCCTTCATGTTCAGAAGAGAAGAAAGTCTCTTGAACTCAGCATGAAGAAAACAGATGCAAATGAATCTGCAGAATGTCCAGAGCTGTTCAACTCAAAGTTGAACTTTAAGTACAGAGCCTGGAATTTGCCTTGTTTTTAAAGTTAAATGTAGAATTAAAAGTGCTTTTTTGGCATGATCCTCTCATTTCAGCAACACACCAAGAGCTAGTAGTGGTGCAAGACACACCATGTGCTGCCCTTGTCCTCACCACAGGTTCTCTGGTAACTGTGTAGAAAAGCACCTTCAGTGTTCATTTGGACACAACATAAACTTTTCTATTGTGCGCCACAGCTGAACTGTTTTTCTCTAGATAAGACAATAGGGCAATTATTTACAACAAGATAACTATATACCAAAGAAAAAAGAATGCCAAAACCAAACTGAATGTATTTTTTAAAGCAATGTATCTAACCTGATCAAAACATATAACTATCAGTCAACTCATTTCCTTTAAAAAAGGAGGAGGAAAAGGAAAGAAAAAATAGTATCCTCAAGAGCTTGGACTAACACTAAGATATAAAGACCCATAGCAGGTCCCCTTCAATGGATAACAAATTTATAAATAATAAATGGGTGCATTAATACATTTTTAAGTCCTACCTATTGAAATACAAGTCATACTGAAGGATAGGTGAACTGAAAAACAAGGTAGTTACTGACCAGTAGGAAGTGACAGAATAAAGTGACAGTGGCTCATTCAAGCCTTACTGAAACACTATTTTGACCTGTTTGAAATACTGACATATCCCATACCTCTGCAAGTCATTTAACATGAAATTTGTAATGCTTATGAACATATAATGGGTTTTTATTTGCTAACCAGAGTTGTATAGCAAATGAGAACACAGTACCAAACCCTGGAGTTCAATAAGTCATCATAAAACTTCCTTTTTCTGTGATGTACACTGTGTGCTGAGTTTTGAACACCATTACTCTGATATCCCTGTCAACCCCTTGGGTTACCTGAAACCAGAGCGAACACAGCCCACAGTCTAAGGAATACAGCTCAGTATTTTCAAAGATTCCTTCAAAGTTATTAGAATTTAAGAACTTCAGAACTTCTTATCAACGCTACTAGAAAATAGGTCTACCTAGAATCAGAATATGTGTTCAATAAAATTATAAAATAGTTACAAGATAAAATGGAAGAAAATACATTAACGCACTTTGCCAGCTTTGAGAATGTGCCAGATATAAGAGCTAACCAACAGTATTCTAAAAAGAGTCCTAGAAAAAGCTAAAGAGCAAAATTTAAATACAGTTTAAGCTGAACACCTACTTTATTAGCTCTGCAGAAGCCCATTATTGATCTGCTACATCTAGTGCCACAAAAAGAAACAGTGGCAAGTAGGGGGCATGGTCTCTGTTACACTGTCATGGTCACCGAAACAAGCACTGACTTTCCTTCACTTCTACCTTCAGGAAGAGATTTCATGCTTTGAGAATATGAAAGAATTGTTGAGACTGACCATTTTTAGAGGTTGCTTGGAGATTAAGCTTCCAAAGATACAGTCACAGTGAATGTGAATTGCAAAATAATGTTCTGTAACAGCACATGGTGCCATAATTTATCATAGGGCTGTCAGTACCAGATATGTACCTCCACAATGCACAACACAGACACATCTTACGAGTTTTATATCAGTTATGAGTAGGACACCAGTTTGTTTCTAAATAAAGACATGCTCAAAATGCTGTGAAATCAACCACTATAATTTAACACATTAAACAGCTGGGACAGCATTAAAACAAGCTCCTTAAAATTTGCAGTGATGAAACCACAAAATGAAAGGATAAAAATAGTTTTTTCTAATATTCAAGTAATCCTTTTTCATTAGTAGAGTTGCCATGATTGTGATATTTAACAGTTGTATGCCACTTTAAATCTTCAAAAACTGTGTAAACATTAATTATAAATGAACATTAATAATACACCTCTGTCTAAAGTATTTAAGTATTTATTAACTCTACTTCACAGGCATGGAAACTAAGACAAAGAGAATCTCAAATTTCAAACTTCAAATACTTACATTTAGTTACCAAAACCTGTATTAACTTTACATTATTCTCAAAAGCTACATGAATCAAAAATATAACCCGTAATTTAGAGGTTCTGGAGGCCTCATCCCATCTGAAGATGAGTCTATTTATTGAGTATCAGATAGCAGTCCACGTTTAGCAGCTCAGGACCACACAAGGTAGGAAAAGTATCAATTTGTGTTTTGTGAACAAAATCAATTTGTGTTTTGTGAACAGCCCTGTAGATTATTTAGGTGCCCAGTTTAATTACACAGGATATATCTGTGGTCAACAGGAACCAAAAACTGTTTTCAGAGTTTAGGTCATTCTATCCTAAGAGCTGCATCTAATCTAGGTTGGATGGAGGAAAAACAGATGAACAGCTTACAGTGGTCATGTACAAGCCCCATGAAGCAAAAGCAACTCAGATGTGCCATCCACAACACTTTCTTATACACTGCACCAATCCAAAACCAGCAAGGGCAAGTGTGCTCCAAAAGACCTGTGAGATCAGACTGCCACCACAATAAAACAATTCTAAGACTGTGCAAGAGTTATGCCTCTCTCCAAACTGCTTGTTTATTCCAGTTGCAAAAAGCTAAATAGTTCCTCTGTGAGACACTATTTATTTTAATAGCTTACTATTATAATAAAAAGAATTATTATGCAACAGATGCCTCATAATTAAACTTTAAAAAGCTGCACATCACAATGTTATGCAGAAGAGTTCCTTAAATACACAATCCAGTGTTCATATAGAAACAGATGAAATGCTTGGACATGGATTTATCCACACAAAATGTTCTTCCAATTGGGCATATACATTTTATAATCTATGTGTATATTATTAAAACTACTATGAAAGAGGTTGGTTCTTTATGCATAATCAGTTCCCATTGAATTTAAATTACTTCCAGTAAAGCACTGATGCAGATAAAATACTCTAAATGTACAGAATATTAAGCAAATGTTTATATTAAAAAACTGCTTTCAGGTGAAAACGTGCTCAGCGAAGCACAACCCCCATAGTGCCCTGCAGAATATTAATGCTCAGGAGATCACAAGATGACAACAAGTATTCCTATGTAAAAGGTTGGGCTGGGATAAAAGGTAGCGTTCAGATGACAAGCCTCAACAGCAGAAACGTGCAAACACATGGGGGGTGATACTATTGAGATGTAAATGAGGTTAGAAATATATGGAATCAAACCTGCTTAGAGTCAAGAGTGTCTTGTAAAACAGGGACAACAGCATGTTTAGCATGAGCAGCTTTGGCTGGCTGGTATGCCCACCAGAATTTGCATAAAGGCTACCCAATGGTGAGAAGCAATACATGAATAGAAATAATATGCAACTCCTATTAGGGAAGGATGCAAACTAGACTACCTGAACCAACCTCACTGGAGGCTATGGGATCTGGGATCAGAATCAAAATTTCAGGTTCAGGCTAAGATCTGGTCAAAATGGAAACAAAACAAAACCACAAAAGGGAGAGGCTGAAGACCAGAGATTTCATGAAGTGAACTTATATGGAACACCAGCACTTGGATGTTTTCCTTATTAAAATAGTGGGAGAGAGAGACAAAAGAGCAATTCTTACTTTGAAATTGAAAACATGATCTAATACCATCCTTAGGAGCATGGGTACCCAACCCATTCAATAATCTAGCTCCTAAATGTAAGTTTTTCCTCATCCTTACTTGTGGAAAAAAGACCAGCAGAAGTCCAGCCCAGCAGAAGTGAACAGTTACTGTCTGAGTGATCCTCATGATCAGCACAACAGGAGGAAGACAACTGGGGGAATTAAAGCTCCACCAAACTCCATTCCAGCTCAGGCTGCTTGCTGGGTG
Organism: Pseudopipra pipra; assembly: GCF_036250125.1. NCBI lineage: Eukaryota > Metazoa > Chordata > Aves > Passeriformes > Pipridae > Pseudopipra > Pseudopipra pipra. The sequence goes on from NC_087562.1 coordinate 11,931,612, forward strand.
TCAATAACAACCCCAAATGGATGACCTCAGTTTACTCTAAGGACCAACAATCTACGTTACTGATCTTGATTAGTTGTCCAGACTCTTTTAACAATCTTGAGAGACAAGAGATGGAAAAAAACATAATGCAATTTGTCCTGTCCAAAGCAGGTATAACCTGTAACTGCATTTCTCTTCCACTTCTTCCTCATGGTGGCACGTTTGCTTTAGCAACGCACCTCACATTCTATACCGATTATGGAAGGACCCTACACCACACACCTCATTTCAGACAGCTGAGTGTGTCTCTCTCCTCCATCACCTTCCAGACAAAAGAGAAGCCAAATTGGCCAGTACCCCTTGGGTTGTGTAGGCATTCTTCAATGCTGAGTTCTACTGGATCAAAACAGGTCTAAACTATTGATTTCACTGTTTTAATTGTGCTACCTGTGGGTTCAAAGACTAACAATCTCTGTTTGGAAATAGCCAAAGAAACAGAAAATTCTATTACAGTGTCAAAACTACATATTTATTAGTGTAGCCTGCTTTGGACTGCTTTAGCAATAGACCTCTGTCTACCTGGTAAATACATCCCAATAGTTACCATAAGTGCTCGTATCCGATTCAGATTTTACTCAACTATTTACAAAGCTCCTATTTACCTTGATGAGAATGAGCTTAGGATGGGCCCCTCCAGCTCCACCATTTAATAAGAGCCTGCACTATTTCTTTCAGATCAAAAATTGGAACTGCTGTATTATGTAAATGTTATTACTCCAAACAAAAGATTGGTGTTGTCCTAGCAATTAACTGTCTGGTTAATTAGACCTCTTTCCTTTTGCTCAGCAACCTGCATTCATGTGCATATACAGACTGTTACAAAAATAAACTAATAAGCTTTACATTGCTTGTGCAGAATTGCTAGAAGATTTGCAATAACAAAAAATTTAAGTCTTATTCTGAAAGCTGAAAATCTATTAAAAATGGAAATGGAGCTTTTCTCCAAGAAGCAGAAATCCAATAAAAATGTGAATTTTGTCATGTGGAGTGATGGATTTGGAGCACTCAAGAAGGACAAATGAATCATGCTGAGCTGTTAATATCCCTGCCAGTTCTATGGTGTTCCATGAGCATGTGAAACTGTCTTTGTTTGCTTTCCTAACAACCATCTCTTAAAAGATTCTCTGGGAACATAGGAAGCTTCTGTAGTGGGATAATTGTTTCAACAGCTTGGACACTGATTTTTTTTTTTTATGAGTAATAGAGGACTCAGATCATTACTATGGAGTGCAATACTTGATGTCAATGGGCACACTGACAGTAATGCACAAAGATGATTAAAAATAACACTCCTGTAAGAAAAGAAAATGGTCCTTACTGGTTAATTTATGCCAGTTTTTCTGTTGTGAATTTCTAGTTAATTATTTTTTAATAATAGTGATAATACTTTTATTTATTAGACAAGGGTAGTAAAGACTATAAATTATTAAACCCTAACAGCGATAGAATCATTTCAAAGATGCGTTAGAGTATTCAGATTTTGTGGCCACTAATGACTTAAAAATAAAGAGTCCTACAGATTTAGGACTTATTTCACAAAGGTCTACCGTGCACCTTCGAATCTACCTGTATTTTGCAGCAGAATACAATATAAACATTTATAAAATGTCTATAATCTACAATATTATTGTCTAGCTTAATAAAATCAATCTTTGAAGAACAGAAAATAAATTCATGTATACAATTTGAGACACATTTTCAATAGACACAATCAGATACAGAGTTTTAAAAAATAAATAAAATTTCTTCTAATCTGTCTCATGGAGAACTGCCTCCTCTGCAATAAAACAATCTCCCACATGACTAAGCCACTAAATAATTCAGGAAAAGGGCACAAAATATGAAGCGTAAAAAGACATTGTTCAGTACCTTGAACAAGAGTTCCAAAGATCTTTTCTTCTTAACTGTCAATTTAAAAAAAAACCGAAACCAACAAACAAAACCTTATTTTATTCTATTTTTACATCCTGAATAATGCCTTCTGCAAGACATTGCAAAGTGCATGCATATATATATATATATATATATGTAAAGTGGAAATTTTAAGGAAATACCATTAGGAATTCCTAATGGAATCATCGTTGGTACGTAGGCACTTTTTTGATAAAGAAAAGTAGCTACTGGAAGAGTAAACATATTTCACAGTGGTAACATGTTAATCATGCATAATCAAATAATTTGAATAAAAACCATGAAAACTCATCATCATTTAAAAGCTATATGACTCTCTCATAAAATAGGGGGGTTATTTGTTTGTTCTGTTGGAGACTTAGTTTTGGGGTTTTTTTTGTTTTGGTTTCAATTTTTAAGTAACTCCAACACAGTAACTTGAAGCACCACTATATAGGTAAGAAAATATCAGAAAAAAAAATAGAACATTTTCAGTCTGGGGAGGTAAAAAAAAGTATCAAATATATAGCCAAGAATATGACTTTTGGAGCTAATTATTTAGAAACAGCTCAAGATGGTGTGTAGCACCTATTAATAGACTGTAGAAATAATGCCACTCTAAAGAATGTAGCAGATGGTGGTGAGACACTGAAAGGAAAAGCATTTTCATTCCATGTGCTTCTAACAGTTATCTGATCATCCAAGTCCTCAAGCATTCTGGTTTACTGAAGGTATCAGTTAAAAAAATTAAAAAATATCTGATATCATTTTGGGACATGAATCTTAATGCCAAAATGGCACATATTTATTTCCTGTTAATGGCAGATGTATTTTATGTGCTCCAGCTAAGGAACAGCATACTCAGGAAATTAAATGATGGTATATCATAAAGTTTAGGTACTGATAACAGAATGAATATATTTCAGAAATGTGCAGATGCCTTATTTTATAAGCCTAACATTTTTTATTATTAATGTGTGTACAGCACTACAGATAGCCACTAATGGATATTGAAATGATAAATTTATTTTCTCATTCTCTTTGTTGAGCATTCTGCCCTAGGAAATTTACTACTGGGAGCTTCCGTCAGGATCTCTGAGATGCTTTCTGAAGGTACTTTAAATTCCTAGGGAGTGGGTTGGACTGTGAGATAGCACTCTTGTGATACATGAAAATATCCTTGGTCTGAAGAGCCAGTTCCCTCCCTACTGCATCTCAGACACAAAGGGTGCAGAGGGCTGTTCTGGGAGGTAATGGTAATGCCCACCTTGCTTTTCACATGGCATCACTTATGACCTCAGTTTGGGAAGCTGCTCCACTCCCCCAGACTGTCACTTCCTTTTATACTTGTTGGTTTGCCCAACACTGACTGACTTAAACAGTGCAAGTGCCACAATTTGAAGGTGAAATGCAAAGAAATGAGTGTGCCCAAACTGGACATCTCACTGCCAGCATTGGCAGAAGCCACAGCAGCACAGTCCCTGCTCTGCACATCTGTCCTGGCGAGAGCAGGATGTCATGTAGGATGAGCTGCATGTAGATATATTCCAAGTGGGTCCCCTTTAAGCACTGTGCTGACATCGAGTCATCAGTCTGAAACTGCAGAGCTAAAGCTCTGTGTGACACATTACAGCATATACTCCTCTTCTACCATGATGAGAGGCTGAAATCAAAGGAAAACTAATACTCAAACCTCTTGTCACTACTTTCCCATCACTGATTTCCATTACCGAGGACTGGATACTTCCTAATTGATGCTTTCAATTCATAGTAATTAATTGTAGCTAGACTTCTTTTCATCTCTTGAAATACATAATATCACAATGGGCTCAAACAAAAGAGTGTAAAAGCAATCTATATTATTGCTAAATAATAGTATTCACTGGTTTTTATCTTAGCTTTACATGCCTTTCATCTGCTTTACCAACATTAAAACTCATTTAATACGCTTTTTAAAATGAATAAGGTACTATAAAAAGAGCATATTAATAGCTGTACATATAACTTTTTAGAATTTTAGTCAGGTTTATTATTTGGTGTACTGTAAATCAGAATAAGTACAAATATTAGTACTGACAGCATGTGTATAATTAGTTTCTAATCTTTACTGCCTGAACATGTATTCATTATAAATAAGCAGGCACAGACTTCTGAGCCATATCTAGGCATACGAATGTCACATTTAGATGTACACTACTGTAATTTATACATATATTGGTCACACATAACCCTGTGATGACTTAGTTGTCAAAATGCTTGCAAGAATTTTAGAACTACTTTAAAGAAAATAACTAACTGAAAACTTAGAAGATCACATTTTCTGGTCTCTTGTAATTTCCTCATCTGAAAATATATGAATTAAAAAATTACTCCATTACAAGTAATATAAATTTGGGAATTTCTTTATTGCCTTTCCTACACCTTGAGAAAGTTCTACCAAGACACCTATAAATTAACATACATTAGAAAAGGCTAAGGCAGCTGACTTCCCATTTCAGGTCATGAGGGAGTATTTTTTTCAAAACTGGAACAATCTGCTGGTGATACAGGATTATTTTCCCTTCTTTTATTGAAAGACTACACAACCTAGAGAAACTTTAAATGATTAAAAATACTATCTTAATATTAAGACATAATATAGATATGTCCATTAGCTGATTATGTCTGTGCCCACTCTCGTAAAACTATGTCTTTGAGACATGGAAGAACATGGACTTAAATGCTAATTCTCTTGGGTGCCTTTGACAGTCTCTCCAAAAGTTCTTTAGACTGATAGCTTGGGCAAGTATTTTCAACAGAGAAGGGGTTAAATGAAATCACCTCTTCCCAATGGACTAAAGAAATTAAATTCAAACTTTTTTTTCCCTTCAGTTGAAAATCAGATTTGAATGCTCTGATTCCTCATGCATCTTCAAGATTTATTCATGAGTCACAGCTGAATACACTGTATGTTGTATTTATATGAACAAACATAAAAAAAAGAATAATTTCTATTATCTAGCTAGATGTATGTTTGTCAGCATCTGAAAGAATATCAATCCTGCAAGTTATAAGTATTCAGAATACTCTTTTAAAAACATCATTCAGGCACTGTAAGATATATAACTGCAACATAAACAACGACCTTTAAGTGTATCTGCTTTCCTATTATCTCAACACTGTGAAACAGTGATATTGAAATATTTGTAATATCTGCACAGAAGCTATTTATTTTAACATCATTCCACCCAGTAAACCAACCATAATTTTATTAACAATAGCAAGAAGTTGATACGGTATTCAAAGGAATACTAACATGCTATTCACCTCAGCTTCTTTTACAAAGAATATCTTAGTTCATTTGTATTTCAGCAAAAGGGCACATGATAACTTTAATTCTTTATTAAACTTTTTCAATTAAATTTCTAAAACCTTATCAGGTGTAGAGCATCTTCAGGGAACAAAACTTTCATAATAACAATACTGTGGAAGCTTGTAATCTTTGAAATGACTCATTCACTATGATTAATTTACCCTTTATTTGTATCTGTATATCTAAAGGGCAAATGTCACTTTTAGAGTTATTATTTCAGACAGAAAATTTTATACAGAATTTTACTTTGGAGCTAGGTCACATCATTTATGAGTAACTGTCATGACTGACTCATCGTATTTTCTGTCAATGTTTGAGCTTCTTCACATTTCAGAAACATCTCTTGAAGAAGAAACATTGCTTATAGGCTGTGAAAGACATCACATGGCTAAGCCAAGTAATATTTTTCCAATTAACAGGGGCTGAGTACTGTCATGCACTTAGTATACCAAAAGCAACACTGAATGCCTTCTGCCTGTGCTGCAACAAAGCTGTGACAGGATTTGCACTGACTGCAGGAGCAGCTTTGGAGTGCTGCAGGCAGGGATAATTTTCTGTAGGCCATGGCATAAGTTCTACTACAGAAATTGCAAGTAATGCTAAAACAATCAGTTTTAGCATTATGGCCATATTTGCTTCAAAGCAGAGCATATAGTTATCAACACACTCTCCCCCACATACACACTGACACAAAAATCAAGACCTGAACAGGAAAAGCGTCTGCCTGTGTGGTACTGGCAGCTGCTTTAGTCACTGCCCAGGAGAACAGGCACATGAACCAACAAGAAGAAAGCAAAGTGATTAAGTCCTTGCAAGACTTAGTTAAAGCTTTACAGGAGAAACTAGGAAGTGGGACAGAGAACCTTTCCAAGGGGCTTGCTGCCAAATGGATCACTGATCAGAGACTGCAGATCACCAAATCATCTGCACCAAATCATTTCCTGCACCAGACAGCACTGAACACTTGAATATTGAATCAGCTGATGGTAACATGGTGAATTCTGTGGGAACAACATGCCCTGCAGGACTGCTCTAAAGCACAAAAGAGAAATTCTGTTAAGGAGCTTGAGGAGATGGATAGTCATATGCAGGAATCACTAATGCAACTGAGTCAATGGATCACCCTTGATAGATTAAAATCTAATAAGGGGAGAAGAAATTACTGTTCAAATGTAATGTTTATTGGCTGGGCCACACAAAGTGATTAGTTATTAAATCTTGCATGTATGTCAAAGATTATATCACCTTATTCAGTGCATGACAAATGTGTGATGGGCAGTAGCTTTCAATATTACCATACTGCTGCCCAGGCTGGCTCTGCTACCTGCAAATTACTTATAGGAAATGCACTGAGATGAGTATCTGCTGTAAATGCATGTTCTTGAAAATTCCTTATAATTTTTAATTTCTTAACATTTAAACCCACACAAAGTTCTTATCATGCTAGATTAAAGTTACTAGAAAGGCTACAGCAGGCAAAACTAGAGGCATGACGAAGTTAATCCTGTCTCAGGTACTTAATTCCACTCAAAAAAATCTCTATAAACATGAATTAGACATAAATTTCAAAAAGCTACGAAAATTAAACTTCTGCTAAATTTGATAATGCAGCATATACAGTACCTTAATTACATTGTGCTGGCACTTCCTCCAGTTTACCAACTTTTTCATTCATACAGCTCTACACACTTGCCAGACATTTTAGAATGCGTTAACTTTAGTAAACTGTGTAATTTCTCCACAAGCAAGTTAGGGAAAAGGCTACCTAGCAGATGATGAAGATAAAGAGAACGTGGTGTGGTTGGGCATCGCTGGCTGAGCCAACACAGCCATTTTCGTGCTCTGTAAGTGAATGCACGTTTTTATTCCCTTGGTAGAATCATTAGAAAGGGAAAAAATACTAAGGGAACAGTTGGAGAGGACTCATTCCATCATTGAGGAGGAGAAGGGTGCCTGAGTCAGTAGATCCCTCCAATGACTTATAAAATCTGAAGAAATTATACTCTGCAGAGGAAGAGGGGTCCATAATGCAGCCCTTGACAAAAAGAGACTCTGGATAATGGCCAGGGAGGTGCTCAGCAAGTCACCACATGCCGCATCCTTTATTTCCCTATGGAGTTGGCTAACATACAGGAAACATATTCCCCGGGCTCCTCCGAAACAGAAACTGTGGAGGGTGTCCCTCATAGGAGGGGACAACAGCTCACTGCGCGAGGCCGAGGAAGAAGGATATTGGGGATCTGGAGTTTTCCTGGGCACAGATGATAACAGAAACATGGTCTCTAACCCAACAGGAAGTGTACTGGGCAGGAGGACAAGATTCAATGGAGAGGGGGACCCTGTCTCCATTAGAACATCCATGGCAGGCCATATCCTGGAAAGTCTGCAGAGAGCAGATGCCTCCAGCTGATGCAAAGTCACCAGCTGATTCCTCTGGGATCTATTATAATACACATGGACTCTTACACACTATTCAAAGGTGTTCTTTATTTACCTGGGCCTGTGTTAAAATGCCCCATATGATCCTAATTATGTTTGGCCCTTTTAGTGACTGCCTTCAAGGAAAAAGGTTATTTCCCCAGCCACAGAGTCAGCCACCTATGAACAGCCACAACCCGGTAACTTAGAGGCTCCTTTCCAGCCCTTTTAATCCATCCTGCCACAACACCCAGCCTTTCTAAAGAATACATAACCTGGCAAAAGTAGAATAGGACAAAAATCTAACCTGGTACTTAATAAAATTATGACCCATCTCATGGAGCAGGTGATCACTTCTGATGTTCTAAACATGCATGAATTGGAAAACGGCCTGAAGAAAAGAGAGTCAAGAACAAAGCTGCTTTTATTTTTATTTTTTTTTCCCTAGTGAACATCCCTAAATGGTTTCACAGCTGCAGTTAATCCACAAACAAAACTCACCAAGTCAGTAGTGACTACTCTAAACAAAAAGACTGATATTACTTATAACTACTTGCTTTATCACTCAGATACCTCTGCCAGTCTCTTTTCTTCCCACTGTCTTGACCATCTGCCTACAACTCTGTCCATTTATTACTGGTAGCAGTATCTTACTGAATTTCATTGCCGTGGTGTGTCTGGCCTTGACTAGTTATCAGTTCATTTCACAGTCTTCTTGTTTGAACTACTGCCAATGTTCATGTTTTTGTTACAAGCTTTGGAAAAGTTGATAACTTGGACAGAGGCATTTTTTCTTTCTATGCAGCCTCTCCTCCAGATGGTTGGCATTACTTTGAGCAGTCCTTTATTTTCAATTTTGAAATTATTTGGTCTGGCAGTGACTTTTATTTCATATTTTTAGAGTCTACAAGCTGGATTTGTGTCCTGTCTAAATCTGCCTTTTGATGTCAATGAAGCTCCAGCAACTTGCATAGTGTGATAATCTTGCTTCATCAGTGGGTCAATTATAATTCCAAATGAAGCTGAAAACACTTTTTAAATAGTCTGAAATTGTACCATTAACTCAAAGTTCATAATTTTTTCCCCACAAATCATGCATTTATTACTACATTATCAACTTATATTATTAGTCAAACATAGCTGGAAGTAGGATTTTCCTGCTGTGGGCAAGTGATTTGAAGTGCTTCAGCCAGTTTTATGTTCCTTATCTAATAACAATTAGGCATATTTTGGATATAGGAAAGAGAGTATTTAATATGTAGTACAGGACACAAAACTGCATTGAGTAGGACATTCATGAGGATCTGTGTTGGGTTATTACTCTTCCTGGGAGATACATCATGTGCTTAAAGTCAATAATGAAACTTGAATTTGTTTAACAGATCTGACAAGAAATATTTTATCTGGGTGGAATTTAAACAGAATTTAAATATTCAAAGGAAAGAAAAATTGTAATTTACAAATGTTACTTTGAAGGGTCTATATGTATCTAAAAGGAATGTCTTAATAGGCATAATGTGTGACTTAGCAGTTTCTTCTTAGGCCACCTGAGCTATACAAATTTTGGTAAATAAAGTTGGTAGAATAGAAGTGTAGGATCTATATGCCTGTGTAGAGCATATGTATGTACATATGGGCAACTTTTCAGTTTTAGTCCACCTGAGCTATACAAGTTTCTGTAAATAATGTTGGTAAGCATAAATTTCTGAGGAATTAATTGAAAAATCTACACTTTCTTCTGATTTTAGCTTAAATATCAAGAATGTATTTATGATCCCAAATCCCTGGGAAAGTAACTCTTGGAAAGCAAATTAAGCCCATACATTCTCATTCTACTTTCCTTACTGCTGGAGAAGCCAGTCAGCACATGGGAGATATGTCATGTCCTTCGGCATGAATTTTCCAATGGCAATGAAACCAATGGGTAGAATTTAGGTCTCTTTGCCATCTGTGAGAGCTTTTCATTGACTTTAACTGAGCCAGGATTTCATCCAGGGCTGTGCAATTATTGTTTCACTATATTATTTTCTCTGGACTAAATGGTTGTGGCACAGTTTTGTTTCAAAAAAACAAACACAAGCAGCTCAGAAAATCCTTCTCCAAAAAACCACAATAATTCCTCTTATCTCCAGCATAAATGTTTAAGTATTCAAATTTTTTTCTTTTAAAATACAGATAGTAAAAGCTCTTTTAAAACAAAATTGAAACTATGCCCAAAAGTATACAAGGTATATTTAAGGGTTGAAAAAGTCTTTATCATGAGAAAATCTTTGAGACTTGAATCATCTAGCCTAGAAAAATAAAAGGATGAGGAAAGACTTTAGTGTTTGTAAATTGGAAAGAGCTGTTTGTACTACAGGATAACAGTGAGAACTCAGTGATCTGAAGCTCGTAGATATATATAGACATTGTATTAGACAAAAATGAGGAAGAAGTGTGGGCTTTTTCAGGTTTTGGTAGTGCCATAGACTGACAATTGCTTAGCACCCCTTTGTCTCAGTTCCTTCATATGTGAAATCCACTGCTGCCTTTGCTGCTTTGTCCATTGGCTCTGGAAGCACTGGGGAGCTGTAGATGCTCTCCCTGCCTGTGTCCACACAACACCTCAGTGTTGTAGAGGTGGTGGCTTCCAGGAATTGAAAAATACAAAAAATAACACCTTTGAAAAAGGAACCTGCATATAGTTGGGAAATTTTTCTCAAGACTACACTAAAGCAAGATCAGAATACACAGTTAAGAAGCACAGTCTAGCATGTACTTACAATAATATTTCAGAAGAAAATACATGTCTAAACCAGTTATTTCCTGCATTAGCAGGAACTGACACATTTCTTAAATATTATCAATTTAAAAATCAGTTAGATATTCAAATCAACTGCCTTTTGCACCTCTTTCAGTTTTAACACTGTTTGTCTCCAACGGAGACAGAAACACCTGCCAATATGGATCACATTTTAGAAAAAAAAAAAAAGAAAAAACTGGTTTCCCTTAAATCAGAAGGAACCTTTAATTAAGCTAACATAGTTTCCAGCTGGCTTCCTGAACAGGTACTTGAAATAATTTAATATATTGGCAAAAAGCAAATGAAATGCATTAACTATGCAAATACTCAGTTTCTCTGCAGGTAGGTTGATGTCTTCTAATTCATGAACTCCTGACTTGTTGTTAATCCTACTATTTTTTTTTTCTTATTACCAAGACTCACACATAGCAAGCAATTTATGCATCTTGTTAGATTTTGGACTTATGTTCTATAGTGAAACCTGTAACCACAGGGATATTCACTGATGTGAGATATTTCTGAGGCCACTACTCATATCAGCATTTGTACTCACTATTCTGAGCACCATGATCAGTGTGTAGTCATTATGCAGTTGTACAGGATTCCCAAAAGCAAGTGTCAGAATGACTACAATGCAAGACAGACACTCATCTACCATCATATTTAAGAATCCAGAATGCAGTAACTATCCTCCAGAAGTTTGTGTGTACCACAGATCCCTTCCAGTTACATCTGAGGTTTGCTCCTGTGCATGTCATCATGATAAAGGCTCTCACAGACAACTTACTGATTGACTCTGCAACTGTACAGTGACCCAGGATGCCACTGACTTCTTAATACTCAGACTCTCCTTATTCAGGACATCATGCCATGCATCATATTAAAGAAGGACCTTATATTTCCTGTTCATTTGAACAGTAAGTATTCACCCTGCATTTCTTCTGCAAAACTGAAGGTGAGCAATATGCTAAAGCATGTACTACAGAGAGAAGAATGGAATTCTTTCTAGTTATTAGAAATAGAATTTAATAAAAAAAGTATTAAACTCATTGTACCTAGTCCAATGAAAACAGAAACGTCATACGAATATGAACAAAGATCATACAGTGTGGAATATGGAAAATGTTTGAACAATAATTACTTTGGTTTGACATTATTCTTTACTACAGCTTTGAGAGTGTAGCTTTTGTTAGAGGACTCTGACATTAAGTGAAAAGGCTCAGGGGAAAAAACCAAACCCACTGGATTCCAGGTTTGATAATGTTTTAAGGTAAATCTGTTATTTCGACTACTATTGGATTCTAGCAGATGGTAGGGGCGGGCACAGTACACCTCTCTAAAAGCAATGAGAGCTCTGAATTCAAATTCAGGTCTCAAATTGGTGATGGTACTCCACAGCAAAGATGGCTACTGTGTACATTAATTTCTACCAAAAAAAAAATCATATGACTTTCATAAGAAAAATACAGATTGAAACAAGTACAGACGGGTCAGGTCCCTGAATGGAAGCACTGTCATGCAGTGCCCTCATGGATATTCTAACCTTGCTTCTTGAAATACTGAAAGCTAAGAGGGTAGGGGAAAAAATAGGGTATATACCTAAAATTTAAGAAACAATGGTATCAAAAAAAAAAATCAAAACCACAAACAAACTAATCAAACCAACCACTTCCTTCACCGAGAGCCAAACAAGGCTTGTGGAAATGAACTACTGGCAGAGAGACACAAATATATCAGTGGGAACAGATCTTAGTGTCAAATCCCAAACCCCATATTGTGGTGTCACTGCCCAGAATTACAAGGCAATAGGGATGATGTAGGAAGTGTTTCACAGTTTGGCTCTGAACACACCAGTGAGTATAGACAAGATTATCTGTTTATAAAGAAGAGCAATAAAATAAGCAAGCTACCTCTATACCATAGCTGCAACCACAGAGTGGACACAGCCCTCTAAGAGGGTCTGAAAACAACAGGTCCAAAGATCAGGTGCTGAAGCTTTACAGAAGGGACAAGTTTAACAGGTACCAGCACAAGAGAAGACCCATTTCATTCTCTTCACTGTGGTCAGTGTCAGCTTCATGCCTCCCAGTCCACAGCATGGCCCTGCAGTGCCATGGGAAGGATGTTCCCTGACACAGCTGTTGCTCCTGTGGAACCACTTACAGCAATGGAGGTTAAACAGTATTTATGGACACACTGCAGGTGCAGTCTCATCCATGCAAGCAAATAACAAGATGCCCACCTTCCCTTCCCTGTCTAGGGAGCATTTTCTTCCCCCCCCCCCCCCCCCCCATTACCCACAGTATTTATTTCAAAATTCACATTTACAATCTCTGTTAAATCCTGCACTCAATTACTGTGAGCTTTGCAGATCTCTGGACATGGAAATATTTGACAGTACATGGGTAGGATGTGTTGCAGAACTCTGTTCTCAGGATCAGTGTAGAATGTAGGTATCTGATCATACATCACAAAACTACTAAGGAAAAATGTGCATTAAGTTTTGAAATCAAGTCCCAGGTAGATATTTAGCCTTCATAAATGTCAAGTAATATTAAATATATTTTGAGATAGTTTGGACAGAAGTAATAATTTCAGTAAGAACACTATACAAGTTGAAGAATAAAATTAAGATGTAGAGTACTAAGATTCTAAAAATGGATGTTAAACCTGCCCCAACATCATCTCTGTAGCAAAGCAAGAAGAGTGCCACTAGAAAAATCACTTCTCATTCATCTGAGGAAACTGTGTATTAGCAGGGACCCTAATACCAGGTGCAAATTGAAATATGGTTTTCAGTCCACACATAGAGCTCATATTATCACTGGGAACTCAGCAATTGGATTGAAAGCATTGTACAGCCACATTCCTTAACTGTTACACACTATCACACTTGTTAAAATTATCTGGAACATAGCAAGTGCTTGATAAGAGAATCAGACCAGAGCACAAATACAGTGTTCTCTATGCCAAATCTCTCATTATGAAGAAAGTTGGGAAAAGGCAAAGATTTTTGCTCTATAAAGGAAAGAGGCAGCATGCAAAAAACTAAAATGCTATTTCTGATGTGACATTTTGTAATGAAGTGATACTGTAAGATTATCTGGACAGCAAATGGTTTGTGTGTCCTAGTTACTAAGTGTAGATAGCATTCACTTCTGTAACTGTCAAAACCCTTTCATAGTATTTTAATTTGCAAAAGAACCTGACTTCACTGTGGATATGTTATGATAAAGCCTAAAAAGAATTTATCTGATCAAAGAAGAATGTATTACCACCATGCAGAGATTTGCTTCAAATCCTGCATAATAGCAATAATAAATACAACCCACTTTTGTACAAAAACAGATAATGGGAACATAAGAAAAAAAAAAAAACCTTTAAATTTTCTTTAAGAAGATTATATTTCAGAAATGAAGAGAAGAATATTTACGCATAAATAAGTTTTATTAAATGAACACCTAAGATGCTAACGTCTCCCTAGTAACATCTGCTTGTCAAAGTCCTATGCAATCAAGTGAGCAACTGAAGACTGACAATCTCCTGCTGTAATATATTTTGGATTATGGATTCAGGATCATTTAGAGATGTTGGTTTCTAGTGGTTATGTATAAATTACAACATGAACTAAGTTACCCAAAGAATAATTTAATTTCTAAATTTAAATAGTGCCTCAGTGATAAGTGAAAACAAAATCTGCAGCTTCATAATTGTTAATTCAGTATAGAGTACATAGAACTAAAATAACTGCTGTGATCCCATAAGTTTTAAGGCAAGCTGTTTAATGCAGTCATTCAATGAAGGTTCACAAACACTAATGCATTATACAGTTCATTTACAAAAAATTGTATTCATCAGTTCTGTGGCTACACCAGTCACTCTACAATAAATAAAACATGAAAAAATGTTTTTCACCAGACTCACAAAACCTGCTGATTTTAAGCCACTTAATAGTCTTTCAAGATACTTTAGAAATGTGATATATGAAATCCGGGGTAAATATGAAACATATGCCTGCACTAATCAAAAGAACCAGAAATTTCCATTGAAAACATAGGAAATAACTGTTATTGTCAGTGTAATGATAGACAGGGAACAGTTTATTTTTCCTTGCTCAAGTGTAGCACCAGCATAGACTCAGTCTTAAACCCCTCTCTAAATTTTCTGATTTTCCCCAGTGTATGAACACATACATGCATTTAAAAAAAAAAAAGAAAAAAAAGTGAAACTATGAGATAGCCTTGTCTCTAACAGGGGAGTAGTTCACCTACTAGTCAAGTAAGTAGTAGTTGGGATTAGGCTGCTTTCACTTAATCTTCATGCATTTGCTGTGTCAGGAATATTCCCACTACTCCTAGCAAGGGCCATAACCTGATCCAGTCCACAGTATCCAGGAAGGCCAACTCAAACTACCCTCAGGGTTGAGCTGAGAAGACAGAGAAACAAAAACTGCAGAAATATGCCCAAGTCCTATTGTAAATAATAAGGATGGGCAGAAGAAATAAAATCTCAGAATATACTTTGCCTATGTTATTATATACTGTTATTCAGTAGTGCTCTTCATAGGAGGCAGAACAAAAGCATCTTTTCACTCTAGTACCATGAAAAAAAAATTTAAATTCCCCACTTTTAATTTGCAACAGATAGTGAGTTTTATAGAGCACTTTAGATGAGCTGAATAATCACACACCTGCATGAAATTTCTTACTATTGTAGCCTGAAGGGATCTACATGTCAGCCAAGAATCTTGATTTAGGCAAGAAATGGCTAAAAGTCTAATATCAGCCTACAAATTAGCGTGAAAGAACATCACATTAAGTGGGGAAAACAAACCAACACAAAACAAACACCAACAGGTAACTTCTATGGCTTACCCACTCTGTATCTCATTTTACCGGGTCTCCCTTAGTTGTCAGACCCATGTAACTCATTAGCACACATAAATCAAGCCTAATTATAAATTGTTGTGTTCTTAAGGAAAGCAAAGATTCAGGCTGATATACCAAGATGTGTTTGAAGCACGTAAATCTATTTGTACCTACTGTGGAATAAAAACTGGAAACAGAATGGATTTGATTTGGATAGTGAGTAGCAAAGGCAAAAAAAAAATAAATTAATAATTCCTTGTGAAAAAAAGTTTTATCTGATAGCTTAATTCAAATTGCAACACTAAAATTAGTCTTTCCTCCTATCCATAGTCAGCTCTTTGCAGGAAGTTGTTTGAGGGCTCTATGGGAGCAGAATAAAGACATGCTGCTACATTCCATTTGATTACTAAACACCATCACTCAGCCCCACAGCTATTGAAAGTAACTGGTAAACAAAAGGGATCTCATCCCTTTCTACTTCAGAAGGATACTACGATCTACCATGAAAGAATCTGTGAGCAAAGGGCGACTGTAAATACCATGATAAGATACAGGTTCTAATAGAGCACTGTCTCTAGTGGTCTGATAGGAACTAGATGAATCACTGTGGACTCATGGTAACAGACACAGAAACATGAATTTTCTTTCCTTTTTTCACAGGAAGCAAGTTCCACAACCACTGTACAATCTTTTTTTCAAAGTCTTCCACATGTGTGTTTGTGATAAACAGCATAGCTTTTAATGGATCAAAATAATTCATATGAGCCTTTAACAACAAATCGTGTCTAAAGAAAGGGGAATTTGCCTCCAAACCCTTTCCCCCATAGAGCTATCAACAAAAAAATGTTCCATGAATATGTTGATAATAAACTAAGCAGATTCCTGAAACTTGAACTGCTTCTGAGCCTTTAATCCCCATTTGAAAAATGTATCTGACAACTGATGCGTGCCCTGATACTGTCATTTTTTTCCTCTTAGCACTGTTATGACCATTTCAGCAATAATTCTAAGGTACATATCTTTCTAAACTCTTACTGGAGATCAGAAGACCTAGTGAAGAATGTTTGGTTTCAATGCACAGCAAATTCCTGCCTCCAGAAACATGTTTTGGTATTGATCACTGAAACAGCACACCTGAAACTGTGATCAATCTATAAACTGTACTGCCTCTCACCTCCAGAAACCTGCAGAATTGTAATGAACCTTCCTTTACTGCACTTATGTGTGAGCTGAAGAGGGCCAGTAAGCAATGAGACAGTTTTTCCTCACTTGATGCTACCACCAGCAAGTTGGAGTAGCAAAAAGAAAATACAAGAGCAGTAGATCAAATATATTTATCGATGACATGTTATTAAATACACAGTGTACCAGCAGGAAAAAGTTGTAGTAAAGGAAAGATACAAACCACATAGATCTGAGGGGATGTTATTAAGCTACTTGAGTAGCTTTTAGAGTGGCTAAAAATATTACAAATCATTGTAAGGATGACATATATGGTATTATTTTCTGCAATACCTAGCCATGACCTGCCTCACCTAGGGCTGTGTCTGACCCTACTTACCCTCCTTGGGCCTGATCCTGACCCCTCATTTGTGAGCCAACATCCTGACCAGACCCTATGCCATTCCCATGGAGGTGCTTGATGTCTGGGTTGGGGGTTGCTCCTTACCCCCCCCCAACCTTCCCTGATCCTTTGCTGGGGCAGCAGGACAGGTCATGGGTCATAGCCCAGGGGTCTCCACAGCTCCTGGTCCCACAGGAGGAGCTGGCTCTCACTGTACCCTCATGGTCTCAAAAGTGTAACTATTTTTTTATTAAGTAAAATATAAAAACGTGATTTGAAAATTTTATCAGTTCTTCCCTGAAATTATTTTTTCATTATAAGATTAATGAAGTGACCCCTTTTCCACTAGTTTCAATAAATTAGCTCCTAAGCATCTGTAATTGCCATGCTGCAAGCAGTACCTATGAGCATAACCTCTCACATCATCTACAGAAGAATTTCCTTCTTAGGTCAGAGGAATGTCCTTTCTTAATACTACTTATGTTCTGTATGAAGCCTGAAAGAATTATTTCTCTCCCATATGCCTGTGTGATACCACATGATCTCAGGAGATAATTGAGACAGATGTGCTTTACACTAATTGCTTTGGAGGTTCTCTGACACTGAAGGTCTGTAGTAACCTGCCAATTCTCCAAAGCCCCTAAATAAGTGCTCAACCAATGGACTTGGCTCCATAAAAATCCAGCATGGAATTACTAGGAAGAATTACCACTCAACCTCCTATCTGTCTTCACATCTGCGTGGTGTTCCAAGGGTCACTGCCCTTCAGACAGCACTTCCATCTGTTCTAGACCCAAACAAGACTTGGGTCTGTTTTTGAGGGTGGGGGTCACATCCATTCTCCCTTCCATCTGGCCATGTCTCAGGGATCTTCTGGAGCTCAGGTGCTGCACTGATGAAGAGAGATCACTGGAGCACACGCACAGCAGCACCTCTCCATGGTGGGAACTGACCTGGGGCTAAGAATGGAAGATAATATGTGCTAAGGGGAACCACCAGAAGATTTTGTCTTGCCTGGAACCTACCACCATGTACATCTTGCTGTACTTTCTTTTTCTGACAGGCAAGGTACTTTGAGAATAAGAAAACCAAATAAAAGATATAAGGAGAGACAATATCCTTGATTTGATATAGATGAAAAAATTGAGGAAACATTTGTGTGCACAGTCCCTTAACCAGAGTAAACCCTCTAAAAAGTACAAATTCCAAGCTAAAACTAGTATTAGAATCAACAGCTCTTAGTTTAACCTAGAATCACACACAGATTAAAAAAAAATATCATATATCAAAGATTTTAAAACTATCTAGTCTTTCCAGGTGTAAAAACAAACATTCACATATGTTAAGTGTTTTAACAAAATTATCCCACTGTATTTCATAAGCTCTCAGAGCATGTCTCAAGGATTACTCCCAGTTTTTAGTAGGTACCATATCCTCTGTTACATATCTCCCCAGTCGGACATCTTCATTTTCACCCTCATGCCTGTTGTTTTGTACCCTTAGGTGCTGGTTTCTTTCATGTAGGTCAGTTGGTGAAAAAGCAACATGCCTCTGTCAATAGTTAAATGTTTTCTGATGCAAGAATCAATCTACCTCTCTTTTTCACATATATGTATATGGGCACACACAACAATAACTGTTTTTTTCTCTGTACTAATAAGCAGATTTATAGTGCTCCATGTATACACATATACATCCCTATGGTAGAAATCAGTTATTCCCCATAATAGCCAGTAAGGTAATTATCTCACTAAGCTCTGCAGCCAGCAACTAAATGCATCATCTTGTCAGAAGAAAGACTATGACATATACCATAATAGGAAAAGTATTATCATCAGTGCTTTAATCAATGTTAACATTAACAGTGCTCATCTCTGGCAAAGCACAAAACTTTTGACCCCCTAAAGACCTATGGTAAGATATGACAGTATTTTATCCTGGAATTTGTGTTTGCTCCTAATTAAAAAACGTGTGACAGGTCTCTAGCATTAACCCCAGTTGTAATCAAGCTGTGGATTGTGCCTTTCCCTTGCAAAATTTCAAGAAGAAACCTAGGGACAATGGTAGTACAGGAATGAATCAGCTAGAAATCCCATGCAATTCATTAAGGAAGAAAACCAATGTCACACAGATGTAGAGAGACATAAGTTGGTTGTGCAATATCTCTGAAAGGAATTAAAAAAAATTGAAAGAAAAATATCAGATAAGTGCAAAGAAGCAAATTATTCCCACTGGACTTTACAGGACTCTATGCCTGAGTTTAAATTCAGAGAACATTATGAAGTAAAATCTACATTCTTCTCTTTTCTCTCAGGAACAATCTTCCACTCTCTGTGACCTCTTTACTCTTAAATCTTCTACAATTCAAAATACGTCCTATTTTTTAATTATATTTTCTGGGGACTGTGTCATTATTATCACTGCTGTACCACCTCTGGTGAGGTTCACACTCTGGGATTATCCTATATTATGTACTAAGATTTCAGCTGTCCCAGCAAAGTCTGAACTGGAGTAGGTGCATGTTGGGGCTATCCCACCTGTCCAGAAAGCAGCTCAGGTCGTGCCCCAATCCACTTTATGCCCTTCCCTTGGCAAATAAATCATTAGTGTAACAGAGAACTTTAAACACTGGATCAAATCTTTCCCTTCCAAAAAGGGCAGTAAGGCCTATCTGTTTCATTCCACTATATTTGGTTTTCTTAGCCAAATAAAATAAAAAGAGGATGTATCATCCATCTAAAATCATTACCATCTAACAAACAGACAGCCTTTAACCCTTTCCAGGCATTTTACTCTAAGACCCATGGTTACTATTAAATTACTATGGATAAGCAAGTGGATCTTCTTTTCACTCAGGTTACTGAAACTCAGATGACAGATGATGTTCTTATTTTACAGAGTAGATAAGAGTATGGAAATGGTGTTAAAGAAGTGAAAACATGAATTTCATTGTGACCATATAAATCAAGATGCCAAAAAATTAGAAGCCATTTGTGAAAGTCTCATTTTAGCTACAAAATCATTCTGGGAAGATGATAAAAGCTATAGACTGGAGTGATGGGAAAAGAAAATGCTAATAAGCATCCTCAGAACCACTTTTTGGTTGTTTGGGTTTTTTTTTTTTGGTAGGAAAGAAGGACTATAGCTGAATCTTAAAATATTTGGGGCTGGTTGGTTGTCTTGTTTGTTTTTGTTCCACTCTTCTCCCGCTACTGAATATTCCAGAACAATGAAATGCTGTCCACAACCACACTGACTGAAAAAGTTTACTGTGAATCTTCACATCATCAGCTTGGACACAGTCACTGCAGAGCAGAGTTAACATAAAGCTTTACGTTCCTGGAGAACTGGCTCCTCTGGAGAGACCAGTAGTAGTCTCTGCACCCCCTGTGCCCACAGAAAGCCTCATGCTGAAAAACTATGGGACTTTACAGTCAAGCTCCAGTAACTTTTCAGTTCCAATATTTTTTGCCAAATTTTTTCCATTTTCTTTCTCCATTTATCTTCCCTCTGACAAAGAAGTAATTTAAGATAAAAATACATTTTAAGAGAGTAAGAGCCCAGTTGAGATGAAAAGCAGTTATGATTCTAGGGGGAGCTTTGGCTGCTATCAGTTGTACTGTGATGATAATGTTGGTGTTCACAATGCCACCTGCAGCTTGTGTGATAGATGTGATTGTGTGTTTTGTTTTGAGGCACCCTAGAAATGTTGTGTGTTTCCTGGTCACAAAACACGACTGCCAATCCTCTCAAGCTCCCTGGAATCAAATGAAAATGAGAGACAGTGACCTTTCCATTGGGGAGAAGGAGAATATGAATAGGAAGAAATAAAGAATAATACATACAGACTCTGACAAAACATAAAATTATTTCTTCCAAGAGTAGTAACCACTTCCCACTGAGAAATATTTTGGTACCCTTTTTACACTATCATACTTAACTACCAAGTGATTTTTATTGAAATCAGTGGGGTTAGTCAAGGAGCAATAAAAAAGGGATTTTGGAAAAGGACTGCAGAACCCGGTCCATCATTGCTACATCACTGGATTTAGCGACATATATAATAAGTATTTTTCATCCATTTCTATTTTCATAAGTGTACTTTATAATTACTTATATTTTTAGATAACATAATCTCATAATTCTCTATTTGTAACACTAATATTTAATTAGTCAAGTGAGATTAAATTTTTATGCTTTTTATGCTTTATATACAATAGGAAAAAAAATCAGTGCAATACTGCAAAAAATTTGCCAATACTGAAAACCTTATACATGTTTATTTGGGAATTCTAAACAATGTCAAGCAGTCTTAAGAAGCAGCATAATAATGAAGGATATTTTTATGAAGTATCTTTCTATCCAAAGTCCAAGATAAGAATTCTTGAAATTTAATCCCACTGAGTGACACCAGTTACCACTGAAAAATACTCCTTACAAGTTCTGGTCTCTAATGGAACATTACTGACACACATAGGGTGTGATTCTAATCTTGGTACTGCTATAATGATGCCATTATGGGCTTTGATTTACAAATCTGATCAAGATGCATGTCTATATTTTAAAAGGCAGTTGTTAATAAGTATTAAGTATCAATAGAGTGAAAAGAATAATTATATTAGGCTGAACAAAAGCTACCAAGGAATTAACAACCAGAAGCAGTAGCAGACTCATGCTTAAATCAGCTGAAGGAATTAGCTTACCTTTTTACTATATCAAATTAAGAAGGGGTCTGGAATACAAGGCATAATTTTAAAATACAGCAAATTATTCTGCTGCTAGTATTTCATTGATTTCAATAGAATTAGTCTGGCAGGAAATGTGTTTTTCTGTGTTGCAGAAGGACCCTGCTTAACTGGTTGGAAAGTGTGAGGACTCAGTTCTTCAGGACTTCAAGTGTCCAAGTGGAGAGATTATCTAGTTAGAGACCCACTTTCTGGTTTCAGTTCCTCTCAGGCAATTTTATTGCTTATATAAGATCCTAGACAGGTATAGTTGTAGGGCCAACAGCAATAATTTAACACATTAATGCAGGCATGACTGAAATGCAAATGCAAACTGTGTTTCCACCTCCCTTGCAATTATTTACCAGCCCATCTAACCTAGTCATTAACTTGGTAAGAACAGAAGGAATAGACTTGCAGCTGAAAAGCTAAGATATCTCCTTGACTTCAATGGAACTTGGTTGGCTTAGAGTAACACCAACTCACTCCTGGACTGAGATTTTTCAGAAAGCAAACAAAGTAAATAAAATATGCTTTCCAAGTCACAACTCTAAAATATATCCTGTAAATCCATTTTTTTCCTCTCCCTTAGGAACTGGAACCTTGAGAATACAAAAGTGTCAGCTTTTAACAAATATTAACCTTTTAATTTCAGTCTCTCTTTCTAGAGGGTGGCTGCTGGGGTGATATGAAATACTGATGGACTATCCATCACACAGCTTCTGCCTATGGGTCATTGCACAGCCTCAAACAACCACAGAAACCAAAAGATAAATCTTTTGATGAAATACTTGCAATTCTTTAGAGACATTTTGCACTAATGCCAGTGTTTATCCCAGAGTGGTTTCTCTGCTGTCAGCAGAAGCAAAGAGTGTTTATAATGCAGTTTGCATCAAGACTGAAACACGGTTCCACAGACTGAATCTGAGCAAGAGCCACGTAAAGCACCTGGAGACTATTTTGTTCACATTATTCACAGTGGAGAACACAAGATCGAATGTCAGAGTTCACCAATGAGTGTCCACATACAGAATACAAGGCTCTTTTTGAGATATGAAAATTTGGAGTGATGCATTTATCTGAGGTATTAGAAGCATTTATATTGCTGCATTACCAAAGAGGATATTCTGAAGCAGCCGCCTTCAGGCTCACAGTTACACACACAGAGGTCTGGAAAGAGATGTGGTTATACAGAGGATTAAAGAAGAAAACATTTGCAATGTGCCCAGCCCAGCTCTTGGAGAAAACACATATAGTAGGATGAAGTTGGTTTGTTATGTGATATTTTATCTGCTAAATTCAAGTCTCACAGTAAAAATGAAAGGCGAGAGGACTTCGGTATTTTTATTTTCTGTATTTTGAGAATAAACACAAGATAGGAAGAAAAGGGGATTGAATTCAGCCACTGCACTAAGTGATGCATCTTGGGGATTTTGTGACAATACGGTGTGAGGATCCTCACTCCTTTTGCTGCCATACTTCATCTAGTGGTCCCCAGATTTATGTGGGACCCTAGATCTGTCCACAGACACATTACATTTTGTTCAGGTCTTGGAATGAATGGGTTCTTCTGATGTTGTGTTTCAAAAATCCAGGAAACAAAATTAAAAGCAGCATAAAAATCAAATATTTATATAAATATTATAAAATCCAATATTCACACAAATTTAAGGAAAAATTAGTTTGGAAGCCCTGCCAACACCTCCTGTCACGGATGCATCTCTTACAACACTCGCCATGAGAACTCTTTACAACTTCAGTTCTCTTACTTGAGAGCTTGCACATTACTCACAAGAAAATGTTCTTGACAGTTAAATATATTACATACCGAGTCTTTGTACTAGGAATCCAAGTCACTTTTTTTTCCACCCTTCTTTTTTTTCTTCTCCCTCCCCTTTATCAAACACCACTATTGACTGGGGAGCAAAAGCCCCTAAGATACTAAATCTTCCAACCATGAAGGGAAATGGAATGGTTTTCTAATGGAGTATATCTGAGTGCCTCTGGCTTTTAGAACCTGTCTTTAAAGTCTGCTTACTGAGGCATAGATGACCACTCAAACATAGACAGATTTGTCACTTTGGTTTTCAGGACACCCATCCTGTAAAGACCACAAAGTAATTGCAAGGACTTTAGTGGTCAGACCTTCTCTTGCTATTCATGAGGTTCTTGAATTGGATTTCATTTCATGCCAGATTTGACTCTATCAATGGAAGACCAGCTCAAATGATTTCACAAGAAATGCCCAAATAACGCCACCCATTGTTATGAATCTTTTTATGCTCCATAATGCAGAGCCAGAAGAAATGTTCTAACTGTAACAATCAAAGTATAGCTACCATTGTCCCAAGGGCCACTATAAATATTTTACAGGACACACCTTTAAAGAAAAAAAAAAAATCAAACCCAAAACAAAACTCATACATGGACATACATATATTAAACTTAGCTAGAAAGCCCCCCTTTCTCAACAGTCATAGTTAGATTGTCATCTGGCTTGATAAGGTTTCTTCCAATACATTCTTTATTTTAGACCTGCTGCCATAAAAAATTGTGGAAGTTGATTCCATGAAAGCAGCTGCAGAGTCATGCTGATTTGCACCACCTCCTCCACAGTAGGAATGTTAATGATCACGTTATTTTTGGTTCCTTTCCTGACTCTGGTTAAAACTTGAAAGAACAAACTTGTTTTATGCTAGTTGAAGACTTCACCCTTTGCACCAAATTAAATGCTGAATCAAACAACATCACAGCCACCTTTCCTGTGCTCTCCATGAAATAAACAGCACATCTAATTATAGGACAAAGTTAGATTATTTTAATGCCTATGGTCATAGCTGTCAAAGTATTTGAAACTCTTCTACTTCATCAAGCCACTCAGACCGTAGGCATGAAATAAATAAGGTGGCTGGATTATTGTTGTGCCTTAGTTCCACTTGTTGCCACCAGAATTCACGTTATAGTGGCTCCTGTATTTAGTAGTCAAAGCAGCTTCAGCATCTGACACAGTATTTGCATGTTCCAAAAACCCCATATAATGCACTAGACATGAGTGATCTCAAACCCACTCAAACTGTAGATTCAGAAACTCTTCC
The DNA here is from genome assembly GCF_036250125.1 of Pseudopipra pipra. Classification (NCBI taxonomy): domain Eukaryota; kingdom Metazoa; phylum Chordata; class Aves; order Passeriformes; family Pipridae; genus Pseudopipra; species Pseudopipra pipra. Next base: position 11,956,344 of record NC_087562.1, read on the forward strand.
TGAATTCAAAAATTTTTAAAGAAGAACAGAAAGCAAGAAAATATAAACTCAAATGAAGGACCAGGAAGTAAAATGCAGTTGAGAGCAAGCAGAATGGAAACCAGAGAGAATATGTGAAAAATAGATCAGCGGGAGAATCTAATTTCTTCTCCCTCGTGCCAATCCAGTTCTATATAGAGATGATACTCACACATGTCTTTTCTTAACAAGAACAGAGAAAAAAATGAACTGACTGTACAAGTAATACAAAGTAATAACTATGCAAAGAAAAAAGCTTCATGAATTTCACCTGGCTTCAAAACTTGAAAATAGCTCAAAAGGTTCAATAAGATTGAAATAGTAATAAATTGCAATATTGTAGGGGAAGAAATTTCATTCAATAGAAAAAAGAACAATTCATGTTTAGATTTATGTTTAAATTAACCAGCATTGTAATACAAAGTTACATTTACTCATACATGGAGTCCTTATTTCAGCCTGTGCAAGTCTGTCATGAATAAACACCCAGGTTTCATCAGTGATGAAGCAAATACAGTTATGAGACTATTTTAAACACATTTCACACACACACTGCAGACCTGAAGTCTCCAGAAAAATAAAATCCCACTGGATATCTTCCTAAAAATCTATCTGGTTGTTTTCCACCAGGATTCTTAGGAGTCATTATGAGCTTCTATGAACCTGAGAGGGGTTTTTTGTTTGAGGAGTTTTTTTAGCTAAATAACAGAACAGAATGTTCTCAGTAGCTCTTCTGTTAGGTGACAATACAACACCAGAAAAAAAATATCAGATTAAATCAGGCTTCCTTGTCTTCTTCAGTCTTACTGGAAAAATTAGGGATTTAAACAAAGGCCAAACTATGTGCAAACGAAAAGGTGTTTCTTATCTACAAAAATAATTTATATTATCAGAATAAAAAGTTAAAATAGGTTCCTTACATTGTTTCTACAAAGAACTGAAGCTACAGCCAAAAACATAGTAAATGGAATTCAAGACAGCTGCATCAAAGAATCTATTATTGGCCTGGGCACACCAGCACACAAAAGCAGAGAAATTACTATTATGTAACCACCGAGAAATGGAAAAATTATTATTTTGGTCATAAACAAGTAAAATTCTAATTTATTTAGAGAACATTGGCTGAGACTTTCAACAGAGTGAAAAGAAGCTAGATGCCCACATTCCCCTGAATTTTAATAGCATTTAGGTTCCTTTGAGAAGCCAAGACAACACTTTCAATTAAAGTATTTTACATAATGATTTCATGGCTTGATCCTGATATGCACTGAGACAATTCCCACTGCAGCCAGTGAAAGTTTAGGGTAATCAGCATCTCTCAGCACCTGACTGAGAGAACCCCAAACTATAAAACTTCTATTTACTACTTCATGGATTTAAAAAAAACCAAACCAAAACTAACCCTCCCTCCCCCTCCAAAAAAAAAAAACAAACCCACAACTATGAATAAACAAACTAAAAGAGTCCAAACAATTTTACATTGTGCTGTGATCAAATAATGCACAAATCAAAAATTAAAATAGTTATTAACTGCTCACCAAATACATGCAGCAGTGTACTATATCATGTATGGATGGTGGAACACATGTGAAATTCAATGTCTACAGTGAAAGATTTTTGATTCCTCTAGCCCCACATGTTTTTAATAATGAGTAGATTATACTGTGCCATTCAGCTGGAAAACTTTCAGGCTGGAAACTCTCTTGGAGAGCTTAGGAATTGGTTGGTTGGGCCTCTAGCAATTAGGAGGTGCTTGATTTAATGTTTTGTGCATGTTCATATACCTAAATGTATGTTACAGTTTTAAGCACATGTTTAAAGTTTTCTCTATATCTGAACCATGACCTATACATATTGTATTCAGCTATGAGAGCAGCAGAATAACAACCCTGCCTATAGTACAGTGGCATTCTATGTCCAAGATGTGCAAAAGTAACATGGTTATTTACCATCCTAAAAAAGTAAAAATGAAGTATGGAGTTTATTTTGTTTTCACATGGACTAGCATTGTTGTATGTAACTGTCAATTCCCTTTAAATCCTAGAACTAAGATACAATTAAGGGACATAAAACTACCACCTGCCACTCAGTCTAGCTGTTAACTCAACCATGATGAGATTATGATGGTTATGATACAATAATACTGCAAACACAGAATTACTGCTCAGGCTGCCTAACCTGAGAAGTACCTGAATTTAAGGGGTTTGTAAAGTATCTGGGTACAGATACCAGCAGTATGGTTTAAAGACCTTTCTTAATTATTTATTGAACCTGAAGGAGTTCAAGCTCTCAAGTGAACCCCTCTGTAATTCCCTCCCATCCAGTAGGATGTTGGGTGATCTCAAATTCCTGGTGAGATCAGTAAAAACTGTGTTTCCAAGGCATGCCATGGGAAGCTCTTGGTCTCTTGCAGATTCTCTTGCGGCCATTTTTGCACGACTAGAATAATTTTATTCAAAACACATCTCAGAGAGGGATTAAACAGCCACAATAGAAATCTTTTGGATTTTCAAATGCAGTGAAATAGTAACTGTTCTCCTTAGTCATTAGTCATGTCTGTTTAGCATGACTCCTCTTACACAGAAAAGCTGGATTTCCAGAGGGAATAACAATATAATGGTCAAGCCAGATACCAGAACACGATAGTTGAAATAAAAATCAATACAGAGCCATACAGATGCTAAAATACACTGAAAATAAAATTGGTTTCCACTGTAAATGTAATTTAAAAATCTAACATATTCAATATATTTGATATTGATTATTTTAGCAGTATTTCTGAAGGCTAACAGATACAATGTACTGTTTGTACTGAAGTACAAAACTGCTTTTGTTGTCCTAGCAACAGCCAGAAAGAATGATCTCACAAATCAAATTCAATGGAAATGCAATGCTTACAGAAATAGACAACACAATGATTTTAAAAGTATATTTTTAAGTTGCCATATTTATGAACTTGAATCCGGCCTTTCCAAACTGAGCTCCTTCTAAGGAGTAGGTAGTGTAGTGTAAACCTGTATTTTAGTGAAGAATAAGTAGAATGAAACTGAATTGCCAAACTGGAATATTTTGCATACTTAACTGCTCAGCTTCCTTTGGCTACTGTTGTCTGTGGAGTAGAAAATTCCCATCTCCTACTGTCACCAGGGAATCATATAGGAGACTATTTCTACTAAGAGATATGAAGGCAAATCTTAGGAGGTACTTTTAGGGTTTTTTCTGCCTTCTAAAGACAACACCATGGGAGGGGCAGAGAGGGGGACTGGGCCGGTATGACAATGCACAGAACATACAGTCAAGTGTCTTGTGCTTTGGGGAGACACCTTCACTCTCTCTGAGTGAAAGGCAACTAGAGGATGTAACTACATCCCCATCCAACCCCCAAATGTTCTCATGGTCCTGTATATGGGTCCCTTCCAACTCAGAATATTCTGTAAGAAACATCCCACTCAGAATCAGATTTGTCCCCTTGAGGCAGGTCCTACCGAAATAAGTGACTGGAGTAAGGGTGTTTCCACTCACATAAACAGGTCCTATAACATGTTTATTCCATGAGCATCTTCAACAAGAGTCATCTAAGGAACAGAGAAAGTGAATAGCTCAATATATTCCAAGATCCATATGAAATTGGAATGAACCAAGAAACAAAAATAAAATAAAAAAAAAAACTTCTAAAATATTGGAACAGCACATATTCTACTTCATGGGGAAGATATCAATCAGATGTAGTTATCCCTTAGATTTTTTAGAATTGTTTAGTTTTGTCCTGTCTTTGCCACACAGAAAATACTAGGTCTGATTTTGTTAGTTTTTTTAGTTTATTTTTGGGATTGGTTTTTGCTTTTTTGTTGTTCCTCTGGGTTTTCTTATTACATTGATCAATGGTGATTTTTTTCTGAAGTCCTCATGCTGAATGCATTTATTTATTGGTTACATTGTTCCTTATTGTCATATGAATTAGCACCATCATATACAGTATATCTTTCTATTGAAAGTAGATTCCTTAATTATTTTTCTAAGTAATGTGAATAATCAATAATTTTGTTTCAATTTACCTTTAAAAGTAGAAGTATAATAAGTGAATAGTCACATAACCTGAAAAGAGAATTGGTTTAAGAAATCTCTCCAGACAGGGGGGAAAGTGCTTTTCCTAGAAAGCTTTTGAAGTATTTTCCTTTTTTTTTTAAAAAACTGAACTTAAACTGAATGCCCATGTGCAACTTCACCAGCTACACTGAAGCCTCAATGACACTAATGCAAGCAAGTACAGAATATAAACTTGTCAAGGCATGCTTGAAATCCCAAGAAGGACATAGCCAGGGAGAGCAAAATAGCAATGCTATAGTTCTTCCAAAGTCATTGGAATGATCCATCAGCTATGAATTCTCACAGATTTCTTTCTCACAAGAAATTCAGCATTAACTATTTTAGTGCTAAAGACTCAGGGAGATGAAACAGATGACAATGAAAAAAAAATTCTTTTTTCCATGAACAGCAGCAGTAATTTAGAGTAACCCATATCCCTTGTGTAATGGAGAACGCTTTTATCAAGCAAAATGTCTCTGTCTCAACCTAATCTCCAGGCCACATCACCCAGAGAAACCCCAGCTAAGCAATACTTATGGGGTTTTTTCAGCTCCAGATTCAGCTTCACATTAACATCATAGGTAAAGACAGGCAAAAGCCAACAAAATACTGAAATTTAATTGTATAATAAATATTCTATTCTTTCATGTATTTCCACTTGAATTATGGCTGTAACCCTATGGATGTCACTTTTGAAATATAACTGGAATATGACAGATTTACCTAATGGCTTGTTCACATAGGGAAGGTATATGAAAGTTAAAGAATGTTTTGTAAAGAAATTAAACTGACTCTTCATTTGTAAGCACCCCTATTTAATACAAAAGGACCTCAGTCTCACTAGGTAATGGGTTACAGGTGATTTAAGCTTAAAAATAAATATCCACAAGGGAGATATACTGCGATAATACAGCTAATTGGCAACGCCAATATTATTATGCAAGTACAATGAAAAAAATAATAACAAAAAAACACTTAAAAAGCCTGCAGTACCTCTGGATATAAAAAATGTAGCTGAGTGGTACACTTGTTAGACAGCAGCAGAGAGCTCTGTGGAGAGCACACCAGATTCAGTCTTTGAAAAAGTAATTTCTGACAGAAAGGCTTTACTGGCTTGTATTTAACAGCAGTTCTACAACACTTCTGTACAATTCCTCACTCTCACACACTGTCTTTGTGTGTCACTAGTGGCAATTAGGTATTAGCTTTGAAGAGAGGAGACTGCAGCACAGAACTCTTCATTTTAGCACACTTATCCAGAAGTGAATAAGGGGTAAAGAAGGGAGAGCTTTAAAATAAACAAACAGAAAACAGAGGGCAATTAAGAAAGCATTCAAAATGAGAGAACTGCTGCAAGGTTAAAGTCAAGAAAAGCGCATGTACAGCTCATGTCCCCTTCTTCACCAGAGAGCAAGTCTTGCTAACTACAGAGAAACACAAGTAAATCCATCCCAACTTAGCCCACAGAGTCATTAAAAGCAAACAGACCCTTTTTCAAGGTTCAAGAGATGGGCCCAGCCCCACAGGCACCAGCCAAGCCTTGTGTTGTCTTGGTATCTGCCATGTCTTCAAGCACCAGTGACTTATGCACAGGCAGACAGTAGAATGTAAAGAGGAAACTGTCCAGTAGTATTAGCCCATAATCATCTAAAAAATGAAAGGCAGTACTAGATTTTACATTCTAAGAGGACACCCCTCACACCCAAACTCTTGGGATCCTGATCTAGTTGTTCCCAAAATTAATGGAAAGACTCACTGACCTGTCCACACTGCAACCCTTCAGTCAACAGACAAGTTCCCTGTCCAGTATTAGGTAACATCTAGCTGGTTGATGAGTTAGCACAGGAAAGTCAGTATTTGTTGAAAGTCAATATGCATTTCTATAGCAGCTATTAATGAAGGCATCTTAAGACACTAAATACTAAAATCAGACACTTAAAATAATTTAAACCAGTTAAATGGAGTTCATTTGAACCAATTAGAATACTCCAGTGGGTAAAAAGGTCATTCATCAATCCCTCTTTAAACATACCAGAGGAGAGTCTAATGCTCAAAGGCAGAAAATCTGGAAATTTTGAGGCAAGTTTCCTCTCCCCTTCAAGCATATATATCACAAAGGCCTAAATCAGACAGGAGCTCACACACTTGTAGTTGTCAGCATGCAGAAACACAGGATTTCACAACCTCCAAAGTGATAAGGGGAATAAAGAGGAAAAATGCCTACTTTGCCCATGTTAGTTTAAGTCTATTTGCCTCCTTAGTTTAGTTTAGCTACAGTATAATGTCAGTTGAACAAAACATTTCATGGTGTACTTTGATAGGGAATTTGTCCTGAGTCAATATTTTGCCTTCATCCTCTCTATGGGTCAGAGAAGGCACAGTGGTCCACTGACAGGTGTCACTTTCAAGTCTCAACAATTTATTATCTCTTACAGATATTCTTGGTTAGAAAGGGAAAATATCAGGAAAGACATAAAAAATTGACACTGAAGCCATTTCAAAGCTAGGAAAAAGAGAAACAGCTGCTCTTGGTTTGGTCTGGCATGTTCTCTACCACTGGCAGCTGCTGAACCTGCTGTGCTGCTTTGCTCAGCAAAAACAGGATACTAACATAATAGAACAGAAATAGGTTCACAGAACTGAAACAATCAGACTCACTGGAATGCTCAAATCTGGTCCAAGCACAAGCTAAGCCAACACAAAAAGATAGTTGGGGAAAAAGAATGCAGAGCAGCAGAACTTCTAGAGGTGCATAAGGACAGAGGCAAAAAGCATTTAGAACATCAAAAGATGCTGCCCCCAAGTCATGTATTGCACGCAATGAAGAGGTTCCCATGATCTAATGACTAATACACCTTCATAACCCCCCAAATGCCTTTTATTCATTTTATGTCTTGAGAAATCTGGGACAATCTAGCAGCATCAGCAAGTCAGAGAACTGAATTTGTCTTTTTCATGGTTCTTACACTGTAAAACATATTTCTGATGCAGTTGTGATTTGAAAGTTCCTTGCTTTAGCCGTGGAGCCACTGCACATGAAGGAGAGCTCTTGCTAAACCATTTTTCATTCTCAGGAAGAGAATCTTAATTGAGCTGGAAATGAGCAATGTTGAAACACTAATGTTTATAAGTTGCATAAATATGCAAGTAAAGTTAACAGAAAGCACAATGTTTCAGCCCTGTACTATGCAGTATGTGATTTGCTCAGTTGTACTCTTATTTTTTCATACAAATCCCTCTATGGTCGCCTGGCATGCAGACAGCAGGTTGCTGATCCCACTAGCAGAGCATCCAATACGACCAGAAATATAAACACGTAAGTGGTATTTAAATAAACCAGTTTATGGCACATTTCACCTTGATTTCAATCACCAAGTCCTGCTTCGTTTGGTTAGATACTTACATTTTAAAACAGTTTAAGTCCTAGTGCTGACTTTACTTATGCAAATAATTCAGGTGGCACAGCCATCAGTTTTTATCCAAAACCTAACTAAGAATCCCTAAAATGCCATCTCTGTCTGTACAAAAGTAGGCAATATGCATGCTATGGAGAAGGATGAATGATGATTTCTTCTTAGGAGTATGTGTGCACATATGCTGTCTGTTGGAGAGACAGACTGAGTAGAAAAAACTGTCACAACAAGCAGAAAACTACAATGTAACATGCTATTGATCAAGGAGATTTAAATACCAAAGCAAGAATAAAAGTCATGTAAGGGCTCAATACAAGTTAGGAAAGACTAATGAATATGGACAGATATAGAGCTCTTTCTAAATAATCAGCTCATTTCCACTAATATTGTTTCATCCCAGCGTTACAATCAAAGGAAATGGAGTCAAACCCCCAGATCTGCTCCACAGGAACCAAATAGTCCATATATATATGCATAAAAGATGAGAAAATGGTATATTAAACGATGAAATTCCGGCAACAATTAGTGCTTATTTAGAAGTTTGCAGATCTTTATATTTACTATAATAAAGAAATAAATAATTAAGTCAACTAGCCATGTTCAAATTGTTTAGAGAAATACATCAATGATCCTTATGGATCCCTTCCCAGTTGAGATATTCTGTGATTCTATGATTAGAGCATACTTGACCAAAATGCAACATATTGCTGGACTGTTGACAAATCAACCAACAGAACCTAAGAACGGAAGCAAATTCCGCTTTTACCCACATTAGGAGGCAATATTATCAAGAAGGAGGAAAACCAGGGGTTTCAGCAAAGTGCATAAAATAGTCTCAGCTAAAAACAAAATCCATAACACTTTATAGCCAGCGGTCAACATACAATTGCTTCTGATCTGAGAGTTTCTAGCAGATAAAACCACATGGTCTTCTGTGACACAGCTTGCTTTAATCAAACAAGAGTAAAGTAGGAATCATTTTTTCCTACCTTCACCTCTTCGACACAGCATAACTGACTGGCCTTCAGTAGAGATGTTCTTGATTTTACATCAGCTGACACAAAATGTGAAGGGGGTTGAGTCCAGTGGAGTGAATTCTGGAACAGATGGATTTAAGAAAGCTTTAACTCACCACCCATTCATCCTGTATCATCGACTACTATCAACTGTGATCTCATTGCACTGGACACCACTAATATATCATGAAGGACAAAATGATGCATGGATTCACAGGTATTGCAGGCTGTATTTTCTACCTGGCTAAATGGCAAGCTGATTTTAGGGAATCAGGAGAATTGTTGTAGATATTCTCTCAGACAATTTTTAAGTGCTTAAGTGAAATCAAGGTCATTATGGGGCCCAATGGCAAACATGTATTCTAGTACCCCATTATACTACTGTTAGTGCTGAAGCAAAAAGCTAAAAGCTTCAAAAACAAACAAAATTTATAGTATGAAAAAAACCAATGTAGACCCTCTCCTGCAGCTGTACTAGGACCAAACTGAATCAGCAGAACAAAGGAAATTAACATATTAGGGGTACAGAACATAGTTCACCCTGTCTACAGGAGAAACTAAAACTTAGACCAAGCTTTCCATTGTGATTTAACTCTTATGATGAGTGGTTTCTGTAACAATGTATTATTCTGTGTTACTGTGGGTACGCCAGTGCTTCACAAGGGAGATTGAATATCTTTTTTTTATACTACAGGCAAGGAAAAAAAAAAACAACAAAAAAAGACATGTTACTTTCCCAAGAGAAATGGCAATGCCAGAAGCAGAATTCAAGTCTACAGTATAGTCCTCTATACCATGTTCAGCCTACTGTGCCATGAAAATGCTTTTCACAAGGAATAATATTCTATAATTGCAGCTCAGCTGATACGGCTGCATCAAGGAAAGTATGGCTATTCACTTGGCTATTTCCAGTCCTGCACCGAATCTTTATTTCTCCACATTGATGTTATTAAGAAATTGCAATATTTATTTCATTCCTCCTACCCAAAGTGAATTGGAGTAATATCAGTTCCATCTTCCAACAGTATTGTTTTATAGCATGATAAGGGGAGAGGCAAGTAATTTAATGTTAACAAAAATAAACTGCAAATTACATCTCCAAAGAGAAGACTTGCACATCTCCAAATGATTCCCTGAAAACTGCTCCTGGAGCATATTCTAGCTCCAAGTCACATTTTGGTTTTCTTCTCATAGAATCAATGACTGAATCCCACCAACCTCTATGAGAGGTTTGGACCTCAGTAAACTAATAAGATGTGCTACAGCACAAACTTTCTCCTTCAGCAACATACTCATTGTACACCTTGTTCACATTTGCCTCTCCCATTTCACGTCAATGGGAAAGTAAAAGGGGAGGTGAGGGAACAGGGCTTTTAAAGGCTGAAGAGAACATGGATGATTATTGCTTTCATTAAGCAAAAGAGTAAAACATTTTTGACCTTTGGAGAAAGCAGTAAAAAATCAAGTTTTGCTCTTTTACTTTCAATGCAAAAAATCTTTTCTACACAGCATTGTCCTTCCTTTGTACTAATGCATTAAATTGTAATCAGCTCCCAGTATAGCTGACCTCCACTGAACAACCACTGGAAAACTCCATAGAACAGATATGTTCTTTTCATTCCTACTAATTAACTTGGCCCCATAAGGGAAAAAGTAAATGCTCCTCTATAGTTCTCTTCTGAGGTTACTACCACACTTAAAGTTAAGCAGGTGCCTGTAAAGCCAACTGAATAGCCCTAACTCCTCCCACTTTCCTTCTCTTTATGCACACAGACCTGTTGTTGATCTTGGCTAAAACAACTCCAACAGGGTATGACCTCCACTGGAGACAAGTGCACTCCCTGGAGTAAAGGGTTTTTTTCCAGAATCAAGATTTCTCCTCGGGGAACCGCACTTTTCTCCCATGTCCAATTGCTCTTCTTAGCACTTTCCTCTGTGATTAGCGCAGCTGTGATCCATGCAGGTTTCCTAGGTTAAGAAAAGGGAAGAAAACTTCTTTAGTGCTAAATGATTCATATATATACAGTGTTTACACATAGTTCAAAACCAGTATTTGTCTTGAAGCTATGATTGTCAATATACAGTTGTCATGTTTAAACTCAAAATTAGAACCACCTTCTATTTTAATTAGCTCTAAAGAGATAAGTGGCCATATAAGAGCATTTCCCTTATTCAAACAGCAAGTTTTTTTATTACACTGTTGCATTGTCTTTCTCTGACTTGTTACACAGGAGAGAAATAATTGCCTTTTTCATTGGTAGCTTTTGTAATATGACAAGGGCTAACATTTCTGGAAGCAAAATTCAGCCTTAACAAGTCTCATTCCTCAAGAACTTAGGACTGCCTTTTTAAAGCAGCTGAAATAACGCTGAGCAAAACTCTCCCTTGACTGGTTGTTCCGTGTTTTTCTAGGAATTGCTGATATTACACTCAACTCATTATTCTCAGTATTTAGTGCAAGAGTGGATGAAGAAACAAATGTTGATTGGTGTCAATCAATCAATCATACATTATTTTCAATAGAATGCCATGCCAAATTCCTAACATTCTAATGAAAGATGCTAATAAATGATGACCTGTCAACTTGATTGCATAGTGCAGCCTTTACAGAAAGTGACTGCTTTGGAACTCCTTTGTAGATAAAGGGCAGAAACTTCAGAGATTAAATTCATATTAAAGTGTGAAATTAAATCCATGGGAAAAAAAAATATCCAGAATACAGGAAGCACACAGCAAGGGAAAAAAAAAAAAAACACAACACCCTATTGCAAGACTTGAAGTCCCTCCAAAACTGCACAACAGTGAAAAATATTTGAATCAGCAGAAATAATACTAAACACAGGCTACTCCTTAACAAAAATAATAGCCTGAGTTGAGACTAGAAAGAGTCCCCCCACAGTAATGGTTATTTTCAAGGAAAACTGTGATTGACCCATTTTAGAAGATATTTCAATTTACGCTTGTGAAAATTAAATAAAAAATGTCAACCTAATGCCTACTTTGGGGATGTCTGATTTTGGAATGGCCAGCTGGCCTATGCATGTCCCGGTGACGGATCTTAGCAGAAAAAGGCTACTTCAGATCTTATGGCAAGTCCTTGTTTAAAAACACAGTCTGCATTCATCTTTCAAGAACCACCCCTGAACATTCTGCTGCAGGAAGGCAGAAATTACCAACCTAATGTTTGTCCAAAAGGCAACTTGGTTTTGGTGTGTGATTTTTAAACATGGGACTGGGAGAGAAGATGATCAGATTATGTCAGACCAAAATCCATGGCTAAACAGTAGTATCTCAGTGGCCTCAGTGAAAATTTCCAAGGGCACAGGTAAAGGCATTGTGGGCAGTCAGCAAAAAATTCCTTTACAGACAATGAGCTGTTTGTTATATTTGTTCAAGTAGGGCCCGGATGCAAGTGTACCAGTTTATCCTAGCCTAGAAAATCCCTATTCTATCTCAATATTTGTACTAATATTTCTTTATAATTTTTTTGTAGTTCTGTGATTGTTCCTTCTGGAGGGGAGACTGGGGGTGGTGCACAACACTGACAGACTGAGCACAACAAGCAGGAAGAGTCGGAGCTATGTGTCTTCTCCCCACACACAAGAGAGGAAATTCAAACATAATCACAAAGGGCTGGTATCACTCTGTTGTTTTTTGTGGTGATTCATTTCTCTTCCAGTTTCAATTTCCACTGTTCTAACCATTAGCAGTGAAAAATTATATCCTTAGTCACACCTTCACTACTCACAAGACACTTCTGTCAGCCACATGTGCCAAGTGCCCACTTAATTCTTCCCATAACTCAGGAAAATTAACCATTACAGGAAAAATTTGTAAGACACCTGATTATTCCTTTTTTACTGGGAGGAGACTCCATTTCTGAAGGGTTCCCTCAGGACCATACACTGAGACTTTCAATAAGATACCAATAGCACAGTTATATTTAACAATCTGGTTCATCATGTGGTAGATATGGAGTTAGACACTGTACACAAAAATTACCTAGCATTTAGCCTCCTTATATCTTTCCCTTAAATTCCCAAAGACTTTCATCATATTTGATCTGGAAATTAAGGAATTTATTGAAAAATTAATACCTCAAAATGGTCAAAATCAAACAAGTCAAAAGATATATCAAATACAGAGCAATGATGCACAGGAAATATATAAGACAAGATAACAGATGGACAGTGATTTCCTAATCAAATTCTAGTGACTTGGTTCTTTTCCATTTGTACAAGGAGCAGTTGTAAGACTAATTTTTTTTATTGTAGATTAGTGGCATTTTACACTCAAAGCTTTTACTTATCCTTTCCTTATCACCATCTGATTCTGCTTTTAAACAGATATATGCTTTGTTTAAGGAATGAACTTGCTAGTAATTTATTTATATACTATATTGGTTAATGCTAAATTAGCATAGAGTACATTAGGGGAGGCTGCAATATTTTGTTCTATTTCAGTAGTTCATTATAAGCAGTGAGGTTACAATAAGCCTCCAGTTCATCAGCATCTAGAAACCAGTTAAAGCACAGCTCATTAGAGATCATCTTTGTATTGTAAGCCTGAAAGCTGTGATTAGCACACAGATTCTGCAAAGAAAACATTAAGTGAGAAATGTGACTTTATTGCACCTACAACTTCCTTACTTCAACTTTTGCAACTTCAGCAGAAACTTTAATTCAACTGGATATATTTTAAATAAGCTTAATCAGTGGATAGATTCAGCAGATAAGCAGTTGTGACACTACTTTTACTTTCAACTTTCATTTCCTAAAAAAATTAAGATGGAGTCTGACTTATGTATTCTCACCACAAAATGAAGCAGAGTATTAGAGAATGCATTTGCCAAAAGAATAAATCATGATTGACAAAAAGAAATTTGTTAATACAATAGTTTGAGTCAGTTGACAGAAATTTTTGTCAACAGACTAGATTAAGGGATTCAAAAAAATGAAATTTGCAGATGAAACGGCTTTGATGTTTCTGATGAAAAGTATTTTGTTGACAGAATGGATCAGAGGGAAAAAATGCATTTTCTCAACACAAGGGTTTTAGCTCTTTGACAAAATATATTTCATCCCCAGATGTTTTGGCTGAGTTGTCAATTATTCTCCATGTCTGCCATTAACCAATCACTTCACTGTCAACTGAAAGATTTCTTTAGTAGCAGCTCTGTGAAAGCAACTGGAGGTATTACAAATACCACTGCAATTAATCACATCAAATCATTTAATACGATGTTGTAGATGGTCCAATACTCACCAAGTGCCAACTGAGCTAAAGATACAAGCTGGATTTGGGTTTGGAGATTTTTTTTTTCTCCTCCTTTATCTTTCTTTTATGCACAGTGTTTATTACAACATCCATTCTTTTTTCCTTGGAAGGAAATATTATGAGAGCTGCCCTTCTGTTAAGGCACCTATTGTATAAAGACACTCATATACAGTGAGGAAAAGAATTGGCTTGTGCTCCTGGCACATCTTAGGCAAAAACTAATGTGTAAATTCTGATGACTAGAGCAAGTCACCTTTTCCAGTCTAGTGAAGGAAGTAACACACTTGTGTGTGGAGTAGCTGCTGTAGGCAGCTGCGTAGGTCTACAATTAACTAGGAGGAGGTGGGAAACAAATTTTTATGGACTGAACATCTTCCCCCTTGCACACAGGAGGAAAAGTAGCCTAGAATTATAAGCTTAACCTCACCAAGTAGATGAAGTGACCAGAAGTAGAAAAAAACAGCTTCTCTTTGTTTTTTTTTCGTTTTAACAGTTAAGTGACATGACAATTTTCCTGAAGTTGACTCATATGTGTGCTTTTGGTTCTCATATGAGTTTAAGACACTGCCACCACATTCAGAGGTGCATTCAGCAGCCAGGTTCCAGCCTGGCTTGCCTGAGGTCACCAGCAACATGCCCACACAGATTTAGACCCCATAAGGTATCAGCATACACACTCCAAGGTCAGGCAGGACAAAGAGTTCTGTTATGCAAGTCCTACACCTGCAGCAGTGAGTAATTCAGCAAGACAGAATGTGGATCATTTTCTTCTTATGAACAGTCTTTGTTTAAAAAAAATTGAAGGTGGCTGGTGACAATAGCAAAACACCATCGATTCACCTGACTATGAAGTTACTGTTGGGAGGAACAGTAGAAAGATGAAAATAAATATATCTGGCTCAGAAGAAACAGTCACACCACTGTCAAAAATTAGGGCATGACTCCAGTTTGATAAGCCAAAATTTTTGAGTGCAAAGAGTGAGATCACAGAATGAGGGAAAGCAGAATGTGTGGGAAAACACTGACACAGACCTCAGACTCAGTGGAAGCTCAAAGACCATTAGCAGGAGGAAGAGGTCTTTTAAACTCCTTACTTCACCAACCTGTTCCCACTACACTCGCATCAAACTTGACCTAGCCAGACCTCTGTCACTCATTTGACTTAGGGTTGTTTGGGTTTTTGGTTTTTTTGTTTGGTTTGGGTTTTTTTATTAATGGGTAACCAGGAGCTTTGGCAAGGAAAAAAAAATAAAAACCCCCCAAAAACCCACCTAGAGAAGATCACCTATAAGCTACTTCCAAGAGATCATGCTTTTGTGTATCCCATTGCTTGAAGAGAAATCCAAAACCTTCTTTTAGGATACTGTATCTTAACTCACAGCTTTGTGCAAGGACAAATCATGGCCTACCTTGAAAAAACTGCACCTGTAAAATAAGCCTTTAAAGATCTTCCTGAAACCTGAATAAAGAAAAGTAACGAGCTATGTAAGGAGAAGAGATGGCAAAGTTCTCAGACTTCATGCTGGAAACAGGCAGAACTGTGCAGCATGGCTGGAAAAAACTGAGACCTAACCCTAAATAGTTCTTATTAGTAATAGCAGATACTGTCAGCTTAACTAACACAGATTCCCAGAGCCATCTTGATTCTGGGTTTAGCCTTAGCTTTACCCTTTTTAATAGCCAATACTTGTGTGTTTCCAGGAAAAGGTTTATCAGAATCTAGGGAGCACTATGTAGTTCCCTCCAAATCCTTCACCCAGTTTATTATGTTCCTTTTTCTAAATAAAACTGCTTGCTTTGTTGTCACTGTCATTAAAGTGCTTCATTGCATTCCAGCTGGCATCAGGGTAAAGAGCTATTGCTTTGGGCAAAGGATAGCCAGGCTAGAGAAGCAAAATTGCTCCCTACACAATAACTACATAAATCTAACTATCTGCAAGGATAGCCCTCTCTTGTAATCAGATTCCTTATAGATAATTAAACAGAGGTTAATATGTTTTTTTCCTCCTGTTTCCTCTTCATTCAGAGTGACTCTTTCTCTGGTCACTTGAATAGCAGGGGTTAATTCATATCAACACAACCAGTCAGTAGTAAATCCAAAACTCCTAAATTACCTTTGTAGCATCAAGCAGTAAGAACATTTTTCTAATGGACTCATTTCCCAATGCTATTTCAAAATATTTCTTGATATAAAACTTTCTAGATAAATACCAAAGCTGTTGATAGCAAAGTTATTGCACCTGTACATTTTAATTGGCTAGGGAGGCATATCTTCATAATTAGTATTTACTAGCCTTCAAACAGAGGACTTTTCAGTGCTATGAATTTGGGAACTAATTCACACTAAAAACACAAACATTCCATGAAGTCAAATATAGACAGAAGTAATTAGCCAGTTGGGCTCAGCCCTTGTGGGTGTAGAGAAGTATATTTGTAACAGGACTAAAACAGTCCTTTATTGTTTCCATCTCTACCCCAAAAACATTTCCACGACTCAGAGAAAATACAAATGATTACCAGTTTTTCCCCGCCCACAAGTTTGCAGTTTGGGGAGGCAATTACTGCATTCACAGAATAGCAGAAATATCCTGACTGCAGTTTTGAAGTGTGGTGTATAAACACTGATTAATCGTGATGAGAGCTCAAGCCAGAGCTGTAAGGGGGAAGTGTCCAGACCTCTTCATTTCAATGAGGTTTCTGAAAAAGACCAGAAGTGTTTTAAACTGAAAGACCACGTTTCATTAGAGTGGAAGCACTTTGGTAATTTAGCCAAGGGCTTGATAGTTCTGAAAAATAAACCATGACTCTAAACTACCAGATAATTTGTCCAGTATTCATGGGCGTCAACAACAAAATGTCATACTCTCAAAACATCTCTTGCTGAACTGTCTTTATTCCTGCTGAATTTGATTAAGGTAGACTAATTTTACTGCTTTAGGATTCCAATAATTAATTTGAAAAAAAAAAAAAGGTAAAACAAAACACCTTTAAAGGATCTATTTCAAATATAATTGGTTATATATTTTGAGTCTCCTTTTCCCCCATTTTCCCCAGCAGTGCACAACCGAAATAAAGCTATTTATGCAATTTATGAAGCTATCAGCTAGATGTTCTTGAGAACTCCAGTTGTAAGTATGCAATATGCAACAACAATTTTGTATATTAGAAATAAATAGCCACCTGTTTCATAATGATTTGGTGGGCAAAAAACCTCAGAAGTTTCAGATTATGTACTCTTACATTTTAACAGTTTTAGAAATATCTTCCTTTTCTACTAAAGCAAAAAAACTTACATTTGAGGAACAAGGTACATAACCAGAATGAGAACAAAGATGACAAAAATACCACAAGACACTGGCTGTCCCTCACGTTATCTGTGCACTGCCATGGTCATCTTATCAAGTCTCTGAATACAAATCCCTCCCACAGAATATCTCTGCATGATTTCTTGTGCACTGGCATTTTTGGTAGCTCTTGTGTAGCACTTTAGACAACTATTCACTTCAAAGAAATTACTTCTGAAATTCAATTACATAAGAGATATGTTAATACTTAATTAGTTGACACCTTGTATGTCATGTAATGTAGCTACACTACTCAACATCAGGATAAAGCAAACTTATCTCCATGAACACATTTGCATTTTATAGTATGACACATTACTTTGTGATACAAACAGACAAATGGGATAACACAGGAGACATTTATTATCACAAAGTGGCTGATGATGGATATGTATATTTAAAGAAAACTCTCTGACAACCAATCAGTAGCCATTAAGCAATCTCATTTGTGTTAAGTAGGTCACAGCTTCCACTGCAGATGATCTTCAATCCATACAACACAAGAGAAAAATATATCACTGAGCAAGTTCTCCATCTAAAACTTTATTCTTCTACCTGTGGTGTACTGACTGATTACAAACCTTTCTAAATACACTAAATCTTTGCCACTGCACAAGAAAAATCTAATTAAAAAAATAGAATTAAATAGCTAGGAAATTAATAGTAAATGTTAAGTTCCTTTTTTCCATGGCTATAAATGAAAATCAGGGTGGCTACACTCCACAAGTTAGTCCATGAATTTTTTTTCCTTCCAAGAGATTTGGGGGATAGGGAGAGGGGAAGAGGTGACAGAATGGAGGAAAAAAAGAAAGGAAAAAATAGGCTGATCTGAAAGGATACAGAAGAAATGATGCAGAATGACTTAGTTGATATGGTTGTATTAAATTGGGCTTTTAATGGAAGAAAATCTGATCTCCTAGTCTTACATGATATCTGTGCTGTGAGAGTAGCAGAGCTTACTTAAATAATAATTTATAACGTTCCCTTGGTCTTACATAGAGCTTCACAAAGGAATCACCATTCTGATTTTACAGAGGCACAGACAGGTAAAATGATATATTCTTTTTAAAGATCTACAGAAAGCCTGGAACTCAATTGCGTGAGTCTCCAAATTGACAGAGGTCCATGTTGCCCCACACTCTCTCTACACTCATCAAATTCCTGCTCTGCACTTTGCTTTTCATGCAGCTGCTCTTTCTCACCTGTATCACACAGGCTGTGAGATTTGCAACTGATAAAGACCACATCAGATTACAGAAGTGACCAGCATTTTCTGATAGTGCAGTCAACATAAAGTACAGGTAAACCTACCAGACAGCATCCTCCCCAGAATCTATGTCCTATAAAAGGCAAATATTTATGTTCATTCTCAAATCAGTCTTTTATGGTAATCATAAATATCTGCAGCTCATGTTATATTTTCAGCTTTTGTTTCATAAAAATAAAGCACACGTTTTGCAGGCTGGATTTATGTAACGTAACTAAATATTTAAGCTCACAGTTTAAGCCTCTAGGCACAAAGTTAGGCTATGTAAACTAGAAGTACTGAAATGTTTCAGAAGGATTTTGGGGGGAGGATTTAGGAGGTGAGGAGCAAAACAATGTATCTGAGAGCCAGAAGTGCCCAAAACTCTTAGTGTCCTGACCCAAACTGGGATATGGACGTGTCTTGATTTTTGTTATAAGGTGTGTGAAACTTATTAATAAGAAAGGATGAAGTTTTTCTTACAATTAATTTCCCTTGCTCAGAGTCTTCCAGAGAAAATCTTTACCAAGTTGGTCCAGATGCCAAGCTCAGCGAGACCTGTTTTCTCGAGGACCACAAAAAACAACCAATGTACAAAGGGCAGAAAGCCAAAGTAAAGGCAATTCAAATGGACACAACTTAAGCTTGACCCATCTTTTAAAAGTATTATATCTTTAGTGTGTCAAGACAAGAATGTTACTTCCTCATAAACAATTTGTTAGGTGAAGTCTTGAGCAGCAGTGGGTTCATGAGTCCTTTTAGAGAAAGTAGAAAAAGACAGCATAAAGGAACATATAGTGTGGGACATGCACACAAACATTTGCTATTTTTGACAAAATTGAAGAGTCAGGACAAGTGAGTAGGGGAAAAAAGCTTTAGCAAAATAGTTTTAAGAAACAGGTTCAAAGAGCAGCTTTAGGAAGCTGACAGAGTTTTAAATTTATGATGAAGAAGAATGAATCAATGGAGACCCAGAGCAGCACAGCACAAAGTCATGAGGACATTGTCTCTGCAGTTGAGATTGGTGTGGGTGCACAGTCACCCGAACCTCCAGAGACAATCAGAGGAAGGTTGGGGGGTTTTTAGTAGAGAAAACCAACAAGAAGCCTCAAGGAGCATGTCACAGCTTCTTTGATAATTCTTGCATTTCACATAATGCAAGAAATATAACTAGGGCTGGTAGGAATTTTGTGGGAGAGGAGAGAAATATTTGCATCCTGTTTAAACTTCGCTAAGGAGCAAAACCGGTGAAGAACCAAGGAATCAGTAATATCTAAAGGCAACTGTAGGACACTAATAAGGGTCACAGAGTTCAAGGTGAGTCATAATGATACGAGGAATAGATCTGGAGGGAATTCTGTGATGCTAAATTAAGCTTATGCTGAAGATTATTAGAATTAAAGGGCTTTAAAATGAATAAACTACTATTGTTTCAAATACTCTTGACATATACGAGATAATTGAATTAAAATTCTCAGGCTGATTAATAAGTAGATTTTGAGATGCTTTGTACATTTTAATATAGTAACTACATTTTCTTTTAAATTACCCAAATATAAAATTCAACAAACAGAGATAGAAGGCTTACAGGACCAAAAATTTACACAAAAATACATGACTTCTGCCCATAATCAGCAAAATTATGAACAGATTTATTCAGATAAACCATTTGCATTCAAAATGACATTCCACTAAGTATACAGGGAGATGATCTTCGTGTGCCATTTGGAATAAATTCTATTCAAATAAGAATTTGATCTGAATATAAAAGTTACTATATATTACGAGCTGCAAACTGAATACTAACTTAGTGCTTAAGACAGCACACATCTTTAAAAAGGGTTCTGTTTGTTCCTATGCCTGCATGCTCTGTCTCCTTGTAAAAATAATGCCAAAGACTAGAGTCTGATTGTGATCTTACAGCAACTACTGAAATATGAACCCTACTCACAAATGTAGTCTCATTTAAGTCAGAATCTGTCTTCTTTTCTTTAAAAATTCAAAGATATGCACAATCAAGACAAATTCTAGCCCTAGGGTTTGCAACCCTTGTGGCATTGAAAGCATTAATATGCTTTCTTCATTCTGATATGAATATGAAAGTGGTTTTCTATTTTTTCAGTTGGATTGATCATACATTTCAGAACAAGAACACCCATGAGAAGACATCACAAGTATGGTAAGAGATTATAATTAATATAAAGGTTCATTTTCACCTTCAGGATTGTTTAGTTTCTGTTTAGCTCAGGTAATTGGGGAGGATAGATACAGGCTGCTGAAACCTTTGTAAGCATAGCTCCCAACATTACCATGGTCATACTACTGGAGTGTTCATCACAAAAAATGGGGCAAGGGAGCAGGAAAGAAACGGAAAAGATTCTTAAGTCTGCCACAGCCAGCTTAATTCCTGAATTTTATAGACAGAGTCATCAACTTCTGTACATAATCCATGTACTTGAGAGAGAAGATAGTCTCCTCTTCAGCCAAGTTACATGGACAATTGGCATAGGCTCTTCTTCACCACCCAGAAAATCTACATCTCTCTGCTGGAATCAACACAAGAGCTTACATTTCTCCTGAACCAAGTCAACCATGTTGCTCGCAGCATCTTTGATTGATTTGGTTCCCCTTTCTGAAGCCAAATTTTATCTCTGTTCAACAAAAACATTTCTAAATACAATAGTCCAAGCTAGCATTTGCTCTCAATCACTTGAGTTCAAACCTATTAAAGACAAAGAAATTAAAAATATAAAAGATCTTCTACTCATTTACAAAGGGCACTACAAAACACTCACTGCCAAAGAGAATTACCGTTTCCCAAAAAGAAACTACATGGAGAAAGCATTATAAAAGATTTTCCCATTTCCACAACATGAAAAACTGGAAACAGATTCTGTTTTAAGTCATGAACTATTTCATATTCAAAGATTCCTTTCCACATTTCACAAAAATCCCCAAAGGATGTCCAGATACCACACCACTGAGAGAAAGAAGTGTCTTATTTATTTCATTTCACAATGAAAATTTTTTCCTTCTGCTAGTAAAGAGGGTATCTTGCATCTATGCTTTTAAAGCTCCTTTTTTTTTCCTAAATAAAAGAAGTAGGACAAGAATTTTAGAGATTCAGTTCTCCAGTTTCATTGAGTTACACATCAAAAGGTAAAATCAATTCTCATTCCTTAAAACCCTTCCTCCCTTATATCCCCTAAACATTTTGTGTACAAAGACTTTCCCTTACAACTATTTGACTTATTAGGACAGAAGCTACATTTTCAAAGCAGGATGTGATTCATTCACTAAACTTATTATAATATGTCATGACTGTAAAAAAACCCAACTGCAACTACGGTACAATTTCAAGTTTCAACACTTCCATTATTGTGGTGTTTACTACATGAACAAGAACCAAGTTTTATGCTTATCTACTTTGTAATGATTATTGAAAAGAATGCTTAATTATTGAAGAAAGCAAACTGCAGATGCAAATCATATATTTGCACATTTTATTATTGTATAAGACATATTCCTTAGCATGTGTTGAAAAGAGTCATGTTTACACTGAAAGAAAAATTTAGGTTTTCTTATCAAAAAGGTAGAGATGAATGCAAACCAATATACCTGCTTTTAATTTGGTAGAGCTTATTTAAAGAGCACAAATTAAGTAATCCTTTCAATTCTATATTATATCCCAGAGCAAAAGTATAAGTACAAAATATTAAGCATCTCTGTAACATCATTCTTACTCAAGTGTAACTCAGGATGAATTTAAGCTGTCTAGAACACAGCACTTTGGCACCAAAATGCTATGTAAAATAAACAATCTACTTGTGGAACTTGACAGAATTCTAAATTGATCGGCCATAAATCTTTACAGAGTCAATTAAAGAGTTGTAAAACATCATAATGCATGATAAAAAGTATGACGTGAATACTTTCGAGGCAATAGAGATGACCTGGGACAGAAATTGCTGCTACTCAAATATAATCATTAGCAATGGAAAAGTACCAGCTGCTAATGTATAGTCCTAACTTGGGAACTGCTATTTCAGGTAACAATCATTAAACCAGCAAATTAACTAGCCTGCAGTATAGAGATAAATATCTATCTATATACAGTACACAAGCACATTTAATGATACACTGCATGTTGTTAGTTACACGCCCTTCAGCAGGACCAAACATCCCAGAAATTTCAACATGATCTTAAAGAAATTATCTCTGCAGTTCTAAATTTGATCACATTATTTTCTATGAGTGTCAGTTTTACTTGGCAATATTACATTTTCCAACATTTCGTTTTCTAGCATTTTTCCATGACTATCGGTGTAGATTAGAAAGGTTCTTAACTGTTATCTGTAATAGATTTTGCCTGTAGCAAAATTCATGCAGGCATAATAGAAGAACAAAGTGTACTCTGATGAAATTGCAACCATAATTTCCAGATGCCTGACATTTATTGCTTATTGCTATTAGAATTCAAGTGCCTATTTGTTTTGTACTTTGCTTTTATTCTTGCATCACAAATGTAAAATGGAAAAAAGATATTTTAAATGCTGGGTTAAGTATCACAGATCAACACAAAGCACCAGCATAATCAATATTACTTAAACACACTCCTAGGCAATTAATTTTTAAAGAATCAAATGGTTGTACCACGTCAAAATTTACAACAATACAATAAAGGTTGTTACGTTCTTTATTGTTTAATTAAAAGCAACATTTAGTACTCATGCAGCTCACTGTTCAGACATTATGACATTAAATGTCCTGTTTATCAATGAGAGAAACATAAACAGCATTTATCGTACATTTTATTACGCAGTGTTAATTAGACTTTATTAAATTTCATATGCTTATCAAATTATCAAATGTAAGACTTCAGAACCCAGAGAAAGGTGCTGCAATGCACACAGTTGTATGCTAAGTATCTGCAACACTTCAGCTTTTCTACATCATGCACAAGTTCTATGTACAGAACTTCAGCACACTCAGTGTAGAACTGCTCAGATGACACACACGTTTGCAGGGAGGGCCAGTACAGAAGGATTTAACTTACATGTTTGCCTTTAAAACTTAGGGGCAACTGCATTAATCATGTAAGCTCTGGTTTACACAGTGAATTCAGCTCAAAAGGCAGCAGGTGCAGACAATGGAAGGCCCAAGACCCACGTGGATCAAGCAGTACCATCAAAAAAAAAAAAAAAAAAAGAAAGAATTTGTTCATTGCAGATTCCTCTTGCCCAGTTAGCCGAAGTTCAGCCTCCAGCCACTCTCCCACTTTACATTCTCTCCTCTTGAAGCACATCAGGGAGAAAGTTGGGGAAGTTTTCTTTTGTTGTTTTGGGTTTTTTTAACACAAAAACAAAGAGACTTTGATCCTGCTCCTGGCTCTGCCTTAAGCCTTTGAGAGCCTGTGAACTTCATCTTGCTCTCACTCAGGTATCCGAAGCAAGGCCTGTTTTTTTTAGGAAACAGTGAAATGGCACATGTTCCACAGGCTTCAAGACATCAGGCAAGGTGCAGAGTCAGCTTTAGCAGTCCAATTTTCAGGTGGTTGAATAGGGGTCTCTAAGGCACACACACATTGCAAACACTTCAACAGCTCCAGGCTGGTTTTTGCCATTGGGCTCTTTGGCACCATGTTTTCTGCAACATGCTCAACCTGAGCAAATATTCTGAAGCGGTATTGCTTTAAACAGAATTTCCTGCAATCTAAATCAAAAACAGGCCTTTATACACTTAAAAGGCCAGTCTGTCATATAACCACATTTTAGCCCAAGCCAAGCTGTATTCCTATGTATGTTCCTACCTTACAAGTACAGCACAGAAATGCAGGATATTACATATATACCTTGGTGTGAATGCTTAAGCAGGGTCTACTACTTCAAGGAGTCCAGTCATGCCATAGACTAGAAGAAGAAAACTGCTTCTGACAGATAGAAAATATGTTTGTACTTCAACTTTGACTCTGATCCACCAAAACAAAATTGCAGTTGTTTACCTTTTTCCTCTTCTTTCAAAAAACAGTTTTCAGAGCTCTTCAGTGAAATAAAAGAGTGGGTTTTTTTGATTACGACAAAACAACTGCTTCTAGCTTTCAAGCATATAAGGACAACACTGTGAAATGTAAAGCTTAAAGGCTGAAATAAGAGGTCAAATTAAAAGGAATACAATAATATTTATACGTGGAATTTTGTATTGTATAATTTGTGTCCCTGTGAGGGTTTGTATGCATGTGCATACATACATGTTTATATGTGATTTGAAAGTTAATTTCACAATTCTTTCATCATGACTCATGAATTCCTAGATTTGATAATGATAGAACTTGTCAGCCAGCACAGCTGATCCAGCACAGAGAGAGAGATAAGCTGTGAAAAGGTCTGGCACAGTTTAGTTCCCTGCAGGACTGTGGGACTAGGGAATGAGTCACATTTGGCAGGGGTGTGATATTGGAGAAATTGCACTTTGTGTTGCCTATAATCATCAAGCCTATAGGCAAATCATAGTTCCAAAACACCAAAGCAGAGAATTTACTGAGGGTTTTAATATTAAATTGGATGGGAGTTTTGTCCTTTTTTTCCCCTGTTGCTGTTTTGATTTTTTTTTAAAGTAGGCTTATCAGACAGTTCAGAGCTCTGACAGACAGCTTCGAAATGGGAAGAAGAAACAAGGGTCTCAAACACCTACTTCAGGTTCACCACATTCACACGTAGTCAGAGCACCATCAGCATTATATAACAACAATAAAAATGAAGAACTGTTCCTCCCTCTTTGAGGCACAACTCAATTTATGTCCATCTTTCAGATGTACCTTTTTTCCAAGCACATTTAGTCCCTCTGCCCCAGAATCTAAGAGACAAAATTCAGGTAACCTTACACATGGAGTTCTATGCATGCCTGTTAGAAGGAAATGTTCTCTAAGAACTCCCCTGTTCTATGAGCTCACTTTTGTTTTCCTTAGAGTATGAAACCATGAGAGTTTAGGCTGGCATATTTTGCTGACAACACCAGTTTTAAGCCCATGTGGGCTTCCAGCTCAGCAAAAGGAACAGGGTAAAGAGGAAGCCAAAAGCAGTCAGCAAAGTCAGAAGCAGTAACTGCTGCCTCTGACAGCACTAAGTTTAAAGAACATCCACAGAAAGGAGGACAAACTCTCCTCCCTAAAGGTAATGAATGGTGGATGTGGGAGGGGAAATGAAATCTTGGAGCTCTTTCTACACAGTGAGGATCTTTAAGGATTTTTATCATGTTCACAAGATGTTCAAACTGTTTGCTTTAAAGTTCCAGCTCTTGGAGT
Source organism: Pseudopipra pipra (assembly GCF_036250125.1). Taxonomy (NCBI): domain Eukaryota; kingdom Metazoa; phylum Chordata; class Aves; order Passeriformes; family Pipridae; genus Pseudopipra; species Pseudopipra pipra. Next base: position 11,982,044 of record NC_087562.1, read on the forward strand.
CAAGTGAGCCTCATCCATCATTTCAGAACTTCTTTAAGGACACTGCTAGAAAAGGAAGGATTTAAGCTTGTGTTTAACATTAAATTTCAACATGTGATGAAGTTCCACTTTAGAGGTATTACAGTGGTCTGATTTGCAATGTACATAGTTAAAGGCCTGCCTTAACAAGGAAATTAACAGCCAAGGGAGATATTTTATTGCTGCAGTATTCCTCTGGGCCTCTGCATGATTGATCTTAAAACCTGCAAGTTTTATGTGTTAAAATAAAAGAGCATAATAGGTTGACTTTCAGGCTAAACTTCAAGCTCTGTTTCTTTTAGGGGAACTTAAGTCAGAACCATATAAATGTAACCAAAAACATTCTCCATTCTCTGTCATTTTTCCCCAGCACAAGTAGTATGTAAGAGACTTGATGCTCAAAAGGCAATACATAAAGCAAAGTTTGACTTTATATTCTGGATATCTTAATTCTTTTATGCATATCCTTTAAATGTCAAGTGTCTTTAAAATGAAATACAGTCAGGAACATAACATTAAAGAAATAAATAATGTTAGTGATAAGTACAGCCTTACAGCTAAAGAAATTTTATTCACAAAAAAACCCCAACCCCAAAATAATCATCCTGAGCTCAACTTCTCTTTCCAGGTTTTGCTAGGAAACTGAAAGCCTCCTTCCTATTATACCAGAAAAAATATCCAAGTGGGCTGTACAAAGGTATCCATGCAACTTAGAAGGAAGGTAAATAAGGACCAAGAGCAAACTTTAAAAGAATTTGTTGTATGTCCTTAAGACACTTCTTTCAGAAAACAGCATTAAGCAGTTCAGGTAAGAGCCTCAGCTCTGCCTAGTAGGGACAGTTGAAGGCCCAGGAAGGGTCTTCATTTAAAGAAAAATTAAACTTACGTTTTAGACTCTGTTCAAAAATGCACACATATTTTTTCCCTGTGCATACATATGGTTGCAGATAGTACCATGTAAGTCCTGGGACGTAGCCCTGATATGAACAGAAAGGCTTTCATGTACTGTTTTTTTGCACACCAAGATTCTGCAGATATTTAAGAATGAAAAGAAATATCCAAACAACCTCAATTTTTTACTACTTCGATGTATGAAGATAAGCATTTATAGCAGAGGAATTAGCTACACTATGATAACATATTTCATCTGTAATTTAACTAAGAGATCCAGAGGGCAGGAGATAAAACTTCCCAATTTCTATCAGGAGGGTATGTCAGTCACAATATTTTTTCCTCCAGTGAACAGAGGGGAAAGCTTCCTAATTCTCCAAATAGGTTTCCATTCCAATCACATGCTTAATGAAAAATCCTCAGGTTTCCAGCTAAGCACTGTGGACTACTGTGATTTTTGATTGGCTTTGAATGGAATGGGCAGATGCTTGTTCTGGAAGTGTTTCATTCCTGCTTCTACATCATGTGACTGAGCTGAACCCCCTTCCTCTCCACCAAAATGCCTGCACAAAGCAGCTCTGTGAACCTGGCAGAGCACAGCTCAGGTCATTTGGCTTCAGTGTCACATACACATGTCTAGCTGTCACCTGAGCCTGGGCAACAATGTCCCCTCCTCAGTAGGAGCATCTTTAGCCCCTCAGAAAAATTATTCAAAAATTAATTCCACAGATTCAGAAAAAGTGGATGGTGAAAAACACTGAAAGAATATGATTCAATAATATATTCAACAGACCAGTGATTTTCCGTCCAGCTAGTCACAAACATTTGAAATCCTTAGTGTTTTCTTTCTCCTTCCACTTTCAACAAAACAAACAAACAAAAAAAGCAGAAACACCACCACCAAAAAACAAATGCCTGATTCAGAGATTTGCTCTGTGACTGATAAAACACAGTTATTAAGCCATGATGTCTTTCTTTAAAGGCAATTCTAAATCAAGGATCGTGTACTACTGCCACTTACACAAGGTTGCTCATAATTGCTCCATGCAATGCTTTGATTAATTAAATCACACTAGAGATTGTTTCTTAGTAACACACCTGGTACACTCTTTGTTGTTGGCGTTCATTAAAACGCTGTGTTTCATGCTGCTTTGCAGCATGAAAGGATATTAATCAGCTAAATTGCCATTAAGAGTCATATCAATATTTGCTGCACACTGATTGTTTTTCTAAATCTTCAACAAAGGACATTTCACTGAAATCTCAGGTTGGTAACTAACCATATGACAGTGAAGTCAAATTAAAATGTTTTATTTTCTCTCTGGAAAAAAAGTAAATCGAGCACATGAACTAAAAGGCAAAGACAAGGTGTAGAGGTGGGGATATTTTTGTCTGCTACTTTAAGAGGAGGAGTGGCACGTTGAATAAACTAAACTTAATGTGCAGAAAATCTTTTTAAAAATAAATAAATAGAAGGTCTCATTAATGTCTGTTCTGTTCCCTGAGTAGAAAAGGCTCCACTTTGTAATGCAACATTGGTAATTAGGTTCAGTTTCAGAGCCTGAGTTGAAAAAGTGCCCAGGGAATCAAATGTTACTTTTCATTATTACTGTGAATGAGAAAATGTTTCAAAATATTTCCCCTTCCTAGCAACGGTCTGTTAACATAGGATCAGCAAACACCTTGATAAGTCGAAGGTGAGCCAGTAAGAAGGGAAGTGGCTATAGCAGTAATTACTTTTGTCCTTCAATTCCTGCTTTATTCAGATCCTATATACAAGGAAAAATTTATTCTGCAGGGCATATACTTTTTCTGTGCTGTGTATTTTTCTCAAAAAGTAGAATATGCATCACCTAAGCTTTCTCAGTCTTCACTACATGTTATGAGGATCTAGATGGGGCTGCTTGATTATTGAGACGTGTCTGCAGCAGGGAGGAGAAATCTAGAATTATGGTTTCTGCACTGCACTGGCACACACCTCCAATAATCAGGAGTATGCTAATAGAAACAAGAGTCGTTCCAAATCACTTTCTCCCACAAATCATACCATTTAAAGGAAGAGGGAACACCCACTGGCCAATCTGTTTTACAAAATATAAATTACCCAGCATTTGAGTGGTTTTTTGATCCAGAGGTCTCTTTTACCGCCTATTAAAGTAAACTGCATCACACCAGAATAACATATGCACATAGAAATGCACAAGATATAAAAAAGCTGATTCCACAATTTCATTATTTGGGCTTCTCATGGACTCAATTTGGTTAACTTTACCATACTTCCTCCTCTTCAAGTCTGTCTTGGGCATTGTGTACTGACAAGCAACGGCACCAAGACTGATTTTATCTTTCCCCAAACAGCAGCAATTGTATCTCTCCACAAGAGGTTGATGGTGGCTCTCTGGACTGAAGTCTGCCTTAATCCAGGCAGAGTCTTCTGTCTCCCCACCACAATAAGATCACTGTGTCTCTCTAGATGTCCTACAATGCAGTGAGAAAGCTTTTATTCCAAATAGATCCTCATTGCATTTTAATTGTACTTTTTGAAGAGCTCTGAATCCTTAAAGTTCCAGAGCTACAACTTTGTAAAACCACATCACAAGTAATGGCAAGAAACATTAGAACTAAATACAATTCTAAAAAACAAAAGGGTGATAATTTGGCCTGCCCTGCCAAGGGTGTCAAAGTTCTCCTTTTACCCCAGCAGAAGCCCTGATAGCTACCCTTCATCGACACTCACTATCTCTGTCTTTTCCTCAGTATATAAAAGAAATATTTTAGCTTGCAAAAACTATTTTACGATATGATTTCTACCTAGTTGTAAATCACCACGGCCTTGGAAAATGTATTCATTTGCTGATATTTACCAAAAAACGCATAAGCAGACAAAGCATCTTTATATTATTAAAAGAAACAATGTAGACACCACAGGAGTTTTATATAAACCTTGGAGAAAATATGTATCTTTACAGCACTTTCTGCTTACTCCTGTCTTGCACACGCCAGTTTGTTCCACCTAGTTGTCTGCAAAGGAAGCACAGCTAGTAAGTGATGAGGTATGCTTGAATTAAGGCTTGTAATTTCTCCTGCTGAAAAACCTGATTGTGCCATTGACATTTATGAACCATAGTAAACACTGAAGATTTGCCCTGAAATGCAAATTAATTCTGAGAACTCCTGATACCATTCCTGTGAAAATATTTTAAAGTGTCTACAGATTCTCACCTTAGCAACATTTTTATTCTAGCTTGGGGGGAAAAAAAAAAAAAACAAAACACCAAAACAAAACCACAACAAAACAACTAAAATCACACCAAAAAAATCTCCCAAACTCAACACTTGGCTTTATACAGAAGGATAGAGATGATTAACTAATCATTTCCATTTCTTTGGAACATGAGGGTGCCCAATTGCAGCTCAGTAAATCTTTTTCATCAGGTAAAAGACTCAGGTTTTATTCATTAATTCTGGTCTTTATCATATCACATGCAGCAGCAGATGTTATTTGTATCTGAGCTGAAGTTGGTGATGCACAAGTCCTGTCTGCATACACCTGCTCCCTAACACACCTAAGATACAATAATGCAACCCTCCAGAGTATTCCTTCCTTGGAGAAAATAGTTCTAGCCATATGGTTACTGTAAATGCAAATGACCTCAGAGGAAGCCATACTGTGGAGCAGAACAACAGAGGAATTGCACTCATTTCATGTCCACCATCAGACTTTCAACTTTTCTCATGGAGATTACCAGTAACAGACTTTACTGGATCTCCTTCATGAGACCTGTCAGCAGCAGACATCCCAGTGGGGGGACCCACATTCCACACACAGTGACTCCAGAGGAGTTACCCCCAGAGAGACCCTGGCACCTCTACACCTGCTTGCCCAGGGAGCTTGAGGCCAGACTAGAAGTGGCACAAGGTCAGATGGGCAGGAGGGGCTGCCTGGGTTTTGCATCCCCAGCCCTGCTGTTCTGTGTTTTCAGGAAGACCCAATAGTTACAAGGAACAATGGCAGTCTTTAAGAATGGATAAATGCCTAATGTTTACAACTCAGATGTGCTAATGATTAATCCTGGCTTCAGCCAGAGGCCTCCAAAATGTATTCAGGTATTCCATTCTCCAACCATTACTACTTATTAAGTATAAAAGGAAGAGGAGACAACAATGCCTGCAGATTAATTATGAGAATTTTCACAAGTATCTAATTTGCAAAATTATGTAAACATCAGAAGCACAGACATCCAGCTGCCAGGCAGTGGAAGCTTGGAAGCTTCCAAAGAAGGAGTAAAGGAGGCATCCTCAGGTGCTCTTGGTGAGCTCACTTTGGCTCATTTTACAGTGGCATTGACAAAGCTCAGCCTTTCTGAGCTCGTGCACTCATTCATTATTTCCATAATGTTTTATGCCTAGTTTCATTTGTTAACTGACTTGACCAGTTAAAATATGCCACTAGTGATCTGTTAGATTATCTAAGGTTCTGGGCAAACTACATTTAAAAAAACCCATTTGAACCAAACCAAGGGAAATACAAAACATCTTTAATCTTCATTTATTTACAGCTCTGCACTGTTCAGGGTTGCTAACAGCTATTAAAAAGCAACAATGTCTTGCATTTATTGATGGGAAGAATATCACCTCTAGTTTTTCTTCTTATCCCCTGTATCACAAATAAGTAAATCATAACCAGACAAACCAAGGTTAAAAATCAGAAGATGCATTTTAACAAGATCCTGAAAAAAAATTAAAAATAACCTTCCATCTAAGGAAAAGAGTAGTTAATTCATCCAGTTTTGTGGATTCCATGAACTGATAAGCTCTGCAGCTCGGGCAACTCTGAAATTAAATTAGGTTTCAGAAATGAATATTTCATCTTTAAGATACTGTTGCTTGGAGACCTGGGAAAGGAAGGGTGGTTTAACACAAAGACATGGGAGTTAGTTACATGTGGCATCGTTTTCCATTCCAACAGGCTCTGGAACATACCATAAAATGCCCAGAATAAAACACTGTGCCACAAATGTAAAAGAATGTATGTTGCACATATTTTATCTGACATCCCTCCCTCCTCCTTTCTAGCCTGTCTACTCTCAGCTCTAGAAGTTCATTTTAACACCATTTAAATAATAATGAAAAAAAAGGCATAAAAGTAAAATTACAGAAGTTCTTCAAATCAAAGTTTATTAACTCTTCAGTGAAATCCCTTTCCAAAGACAAAAATGTCCTAACCTCTCCTGTTCTTACCCTGTTCTTTCTTGAAGAAAAGGGCAATAAGATACTTTTCTGTGAATAATTTGTATTCCCTGAATAATACTGAGAATAACCACCTTTTCAAAAATGGGGGAGCAAAGAGGAGACTGAAAGAATTCCTGTTCTCTGCTGTACATTGAACATTAGGATAGGAGGTGGATAAGCTATCTGTTCACCAAGTGAGTGTCATCTTATGGGCTGGGTTTGATTATAGAATCAATCTTAGCTATCTAACTACATCATTTAAAAAAGAAATTGAAGAAGTGGGGGCAGAAGGGAGCAGCAAGCACTTCTAAGTTTAGAATTGTGTGCTTCAGGAGTCTTATGGAGATGAAAGTGAACATCTGCATTAATGGAAATATGTTGTTTCTATATTGCAAATGTAGTGAACTGATCACCCAAAACAAGGCAGTCTTTTGCAATAAATGACAAACAGTAATTTTTTCCTGGCAGAAGGCAACTTAATTTTTGCAAAGTAAGATTTCAGCTGAAGAGGATTTAGGGACCAATACCGACGTGTGCATTTGCATGTACATCAGAAATCTCACAGTATTTTTTTTTAATTGCTGCATTGTAGTTTCTTGAGGGAATATGGCCATTTCCACTCCACTATTCTCTCCCCACATTAGGCTCCAGTATCAGTTCTCCCAAAATGAGTCCTAACCCCAATACATTTACTGTTGCTTGGTAGAGTGTTTTATTCACTTTCTGTGCCCCATAGATCAGGCACTATTCTTTCAGGCAGGGAAAGTTTGATATTTTTTTTTAATAGCTATAACAATTAATAAAATAGTAAATACAATATCATATCATGAATGCCACTTCACACAAAACCAAAAGCCAAATTAAATGAAAATATGTGATTTCTAGTAAAACAGTCACAGGAAAAACATCTTACTAGATTCCAATATCTTTGTCTAGGTGTTTCTGCTGCCATTTGACACTTAAGGATTTCAAAATCTGCTATTTATAAGTGTATGACCCACACAGCATAGCTGAACGAAGTATCCATATGCATTATTTAAATGCTAAAATTAAAAAATATTGATCTCCTACTGCTATTCAAAGACATAAATGAACCCAAAGAAAACCTTAGAATTAGTCCTGATTTCATCTTGTTTAATTTGTGTATTCAGAGAACTTATTATGGCTGTTTATATAACACACCCCCCCATCTGTACAGCTGAATCAGCACAAAGATATTCAATATTTCTGTAGTTCCTGAGAAATGTTGCTACTAACACACTGTGGACTCAGTCCATTCTGTAGGTGTTATCTCAAAACATCAAACTATTGTGATATGCCAACAAAAGCAACCGAAGGCACAATTCTAGCATTAGACAGCCTGTATTGAAACCAGCTGTCTCGGGGAGCCCAGATGGGATCTGTCAATGCTTCATTCCAATTCTTTTCTTCTTCTGAAAACCGATAGGCAACCCCAGGCAAAAAGTGACCCCACATAACTCTGCTCAGCCTCAGCTCTAATAAAGCTGTTAAACCAAAGTAGTAGTTTCTGCTTTTATCTGTTTCAAGTATCTGGGTAAATTGCAAATCAATACACATTTTTAATCATCACCTACAAGTTACAGCAAAAATAAATCCTGTGGCAATTCTATTTAGTTTTCGCTCCCTTTCTTCTTTGACTGTAATGTTTTTCACTAATCTGAACAGAATTTCATTATAAACAGAAACCTAGGCAAGAAAGTCTATTATGGGGGCTTCTGATATTCATCTCTTTGCCATGAACCATTGAAGTCACTAGAAATTACTGTAAGTAGTCAGTATTCAGCCTTACTGTGATATCACCCTTTGGGGATGTGCAGCAGTGTAATGGGTTACAACTCTCTTCCCTCTTATATGTCTTTATAATTGGAGATTTGACAGTGTAACTATTTCATAGTATATTTTTACAGCCATACTATTCTTACTTCTAGTAGATCGTGAATGACATACTGTTCACACTACTACATCCATACTAAATTGAGCTCCTAAACACTGGTTAGACAGTTATTTCTGATTTGGACAAGTAATCTGAAAAGCTATTCACTTTTTTAAAAATACAAAATCCGTTTTCATAAATTTTTTTCTTGAAACCTGTTGGATTAGATATTCCAACTCAAACCAACTGGACCCAAGATCACAGATCATGGCCAAGTAGAAATCAATAGCAAAACTCTCCCCAGTTTCAGCCAGACAGGTTCAGGTGCACAGTACCCAGCACAACTCTCGCACATAAAGTGTATTCTTAAAGTGCACAGTTTGTTGGGATTCAGGTCTGCCCAACAGTTCTTCACCTACATAATATATAATTTCAGAATGCACGAAACTAGGGAATAAAATGACAAGAGGGTGGCTTCTCATCTTAATATTTCTGTTTCATAAGTACCCAGAGAGGTTTAAAATTTCCACCATTTACTCCACTCTACTCTTAGGAGTAAAAGCAGGAAAAAAGGCCAGTCACTTTCATTTCCTTCTATCCCATCCTGATTTTTTTTTCTAAACTCCACTGATTGTTTAATTTAGGTTTAAGTTTTCTTTTTTATTTACCAATATTCATTGAAACTTATCAAATAGAAACATTTCATTTTTCTAAAACATAATAGAGATCTACTATGTTTTCGCAAAAAAACCAAAATATTCTGAGGTTCTGGGGACACCTCATTGCTTAACACAAGACAAATGACATTTGAAAATTTATTTGTTTCAATGACTACTAATACACATCACTTTTGAGAAAACAGACCAAGAACTGGTTATTTACAGACAGCCTCCCAGGGAAGGCTGCTCCATGGTCTTTAGCTCTCCTTAGCCAGCCACCTGGAATTACATGTGCTCCACATGGCACAGTCAAACCACAGGACTCCTGTTCCTGCCTCACCACATGCACACTAGACCAGTGATGTTGGGAACAACACTGGGAGCAGAACTCACCCCCAGGCTGGGAAGCCTCCTGCACCCAGGAACATCACAGGATTGTGCACATCTTTCCTAAACACGAGATTTTAATATGAAATGTGGATTTTTTTAGGGCTGCATCATTTTACCTCTGCATTTCCTTCCAAACACTCCGAGCCTTAAATGCAAATGCTCCTCCCTGTTTGGTGGCCCAGGATTGCCTGCCACTGGCACTTCCATGGAATGGCTTTCTCATACCTCGGTAAATCTCAGAAACTAAAATTAATTCATAGAAAAAACTAATGTGACATAATGCAGCGTGACTGATGAAACACTGTATGCTGCAGTACAAAACAATATTTTGTCTTCTGAGAACAGCTCTGAAATGAATCTGTCTACTCTGAAAGAGAAGGGGGGGGAAAATAGCACACTTGTTCCTCCTTACTTGTCTCTTTTCAGCTTCTTAGCAAACTGGATTAGTAACTAACAAGGCCAAAAAATATGAACCGTTATCTAAAATGCAGAATATGCTGCCAGGAGGGACTAAAAACCTGTCTATGTGTGTTTGTGCACGTGTGTGTGTTTGGGGTTTCTTTTGTTTGTTATATTTTTTGTTGTTGGGTTGGCTTTTCTTGTTTTCTCTGTTAGTTTTGTTTCCAATTGGGACAAACCTTCAGTACATGGACCACTCCCAATGTTTTGGGAGCATTCATATTCTGAGTGAAGCCCAGGGTCATCTTAATCTTTAAAGAGATGCAGAACATTCCAAAATGAAAAATATCTACCCTGAATAAGTCTGGCAAACAAAAAGTAGTTTTAAAGACTGAACTGATTTCTTCTTAGACTTGTCAGCAAGTGTATATTTTTCCAATCTCCAAGACTAGAACAATAAAAAGCAATCAACTCCACTTCACTTCTATGTATAGTGGTTTTCATCTTCATATTTCCAGTAATACTGCAAATAAATATGGTCTGCAAATAACACAAAGTAATCTAATCCTTGCTAAAGATAGTTTCCACAATAATATATTTTTAAATATTAAGGAAAAAATTCTATTGATCCAAAGATGAACATGTATTGTCTTCTAATCTCTAGATTATATGTAGATTTCAAGCATTCATTTCAAGAGGTTTCCCATTTTGTTTACAGTACGATTAACATTAAATGTCAAATTAAAAAATCCTCATCATTGCATTTTTCATACACCATTGGAAGGTAAGGGGGAGGACAAAAGAGCAATCCCTGCTATGAAAAAAATAAAAATGGAGAAGAAAGAAGGAAGGAAAGAAATTAAAGCTTCAAAATATGAATATTTTATATTTTATTAAAGGGGAAAATTTGAGAACAATTATTAAAATTCATGCATATTTCTGGACTAATCAAATACATGACTAAGTAGCTATTAAAGCTGATTTGACATGGTTAATTTAGGGTTTAAAAGGCAGCAAACACCTTGTGACACTAGCAGAAGTGTTGCACTGCAACTGAAGAGCAAGAACACTTAAAGGGATTTACTCCTCTAACAAGATTTGCCTTAGATCTTACAGATAAACAGGTTCTTCTGTTCACAAGTTGACAAACTTTGCTCAGTGTCTGTGAGGAACAAACGGGAATAGCACTACAGCCTATTTCTGTGCCATAAAACAGTTTGTTGCATCTTTCCAAGTGATTGAGTGATATTTTTATCTGCCATCCCTTCTTTTCCCCTGCCCCACCCCTTCCTTCAGGCACTATCCTTATAACAGAGCAAGCCCAGAAGATTTATGTATTTGCTTTGTTTTTACATTCAAACTCCCCTTTTCAACGTTCTTTGAATCAGGGCTGTGTGAAGCCTGACAAAGTTAAAGCCCTAGATCAGCTTGTGTAGTGGGACACAAAGGTAAAGCTCAAACATACAAAGCAGTCGACGAAACTACTCATCTTCAGCTTAAAATTAGAGATTCAGCAGCATATTTATGCATCTAAAAGGAAGCTGGTACCTCGTTTTGGGGGCAGCATTTGGTGCCAGAAAGAAAATTTGCTCCCTTCCAAGTGTAATTGGGGGGAGGAAGGATGCACATGGAAACATGGACTATTTTCTAACAGAACATTTTCACAGGCACGGTGTTTCCAGCTTTCAAGATAAACCTCTCGACTTTGCTTTGACATTAATTTCTGATAAATGCCTCAGGTTTACCTTGGCATTTAACAAAGCAGCAGGAGACCATTATCCTGTGACAACGCTCTATTCCACTGATACTATCTCTTAATTGGAGAAAATTTCTCTTCATCTGAAAATGTTTGGCAAGGTTCCCCATAAAAAACTATGGTATATCTAAGTTGTTAGCTTTAATAAGATAGGGAATAAAATACCCAGAGCAGATGTAAATCAAATCTTTCCTATCAAGTTGCAAAAAACAAGCCCATTGTTGCAGACAGCACTGTGAACCCCAGCTTTTAATTATTTATACAAACTATTTACATGATAGAATACTGGAAGGATGGTCAGTGCTACAGATAATAATGCATCTCATTTGTAAAACAGAGCAAACAGGAATTAACGTCAATTGTCAGAACAGCAGAAATTATTTTAATTGCTTTTGCACATAAGTGACACCAGTAGCCTCACTGTCATAAACAGAAGATGACACAAAACTTGGAGGAAAAAATAGAACTAAAACAGCTGACTTAGATTTGCAAGAGATTTATATTCTAGCTCGCAGGTTCTGTCATTAATCTGCTTTGCTTCTACTTGGCTCTCAGCTAAGAACTTAATAGGGTTCTTACCTCCACACTTGTGCTGGGTGCACAGAAGGCAATTTCCATGCTGGTTTGGTTATGTCCAGAGCCAGCATGGGTGTCTCTGCCTGTACAGGGTGCTGAGCTCTGTAGGTGTGATGTGAGTCTCCATTCATGGAATTGATTGCACTGCTACTTCTACTCTCCTGTTCAAATAGCTGACCCATAAGTAAGTGAAATAACCAATATAATACCTTGTACAATATCAACATTTTGCTCAGTCCAGCTAAATGTTTCACTGCCTGAGTTCTGTATTTTGGATCACCCTGCAGTCAGGTAACACACACGGTCTTTCTCTATTGCTGTCACTTGCAGAACAGGAGTCCTTCATACACAACAGCTTGAAAGACACTTGAGCTGTTCAGTTCTCAGTCTTTCTGCTGCAGTTCATCATCATCTTATTCTATCTGCTTAAACTTTTGATGCTAATGATGTTTTCTCAAATACACCTCATCTACAAATCTTCTTTTTCCCCCCACGTAAAAAATCACTAACAAAAGTACCAAACAGGTCAGTTTTAAACAAACACCTTGGCATACTCCACTAGTGACTCCCTGACACAAAAATTCCATGCTGTTGTCCCTTCCTTGCTCATCATCCATTTCTTCTACTAATCCCAATCCTCCACAGGTTAACTAACCATTTCCCAAGTGATAGCTTATCAAATGCTTTACTGAAGTCCAGAAAATTAGATGTACTGCCTCTCTATTGTCTAGATTATCACTGATCTTCAAAAGCAGCCTCTCTCATTCCATTTAAGGAATATGATTTTATCAGTGCTCTTAAGGAAAGCAGGGATTTAAGTTATGCTCCTCCATCACAAAAAAAAAAAAAAACATAATTCAAGAAGTATTGGTGATAATTACTACCAAGATATATCGGTGATAATACCTGCTGATCGAGAATTGCATCAATAGCTGCATCAAAGCCTAGGCTGGGTTTTGGTTAAATATAGTAAAATTTTAGTCTTCATTTCCCAAAGTCCAGGCCAAATAAAAACACCAAGCACCAAAAAACCCGCCACGTGCAACAACTACTAATTTAAACGTTAGTAAAATTGATTCTTTTCCAGTCTTATTTTCCTTTTTTTCACGAATTTCATTTTTACTTTTCATCTGAACTTCTTCACTCAGATAGAAAAAGCGTTAATAGATAAACATGCAATGGATAGTTGAGAACACATGCATAAATCTAAGAACAACTGTCCTTGACCGAAGGACAATATCCCATGTGAACTGATGACACTTTATGCTCATGCCGTGCGCCAAGTTGCACAAGCTATCTACACAGAACCGGTTTTTGGTTCCCAAAAACAGCCCCGTTTGTTGGGCTTGGATGAACCAGGAGGAAAAAGCTCTGCCATTCTCTTCTATTGCAGCAACAAGCCCCCTGCCCGTTCCTTTCTGTCGTTAACTACACCGCCCACTGAGAATGATAAGGAGGAATGCAAGGCACTACAAAAGCTGCACAGCTGTGTGTGCACACTGCAGCTCCCCTCTTATTCTGGGAGGGAAAGCAACTCCATACATGGCCTCACATGCAAAAGCAGTGACACTGGTAATGCAGTAGGCTATTCTGTTTCTACCGATGGCAGGGACAAGTAGTATACAAATGCAAGTGAAAAGAGGAATGTGAATATGGAACAGCAAGTCTCCTACAACTACCTGTTACAGAGAATACAGGCCTTAAAGTAAGAGATCTGCCTGGATTGGTGACTTTTAAATAGCATGATAGGTGCACACAGCCACCAAAACGTCCTACACGTACATTTGCTGCTCTTCTTTACCATCTCCCCTTGGAGAGAAGGCTAATAACTGCCTTAGTAAAAAAAAAGGGGTCAGCCTTCTGTCCTCCTGTCTCATTTTCCCCTCAGTCCTCCAATCTCATCCTCTTTAAATAGAGCTCCTCCTTACAAACAAGATCATTAAAAAGCTTTGAGTCAGTTGCTCATCTGGTATCTCAACAAATTAGGCTGTAAAACAGGGGAGGAATGATGAATATCCTGCTTCCATTTGCTGCTAAATTCAGTTAGTATTACTCTGTTGGCCATATTTTATAATATAACATCTAGTAATATCTACACCCCTTTACAGTTACAATACTGTTAAGCCTGAGAATGCCATGGACATGGTATTTTATAATGAATGAACTGTATTCATAGCCAGAGTCTCAAAAAATACCATTTTTCTATTTGAACTACATTTAACAATCTGGTTTATACTTCAACAATGTTAAAAACGAAAACTACTTTGTGCTTTCAGGAATTAGCAATTTTTTTTGGCTGAGTGGTTTTTTCTTGTGGGTTTGGTTTTGATTAGGTTGTTGTTTTGGTGTTTTGTTGGGGGTTTTTTTTGTGGGAGGAGATTCTTTGAAGTCTCTAACCCCCAAAATACTTCATTCCCTGGCAATTTATAAGCATTTAAGTTTGTGATATTAGCGATGCTGAGGAGGACAACTTAAATACAAACAGTATAAATCCACGTTGCCACTGTGGGCATATGAAGCACAAACATCTAATCTAGACCAAAGTTTGTCGACTTAGCACATTGTACTTGATGCTGTGTGTCACCTGTCTCTTGTTTGTCTATAGATTAACACAAAAATGTCATTGCAAACTAAGTGAATAGGGCATAGACTAAGCACCTGCCACTTTTAAAACTCTTTAGAAGACTCTCTTGTTTATTTTGTAAGCACCCAGGGGTGCAGTTAAATAACTGCATTGAAACAAACAATACTGGTGATTATTAAGGAGGCTTTTCACATGAAAATTCACTTCAGAAAAAAAATGTTTTGCAGATGTAGAGAAGAAAACTGTATCACTAAGAACCACTCAAAATACTTTGGTGGACCAAAACACCTTTATTTTTCTCTTGGCAATCTGCCAAGTTCACTGTCGTTTGAAAAGAATTCTATAGCTGGAGGCTAAAGCAGAAACTGCAATGATTTAAAAGAGAATTGGCTACAGTAAGAATGATAAAGCACCATATCGTTAAAATGCAACTGGCATCTTAGCCTCCCTACAGCTCTTGAAAATGTGCTTACTCCTCAACTATTTACCAAGAAAGGATCAGAAACAATTGAAATCACACAATATAGAAAAATGTTAAAGAACTTAGAAAATAAGTACATGCAGAATAATTTGCTGGTAGGGCAGTTAAAATAACGATGCATTATACATGGCCAGATTACAAAGGACTGAATATAGAAATACATAGCTGAACTTAATGCTATATTCACTTATCTCAAATTAAACATATAGCAAATGAATTAATAATGAAGGTCCACTTACATTTAGAAATTAAAGCTTTATTTGCAGCTTGTGGATTAAACATTTAAATGTTGTAGGACTGATAATATTTACAATTTAATGCTTGGAGGATCATCAACTGCTTCCTAAACTGCTCAGGAAATTAGATTTAGAAAGTCCTTGCATCAAAGCCTTGCACAGTGGTCTTCTCTGGAAGGCTGTTTTGCAAGACTAAGACTGTGACAGAAAATAGCTATAGTTTTACAGCGAAGGAAGAGTTCAGAAAGGCCTTCAGCAGTTTCTGATAACAGAATTTGTTATTCAGATGTTGCTTACTCTAACAAGATAATAATATGCAGGCTTGAGTCAGAAAACTGCGCAACTGTTTTCAGGTTCACGGAGAAGAATTTATTTACAGCTCCATGTTTAAATTGCAAACTCTGGTGGTAAGATTTCCCTCACAAAATTCAGTTTGACAGATTTCATTTGTTCGAGAGCTGTGTCCAGTTTTACAATTAAATAGAGCTGCTTCACTCAGCATTTATAAATGACATCAGATGCCATAGCAACATGATTACAAGTTTCCATCAATTTGTGGAGCTGAGTAAATAATTATCAGTGAATAATTAACTAAACAAAATTAGCCTCTTTTTCTGCTTCCAGCATGTCCTCAAGCAGATTGTATTTTCTCAAATGTATTCCTTATTTAAACCACATGGAAACACTCCAGACCCCACAGAACCACATCTTCAATATGCTCTAAGTCCATATGAGGTAGATGGCTAGCTAAAAGACATATACAGGAATTCCCATGGGAAGGCCAAGCCAAACAGGGTCGGAGAGGAAGGAAGAAAAAAATTACTACTGAAGAGAGGATTGCTATTTAAGTACTTTTACATTTTCTTTTGTCCAAGTCTGAATATATAGGCCTCCTAAACCCAAATAAGCTTTCTGTGTTGTTTCAACACTAGATCTGTTTCTACTGAAGTTGAGTGCTGGGGAACTTCCTCAGCTGAGGCAGAAGAGTTGCACTTTGAAATTCAAAGGAAATAATTCAGAATTTTGCTAGGAAACATTCCTTACAACCTTGACCATTTTTCTTACAGCTGGGAATGCATTTGGTGTCTCTCCTATTCATGTCCTCTAGGCTGGTTAGAAAGCAAGAAAACCTGAAACATTTGTGTACCTGGATTGCAACTTAGTTGGAACCATATCAAGTTGTCCATTAGAAGTGGTGGGGGCTCGGGGGGGGGGGGGGGGGGGGGAGGAGGGCATTAATTATTTTTCTTTAAAAGTGGTAGCCCTGGACAGTAACAAACAGCACAATAAAGCTAGAACAAGTTTGTGTAAAACCTAAAACAAATTTCCTAAAGCTATGGAAAGTACATTTCTGTGGTAACCTGTCAGCCCCCCTAAATGACTTTTAGCCCCTTCTTGAGATGGATGCAGTAATTACCATCCCATCAAAGCACCCCAGCACAACTTCCATTGTCCAAATGTTGCCTCACACTCTTTCCTAGGTATGCTCTACCACAGGCACTAGGAAATAGGGATGTGCTGTGATTCCCACTTTGCTAAATGAGACACAGAGACTGACCAGCTTCTACAAGGACAGAAGTAGCTCTTGGCAAAAGCAAGAAATTATATCTACATTTCTGAAGACTTGGCTTGCTCCCCAAGAAGCATATTTTTCTTTTTAAACCCTATTTCTTTTTTAATGGAAAAATGCCAGTATCAAACTGTAAACAGATTTGGTTTCAGAGATTTCCTGTATCTCTCTCTGGAATCCAATACCAAATTGAGTGTATATTGATATGTATGAAAAAATATGAAGATGAGGTGATAAAACATCCACTCTGATTTAATTAGTTTTTTAGCCACTTCTGGGAAAAGAAAAAATAAAAAAATGCCAAAACCTTGAGTCAGCTGTTACTAATACCACTCGGCTTCCAAGAGACTATAAGCCACTAATGGTGCTAAATTCACTGCTCTGAGTTCTGATAGGAAATGGGAGCTTTCTCCTATCCTCAAGGGTACCCAAAAGGCACTGCTAGGCTTGGTTTTATTACCTAAGGACCCTTCCACCTTGATATCTACACAGGTTTGTCAAGCATGTTGAAAAGCAGTGGATAAAGTTAGAGACTGCAAAATGTTTTGCCAGTGATATTACACCTTCTCTATTAAGCCTGGTTTCTACCATCTGATTGCTTTCATGTTGTCTGACAGATAAACCTGAATGAATATTAACTCTCACTCAGGATAGGATAAGACAGCACTGTTTACTGGATGAAGCATGTAAAGCATGCAAAGGTGACAACAGACCTTTCACCATCTTTTAACAAGGTCTACAATCCACTGCAGCTCCTGCAGCAAATTGTGATGTTCCTTTATGCCTGTACCTGGATCAGATACTCCAGCCAGGTTTCCCCTAACAAACAAATCCCATAACGACCTTTTTTTTTGTTTTTAACATATGTCACCTGGGGACTTTCTCCATAGGCCTGCACCTGGAGCTAGCCCCAGGGCACATGTACACAGCTTGGGAGTGGATCAAGGCAGTACTAACCTGCCTTCTAAAGTATCTGCTCTCTTCCTATTTATTTTCCTGCAGACAAATGAATGAAAACACTCTTCTTGTGTCCTAGCAACCTGGGAACCAGATAGCAGAGTGATCTAAGTCTTTGTAACAAACAGAGATCCACACTGAAACATTTGTTTGCTGCTGCTCAAGAAGCTCAAGCATTGTCCTGCTTATGGTGCAAAGCTATATCTGGCAGCTGTTTCCATCAAAGCAGTGCTCTCTGTTCAGCAATCCAGCAAAAAAGATCACCAGGGAAAGATCCATTTACTCAGATTAACGTATTATTTACTCATCCTTGTTTTCCCTTTCCCCCACCCCCTGCCAAAAAGCTACAATTGTATGTAATGCTGCTTTATGCTATTATGATTTAATGCCTTGTTACTACAGCAATTAGATATTGAACAGAAAACAGTAACCAAATATAAGTACAACAGTCAAATATAAGTGTTAATAACATTTTCCACCAAATAAAGCCACACACGAGTTGACTACCTTGAATTCTGACACATAGTTCAGAACACATTTGTCACAGTAGACGTCACAAACCCTTTTTCTTTAATCAAGAAGCATGATTAAGGATAAGCACATGATTCAGAAGATTTCAGGTTTTCAGGTCTGATACAGATTTAGCAGCTCTCTTCATAAGTTTGTAACCTCAAGACTTTAACCACATGCTCTGAACTCAGCTATTTACATTATTATGTGCCTCTCTGTAAATTCTGTGCACAAGCACATCCTTAAGAAAAATCTTCATTTATCAATATTATGAATACAAATATTTAATAATTTTACATTTCATTGTAATACAGGATCATCAGAGCTCGACAGTGGCAAATACCTAATGGTATCAGAAATGACCATTCTGAGATCATCTGGTCTGTTTACAAATAGCCCCTTTAAAAAGGTCAAGGATGTGAACTTGGAGGTGTGATAGCTTAAACTGATATTATCATTCTGTGTGCCTTACAATAAACATAAGGAATCATTTCAGAAGATAAAGTAAGTTCTGAAATATTGTAGCTTTTTTAGATGTCTATAGGGAATGAGGCTATGATAAATCTAACTGGATTTTACCACACCTCCTCATAGCAAGCCTGAAACCACTCTCACCAGTAATAAAAAAGTACACTCTACAAAGACAGCTAAATTATGAGCATATTGGCCAGTAAAGCATCTGAAATCTAAATGTGTCATTGTAGATTGAGTCATTTTATATCTCCACTTAGGTGTTAAAAAACAGCACACACAAACACACAACTGTGGGAATTGAAGGCGGGTGGTGGGCAGAGAGAAGCAAAGCAGCAACACACTCAGAATAAGCGACAATGATTCAGAAACAGAACCTGACCTCTGTATTCACGTCTCCCTTGCATCAGAAAAACATGGTAGATGGGACAGGTTATGAAGAGATGACTGCTTCATCTTTAGACATGTGAAGATATTGGAATAGAATTTTCCATCATCCAGAAGCATTATAAAAACACATACAGAAAAACAAACAGATAACAAAGGCCTGATGCTATTGAGTATACATTTCCTTTATTATTTTTAATTGAACATCAGAGAAATGAATTTTTTGAGTAGAAAGCAGAATCAGGAATGTAAGACTTGGACACAGACTTTTTGAACAATGTTTGATAGGTGCCTTAACCTTTCTCAGTCTTAATTTATCCATTCACAATGTAGAGACAGTGACATTTAGCTGTTTAACAGGAGTGGCTTATTTGATATCATTAAAGACTCCAAAATCTGTGAATGGTAGATATTTAAGTGTTACAGGATTCTATTATGTCTCAAAATCTTTCTTTCAAGTCAGCCTCTTGCTGGAAAAGATGACCAAAAAAACCCATGAAAAGATACTGCTAAGAGAGAGCTCCTCAGTAAAACAAGTGCAGTTCTTGGGATGATATAAGCTCTACAGGACATCAGCACAAAGACACTGATGAAGCCCCTTTCCATTTCCACCCCCCTTTTCAGGGCACATTAAATTTTCTTCAAATAATTCCACAAGGCATTTTCCTTACTCACTAGACCAATATGGTTCAGTAGACAAATGTAGTTTGTCATTTCTCCAGGACTCTTGTTTATATCCTTCGGAAAAAATGTTCTAGTCCTCTTTGGTGCAAGTTATTTTTTCCTCTACCCTTTTGACTTTCAGTCTACAGGATGAGCCACTGGACTACTAGGAATGAAGATTAAAGCCCTCTTAACTCAGGATTTCAAAGCAAGGACTAGTTCACATACCCATATGCCCTTTAACCCTGTGAGCACCTCACAGTGACATTTACATTTGCCTCATAATCAAGAAGTATCAGTATTCAACTCCAAAAATAGCCTTTACCAGCTCTTTGGTGTGCACTCTGGACAATAAGAAAAACATTATATGATAGAACTGGAAACAGAACTACATTGCCTGAAGTGGCTGGTTCTCAACCAGAAGCATCCTTCCTCTCAGTACCCTGTCCTGCTCTGGTTATTTTACACTTTTACTCAACCTGATCTCTTGAGGCTCCTGCTTCAGATACTGACAAAGCCTGTCCTGGAGAGAGGACTCTGCATTCTGTAGTCAGCTGTTTGTTCTTGATTTGCTGAGACACTTGATGCCATGCAGTTGAAGACTCCCTTATAACAGGGTGTGGGACACACTAAAAGGTAGCCTGGAAGGACATTTACTTCCTCAGAAATCTCACAGGGTTTTTCACTTGAAGCATTTTACACCCCAGATTGAATAATGTCTTCGTATTTGGCTGAGCTGGCTCCTTTCCAGTAGTCAGTGCCAAATCTTTTGGGTTTTAAAGAAAACCTCTACACCAAACTGCACATGTAAATTTTCACTTTTTGCAGATCTCTCTGGTGGACTTCTGTGATCTCTGCACCACTTGGCCATGAAGGTTGGGAGGAAGGTTGGTAAAATCTGCACACCTTTAGAGATCTGTGTAGCTTTCGAGAGCTTAATGGGGTCACCACCAAAAAAAAAAAAATAAAACAAAACAAAACCAAATCCATCATTCTCATTCTTCACTCACTTATGCTAGGACCAAGCAAGGGGAACACCACTAAATTCATTTAGTATCAGTGCTTGGTATCAACTATTGTCACCTAACTGGCTTTTTCTGGAAGAAATAACAACAGCAAAAATTCACTGGAGAAAAGCAATAGAGTCTTATTCTACTGAGTCAGATGGAGACCAAAATATAAAGCACCACAGTTCAATTTAGTTCAGATGCTATGGCTAAATAAATGTATAACACATTTTTTTTATTTAATAAACCCAAAGAGTCTGGACCTTTGTTCTGCCACTGGAGTTTGGTTCCCTGTTATATTCATAGAATGTTCCAGGAATCAGCACAAGATCTGTTCAAACATCACTGTAGCTCTTAGAAAACTGCTGTCACCAGTGTACCCAAGCAGCAAATGCATTTTTCATGTTATGTAGAAATGTGTGCCTTCACAGAAGAGATCAACATGCAGCCCAAAGTGTTAAAAAGAATCTGAGAACAACATTTGAGCAGATGAAGATGCCTTCCAATTTTTCTTTCTATCTTTCAAGCTTCCTTAGCTCAAGACACATATCCCAGATATATATGTGTAATGCAGAGCAGTTAATACAGACGCAGAGAGATTGACATGGCACTTACCTAAATGGATACTGAGATTCCAGGATACCTATTGCACCCTAGTTGATAGGAGCCTCAGAAGCTGTGAGTCAAAACTGACTTCACAAAACCACAACAGTGCATTTCACCTTTGCCAACAGACATGGTGGAAGCTAGTTTATAGTACTGTGCCAAGGGCACATCATGCACACTTCTCTATTTCAGTTGAAAGAAAACCCAGTATCTGATAAGCTAACATGATGAATGTTCCAAGGACTGTACAAATAAGCAGAAAACCCAAAAGCTTCAGAACTTTCCTGATCTTTAAATTCCCCCAAGTTAAAATACACTTTGCAAGCCTTACTAATGTGTGTATACCTACACATTATCCTGCCTATTATAAATTCTCTGAAAATACTGAATATTCAGAAAACTAGTTATATTTTAGTCAATGTTACATGCCAACAAAAAAAAAAAAAAAAAAATCAAAAAAAACCCCACTACCATCCTTGTTAAGAAACAAACAAAATCCCGGTATTGCACAATTTTTGTAAGGTAAGATCTTAAACATGCCATTATAAAGACAGCTTTTCAAACATTCATTAACTTCCATAAAAAATATTAAGACTTCGGAAACCATACAATATGGGAATGAAGCCTTGTATCATCTATTCATTTTCTGTCATTTTTCTAGCAATAAAAGAACATAAGATTCTATTGTCACAAATACTGTATAAATGTATTGACACTACAAAGCACACAAACAACTCGAATCTCATGTGCTTTTTTCACAGAAGGAGAAGAGAGCCCACTATCAGTCACTCATCTGAAGAGCAATGAGGAGTATAAACTGATGCAACTTTTTTTTTTTAAATTCAAACTTTTGATATGGAACTATTTTAAGATCTTTTGAGCACCCTCCCCTCTGCCTTCCTTTGAAGGACTGTACGAAGCACGTACAACTCAAGTATCATTATTTCTGCACTCACGACAAAGGAAAAACTCTCTGTGACAAAACAGACAAGCCACTGGTTGGTAAAATATGAGTGATATGTTAAACAGATCAAGGAATGCACTGAGTTGAATTCCAATCTCCCTTTCATTCATTTCAGATGTTTTAAAATCAAGTTCAGTTTCAGCACATCATGGCCTTCTTGAACCTTAGTAATTACAGTACCTCTAAAAGCAAGGGAGGGTGAACCACGAAAGATCTGTAACTACAGCTCTTCTCAGATAAGCATTAAAATTTGACATTTCTAGTCAGCAATTCTCAATTCCTAGAGAATTTCTAGTTGGATCAGTGTACTGTGTTACACAGCCTTTCTTTATCATTTTAAGCATTTTATGCTTTCATGATAAGTTGAGACACTTTTCAGCTAAAAATTTTTTTTTTAAAAAAAGAGACAATGAACTAGGGTTTCATAAATTATAAGAAAAAAATGTGCTTGGCAGAATATGATCTTGTGCTTGTTACAAAAAAAAAAAAAAAAGAGGTAAGGCCACCCCACTGGGCTTCTGTCTATTTGAACCAGCTCACCAAGGCCTACTTTATTGAGGTACATCATGTTCCCCCAAAGAACTGAGCTGACAGCTACAACCTGGATAAGAACAGACTTAGACAACAAACACACAGAAAAATAAGAAAGGAACAATGACAGAGTAAAATTTGCCATGTAGTCATAAGAATACTACATGCAATTTTGCAAGCCATGTAATACATTTCTCAAAACTCAAGGTCCATTCTGTGAGAGAAATCATTATGTTTATAAACTTAGGAGAAAGTAAGGCTTGTAAACTGGTAAGATCATTTCTTTCTAAATTAGAAAGAAAAGCAAGTGCAAAACTAGAAATAGTATCCAATAGATTAAGTATTAAGCACACAAAGCTTCCTGAAAGCAGACAGAAAGTCTGCCAAATTTTTTATTATGCATACTGAATTGAAATTCAGCATAATCCAGCCTAGAAAGAAAAGCATTACAGGGAGCAGTATAACTTCATAGTGAAAGACACATTCTCAGTTAAACATGACATTTTTAGATCAAATGCCACCTCTCCCCAAAACATGTTCGGTGATAATCTCAGCTCCTTCCTTTTTACTCTTTTCCTATAACTCACAAGTGCCAATTAACTTAAATACAGACTTTGTCTTACTTTTTCAAGCACCTTTTGTAACAATGTAAAAGGGTGCATGGAAAGTGACATATTTCTAGCTTGATACTAATTGATATCTAGTTTGCACTAGTGCAAGAACTCAAGTGTGATTTAAAAAAACAGTGATCCATGGTTATGATCTTCTGGTAGTCAGACAAAACCTGAAGCTTGTGCTTTCAAACAAGAAATTCTTGTCTCCTGTGGATTAAATTGAGTTCCTTAGAAGTGGTCAGGATTTTCTTTCCTCTAAGAACAGGGCTCTTAGATGAAAGACTGCTATTCATATCCATCCCCAATGAAGGAGGCAGGGGAAAATCATTCTTGCATCTTTTAAGAAAGCGAAAAGAAATATCTAAATGGAAAACACTAAAGTTTTAATTCCTCTAGGCTTTTATTCTTCTTAGAGATTCAGAACTCCATGGCAAAATCAGTTCTCCATCACCCCTGAGTGAGTGGTCCTTTGGCAGGTATGATGGATAAGTGCATTTAAGAGGAAGAATCCAATCCTCTCTTCATGATATTACCTGAAGTGAAGAACCAATATGAGAAACACCATGTGGGGAAAGATTGGACACTGCTCTGGACTGATTTGGCTTGAGTTTTATGAACCATAATACATTATGGTTAATTTTTTGACCGGTGTGATTCAATAAGTTATAGAAAATTAGCAGAGCACTAGCACAATTTCAAAGATTGCATCAGCAAGAGAAGAGTCTTTTCTGTGTTAACCATCAGCAGGTGCAATAATTCCACTTGTTAACTTCCATTGAAACAACAGAAGTAAAGAAATGTTGAAGAAATTACTTGTGGTTTAATTAATGAAGTAGAGCAAGATAAAAAAAATCCAGAAGTAACCTGCTTTTAACTTCAAATTAAATACTTGGAGAGATTAGGAGTGAAGTATATCTTCTATTGCATGTCAAAAATACACCACAGGTTATCCTGGCATCTTACTGACTTCACAATCTTATTAGCCTACACCTGGAACCTCCTTAGCATTACAGTATTCCTAACATAGCAATTCAAATTTGACATATTTTGACATGTGATGTACAAAAACTTCTGCCACTTTGGAGCCTGGCTGTCAGCCTCCCCTGCTATTGTCCAAATCCCATACTCTAAGTTAGTGTAAGGGTTTTTTTTCCCTCTAGCAAATGCACTTGACCTGATGAAGTAACCTTAAATTTTACCAAAAACAATAAAGGGAAAAAAAAACCCCAAAATCAACTTTTATTCCAAATACCACATGTCACAGAAATAAATATCATTTAAAAGTGAATACCTTCAGAACTACAAACAGCATCATGTTAGCTTGATAATGAAATATCAGAGGACAGACTGATCACACACCAGCTTTGTCACACATTACAAAAGCACTCCACTCAACACTTTACTGCTGCACCTTCTGCCAAATTTGTCATGCCACTGAACAATTATTTATCTAAAGTCATGAACAAATAGACAAACCTGAAAATTCCTTTGAGAAACAGTTTTACTGATTAACAGCATTAATAGCATTATTCACACCAGTCAACAGCGCTGACATTTATACTGTCATAGCAAGAAATAAAAAACCTTAAACTCAAAGATAAAGAATTCAGGAATATAGTAGAGAGGCTCAGAAGTTAAGCATATCACCCCTCAAAACACATTTAAAAGTTTGGGTAATTCCCAAAAAGCAAGAAGTGGCTAAAATAACCTCAAAAAACTCCAACCCCCAAACATCGGGTATCCAGCTGAATAGAAGGGGACAAATTCAGCTGTGTACACACGACTGTCAGACACATCTACAGCCTCCTTCAAGGTCTCCATCATCACAAGTAGTACAGGCTCATGATTTTTTTTTTGGTCTTGTAGGGGCTCTGTTCCTATGGCTACAAAGAAGTTCTGAATAATCCTGGGTCATTAAGAATCCTTTGTGCAGATGACGACATTTGGAAAAGAAGGAGGTCTGATTGAAGGTTTTTAATGGGAAAGTGGCTCTGCTAAAGAAAGACCTCTGTATGGAGACCATGAAGTGAACTACGAGGGAGTCCTACATCCCAGCACATTGAGCTCGTCAGGAACATATGCTCACAAATTATTTCAGGCCAGGTGTAATATCCCACAGAGCAAGAATTAGTGCCAGATACTAAATCTCAAGTTTCACAAAAAAAAAAAAAAAAAAAAAAAAAAAAAAAAAAAAAAAAAGTCAGAGTTGTGGGGTTTTTCTGGTTGAGTTTGCTGGGGTTTGGAGTTTGGGGGAGGACAAAGGGGGGGGGTTCCTGTGTACTCATCACCCTGATGTCTGTCCCACTGCCCCCTGTGCATTTTCTGGGTTTTTTTACAGTCAATGAATTTTAGGAATCTCAACAGTCTATATTAAATTCAGGTAGGTAACGACTGAGGGTGTGAACATCAAATTATTAAGTCGTCATTAATTTCTGAAACAAAAAATTCACAGACCTATTGAATGTCTGCATCACCATTTAGAACAAACTTGAGAACTTTGCCAGTTTCCTGCATCAAAGACTTCAAATATGTTAGAAATCCTATTGGTAACTTCAAGAAAACAGAGATACCACTGGTGTAAACACAAGCCAGAAAGAACATCATCTTTCCTTCAACTTCTGGCTGAAGAGAAAATAAAAGGTGAACTTGAAGCCGAAGATGATGTACTTATAGTCATGTGGATAAAAAGGTCACCGAAAGTGCTTATTAATTCACTCCTAGATGCAGCTTCCATCATTGCAGCAGAGCTGTTGCATGAGATTTCCTGAAAAATTATAAAGCTCTCCCCAAACACCTCAGAGTACAAGACAACCAGGACTCTAAGTGGATTTTAAAAACCTCCAAATCCTCAAAGAACAAAAAAACCCTCCAAAAACTCTCCTGACATTAAACATTTCAAACTTCACTTAGTTATATTACACTTAACAATGTTTGAACTGTTTTGTTTTTTTTCTTCAAAGAGCTATTAAAAATATCTATAGCGTCTAGATGTGCATCATTTCAGTCAAAACATGTTAAAGTTCACAAAGCCTACTGCAGATCAAGTCATGGTAATTTTTAGATAGCATAACTCATTAAGTAAAAACAGAATGCAAAAAAGGAAAAAAATTACATTTATAACCACAATTTAAATATATAGCAATTAATATTTGTTTATAATATTTCACATACAGGCTTGAGTAGCAAAATTCAAGAGGTTCTAAAAGTTACCTGTGTCTTCTCTCCACATCTCTGTTGATGCACCCACGAGTTTGAAGAGCAAGAAACTGTCCTGTGAGGAACTGCAACAACTTGTACAGCAAACTCTTGTACATGGATCCGTTCTTCAAAAAGTATAAATTCATTGATGCCAGGCTTGCAAGGTCCTGATACGACTCTGACAGTGAGACTGCACTACAACCTCTCCGGGAGACCGCAGAATGATGGGAAAGCACTACCTCCTTAATGAGCTGCAAAAAAACCCAACAAACACCCCCAATGAAACAAACAAGCCCCACCCAAACTGCAGGAGCCTCTCATCACCTGGAAGACTGCAGCAATGAGCGCTAACAGCTCAGTCATCATTCCAGCCTCTGCCCTTAATAGCCTACACTTGAAAGGGGAGAGGAGACCAGGGAGCAAAGCAGATCTGATGCAGCTGTGGTTAATTCTTCAGCTGGTGGTTCCATGCACTAATCACCTCCATTTTAGTGTTTGATCATAAATGCCACATGATTTAAACTCCTGAAATTGGCAAAGATCAGACAGCCAAATTTTTTTCCAAGGCCTTATTCCAATAGATCGTTATTCCAGGATCAGCTGATCAAACGGCTCCAATGTGCTGAATCATCTCTAGTCTGTAACATAAAGCCCAAAATCTGCTATGAACATCTCACTGTAGGGGTTTTGAACAAGCAAGGGACTGAGCTTGTAGGAGGTGAAATGTGTGCTGCAAGACGAGTCAGCTAAGAACGAATATGGAACCATATTCCTCATTTCCTTCTATGATATGACTAAATGTTGCCATCAAGCCCTAATTACATGGAAAACAAAAATTACACTATGGTAGATGCTCCTCACAGTAGTAACAACTTTTTCTCTACCCAATGCAAAAAAAACCAATTTCCACATCCACATTTAACTGGATCTTTAGAGCTGCAGTAAAGCAATGATATCTAAGACACAACAAAAAAGCTTTTTAACCTTTTATTGCTTATTTTAGTCCAAATCCTTGTCAATTAAGCACAGGTATTGGGGGCTGGAAGAAAGATTTAATGAAATGTGGTCAATCACTTTCTTCTTTCTTTGAATATGTTCAATATACAAAATGTGGAAAGTCATTCTTTGAAATTAACCTATTCCCCTGCAATCAAATGTTAGGTTACATTTAACAAATGACCCTTTTCTCCTAAGAGAGAAATCAATATTCATGGTTTTCTTCCTTGCCCTCTGCAACTACTGCCAGAAATCCATTTTACATAAAACTGAAGAAACAGACATTTACTTAAAAATCCCTAATTCGTGTACTTTATTTCTCCCTTGCTGCTGTGATAACTCTTTCCCCACATGCTTGTGCTCCTTGGCATTCAGGGCT
This sequence comes from Pseudopipra pipra, assembly GCF_036250125.1. Lineage (NCBI taxonomy): Eukaryota > Metazoa > Chordata > Aves > Passeriformes > Pipridae > Pseudopipra > Pseudopipra pipra. Next base: position 12,010,013 of record NC_087562.1, read on the forward strand.
TGCTTTCCTAGGCTGAGCAGGGCCTGGGAAACCTCTCCTGTCTGTCCTCAGATAAGGAGCCTGGCTCCATCTGGAGAGTGGAGGGCACCAACCATCCCTGCACATTGGCACCAGCACCAGCTCAGTGACTCTCCCGTTTACATCCCTGGCAACCACTGATACAGAACAAACAAGAGCAAAGGGGTAAGCATCACTTGTGACCCATGGCCAGGTGTTGGCTCTGTAGAGCCTGGTGCCACCATCCTGGTTTTGAGAGGAGCACTTGTGCTCATCATCCAGAGACAAATTACACCCTAAAACCTCCAAGCAAGGCTGAGGCTGTGGGGCCACAGCAGGCGATCAGGCAGGATCTCACTGGGCTGAGGGAAGGTCCAGGAGGACGCCCCATCCTCCCTGCAGTCACAGACACCAACGGGGAGCCAGGTCATGGACTTGATGCCTTCCCTGCACTGGCAGTAAGGACACTGTCCCTGCAGTGGGGCTCCCCTGCTGCCCTGTGTCCCCCACGCCTGCCAGAGCCTCCCCACACTGCAGCAAGCAGCTCCCACCAGCTGGCAGGAGCTCCATTTCATGGGGGTCCCTGTGGCCTCACGCTCGTCCACTCTCAGCCTGAGTCCAGCAGCCTCTGAGTCTGCCCCATGACAAAATATCAGGGAATAACACAAAATTAGAGCAGTCCCACAGGGGACTTTAAATAAAAATCCTCTTTTTCTCTCAGGGTGAGGTGTGCACAGCGTGGCATTCGCAGCCCAAATGCCAGTGTGCCAGGGCCTCTCTTTGGAAAGCCAGGTAATGTCTATCCTGGTTCCTGCCTGGATTTATCCCATTTTCAGTCGCCCAGGCTGAGCTGAGCACTCAGCATGCAGAGGTTTATCCCGTTTGTAGCTGGACATTTTCCATTCTCTCCATTAAGTCCTTTTACATAGGAGTGCATTAACATACTTCCAGGTGTTCTGAGCACCAGTATCCAGCTTTTTGCTGATTTCAATCCCATGTTTTTATATAGTTTGCCTGAAAGCCCCGGTTGAAGAGACCTGTCTGGTTCTATTAAAATTCACATGTATCTCACTGGAAATGACTGCATGACCAGCACACCTCTGAGGGTCTCTTACAGCAAACAGAGCACAGAGAAGTTTTTTTCCTCCTGCCATTTTTAGCTTTTTGGAATAAGCTTCTATTTAGGGGCCAGCCAACTGAACATCAATGTTTGGAAAGTTTTAGTTTCTATACTTGCTCCAGGCTGCTTGACCCACACCAAAAGCACAAACACACACCTAGTAGTTAACTATAGTGCAAGCACATTGCCATCACTGCCATACTGTTGAGTACTGGAATTGAAATTGCCATAAAGAGATGAATAGTAATGACATGAGACTTTTTGTTTAACATCTGTGCAAAATAACAGCAACAATAATATGCAATGAAATCAGGGCCTTTTTTTTTCTTTAAATCACATGCTGTTTATAGCAAAACACAATAAATAGGATCAATCAGTGAGAGCAATTAAAAAGTAACAGTAAACTAGAAATTGGTTCATGAGAAAGCCGGGAATTCACGGGATACATACCTGGGTACAAGACTCAAACAATTCTACCCATACAAAAAAAAGAAACCACCTGCATGTGTTGTATATGCTTTATGAATTACAAAGATAGAGCTATTAGCACAGTTTACAGGCTATGCACCACACTATTCTTTATCAAAAAATGCTAATTTAATGTCTCAGCTAGTCCACAGATGCTTTATTGTATCATGATCATTTAGATTCCACTTTTCTCATGCCACAGTCAGATATTGTGAAAAATCAAGTTCCATTTACAGCATCCATTGTTATCTCACAAAGTAGCACTTCATGCTACTACTGATGTGTTACAAACTGTTAACAGTAATTTAGTTTTAAATGCCAGTGCATGCCAAGTGTTCTGGATATGAATACTAACAGGATGAAGTTATGCAGGTGTAGAAATTTAAAAGAAAGGGGGAAAAAACCACACCACCACACACCCCCCAACCCACACAGGAAATGATTGCCAGCTCTTTGAGAGAGCACACAGAGCATGGGACTTCTCTCTTCCCATTTTATCTGTGTGAAGTTAGTTATTTCCCCCACCCCATCAGTGGAAATGCATCCCCCTCCAGGGATGTCTGAGGACAGATGCTAAACCCCAGAGGTATTTATACCTCTGCACCAAATATAGAGAGAAATTAAATAATAATTTATGGTAGTTGCTTAGCTTACAGATGAACATGAACATAGCAATGGCATATTAGTGATCTTCACAGCTACACCTTCTAAAGAGACATCCTAAAACCAGTATGATGAGGTCTGCAGCATGATGAGAGCTCTGCCTACTAAATGGTGAATGTTCTCATTCCTGGAACAGCTTCTTCTGCCTTTGTCATGTTACACTTAGCTTGTTGTAACTCTTTGTTTAGTGATTTTTGTTGACATCCTAGCTAAATGAGTTCATTATCCACAAATGTAAGCAGATAGTGATAACTAATGAACAACAACAACAAAAAAGGCAATATCAAATAAGTAAACTACCAGAGCTCTCCAGAGGATGAGTGGTCCCATTTAACATCAACTGTTTTAATAAGCAAATGCCAACTGACTAAACAATATAAAGAAGGAATGACATTCAGACTGATGAATGTCTTACTACCTATAAAACCTGCTTTTCCCAGTTATTTCCTTTATGCTTGAAACTTAAATGGGCTAAGAATTGCTCTGGCTAAAGTAAGCCAGTCCCAAAAATTGGACAAGAAACAGGTTATCTTTATAAATACACAGTAAACCTAATTAATTGATTCAGATCGATCATAAAGAATAGATGATGCTAAAAAAAAAAAGATTATCTCTTTACCACATCCTTCCCTGTTTCTTCTCCCTTCCTCCTGTTTCAGAAGGGCAAGATTTCCATAGTGGAACTGCAAGGAGAAGATTCACTATTAGGCCTATGTATCCCCTTTCGCTTTTAGCACTAGAGATAAAAAAGTGGGAGGTTGTTTTTATTAAACTGGAAATGCCTTTTGAGAGACTGCCAGAACTGAAATGGTTACTGTACATTGAAGTAGTTCTTCACCTTTTTGTTCAATGTGAAAGGCAAAAAAAATGATGCAAATATGAAGCAATGTGTCAGTTCTGCTAAATAAAAATGTGCACAGTAAAACTAAATCACATACATTGAAGTGTTATTTTGGTTTTATGGAAATGTAATCTGTGTTATGACATTTGCATTTCATATAACTGCTATGGATAACTAATCTTCCAATGCATTGCATACCATTTTGTCACCAAAAAAAAAAGTAATACTGTATCATCTGTTTCCACCTGTACACTAGAATATTCCATGACAAATGTATCAACATCAATTGTATAAATTCACCGAAGAGCCAATGGAAACTATGGATACATTTAAGAGAAAGATTTCTTTTACCTTTAAAATCTACACAGCTATTAGAAGATATCATAGCTTGGTAGCAAATAAAAATTACAACTTCGAGCAGAACAATATATGGATGTTTGTATGCATTCTAAGACTTCTGAATTTTGAGTGAAAATTAAATACATCAATACAGACTGCCAGTATAGAACCTTAACTGGAACCTGATGAAACTGCATCTTTCCTACTCCATGCCCAAAAATCATGGTTTTCAGCTCTAAGATAGTTTACGTTACGCTACATATTACAAAAAAGTGATACTTAAATATGAGTAAAAATACTAAGTGCATTTGAAATTCATTATCCTTTCACTTTTCCTTCTGTGCCCCTTGCTTTTGTTTTCATGTTTTCCTTTTGATTACCTTTGCTTACCTAAGTCATTTTCCAACCCCTCCGAAGATCCAATTCTCAACAAACGCCTTTGGAGGGAGTTTTAACAAAGGGGTCATACAGGCTTTAGCCAGGATTGAGCCCCAATTTCACAATACTAGTAAAAACAAAATGCCTCCAACTGCCCAATTTTGAAAACCAGTCAAAACCAAGGGGACTCCATAGGAAAACAGAGTGCAAGAGTAAGCCTTGGAATTTAACTCCCAACCCTTGAAATCCCTTAGGCACAGGATGCTCTGGGCAAGTGCAGTGTCATGTGCCAGTAGATGAGACATGGAGCTTCAGGTAATCCATTGACTTTTCATTATTTTCAATGAGATTTGTACTCTTTAGTTGTCAAGGGACGATTCAAATAGGTAAATCTATGCCTAAAATACAGAATGGCCTAACTTACTGAAAATTGTATAACTTACTGAAAATCAAACTAGCAAATGTGGGGTCATTTGATTATTTCTTATTGTAGTTAAGGAAGATAAGCATTAAATGTGTGTATTTCTTTTCTTGGGAAAATCATGCTTTCCTATCTGCTGTGAAAGCCAATGCAAAAAAACATGTCTGTTCACTTGAATGTAACTTTCTGCAGTGCCATAGCTATATTTGGGATTCTTTTGTGTGCTGAGTTAGAAGGAGTAGCAGCTTTTTAAGCTCAGATGTGTAAATGTCCCCATTTATACCCTAGCTCTGCAAAAATAGGGTTTTTGTGCATATTGCAGTCAATATACACACACAAAAGAAAAAAGCGAATACAAAAATATAATTCTCATATTAGAAAACCCAGTACTTACCTAGTGATAGCAGCTGGAATGAAAATGGCTGAAAGCAATAAAAATCCATTTTACCATTTAGTACAGTTTGTCAGACTAGAGAAATGGGATTGAATTTCAAAGCCACAGGCAAGCTGGCAGAAATCTGTGCTTATGCAGTTGATAGGGGGTTTTTTTTCCCCTTTTTTCTTTTTCCTTTTTTTTTTTTTTTTTCCTTATTTACAACTCTTTTGATAAGCCTTCAGCAAGTTACATAGGTTGTTCTAGTTGTATCTCCTTTGACTGGATTAGAATACTTGATGACAGTTTGGATAAGTTTGAGGCAGATGGTTCTTGACATTTTTCATGCCATCAGTTACAAACCATGCAAGGAAACTCTTTCATCCTTTGTTTATCCTTCACTTAGAAGCCACTATGGTAGATCGTTAAACTTTCATTTTTCACAGTGCTGATTAAGGCGTACTACAAGGCAGATGTTATGCAGCACCATTTTTAACAATTTACATTTAGCACCAAAGCTGGCTTTGTACTTGTTCCAGTGGATCAATTCACATTTCAAAAACTTCAAGGTCAACCTCTAAGCATTGCTACTCTGTTGAACAACTAAATGTTTCATTAAGTTTTCCCTGTGACTGCAGCACTTGAAAATACGTGCTGGCCACTCTGTTTACTTGTTTATATCTGCCGAAATGAATACAAGTAACTATTGTTCATCTCTGCTACAATTAAATGACAGATACAGTTCTATAAAATCCAAAGAGTTACACTAAACTGAACAAAAGACTACTATTGCAACACATAGTATGTCAAAAAAATTCCTCATTTATTTTCAGTAACAGCATTCCGAAACAACAAATAATTACTATTCAAATAGCAGTTGGTCTTAATTTACATCAGGTCAAGCAATAACATTTCATGGATGAAAATGTTTACTGGTTTACTTCACATCTTTATGTGCATTCTTTATTTTATGATTATGCAAATTATATACTTCCGAGCGCAAACTCTAATAGTTATATGTAAACAAAAATGGGTAAAGGCACCTTTAGAGAATAGCAAAATAAATACAACCATAACAAAATACAATAAAATTAATTCACAGCAATTCAATTTTTATGCTCTATAGAAAACTGACTTTTTACAAATACTTGGGCTCATCTGTAGGGAATGTAAGCCATCATTTTTTCCTGAAAACTATGAAATTGTCTGCCTGTTTTCAGAGGAGTTTATCTGTAGCCAGTCATAGGAGTGGGGTGGAAGATTTTGTGCTAGTGACAATTTCACCAATGGGTAATGAAGGGAAAAGGAACTTTTGGTAAATGAAGATTCCTTTTAATTTAGATTCCTCAAATTAGCAACATAAAATGGGGAAAAAATGGTATACATGACATTTAAAAGCATATTTTCTTGAATGAATTGTCAAGATTTTTATTTTTGGGAATTTTCTATGCTTTTGTCACTTTTTTTAATTAAGCTGTAGCAATATGTCTTATTAATTATTATTTTCTTGTAGTTCTGCAGCAAAAATCAGCAGATTGAATTATAATTTTATCCTCTGATCCTCAACACCCTTTTCTTATGCTCAGTTTATTCTTTTTTTCCCCCTGAATCTGTGCCATAAAGACTTTTCTATCCTAGTCCTAACTCCCTCAAGACTTCCCATCTGTTACTACAACTTCACCTTTTGCATCTAAAACTATTTCTTATCTGTATCTCTACCCATTATTCTATTAAATTAATGTTCAGGCTTTTCTCAAATTAAAAATGGGTTTCATCTGAGTAGTTCGCTTGATTAATGACCAGAAGTCAATGAAACCTTGGTAAACATCTATGCCATGGAAAAAATATAAGATACAAATATATCATGAAGAATAGTTTGTGTTCTGATCCTATGAAATCTTAATGTCAGTTGCACCTGGGAATGCCCTCATTTCACTTGAGGAACTACAGGCACCATAACTGTCCCTCATATTGACAAAGATGTGGGGAATACACGGACAACACATGGTCACAACTCTTTCTGCAGAAACCAGCTTGGAAATCTTACAGAAAGAAAAAAAAAAAGGCTACTGGATCTCAAGAAAAAAAAATTGAAATGATGCTGACTTGAGTTATGTATCTGTCCTAGATTTGATACTTTTCCCACCCAAACCCATACACCAATCTATATTTATAAAACCTTGAACAAATAAGGCTCAGAATAGTCATGACTGTGTCGTTCAGGAATGTGTAATGGCCTTGCAAATACACTGTCTCAGAGCCTTCCTTTTCCATAGCTCTATCAGCAAAAATAAATATAGGAGATGAATACTAGAGGGAAAGGGTGGATTTCATCTTATTTTTGTTACATTATTATCCTGGCTTACAACAATATTTATCATCCTACAGTTTGATTTGTTATAATTTATGTTTACCTTTTATCTTAGAAGAAAAGAGTATCAGCCCTCCAAGGATAATGGAGAAGCCATGTTATTTAATTATTCCAACCTATCTAGTGCTTTGGTACACAAAAGATAACAGTCAACATACTGCTACAAGTTTGCTGATATGCAAGCTGTGGTCAAGATAAAATATTTAACAGCAGAAAAAAAACCACTTTATAGTGCAGCTGCTATAATGGGATTTTAAATAAGGAAAACCAATTCTGTTTATTCTCAGTTTTGAAAAAAAAATACAAAGCTAACTACATTCATCCATAAATTAACTTGATAACAAGGGAAGATTTGTGGATAATGGAACTTGACTGTTTAACATACACACACCAAACAGAGCTGGAAAGAGAGGAAGCACATGCAGGTAACTGTCAGCAGCAACACTATCAACACATACAAAAAAGAACTGATGTTATCTTGGAAAGAGTGAAAGTAAAGCTTAAAGATACTGCACTATCATATTGCCCCAAGGTTCATCTCCAGACTCAGCATAGCTTCCTCTGTAGAGTTACATGTATTTGAATGTTTAGGACTAGAAAAGGAATAAGGAAAAAAAATTAAAAATAATAACATAATAACCACATCCTTGTAAACTGGAGTCACTCCATGGAAACAGATGCAGCAGTGCCAGCTTGTGCCAGCTCAGGATCTGACATTACATGGAAAGATCCCGAGGCACCTGCAATTCTGTGGGGGTGAATAATTTATGAATACATGAAATGTTCTGAATACCATATTTCTGAATATTTTTCCATTCACTCCATTCTGATCCTTTCACAGACCATGTTCTTTAAACCCATTTATTACAGGCTTCACGGTCGAATTGTGACAATGACAATTATTTGGCCAATCCCCACCCGTTTCAGTTTTTTTACCTACTGCAGTTTTTCTGGGAGGTGAAGAGAGGTGACTATTTTAGTGTATTCTTCTTCTGACATTTCTTAGAAAGTGATAGACAAAGGATAGACAGGTAATCCTTCTTGATTAAGAGGACAGATACAGTCTCTGTTGGCTTCTCTAATTGCTTTGGCTGCACTATAAATTTTATTTCAGCCTTTGCTCAAATCTACATTCTGTTTTTAGACCTAGCACCCACTAAATATTAGATAAGTTTCTCAAGTCTACTAACAAGTCAGATAAGGTGAAGGTAGAAGGCTGGGTATAACTAAAACCCTTCTCCTAGGATCCCATATGCAAACCTAGAGATCAATAACAGAAAAAAAGTACCCAACACTAATCCAAAATTCATTTTTTTAGAGGGAGGGTCTACTTGTTGTCTGTGAACCCCCAGTTCACAGCTCATCCATTACAGAATTTCTCATCAATGGCTGAAATTCTGGCAAAGCCTAGGCGTTTGTTCCCTGCAGGTATAAGAATACTGCTCAGGGTGATCTTATCTGAAAAGCATCCAAGAATTCACTATAGAGCAGAAATAGATTGTTGCATTTCCAGATGCCAGAAATAAAATGAAGTGTGCTTCCAGATGTGAATGCATATATGCAAAACTCTACTGCAGAAAAAAACATTATGGTAGCAAGATATTCATACAGTTCCTACATGCAAATATCTTTGTGGATTTGTCTGCAATAGAGACGAAACGTGATGTGAAGCTCCAAGGTCCAAGCTGACGCTTCTTGTGGTGGATTTGCTATCTCAAGTCCAAACCTGAGCAGCTTCCTAGACTCCCTGTGTCCCTGCTCTCACCCAAAGCAGGAGATGAGCATGAACAGAGTTTGTGTTGGTACCTACACGCCCACCATAAACACCCTGTGGGATTTGCATGCTGGGGACATACAAAAACGTGTAGCAGAACCAAACATTTATGTGGGCCTTGTGAATCCTACTCCAGCCCCTTAAGCAGAAACCTTTACTCCCCTTGCCTACTTTTGATCAAGAAATCCTGTGTCTTATGTACACCTTTACCAGCAGTGCTAGAGGAGTTCTGCTCTCCTTGCATGTGCACAATTTCCCATTAGTCTTCCTGAGATTTATGTATGCATCCAAAGAGAGAACAGCTCTCTATGAATGTTTTAACAATCAGAACAATGAAGCATTGTGCAACAGACTGTTAAAAATGTTTCTAAACACTGTGTTCAATACACACTACTTGATTTCCAAAGCTACTTTGGACAGAAATGATTTAGAAAACAACTCACAAGTAAACTAAAGCTCTTCTAATAAAACAAATATTTCACAGTTCATTTAATCTAAGATATTGAAAAGAACTGCCAGTACTCAGGTACGTGACCTGAAGCACAGAACTTTATTGCTTTCTCCACAAGGGATTAGAAATGTTTGGAGTAAAACAGTTGCTGCTAGGCAGGGCTTCCTTAAAGCTACCAGTCATATCCCAGGACCACTTATCCTTTCCCAAGCAGTACATAAAAAAAGAGAGGGAAACTGAGGTCAAGAAGATTTCACTTTTTTTTTGGCTTTCATCTATCACATTACAGAACAAATTCAAAATTCTCAACTAAATGAACAAAATAATTTAAAGCATTTGCATTTGGTAATATGTATTTGGAGCTTTACATTTTTTTTCCTATAGGAAGTGTTTTTTTCTAGAAGACCATTTGCCTTGTTGCTGCAACAATGCTCTCTCCTAGTTCTTACAAAATTTTTCCATCTCACCATTTTTCCTCACACATCCTTCTATTTTCCCTTCTCTTCCATTCAGTGAATGCTTGTTCTAAAGGCACAAGTGTCATTAAGGTGGTCAGTCTGCAGAGCCATCATGTTCATGCATAATGTTTGGAATAGACAAAGTTCACATCACTCAGACAACGTGAGGCCTATCCCCTGGACATTTTGTTCTGTGTGGTCAATTACAACTAAATAGAGATTACAAGTGTCAGACTAACCAGATGGATAAATTAGTTTTCAACAAACAGATTTTTCAGGAAGTGGTGTAGCTAGGTGTTCTCACTGCACACTGTTATCTATTTCACGTTCTAGCATGTTAATAAAAATCAAATTATATTCAGAGAACTGCAGCTCTTCTGTATTAACCTCAACAATCCAATGAATTATCAAAGTTCTCCAACTCTAATTTCTCTATGAACTGATACTTTTGCAGTCTAAAATAACTAATGCATTCCCAAGGAAAAGAAAGTTAGTCAAACTAAGTATTGCTCAATCAAAAAGTTTAAACTGATTCTAATTACCAGCATCAATGTTCTCTGTTGTTTAAGTACAATAAACTGTGCAAGTTCAACCCCAGCCAAACACATCACACCTGTTTTCATACCTAAAGAAAGATCAGATCCACAGTGGTAACCATTTGTTATATTAATCTCCAGGGACTGCTTGGAAACCTCTTGAGGAAGGACACAGGAAGAGCGTGTGCCATGGGAAAATGCAGCAGCATATTCCAAAAATACTTGTAGTAATGGTGAAACTTCTGAGGCTCTCACCATACCCAAATAAGAGATTAAGACCAAAACCACACCTCTCCCACTATATTTCCACAGCATTGATGCTGCCTACAGAATTAACTCATCTGAAGGAGACTCAAAGGCTTTTGCTGTTACTTCTTCTTTGTCTTCTAATCAAAGATAATTTGACGAGTGAAATTATATTAAAAAAAATTTCCAATAAAACCTAATTCTCTGAACTCATGGAGAAATTTAATTCCAATTGAAATCAATGGGATTTAAGGGCCTAAGTGCCTTTGGGACTCTAAATCTTACTATATATTTTTCTACAATGTAATAATCAATAGTTCTCAAGGCGAGAGGACTAGTAATGCTCCAGATCCCTTATGAACATGAGGGTACTTTTTACCAGATGTCTCTGAGGAGACTGAAAATAATTATTTGCTTTCTTATAGATCATCAGAAAAATATTAAAAGTTAAATCAGTTTCTTTTGATAAATACATGTGAACAAGTATCAAAGTGACAACCATTGATTTATTCATGTTCATCAGATATACTGACTGAGCAAACCCATCTTGCTAAAAGATTCACAGATAAACAAGACATCATTGACAGCATAGATTATCATGAGCTATTAGGTCTTGTATTGAAAAAATATAGCGAAAGTTCCATAAGACATTAATAATGTGTAGCCCTTAGAAAAAGAATCAAGTAAAAATTATTTTTTTCCATGTTATTTTAAGTAAAATTTCTAGTTACAAAAATGGGGGGGGGGAAGGAATATAAAATCACATTAAGCAGAAGTATAAAGTTTTTCTTCATGTAGACTTTACATATAATTTTCTAGTTTATATTGTCTGATATAACTGTATGATCAAAGGTGTAAAATACTAGGATATTTCAGTAATTAATATAATGTAAAGCAATACTAATGGAAGAGCTTGGAGTTGCTAGTTCAGTAGCTTGCTTTCTGCAAACTACATCATGTTCCTGTATTGCTTTATTTAAAAGAATAACAAAATATTTATTTCAGAAAAACTTTATTCTTCTAGACACATTTCACTTGATTATTTGCACTCTAATTGAACTCTAATTGTTCAAAAGCTTGATGGCTTGATTTTCAAGTACTTGGTATCAAGAGGTCACTTTCTGACAAATATGGCAACTTTACATGAGAGTTCAGCTCTTTTGAAAATCAAGATTTTACCTACTTAAAGTTTTGAATATTTCTTTGGTTGGATTTTCCACCAAGTCATTTCAGTTTGAGTACCAACCTCCTATATTATTTTGAAAGCAGTGAGTTGGCAAATTTCTCTTTCATACACATCCACACAAACAGTACATGGCCTTTGGAGATGGCTCCAGATAATAATTAATTGGGATTGCATACATCCATTAGTAGAAGAACATCTAAACAAACAGAAATGAAACAAAAAGAGCACTGCTTAGGAAAACCCTTAGAACTTAACCTGGGCTTTTGCCTGCCCCAGCTGGCAGAAGGGGGTCTGGGTTGGGCATCTTCATAAAATGCTTCTAAAAGAAATCTGTTTTCCCTACAGTAAAATTAATTCAAAGAAAAATCTATCACAAAAGAAAAAATATTATCTTGGGTTTCTACTTCGAAAAAGCTCTGGAGAGAAGGAATTTATTTTACTGAGCTAAAAGCAAAAGCAACTACCACACCATGTAGTCAACTTCTGATAAAGCAGCTTGCTTACAGAATAGCCCATAAATGCGGTATGTAAGTATGCATATAATATTCATAAGTTTGTACATAATGGATTGGTTAGACTATCTTAAACAAGATTTGGTGAAAGAAAACCAGTAGGCTTTGATCTTTACTTAAATATATCCACCTAACATGAATAATTCACTCCAATTCGCTCCAGTTGCAAGGTGATGAGAAGTAAATGGTAGACACCAACATGATGGGAGTCCTTTTATAGTGTCCATTTCCAAAGAAACCAAACTGAAATTCTGTCTTCAGTTACAAATGAAAAGGCAGGATTCAGACTTCAAAGCATCCATCTTTTTCTAGAAAAAGCAGAGAAAAGAGCCATCATTTTTATGCTAACAAAGGTAGAAATAATGCCTTTTTTCTCTCATCTTTACATAAAGACATGGACATTGTTGGTCTATTGTGGATTTAACCTACATTTTGAGAGCTGGACCAGCTCCATACTGACCAATAACCACTGCTCTTATCCCAAAAAATCTGCACTACAGTTTTGTCTATGTGTAGCTCTTGTGTGAGACAGTCATAGAAAGAAAGCATTACCTTACTTCTTCTCACAGTAGCTCTTGATTAACCTGCCTTTACAAAGCTATTCAGTATTTCTAAGTTACCTACCTTTTCCTCCTCCTATGCTGCCAGAGCCATGGTTAAAATAGGGAGCATTATTTTTACACAGCTTGTCTGATTTTATCTTTCATTAGTTTGCAAAGAATAAAACAGAGCAGTAGGGAGGAAAAGCTGTTCTTCATATACCTGCCTTCTTACAATTCATGTGCTTATGGCTTTGCAGTATTCTTAGTGCTCAGTTTTGAGCTGGGCAGTGTTGGAGCAAGTGTGATAATAAATTTGCTTGTGGCATTGTAAATGCCTTTTTACATGATTGCTATTCCTTAGCAATTATCTTTGCTAATCAATATCTTGTAGTCTTTGGATGCAAGGCCCAGATGAATTTCTAGCTGTCATATTGTAGGCTTAAGGTGTGTTTATTGGCAATCAAGACCCAGCAATGTGTCTTCAAGGAAAACAGAGACAGGTCTGGGACTCTTCTCACAGTCTGATGTGACCCGAGTTCAGTGTGTGGAGATGGCAGCTGCTTTACATTGACTTCCCATACACTGACTATTGCAACAATCCACAGTTAAACCAAGGCCCATTCCTTAAAAAGCTGTCAGCCAAGTTGGGATCAAGTTATGTGAATAAAATTAAATTGACAAACTATTGCTACGTACAGACTGTGATTTTCAAATAATTTCCTGTTTTACAGTAGTTTCTAAAATGCTGTGTTTGATGGTCATGGACAGCGATCTTAGCCAGCTCTGAAGAACACAGATCATTCTTTAATAGTTCCAATGTGAATGCAATCCAATAACCTGTCTTGGTCTGTACCAGAAGCTGCTTTAAAAGCAGGACTCCATGACATGTCTCCTTAGGAGATGCCTATTTTAGCAGAGGATGGGAAAACAAAAGAAAGTCAGCCACAATATTGTATTTTCTAAAGTTCTGTAGTAGTGAAGGCTTTTAGAGATTTCCAGGAATTAATACTCTTTCAGTCAACCAGATGAAGTATGTACAGAGTGGAAAGAGAAAATGACACTAGCTGGGTCTATACTTAGGCAACGAGGAAGACATTTCTCTCACCTGCTTTCTGAACTGCTTCTGGCCCTAGACCTGGTAACTTGGAATACCTTCAAATTCCAAACCTCAGTGGAACAGCATGACGTTGTACCATCTACCATCTACTTAAGAACTCCAGCATTAGGTATTGATAATTTCAGGGTAAATAGATATCCTGTCTATGTATCTATCTTGTCTCCATGGATGGATGACTAGCATAATATACTTAAGTTTTTAAAGATGAAAACAGCTATTTGTAAATTGTTTGCCCAAAATACAAATGTAAGTTTTGAAACTCTCAGTGTTAGAAACCTGATGCTTGATATTCTGCAAATCTGTTAAACAGGATTCAAGGCCTATGTATGTGTCTAAACAGCATCACTGACCATTTCTTACCATTAGCACAAAATGTTCTGAATTGCTTGTCAGTTTGTGAAGTATTTAAAATATTCAGTAAGCAACTAATAAATTGTTTCTAATGTATATATCAAACAAATTTGCATTATGAAAAATGAAAAAAATGTTATACTTAAGCTGCAAGTGTTTCAAATGATATGAACTTTCCTTTGCCTCTCCATTTTTCCAGAAAAAAACCCTGTCCATATCATAAAAAAAAAAGGAAAAAAGAGCGTTTCTTTATTTCATTATAGTACAGCAGCTTTTGTCAATAATGGGACTAGGTTCTGTAAATGGTGGGGCCAAATTAAATTCTCAGATTACCAGACAGGTTAGTCAGGCACTTCCCTGTTACATCTTTGGGTTATTGTTTCTTATATTATACCAAGGGGTATGATCAAGACATAGAGCATTTAATTTCAATTTCTAATTTTCTTTGGATATTTAAATACATTTTTCTCCTGCTAAGAACATTTGCATTAGGAGTTCCTTCCAATTGCTCAAAAAATTCTGAAGTTGCTGAATTTTCAGTGGAGCTACTGGGCCAAACCTGTTTCTGATGTAAATCTAGATAAATGGATTTACTGAACCAACAATGGACCACAGTAGTGTTTTACTTACCCCTACGTATGCCTTGCCTCTCAATTGTATTCAATTTTCTATGGAACACTGCTAATAAAGATACCACTTATGTTTTAAAGGTATTTGAAGGCCTTATGGAAAAAAGGGGTAGTTTTAATAAATATTAATAATCTATTTCTACTAGTGACTACATTTAAAAATTTATAATCCTAGGAACAATCCCATCTCACATGTATAGAGTCAGAAAAAAATCACAAGACTAAGTAAAACCTTGCAAAGTAAATAGAATAATTATGCAAAGCTGCAATGTGGAGCAATTTAAGCCTTGGTCAGTAGTGGGGGCTAATATTAAAAAGAGCTTATTTAAAAAATAGCAGGAAAAGAAGAATGTGTATAGTATGCAACTATTATTCAAATGAAAATAATAAATAGCTTTGTTTTGAAGGATGCCTTGACATAAGCCTTCTGGGATTTCCCTTAAAGAGATCTTCTCCTTTCCTTTAATTATATTTGGGATAGAGTGAAACAGCCTTCATATAACACCTACTGCCACCCTTAGAGGTGGTTGTGGTCACATGCACTCTCTGATGTGTGTTTTCAGAAAGTACAGCCTATTCCCCAAGTTTCAACTTGACTGTGCCAACCCAGCTCAGCCAACTGTACCACTGAAGACAGGGGCATCAGTCTGATGATAAACTGAATGAGCTCATTGCACATCGAGCATTTACTTATGTACAGACACATCAAAACACATTTGCCATAGCAATTTCAATTTCCAGTTCTTGTGCTTTTTGCAGAAGTACCTTAAAACCATAAACCACATTGACTTTTGCTTTGGACACTGCTCAGGGATACAGTAGCTCCCTTGCAAAATTTCCTAGTGACCTTAGTGGCTTAAGCAATTTCCTTGGCATCTTGTTCTCCCCGTGTAAAGGGGGGGGTAAGGAGGAGGGTGATTTCTTTTTTTTTTTACTTACCTGCTTATTTCAGAGCAGTGAAAAAGACGCATCAAAACCATAGACTTCAGGCAACTTTACTCTGTCAAGCATTTAAGAAATGCTGTTCCTGATCAAAACATGTATAGACACTAGGATATTTCAGTATATTAGAAAGGCTTCTCAGTTCTGCTGTGACTAAAAGAAGGAAAAGACAACACTCATAAAATTCTAATTAGAGAATTACTGAGTCTAAGAGAGACTTTCAGAGGAGTCTGAAGAATACGACACCTTTATTAAAAGGGATTTATTTTTTAAAAAATCCCAACACTAGCATGTAAATCAAAACAGCCTGTCCCTCACTTCCAAATAATTCTCATTTCTTTTTGCAACCTACTGGCTAGTGCCATCTTGCCTTATTTACACTGCATACTGACTATCACCAAACCATACAAGAAATTTCATACTTCAATTTCAGCAAACAGTAATGGAAAGTGTAACCTAAATTGCCTTACAAACGCCTCTTGCATCTGTAAGTGAATTAAACTAAACTTCTGAGAAACCTGTCTGCTCAATGCTATTGTGAACAGCCTGAAGTAGATCGGAGGCAGGAGCACGGATGGGGTATATCCCATTTGCATGAGGAAGATAGCTCCTTTGTAAACACTGATACAGAATGGCAAGTCTAGCAATGACTTTTTCCCCCCTAAACTCTCTCCCCTCTGACTTACACATCCTTGTAATATATACTGCTGTTTTGACTTGAGCTATGCACCCAAATAGACTATTTGTGGAGTATTTGTGATGCACAGATCTATTATGCACAGCTATCAGAGGTCAAACACAGAGCAATTCTATACCTCTGATGTCAGCCTGAACAGAAGCATTGTTCTTGGCAGTGACAGGAAAAAGGCACCACATCCAAATTACTGAAAGCCTTCTCATGGCAGAAGAAAAAGCTGTCAGTTTAACAGCTGAACACAGAAGGTTCAACCAGTATATATCCTTCTCATTCAAGTAACATGAAACCCTGGAAAAAAAAAAGAAAGAAAAGGGGAAAAAAAAAAAAAGCTGGAACTGTGTCAGATTTTTTAAGTTGGAAAAGCTCTTGTCAATGCTGAACAAAGAAAACCAGCCATTTGTGTTGCCAAGACAGTGCTACTGAATTACAAAATAAAAGAGAAAGAAGGAGCCTCGATATAAATATATAATGTGCATGTCTGTACCAAAAGAGAAAATATTCTAAATTTACTATAGTTTCTTATTTACACTGCAAAGTAAGATGCAAACTGTGTGAATATCTGTTAACATGCACACTCATATGCAGGTATATGATGATCTATAGTAAATCTATAAAATTTGTCCCCTATGTATATTTCCCTCTTCCCTGTTTCATTACTCAAAACAAAAATAGTTCCCTCTAATTACCAGCCTCATATCTTATTCATGCTTTGTGTATGTTCCTTGAATAGCATCCCCAAACTCCACAGCTGTACTTAAAGAGAGAGGAGACATCCTCCCTGCCTGGGGTGAATGACCCTTTCACGCATCTTTGACAAAACAGGCCTTAGCATGTCAACAGCTATCTAATAATGATACAAGAAAAGAATCTTATGACTCTGGTCTATATGAAATAAAGGTGTAGGCTGTGTCATGCCCTGAGGCTACAATCCCCTCACCGTTCCCCTGGAACAAAGTATTGCTCAGTGTAAGGGAAAGCTGTTTGGAACTACAGCAATGATAAGTACCAAACCTTCACTTTTTTTTTCTCTCATAGTTTTAAAACATACACTGGGTGAACAGCAAGCATTTGTAAGAGCTAAGTATGTCATCCAGCTTACAGGCTATATTTCATTTTCTAATGCATAAGTAAGAGAGATTTAAAATGCCAGTAAATAGTTCTAATCCAGCAACATCACACAAGCGAAGCATTAGATGGGGAATGCTGGTGCATCTGTCATCTGATCTGCCACATGGTCCTTGAAGAAATATCAGCCCTGATAGGTGCTTTACTGGTTTTGTTTTCCACTACCACTGGATAAGCAGTTTAAAAAGTGATGCTAATTTTTAGCAGAAGAACCATGAGAAGTAATGCGAGGAGACAGTTGTACACAGTCACAGGATGAGTTCAGAATATTAAAATGTTACTCTCTGCCAACATTAAAGAAAGAATTGACTTTAATTTCATTCCTGTGGGTTGCTGTTGCTTTTTTGTCATTACAAAGCAAAAATAGATCATTTTTTGCTGATTAGAAGTTCCCATGCTCTTCTTATTTATCTCACACTTGAAGTCACAACACTCATGACAACATAATTGTCTCCATAGAAACTAATTGAGTTCTCACAAAATGGAGCATTTGCACAATATTTGGACCCTGTTTACTGAAAACCTACTAAATGCGTGTACTGCACAAACTGTCACCACTGGCAAATTTCATAGAAACCCACGAACCAGTTTAGTAGGAATTTATTAAAACAATATTGTTTTCCACATCTAACCAGCCAAAAAATAAATCAATCATTACATTAGGGCCAAGTAAACTTCTCAGCTGTTCAGCATCAGGATACATCAGCCTCTGTGTTCTTTTATGCTCAGGTGTAGCTCTGTTCAACCTAAACTTTGCATTAGAACTCTGATTACTATGAATTGTCGACACCTGACACTGACTCACAAACCAAAGAAAACACTGTGAATACCATTTAACTATAGAATGGATTCTGAGGTTAAGTTCCTATTACCTTTATTTATCATCTGCTTCTAATTTTAGGCCTTTTAATCATCACTGAGGATCTCTTTAGGCTCAACTTTCACATCAAACTAAATTCCCAAAACCTCCGCAAATACAGGATTTCTATAAAAGCCTTTAGGAAATAGTGGACTTTTGAATTTTTCTTTATTTGACTGAAATAAATGGTAAAATGAGGCTGTATTCCTTTGCTCTATCAGTGTCTGGAATTGCTTTTGTACATAACACTAAGTGGGAAATAAATTGCTGAATTTCAGTCTTTAAGCTCCCTTTACAGCCTAAAGTAGGTACTAGCAGATAATGACTCAATCCACATACCCAAAACAAGTATCTAAAAGTAAGGTGGTGTCTGGAAATGAAGTCAGTAATGAAATTCTAATTAGCTTCAAAACTGTAGCACATCCTCCTGCATGGCTGACCCACAGGGTCACCCTGACCATCCGGCTGTGCACCACATTCCAGGGTTGAAGAGGGGAGGGCTCCGCTCACCAGTGATTCAGAAAGGTGAATGCAAGCCAAATCTAGTGATACTCCTCCCAAAAACATTATCTAAATATTTCATTATCTCTAATGTCTGTTTGCTAAACCTCTCAATGGTTTTTGGGGGCAGGATGGGTATCTTTCTGTGTTATTGTTCAGACTATGCAAAAGAAGGAAAAACAGAATTCTTGAACATCTGATGATCTGTAGAGCCTGAACACCTCAGGACCAGCCCACTTATATGTATGATACTACCATTTGATGCTGTCTTAGATACTTGCCAGAAAAGAAACAGGTGGTGCCAATAAAAGGCAAAAATGAATTTCATTCTTCCATAACAAGGCAATAAAACCCAGCATAATATTATTATTTTCCATAAGTCAGGTCTTAACACATAGGGGACAAAAGATGAAGAATTGGAAAAAATAAACCTTTCCCTTTTGTTCCAAAGATTTGATGTCATCACTGTTGGTTTTTGGAAAAGAGCTTGCAAAACTTTAAAAATCCTTTTTAGCCTTTAGGTTGCTCTGGTTAGGAATTTAGAAAGGATGTCAGTGTAGGGTTACAGACCAGATTACAATTCTCTTTGCTGCCAGGTGTCTGTGGGCTGGAGGGATAAATAAGATGCATGGAGATGAAGTTTGTAGTTATCTCTTTTCCCATATATTGCCAGAATACATTTCACAATGCACTGACTGAGGTTTTCTCTTTTTCTTTCTCTCCCATCCCCAGGGTCCCCTGGGTATGTGAATGTTTTTCTTTCTTGTTTCCCCATTCTGGCTTGCAAGTTTATCCCGCACACCTGCAAGAGCAGGAGCTTTCAGTCACAAAGAGCTGCCAGAGCTCTCATGTCAAGGAGGAGACATAATTTGGAGCATCTTTTTCAGCTTCATTAATAACAAAACACCTGTGAGCTAGGGAGTTTAAGAGATTGTGTCTTCATCATTTATGAATCTTCCTCCCTGCTGTGGCACTTAGCTCTTTGCCAGCTCAACCTGGCACAATTCCTCAGCATCCAAAATTAAAAAAGGAAAAAAATGCCCTTTTGTCTCCAATGAAAGCAGTGTGGATGGAGAAAGCAGAGTGCTGGGTGAAAACAGGACCAGGAGCTGAAAGCCTAACCCTGCTAGAGCTGCTAAGAGTGACAAGCCTTGACATTGCTGCCTATTTAGTCTCAGTTTGACACTATTTTGCTTGTTTTAAGAAAAATAATGGGCAAGGGAAACTATAATCCTAATGATTCAAGTATGACATTAAAGCTGCTCTTCTCCTCCACAATCCCACTCCAAATTTACCATAGTCCACAGAATTTTTATTTTTATTCATGAATAAAATAGCTGTGGCAAAGGCAGAGAACAGTTTCTAAGCCTATCTTTCCATAATAAGTTGTTAAAGGGAAGAACTGCCATTAACACATTCTTGCCATGAAAGGTTAAACCCTATCACAAAGATTTATTTTTTAAATCATTGTCTTTACTGGAAAGCTTCAAGGAACACTCTCACAAAATGTTCCATTCTGAAGCACTACCAAAGGAACAGCATTTGATTTGCAACCAAACTAACAGCAGCTATACAACACACTGTGGTTAATTTGACCTCTGAGGACACTGAAGCACTTTGCAACTATCCCAGACTCCCAGGCACTGAAAATAGTCTTTTGATATCATCTGAGTTATTGCCATCCCCCATGAACCCTTTGAAATTCTCTCAATACAAGTGTTAGGACCTAGGAGTCCTTTGGTAGACAGCATAAATGCAAGCCAGAGATCATTGAATAAATCAATTATTACATCTCACAGTGTTGTTCAGTAGCATAAAATAATCTGGAGGACTGACAGATATCCTTACCTAACTGTGGCAGACACATCAGTGACCACCATCGAAGAATTTTACCTGATGCTGTAGTATTAGCATCAAAACTTGGACAAGAAACCACATCTTTAAATACCAAACAGTCACTAAGGCGCAGAATTGAATGACCAAATCAGTCTTTTGTGTTTTTCAAAGAACAAACTATGGTTTCTACAATTGCTTCTGGTTTTACTTTGAGGAAGGAGCAGGGGTGCATCTCTGTCCACCATCTTTGTCCTGATGCTTAGCACTCCTGGGCTCTTGCCTTTTGTGGTATACATGAATAAAAATCTCAGATTCTTGTAATCTGAGAAATCTGTTTATTTTAGGATACACAGATTTTGCATGCAATATCTGTTTTATGTACTCCTTGCAGAAGAAATGTACTAAAAATAATGTTTTTAAATACAAAGTCTGAGCAAGAGCTGATGTACCACAGGTTTCCCCTCAGCTCTGCTAATGGGCCTCCATGCAACTTCCAGAGTCTTTCTGTGTTCTTTACCAAGGCATTTCTGGCTGCCCTTGAGTTGTGCTACTCTGTGATATAATCACATGTTCTGCAAGCAGAAAATGAGAGCATCTGTTATTCATATTCTAGTGCTTCATCATATAAACAATGACTTGAACCTGCCCCATCAGGGCTGCCATCCTGGTTCATTAACAGATCGAGCAATGCATGTAACCCTAACGTGAGCAAGTGTCTCTATGGGATATGCCTGACTTCAAGTTCAAATTCAACCACAAAGAAATCCAGCTGAGACCTTTGTTCTTTTCTCGCATGGCAAACACTGAAAACCCCACTGGAAATTCAAAATGATAAGATACTGTGGGTTTCTGCAGGGGGAAGCCTTAATGTTCAGTACCTGTGGTTTGTGGAAGACCAGGTTTCAATAACACCCTTCCCCTGCTAGATTAGTTGGTAACTTTGGAAATGTGTATCCTAAAATCTCACCACAGAAAAAACCCCAATATTTTTAGAAACATACTATTCAAAAATTCACACAGTTCTTATGTTCTTGAATATTCCCAAATTCAGTTTTATAGCATAACTAACTTCTGGACAGAAAGCTTGAATTGCTTTGAATGGTATGACATTCCACTGTTGCACTGGTTGACAAGTATAATTCAGACAGCTCAGTGCTTGGTTCTGAGTCACTGTTTTAGTGTACTTTGTAAAGAAAACTGAAAAGTTTCTTATATATGTATTCTTTTGGGGAAAAAAAATAAAAATCACTGTAGAAATGGAAACTACAAGATCCCAGCCCAAAGGCTAAAATCAAGACATAATATTGAAGAAATAAAACAAACAAACAAACAAAAAACCTGAAGAGATATCCACAGTGAAAAGAGGGTATAAGAAAACAACTGAGTAAAAAAAACGGAATGTGAAGGAATTTTCTGCTTATTGTTGAGTCACTATTCTCTAATTCTAATTACCATACACTTTAGAAGATAATAAGACAAAATAAGCAGATGAGATCAACAAGAGCAATAAGCCTCACTCACAGATTAAAAGCAGGTGGCAGAAGGAGAGAATAACACAAATGGGGGAGGACTTCTGATCTGAAGGAGAAAGACAACATTGACACAGCTCCCCCAGACCAGGCTCCCAGAGCAGCACTGCCCAGGGCATCCTTCTCACTCAAGTAACATGAAACCACAGAAGTAAAACTAGAACTCTCAGATGTTTAAAGTTACAAAAGCTTTTGTCAGTGCCAAACAAAGAACACGACTGAGGCAGTACCATTGGATTAATAAATAAAAGGCAGAGTTTCAACATATATTAATAATCTAAGTATACAGTCTGCTATGTATGCAATGCATATATCTCTCCTTACTGAAAGATACCATCATACCTTCTAATATTTACTTATAATTAATGTATTTAATGCATAAGTAAGTGTTATATAAAAAATATATATTATGAGTAAAATATAAGTCATATGTGTACAAATAATCACCCACTGAGAAGAGCATCTTTACATTACAATCTTCTCTGCTATCTTTCCTGAACACTCAGCAGATGAAGGTCTTCCTAAACCCAGTATCAGTTCTGACAGCCCTAGGGCAGGCTGACACTGGGTGCCTGTGCTCAGGAGACCCAATTGTACTGTTAACATTTAGAACCCCAATCAACAACACATAGCAAGTATTTTGCATGTAATGGTGTTGAGTAGCTTCTAAATTTAAAAAACTGAGCATATTGCCCATTCAAATGGGATATTCCTTGTTATTTTGATGTTAAATGTGGTTTACAAGGCCAACAAGTTTACAGCACAACCAATAGCTAACAAATCTGTAACATATGGATGTGGTTCTAGAGATGACAAACATGCTCTGACTCACCTGCAGTTTATTTTCTAGTATACATAGATGCCTGCTTTATCTAAACTCTTTTCCAATACTCAATGCAGATAAAAAAAAAATTGAGAGCAATTTCAGTCAAGACTTTCACAGACCAGCAATATAAATAGTCTTGCAAAACATGACAGGTCCATCTCTTTAAGCATGTCATTAACTTATATAAACCTATGGCTGAAGGCAGTGGGGAAAAAAGGAATAAGAAAAAGAAAAACCAAGTGCTGCCTTGCTAATTAACCAGAATGGAGATTAAAACACGGGAGTTCCCAGCACCCTCAGCAAGGAACTGGTTGGGCAACAGATAAACCAGGAGCTTAACCAAACTACTGTCTTGAATAACCTGGAGGGTTGAAGGGAACATCTACTTACAGAAAAATCCATCAGATATCTGTCTTCTGTTGTTTATATTATTGACCTGATCACTTGGCAGGGGAGGTGAACAATGTGAAGTCAAATTCCCAAATGGTTTAATTCAGCACAGCTTAATTCAGCTTTAATTTAGCACAGTTTCATTGACTCCAGTCCAGCTGGGCTGATTTATTCCAGTTAAAGGGTTGGCCCCGTTCTAGTGTAACTGGTGAAAACTATTATCCACTGAAAGCATGATCATAAAGAAAAAGGTATTGAGAGGCATAGTATGAAATACAGGGTGTTGATATACTGAATGCTAACAGTGTTTATCGCAAAGACAGCTCACTCTCTCACTGCTGTGATTACAGTTGCCTTTTGTTACTACAGAGAGAAAGAAGAACATCTTTATTGCCTGGAAGTCCATGTGCTCCTCCTATTTATCTTGCACTTGAAATCTTTACCCTTAGTTTGTGACAACATAATTATCTCCATGGAAACTAGCTAAATTGTCATGAAACAGAGCGCTTACGTAGGCTCAGGACCCTGCTGCTCTCCCAGCAATCACGAGCACTGTACAGAACTGCCACCACGGGCACATCTCACATGGGGCCGCTCTCACAGAAATGCCAAAACACACTGCTTTTCCTGTTCATCCAAATTATACCACCTACTACACTAAGGCTGCATAAATACCTTGATTTTTCAATGCAGTGAAGAATTACTCTGGTTTGATTTTCATATATCTGTATGTCTACCTAAGGTGGGCTTATGATGGTTTATAGAGCAGTACAACATATGGAAGGTGTCATGAAAAACAACAATGCTTTACAAAACTGAATTGCCAATTTCATAACCTGAATACACAAGTCTAGGAAGGAGAATATTTCCTAACATGAGTTAGAAGTTCATATCATGGAAGCTTAGCAACAATGAGAAGATTAAGTATAGGAGTTCTATTAAAGTGTTTTTTCCCTTAGTGCTTTTGAAAATCCCACTGCACACTATTAGTTGCAACTATGCTGGGCCAATCCTATTAGCTCTCTCCATTAAGTGTTCACAACTTCCCCTGGAAGATGTGTTCTTCCATTTCAGCAGATATTTCATAAACTAATACAGGCTTTTCACAGTTAAGTTGCACTCATTTTATTTTAAATTCAGCATGCAATGATGCTTTGGATAACATTACAGAGAGACCCTTGAATACTTCACCATACTTTATAAATAAATAAATGTGCATATACATACACAGATTTTTCCGTGGATAGAGAAAAGGGAACTGTGTGGTAACATACCATGCCTTTGTAACATATTGCAGATATCTAAAGGCCAAATTATTTTTAGCCTGCTTTCCTGAAGAAATGAGTCTTTTGTGCTTGTGCCTCTGTCTGTTCCTTTGAATCTCCTGGCCAGTTCCCCTCGACAGACAGGCAGTATTATCAGAGAGATTGTTGCTAAAGATTTCACAAAAGCCAAAGTCAGATACTGTCCCCATTAAGGAGATGCTCAGAGGACTTTGTCCCTGTACATTCTCACGGCGTTACTGCTGGCTGCTCATGCTGAGGACAGGCTTATCCCTGGACTATCAGGGATATGTGCTGTCTTTTGCCCCTCTTTGCTTATTAGCTCTTGGGGAGAGATTACAAAACACTAAATTAAACAACTTCATCATAAGACAGGGCTGGAACGTGGAAAAGACTCTGAGGTACTGCCATGGAGAAGACTTGAGGAGAAATAAAGTTTCTGACACGGAACATGTTAAGAAATTGGACAGAAATCTGCAAGACTTCATTAGGAAAGGTTCATAGGGGAGTTGTTCCTGAAAAAACAAGTGCTCTCTTATTGTAAAGCAATTAACTGGAAACCACTGTCAAAGGTATTGCTATTTTGTAAATTATTTCAAGAGAACAGTCATCTAAATTTACTAATGCTTTTTTTGTTTCAGGTGAGTACATAAGGCTTTCCTCCCCCAAGCTACTCATTTCTAAAGCTGTCCTGTGCTCCAACTACAGCAATTTCATCCCACATTGTATTTAGTAAATTGCACTGAAGCGCATGAAGCCTTCCCATAATCTCTGCAAACATGGCTGTATATCTAAAGGCAACTGTTACATGTGGGTCATTATCTATTCTATTGCTGGATATCTCCTATTCATGACCATGCCATCTCAGTAAAAATGAAGTTGTTTTGCATTTAGATGCCAAGCAAGATGTTCTAAAATATATAAAATACCAATATTTCCACAAACATAATTTGATATTCATATAGTAGATTATATCATTTATATAATGCCTTTAAACCAAATAAAATATACATCTGGAGATTTAAAGAGCTCCACAAGTACTAGGTATTTAGTTTTGAATGCATCATTAGCTGTGTCCACATTTCCTTCTCCTGGGCAGTGGTAATGAGTGGATCTGAAACGTTTAGAAGGTTTTGTCACCCATCTGAAGTTTAGTATAAATTGATTTAGGGAAATAAGAGGCCAGGCACAACAATTTTCCTGAAACTCAGGATGGTGAGTAACACAGCTAACACATATGGTGTGGCACCTGGTGCTTATTATGTACAAATCAAACAAGCTCATCATTCTTGTAAAGCATTTCTCCAATATGAGCCTGTTAAATTCCCTTCTCTTCTATTTCTCTCTAATTTTTAGACATCATGGTCAAAAGGTGAAAACCACTAACATGAACATACCAGTTTGCCACCAGGGAATAGACTGCAGCTGAGTTCCCTATTTCAAAAGACTTTCATTTTGTGGTCCTGCAAGATTAGGCCACACAACCCACCCACAACAGCTGAGAGCACTTAGCAGCACCCCCTCCCTTATTTCATCCTATGAGTATGCATTTCAGATGCTCTAGACTAGACTGGAAAAACCCCACAGAACTCAAAAGTATCTAACAGGAGCAGCAGAAAGCCTGTAAAATCAATGCAAAATGCACATAAAATAGAATTGTTAACAACCCACATTTGAACCAACGTGATAGAATTCCTACTGCAAGAGCAGGGCAGCCTCGGTGGTTACCCCAGTGAAATGTAACAAATGCAGAATATTCTCCAACACTGTTTAATAAAAGTGGCCCCACAGTGTTTGCATAAGAGTGGATACATACAGTGCAACTGCTAAAGGATTCTTAAGGTTCTCTGAGCTATTGCCTCTAGTGCTTCCCATAGCCCCTTCCTTAGGTTTGCAAGATGCAGAATGCATTTAATGACCTAATAATTAGCAGAGAAAGGCTTTAATTATATGATAATTTAATGGCTGGGCTAGAGAGGGCTTATGGTATGAAACTAGATGTCTTACAGGAGCACCTTAGGGAAGTGCACATCTCAAAATAGACCTGTTTTTATTTGCTTCTGCTTTTCGGTCCAGATTATCCACAGAGCGCTGCAAAAATGAGCAGCTGATGCTGTGGCAGCGCTGTGATTGTACCAGTAGTGAAGGAAAAGGGACAGTCCTGCTTCTCTGAGCAGCTGTGTAAGCTGAGTAGCTTCGTAGTACAGCATATCAATTACCCATTCCAGAATTACCCCTCATATTCCTGTTAGTTAAAACAAACAAACAAACAAACAACAAAACCCCAAAAACAACAACAACAAAAAAACCCTCAAAAATCTTTCCATTTAGTTTTCATTTAGAAAAGGTGATGCTGGAGGAAGAGGACAGCATTTTCACATGGGTTATTTCTTTCTTTCTTGATAATAAAAGTCCAGACTCTGTAATATTAAGTTCTTGTATAAGAGTTTGGATTCACTGTTCTGGAACAGGTGAAAATAAAAGTTGTGGAGTCAGGCGGAAAGTAGTAAAAAATAACAGTAATTCAGATTAAAGACAATCAGAGATGATATATAAATCTCTATTAAAAAGTCAATGTCTAGCCTTTTAATAAAAACTTCATCGTGGTGCTATTTTGTGATATTTTTCCAAACTTAATTATTTTCCTCAAAGAAGAAATTTAACACTTTTTTTTGCCATAGAACACACCTAATTAAATTTAACTATGAAAGTGGTCATACATGAGTAATACATCATCAATAACAGAAAAAAAACTATTGGTAGGAAGTAGCTTTATTAAAAGATTTTGTGAGTAAGTGAACTTCTATATAATTTCTGTTAACTTTTTCCCCTACAGCTTAGAGTAGGAGTTTCTCTGTCTTTGCAATGCTGAAGCATCATCTATCATAAGAGGAACAAAAGACTAAAGCACTATTTAGAGATGATAACATGAAAGGCTTTGGGAGCTTTTCATGCTTTCAGTCACATAGTTCTGAATTTTCTCTTTCTCAATTATTTCTGTATATTACTATATAAAACCATGCATCTATCCAGTAGAAGATCTCATCTGGAGGTCAGGATTTAAAATAATACTCATACTAAACTACAAACATTCATGTGCTTTCTCAACTTCAAGCTCTTTTTTTTTCTTGTTTTCATAGCAGTTATACTAAACAGGTGAAAGTATCTGTCATAAACCAGTTTATCCTTAGTGTCAGACTATTTAGGCCCAATGGCTATTTATTTGTTAAATCTTTATAAGATAATACTTCTTTTCATGTCTTTAGTACTTTTTTTGGAGGACCTCAAAGCATTTCACAAATTATAATTAACAACATCCTAATCAGATTCATATTTTATTCTCATTGTACCAATACAGAAGGAGAAACAGGGGCAGTTTTTTGCAAGATTCTTTTAAAATCTTAAAATAAGCCTGTGGCAGAGTTAAGAGCAGAACTCATAATCACAAATGTCCAAATGCTTTGGACACAGAAGTATCAGTTCAGAATGTGTCTCATTCTTGTTTAGAACTATCTTTTATGGTACTAATTTTGTAGACAAAATGCAGCAGAGCACTGAAGTCTTTCAGTGTTTTTTGTCTAGCCATAGGTACATGAAGTATTTATTCACATGTTGACATGAATTGTGCCTATGTAGCCTATGAGAATTCTTTCTTACTCTGTTTTCTTTCTACTATGTCTTCAATTTTTCCACCTCTCATCAATCCTCCAGAAGTACAGCACATGCATTTTAATGGAGAATACATCAAAGGTCCACAATGATGCCTAGCTACTCAACAGAATGCCAAACTGGTGAATCACAGCTCACAGACAAAACAAAGACCAATCTACACACTCTACATGGGCTCAGTTTTTAATCTCTGTATGCAGGAATATACTCAATGTATTTTCCTGGGCTCAACAGTATTCAGCTGTGCTTCTACCATTCTCACACAGTTTTTGCAGCCTTCTAGAAATATCAGCAAAATCTCTAACACCTAGATCTGTTAGAACCTTGTCTTTGCCAACCCTCCTGAAAATATATTTAAACACATTAAAATTCTACTTGGATAATTAAAGCAACAATTGAGGTGGAAGGATTTTTGCAGGATAGTGTTTGAGAGATTTAGATTCTTGTGCTTGAAAAAAAGAGAGGAGGGAAAAAAAGAGAATATAAAGGGAATTTATCAAGAGGAAATAAGCTATATCTTAGATGAAGTCAGCTCTGTAAAGCATTGTTTGTCTGCTGGAATTGGAAGCAGTGATGAATGAATGAGATGGCATGTAAGACAGTTCCAGAATTTCATCCATATCCAATATGTTCCATCCATTCAGTAATAGCACTGTTGTTGCATTGTGCCCCTCCCCTCTGTAGAATCATTTCATTTTTAATGGAATAAATACATAAATTTAAAACCTGAAAGCTTGCCTGCAGCCATTAGTTGCCTATTGACATGTCCACGTACTTTCCAAAAGACACTTCCTTACATCCCTCTACACTGGCAAGTCAGAGGGCAGAGTAAAATGGAACCAAAAGTTGAAAACCAAATTTCTAATCCATGAAAATGTTGTGTTACCCCAATATTGTGTTGATTATTGTACCTTTTCACGTGACGAGTACCAGCAGAGCCTCACAGCACTGAAGACAACAGTTAGCAGAAAATAAGACTCACATCTCTTGGGTGCATCAGTGTGACTCCATGGCCAGAGAACAGTTAGCACTGCAAAGCTGTTGTGATGGAGAGATGCCTCAAGCACAGAAATCCACCCTTATGGCTTATAAGAAATGCCAGAAATCTAATGAAAATCATCCATTCTGTAGCCATTTGACTTACAACCAGATGTGCTTGACCCAGGATTAATAAATTAACACAACCACACCAACCCCGTGCCAACAGTGACCATAACCCTAACAGTTCTCTCCTAAGCACTGCTGGAGGTGTGGAGGAGGGACAGGTCTGTGCCCAGGACAGACAGTAGGAACAAGAATTCTGGTGGCTGAGGGACAAACTTTCTTCCTCGTATCTCCTGAGTGCCACTTAATTCTCCCCATTGCTGACTGGGCCATCAGAGGAGGCTGCCAGGATCTGATTCTGAACAAACAGGGCATCTTTTCTGGGCACCCCTTTAAGACATTGCTCAAGGATGCCAAGAGAACTCATAAGAGAAGATCTAATAAATCTTAACAATCTAACTTCATAGCAGCTTTTGTTTTCTTTGTCCAGAGAATCAAACTTATCTACAAGTCTAGCAGAGTTCTGTAGGCTGCAGGAAGTTTGGCATCAGAGACTAAAAGATATTTCTTTATAAGGCATGTAGCTTGTTGGGAGCTGTTTGGACCTGGAGGAATGAGACTTCTACAGAAAAACTAGAACATGTTTTAAAGTGTTTAAAGTCCAGACAGAGCCAGATCCACCCTCCCTGCTAGCAGAGAGCAAAGCGGGCTCACATTCATTCCCATTTTTACCCCAATACATATCTAAATTATCTGGGAAAGGAAAGGTGTAACCACAGCTGAGTGGAGGCTACAAAACCAAAGCTTTGGAGTAGGGAGGTTTGTAAGAACTTTTCCTCCTCAGAAGACATCTCTATGTATGATATTTTCATGAGGACAGTGTCCAATCAAACCAGAAGTAAATAACTCATTAGAAATAAGAGAGCAGGGGGAAAAAAGTTGTTGGTTTTTTGTTGTATTTGTTGTGGTTTTTTTTTTAAATTAAATACCCTTGCCTAGTTTTCCTTGGCTAATTAGCATCCCTTCTTAGCGGTTTAAGTAACTGCTCATTTAGATCAGTGAATGATTGCTCTGAGATTAGGGTGTGGGAAAAATCTTTCTGTTGGGAATAATCTACTTATGCTACTGTTTATTTGAAGCAGTGATAAACACAGAGATTTTCCTTCCATATGTGCCAAGTATAAGAGAAAGCAGAATGACTAATGAACCCTTGCATTTTACCAATAAATTACTAACTTCAGACACAAATTTATAGTTTTCATTAGTACAAGTTTCATTAGTTTCATTGCAAGCAATTCTTGTTTTTTTAAGAATGTTTATATTATTTCTGTTTGATCTGCTGGGAATGACATTTTGCGCACCATTATTTATAATCTACAAAAATTAATTATGCTTCTAATTAACAGCATGAAAATAAATTATTGCTCAAGGAGTTATTTATTCAGTTGTAAAGCAGGAGCTTTAAGACTGTATATACACACACATTTCATTTGCGCTTCTAGGGGTTTTTTTCCTCTCCTTTTTACTTATTCATTTATTCCCGGATTTCTGAGGTCCATTAAAGTTTGGCCTTTGCAAAAGTTTTCAGAAGATTAAATATACTTCTTCTTCAATAAACAAGAACAAGATATACAATTCGATATACATTTCCCTTCTTATACAAAGGATAAGTCATCTAAGTAAATTAATAATGGGAAAGAAAAAGTGAAACTGCATGGACTGGTTAATGTCCTTCCTTCTCATGGCCATTTAATGAAATTAGCAGTTGTGGAATACGCTAAAGTTGGCTCCGGAGACTGACACCTCATTATCTAGGCAGCACATAAACAGGACAACCATGATGCAAACTACTTTCTTTTGCCCTACTATTTTATTCAGGTGCAATTAGAAGGAGTCACCTTGTGATGGAGGTAGGACACCCTGTCCCAGTCCATTCTCACCTCCTTTTGTCAGGTGTCAGTTCTCGCTGCAGCTTTGCAGTGGACCTCGGTGGCTTGTCCCTGACACCATCTAACTCCTCTCAGAGTCTCCAATAGCTGTTAGGTGACAGAAACTCTCCCTTACAAAAGGAGCTTAGCAAGTGCAACCACACAATTACTCTGTTTGTGCCTGTTTTCCATACATTTACAAGTTAATGGTAGACACAGTCATAAAAAATATTTTGAACTGATGTAGCAGAATAATAAGAGAAAATGTACTTTACATCATAAATATTCATTTGCCCAAATTTAAAAAGTAACTATTCCACATAGGGTGTCAGGAAAATTGTCGGTGATGTTATGTCCAGGCAGAAAATCTCCAGGTTTGAAATGTAAACAGCCAGAAAGTAATTTCAAAATATTTTATGAACTGCAGTGTGCTCACATAAATCCTTTCAAACAAGTGAGCTCAGGTTGTCTGCTCATGGACACAGGATAGAGAAAGAAGGCAGCTCTCAAATTCTTAATTATTAAGCCAGAGATAGCCTAAACATCTTATTTTTTTAAAACTAAGATAGCAATTAACTACTGAACTAAGTTATCTAATGTTCAATGAATCCTTCATAGCCTTTAAAAATAAAGATTAAGCCATCTAGGACAGTTTTCAGTAGTATTTCCACCATCTATTTTAGGCCAGGGTGCACAAACACGTCTAAGAAATGAACGCTCCTTCACCACGGGCTGTCTGGATCTCTCTCCCTTTTCCCAAGCCTCTGACATCAGCTGAGGTTTAATACCTCAGCAAAGATGATGAAGCACCACCTCTGTTGTCCTGCAGACACAGTCACACCTCTTTCTGCAGAGCTGCTTCATACTTTTCCAGTTCCTATCCCACAACCAGAGGCACTACATGTCTGTCCATGACAGTTCCAGGGCTCTGTGCAGGGTCAGTAGAGCTGAAGTGACCAGCTCCATGTTCCTGGCAGCCAGGCTGCCTTAGACTTCCAGCTGTTTTCTGGAGAATTGCTCTGGCACAATCCTCTTCAAAGGAAGCTGCAGAAGCGGCTGCGGGTTTTTGGACAGAGCCATGGACTAAATGAATAAGATGATTAAAATAAAACAGATTTTTAAAAGACACAGCCTTGTATTTGTAGAGTCCATCGTTATCAGCAGCGAGGGTTCTCACAGCAAACACAGCAGTAGCTGCTGGTGACTGATCTGTTCCACCAAAACATCCGTCAGCTCCTTCTCTTGCCAACGGTGATGCTGGAGAAGGCTGTTTTCTCCCTAGGGAGTGGGCTTCATTTCATATATAAAGTTTTGTTAGCTGCCACTGAGACCTCTTGCTATGTAGCATCTGCCACAGGGCCCTGAGCAGGAAGGGGAGTGCAGTTGCTGAAGCATGGAAAAGAAGGTGGGGCACGATGACAGCAGTGTGAGGGGAATCTGGTGGCAGCAAGAGGGAGAAGAGACCCAGAGACTTCGAGGGAAAGATGTTGTGAGCCTGTTACATATAAACTTGCATAGGTCAACATTATGTCAGGCTTCATGTCCCTACCACATTTATGGCCATAAGAGGCTTACCTCTGCAGAGGTGAACATGTGCAAACCCTCACACAGTGGGGAGGGGCAGGTCCTCACCCAGGCTGTACCACTGCTAAAGGACTGGATGAGACCCTGCCCAACTGTTTTAACAGGGCAGTAACGTGGAATAGCTGAATATAAAGCACTACCAAGAACCAAATGCATACAAGAAGGGTCTTGTGGAAGCACTGAACACTATGGCACTAAGACCATATTGATCTGAAACTTTACAATAATGGTGCAGTAATTTTGCTTTAAATATACAGCACATATTGAAGGGGAAACCCTCCTTTTCAATCCTGGTCCTTGATCATCCATTTTTTTTGGTGCCATGTGGGTCATGTTGGAAATATAATGAGACTATCAAAAGGTATGTTGGACAGTTTAATAGAGAAGCCTAGTAAACAGATGTTAGTAATGAACAGCTACCAGATAGATTAACATATCTTCTTTCTAATAAAATGTAATGTAAAGTAGATGGATTGTGATACTCAACAACCTCAGTAGTGGAGTTAAAATTGAATTATATGGAAGAAAAAACAGCTCTGTTCCGATTTCAAAGTTATGATGATCTCCTATTATGATCCATCACTAGCAGAGCAGTAGGTGAAACAATAATAAATCACGCTTATTTATAATGCAGCAAATTATAAGAAGTATCAAGCGGAGTTATAATTCATTTTCACTTCAGGTCATAATTAGACATCTACTGCATTGTATTTTTCTATAGGTATATCAGCAGCCTGGTAATTCATAATCCATCATACAGAATAAAAACAAATGGAAACTGAGTAAAAAACTATTTCTCTCCCCAGTGTATTTAACATATGCATTAAGTAACTGGAATAAGTACGCATATGCAGCATACACAAGTGACATGCAGTATATTTTTTCTATGATGCTAATATATTTCAATAATTTGTGCAAAATTCCCTAATGGCTTTTGAATTTGAGGACTTATTAAAAACAACTGCATGCTTCCAAGTATACATTTACCAGGTATTTGCCAAGCTTTTTGGATAATACAGGGGGTGATTTTCAGTCAGATAGTGGCTGCTGGTTTCCTCTTGATTTCTGAGCACACAGTCATTCAAGGGAGATTAGTAGCAAACTGGTATGGATTTGCATTTGAGGGAGGAATTCAGTTATTTTACCTTCTCCTTTTTCTTGTTCTTCTCCCAGTGTGAGAAATTTTGCTTCATGGATCATGCAGGAAGTGCTGTGCCGCTAAAAAGCAGCAACTGTGATATACACCTGCTCAGATCAGTGGAGTTTATTATAACAAGGATTAGAGAGACTTAGTCATATTTACAAAGAATTTCTCTCCAAAGCAGAGTGAAGCTCGTGTAGCTTATTCTTCATAAATAAATACCCTTTTTTAAAAAAGCAGCACAAGACTAGTTTGGACATAGAGATATTGTATTTTTTTTTTGAGATACTGTGAGATCAGCCTTGCAGGAGGGAACTATGCCAGAGGAAACTAATGCTATGTTTTCTTGATGCCAGATCCAAGCCTCTAAAGTCCAGGACCACCATACTTGTTTTTTTACATATATCCAGGTTTGTACATGCAAGGGTCTCTGATGCACAGGAACTGTTCATTAAAGGTGAAAATAAGACACTGCTTTGTCCACCTCTCAGTGGCGCAGCCGAGGTGGCCCCAAGGCAAATGGATATCCTGCAAACTCCACCAAATGCAAGGCACAAGTTCAGAGACATCTGGAGAAAGTTATAGCAAGCTGCCTAAACTTTCTATGGGTTATGGTGTTACTAATGCCCTGTGTTACTCGGCTTGTCACATCTCCATCCTCTCCTGCTATGACCTTTCACTCAAGCTCTGCCCCTTCACTCAGACTCCTGACACTCTGACCTGTTCCCGGCAGGGACAAACAGCACATTTCAGTCCCAATTTACAGCTGGCTGAGGAGAGGCTTTAACCCCTCTAAGCATTATTCTACAACCCTGTTGATTATAGAGTTATTTCATGAGAACATCTCTCTTCCACTTAAAACGTATCCTCACATTATTTTGTCACTCCTAAGGCCACAGCTGGAGAAAGCAGCCACCTGATACCAAAAACGAGGCAACTTTTGAAGAACGCTGTAGGAAACATGAAGGTAAGCTGTACATCAGAATTGTTCCTTGTGCTTCACAAGCCTTTACTCAAGAGAAAGTTATTAGTCTCCTGTGGTGGACAGGGCATTCTTGGGCAGAACTCCTTCAGCCCTTGCAGCTCTCAGAGCCAGCAGGGTTAAACACGTCCCTCCCTGACGAAAATTAAGCACCAGTTCCCTGTGGCAGGGGGGAACCTGCCCCTCCGGATCTGTGTATGCCAGGTTTGGTAGAGACATCTGTCTGATAAATAGCTCATTTTGCAATCACTATCATATAATTTAGTATTTTGACAGGTGCATAAACTTAACATGAGCTTTATATAAATATTAAACAGTCTTTCTAAAAATGAAAGCTCTGAAATGAACACAGTTCCCTAGGCCTGCCTTAATAATTATTCTGAGGAAAGGTTTTGCTGAAGAAAAAAGGGAAAGAGATTTCTCTTGTGAAAGAGCATCAGAGTAATTTGGTGATATTGTACCTGGGTTTGTGACTCCCAGTGCTGTTGAACCAAACTTTCTTTCCTCCCTTTGTTTTGGATTCTTTTGTTTGTTTGTTTTCTGTAGTGCGTTTTTTTTTCCTTTTTTTGGGGGGGAGGGGGAGAGAGATGTTTGTTTTTTAATTTTATTTTGTTTCTTTTACAGTTAAGGCTTCTCTCTTCTTTCACTATCCTGAAAAGAGATGTTTACTATAAATTTGCAACAATATCACAGAGTGGGATCAAGGATGAGTGAACACACAAGAAGATTTAAGACAGCAAACACACGGTAGAATTAATGAAAATGTCCCCTCCCGATGCTCTTCCTGTTGCGATACCCCTTTCACCCCACGATAGACCTTCTATTGTCCACCTCCTTCCTCCTGGCCGCTGCTCCTGCCCTTGCTGGGCACAGCTTTGTTCCTGGAGAGGCACTTAGAGGAAAAATCCCAAAGCCTTTGTGCTGCTTTTTCTGCTTTTTTATTTTTTTTTCCCCCCTCAAAGACATTGATTTTACCGAAAATGTACTCTACTCTCAGCACTTACTGCAATCAACATGAAAATACTGTGGCACCACTTCTGAGGGTACCTTTCTTGTTTTGTCTTCTATTACAAAGGATCATTTAAAGTGAATGATACAGATGAAACCTGCTGTTTAACTCCTTGTAAAAATGTTCTTTTTTGTCCTTAAATACTGTATTTAAAGTAACCTTTTATGAGGCCTTCCTCTTGTCACAATGAAACATCTAAAAAATAGTGGTCTAAATATACTACTGCTCTGTCCCAATCATAACAATTAAAAGTCACACAAAATACATGCCTTATTTTAAAGATTTTTTTTGATGGTCATCAGATAAACAAGTTGTCTAACACAACTCAGAGAGCCACAATGGAAATCACACAATTTCTGACATGTCTGCCTCCATTACTTTCTTGTACACCATTTTTTAAACCACCATCACATTTACCTGTTTATAACCCATTTGCTTATTCATTACATATGTAAATTCTGTACATTCCTTGCCTCACTGGATTTTTGGCTCATTTGTTATTTTTGTACTATAGGGAAACAGTTTCAGAGTAAATTTAGCTCTGTGATGAGGAGATTCTTTTTTCCCCCTATAACATCAGCTGTATTTCAGTCTTTTATGTCTCCATTGAAATCCCTTGCTGGCATGCAGATACAAAGAGAAAAGAAATATTCTGGCATCACTTCTATTAAGGATTAACTTCTGCAGGGTATGACATTGAAGGTGAAGTTTTCAAAAAGATAAACTTTCCCACAGGACTGAATGACATAATTCTAAAAATACTTTCATAAAATGGCAATGTATTAATAATGGCCTTATGCAAACACAGTTGCTGTGGAGCTTATTGTTGTGGTGCATCAGAAGTAAAGCAAGCACATAAAATCCAGAATGTTCTTTTCTGTTATCTTTTATTATTCAGACACTGAATATGTTGTACTGTCTTTTTTTTTTTTATTTTAGACTGGTGAGTTTATCAGGTAAGTGGATTCATAATATTGGGCTATTGCAGTCATTTTCCTTTAATCCACAGGGCACTGCTTTGAGTATGGACTGGATATCTGACTCTGCAGCTCTGTGTCATCATGATGCTCACAAAGTAGAAGAGGAAAGTCAGCCTGAACTCTGCTTTCAGAGTCTAATAAAATAAACCTAGTATTTAATCAATTTAGTTTATTATTTAAAGGGAGGAGGTAGTAGCTGCTCATGTCACGTTTAGGTCTTGTGTGTGCTACTTTAATGCACAAAGAAATCGTGTCTATGGAAAAGGGTGAATTAACTACAAATAAATTTCACTGTAATAAGTTAATATGCACATTCTAACAACAGAAAATACAGCCATAAGTTAAAAATCTAGACCAACTATAAATATAAGATACTTTGAATTCAAAATTAAGTTGATTAAATGCAAATTCCAAGAATATTTACCAGAAGTTTTCAGGAAAATCCAATTCTCGTGACTACTACATCAAATCAATTCTAATTCCTAGAAACCTCTATTTGACTATTTCTATACCATGTTACCTTGCCTTCTTCATTACAGGAATAAAACCCCTGAAATCCCTCATTGTTATTTTACCAGAATACCTCCAACTAAGCAGAGTATTTGCGTGTGTTGAAGTGACTTTTAAGGAGAGATTTTTTCCAGTAAAATAATATGGACCTCAATAAAATAAGAGAGTTCCCAAAATATTTAGCAGTAGTTATTTTTAAGACCCATCTGAATTTCATGGACAGGTTTTATCATGTGTGATTTCCATTCCATTTTCTTCATCTCTGTTATAGCATAAAATTTCATCAAGTGTAAATGTCAGATCTTTTCTTTATTATTTGCTAATGTCATAAAAAGCTGAATTGTTTGCTTTGTTAAAGGGCTTACTGAGCATTGACTTTTCTTTATTTGTATTTTACTACCAAAAATGTTTTAAAAAATAAAATAATAATAAAAAAATCCCATCTGAAATGGGATTTAAATAACAGAGCAAGGTTTGCCATTATCATAAGTGTATAAAGTGCTTTGTGAGTAATAAAATGGATCATGGATTCTGGATAATTCAAACTGAAATGTTATGTTCAGTATCAAGATTAGATTACATTAATGTAGTTCATTTTAAATGGTTTAAAGGCCATCAGATGCATGTGAAAAGAATCTGTATCATAACTTAGAATAAATAGACTGAGACATTTGTTTATAATGTCAGTGCTAAACAAATCTATTACTACATTTCTGCATGTAACATTATGTTACCACTGTTATTAAACAGGCAGAGCATGAAGATAAATTATAGCTTTAATTATAAACATTACCTTTGCATATTTATTAATTTAAAATGAAACAATGTTCACCAACCTTGGATTATTTATATTTTCTAATATTTTAATTAACTTTGGTTTATTTATATAACTTCTTTGCTGCTGCTGGTCATAAATTGCCACTTAACTTGTGTAATCTAATTTATCATACTACATATTATCCAGGAAATCATACAATACTGTTATGGTTAGTTTTGCTATAAGATACATAGAAAATAACCAGAGTTAATGACTGATGGGAAACACCCTTTAAGCTTACTTTCAGATATAAACTCCACCTTGCTTTTTTTTTTTTTTTAATTGCACCCATCTAACCAGGGTGCCAACCATAATGCAAAGAAAACTCTGCTTACACTGAAACTATTCCATTTGACATTATGCCCTTGATTCAACACTGCTGGCATTCATTCTTAAAGTGATTTGGGGAGCAAAAAAAAAAGTCCTTGAAGGACTCCATGTTTATTATAGCTCAATAATGAGCAGATAATGGGCTATATGGAGGAATTAAGGTCATAATGCAGCCTGAAAATTTTCTTTGCCTGGTTGAAGTATTTCAGAGCAAGAGAAACTGCTGAAGTTTCAAATCCCTGGATGAGTTTCAAATCCTTCCAACTTCCAGACAGAAAATAGGAAAACAAGCTTAGCAGTGAAATTCTTACTGCTGCTTTACAATGAACATCTTTTAAACCTCCAGGCAGCCAAACTCAGCTAAAGTCAAAACAGGACTCAGCTGACTTCAACAGCAACTCTATGGGGTCCACCTGCAAATGGCCACCAGGGGTGAGGGGTGGTCAGTGTGGGCTCTGTCCAGCTCTGATCCCAATTCCCTGATAACAGGCCATTATACCAGCATTTGTCATAAGATGGAGGTTTATGTGTGACTGGTGAAGTGGCTAAGAGATGAAGACATTCCCATACAAATGCTTTTAAATTTCATGTTGAATTCTGCTATTAAACACTGGCTTATGCTTATATGGGTTCTCTTCGTCCCACATTATCTGGGAGAAAATTTGTTTAATGCTGACTCCAGTCTGAATATTTTTAAAAATCATCAAAATTTATCATATTTGATATAATTAAAGTTTTATAACATAATTTTTGTCATGAAAATGAATTAGCTGTCTTTAAAATAAAAATAATCTTTGAATAAGAAATATCTTTAAGTTAAAGTAAATAACACAAATATTTTTATTGTATTCCTGTCTCCAAAGATAGAGTTGCCTTAGTAACCACAAGCCAGAGGCACTAAAGGGAACCAGCTAAACAGGCCTTAGAGTGGAATGAAATACTAACACATTTTTAATACTAAATAGAAAGTTTAAATTAAGTTTTATAAAGGCTTTGCATTCTGTGATCCTTATATTTAATATGGCACAACATCATATATTCTGAGAAACTGGGAACCTCAATATACCCCATTTTCCACATGTTACCCCATTTGGACCCAATTCTGCAAAATTTTACCTGCAAAAGTGTTGAAGATGACTTGAATCAGCATTAATTGTGTTGGGATTTAGCCAATATTCAAAGAGAAGCTGCAGGTGTCCTCCCCATCACAACCAGATGCACATTATTGGTAGAACAGGGGTTTTTAGGACTCTGGTCAAGAGCTATCACATCTGAAATGAAACAAATAGAAGAAAGTCCAGATCGGTCCAACCCTTTTTAATTTGGAGCAGCAGAACCGAAGAGGAGGCAGGAGGGGCGAGGGAGGGGTGCATTGAAATATTTCTATGGGGCAAAAAAGAATTGGACTTTGTGGACGGTTCCCAAATTTTCAGTTCCCCAGCCATAATATAGCTAACTGACCATATGGCCAAGATTCTCCTGTTGTTTCAAGAAATTAATTTTTTTTTTTTACTGTGACCCCCCAAAAAGGCGAATTATGCTGTTTTGATTGGTGTCTTAATTACAAATGGGCCCAAATGTTGTCATTTTTCTACTTTCTGCGCCCAAAGCCAAAACTCTACTTCAGTCTTTATCCAAGACCATCTAAATTTCTCTGTCTTTAATAAATATATACCATACTGAGTTACAGTCCTAGCAATGACAAAAAATAACCTTGTTAATTATAAACCGCCCCTTTTCCAACAGCTTATCGCTAATCCGGTCTAAGAGCAGTTGAAACTCTTTAGTGAGATCACATGTTAATTTCTGATAATCATCACTAAAACTGTCTAATTATTCCAATTCATTATTCATTATGATGACTGAAACCTCCTTTATCAGCTCTTTTGACCTCTATAGTTTTATTATTCTTTAAATCATTTACAGCATGTCTCTGGACATAGCTGAAATTGTAATTAACCTTAGAGATATCATCAAACATTTTATCAAGTTCTTCATCCAAAAGTTTGGAAAAGGTTAAGAGCAGTAGGCAGAACTAAAAATAAAATGTCCTCAGTGGTGGACCTTACTCATCCAAAACTTGTTGTGAAATAATGGTGTAAA
The DNA here is from genome assembly GCF_036250125.1 of Pseudopipra pipra. NCBI lineage: Eukaryota > Metazoa > Chordata > Aves > Passeriformes > Pipridae > Pseudopipra > Pseudopipra pipra. Next base: position 12,050,871 of record NC_087562.1, read on the forward strand.
ATCAAGGTTATATATGAACGATGAAGAATCATTATTCATCATTTAGAAGAATATTGTCTTAGTTCCTGCATAGGACGACAGTATTTTTAATGATATCCAATTAAACTCAATAAACCAATTAGCATTAACTCTCAGGGTAATTACATCTCTGGGCTTGACAGAGATCATACTTCAACCAACATGTTAGCAGAGCTTGGAGACTGAATAAATGTGTGGTTTACCTCACAAGGTCATCTCCCTGATGTTATTATCCCTGACAAAGGAGTCGGCACTGCAAGAGCAGAGCAAGATGGCAAATGTGCACACTTGTCTGATCCGGCTTTTGCCCAATTTTCTTGATAGGCAAGAAACATCTCCTGGCAAAGCTTAGACAAAACTCTGCACCATTCCAGCCCTTCTTAACAAAAATGGAGGAGAAAAGCAATCTAGCCATGCAGAAATTAAAATAGGAAGTGCCAAGATAATGCAATTTTACTTTGTATATGCTGGAAAGGCTGGCAGAGCAGAAACAAGAGCCATCCATGCGTGGTGTACCTGGGGAGAGGCTGCAACTGTGAGACTCTTGTATCTGTGTTAGGAATGGTGAGTTATGCAATTCTCTGGCTTTATTTCCCAGCAGTTCTGTTCCTGGGAAAATTACCTACAGAAGAGAAAAAGACCAAATCAAAATTTTTTGTGTTTGTTCAAAAACAAATTCTGCCAAGTTTATGACACCATCTTAAAATACCTCAGAAAATGTTTGAAGATTGATTAACTACTGATTTCACTGAGTCTAGTTCCAATTTCAAACATATGAGCTTTCTTTGGATTTTATTTAGTTTACATTTCACAGAATCAGTCTCCTACTGGTCGAATACGCAAAATGTTATTAGGAGAAGACAAGAAAAAAGAAAGATCTTATTTTGATCCTTTTTTTTGGGGTGGATGGAAACTGTGCAAAAAATTACTTAGTACACAGCATTATAACACTTCCTGCTGTTAACAGATGTCTTAAACTGCAAAACTGAAAAAGGTGATAGACGTTTATTACTGAGACATATACAATAAATTTTCTGATTTGAAACTAAATTGATCACCAATTCAGTTGCATTTTCTTAACTAGTTCACCTTTCCCTTCTCTTTATAACATCAAGAAACCTTAGGAAAAGCATTTGAGAAGAGCTAATACTAATTCTGCTGTGACATGTTTAGTATTACACCAGATTTGACAGTTGGAAAAAATCCTGTTTCCAGCATGATTTTTTCCATTGACTCTTAACCACGGAATTTGATTTTAAAAGTTACATTTACTTCAATGGTAAGTACTTCATATTTGTGAAAACAGAGAAGGGATAAAGCAGTGCTCGTACTTCTGAACCCCAGAATATCCAGGGCTAAAACCTGCTCTGAAATGCATCAAGCACCAGTTTCAAAGGCTGTTGCCTTTTCCCTGTCTCCAGTGGTCCCCAGGGGCACAACCTTCTGAAGAGGAAAGGGGGAATAACTGCACCTAAGTGCCTTCTACTGGTCTCCTGCTGTTTTCCTGTGGTGGCAGCTGATACAAATAAATACAAGAAGATGTTGATGGCCTTTGTAGGTAGGTGGGATAACTTGCAGAATTTGCTCAAACCAGACTGTCTGAAGCTTTGGGGGTTGTATCCAAAACACGGGAGGCGCGTTTGTGTGGCTGAGACTCCAGAAGACTTCTTTTTCAATTTCACAGCACTTGTCTGAGATGTTGTTCCACGATGTTGTGGATATAATCTTACTAACACACCAATTTAATCAGGTCTGTCACAGTACCTTAGCTATAATTTCATTGACTGTGATTTATATCTTGCATATTTAATAGCTATGTGATTTACCCGCTTAACCAAAAAAAAAGACAAATATTAACAAATGTTATACTGTGAACTCAAATTAGATATGATGGGTTTATTTCTCTGCATTTTATATTGTACTAAATAAAGCCCATAAGCTGAATCTATAGAGAAGAAAAAAATTGTTCCTAATTAAACCTTTCTAGTTTCTTACTAGGAATCGAAGCACCATTGCTGATACAGCTAAAAAGATCTCATTATGTCCTGCTCATGCTTAGCACCAGATCTTTTTCTAGTAGCAGGTGATCCTTTATCTCCCCTTTTTTTCCTCCAGGTTAACTGCATTCAGCATTGTCCAAAAGGCTGCAACACATCTCATGACATTTCATAAGCTTTATATATTCCATTTTTCCCTTTTACTTGTTTCCTCTGGTAGTTTTAAATCAGTTTATCTCTCCCACAGAGCAGAGGTCCTGACCTGACACGGACCTTTGACCGTCGCAGTGCTAACACAAGAGCTCACTTATCAGAGCTGAGTGCCTTGGAAACCCAAAGACAGCTGGCACTTACTGAGAATGGGAGCTTAGTAAAATTAATGATGTTGTACTGAGACGCACAAGGTAAATATTTTGATATGTTAGAAGAGCCTATATTCCCATAAACCTCATCCATATGGGCACCGTACATGAGTGTGGGCTGAGCCGGAAAGGGAGAAGCAACATTCAGAGCCAAAAAGTGGTTGTTTCCTCTCCAAAACAAGTTTGATTTTTTTATCTCCTACATCTCTATTTCCTGTAATTGAATTTTAAAATAAAAGGGAGGTGAGTCTGCTCATCCCTGGGCTTTGTGGAAAATTATTGAAAGTCAGAGATATGTGGAATGTACCACGGCCTCTTCTGTACATCACATGAAGGGGCAGCCAGGTGAAATTCTTAACTCAATTTGTTATCAAACTTATGACAAACACTTGAATTAATTATACTATTTGTGGAATAATATCTACAACGAAACTTTGATATCAAATGCTAAGCAGAGGCAGATATTACTTTAGCGAGACCTAAACCACACTGAGGTTTTTGAGGACAAATTCAAAATACCAGTAAAAAAACCTCCACACTTGTCATAATGGGCTTCCCATTGGGAACTGGAGCAGGTGACCACTTGACTTTTTCCAACATAAACTTAAACCATTCTTTATTTTAAATCTTGATATTCATTTTCTACCTATTGCATTAGTATTTGGGTCTGTGCTGGATTCATGAGCTCTGTTTCTAATACAAGCCCATACCCACATTTTATCTTAAAATTTTCACTCATCATACAGAGGCAGCATGTCTTAACCTAGGTTAGTTTTAGCAAAAGTCCAATCTTCACTTTCATGAAGACTCCTAGTAATGTCAAAGGGATAAGGTATATGAGTAGGAATATGCAAACAGGTTCTTTGTTGTCAAATCTGTATTATTCTAGTGAAAACTAGCTTGGCACATAATAAAAGTTGTGCTACTAACATGTTAACTGGAATATTAATATTACTGGTGCAGTTTTTAAGATTCCAAAGGTTTCAATTATGTTTTTAACAGTGGATTTTTTTTTCCCACCAAAAGGATGCAATTCAACACAATCACCTGCCACTTACAAAAAAGTTGTGCATGTACTTTAGTGAGAAAAAAGATAAGACCCTCACGTTAACAGGTAGAGCCCTGGCTTTATTAAACCTAATGGCAGTCATGCCATAGGCTTCAGTAAAAAAAAACAAACAACAAAACAACCAAAAAACCCAAACTAATCAGGCTTTCAGTTCAGTGCTTACACGTCCATTCTGCTTTTCCTTCTTGCTAATAAGGCATGGTCTAGCTTGCTCAATAAAGTTCATATTCTTTTACCAAAAAAATCCCTCTTTGTCACTATTCTACAGAAATGGACTAATCACTGTTTAGAACACAAATTAAGGAAGCATAAATAAGAAAGCATCTTTTCCCCCTCCCCTCTTGTTCCATCTTCAAGTTTGACTTTGATTGGAGTGGGGTTGCCTGTAGAGTTGGACAGTTTACGAGATGTCCCCAAAATCCTGAATGATGTGTTTCTTGCTGAGCCTATGCCCCACAGGATCCGCCAAGCAGACATCACACTAATCCAGTATTGAACTATTCAAGCATGTGGGAGTTCGAGCTGTCAAGAACTGTAAGAATCATATGCGAGAAACTCAGCTTTTCTCTCTTTTTCTTGCCCATTTCATATATGTAACCACATTTATCAATATGTTATGTTTTCATCTCACCACTCACCTATTTTGATTTCTTGCTTTGAAGAAGCCACTATAATCAATCTAAACCAATCTAAACAGTCCAAGGAGTCTCATATGTTCACTTCAGAAAGAGCTTCTGTGAAGAAAAGGCTTTTACAGTTCACACACAAGATGAATGCAAGGGTAGGCAGCTGAAATGGGACAACTCTCAAAGTAGTCACAGGCTTTCACTGAACCCTGAACAACAACTGAGCCTTTTTTTCCCTGCATCTGCAAACATTCTCAATATGACATCAGAAAAAAGTGGATAGTTTGGCAATGAAGAATTTATGCAAACCATTAACACTTCGATTTCCCACTCTCCTCAAGTTTAAAGAGAGAAGGGAAGAAAGGCGCCCATCAAGGGCAGTAGGACTGCCCAGCTGCTCTTGCTCAGGCTCCCTCTGTGCTCAATTCTTTGCAAATGCAATAGCATGATTTGGTTTAAATACAGGGTTTGGCATGGCTTTAAGAACACTAAATAAAATTCTGAGTGACTCCTCAGAAATGCCTTGACATAGATTTACTCCTGGGTTACACAGACTAATTGACCCTGCACTTCTGAGAAAAGGCTTTTTTCTTCCTTCTTGAAGACCTAAGTTTTTGGCCATGCTCAGTGTGGAGATGTACAGTTGTGTACAGTCAAAAAAAAAAAAAGTTAAGCAGAACAAGTAGGCAGACACTCCCTAGATGTGTTATATGACCCCATGAATGGAAAAAATCCCTGCTTGAGCTCTCTGTATCAAAGCAGGAAATCTCTATTTCAAGAAAATATTTTTATCATTTATTATGTCATAAGCAAAAGAGTAAAATAAACTGTTTATTATCATGTATAAAATGCTTTTGACCAGCCAACTGAAAAACTAATTTCATTTTCTCATTACACTGCCTCAGGCATCCTTTAACGTCAATTTTTATTACAGACAAAGAAGGGAAATTAAAATGATCAGTTACAGTGGAAGAAAAAATATTTGTTTCAGATTTTTAAAAAGTAAGACTAATAAGCACTGAACCTGCTAATCATTCTTGGTAATTACCATTAATTTTGCAAGAAATGGAAGACAGATCCTAGGGATCTGTATTTTAATGCCCCAGAAGGAACTCTCCTGTGTGGAAGTATTAAGGTTTCTAAGAAAATTTGAAACAGTAAAACCAGGAGTCTCTGCAGAGACTGCTAGGTCTCACTGCACTGGAATAGGAAAGTTAGTTATATAGATGCTCCCTAAAGGAGAATTAGAGGCATTTTTCTTGCTTCTAGGTGGAATTTATTGTTCTCCTTTGGGTATGATTAAACCAGCTTCACCAGCAGTCACATGGCTTCACATCTTTTATACTTTCAAAGAGCATCAGATTGCAACACTTCTGTGGACTCACCAAACACAACAACCCCGTGTCCACACGGGAGGTCACTCAGAGCCCCTCTTCTGCCCCCACCCCAGGTGAGTCATTGCAGTCCTTTTCTTCCACAAAGGGGTCGTGCTGGAGCAATCCCAGGCTGAAAGCAGCACCCACAGGGATCCCTGAAAGAGGCACAGGAGGAAAAATAAAAAAATAAATCTGCAGATATCAGTGACCCAGTAACTCATTTTGTGCTGTGGCTTTTCACCAGCTCTGAAGGCCTTTTGGAGATACGTGGTCAGGAAGCTCATAAGCAGCAAGACCAAACACTATTTACAACCAGTTGATATAGGTATTTACTTATATAAGTAGTATTTATTTTGTGATTTTTTTTCTTTTAATTAGTTTTTTTTTTCCCCTTGAAAGATTCAAAGAGTGCTACAAGCTCATCACCCTGCAGTGTCTGTCACAGCCTATTGCAAAACATTTTATCATCTGGTGCTTGCAAGACCTTCCATGTGCTGCAGCTACTGGGGGACTGGGAGCAGGGAGGACCTTCATGGGTGTAACATCCACTGTGTAATGATACCAAAAGTGATGTGCTTCTTACAAGGAGCTTTTGCCATAAACTCTAGTAAAGCAGCATGTTCCAACAAGACAATGACACAGTAAGACATTTCACAAGAAATGATAATGTCACATCTTTTTGTGTAACAATTTCATAGGCATTTCCAATCCAACTCCCAAGCTACTCAGAGATGTAGAAATTCAGGTTATTCATTTGCCTGAGACATCTTTAGCAGCCATCCTGTTTCTTCTTCTTCCTTTGCTTTTTTTCCTTTTCCATAATTTTCTTCCTTTTTGCTGAAATCCTGGTCTGCACTGAGAATGATGAGTTCCAAATGATGACAGAATATTACCTTAAATGATTATCACTGTCTTGCACAGAAAATACTCAAGGAAAGTATATTTATAAATATAATAAGTTTCAATTCACCTACATATTAAACAACCATCCTCAGACAGTGGAACTGATGATGATGAGAGGAACAAAGGTAGAAGCATACGGTATGAACATGGTCAGCTCAGTTGCTTTCTGGAGTCAAACTACAGATCCTTACCCATCTTCAAAAATCAAACTGGCAATCCCTTAAACCCTACTAAAATGGTAATAGTTAGGGATTATTTACTTTTAAAGCATCCTTCAGGACAGTTCTTCCAGGGTGAGTGAGAAGAATCACTCTGGCCAGTTCAGGCCTGATCCTCAGCTTTTGGATCTTGGTGGAGCTACTCTAATTTATTCAGTAATTAGGCAGCTGATACTGGTTCAGAATATAGTTTTTACATGCCTGTTTGCAATGAGATAAACAATGAGATAAGGAAACAAATCATGAGACAAAAATGTCCTCGTTTAGATCTGAACCCCAGACAGCTGTTTTTCTCTTTTGTTTCATGAAATTTGTTTAAATATTTCAGGCCGGTGCTTGAACAATCACCAATAAAAGCCAACTTACCATCTATTTCCTTTCCAAATGACACATTGATTTAGGACTGCATGGCACATCAGTTATAACATGACTAAGCCCACCTTAATTATTCTTTTATTTAAGTCTACACATTATCTGTAGGTGTTTCTCTGGCAGGCTAACACTGAGGTTGTGGCAAGTACCCTTCACTTTAAAGTTCTTCTGGCTTTTACCAGGCAAAATTAATGTTATTATTAAGCTGTTGAATCCTAATGTAATTCATCTTGAAAACAGGCAGCTGCAAACAGTTAGTGCATAAGGAGGATGAGCAAAGCTTCCTCTTATTGCACTTGCAGGAACCTATAACTAGCTAACGGCACTGCAATATGGTTTGCTTGGGTCTGTAAAACAATCTAGTCTTCCAGGACATAAAAGTAATATAACATTGGATTAAAGGTATAAGAGGTGCTAAAATAACATTTCCAGAAAGCAAGAAAGACAGTTAAGACAGAGTGCACTCACTATACAGAAGTAAATACAGAATTTTGAGAATACCTTCTATTATCCCAGTGAATATTCTCAGGAGGATAAGGAGGCTTTATATCACAGATAATTAAATGCAGGCTCTTTACTATTATATCTGTTGTATTCCAGAGAGCAGTAGGTTATAGGGCAATAGACTGAAATTAGATTTTAGCAGAACATGTGTCCTGACCTTTCTTTAAAGCAGATCTATTTACTTTATAATGCAGTTCATCTTGTAGGAACTGATGTACTCATAGCCAGTGTAAAGGTTAAGACATATGCGACTCTTAAACCTTCTTGCTTCTAACTCCGACATAATTCTCTTTGCTTATATTGTGCAAAGAGATATTTTAAATAGCCGGTGTTGAAAATAATCTTTCTTTGTGGTGATGTTAATTTCAGCTCTGGTAACGTTTATACATGCAGTGGAGCAAATGCATTTCTAAATTGCAAATCTAATGGGCCTGATCTTCTCAGTGTAAATCAGAGCAGCTCCACTGAGTCAAATACTGAAGCCAACGAAATTTCACTGATTTATATCTAGGTACCTAACTTGGAGCTTAAATGGATTAAAGCCAGATTTACATGATTGCAAGTGATAAGCTCTTGGCCTCGTGTACTTTGATACATTATGGGCCAGATTGTGAAACCCTTATGTCAGTGGCACAACTTGCATGAGTAAGTGCTCACCGACGTGGTTGTGGGCTGCACAATCTGGCTCTGTATTACACAGATGTAAACAAGTAACCAGGAGAAAGTTATTAAGTGGCTTTGATGATCTCATAAATAAACACGTCATGACACTTAAGTAGCTTTAATAGTATCAGAACCACAAGAAATATGTACAGTCCTATGTTACAGATGCCCTGTGTTGTAGCCTTTAAACAAAATGGATGAGAGTTGAATCAACTATATCATGCCATGATTCTAGATACCATTTGATTTGCAGAGTAAAAACAGCATAAAATAGGAAAATGTTACACTATGCAGTGCAAATAGGTAGTTTTGCACATTCCTCTTACTATTCTTACTGTTGTTGCCTATTGATCACTCAAAATCTTTTTCCTTTCGCTTGTGATCTTGTTTTTATTTCTTCATCTTATCTGCCTTAATGTACTTTATTTTCCTAGCAAGACCTTCACATTTTGAGCACTACCTTTTTTTGCAATAGGTAAATTTATCTATTAATACTTCTGTTAATTTAACACTAACACATATAACAGACGTTACAAGTGTGTGTGTGTGCGTGCATATTTCACTGACCTTAACACACATACACATATATTAACAAATTTTGATTCTATGTACATCATGTAGGCTAATTCACAAGAAACACAGTCAAATTTAAGTGGTGACAGCATCCAAAGTCTTCAGAGGTATACTGTGTAGTAACTACCTCAAAACACATGCCCACCCCTGGAGACATTACTATGTCCCAGCAGAAAAACACTTTGTGATGTGATGTTCTGCAGCCACTCAGGACCTGGGTAGTCACATTGGCATAACACATCACTTAGCAGAAGGTGAGAGATCATTAATTAGCTCATTTAATATGTCTGTAGCTCTTAACCACTAAACAGTATGTAACACTACTACCCAAACACATGGGTCTTTCTCTACTGACAACACTGTAAATGATAAATACATAAGAAATGGAACAAAATAACATTTTTTCTTTTAGACAAGTAGTGGTTCATTTTAGGCAAGTTTCCTTTGAACCCAGTCTGACTATTTGGGGAACAATCAAAATTTGCAGCATGCAGGGACAATACTTGAACTTTCAATTGGTTGGGAGGGGGAACTGAAGAATGGCACCTCAGCAACTACTCAAACAGTGCAGAAAGCAAAACAAAAGAAGACTTTTACAAAATCAGCATCTAGAAACAAAAGAGGAACTAAGAGATTGCTACCAGAGCCTCCTGGACTCATCCCACACCAAAGCTGTCTTGTCATGGGCCAGGAATCTCTCACTTCCCGTGGAGCAGTATTCAGCTCATGGCAGATTCACCAACACTGGCACCTCATGGGGCTGGAAATACACTTCCCAAGTAGAATTCTGTCTATCTCAACGATTATTCTGAAAAATGTGTTTCCATTTAGGTCAATGGACATTTCAAAGAAAGCTAAAGTAAATGGAACAAACAAAATAGAAAGGTAGAAGTGTAACGTGTTGTGCACCTACACAGCAACACAAAATTCTTCCTTAATATTTTTGAGAAATATAAAAAATTACGCACTAGAGAAATAATTAATTTGTTTAAAAATAATTGTCCTCATAGTTTTTATACCTAATATTGTCATTCCTCTCACTCATTGTATGGAGTTCATATGAATTACAGATTCTAGTTTTATAAGCCATAGTAAAAAGCAATAAGCAGTAAAACTAGGAGGTTTCAAGGGGAGAGTCTGGACCAATAGCTCTGTTCTGACATGATATGATAAATATCGATTTACCTGGCTGTTAGGCCTTTCTACTGGATTATCCCAAGTCACTTTTTATTACTGTGTGCAGAGACACACAGAGCAGTACCACAGGGCTCACCACATTTAGCAAACAGTAGTAGCAATGTGGAGTCCGAGGCTTGCGGCAGCAACAGACCTGGGAGCCTCCTGCACAACCTGCCTCCTACCAGCAAAGCTGAGCTTTGCTACAAAGGCTTAAGACAAGACCAGAAAATTTTCCTCCTAGAAAATGCAAGCCCAAATACATAGCACATGAGATCATCTAATTTGTTGGCATCAAGTCATACATGTAGGTATACAGAGAGAAGAAGGGCCAGGGAAGAATATTTGGCAGGTACATTTGCTCACTGCATGTTTTTTTCTAATCAGGGGAGGTAAAAGATGATTTTAAGGGGTGTGAGCTGCACAACTGCCTGCTCAGCTCTATGGGCAACTGGGCTCTCAGCAGGAGCCCCAGTTCCTCTGGTACTCGTCCTTATCGCGCTTCTCTCTGTTTTATGGCTACCCAAGTGAAGAAGTGTGCCTTGCTAATGGCACTCAGGAGAGAGGAAAAAAAATTCCAGGTTCCTATGTGAGAACTAGACTCCAGAGAAAACCCTTAAATATTTTGATGGAGAAGCACTTTTATCAGCAAAAGTATCAGGAAAAAAGGTTATGATGGCTGATAAATACAGCTGCAGCCCTACCACTATCACACCTGCTACAGAAATGGGAATTTGGAGAGCTGCAACCATCAGTGTTTCTGTTGGTACCACGAAGAGTAGAAGAGAGGGGCCCTCACAGCAACATGGCAGCACATAGGTTTACCTGCATCATCTTCTCTGGGTACCTAGAGACTCCAAGGCCTCTGGCATGACCTTAAACTCTGCCCCTGCTACAAGCAATGGGAGGCAAAACACCAGAAAAACTCCCTCTCTTTTCCCTCAAAGCAGAGCTATACTGCAAAAGGGATGATTTGTCCTGGAGTGAAAAAACAGCTCTGAGAGGAGCCAGCCTGTGTGATGGTTGCTATAGGAGTCCACTTACAGGAGTGAGAAGTAGCTGAGAGGCTGTAACAGAACATATGGCAGAATGCGGTCTGTGCCTCCCTGTGCTGCTTCAGAGGCAGCCGTGAGATTTTCCCTGTGAGCACTAACAGGCACAGACTGGCTGTGGGGAAGTTCTTGCAGCCCCTGGCATGGGTGCCTCTCCCATCCTTTCCCCTTTTCTCTCATTTTTTGGCATTCCCCTTAAGTTTCTAAACTCTCACCCATTCTCCTTCCTCAGAGCAACTGCACACAAGGGTTGCATTATTCATCGGGAGATAAGGGAAATGGGGAATCATGAAAAACAGTAATTAATGCTGAAATGCCATATGTGGTGTTTTTTTGAACCATTGCATAAGATTATTGTTTTCTACAGATATTTTTTTTCCAATAAAAGACTAGGCTTTCTCTTAAAGTTAAAATAAAAAGCAAACTCTGAAACAGCACCAAAAACCACAAGCTTGGTAATCATCCTTAGCAGTGCAAAATTTACTTATTCTGGCAAGCTCCAAATCTGTGGAGCAGTTACCACTGGCGTAAGGGATATCAGTACTGATTTTAATGTGAGCAAAATGGCTTCTGCAGTGTTCTTAGAAGAAAAGTAGATATATTATGGAAGAGGCCTTACATAATAACCTTTTTGTAAAGCTTGGATGGCAAGATGATTCTGTAAGACACTGAAGTCACATGTCATTAATCAGAAATGACAGTCTTTATTCATGTATATTTGACTGAAACTGCATAATTTTAGCCTCCAATAGCCCTGAATAAATGACCTTAAGTATAGCACTTTTTCAAATTGACAGTGATTGATGATGGACCAAAAAATTATGAACACTGAAAAAGTAAACATGAAAAATAGGCAAACCCTTTAGTATCTCACAGATTTCTTGTTTTTACTTTTCCAACTCTTTCACTTACTTTTATCTCTATAACCTTGCTCATCATGCTTTAATCATTTTTATGCTGCTGCATTTGTTACATTTTGCCTGCAGTGCCCCCACGCTAAACCCTGAGCTTGCTGAAAGATTCATTCAGATAAATGGAATTGATTTCATATTTTCCCATTCATGAAAAGAGTCTTTAAAGTTAGAAAGTCTTTATGCAGTATGAAACTAAAGAAACTGATTACTTCTAGACAGCACTTATCTACATCTCTTGACAAAACTGCAGAGCACTTACTCACGTGAGCAGCATTCCTTACAGAAGGAGTGGTTAACCAGCCTCACCAGAGCTGCAGCAGCCCCGTAGCTTCCAAGCCCCTTTTATAAACATAAGCCACCTGACTGACCACGGGATAAATAATGTAAATAATGTTCTCTAAGTAATTAAAACCCCACCCTATTGATCGTTTTACAAACCACTATGTGCTCATACTAATTGATGAAATAGTAAATAGAAACCAGGAGCTAATTAAATTCGTTGTGCATAAACTAGCCCTCGTCTGTAGCAGTATCCACTGCTGGAATTAATTACTGACCCCACCTCAGACCCAGCATTGTGCCTTGACACCAGCTGATCCTCTCTGCATGGAGAGGACAAGGACTGAGTGTGGAATTAAATAAAGTTTCTTTACTGTCCTCAAAGGGTCTGCCTGTATGGGAGCCTGGGTTTATGGCATGACATCTGTACTGGGGACAAGCACACTGTGGCAGAGGGGGTTCACCTATTTGCTGATAGGGCTGGTGCAACTCTGTGACCCACCAGGATGGGACCAGCTGGGAGATAGGAGAAGGGCAAGTGCCTCCCTGCACCTATTCCCTCTGCCCCTGCAATCAGTCACACAGTGAGGCATGGTTTCTGATTTCAGATGGGCTTTAGATGGTTTAATCTACAAAACAGATTTCATAGCATGAGCAAAGAGACTGAGGAAGAGCTCCTTAAAAAAAGCTTTAACATCTGAAGATTAAATTAGAAATAGGCAGTGGCCTTATTTTTTTCTCTTCACATCAGGTATTGGCCATCATGTGGACTTGGTCCACATGAGCATCATCCAGAAATCAGCATGGCCCTACTATTTTATTCTGCCACTGAGGCTGGTGGTTGAGCTGATCCATTCCATGCCATTTGATTTCCCCTGCAGTCTGCAGAGCTGAGTGTGTGGCAGTGGTTAGTCGTCCTGGCAACTGAAACACAGTTTAGATGATGCTTTTATCTGGTATCGTACAACAACACAAATCCCTTCTGCTTGTCAGGCTCAAATGAAAAGTTTTTGGGGTTTTGTTTAGTTTTATGGCATTTTTTAAGCCAAAAAAGTCTTTTTTTTAGTAAGAGATGGCAGTTGTTATGAAGGTAAAATGAACTTTAAAACTTTCCACTGATATTAATTCACTGTATTCCAAAGCTTTGAACTGATTCTGGAAGATTAAAATTCTGCACCATTTCATTAAGAGCATACAGATGCACATGCTGGTAGACTGTATAAAATGAAAGGCTTTTATTATCACTTTTCCCTATCATGAGAGTGACTTTCATATTGCATTAATAAGGCTAATATTGCCACTGCATTATCACTTTATGAAAATTTGCTAATGAGATTTGAAATTGCTTAATGAAAATATCCCAGTTCTTCCAAACACCTACCCTGCTGACCACCTGCTGAAAGCTGAACTGCACAGCCACTGCAGAAATGGGGAGCGAGTACCGGATGTGGAAAACCCTGATTTTCTCACACACTGCATCATGTAATGTCATTCCACATCAAGGTCCCCTGAGTTACACCATGTCGGCCCAGTTTAGGGCTTCACGCAGTGTGACAGAAGGTGACATGGTGTAATCCAAAGCAATAAACTCTAGGGATACTGTTGCCTCATTAAAGCACTTGTGCAACAGGGCTGGGTGCTGCCAGGATCAATATTCCCGGTCTGCTGAGCCCTGCACCCTACTTTGACCCCACACCTCTCTCCAAACTGGGATGGGCAGACCATGCTGCAACCACCTGCCGCCAGGTGTAGGCAGAGGGAGTATAGGGGGATATACCCTAGGACAGAGCTACTGACAGTTCCCATATTTTAAAATAAAAATTAAAAAAAAAAAAAAAAAAGCCAAGACCAACAGCAGCAGGAGTTATTCCCTGCTGGTTACTTTGGGGTTGAAAATGAAGGGCACATTTTTTTCAGTTTTAAGCTCAGCTTGTCTCACTCTGCTATTCCTTGCCCAGAGGAGGCATAGCAATGGCTTGGACACTTACAAAAGTAGCTGTACTTGTGAATTTGCAAGAGGGAAGATCTTGGAGGCATTTACCATTGGGAGATGCCCAGGAGCACTTTGGGACTAGAAAAACAATCGCAATAGATGTACAGATCAAGTCCACAGATTTGCAGCAGATTCATTAAAGAGGACCACTTCTTACTTCTTACAGTAGTTGCTGAAGGCCATCTGACTCCTCTGGAAAGCAATAAAGCTCCATTTCTTTCCTCACTTCCAGCTGTCACAATTTTCAACTGGGCCATAAGACAAAGAGAAGGAAAGCTGGAAAAGTCTTGGTCACAATTCTGCATTCCCTGGCACATTGCTCAGCTGTGGAATTATGCAATAGAGGAATCTGTCCTCGGGTGTCTGCTTTTCTCCTACCATGTGTCATGGCTTGTATTGCTGCATTCAATGCCCAGTGAAACAAAAAGAGCCCTCTCTGTGGCAGGCATTTGGGCCAACGTTAGCTGTGTGAAGGGCTCTGTACAGTGCTGCGCTCCAGGAACCACCAAATGCCAGCGTTTATCCAGCAGGAATCTGAAGCATCTGAATTTCTCTTTTGACTTTTTTTCCCTCTCTTTATTTTTTTCTATCTTTTCATCCAAGTGAAAAGCTGATGTGGAAGAGCCACTATGCAGTTTAGAAACAGATTAGTGAGCAGATGTTAATCTCATCCAAGCACCCACCATGATTTTTTGTTTATTATTAGATCATGTTTAGACAACAAGAAAGATGAAGCTGCTACTAGAGTGTGCACACACGTGTTGCACATTAGGACCATCCTACTCCAGCTTTTAATGCAGAACCCCCAAATTTCGAAGTACAGCCACAATAAAACTAATAGGTAGCCCTCAGATCAAGCTATTCTACTTTCACACTGGGCTCCTGGTGCCCCCCAGATTCGCGCCAGCTGGGATTCACCAACAATCAGAGAAAGCTGAGGCCATTAGGACTCATTTCAAAGCTTACAGCCCAGACCATTTTAGATTTACTCTTTGGTTTCTTTTCACTTCTCCACAAGTTGGTATGATTTCACAGCACATCTGGGAAACACACACATCTTGATATGAGCACTGTGCCAAAGGCAGGTGGGTCAATTGGTTATGTCATTATTTAGTCAATCCTCAGCACAAAAGGCATAAACAAAGTTACATGAATCAATGTTAATAAAATATTAAGTCAAAGACTCCCAAACAGTCTACATGTATTGATCTGACAAGGAAAACCACAGAAATGAGCAAAACCCCAGCCCCTGAGCCAACCTTCAACATGGCAATTCAGGGACTTGGAGCTCCTCATTCTCATTCACACAAAGGTTACTGAGGCATCTCTGGCAACATAAAGATACCTCAAAGGGAATATAAATATTCAATCCTTAAGGTCCATTTATATTGCTAGAGGGGGGTAAAATGGCCTTAGGGTAAATGAGAATTTAGATAATAGATTTTAAGGCCGGAAGGGATCACTGTGATTACTTAGTCTGACCATAGAGTTTTACTCAATAATTCATTTGTTGAGTTGATGTCTTCTAGCAGGAGTGCATCTCAGTACCACAGGTATTTACTGTCCACTGAGCCATAAGGATATTTTGCAATGAATATGCCAAGGCTACACAGTGCAGTGAAGCACTCCTGTGGTATCCAGACATCCCATTTGTAAGAGCTGGGTCCCTTCTGTTTGGGCTAGATCCCACCAGGCTGGGAATGTCCAGGCGAATAGTACCACTTGAGCATTTTGGCTGGGGTACAGCAACAGAAGGAGCAGTCAGGACAGGCATCCAGGGAAAGTGTACAAGAGGAACTCTTTCTTCAGTGGCTAAGGCAACTGACTTCACACGTGTGCAGGTCACAGCCTGAAACCAGAGGCTGTATTTATATTAATCCCACTGTTCTGCTGCTGATGGTCATGGTTACTGGTGCTGAGAAACACGGTACTGAGACACACAGCTCCAGCAAAAAGTGAGAAGGTGGGAAGACGTCTGCCCTGACGTGGATGCAATGGCTCCAATCTGAAAGGCAAGAGGAGCCCCAGTCCCTGATGCTGGGGCTCATCTCCCACACAAGTTCATATGCGCAGTCCTGGATCAAGCTCTTTGAGCTCTAGATGACCTACTTTTTAAAAAAATTGGGTTTAAAATGTAGGCTCTTGCAAAAAAACAGATGTTGCAAGTGAGCTGAACAATCTTGGGTAATTAAACTGTAATAAAAAAAATGCTTCATTCATTAAGTACGGTAATTGACCAAAAAGCAATAGGACACCTGCTATTTTCATTATAACTGCCCTGATATAATTCAGGGTGCAATCTCCATGTGGAACAGGTCATTTAAATTTAACATGGCTTCAGATTATTGTATTAAACAGCTCATAAATATCCCCACTTTTTATTTCCAATCACTGCTTTCAACAGAATTTGACCAAAGCTGAATCCTTAGCCTAGGATTTATAACAAACAGTATTTCACCAGATTTTTGAGGGTATTCTCATCTTCTTTTGCTCATTTCTCTACAACCTATCTAGCATGAAATGTAGTCTTTATAGATCTCTCAATGGCCAGTGAGCGTTGCCTTCTATTTTGTTTATTTATTATTTAAATGTGATAATGTACTGCCTTATTGTTATTTTTATTTATTATTTACAGTGTGCCAATAGATGGAAGTGTCTCCCCTGCAGAGTACTGTCTGACAAACAGATGTACTGGAGATGCAAAAAAGCACTTCTATTTTTCAGAGGGCTTTTTTTTACATCCTACAGAAGAAGGATTTATTGTCTAACTGTATGGTTGTCAATGCTAAGCCAATTCTGCAGCCCAGTCAGACAGAGTTCTTACTGCAGTAATGTATTTACCCAAATAACAATCACTGTGGCAATTGGTTGTAAGGATCCCACCAAACACATTTCTCACAGTTTTAATTTAAGTACTAATGGAGTAGTAGTAAGTAAAAAGAGAAAAAAATAAGATTAATTCATATGAACCCACCTTTTCAGTGGTTTGTTTTTTTTTTTACTGTAAAAAAATACTCCAAAGCTCCTAAGTCGTATCTTGAGAATTTTAGCTAAGCTGCTTCTTGGCTGTGTTTTGTAAGGGCTCTGCTTATTTTCAGTTTCAGCTGTACAACTTGTACAGCACATTGAATGATTTAACCAAGCAGATTTAAAGTTCAGTAGACAGTGTTCTTTGTTAGATTTTAGTCACATACCAAATTCAATAGACTCTGCTGCAGGCGTACGTCAAAGTGCCAGGAAGGCATGAGACATTGTTGAATATGTTGGAGTTTATTGTTTAGAAAAAATTAAACTTGGTCTCTCATTCAATCTTTTTAATTAAATAGTCATACTCTAAAGCTCAGGGGACAAAGGAAAAGAGAGGATAAAGACAGTTGTTCTGTAAAACACAAGAGATATTTCTTTATATCTGTATTGAACAAGTCAGTATATGTCATCTTCTCTAAAAATAAATACAAGTATTTTGGGTAAATGTGTTCCAAGCAATGAATTACCATCACTACTTCTAGCTATTACCTACATAAGATCACTAACAAACAGAACACTTTTCTGCATAAATAGAGCTGTGTTTGTTTCCTAATAAGAACTGCCATCATATTCTCTGCTGGTGAGTTTTAGAAAACAAGACTGAGATCTCTCTGTAAAGACCTCACACAAAAACTGAACAGCCATGTGTCATAGCTACCTAAAAATCAAGTAATTTTTCTGCTCGCTGTCTGCAAATTTGTCCTTAAATATGAACACTGAGCAGACTGCATGCCAGATCCTACTCACTGGGCACCAGCATTAAATTGCTTAAGCCCGGAGAACTGCCAGGAGTCTGCCGAGCCTCCCATTTCAAGGAATCCACTCAAAGGCCACTATTAATAGTCTGACCACAAACCAGACCCACTGGATTCAGAGTGGGAACACTTGAAAAGTGCTCAAAGTGTAGGCAACCACATCACAGAGAAACAGCACCTTTAACTATGTTGCCCCCGTGATGCCGGAAGGATGTTCGCTCTCCAGGGGTCATGGTGGGAAGCATGCTGCTTGCCAGCAGATTTATAGCTGAAGTTTGTTAAACCATGAAGGCAAGATTTTCATTTCAGGCCATCCATGGGACACAGTCCTTCCCACTCTGTGCCATGTCTGCCCAGACAGTAAAGCATGTCACCGGCCTATATTAAAAATAACAATGGTTTTGGCTGCTCTCTGGCATTGACTGTATGATCGTCAAAGTAAGTAACAACAGAAACAATAAATCCCTTTTATCCTAGTAAATGCTAAATTGTGTGACAGAAGTGCTTAATTCCTGCAAATGTAATGAGAATGGGAAATGGTACAAATTTCTAAGATTGAATTACAATCTTTAAATTGTAATCCTGTTTTCTTCCATGCAGACCTAATTCACAGCAACTTGCAGCAAATCAATCAGTAACTCTTTAGATTGGCCTTCCTAGTATTCATATTCTTAATTATCTATTTAATGTGGGTAGAGACAGTTCATTATTTCTCTTCACTCCAATATTTTTAAATGAAGTTTTACAAGGCTAAGACCAAGATATGCATTATTTTCTCATACCAAACTGTGAAGTTAGCAAAGTCACCCAATGGTGATCAAATAGGAGCCATGGTCTTACAGGCAGAAGCCTCCATCTGTTCCCATTGCAACTGAGTTACTTGGCCAGTTCGGCAGAGCAGGGACTGGTCAATGCTGAGTGTACTCAACTTTAGTAGTATTTGAACAATAAAATAAGGAAATACTGCTAATGTACCTACAGTTTGATAAAGAAAGAAAATCAGTAGTTACTGCTCAGTGCTTGGCAATTAAGCTTAAGACTTGGAAGACATTACCTTAACTCGATGTAGTAAATTTTCCCACTTCGGCTCCCACTGTCATGGATTTTGCCTATAGAGTTTGTTCATGAAACCCAGCTTTCCTTTCCCCATTCTGAAACTTCCCAAAGTCAGAGTAACCTTTGCAGTGGTCTTAAAATTAGTCCTTTTAACACAACAATTAAAATATAGAGGTTGTGAAGGTTTGCCCAGCCCATTCTCCAGCTGCTCTGGTATGAAGGTAAGCACAAGGCATCCACAACAAGCTGTTTTCCCAGATTGCCTTCCAGTCTCCCACAGATTTTACAAAGGGGGTTTCCCAAAGCAGAAATGGTATCTTTTTGTTGAAGAAGACTGAATGGATTTTCTTTGATGACTTTGACCAGTCCACCCTTTGAACCCTCATAAACTTTTAGCATCCTGTCAGGAGGAGTCCAACAGGTTGAGTATCTATTCTGCAGGAGCAATGGGATGGCTGGTACAGGTGCTGTACAGAAAAAGAGTGCAGGATTTAACCTTTTGCATGAATATGTCAAAGGAGGTATTTAGCTGCTTTGTAGAGTGCAGTAGCTATGTGGCAGTTTTATTTATTTAAAGCAGAAGTTAACTTTTTATTTAGTTGAACAGGATTGAACTGAATTCTACAAACTTTCATTTTCAAACTACAATAGCCAATAATCACTTACAATCCAGGTGCCAGGGAGGTGTGCAAGAACCTTTTAAAATGTAAAATAACATGATTGTGTGACAAATAGAAAGGAAATCATTTTCAATCTAAAAGCAGTTGGAAAATTCATGATGTGTACTCATTAAAAGTGCCTTCAAGATATCAAGACAGGCTTTCTCTGCAAACGCCAGATGAATAAGAATGGTAAGTAGCAGCTATGATGTACAAAACGCTTCACTGAACACAGTTGGTTTTGGTTTATGCTGCTGGGTTGGTTTTTTTAAAGCAAGTCTGTATTGCTTAAAAAAGCTGTATATATACCAAAAGTGGGACAGGAGTAGGGAAGATAATCTAATCCCACTCTTATGTAAAGACAGAAACCCCAGCAATACTGATTTTGCTTTGCCACCAAATATTGGGATAGTGGAGGCAGCACTTTTTTTTGTAATTACTACCTGCTTAATTGCCTACGAGTGGAAAGCAAGACACTGCACTCACAAATACATGACTCAAATCATACTATAAGGGGAAACAGTATCAACTCTTTCAACATCAAATTTTTTCATTCCCAAATTTTTCCCAACCTCAGCATTGCTCACAATCAGTCCCACGGGGCTGCAAAGCCAAACAGGACTGTGTTGGGCTCTGAGTCAAACGGCCTTCACCTCTCTGCCAGCAAGCATATAAGCACAGCTCTGAGCTATAATAATTCTTTTACGTTATAAAAGTACCAAAGCTGCTCTGTCAATTTGGTCCAGTAGCACCACAGCTACTGTGAGCTTTACAATGGATTTCGAGAGGTGGTGGCTAAAATCCCAGTGGCGCTACACTAAAAGTATAGGCTGGAAATTCTATATATGATACTGTAATGGGTTAATGAGTCTTTATTCAAGTGCTGTTTAATTTACAGAGCAATCATCTGTCTACTCTATTCCAAGGACTCAGTTTCTTACAGTACCTGACCAGCAAATCTCAGTAGCAGCAACATTTGCCTTGAGCTGCAGACGACCAGCCACTCACCCTCTGCTTTTCCACACAGGAAACCCAGGAGGATGTTTTAAAGAAACAGGTGCAGTTATCAGCATTTAAACAACCCAGACATTAATTAATCTCCAAGAAAAATAGTGACCTGGTTCAGCTTTTCATGAAGTCACCTATTAAACCTGCTGCTTCAGTTTTAACAAAAACCTATGTAACAAACTTTTTTTCTCACTTCACTTTTATAGAGTGAAATCCTTAACAGAACCAAAAGCTAATATAAAACATCAATCATCTGGGAATTCTCATTATTTCTATTTTCAAGGTCTGGAGAAAGAAGAGATGGATTATGAGTAGTTACAGGCTCTTCTACTGTTCTTAAATCCTAATTACGTTTCATACTCAGGAACATACCTCATAAGGAGCTTAACTCTGAGCATGTGCTTAAGAGCCATTGAATCCAAGGGGAACAAGGTAAAGTGTCAGGACGCTGGTAATCAGAAATGGTCTCTTGGCAGGCCACAGGTACCATTAGCTTATCTCCAGGTTCAAGGGTTGACAGAGGCCATTGATACCTATGGGACACTTAGAATGGTTTGATTTGACCTGGGCTTTTATTGGTGTTTATAATTTTTTTGTAATTAAAATTTATGAAATTTAAGCAAATTTTTACATCTTAACATGTGCTGAATCGGTATCACCTGAATGTCGACAGGCCTGAAGACATGCTTTTGCAGTGCACAGTAAGGGCTGAAATACAACCAGGCCAGCCCACAGGGGCTC
The DNA here is from genome assembly GCF_036250125.1 of Pseudopipra pipra. Classification (NCBI taxonomy): domain Eukaryota; kingdom Metazoa; phylum Chordata; class Aves; order Passeriformes; family Pipridae; genus Pseudopipra; species Pseudopipra pipra. The sequence continues at coordinate 12,072,212 of NC_087562.1, forward strand.
GTGCTCACACCCAATCCCAATTCCAATCCCAGCCCCAACATCCATCACAAAATCAGCCAGTTGAACATCCATGTAGTAATGCTGCACTTCTCACCCACCAAACCACATGAACAGGGAGGATGGCAGTGAACCCCTGGAACTGCTGTCTTTTTGTAGGCATTTCTAACCCATTACCCCAGCCCCACCTTTCTCCTTAGTGCCTTGTTACCAATCATTTTTCAGTGGTGTACAGAGGCTGAGGCCTACGAGGTAGATCAGTGCCATGTTACAGTACCTACCAACTCAAGAACAGCAGGGATTTTGTAACTCTATTCTGGACCCAAGATGCTGCAATTTAAACAGCTTTGCATCAGGAGCAGAAAGACATCAAATAATCAAACATACAGGATTACATGGAAATCATCTCTCTCCCGTCCCTATCTTCTCCCTAGGCTTTTAATCTTACAGGGGACACGTAACATTTTCTGCATGTGCATTAAAATAATTATTTCCGTAAATTAGCATTGGCTGTAGCTCAGGATCCTCTAGTGAAGGTGTTTGAAGGCAAAAGAATCATAGAATCATAGAATGGTTTTGGGTTGGAAGGGACCTTAAAAGATATCCCATCTAGTTCCAACCCCCCTGCCATGGGCAGGAACATCTTCCACTAGACCACATTGGTCAAAGCCCCATCCAACCTGGCCTTGAAATGCTTCCAGGGATGAGGGATCCATAATTCTGATTTCCTCACATCTGACCCAGCCAACAGTCAAAATGCCCTTGACCCACAGCAGGGCCTCACGAGCCCACAGCCCCATTTCACAGCGAAGGTCCTCATGTCTCAGGGGTTTTCTATGATGATCTTGAAAGTCACTTTACCATCAACATTGCCTGGCTGGCACTGCCTTGCTGTTGAGAACAAGCATCAGAGACTAATGATGTGGCCTCGAGTCTGCATAAAAATGAGAGTACTGAACCACTGGTAACAAACTGAAAGTAACATTTGCCCTCAAGAACAAGGCTTGGATAGTGCCTGCACGTGCACTGTGCCCTGCAGGGACACTGCAAGCCTGTCATGTTATTCCCAGTTGAATATTAGGAGCAACAAATACAATTCTGGAGGAATTTTTGCTGCACATGAAAGCTCATACAGTTATAATTTTGAGAGTGTTCTTTGTCTCTGTTTTTTGGGGGTTGGGATTTTTTGTTTCACTGGTTTTGGTTTTGTTTTTTTTTCCAGTACTCTCAAATAACCTGAAAGTTAATTTATTTCTTCATTGTGTGGCTTCTTGACTTCATCAATTTTGATTTTCCTGTGTTCACTATTGAGACAGTACCCTGTGAAATGCTTTTGGTTTGCTGAACCAGATGATTCTGATACAAAGTGCTCGTGTACCCTTGCATTTCCTTGGCTCCCAGATGTTGACTGGAGATCTGTCTAATCAAAACCATGCTTCCCCATATGAACGCCTGTTTGAAGTCTCTGTTCTGAGTAGGGCAGCTCCTTGTTAGGGTTTCTTAAGGGTGCAAATTATCCTAGAACACATAGTATATGTAGTCTGTCCCAATTCATGTAGATGACCAATCATCTAGTCATCTCCTTTTCTTTAGTTCTGCTTCATGCCTTTAGCAGCAGGGATGAGGGCTTGTGCAGTGCCCACCTCCCACCTGGCAGCACCTGAAATTACCCTACATGGGAGCCGTGGCCCCGCCACAGACAGGCTCCCACAAGGATTGTGTAACTTTCCAAAGAGGTGACCTTCCTCTGCTGCTCAGGTTTCTGGTATCTCAGTCCATCTGTTTGTTTGGTCCTCTTGTGCTCCTGGCTCCCTTGGAATGGCCCTGGAGAACTGTGAGTTACTACCTGAGATAAAAAAGATAAGGCCAACAGTCTTGCCAAGCCAGATGGAAAGGATTTGAAATCACTTTTATCACATTTGTATGTTAACCAAAACTCCTGCTCAGTTAGGAACACTGCAAGTATTTTGCATTTTTTACAAATAAGGAACCTCATTCTGGCAGCAGCTTTCACAAGTACAATGGCACTGTAGTTCTATAAAATAAAATGTAATATAATACTTACACTTTCCAATTACACGATTGTAATTGTGCATAATTACACAAAATCTCCGGCCTTTTTTATGGCTATTTCTAATTCTGAGTTTGTGTACACTATATAAACACCATCTGTAGAGAATGTAAGACAGCTTCTGTTGGAGCACAGATATATAAAAGTATAACATCAACTTTTCAGTGAGCATCCAGTGAGCATTGTCTGTACCTTCCTGTAAACTACATTAATTCAGTAACTCACTTTTGGATTCACACTCTTGCTTTATTGCATCCAAGCTTACAGATCTCCTGTACTTTCTGTTTATTGCCAGAACATTTATGCATATGCCCCAAATCCCTGGCTCCACCTCCATCCCATCCTCCCTGGGCTCCATCCAGCACGTGTATCACCACATCCTGCCCCGGCCCCTCCGTGTGCGGCTGTGATTATGCACCAGCAGTTGACACAGAGCAGTGGTTTCCAAATTCTTGCTGTGAAAAGCTTTTGAGGTGTTTCAGTAGAAGGCTGCTAGTTGTGAATACCAAAGCAGGAGCTTTCCCCGCTGCAGAGGCCCCTTCTTAAGTATGAAGTACAAACAATGAAAATGAAAAGCAATAAAAAAAGAGAGATCTGGGCTTTGAATGCTTCTTAGGGTCAAGCATTAAACCCTCTTTTGACAGCTACACAACCCACACTTGTTCTCCTCAAGAGAATTTGACCTCAAGTAAGGAATTGAACAAAGTGCATATTTTGTCTACAGTGGACAAATACATTGTTCTAAAGCAAGAAACTGCAGATAAAATATACAGATAATGATAGGGAAAAACCCCCACATTCCCCGAAATGAAACCCCACTATGATTTATGCACATTTAAAAAAAAAGAACAAAGTATTTCTGATTTCATTGACTTTGTGTTGGCAGAAGGTTAATCAAACTAAAGCATTATATTTCTCCTCTGTTATTGATTAACCAAAGTCAAATAACATTATCATTTTCCTTAATGCATTTAAATCACAAATATTTTCCCAGATGTTCTGCACAGGCACTTTGCAGATTTCAGTGGAAGTTGTTTACATTCTGAAACATTGAGCCTGGAGAGAAACACTTCACTGTGATAGCAACACACACCCAACAGTTTTCATTTTCTCAATTCAGAAGGAAAACTGCTGTTCCTCCCTCTCCTTCGAATTCTCTTTCTGCAAGAAATATTCCTACGTCATTGGAAAAAAATTACAAGCTTGCTCATAATGGCTGCATTTTCTGTGTCCATTTTCAGCTAAGCCCTGGCCAAAGTCTCCTGAAATCAGTAGGATTATTTCTACTGGCTTCATGGCCTCTTATTTAGCCTTGAGTACACTGCAAAGTTGGTTTTAATTTATAATAGGTCCAATGGTGTGGCTTATGCAGAGAATTTGGCCTACTGGCATAGGGGTGATCTCCTGCCCCTCTAAGTGGCTGCAGTTACACAACCACTGGCCAGAAGATGCAGTGATCCACAACGGGCTGATCAGCTCCCTTTGGAATGATCAGTTATATCTTACAGTGACTTTTAACACTGAAGTGAGGTGAAATGACATAAACATGGAACCTGTTCTGCAGCCACAAATCCATGTCCTGCTGTGCCCTGCAGTGCTGGGACTGGCACCGATTCCCAGTGGGGAGCTGCCTGCTGTGCAGCTGAACGGGCAGAGATGCAGAATCAGGCATCAACTCTTTTTTTGCTGATCAGCGGCTTTGAAAATGGAAAGAAATAATCAGAACTCCACCTTCAGTTTACAGCCAAGTATAGATTTAGCAAACATCAACAGAAGTGCATGGGAGAATATTACATTTTTATTATAATTTTTGTTCAAAGAGGTTTAATTTGTCCAAGTCTGCTAACAAGCTCTGTCCATTTTCTGAAGTGAAGGATAAGGAATTCATTTGCATTGGGTTAAAGGAAAAAAGGAAGGAAAAAAGAAAGACTGCTCGGCCCTTATACAGACACAAGTATCTAAACTGACACTTGGAATTACATGTATTTCACCACGAGTTCAAGATCTGCCATAATACGTTATCTGCTGTAAATGACCAGAAGACTTACAGATTTGTCTGCCACAATGCTATAAGGTAGAAAGTCTGTTTACACAAGGATGAAAATTATTACTAGTTCCATCTATATTCTGTCAGTGCCAAGGCATGCTGAGCAGTAACCAAATCCTTTGGCACTCCATGCTGCAAAGCACCTAGGCATGTTAACCCAAAAATCCTCAAATGCCTGCCTTAGACTTGAGTATATTTTAGATATTTGCCACATACAATTAAGTGCACACATCTGGACATCTCTGTATTAAAACACATATGTGTTGTGTATGTGCATGATCTATTAATTTCCTTCTGATCCACAGGAACAGGAGGAACATGAAGGGGGTCTGAAAGAGGAGAAGCTCTTCAGGACAAGCTTTCCACAGGTGGAAAGGCAGGAGCAGGGTGCAAGAGTTGGCATGGGGCAAGTGAGCCCTGTTTGCTCCTGTGCTTAGCAAAGCAGAGAGAAACGTGGAAAGGGAGAACAGGAAAAGTGAGAAGGTGGGAGGAACAGGGAATATGATTTGATTGATAGCACAGTGCAGCTACACAGCTGTTTGGTCCCGTGCCACAAAGTCAACAGCGAAATGCTCAGCACCCTGTGCTATGGGCACACAGGGCATGGCACCTTCACATGAGGCTGGAATGCACACATGGACTGCTCACTACTATCAGTTTAAACTCATATACACACACACACACTGGAGCAGGAGTGAGAATCCCCTGATCAACAGCCGATAGAGCAGAATTTTCCAAAGAGAGCTCCAATTTTCAGACACAATGTTCTGCACTTCCAAAATTAAAAAGGAAAGAAAGTAAGAAATGGTACAGCTACTTAGTGTTTTTTAAATATAACGGCCAATTCTCATGATTTGTGGAACATCAAAACCAATTCCAAAATTAACCATCTGTAACCACCAGTGAGAAAATCATAACACAAGGGAAGTACATTGTTTATGTACTTCATACTAATGCAATGTATACATTTGTTATCAGTACACTGTGGGATACAGCATTAAAATAAACTAGCCTGCAATAAACTACACCCTTTAGGCTTCAAAAATATTGCCAGCAGGTATCCTGGTGCTTTGTTTGCCTGCATTTACCTCTCTGTTTTGTAAATACAAATATTTGGTTAAGGCATCTGCTCAGTCAAGAGCTGTGACTGCTGATCCAGGTAGAGGTTTTCAGACCTGTGCACAGAAGCAGCCCATTTAAATGACTGCAAATACAATTCACCATCAGGTTTATTCTTTACACATTTATGATGATTCACAGTCATTGAACCAGCACTGTTAGATATCTGTACTTGAAAATGAAACCTGTGACCTGTTCAGAATAGAATTTAATAAAAGAAAGCGCCAAAAATGTAAGATAGACTGTATTACTTTTAGGTTCTGATTATTCTTATTATCAATACTTGGAACTGTTTGGAAAACAAATACAATATTTTGCAATTAGACCCCTGATCTATGAAAGTACTTGAGCAACTGTATAATGGAGCATATAAGTAGTCACTTTAATGAAATTACTACTTATATACATGAATTATCCACTCATTTAAAGTGATTTGCTGGATCAAAGCCTTTCTGTTACAATTAGAGCAGCAGAGCTAAAATAATAGTAACTCCAGTTTGGAGAAAATAATAGACCAAAGGAACTGCATCATAAAGATATTCCCAGAGAGGAAAGGGAAAAAAAGATATCTGTAGGAAGTGTCCATATAACTACACCACATCAAATATAATTATCTGTTCAATTTTTTTTACCTAGAAGATTCAAATAAATTTAATTTCAAACCTTACAAGAAAATTCTCCACTAGTTTGGTTTGTATGTGGGCTGAAGATGTTAATGCTGCAGAAACTTGGACAAAACCCGCTATTGAAAATACCACTTCTGGCTTTTAACTGAGGTAAACAGAATGTATTATAAATCTCCAACATAGCCTATTGAAGTGTCAGAGCAGCTTGTTCAAAGCAATACATTCACTTTTGAAAGATTTTTGTATTATAATCGAAAATTCTCTCCCTCCGATGCACCTGAGAAGCATTAACTTCTTGGTGACTTTAAGAACCAAATCCTTTAATACAAACCTAGCTTTTCCCACAGGCACTTGAAAATATTTAGCATTTTTTCAGTTGGATGCAATTTTCATAATAAAGTAGCTCACTCGGCTACCTGACACCACAGACAAAGACGCTGAGTGAGCAGCTCCTGCCAACTTAGAGCATGAGCGCAACCCTCAGTTACATATTAAGTAGGCTTTGAGACATCCAACTGCTGTGACAATTCAAGTAATTTATGTATTATATATTATTGCCATATATTTTATTCATTATTCATAACATATGTATTTTATTCTGTAATGTCCAGGCACAACTCTTCTATAGTCCATGTCTTTCAGTCAACCTTAACGCAGCATACAACAGATTATGTAACATTTAAATTCTACCTTTTTTACAAGTTTTAGGATACCAAAGCAGCTCCTTGCTACTCTTCTGAACAGCACCAGCCCATCCCTATTTATGCTGCTCCCTATGTTCATTTCAATTTCACTGGTAAACTTTGCAGAAATGTATGGGAATTACATATATTTTGTTCTGTGCCAAAATATTCAGTCCAGTCCACCAAATCGGAAATGTTCATAGTTAACTGCATCTCTGGCAGTTTCAAGGGTATAATTTTAAACCTACAGTATATTTTGTTAAATCAAACCCTACAATGATCCTGTTTTACTTCCATCCACTTAGCCTATTAATGCAGGCTAATACTGCATGTTCTTGTGGCAGCAAAACCTAAAGTGTACCAGGAGACTCTGGTGATAGATTACATGTACATGCTGTGTCATATCCAATTAACTCAAATTGACTGTGTACTGCATTATGCTGTTAGTGCATGGAAGATCAATAAATATGGAGAAAATCCAACGAGGCGCTCTCCATTCCCATCCAATTCTAGTAGGTCTGAGACAGATCATGCTCCTATGATGTGTGTGCTGCTGCTGAAGAGGGCAGGTGGTGCATAGACACCATTCAAACTTGGCCTATTCAATCTAAACTCCTCTAACTCGCCATTCATGCATAGCAAAACACCATCTGGTCCTATTTTGCCTCCAGCAATCACAGCTGACCAAAAACGATAATAACAGCTGTTGCAAAACAAAAGCCAAACAAAGGGGGGAGGGAAAGGTTAGAATGCAGTCCAGTGCTGCAAAATACTCCATGAAGTGAGAAATGGAAAAGGAGCCATTCAAATAGGAATCCCCATTGAAAAGAGTCAGTGCAAGACTTGTGGTTAAACTTGAGATATTTAATCCATCTGTCCTGCAAACCACAATGGTCAGGTGATAATATAAAATTGAGATTATGTTGCACAGAGGTATTTAAAGGCTTTTTTCTCCAAGTTAGAAACTAATGACCCTGTGTCAGCTAAAAATTAAACCTCCTTATGTTCTTTCATCATGTGTCAACCTGGGTTAATGTGAAAGTAGAATGTGGTTAACCGGGGTGATAAAGCATCTGAAACCTTGGGAAAAGAAGGGAGTAGTTAAGTGCTTGTAAATGCTATGAAGGAAAACATTCTTTAAACCATGCACGACACTGAAATCATACGGATTATTGCATTTTTCCTGTATAAGTTGCATATCAAGCGATTTAAACTAACAGTTTTATTTATGACCTATGATAGCACAGTTATTCACTTAGACTTAGGGAACATGAACACAAACTTGAACAGTTTGAAACACAAGATGTTCTGCAATATGCTATTGTGGGTAATGTAAAATATAATTTTGTAGCAAGCAGGGGGATGCTCCAGTTTTTCAAGATTCGAATTTTGATATTTAAAACGTAAAGACCTGCTTGATTATTAATATTTATTTTTTTTAGCTGCAGTAATTAAAACTATTTTTCCTGGAATTGAACATCAGTAGTTCAGCAGCTCTTAATCAAATGTGATAAAACCCAGGATTTATGAAACCATTTAATGAGTGTAATAACACCTGCTTCTCGCTGCAAATAGTTGAAAACAGACTTCAGTTGTAATTAACTCTTATCACTAGTGACATTTTTCCAACGATACTTCATAGGTCTTCAAAATGACAATTACAGAACTAATACACAATTACTGTCACATGCAGTTTAGCAATTATTTCTGAAGACATTTGTCTAAAGGTTTCAAAAATGACTATAAAATGGTTCCCTTTGTTATGTAACATTGGTTAAAACTGACACACACAAAATCTCTCCCAACCAGCCTCTGTTGTGCCATTTCTGATGCAGATAGGCTTCCTTGCTCTTGGAATAAACACCCTCCATCCCAGACATTATTAGATATCATGCTAAGGCTATTAGGAGCATGGGTAGCTGTCAACTAACACCTATTATGAAAAGCTTCAATTTATACATGATTTTTTTCTGCTCCAAGAAATCTATACATTTATAATTAGAATCTCTTGCTGTTCAATATTTGTACATAATAAACAGAGTACCTGAGGATAATGAAATATTGAAAGATGAATTCTTTATGAGTAAACTCACATGGTATAGTACCTCTTCCCTCAAGTCTGTGTGCAACTTTTTGGGGATCTGTATTCCATTATTTTTGGGTTGTGGTCTGAGCATGGTAGCCATACCTCAAACAGGATTAGGATTCTGCTCAGGTTTGACACTTGCTGTTTTTAATTTTCATTTTATCATAAGCAGTTTAAGATTGTTGCCAATGGTAATTTGCAATTTTTATCAAGACCTCTTCATTATAGCTTCTGACAGGACAGATGCTGTAATTAATCATGCCAGACAACTGGGGATAGTGGTCAGACTGCACTCACAGCACAGATACTGCAGGCAAAGAAGGGAAAGAAGAAAACAAAGAATCTCTTTTCTGTCCAGAGCAAAAATATACGAACAGCACTAATAACACACTGGATGTGACTGTCTCCAAACCCTTCATACAAAACACCTGCCCTCTCCATCCCCACCTCCATCATGTTCTACTTCTATGAGAAAACAAAAGTTAGAGAACTCAGGACCTGCCTGAGTCAAGAGCTGGAGGTTTACAGAGGGAAGCCCACAGCAGTAGCTGCGTTCACATCTGAAACTCTCAGAGAAAACCACAGTTTGTGCTGATTTGCATCTCTGAACACTATTGCTGAGAGACAGGTCCACTGCCCTGCTCCTGCAGATCCACATAAGGAAGGCACCATGACTGCTTTGTGACTCTACCACCTGCTTCCTCCTCCTGAAGTTGCAGATACCCCAGAGAAGGTGCCTGGGACTCTTCATCGGTGCATCCTGATGGGTACAAGAGCCGATCGCTCGCTCTGCTCTGATCGGTACCTGTTTACTCAGCATGTCTGATAAAAACCCAAAGCAGTTAAAAAAAGGTCCAAGAAAATGTTTGCAGAAGGAAATATTTCTGGTTTTTCTATCAAAGACTTACGGTTCATCAGTTTTACTGAAATGTGTTTATTCTATAGCAAGATAAAAGCATTTATTTTAGATAAGCAAAATACAAACAACTTAATTGCTGCTATCATAACTCATAAAAAAGTATAAAACAGCATAAAAACACAATAAGCAATGTAGCAATTAATAAATCATGTTACCAGTGTTTACATTAAAGCCTCATTTATGAAAACTTTACAACACATGATATGAAAACTTACAACTTTTAAAGAAAATATTTACATTGATTATTCGGTTGTGGAGTTTCATTTAAATATTCTACTGGTTTTACAGCGTATTAATAACTCTTGCATTTCTTGTCTTAGCTTTCTGAAATAACAGTTTTATTTAAGTGCATTTCCCTTTTAAAAATACAGTGTATTAAATCTGAAACTCATCACTTCGACACAGAATATAATATTCACATTTGTTCTGTAATTCAATTAACATAAGAGGGTAAATGTCAATATATATTTTCTTACAAACTATGGCAGGTTTATTTGGAGAAATGAAGTGAAAGGTTGGGTCAAACATTTAAGTCCACTTACTTGCATCTGTTGTTCTGAAGACATTTAGAAGAGAAAAAAATTAAGAGCTTTGGCAAAAATCTGTGATTTACTCTATTTTTTCATGACAAAAAATGCCATCAACTAACTCATGTCATACAAGTACGATTGTATGAAATCCAATCATCATTTTACAGGTAGTTACAACTGTGCTTTAAGGGCTTCATGAGTTCATACTGCCTTGAAGTGCATTATTCACTTTTAGAGAAACAAGGGTTATAGCATATAACTCTGAAAGGCCATTTTGCAGTCATAAGGTCCAGGTATTTATTAGGCCAGTTGATTCACATATTGTAGGTAAAGCTTAAATAAATTAAAAAGGCATCACATGAAAAACAGCTTTTCTTTTTTAAACAAAATGATTTATAGTCAGCTAAAAGATGATACACAGCTACATTGTAGTTCTTTATTGCCTATCTAATAGACACTTTAGAGGATCATTTGATCTGTTATGCATCCCTGCATAACTACCATCAACAATTTACAGTTTTCAGCCAAATATGGTTTACCCCTACCCCCTCCATCAACACAAAGCCATGTTGCAAGACCATTTATCTTCAGAAAATACTGACCTGCGATAATACTTGAGTCTGTGTCTGAGATTGTATTTGTGACTGGTGCTGCTGAGGTGCTGGCTGAGGGCTCCCAATGGCCGGGATGGGAGAAGTGATCTGCGAGGCTCCGGGAGAGTGCTGCTGAGGAGAAGGCTGCGACTGGTGTTGCATATGCTGCATTTGCTGCTGCTGCATTTGCTGAAGCTGTATGTGCTGCAGCTGCTGTTGCATTTGCTGTTGATTAATCTGCTGCTGAAGATGCTGCTGCTGCTGCAAATGTTGCTGCATGTGGTGCTGAAAATGCTGCTGCTGCATTTGCTGTTGTATTTGCTGATGCATTTGATGCTGATGTAGTTGCTGCTGCTGCATGTGCTGCATCTGTTGCTGCTGGAGCTGCTGTAAATGTTGCTGCTGGCTTTGCATCGAGGGACTGACTTGAGATGAGGACGGCGTTGCCACCATGTTTGTTCCCATAGAGCTCATCAGGGGAGCTGCAATGTTTGTTGGCATGTTTGGTGCAACGGTAACAGAAGCTACAATCTGGTTCATTGGCAGTCTCATGGTCAAGGGTTTTGGAGCAATTGCTCTAGGAAGGGGCTGTTGAAGAGTTTGAGGAGACACCGATACCGTCGCGTGTTGAGAAAGAGAAGTATTCAGAATAAGGGAGGAAGACAAATTTGTGGATGCCAGCGTTTGCTGAACAGAACGAATTGTCTGGGCCTCAGCAGATTCTGCAGCAGCCTGTGTTTGGAAAAGAAAATAATTGTCTTTTCAACAGAAAAAAACACTGTTACTGTTTACATGGAAATAAAAGTGACAGCTTCTCTGAGAGACTTCATCCTGTTTTGTTTTCTATCAGAAAAGATCAATATACAGTCTGAAAATGATCACTGATCCACCGATTCATTACATCACCTCTTTATCTGTCTCCCTATATGGTGCCTTCAGTTCTTACTTGGACAAAAAACTAACTTGTGCCCTTTCAACACCAGGAAGTCACAGATACATTTTGTTGCTGAAATTTAGAAATGGCACAACACTTTCTATATTTAGGTGTTTTAAAAAAACCCCTCAAAACCTGTTCTTTGGGAGACAGCAGCATACCCCCCCCACCAGTTATCACGGTAGTTTACAACTATCAAGAATTTAACTGAAATGTTTTAGACATTTACCTTAGAATGTGACAAATTGTGCTGCATCCCTACTCTAAGCAATCATCTCAAATGAAAAAGCTACAGCAAGGATGTTTTAAGTTAGAGATGAGATAAATACAGGAATTTAGGTGTATTTCCACCTGCAGTCTTCCCACAAGTTACTTGGCAGACCAGGTCCCAGAGTTTTGGGGAGCAAATATTTCTGATGGTTTTGAAAAGGGAACTTAGGACTGGGAAAATAAAATCCCTCAAAGATATTTAGAATTCCTATTGCCATTGAACTTCGCATTGTGATAGCAAATGCTTTTAGAATATTATCTAAGTCCCAGAAGGAAGAGAAAAACACAGTTTCTTAACACAAGCAGAAGAAATCTTTCAGCTTTCAAAAACACGCGTGTATAATTTCTGCTGTTGTATTTTTATTCATTAATTAAAATACACAGCAACTTTCTGTATGATTTACTAATGCTCTGCAGTTGTACATTCAAATAAATATTCTCAGGAGTTAGACATCATCAGCCTCTGTTGTTTTCTTGTGACTGAATATGTTTTGGTAATTGATCTTCATGAAATATTATTAGAGAAATAACCACCAATGTTTTACCCGTATTTTAGATGTCTATAAGCATCTTTTCATTTACAATATTCAGATGCAACAGATCTACAACCCAGATAGTGCTGTCAGCTAGAAAGGTAAATTCTCAAATAAGACAGCAGAGCTTTGTTTTCTTCACAAGTTTTATTTTAACTCAGGATCCACTAAAATACTCCATGTGGCTCACTGCCAGTCTGTTTGTAAGTACTCTCCAAATTCAGAGCCACCACGCATTTTTTACCCCTCACCTGCAAGAAATGTTTAAGCTTTGCCACACAACAACTGCTCTCCAGCTCCACGCAAAGCAAGCCTGTCTTTTGAGAAGCAGCACTTGAGGAAAAACAAACCTCTGCAAATAGCTTGCAAACATTAACGTAAGGAGGTCAGTAGATCTTTCATGACCGAATTTTTGAAGTGCATTACTTTGCCTCCATAGCTCAAGGAGGATGTACATTGACAAAGGTCTTTTTCGGTAATTGTTAATATGCACGTAGAAAGACGAAATTATTTTTGGAGAGATTAAGCAGGGTTCAAGCAGCAGCACAACATCTTGTAGAGCTGTATGACAGGAATTCTAGGATGCTACTTTCGTTTTGCACAACATCTCCCCCCCTCGCCGCCAAATTTTTAAACACCATTGCCAAAAGCTCACTTGCATTACACGGAAGGCATTATTAGGCTTACCTTAGAAACAAGGCTTGCTCTATAGGCAGCAAGTGCCTTTAGGTACTCTTTTTTGGCAGCTTCAGTTTTTCTTTTATATACCTATTAAAAAGAGACCACAATTTCACCAACTTCAACTATTAAGATGTTTTTGCCAGAATCCTCTCAAAATCACTTGCAAAGAAACAAAAAACACAGACCAAAACCTCTGGAAACACTCTACTGTTAGATGTGCTTTTCCTTCCTTGAAAGTTCTAAATATTCTTGCAAGTGGCTACAAGATTTCAGCTCTACTTCCGGGACTTGCACTACAATTTATGTCAATTATCACGAATAACAAAAAGCTGCTGTCTGATATCAGTCTGAGCAATCAACTGTTTTACAAGACTAGCTATGCACACTTAACCTCCCCAGAAAATGGTATTTCAAGGACACTAAGTAACAGGGATATTAGAACACTGAGTATTTCAGATGCCAAAATGTATCAGCAGTAGTATACAATGCCTATGTATTTTTTTTCCCAAACAAATATCTGACCTACATGTAAAAACATCTGTATATGTTTAGAAAAGGGGGTTCAAAGAGCTTGGACTTGCCCCATGCCCAGCATGAGAGAATCATACTGAGTTAAACAAGAACAGTTAGGCAAAAACGAATAAATCTTTATTTTCAATCATCAATAAATTTAAAGTCCACCTTTAAATGACGTTCCTTATTACCTGCTACATCATACCAAAAGTTTCCAAATGTATTTCAGAAACAAGTACCATTCATCTCTTGCCAAAAGGTATCTTATATGGGAAGCTACTCTTCCACTGAAGCTTTTATTAACTGTTACTGGGAGCTGAATGGAATAGCAACAGGCAAACAAAGGATATCTTTTTTAACCTCCTTCAATCTGTGTGCAGAAGTTACATGTGTATAAGAAGAAAAACCCTCAAGGAAGTACAAAATTCATCACTCTGTACCAAGTTTGAGTTGGAGATAGCATTTCACACACAAACATTGTAATGAGACACAGAGGATTGCCTTCAAAGGTTGGAAATCAACACGCTTTGTAACAAATTCGTAAGGCAGATCAAAGGAAAATGGTAAATATGCTGTACCTTCTTCTTTTCTAACTTATTAATAGCAAACAAGAGCTTTGAAATAGGAATCATCAAGAGATGGTCTTAAGAGGAGTCTAGGACACTATCACCTGAGCTCTTTTACAAACTGCTATCTAAAATTTAAAGACAAATACAGTCACTTAACACTACCTACTGGGTCTTACAGGGTAGCCCTACAGAGGCAGTAGTCTACATCAGCAAATAGCATGGTCTACTCAGAGTAGAGGTTAAGAGGACTTTTTTACAAGGATTACAATATTCCTTCTTGTGAGACAACCCCGAAACAATTTTTTACCTGTTTTTGTTCTTCTCCTAAACTGTCCCACATAGATGCCACTATTTTTGAAACATCTCCAAATGTAGCATTCGGGTTCTGCCCTTTAATTGCAGCTTGTGTATCCCTGAAGAAAAGGGCATATGCTGACACTGGCTTTTGTGGCTCATTGGGGTCTTTCTTTTTCTTCTTCTTTGGAGTCTTGGGCTTTTTGCCAGAATCTGGGGCAGCTCTTTTTTCTCCAGTAGCCTAAGAAACAGTAATAACAATAACAGTCAATATATGCATTAAGTCACATTAATTACAAAAAATTATTGACAGTCAGCCTTAATAATATATGGAGAAAGCTACTATGTATGCAATTTGCAAGAGTCCTGTTGTGCAAGCCATTCTCCTACCAAATAGTTCTTAGTCCCAGCTTAATCTCATTGGATCTACTGGAACTAAATGCATGAATATTTACTATTCATTTTAAGTATGGCTCAGAGAGTCAAATCCTATGAGCTTGACCTGAAAAAGTACACCCCAATGCTAATTTGTATTAAAAAATTACTGCTTAATTCATAGTAAATTTTGAATAGGCCATCTATGTTTTTCCATTAAGATGTAATTTCAGCAGCAGAGACTCCAAAGACAAGAGCTTGGAGGCATTTCCCAATTCCAAGACTTAGACTATCAACTTAGACACGGGTCAGGGATTAAAAAACCCACCTTTCAGGCAAAATGCAGCAGCAACTTGGCAGTTTCTATGCACCTGCAGTGAGCACTGGCTGTGTCCCCCCCACACCCTGGTGCTGGAGGCTCCATGCTATGGCCAGGCACTCCATCAACAGCCCCCTCTTCCCTCTGGGACAAGGAGCTCACCAGCAGCACACTCAGGGTTACAGTAACTGATATAACAACATTTGTACTTCATTTGTTGATAAAATTTTCCCTTTATAACAGATTTATTTAAAGCAAAGTGTAAGTTAATTAAACTTTCAGTTAGAAGAATGCTTTTTTTATTTCTGTCTAAAAGCATCTATGTTTTACATGACTCCAGAGAATACCAAAATGACAAAACTGTCCAAAGTTGATGAGTGAAGAGATTCACCAGATCTGAAAACCTGAAGCGAATTAGACCAAATATATATATGTGTGTGTGTATAAGCCTATTCTTAGGTTTATTATTATGAAGTATGAAAACTTCTTAAGTAAAGAAGCTAACCAGCAAGTTAATCATATTCCACTACACTGTAACATTTGTACTTTATATGAGTGCATTGCAGCTGAGCTGATACCACCACGTCCATGAAAATACAGCACACAGAAGTGTGAAGCTTGCTCACTACAGCACATGGAATAACTTACTCTATTTGATTCATCTGCATCTTCTTCATTGATAGAGCTGGATGGGGAAGGAGTGGCTGATTTACTTGCAGGAGGGGAGGGAGAAGTGTGTGGCAAATTAGTGCCTCCTAAATTTAGCCCCAGCTGTGCACTGAGCTGAGACTGGTTAATGGTGGTGAGCTGAGACGGAGGCATAACTCCGGAATGAGCAGAATCAGTCATATGGACAATAGATCTCATAATCAGAGAGTGATCCTGGCGGTACTGGGAAACTTGTGTGTGACTCTGATCCTAAAAGAGATTAAAATGTTATTTAGTCATTAGCAGTCACCATACAGCAGTATTGAGTAAAGTTATTTTCATGGCCTTATAAACCAACATTGTCAACATGCAGTTTGCTTCCTTTGTTTTTAATGAATTAAATGCAGCAACAGTTACGACAATTGCCCCAGAATTCCCTTTTCCCCCACTTGTGAGTGTTGGGGTTTTTATAGTTTTTGTTTGTTTGTGGAACAAGAACTTCCCTATTTTTAAAACATTTCTTCTCTTGATGCAGTCAGAAGTACCCACATAGGCAACAGGGAAACAGGCTGACTGACGATTCAGGGAAAACATTGCAACTGAGGAGACACAAACTGCTGTCAAATGCAGAAAGTAAACAAAACCAGGACTGGGTGAGGGGATACACATAGAGAGAAAAGCATCTTTCTTTACTGACATTCAATAATTCTTAGCTCTTACAAGTAACAATAGTAGCAGGTATAAAAAAATCCTGTCTGAGTGGGATTTTTAAGCTGTTTTGAACACAGAACCAGTGTGCAGACACTGGAGTGCAGACACTGCAGCATGCTGGAGAACCGGCCCAGTAACCCTAAACACTCCTAAAGATCCTCGTTTGCAAGTACCACATGAAACCACACATTTTTACTTTTAATCAAACAATCAAACACGTGAGGAAGCAGCACGTGATGTACAAACCACCGACTTTATTTTTCTTGTACTCTGTGTGTCAGAAACACAAGTGCTTGCATGGTTTGGTTTCTACTGTTTCTTGAGGGCACAAACTGTGTGTCCTACATCTGTGCAGCATTTACCACATTTGTAAAGAAAAAGAAGCAAGACCCTGAAGGTAAAGTCAGCTGGAATCTTCCTATAAAAAACTCTTTTTTTTTTTTAACCACACACAGATCAATACACAATGAAGGAACATTTAAACAGAAAAGAAGATTTTTTTTTTTCAAAGTTAATAAGAGAATAAATAGCTCACAAATTGATTCAGCAACCTGATTAATCCACAGTCATTGTTTGAACAGCCAGAAACATGAGAAATAAATTAGATTTTGAAAACTCTTTCATTATTAATAACCTACACTGCAATTAGTAGCAGGTGCAATGCTCCTTAATGAAATGACACAGAACAAAACAGCAATTGTGGGAGCCCAGAGTACAGCCCACCGGACTTCCACAACAGAGCCTGACCTTCCTGGTGCTCTCTTATTAAGTATGGATAAGCCCAAACCAGTTTTCAAAAATCTGTGTCAGCATGGAGGTAAGTTTAACTCCAGTGACTTTCCTCTTACTTTTTACAATTCTGCCCTCAACAGAGGCAGTGGCTCTGTGCTCCTGGAAGCCTTTCCTTGCCTGGGACATACAAGGAAGCCATACACGTGTTAGAGAAGGTGCACACCCCGCCTCATCCATCTTTACATACAAGTGCTGCAGCACACTGCTTCCCTAGAGCAATAAATCATATTAATTCTGAATTTGACATTCATGTGTCTTTCTGCTGAAGCCTATAAAGAAAAAAAAAAAAATCCTTCTTTAGCATAAAAGTACATGTACTGTTGCACCTGGATCCAGTACAGATAAAGTTAACCTCACAAACTCATGATCCTGATCCTAAGCACTAGGGCTCACCCCTCATTTTCCCCATGCTTTCCAAGCCATTGCCAGCTTGGTTCATAATCCATGCCATACCACACCACACTGCTTTTCCTACTTCTTGAATTCTTTTAATATTTTCAGTGAAGGACTGTAGTTCCTTAGAGATGAGTCTGTGTGCCAAAAGTAGAGTACTCGATACAGAAAGATCAAAACATCAGACTTATTGGCTGAAATACACATTTGCTTCAGGGCACCTTTCTGTGAAAATTTACTACCGTTAACTACAGGGTCATTTTGGCTGTGACTTGTATTGGCAGTGGCATCTGGAAGTTATTCAAAGTCTTTTGTAAAACGATATCACTCTCTGCCCATTACTCCGATCATTTTATTTTACAGACATGAGTTTATGGCAGTAATTCTGATGGTTTTTTCAGCAAAGCTGAAGATCATCAGAATAACCTTCTCTCATAAAAATTAACTTTCTTCATTATTGTGCAGACAGTACTTCCTTGGAGGTGTTCTACCCTAAAAGGCTGGCTTTTGTTCTCCTTCTACTGCTACACAATACAGGCCTTTCTGGCCTCTACACCGAGGTAACAAAATGTGATGACATGGGTTACAAACCATTTACTCCACGTCTTGTCATTTTGGTTGCATCTATGATTTTATTGAGACTAAATTCTCTTGACTTGCACTGACCCAGAATCTAATTTTATACACAAGCCCATGAATTCTTAACTGTCCCTTTTTCTGATACTATTTGATGCTTCTGTGGTTTTTACATCCACTTATTTAATTTCAGTTTTTCTTTTCTGCATTTTTTCCTAATTTCTTGAGCCATTTTTTTTAATCTTAAAAACTTCAGTAAAAGCTAGAAGTGGCAACAACAATACTTTTAAACTCTATTTAGCACCAAACTGATAAGACATATTATATAAAAGAAAATGTTTCATAAAATTTCCAATCCCTTATAATTTACATTATATGTGCATATGAAAACAACTAACATTGTATTTCCTGCACTTTAAAAAAAAAAAGAAAGGAATGGGAATTTCATTTTACTTGGGAATACAGTGTCGTGGGCCTCAACAACCTATGGTACCTATGAAAGAGCTTTCAGACAAGGAAGTATAAACCATTTTTTCTGTTTGTACAGTGGTTTGGCAAGTAGCAAGAAGGCAGCAAGAAGCTAGTGGATATATTTTTATATAGCTCCTGAGCAAACAAAAATTTTCTAAAGAGGGACCTATAATCAAAACCTCAAAATTTCCATCAATTATCTTAACTCTTATTTTTGCCCTGATAGTACCAAACACCAATAACAAACCGAAAGGATCAGTGGCATTTCATCATGCTCGAAATGTTTATCAAAGAAACATTTAACAACAAAAATCATCCCGTATCAGAAGCATGCATGGAAATGCAAGTGCACTGAAGCATCCACATGACATCTTAATTATGTTACTATATGAAATTGAAAAACTCATGTCTCCAAAAATAATCCACTGAGAATCCTGAGAGAATTTTAGAGAATATCACAAGCTCTTTTACATAAACTTAACCAGAAGTAAAAGTGATATGCCAGTATTATGAGCATTCAGGATTTTTGGTAACGTTAAGCAAAAATGACAGATTAGTTCTGACAAAAATTCATGAACTTCTCAAGCAGACAGTATCAAGTTTTGATTAAGCCTGATCTGCTTTACAGTCTTAGATTGAAGTTACACAAAACCTGGTGATCTTAACACAAGTCAGGCAAAGCTCAACCACTGGTTTACTCAGCATGACAATCAAACAAGGATATAATGTGTGAAAACAAAAACCAAAGAGAAATAACTTGTGTAATTCTCTGCAGACTGGAATGACTTTGACTCAGACCTTTCTGTTGTCATCCTATGAGTACTACAAAAAAATTAAGGTATAGAGACATTTTATTGAGTCACCTCTCTGGCCTCTTCAGCTACAGGGCAAGGGGTTAATGACTCCTAAATGAAAGTGAGTAGGGTTGGATTAGATATTTGGAAGAAATTATTTAATGTGAGGGTGGTGAGGCACTGGAACTGGTTGCCCAGAAGAGCTCAAGACCAGTCTGGATGGAGCCTGGTCTAGAGGAAGGTTTCCTGCCCATGGCAGGGAGAGCTGGAATTAGATGAGCTTTAAGATTCCGTCCAACCCTAATCATTCTACAATTCTATGATTCTAATTATATACATGGATTAGAAAAAAAGCAAAATATGCTTTATTATAAAGACATTATAAAGACATTCAGCATTTGGTGCAAAGAAGGCCTCATCAAAGGAACCTTAAGGATATCTGTACATCAAACTATCCTACTTTCAACTGTTCTAATCTATTTAGACCATCATGCCAGAGAAGTCATATTTAGTCAAGAGGACACGTTTCATGGCATATGACAAATATATAGCTTGTTTTACTTTGATTTGTAAAAAAATAACTAATTTAAAATTGATAAAATATCCATTCATCAACAGACACTGGAAAGCAAACAACAGAGCAAAGAGAGTTAAGAAAAGGAATGTGTGAACTCCTGCACTTGATACAGTATTATCAAAGGTGTTTTTCAACATACCCTTGAGTACCATGGGAAAAAATTACGGTAATAAAAGATAAGTTCATTCTTCTGTTAGCAACTCATTAAGCATCCAGTACTTAGTAAACTTTGTAAACAGTTAGTATTTATTTTGACAGATAAATGTATCCAGCCATTACATTGAGAGATGCCCTAATTTCCACTTAACTACTCTGTATTTTAAGAATCATTTCCATACTATAGTTTTATCCTGAATTTCTACCCTGATATAATTTTAATCTCTGGGAACATTCAACAAGATAATTAAAAATATAACTAGGAAATTACTTTTTAGAATATTTTGAGCAATACTGAAGTCTTGACTAAAATCAATGTCTACAGCCTTCCATCATTTAAATAGTCAACACCTCCAGGAAGATTCTAGCTGTATCAGGACTGAGCCCATGGAAGTGCCTACAGGAGGAAGTAGGGCTGGGATCTGACCCTACACTGCATGAGCTAGTTTAAGGGAAGTGAGAAATCTGCCAACCAAAATAACTAAGCAATAACTAAGCAAAACCCAACATTTATGGTTATGCTCACTGTGCCCTGGTTTCAGAAGTTGACTTAAGCCATTATATATTCTATTGCCTGAGGAATTCATCACTGTCAATATAACATAAGCTGATGTAATATTTTAAAGGATATATTTAAGTTGAAGTGAATGCACTGCAACGTAAAGAGTGAAATCCTCTGTTGTCCCTGACTGTAAATTACTCCCTTTACTTTTAGGCAAGTCAGCATATCTCTAGAAGAAATCCTCAATACTCTTTTTCTCCACAAGTAAACTACAGATAAAAGAATCCATTAATCTAAATTTTTACAGGATTGGAATTCACTGCCAATCAAAACAAATCAAACTAACAGGATGCTTTTCTCCGTCAGAGATTAAATCCTTACTTAATACAAAACAGTTGCACTTGATACTGCCACCACTGAAGAACTGTCCTTCCTCTCCCCTCCACAGATATCGCCATCACTAATAGATCTGTCAAAATGTAGTTATCAGAAGATCCTATAAGCAGCAGCTTCTTTTCCTGGCAATGAGAAAACTCCAATGTTCTACTTCATGTCTCTGCAGAAAAGTAAACCTTACCTTATTTGATTCCCAAATACAGTCTACAACAAACAGTACATGTTGATTCCTAAAAAAAACCCAAATGTCTCCAGATCTAAGAGATGGGTTGGTGACAGGACGCTCACACACATTCTGCTGCCTGAAGAACATGAAGAATATGCATCTTCTTGGTCTCTGGGCTCCCTCAGTTGTACTACTCTCTTCTGTTCACACATAAGCCTCAGAAGGGATACGAAGAGGAAAAAAAACAAACCAAAAACCAAAACCAACAAACATCGAGTGGCCACTGACTGGTTCCTCAAAACTGAGGAACTATCTTTTGTTCTGGCACCCTCAGGTGTCTCTAGTTATTAATTTCCTTCTTATGTGATGGAATGCCCTCATACAGCTGCAATCTCCAGGTTAATTTAACATGTTTTGTTGGAATCTTTCTGATTTACTGTCCCTTCCTTTTCTTTGTGGTCTGGTCTGCAACCAGGCTTGCAGGGCCCCCTTGAATGGCCAGTGTTCCTCATCCTCCCCTGTGCAGCACAGTCCTCCCTTCCGAGCAGACAGCCTGATGCCTGCTCAGATTCCACAGATATTAAATAAAGTCCTCTGCCCAAATTAAGGTGCAAATGAGACCAGATGCCAACTTTATTTTGCAAAATTAATTGTATAGGGTAAAGAGAGAGAGGAACAAGGAGAGAGATAGTGCAAGTAGAAGGCATAGAAGTTACTGCTGTCCAGTTGGTCCTTCAGTGCCCAGGGCACTTGGTGGTGGGTGCCACCCTCTTCACTCTCTGAGTCACTTTGTACAGTCCCTTATTTGCATGGGAAGCAAAGGTGGGAGTGACTTTCACTCCCTCGTTAGCATGAGAGAGGAGAATAAGACGTGGTTTTGCCATCGTGTATGCTCAGGTCTTAATTTGATGGTTGTTGGAGGTCTGTTCTGTGGGTTGTACGAGACAAATACCCCCAAAATCAAGCATCCTATTTGTGACCCCACTTCTTGCCCTTGCCCAGGTATTCACTTGTTCCATAATGGGCCACAATAGCGTTGCAGTGAAAAGTATCAGTTTTTTCCTGCCTGACAAGGCTAGAACTGAAATTTTGTCCCTTTGTGCTTTGTGTACAGGCACTGGTGTTTTCTGTAACAATTTTCACCACTGAGGGCTTGTTTAAGGCATATTTCATTAACCCTTTCCTTACACCACTTATGGAGGTAGTAGGTGTGATGTGAGACTATCAAACCACAAGTGAAAATAGCTTCTTCTATGGAAGCACGTCCAGGGATTAAGCAGTAGGAGCACACTGCCACCAGGCAGTGCAACACCATCTCAGAGATGTGATTCCAAACTGGAAGGTGCCCAGGGACGGCGCCAACCAGTCCAGGCACCTGCTGGACCAATACAGCTCCAGGTCCCAGGGTTCACTACCTCTGCAACATGAGGCTGCAGCCTCTGCTGGAACCAGCTCGTTCACAGCATGTTAGCTGTGAATCTCTAATAAAACGCTGCATTACGGGGTGAAGAAATACTGAAAGCTCACAGCCAGGCCAAAATCACACAGCTGCCAAACTAACGGGCAAAGACTTTTCTCTGAAATGCTTACAGCTCTTACTGGAGATGCCCCACCACCCTAGCATGGAGTGTTTTCTCTTTGGGAACTCTGTTCCCACCCTTTTACTTTTCTGTGACCCCACAGATTCCTCACTCGATCCCCAAAACAGGTTGAAGAGGTGACACTTTTTGGCCGCCTCAGTTGCTACCGAGTCCTTCTGTTCTTGCAGACAACCACAGGACAGGCTGGTGATAGCCCTCCACCCATCCACAGTGGCTGCTGCCAACCTAATTGATTACTTTATAGTTTAATCTTTGCACCATTTTATAGAAGCATTTAAGAACAGATTCTCCACTCTTTTCTTCCCAAACATCTACCATACTTTAAAGCATATTGAATCACACTCCTTTTGGACAAGGTACCCAACAGCATGATCACAATACATGTGTGACTCAGATCACAGATCTGGGCTCTGATCTGATGAGTCTCTTGGCATGAGGAGCTTCTCTCCAAATTAGCAGTACAAGCTTAGGTCTGATGTATGCAAACAGTGAAGACACATTGCAAACAAATCCTGGATAGTTGAAATTAAGCCCCAGAATGTCAGATAAACGCTGTTAGCAGTTTTGTTACAACCTCTGCAACTTCAGGTGCTTCAGCTCCCAAATCAAAGGCAGACTTCAAAGGTCCTTATTATGCAGTAACATGGGGAGAGACTGCAAGGGAGCATGACAACTAACAAAGATTATCAAAGGTAACAAGAATTGTGCAAGGAATTGCAGGGGGACAGACTTGGGGGCTACATGGCATTTGTATGTTTAAAAATTGCTGCAAGTGTTGGTAGTTATGTTCAGGGGTACTTTGTGTTTTGGGGGATTTTTCTTTTCTATGCATTTTCTTTGCTTGTTGTTTGTTTCTAAAGCATATCAGAAAAGTAGGTCTCATTATGTTTTGTATTACCAGACTCAGGTATGTTTTTCTTCCGGATACCTGACAACAAAGAATAATTTAAAACTCTAAAGAGACTTTGCATTTCTTCATCAGTTGAGAACTTGAAGTGGAAGCTGAGTATTGGGTAAGCTGTCCAAGGGGAAACATGGGTGGTAACAGCAGAGAATGGCAGGAATTTCAAAGGAAGTTTTCAAATTTCACAAGAGCAGGAGTGGCTGGACCCAACAAAGCCTTTGGACAGGTACAACATATTCAGACCAGTTCCAGCATTTGCCTCATTTGTCTGGCTTAAGAAAGCAGCACCTGATTTGAGAGTTTAAACTCAGGAGGAATAACTCAAAGCCGTGGTCCTGGCTTAATGCACAGCTGGTGTCCACAGTCATATACATCCAAGGTCCTTCTGAGCTCAGTTCTCAGGAATATCAGAGACTCAGCTTCCGCTCCAATTCAGCTTTTCCCATTTCTCCATATTCATACGGCACCTCACAATATTTTCTGGAGCTGATGGGTCTTGATTTAGGTACTTCTTAATATAAAATAGTTACAGTCTTTTTCCCCAGACTGTTCTGCCAATGTTACACTGCTTTTCTTCTTTCATGCAGATGTCTCTCATGTATCTATATAGGCAATAACCTACCTGCTTCATTTTTTTATTATTTTATTTTTAGTTGCAGCAGTGCCTGCTATTCAGACAGGTGTCTTTGGTAACTGCTGCCACTTTGCTATGGACAGGTCCTTTCTAGCAGTTACTATGAGTTGCCTACTTCTAAGAACAGCAGAATACATTTCCCTTTCCAACCACAGCAGCTCATTCACAGATGGCCGATCATGTCTGTACCAATAAGCAAGGAGGGAAGAGCACATCTTTCAGAAAAGTAAATATATTATCCACACTGAGTATTACAATGGGTATGAAAATCTTCACACTGTTATTTAGTACATGATCAGGCTAACACCATCTTCATGTCGGGTCAAAGTCAGAACATGGAGCCCCTGTGCCAAAGCCACTGCTGCCTCCAGGGCTCTCAGCCATCGTCCACCTGCCCCCAAGGCCCCTTCAGCTGGGCACACACATGCTCTGAAAGGTAACTACAAAATGCACAACTACATCATCAAGTGTAAAATAAAACAGCTTATTACACACCAAACCAAACCAAACCAAACAAAAAAACCCCAAGCCTACTCTGTAAAGACTCGAAGTTCAAAAGCAAAGCTCCAACCTATGTCACAGCTCAGCTCAGTTGGAGCTCCCGAGTCCTAAAAGTCTCATTTTAGAGTGTCCAGCTTGTTCTGTATATGCCCAAATGTCACTGATCTGAGCCACCAGACCATCCTTTAATTGAGTGTTACTTGAGATGCATTTTTCCTGGTACCACAAGTTATTAAAACTAGCAGTGATAACAGCTGCCATTTATGCTGGAAAGGCCAATACAAACCAGACTAACACTGCTGATTTAAAGCCTGAACTTAGCAATCCACCACAGCAATCAAAGAAAAAATAGAAATAAGAAAACACTAAGAGAACCTCTTTTTTTTAGTAAGACTAGTTGCTCCTCCTATAAATTAATGACTATAAACTTCTGAAATTTGTTCTGTATTTTTTATCAAAGATGAAAATAAACATGTTCATAACAATAACAAGGGCTTGTTTTAATAGACCATTCCAGGCGTTAAACACATTAATGACCCATGAAATAACTGGTTCATCTACAACACATTAAACAATGTTGTTATAACATTTTATTAATGGAAACCTACTCCATTCTCTCTAGATAGGAGACTACTGACTGGGTATTAAAAGAGAGATGTAAAAATAAGTTTCTTTGTAAAGGAAAATAAAACATATAAATGAGAGACACCCAGTCAGGTGAGTAGTCAAATAACTATCTTTTGCCAATTTTAAAGCAACCCTTTTAGCTTTTAGTCTTGCAATCTCCTGTTAATCTATTAAAGTTAATTAGTAAATTGGGAATATAAACTACTAAAAATACTTAGAGCTGTAAGTAAAAGATACCACTTTTCTGAAACAATAATATTTATTTTGTATGCAGCCTTTAATAAGCTCAAATTTACAACTCATCTCTTTGAAGTCACATTGCTGAGATGTTTATTTAAAAAGTCTCTTAAAAAGTCTCTTCTTTAAATAAAAGCAATAGTTACCATCATGTCTTTGATTTGAGCACAGTGCCACTCCTAAGGAGTAATGTAATTAAAGATGAGCATATTCCACTATGAATTAGCCTTATCTGTGCAGAATCCTGACTGCAACTGGCAGCACTGCAACAATTATAAAATATAAACAGGCTCAAATATTCATCAAATAGGAAACATATTTTCTCTAGCAGCATAAGTAATGTAGGAAGCAATATATATAAAACTATCAGTCTGGTTTTGTAACATCTGTACGTTTTTGAATAAAAGAAAAAAATCAGACTGAAAAGAGACAATTATTTTACTGTCTGTTTCTTAGATATCAGAAAGAGAATTTTGAAATTCATCAAAGCTAACCTTCTGTTATGTACAACAGGCTAAGCTGAAAAGAATGTTAACAAGTTCAATTTTCATTCAATCAGCACTACTGCTCTCTGAAATGTTTCATTGCAGGAAAGAAATAAAAATAATCTATATGGTAATTATGAGGATGAATCCCCCAGTAACTTTCAGCTACATGAAAGGTCAGTTCTATTCAAGATATTTTATCAGTCCCCTGCACATACTCCTGTCCTGTCATTTTAAATCTGAACAGCATTTTATTTTCCCATTTACAGCTACCTGCAGAATTAAGTACTTAAGCCAAATAAGAAAAAAAAAAAAAAAAAGAAATGTTGAATGCTGGCAAAGGCTATAATAGCATGGAGATAAATCGTTCAGCTGCTCTCCCTCAAGCCTCTGGGGCTGCAGATTTTTCTTCTCCTGGTGCACTGTGGGTATTCAAAACTTGTTCAACATGATTTCATTTCATTTCAGGCACTGCCTGAGAAAACTAAATTACAGAATCAATCATACAGAAGGTCAGAGTGAGACTTCATTACAAGTATTGCATGCTTGCATGAATATCTTTCATTTATGACTGACCCAATATGTCACAATAGCTGTCTAGTAAAAATAATCCACTTTCTGAAATTGATGTACTACTGATGTCAATGCTACTCAGCAGGCTGGGCAGATTAGAGAGAGGTGTTAAAAAAAGGAACTCTCAGGAGCACAACTTGTAGTTTTATAGAATTGCCACAGTTTCCAGATTAAAATAATTTTTCTATGGGCAGCTCAACAGAAAAGAGAGCATTAATATAAAATATTGGGGGTTGATTTTTAATGAGGATATAGCTGTTGATTTCTGCTTATTTATATTCAAGTATTTATAGGGATAATATTTGCATCATGTAAATCCATGCATTCTTTGAAGTCAAATGTACATCAACACTGCATTTTTCAGTGACTCCTTTTTGAGCATTAGATTTTATTTGCATATTATTAAAATATTAAAATTAATCAAAATGCCTCCGTTTTATCTCCTCTTTTTGTTGCTGTTCCCTGTTTTTAAACGTTAAAAAATGCTGTAAAGATAACTGTATTGTGTTTGTTGCCAATAATAATGAAGTTAATCAGCATTGTGACAAATTGTCATTCTTTCCATAATATGTATACCTTAATAGTAGAAACAATGGTTAACTCACCAATAAAATCTTCAGTAATTGCTAGGTCACATTTATGCTGAGAATAAATATTTTTCTTGCCCCATGAATGATATTTTCAATATAATAATACACAAAGAATATGTTAAAAAAAGAATGACTTTTTTTTCTTTTCTTTTCCTTTTTTTGGTCTTCCTGTGGGAAATATGTGAGATACTTGCAGAGGCATTATGAGGTAGCTAGCCAACTCCATACCCTAAGGGAGACATAGGAAAACCTTGACATAACCTATTTTTAACCATGCCTCTGGCGATTCTGTATTCAAGTTTATAGGTGAACATGTCAGGTAGTACATAGAAAAAAGCCAAAGACACACAGTATTAATCATAATTCTGTCCGAGCCCATTTTATTTTTTCAACGTTTCTGATTTAAAATCTCGTGACATTTCTTCAAGGTGAAATTCTTCTACCAGGCTTCGCAACAGGGTAAGACTACATTTACCTAAATTAAATATTGCTTACAGTAAAGCTCTCTAACGCTTCACAAGATATGCAATAAACTCAACACAGTTACTATTAAAATAATTTAAGTTTGTATTCAGCTCAAGAAGCTTTAGTGATTAGCAATACACTATTAATACAGCACTTAAATAAGACTATCCCGGTATCGCTGGATAAGAACATTGTTCTGTAAGTGTATACGAACATCATAATTATTTTACAACCCCATCTTTAGTTCTTTCAGATATAGTAAATTCAATTGACCATGAAATGAAATTTCATAGTCAAAATGCCTCCTTTACATTTTTTTATTGCTGCTATAAAGTTTTTATAGCTCCAAGGCAAGGTAATTCACGAAATGTCTAATTTAAAGATGAATTCTAATATTATTAATAAATATTTAGCATTTTAATAAACTGCATATTTTTCACAGAAAATATGATATCATGTTTTCGTTTTTTATTTTTTAAATACAGATTAATTGCTGGAAAATTTGAGTACTAACGAGAGCTATGTGAGTTCAGGGGAAACCTAGGCAAGGACCCTCTGTTAATATGTTTAAACTTCATGAAACTACCCAGCATTTATGAGCAGACTACGAAAAGACTACTAACTAGAATACAATGGCAGGGGCCACTCCATTTCACAGTATGAAACAAATCAAGCAGTCGTGGGGAAGTGTCTGACACATAAACCTCCCTATGTGGCTACTCCATATCAAATCACGCAATTTCTCATCAATTCTCTGCAGCAAAACTGCACACACGTTCCCAATCCACAGCTTTGAACTGGCAATCACCCTAAAATATACCACTGGACTACTGGGGTAAGAAGGCAGAGCTCCTCAACCTATATGGGAACAAATCCTTACCAACGGAGTCAGTGTAAACTATGCCATTAATTTCTACATTGCACAGTTGAGGAAAAAGGCAAAGATGTAAAGCCTCCCATTCGGTGCAAGAAGAGGTGAGCAAGGAGATATCTAACCAGGAGGCCTCCTCTGGTTGGAACTGTTAAGGTGACATCATTTACTCATGGAAGAATCACATTCAGTGAAAGGATGCAAAATCAACAGGGCAAAACTGGGTCAGGTTACAAACCACCTGGTAACATTGAGAGGATACTCGTACACGTAACACAACACCGATCCAGCCCACAATATTTATTATACATTTCTGAGCAACTTTCATTGTCTTCAGGGTACACACGCTCCATTACTTTCGTTTTCAGGCACAACATTCCTGACTCTCAGGTTTTGTTAATCCAATCATCAGCAGTCACCCTACATGTCCAGTGCAAACAGAATCCCATGCAAAATGGGATCTAAAACAAGTACCATGTCCTTCAAGGCCTGTTTTAGGGAGACCCTGTTTTGGATCCACGGAACGATGGAATTCTGTACCTCCTCAGGAGTGGGCAGTTTGTGCTTTACTCTGCATTAGTGCTAGCTACCCTGCATGACCTCCAAAGAAATATTAAAATTTGCAATGAAGTCATCAGCCTGTAGAATTACAGAGAAATATTTGCTGCGTGTTGGTTTGTAAATCTTTAACTAATTTTCACTTGCCAGAAAAATAAAAAAGAAGATTTACATGAAATCACAACATAACAACACGACCTTTATTACAGTCCAGCTGTAAATAATGTGTTTTCACTACACCAAGTTTAGCAAAAGGTCCTATGTAAAATAGCTAATCAGAAAAAAATATGGTTGATGTAAAATATCTGTTCAAGCTAAACATTCACTCACTCTTCAAGATGCAATACAGAAGCTAATTCTAATTGTAACCACTGAGTCTAAAATGCTGAGTAGGATAAACTGGCTCACAGCTGTATCTCATCACTGGGAGTGTGAATGCTACTGCACAAAGCCCTCAGAAACCCATGATGGGAGATCCCCCAAAGCTGAAAGGGAAACACAGCAAGAAAGTGGAAACTGCTCCGTGTACCCTGTCATGGAGATCATAGCCCTACAGTGTGTGTAGGTTCTGGAGGAAACTTCATACATTCCTGGTTTTGACTGCTCTGATTAACACTGGAATAAGCCTAACAGTCACTGTCACTCAGCCCTTCACACCCAGATCATCCCTCCCCATTCTGGAGGGCCCAGAAACAGCCCAGGAACAGAATACCACCCTGCCCCAGCTTCTATGGCCAACAAGAGCACTGGACAGAACAGTCTTTTTATGGCCCTGTATTTCTGAGTATGATCAGGGTAATACATCCCTATCATTTCTGAGTTAAAAACAAAATAAAAATCAATTTTCATTTATAAAGATTTAGTGGATAGAATATAGGGAAATACATGTTTTTTTCCTGCTGGCTGGATCTGTGTCCCAATCTTGTTCTGAGCTACTCTCAGTACTGCACTTTCAAGATTTAATGTTGGTGCTCAGATGTGGGTCCTACACTTCAAATACAGACAAGCAACTCATTCTACATGCTGCAGTTCACCCTGGCCAACCCAATGGCCTTTCAATTCTTGATGCCAGTGTCAACTGTATAGCCCATTTTTGAATTTTAGGAGCACTTAGGATGCACATGGGGTGTCAATGGTGCCCAAAATGAAAATTCTGTGTTTATAAACCCTGATTGCTTCTTCACAGGAGATCTGTTCACTCACAGTATAGTACTGCACTGCATATTAACAACTACGTTTATCTTGCTGAATCCACCAATATTAAACCCTTAACCATTTGCCAACTGCCTTAGGGAACTGAGTAATAGTATATCATTGTTTGCCGTGTACCACTGACAACACGTGTCATCGTTCATACACAACACGCCTGCACATGATACAGAGTGCTGGCAAAGGCTTGGTCAGGCTCCCCAGAAATCATACACATCTTCTGAGAGGTCAATGAAAACCGAGAGATGACACGAATCTACATTTGACAGACAACATTAGGCAACGGGAACACACAAAGAACCACACCTACCATATGCAATCCATTGCTGTGGATGACACCGTCTTGCTCCACGAGATTTCGGGATATTGTAATAGAGGGAAGATCCAAGCTCTGGGGGGGGAACTGAGGTGTAAATTCATTTCCTTGTGCAGGCAGCTGGTCACCAAGGCCCTGAAAGGGCAGCAGTATATCTGCCATCCCCAGTGCAGGGTCTGACTCAGGCGGGGGGGTAATGGGTGGGATTTCAAACTCCTCGTCCCCAAGGCTCGGCGTATGGAACGTCTGCTAGAAAAGGACAGGACAAGGCAAACCACGTTAGGGCACACTGAGCTCAGCAATAACCTCCACACCCACAGTCCAAATCTTGGTTTGTTCTCAAATGCAAACTTTATAAGCAACAAAACTTTTAAGTTTAATATGCTGAAGGGGTTTGTGGATCATTCCAATTAAAGATTTAAGTCTCATTATCATATGGTTTTAATGCAGTATCAGTATTAACAGTTTTTTAATGTGTATTTAATTAGCAACATCTGTCTGTTGTTAGTCCAAATATCAGCTACACTGGATTTGGCTGTATAACAAACTGCCACTTTATTGATATGTTAGTAAAATAGCACAAACAGCTTACATTACTCTCATGCTTCATAAAACACTGACAATTTTGTAGCACACACAGAATTCAGCACTGACCATTTCATATCTTTTGTCTCCTTTCACCCACTAACAAACATGAAATATTATCATTCTGGTCTTCATTTCTTTTCCATTCCCAAAATACAATAAACCCTTTTAAACACGGGTTGTAATTTGGAGGAGAAAAGTATAAAAGCGTGAGGGTGATTACAGCAGCTTCCAGTGCTTTCTGAAGCAAGCCAGCTTTGTTTGAACAGTAGGTTTGTTATGAACTAAACACCTGTTAAGATGCCTTGAGCAAAACATTTACTGCCAGTTATCTTCAGGGTTTGTGCATGTTTGTACGTGTGCATGTGTCTGTCAAAGATAATCTTTATTCAAGTAGAGTCTGTATCTGGCTTCAACATTGCTGACTTTTATTTGGGAAACAAATGAGCTACGCTTATTCAAATTTTTTGAGAGTTAAATGAACTTTCATATATTATTTCAGGTCCACTGCTACTTAATAATAGAAATTCAGTGCTTGAAATTAGGCCATTTTAAATGTACCGAAATCAGGACTGTCTTGATGAAATTGGGCAGTTGGCAATCCTAAAATAGGCACTCTTGTCTTGTTCTGGACATGCAAGGCTGCTCTGGGATTTGTTTGTTTGCATTAGTTCACGATTCAAGTTGGGGGGGGAAGAATTGTTTTATGTATTAATTACATTGTCTGAAAGAGTGACTTAATGCCAGTTAATTTAAAAATGATAAGTTCAGTGAAAGATCTCATTAACTGCTGCAAATTGTCATCCTTCAAACTGTTAATGATGATATAAATTAATAACCGCTTGAGAGAAGATGGAAACTGAAACACAAGAAAAACCTTTGCTTGCATATAGAACCTGTCAGCTGTCATTATTGGTCTCACACCAGAAATGATGAGGTCCCAGATTGCTGCAGTCTGCAGCACCATCAGAGTCTGCTGAGACTCTGCCCATTTCACTCCAACTGCAAGGCTGTAACTTAATTCTGGATGTGAAGGCTGGGCCTGGATTAGGGAGATGTTTGACTTCCCCGCTGCTATATTACAAAAGGTGTGAATTTTTCTTCCCATGGACAAACACAAAGGATGGATTGGCCAGGAGAAGTGGTTGGCTAATGAACATAACCCTATGGCTGCATTTGCAGTTATTTTGGCACTAATGTGGTCTAGTAACAGATGCAACTGTAATTTGTGACTCATTTGCTACCCCATTACTGCTTAATGAAATCTAACATATCACATTAACAATACGGATAAACACTCATTCTTGATATGTGGCATTTGGCTGTTTTCATTACCACTGTAATTAACACTTGAAATATTATTTCAATAAATATTTAAGGTGCTTTAAAATGAGTCGTAGTAATCATGACATAGAGACAGAAAACACAAAGCAAATGTGTGGCTTCTAAGCCTGAATGTGCTCTAGGATTACACTCTTAAGGCATTATTTACAGGAATAAAATGGGCTTCCTAGCTCAGCAGTGCTCAGGCCCAAAATAATACTGAGAAAGCTACATTCATGTAATGTAAAACCACTATAATTAAATACATTGTAATGTGGTAATTGCAAAGTTAGGTTGATGCTTTAATGTGAACAGTAACACTTAATCATATTTTTATTCCTTGTTCAAGCAAAAGGGTTCAGTGAAATCAGTATTATTATATTACATTTGAACCTCTCTTTACTTGACATATCTATGAGATACTAGTAATTATAAGGACTGGATCTTTTTTTTCCCATCTAACAGAATAAATCTATGACAGCTGTATAAATATAGAATACAGCTAGATAATATTACAATATTTTACTTAGAAAAGTAGCATTCATCTTAGTACTTATAGCTTACTACAAATGGGAGAGTAAATTGATGAATACCTTAACATTTTTAAATGTGAATTTAATTTTAACTCTATAACTTGTCCAAATATGCGTATATATATATATACATATTTTAAAAATATAATGGACCTAAGAGTGAGGATAAAATAGATGTAATCTAAGAAGAAAGCAAGCCTCTTAGCAAAACAGTCTTAAATCCAAATCACTGGGCTATTCAGTCTGTAAAAAGAGCCTGAATAGTGTGCAATTTGGGACTGCAGAAAGGTGCTGTTATGACCAGAAGATGGTATAACATTTGTGAGATTTATCTTACCAATCACATTTTTTGAAGTTATTAACTTTTCAAATATTTATATCTTACATATTTTTTTAAAAAAAAACAGAACTGTTTGCATGGTTAAATGCCATCTGTACTGAAATGTTCAAAACATTTGTTCCTTTTGATAAAAATGCAAATCTGGAGAACTGTTGTATCAACATATAACAGCCAATGTCTGACACGGTGAATTATCACAGCTGGAATTAAATTGTCTCTGAACAGCTGCTGGCAGCAGAGCTTTCATCAATGTTTGATTCAAATGTAGGAAAGAAATTCTACAGAAAGAAACATCATGTTGTCATTACAGATGGGGTTTGTGTTCATTATCACAAATAACACTGGAGCTAGTGCCAAACAATATTCCCTTATCTAAGCAGTCTTGCTGGGTAAAAAGAGATGGTGACCATTGTATAAATGATTCATAAAATCCTACTCTTAATTCTAACCTTCATATTTATTGTTACACCTTTCTGCTCATTTTCTCTGAGATCACTGTTTTTAGAAGTGCACAGGAATACCTGCGACTGAATCCTGACTTACAACATGTAAAATCGGGGCTGCCCAGTTTTCTGACCTTTCCTTGTGTTGGGAGGATCATTTATGGCGTGCCCCCTACATCAGTAGTTCTTGTTGTCCATATTGCCATGCACACAGTACACAGTGCATCTTGCATTTTCTGTCCTTCCCTTTGGAGTCAGAGCTGTTGGGTTTTTTGCCATGAGCTGTTTTGGTCTGGAGCTGGGGTCAGCACTGGCATGTTGATGGTCTAGTAACTGACTGTAAGGTGACCATAACAAATACATGGAGCCTGTAGCTGCCATACCTTTCTCCTGCTTCCATTCTCAAAGGCAGTGATCAAATACATCCCCTCCAAACACAGCCAGCCTCTGCCAGCCCAGCCTCCAGGTTTGTTCTGGATCTTGGTCAGAAGTTTCCTTCATGTAGCACATGCACTTCAGGCAACAAAGCTGGCTTTGGTTTTCTAACTTGTATGAGTATTAAGAACCCAAATTAAAACATTTGTATCTATAACAAAAATTAGAACATTAGCTAGTAATGACTATTACTAAGCTTGCTTTCCAAGTGTACACCTACTGTGCTTTTTATTTGTTTCCTTCTGTTCATAATTTTTTTCCATACATAAAGCAGATTTGTTTCTATTGACATGCTATGTAAGTAACAGCCTTATGGACAGCTAAATTGACTAGTAATGGAGAGCTGTCAGGTTATTTTCTTTCTCATTAAAGTCTTTATTTTGTGCTCCATAAAACACGCAGAAATTCAGCACTTCACTCTTCATCCATTCAAAGTCTGTTAAATTATCACAGCAAACAGCAGAATATGAGCATAGATAAAAAATAAAAACATCTACCTCATTTGCAGCAAGAAATGCATTATTTGCCTCAGCCATGTTCATGTAGTTGTTATTGTTTCCAAACTGAAAGAAAAATAAATATTTGGATTTAATGTATGCCACGATAAACTTTTCTTTACCCCATTACTGGCATATAAAGAGTTGGAGGAGAAAAAAACACAACAAAAACAAAACAGCAAACAGATAAGATGTAATTTTGCAGATGTTCTTTGAAGTCAGAACTAGATTGGATTCAGCTTTATTCTTTTTACTATTATTATTACATACTCTGCATGCCCCAGTCTGTACATGGAAAATACATATCTCTTCAACTTTTTTTGTCCATGCAGCAAAGCCACCCCACAGACCTAGAGGTGACTTTGGAAATCACAAGTCCATTAGAAAAAGACTGTTCTCCAGAAAAGTCACTTCTACTCAACTACACCTTTCGTGACACAGATTACAATATCGCTCTCGATGATCCTGATCTGGAGGATTGCTGCAGTCAGAGGTGGTTGGCATATTACTATTCCAAGTAGACCTGGTTTTAAAGAGCTGAAGGCCAGTAAGGGGAAGAATGAGAATCCACAATGTGGTTCCTAAAATCCCATTATTTCCACGAAATTAAAAAGCCAAACAATCCCCCTTTGTTTATTCTTCATTCCAGTTGAGCTCCCATGCCCCCAGTGAACATTAACACCTGAAGATTTTGGAAATCAGAACAATTGAGACCCCGAGATCTGCCTAGGGTGGAGTGGCCCAGTACCCACTTGCTGTCACTGAGGTGCAAGTCTGCTCACATGCCAGTGATCAGAAGGGATTTTATCGGATGCCATGGAGTCATTTCTTCCAAATTCTCAAGTATGAACATTTGTTCAAGTACTTTTTCTTCTAAGCACAGAAGAAAAGACTTTTTCAGACTAAGTACAGAAAAGAGAGATTATCAGCATAATACCATGCCTTATGCCCTTCAACAGCACTTCCAAAGGCATGTAAGGCTGGTAACTAATTCTGCACGTGTTCCTGGAGCCAGGCAGGTATCCAGAGTCTTTGCTTCAAGGAACAGACACCAGGCCTGCATTGCAGCTACCAGCAAAAGAGACTTTCACATGTGCACATTGTTATTACCAGGCACAGAGCACACTGCAAGGTAAGAGGGCTGAGGGAAAAGCCCCTGTGCTGTCCCTACCACATCACTGCTGCTAAAGCCACGCTAAGCATTCTTCACTTAACTTCCATTTTTGAGTTTTATAAGGCAATTTTTTTCAGGAAGGCTTTGTTTTATCTTGCCAGATCTTGGTGGACCTGCCCTCTCCTCAACCCCACAACAGCAAACACTCCTAACAGCAGAATAAGCTCGCAACCAGTGTATGAGGATGGGTAACCATGCACTTGCACAGATTGTTCTTTCCAAGCAAGAAACTCTGCTGTGCTTTCAGAGCAGCTGAACCTCTCCTGAAAGAAAAACCACTTTGCTTCAGCTCAATTTGCTACAGCTGCACTTGGTTCTGATCGTTTTTAGTAGAGAAATGTTTCAGACCCTGACTCTCCAATTCCTCACTGGAGGGACCACTCACTGGAGTTTTCCCTAAAAACTCCAACAGCCATTTCTGAAATTAAGACAAAAAGTGAAAGGAGATCAAAAAAAAAAAAAAAGAAAAGTTGGACACAAAGAATTGGAGCCTTGTGTACCTGCTGAATTGTCAGATCGACAACAGCTGACACCAACAAAATTAGAAGACAATCGCACGCAGGGGGAAGCAATACAAGATGGGATCCCTCATTCTGAAGTAACAAATTCCATTTGTGTACTTATCATACTGAATCTTTCAACCTATAACACATGTTCAGCAACAGAGGCCTTAACACAATATGTAGGCTGCCTCATAGCTATTAAAACTCTGTTATCCCCAGCTATGCAGATACTCAAGTAATGTCATCCATTTTTAAAAGCCCAGATGTCACCCATGTTCAGAGATTAAAAAATTCAAGTAAAATTGCACATTCAAATGACTGTTTTGGCACATAGGGATGTGTGTGTGGATTTGTTGCACAAAGACACAGTACTTCAGCTCAACAGTGCGATCGACAGGAGAGAATTTTTCATGTCAGTTAGTGACAAACTAAGAAAGATTTACATAAAAAACTCAAATGGCTCAAATAGAGCTGTTCTTTCTACAGGAACAAAAAAAAAATAAAAAAATCAAGTTTTCAAAGGACACCCAAGTGCAAAGGTGCACTAGGCAAGTACAACTCTAACATAAATAAGTGTGGAAAACCCCCATCCTGTTTTAATATAGGGGCTCTTGGGGGCTCCAGGGCCTCACAACAGAAATGCAGCTGATTTTTTACCTTGAGAAGTAAAATTCTACATTGTTTTGGTCTATGTATATTGCTCACACCACAGCTACTGCTGTTCTGATTGCCACGTGGTTTTATTCCTTTCTGTTTTATTAAAGTAAAACAAAGAGAGAGTGACAACTTAATTTTCCATTTTATTAAGACTAGAAGCAAATTATGTAACAAGGAATGTCAAAGCTAAAAGTTACAGGTACATATCCTTCAAGTCATTCTGTTCTTGGGCTATAATATTTAAGACCCTATTGTGTATGACTTAGGCACTGATGTCAGAAACTGGAATATTTCAGCTTTTGTTAGTATGGATAACAACTAATATTCTTTACATTTATTTTTTGTCTCTGAATTGGAAATCCATTGAAGGCACACAACAATTATCAGTGAGTATTTCTAAGATTAAACTTCCTTATTATCTAATGGTACCTATAACAACAAAAGAAAATAAAATGGTTATTATCTTAAGGACTTAAACAATTCAAAAAACAAATTAAGCTTAGAGTGAAATAAGAACTGGGTTAGAAATCCTCTTCTGAACAGTTAGTCTGAGAATGTAATTACTGAAGAAACTACAGCTAATCAGCTGTGAATTGTATCCATTAATTAGTATTTGCCCTGGAGAAATGAGAAAAATCAGTAACAATGTTAACACTGCAATGCACTGATGAGTACTGAAACACAGGGCCCTCAGCATTTAGTCAAGCAGGTGGCTCCAATGGTCCAAGTAATTTAAAAAGCTCTCACCTGAAGTGCAGAGCTGGAATTACAAAGCACTTCTTGCATATCTTTGTATCTATATAAGGCTATAATTAATGGCTTTTAATTTAGAAACACTTTGTGATCAGCTGGGAACAGTTATAAATCATTCTAAATAGAACAAGGGGTTCTTGTCTATTTTAGTAAAATAATTTTTTGTGAAATGACTCTTGTTGCAGTCAACATTTTTCTCCATTTATTTTCAAAAGGATCCCCTGCTCAGAACTCTCATAAACATCTCAGAGCATTGGTATAATTGTCAGCAGGGATTCAAATTAAAGCAATTTGGCCTGCCCAGGTAGACTTGTGAAGGCTCCCACCTCTTGGGTTTCCCTGGGATAGAAGAAAAGTAAGATGCAGCATTTAGTCCAGCTATCTTTTTGTTTTGTGCTGGTGTTGGGATGCTTTGTTAATTACTTAGCCAGAGTAGTTAGCAAGGTTTAGTATAAATTTTTTCATCTAAAGATCTCAGAGCACCCTCGCTCTGTGACTATGAAAGAATAAAATGTTTTCAGCTTGCTTTGGCAATACACACCATTGCATTACAAACTATGACTTATTTCCTTTGATTTCAGAAGCTCAAACTCCATCTTCAGTGTTGATGAACACATTGAGTCCCCCAACTGGCTGCCACCTCAAACCAATGGAAACCACACACATATGCCCATTTCATCAAACAAAAACAAACAAACAAACAAAAAAGACCTCTTCTGAACTGGTTTTGAATCACAACTTCATGCAAATCATTGCATTAAAACTTTGACAATTCAGGACTCTACTCCTGCATGTTGTAAGGGCACTTGGATCTGGGCCCTGCTGGAATCTGTATGAACAGACATGGGGACTGTAATGAGAGAGACTGGATGCTGCTTTGTAACACCTTGTATAAAGCACTTCCAGAAATCTGATTCTTTCTAAAATAGCTGGTTGAAGC
Organism: Pseudopipra pipra; assembly: GCF_036250125.1. NCBI lineage: Eukaryota > Metazoa > Chordata > Aves > Passeriformes > Pipridae > Pseudopipra > Pseudopipra pipra. Next base: position 12,111,307 of record NC_087562.1, read on the forward strand.
TCTTCTCTCAGCTTTGACTACCAAACCTGAAGCCCAACACCCAGCCTTATTCAGCTTTTCTAGCAAGGGTGTATATTTGCAATGCTAAGGGAAAATTCATGCCCTCTAAGTCCTTCCCCAGCATTTGCCCTAATGAAGACCCAATCAACTCCTACCCAGCACTGGGGATATAAAAACTGTATCACTGCTACAAACTGCATGTTTTCATTGACCAAACCTCTGGGACCAGATGTTAGGATATCTGTTTGTAAATCAAGGGATAAACCACTTGGAATCTGCACAGCACAACACTACTTGGGTTTTCAAGCTCCCCTTTGTACTCACCAGAGCTTAAAAACTGGTTGGTTATGAAAGCTGAGACTAATGAGCAGTTGTTTTAAGGCAGAAGTCTGATATGATGAACGTCACAGAAAACCTTGGCAGTTTGGGATAAGAATCAGTGATTAAATGTTCACTGAGCCTGAATTCCTACTAAAAAGATCTTCCAAAAATCTCAAATGTTAAATTGTGGACGCTCTTGTGGCTCTTCTTTGGCAACTGTGATTGACTCATCACAGCAAGAAACAAAAAAAAAAATTAAAAGAGAAATTTATGCCAAAAAACTCCACAATAGTAAAAAAAAAAAAAATCTTCAAAAGTAAGGCAAATAACTAATTTTGAAGGTGTTACGGACACAGAATAACATTTTGAACCTATAAAAGTTAATGGGAATTTTGCTACTGATTTTATTAGAGAAATGATTTTACTTAAAACATTCAGTCATTAGTATTTTTTATCAACTTTCTGCATTTCTGTTTTTAAATCAACTCAATTGTGGTGCAGCTCTAATCCGAAAAACATTAGAACTCACGCACAACTATTCATTTCCTCAAGAGGCCAAATACAGAAATACATAAATAACTTAAAACCAGACATAAAGGAGCCCAGACTTCTATCTGAGCATCTCAATGGAGCAAAAATACTAGTATTTTTATGCTCAAAAAGAAAATTTAATTCAGCAGGCAAATTCATTAGATATTCTAAATAATTCATTTTATAATATTGCTGTTTCATAGTGCAACCTCAAGGAAGAATAACCCACTGGAAGGGTTATTATTCCAGAACAGAATACCAGCAAAACCATGGAATGTGAATAAATGTCACAAATGAGAAACTCAAACAAAATATATCCAGAACAGGAATGAAACACATTTTATCATCTTCTCATAACTAATCCATCAACTTAAATTTTGCTTAAAAGGAATTACTGCAATTCTATACTCAAAGACTACATATTATGTATCTGAGAATAAATAAAAAAATTAATGGTTATTACAGAATCCACTTCCTCCCCTGTTTTTTTAATTAATTTTTTTAATTAATTATCCCAACCCTTATTGAAAAACAGACTTCTGGCTTAATTATCATGACACTAATAGTTCTTTCTTAATTATTAGTTAATATTTAGTCAAAATATGCATTTAAATTTTCTCAGGATAGTATTTCCAGTCAAAATTCTCATTGCTTGCAGAACAAGCTCTAGTCTGTCACAGCACTACATATCCACTTGTGTACGTATTTTAGACAGTTACACATCCAAATTCTATAATTTCTGATTCTAATTTACTGCTTATGGAAAATGGCACCCTCAACTGATCACACTTCCCGTATTTCTGCAGTAAAATTAGAAGCCATATTTTTTAAAGTATGGCCATTAATAAAATCATTCTTTTATGGTGTGAGCACCCTCACGGTTTTATATAGAGTAATATCTACTTGCACAAACATATATGATGGCAAGGATCTCAGTTTTATCTTCATATTTGGCAAAGTAATTCCTCTGAGGTCACACTATCCTTATGAGTAAAAAGGAAGATAACAATCCCAAAAGATGTAATTACAGACCAAAACTAAATTACTTTGCAGGTCTAAGTACTATATCTCAATAATTTCACCGGAGAACATCTTCACAGCATTTGGGCAGATTTGATTTTGCTGCCTGACCAATAATTACAGCTCTGGCAAATACAATGTCTGATAAGGACATCAATTAAGAATGAGCATTGTGTTATTTAAAAAAAAAAATTCATCATGTTCACAGCCTGTCTGATTGAATGAAATGCCAAATTAAATTAATGGAGATTGCTAAGTCTAGCTGGCTGGTGGGGAACCATGCAGAAAGTGGGACAGCATAGACAATAAACTGTCTGTAATTAAAAGATGAGAAGCTGGACTAATGCTACTTCAGCCTGATTATTCCAAACAAAACAATATACACTAAAATTATTCTGGCAACAGAAGTAGATGAAGTGGGACGAGGGCTGGGACAGGGGAGTTTTTTTTTAAGTAGTATTAACTATCACCATCTATGAACAGCAGTGTCTTCACTAGATGCATTAAATTAAATACTGGGGTTTTCTCATCAGGAAACACAATTTATTTTCTCAATGAACATTAAAAAAAAAAAGTCAAAAAATCTGCAATAATTCCTGTTCTAGATGGATATCCAGCTAATCTGTGTAGAGGCTTTCTCTGTAAGCATGATGTGTTCATAGCAGGAGCAGAGTGTTCTTTTCTGGAAGAGCAAGTCCTTCATAGCAGCTTCAATACTTCAGAAGGAGTAGGCAGTATCTATACTATTTTAAAAAATACAGGTATTCTATTTTCATTCTGCTACTAGAAACCATGAGGCAGATTTTAGTTGCTGGTACACAGATGCAATACCACTAAAGCTGATAGGGATTTATGTAAGTGAATGAAGCATTTTTTTAAATGTTGTAAATGCACAATTTCATCTCAGAATGAATGTAAAATGGTAGCCTTGATTTTGACACTGCGTCATGACCCGCAGAAATTTCAGTACTCCCCTGGCAGAATGCTCATGTTTTAGAAGAAACATTATGTGTTGCCCAACACAAGAAGTATTATTGACCACAGACACAGGCAGCTATAGGAGGTTATGGATTGAGTCACTGAGCATAAAGAAAATGGAGAGTCGGACCAGATGCAGGCAAAAGGCTGTCTGTCCATTTGGGTCAGCCTCTGACCACATGGCAGTAAGCTGATAATATATCCCAGTTACATCTAAGAGCAAACTGCTATGTGTGTGTGCACAAGGGTACAGATACATGCACAGAGACAATGCTTTTGTCAGCAAAAGATAACATTTTGGAAGAACTTCATGAAGTACTGAACTGCTAGGTAACTTGTGCCACGTTTATACTTGACCCTTTCCGTTCATATTCTTAGAAAAAATTTATGATTAGTTATTATTACGGAATAGTACAATAGCAATCAGCTTTCTGAGACAGATTACAGCGTTTTCTTATTTTCAGTAGTTCATATTTTCTGGAAGTGGGTTTATTTCCTGCTAAATTCTGCAAATTTTCTAGGACAGCTCTTCATGGACCTGTAAAAACCTACCCAGAAAGTGTCACCCTTGGCAACTTCGGCCACCAAAACTTACTATGTGACAGTTACTTCTGTTTCTGCCCCATCAAGATTCTCTATCACACATCAGGATCCTGCAATAACCTGGAGGAAACTCAGGCCCTGCTGAAAACAAAAGGAGTTCCTATAGGGGATTTCATGCCAGAAAGCTGAATTTGCTTACGACCACTTTGCTGATGAGCAACAAGCCAATAGACAAGCGCACAAAACACTAAAATATAAAGTACCCAGCTTTGCAGTCACATCCTCAATGCTGAATTTTAGGCGAATGAATAATCTCATTAGTGGTTCATTAATTATTGAATCTGTACATAAGTATCTGTACAATCATACACGTGACAGTCTTTTGATATTTAAAATCTTAAAGCCTTTAATTCAGGGGACCATTTAGATTCCGATTTTTGAGTCTCAAACATCTGCTGCACTAATTGTTATCTATATCCTTATATAAGTGTGGCTATGTGTGTATATATAAGTACACACACATTCTGTAGCTCTTTGCTGAGAGCCAAAAAAATTCGCAGTGGGATAAAACAGTTGAGCAAGATCCTAAAGAAAAATAGACATATTTTATTCATACAGCCTCAAATATCCATCAGACATACTGCAGATAGTACAGATTTAAAAGTTTTAGGAAAGTAATTAGAATGGAAACATTTGAAGTTACTTTAAAAGCTTTCAGCCAGCAAATAAAAACTTTGACAATAACAATAAAAAGCACTGACTTAATCTCTGTGATTCCAGCCAAACTCTTTAATATGAACTCCTTCAGTGAATTCCACAGCCAAAAGCTGTAACTGAATGGTATTTTGCAAAGTACGATATTGAGCAAGTCTTAGGAACAGTAATGAAAGGAATATTTAATGGTCTCATGTTAGACATTTTCAGATCTCTTAAGAAGGACACATTCTATAAATGTTTTTATATGCAAGAAGTAATTTTGTATGAATATGCACAGTATTATTAATCTGTTGACTGACAGTCAAGGCAATTCAATATATGCCAGATTTTTAATGCTACTTATTCCATATTTAAATGCATAAATATTAAAAGGTGGTCCAAAGGGCAGTCCTGGTCCTAATATTTATACAAGATTAAGGTGTTATAAAATTAGTCTGAATCGTGAAAGTGCTCTCCAAGACAAACATACCAACAATTTTGCTGTCAGATGTTCAGAGAGTTTCAATTTACCATTCTGACTCTGTAGACAAGAATGTCTGTCCACAGTCTATGGAGCTGGGCCTTCAAAGGTAGTAAAGTGGACACTCGAACACGGATTCTGTGTATAATCTCTGCATCCTCCTACATATACTAAGGTTGCTTTTCCTCTGTACAAGGTTAATACAAATATCAAACTTAGCTCAACCCACTGAGATTCACATGAAAAAGACTCGAACAGATCTACAGATGTTACTTCACAGAGTTCTGAAGTACATTCCCTATCATTACACCCTGTTGTTGCCTGAAGCTTAAAATATGGGAAGAGACCAAATGTTAAGACATTCAGTAACAAAGCCAAGAAGAGGCCACTGTAGTTTAAGTATTTGTTTGAAAATATATAAATATTTAAAGAACATATTTTCTTTCTTTGCTTTCTAACCTAGAGGAGTTTGTGATGAACGACGAAGTTATTTTCACAATCACTCTCATGAGCACATACTTGTCGCTACAATAAACCAGATTAAACATAATTGTCATGGAAGGAAAATACTGCTAAAATGCAAAAAGAACTTACTGATATGGCTAAGTCTCTTGCTTATATGTATTTTTCTACAACTTTGTAGAAATTTGGATTCCACATGAGAAAGGTCTTCTCAAACATTCAGTTCCACTTCACCCATTTGATGTATGTATTTTATGAGTTACATTTCACGAAACAGCTGAAATTATACATAAGATTTCATTTCCAGTGACATCTGAGGACAGATGGTGGTTAAATTATGCTTTTTTTCCCACAACAGCTCTAAAGAACTGAAGCAAGGATAAAGCACAATTGCTCCCTTTCCTAGGCAGGCACTGTGAGAAGGTGGAAATGCCTCTATTCTCCACGATATTTACAAAACAGAAGAAGATCAACAGCCTCTCAGAATGGCCCCAACGTGCACATGTGGTACTGCAAAATAATTATCAAGAAAGACCCAAACCAGATCTATGGGCCTGATTCTGGGCACCACAATGCACTCCTGCCCAAACACAGCAGGGTCAGCATTAACAGCCCTTCTTCAACTCCCTCTCTACACCTCTGAGTATCCCTTTACCCCCAGCAGTTTAACTGCTGCAAGGGATATTTTAATATGGTTGTTTGGGGGGGGGAGCAGGGGTTTTGCCCTATGAACACTTGTTCTTCACTTTCCTCTTCAAGGCATTAAATTCATACAATCAAGCTGTTAATCATGTCTACCCCCCCTCATTTATTTTATATAAACCATCTAAGCATTGAATATAAGCATTTCTTAACATAATGACAGCATTTTATACTTAGAATCCCAAGAAATAGTTTTATATCACTATATTCTAGATTACTGTAACATTTTCGCACACGAATTTAAAGTGATGTGATTATACTGCAATTGGGCTGTAAGTAGCTTTTCTTACAATCTTATATCAAATTTCACTCACTTCAGCGAAAATTGTAAATTCCATTCTGGACTGTGATTCAGCTCTACTACACTAGCAAATTATATCAAGTTTTAAATATAAAATTGATAGAGAAAGGGTGAAGCAGATGTTGTAGACATTTTATAATAATCATAATGGAGGATCAGTCAGGATACTTGCAGGCTAAAATCAGTACATGCATAAAATCTTAAATATCTCAACTCTCAGCCATGTTGATACCATGAGTTACTGCTATTTTTTATGAAATTAAATACTTTGCACTTCAGAAGCACTAATCATAATCCAATAGATAAACAGCATTTTTTTAAAGTCTCCATTAGCTCTACTTCATTTTATGCAATGCAGTGCAAAGGAAGCTATCTATTGCAAAGACAGCCTGTAGGATATAATCACCCTTATTACACATAAACAAGAAAATGAGAAAACCCACCCAGAAATAGCCCAACCCCAGCACTAGTCAGTGATGGTTACCCTTGACCAAAGCAATATAATATAGATCACAGATGCATTATGAACAGGCACTTAACACATCACTTCCTCCTCTTTCTTTATCTTACATCAACCTGAAACCTGGAGAATTCCTCCACTATTTTTAGCTGGGGATGGATTACAAGTCCCACAGCAGGGAGGCCTCTGGAGAGTCATCAGCAACAACTGACTTTATTTAAACATGCAAGATGGAATTGGATGCAATGCTCTGCAATAACAGTACAGGAGAATTAAATTTAAGAGTAGAATAATCCCTCATGCTAGCTTGTATTCCTAATTTATGCCACAGAGACTAATCAGGCTTAATTTATCTATCTTTAGCTTCCCACTGTTTTATTTCAACCTAAAGGCAACGTTTTGGGCAGCAGAAACTTTATTTTGTAGGTGAGTAACCTACTTTAATTGCATTTTCATCCGTTACTACAGTCTAGCATTTTCTTCACTTAATTGGGTCACTGTATTTCTTCTTGTAAGTGGGCACAGAAATTACTTCTGATATTGATTGCAGCCCCTGAGGTTCTGCCGAGAGTTGAGGACACGCAAAGGGTACACGGCAAATTCCATTTACGACGAATGAAATTAATAAAGTTTCACTCAAACCTTCATATTAGAAAAAATCCTAATGTTAAAATATGGAGATCCCATATTAAGTATCTCACACATGCAGGGTTGGAAATGCCTGGCATCATCATAAAGCCAGACCTCTCAAAAGTCCTCAGGTGACTGTCAGCATTGATGTTTCAAAATACTAATGACTAATTAGCGTTAGAATTAAGTGTATATTAAAAAGCACACCAGTAATTTCTTCCCATAATTTTCAGATGGCACAGAAAAAACAATATGTTTTTTAATATGACAAAAAATGGTAATAAAAGCTCACTTGAACGCTCAAGTGGTACTCTGCATATCTCGATGTAAGCAAGCACAAGCTTTGATACATGCAAATTCTTGAGTTTCTTTTCTCGAAGTATGAGAGACAGCAGATCCTAGTGGCATTTCTGCTGCCAAGCTGTTCCACAGCTCACAACTCACACTCTGAATATATTCTCCTACTTTAGTGGACTGACATAATTCAGTCTCTTTCTATTCATACCAAGGACATGCAAGAAGTTGAATACTTAGTTGAATTTATAATAATCAGATGTAGCTTTAGTTTGAATTCAAAGTGGAGGTATGAACTGTAATCATAATCAGTAGATGTATAAAAGCTGTAATCTCTTCATGAACTTTCTTTGTAAGAATATTTAGAAACTGTGCAAGACATTCCCAGGAATACCCGGCAATTACAAGCCAGGTTCATAACTGAAGGTCAAATGGGAGTTTTCCTTATCAGCTGATACCATGATAATGAGCTGAGCTCTACAGAAATATTTCTTTGGGTGTCTCCGAGACAGTACTTTTGATACAGAAACCACTCTGATGGAACCAAATAATACTTTGTACCATAACCACGTGTTTCTAGCAGGCAGATGCCTGTTACAACTAGCTGCAAACTACAGGGAGTTCTCTCATTTTTATATCCTGAACCTTACCATTCCATCCCACTTTTAGAATGGAAAATTTCCCAGAGATCAGAAATCTTCGGGCAGCAGAAGTAAGATGTGCAGTCAGTGCATTCTCACAAAATCCTGTATATTCAGGGGTTTGTTTCCTAAAACTGTTCCATCACTTTATTATATTTCAGATCACATAACAACTTTAGCCAAGTTTTATGACACAAATATATTATGGTTTTGTGATATCAAAGTTGGGTAAAAGTTCAGAACTGCAAATCCTATGTCCACTTCTAGTGAGCAAGTGAAAATTGCTTTGTCTGTTCACAGCCAGAACAAAACCACAGGAAAACTCAAAAGGTTGCTTGCTTCATCATTCTAAATTGTAAATTCTCTTTCTACAGTATTCACTCCTCCTATGTTTTCCTTCATAAACCTAAGTTTGGGGAAAGTCAGGCCCCTTTCCAGTCTCTTCATCCCCTCAGAAGCACAACCCATGCTTCAGGCTCAGTAATCTCTGTTTGCTTCAAAGATAGGGAAGGGTATTCAGTTTGTGAATATCACAGCACTTCAACCTCATTAATGGATTTCTTTATTAACAGAATCTTTAAGTGGCAATTTCACACACTCCCCTCACACCAGAAGCTACTAGTTCATCTAAACAGAGTCATCAACAATTAGAATGATCAACAACAACAAATGAGATTTACAGCATCCCCTGCTTCCAGAAAAAGATTATTTGCCATGTAACCCATAAAATGGTTATATCAGCAGCAGTGGGACCAAACCAAAGGCAATTCCAGTGACTCAAAGTCATGATGTCAGCACAGCCACCTGCAGACATGATGCTAAGTGACCTCAACTTCCAGAGAAGACTTCAGTGTGCATCAAGCTTCAAACCTCCACTCGCTTATTTAATTAATCACTCTACAACTCAGTATCCTTTTGCTTATACTGATACAACTCTTTTTGAGGTCCCACTGCAAAAAACGAAACCGAATTTGAGGACGTAAATGCAATTAAAGTTTCTTTTTCACCTGGGGCAGGGATAACAGTAGATGAAGGAACTCCTTAAGCTAGGAATAGTGACAAACCTGGCACACTGTGAAACCACACTTTATTTACCAACAGAAATGGTCAAACTTTCAGTATTCATCTCCTGCTGCCTACAGGAGACTTTTTCAAAAGAGTCATCTTTTACACAGAAGCTGAATCACTAGAAACAAGGTCTGAAAAAGAAATGTTGGACATGTGCAAAACTTATTTACTAACTGAAGTACATTATAGATTCTGTACACAATTCACCTCTGACTAACAAAAGAAAATGTACATGACCTAATGGAAGCACTGATTATTAAGATTTACCTACCCTCTTGATAAATTATGCTTTGCACTACCAAGAAGCTTACAGGACAGAAGCAGAATTAGTTCAGGACAAGGGAAATTATACATGTAAGAGTTAAAGCTTAAGAAAAGAGATCTGGCTTATATCAAGTTGATGTTTCAGATATGAGACTGCATTATAACAGGTTATAGTTGCAAAAATAATTTTGATTGGCATATCATTTATACTAACTACTGCCTGGAACACACCCAGAATATGCAGCGTACTATAAACTGTTAGGAAATATATCTGTGTATTGTTCAATATTTACAATGTGCTTTATTTTGTAAATATAAGACCTGGCAGAAAAATGTAAAGTATTAAAAATAGTTCTGCTTAAAAAGAATGCCCCTTTTCCCTATAAAAAGAAGTATTTCACTAGCAGTAGTTTATAATTTTGTTCGAAAATGTTCACAGTGAAGCTAAATAAACTTTCAATGAAGAAAATTTGATTGCTTTGTTCAGCTGCTCAAACAGATTTCTATCTCTACTTATTTGCATATTTCTGAATATTCTCTTTCAGACCCACACCATTTTTGTTAGCAAAATCAATTTTCTGTTGGACAAAAAGTGAGATTTGCTCTAAAGATTTTAAGCTTTTAAATAAACATGAACCGAATGGTGTAAAGAGCTCTCCTTTTAAGAAAAGATTCTTGCTGTTTGGAAAGAAAAGAATCCTTTGCATTCACAGGTATCAATTGACAGCAACCGATTTTAACATGGAGAGAGAAAAAAATATACAAGGGCAAAACAAAAAGAGCTGCAACCTGATTATGTAGCTACAACACAGACTGATGCTAAGTTTAATTTTTAAGGAACATTGTGTACACATGTCCATATACGAAGCATAGAAAGCATTAAACTCTGACATAAAAGATTTATTATTAGTTTTATTATTGATTTTCCAAAGCTCAAAGAATACTCATAATAATGAAATTGTATCCTCTGCACACGAAGGACTGTTCTAAAATCCAACAGTTCTGCAGAACCCTCAGCAAACACCAACCAAATGCAATTTTTTCTAAGTGTGTTCAGCTCTGCTAATAGTTATTGTTTGCACAACTGTAACTAAGTACATTACCAACTAGTTGTTCAATCTATATAAATTTAAGAAACACACATTGCCAAGGAGTGACTCATATATCAGTCTATTATATGCTACAGAGCTGACTGTATTAAACAAATCACTTTCCCTACAGCTGAAGAATAGAAGCTATATACAGAGCAGAGGTTATTGTCTAATTTAAATCTTGGCTCCCTTCCCAGAGCTGTACAAGATTCCAATTTGTGGAAATGTTACTCTCTGCTACTGCCAGAAAGGCTACAGAAAATGGTATTGGGTGCCTTCCAGAAATATGTCTGCAAAATGCCAATCAACAAGTCACTAAAGATTAACAGTATGACTGTACCAAATTAATTTAAATTATAGAAACATATGGCTAGGATGTTTGCACTGCACTTAACACAACACCTGCTTCACAAACAGATAAGTTTCCTTCCACAGTATAAAATAATATACGTCAAACGCCTTGAACCTGATTCCTTATAATGGGGAAAAAAATCACTTAATAAACAGTAACCAGGGGGTACAACTACTAGCTACAAGCCACCATTTTGTAATGGTTAAATCCCTTATTTATTTTAAATTTTACACTAACTCAGATTAAGTGGTCTTTGCCCATCATAGAGAAAGTAATTAGTGAGAACAGATATTAAGTAAAAGAAGGTGACAGAAATAAACATTTTTATATTCCATTTCAGAAATCCAATATTTTAAGTCGATTTTGTTAGAACACTTCCAGACTTATAACAGTCCTGCAAATACATCGTTATTGTCTCCTCTCTCTCTACACAAAGTTGACATTCTTAAGCAAAAGCCACTCTCGAAAAGCATTATAAGCTCATGAAAAATTAAAAGATTAAAAATCACACACCAAAAGTCAAATATTTTATATTTCCTCCTTGTGCTTTTCAATTATTTTTTATAAAACTCCTTGATACATATGATCATGTCATCAAATAAATAAAGAATTTTAAAAAATCAGTGACAGTCTTAGAAATATTTACACATAAGAGTATGCCATATTTCAACTGAAGAGGAAGGGAGCTGTTTTATGTTTCTCTCCACTGCTTTTCTATTATTGCCTACCTAATGGAAATACATCAAACAAATGTTCTACAAGAGCAATAAATATTAAAGTTGACCTATCCATCTGGAAGAAATGAGAACAATACTGCTCACTTTTAGCCCAAATATGACACTGATAAATGAAGCCGTGAGATTCCATCACACTTTCAGCAACCTGGGCTAAGCGCCCACCACGTGATTCTTGTACCAGCAATTTTCTCCATTCATCTTCATTAGGCAGTCACTTGACCTGCCTCCCAGCATCCCTGTCAAATTTGAACCTTTCGGGGGCTGCTCGTACTTTCTAACAACGTACTCTAAAAGCTTTATTCCCTTTTTGGAAAAAAACTTGGATGATCACAAAAGAATACAGGAGTTCTGGAGAGAGAACCGTCTGATGCTCATCACGATGAAAACAGGAGCTCGCAGCCCCGGATGTGTGACAGTAGGAACAGTAGTGTCCACACAGCCCTAACAGCAGAACTAACAGCACAGACTGGCAGAAAGCACAAGTGGGCAAAGCCATCCCCTTTTTGGCCATCAGAAGACAATTACACATTGAAGCGAGGACGTACGGAACCTCCTGCCACAAACGGAACGCCCTCCGTTTCCTCCCCCAGTCGCTGTTTGAGGCTGGAACCAGCAGCCACAGCATTCCTAACCCAACGTAATAGGAGTGCTTCATCACATTAGCAGTGTTACATAACATCCCCATTATTTTCTTTTTCAACAGTATAATAATGACAGCACTGATTTGATTATTCTGTAATGGTGAAAATGAATACCAATTCAATATGAATTTGCCATGTAATAAAAAGCCCCTAACAGGATTCTTAGAGACTTCCTAGAAAGACTTCATAACTTTATGATCACTCAGGGAAATCAGAAAAGGTAAAAGCACCAAAAAGCATTAAGATTTTGACATTAAAACTGTCTCAGACATTCATGCAATCGCAATACCTTTGTCAGGGTAGCTCTACAATGTTTATCTGACAAGCATCTGATGTATTGACTCTTTTTCTATTGCACACAAGCCGCTTATCTTCCCTTTTTCAAAGAAGTCTTTAGAATTATAAATATTGTAGACTGTCATGGTAATGTAGCAATTAAAATACACCCACATAGATTTCTTTTAGCCAGGAAGTTCTTCAACCCTTTTTCACGTTGATCAGGTCTTACATGAGTGGTTCCATGCAGCTGCTAAGCACACCAGGGACTTACTCTTCCAGGAAAACATTGCTGAATGGAAGTAAAGACGGCAGAATCAAACAGAAAATAGGTACACACAATACAGAGGTAAGATGGATTTCACTGTGATCACCAAAAATGAACAGAGATGACTTTTCCACAAATCGAATAGAGTCCTTTCATGGTCAAGTACTTCAGTCATGCTAAGCTGGATTTACAGCACTCAAACTTTTCTATTTAAAAGCATTCAAAGTGTACCTGACTTCAAGCAAAAAACACAGAACATCTTATTCTCTGTTATAATTTTAAAGGGTTCTGCAAGCATCAGAAATTACGCTGAAAATCTGAAAGCATTCCCAAAAGTGAGGACAAGAAAAATTATGAACAGATGTACAATTTAAAAAAACAGACCTCACATAGGTGTATTTATGGTAGGTACATTTAATTTCTTGACCAGGGAATGCATTACAGGTCATGGTCATGGCTAGGCTTCAGTAGTAACTAACTGCTGGTAAGGTGGTGTGCTCCCCTGCATAACATAAGGAATGCTTGTCTGTAAGATGGAATGCTGATCTGAGCTTCTTTTTGATCATCATTACATGTTCTTACATCAGCGTTAGAAAAATTGCACAATAATCCCTGGCCACTTTTTCACCAGGTTTGTACAAGAGACCAGACAATCCACGAGAAAGCCTTTGGTGGCATTAGGTTTCACCTGAGCCACTATTACAATGTGTTGGTATTATCTGCATTATCATCCGTGGGTGCAAATACCTTTATCAATATACACTGAGCTTCTCTTTGGAAGGAAAAAAATGGGATGGATTCTATCTTATTTGCTTGTCTGAGATGCTAAAGATTTCAGGCACTCTGCATTGATTCCAAGCTTAAAGTTTGTCACATTTCCTTAACTGGCCTTGGTCACTTTCTTTGAATGACAGATCATTCTCGAGAATAAATGAATGTTTCTGTGAGGACAGAGATCTTCACAAGGGGTTTTCACGTGTGGGACAGTTTATGACTGCTGCACAGAGTTGATTCTCAACATAAAACAATTTGGAAATGTGAGCTTGTAGATCCAATGGTTCTCAAAATCATCCATAAGTCTGCCAATTCTCTTTGTCTGAGGTGACTTCTTCCAAAAGATTAATATCAAGTTAATAATGAAACAAACTACTCTAAATGGAGTCTCTGTTTAAAGATGGCAGTGACTTTTCAATATTTTACCGTCATCAGTTCCTGAATGAAGCCTAATGCTAACAAAATCAAAACAATCACTTTGCCAGGGTGGGGAGCTAGAAAAATCAAAACACTAAACAATGAAAAAGAGAGACCTGAAGCAGTTTTCAAAGAACTTTTGATAAAAACAAAAGTGAGAGAGATCTCAACACAGCTCCAAAGGTGATCCCAGGTACAGCAAGAGATACAATGTTACATGAAAGTCTAAAAAGGTGTGTCAGAGAAACTATCCTTAGGTCTCTGAAGACCTGATAAAGGGAAAAAAGCAACCAACTAATCTGCTTCCAAGATGCCATACATATATTTAGGGAGAACCTCGATATGTTAGAGTTGGAAGGGAAAAAAAAACCAGGCAAACAACAGATATAAGAAGTGAAGCAGATTTTCACCTCAGCAAGCTGATGTGTGCTGGGGAATGTTTCATCAAAACCGATGACGATGTGTTATGATAATGTCAGCTTTACCAACACCATCATCTGTCATGCCAGAATTATTCCCTGGCTCTTGGTGATGAAGTGGCTCTTCAATTCTTCAAGACTGAGTGACACTGAAGCAACACGTAAAAGTATTTGCTAAACATCTTCAGAAAAAAGTGAAAGTATTCTACATTGAGTTAGGCTGTGCATACATTAGCACAATATCCTAGTTGGAATTAGTCTTTCTCTGAGAAGAAACTTCAGGAAGCAGTTATGCCTTGACCATGGGCAACTCATCTTAAATTTCATTAACTTTTTTCTATGCTACTTTCTTAAGTTTATTCAGAATGCCCTTTCAAATGCAGTTCAGTCATGAACTCTATCATTCTTAGTGCAGCATTGTTTGTGTTGAGTCTTTGCAGCAGGGTTATCACTACAGGTTAATGGATTTGTGTTCTGAGAAGCCATGATTAGAATAGGTGACCTGTGTTCTGCATTATACACTGAAAAACATATCTAGCAGCATGATTGTTATCAAGCATCAGAAGAGATTCTGAGAGCTGTGTGTATAGACAGCACTAAACTCAGATGGTTTTATTTATTCCTAGGTATTGTGCAGTGGTTAAATTTGACATGTACAAATTGCTGAAGTGAAGATTTGCAAAGTAACAGTATATATCAATGCTAATGGCTTAGTTAAGAAAATGATGTGCCAGATTTCAAGCACAGCATGAATATGCATTTAAAATATTTGTGACACTTTAATGGACATTTTCATTAGCAGAGGTTATAACAATGGCAAAAATCTGAAATTTTATACAAGGAGTGAACTTACAATAGTTCCACAAAATTCAAAGAGAGAAATTCTTACTGTTGAAGGAGACATGAAAATTAAGGTCCTTGAAGTCCCCTCCCAACACAGCTATTCCAGTAGAAAAAAAAACAAGTAGAAAAAAAGGAATAAGTAATAAGTTTTCTCGTCCCTTTTGTAAAATGTTTAAAGCACTGCTGAGTATGAAGAAGAAGAAAACTTAAGCAGTCATGGCTTTTCTCTTCCTCTTTATCATTACAATACATAAGCTGACATCAAGGAGAAAAAACACAGAAAACTCATTTATACCTGAAGTGGACTATAGAGCTGCTTGCTATGCTAGCAGGACATCAGAAATACTCATTAGGAAAGCATTTAATAGTAACTATAACATTAAAAAGAATAAGTAACATATTCAAGGTAGAAGGCCAACTAATCACCTAGTGAATACTAACTTCTGCTGTCAGAACAAACTGCACATATGATGTAGTCTTGGACTTTCAAATCATTATGTATGCACAGCTACAGCCTTCCCTTCTTTAAAATAGGCCTTTTACACGTTGATTCTTTTAACAAATACCATGATACTGCATTGTGATACTGAACTCATTCAGTTACGAAATGTGCATCAATAAAAAAAGCTTGCAAGGAAAGACTTCAATGGACACATTCAGAATTTAAGCACTTCGTAGCATCATGCCTAGAAAGTCATTGACTTTCATGAGAGCTATACCTAGCATGTTTCCAGTTCCTGCTAAGGAAAGAATTCTCTCCAAGTTATGTTTGGTATGCTTGGAACAACCTGGCCTATGAGGAAGAGCGAGTTCAGATGGTCTGCATCAGTCTCATTCACAGGTATGGCTTAGAGAAACCCAGATTTTGACAATTGTTTGTCCACTATTTCAAGTACTTGCAGGCAGGCATTGCTGCACTCCTTGAGAATAACAGTGATGATATATCCCTCCTATGGTCTACACAGCTGAGTTCTAACTATGATACTTAAAAATTCAAGTTTCTTTTTTTTTCCTCCCCAATAATCAGCCCTGAATCACCAAACCAGTTAGTTACACCAACTGTTTATTACACTTAAACAAAATTAAAAAAACCCACACTGCTTCTCTTTAGAGGCAGTAATAGATTTGCATCTGACACATGTTGTCCTCAGGATACAATTTCATTGAGCATCTCTTCCTCATTTATTGTAGTAGCTTAATCTGCCTTAGCTCTTGTTACAGCTTGTTTAAACTGCTCTCAGATAGATTTTTTCCTACCAAACACCTTCTACACTGGCTGTAACACTTCTGACATGACATGCTGTGCTACAAGTTGCTGATGATCATTCCCAGGACAGTGCCACTGACACACTGTTTGCAGTAATACTCGTAACAGCCCTTTCCTTTAGAGGGAGCTGATCAAAAGCTGCTAGAAAAGGTCCTTTGTCCCTTGAATATTCTGTTAACATGGAATTTGAATGGTATCCTCATGCAGCACACTTGCCAGCTTTGAACCAAAACATCTGTTTACGACTTACCAAGACAGTAACTCCTTGAAAAATCATACTCCAAATCTTCTGATGTGAACCTCTGCTACAACAAAATAATGATCTCTGGAATAATGACTCCAAAACAATAACCTCTGTGAAATACTGAAAGACTGAGCTTTTAGATAACTGCCCTAAATTCTGCTGTTACCATAGTCAAGTAAACTGCCCTAAAGGCTCTATTTTCAAAGCCTGAAATTTGTTACACCATCGTGCAATGTGTTAACCATCACTTGCTCAATGGGACAGGACAATTCAGCCCATTCCACTCAAGTAAGCTCTTTCAGCATTCTATTTCAAATATCATCAAATTCATTTCTGTAGAGAAGACAGTAAGGACTGTCTACAGAAGAGCATCTTCCTTACATGGAACCACGCTGTTAAAAAAAAAATCAACTATGAATAATGGAGAATTCTGGCATTTGGTGATCCGAAGAACCAACCATATCAAGCTTTTGTTACCCAGATATCCCCAGGCTGAAAAGGCCCGAGATGTCATTGACTATGAAACATGGATTCTTTATTTTAAAAAATTCAGATGCTACAAATAAGCTGCTTTGGAAAAAAGCAGTATTTTGAATGCCAAGAGAATAATTTAATGCAATGTGAAGCAGAACACAGTTCAGTATTTTTTCAGGAAAACATTCATAAACATTACCTTTTTTTACAGGGCTTAGTGAATTTTGAAGTCTACATAAGAAAAAAACGTAAGCATAAGTTTGATTTGCATAGGATAATATGTCTTTTACTGCTTCAGCAAATAGTTGGTTGTTCAGCTATCTTTATTTTGGAGGAAATTAATTTGCACCTTATTGGATGTTAAGGTCTGTTCTAGAAAGCAGAAGAGAAAAAGAAAAGAGCACTTAAACAACGTCCACTCCAATTAAATGCACTTCACTAAAAGTACAAATACCCTATGAAAAACCCCACGTAACTTCACTAATTTGAATCTGTATGTCTATGTATGCTCACTTTGAGCTTTTTCTTAAAAATAGGTATGTGCCATTTAAGTTAAAATCATATATGACAGCTTCTCCATCCCTAAGCAATAACCAACAGGAACATATTCCTGTGCATTTTTAATTTTTCTGGCACAAGAAGTATTCTCACATCTGTTAGGACTGATTTGGAATCACTACTCTTGGAAGGCAAATTCTTTTATTTATTTCTTGAACATGATTCCCTGAAGAGTTAGAGAGGCCTCAGCGACATAAATGGGGTAACCCAGCAAAACCCAACCTGTGCCAAGGGCAGGGGAAATAGTTTTAATTCTACAGTGCAGTCTCCCAAGCCCAGGGAACTGTAACCAGCTGGGGACTTTTACTGATTACAATCCAAAGCAGCTTTTTAATTTCTTCCCTGGAAGCCACTGATACATGTTTTACTGTCTCAGTGGAGTTACCTATAGGTTTCTACATCTGGCTAAAAAACACTTACTAGGAAAGGAAGGGTGGAATTACAGCCAAGGAAATATATTTACAATTCCTAATTCTGCCACCTGAGTCTGCATGACCTTGATCAACTTACTGAACTTCTCTGTAACTCTTGGCCCGGAGCGTCTAACGAAAACAATAACATTTCTAACATCACGGCGTATAGATTTGAGGTAACACTAAAATCTAAGCAGGAAAACTTGAAGGACTGTTGTTCCAAAGGTCAAGCAAATAAGCCAAAAGCACTTAAATCTATAAGGATAAGGGTAAATTGGGCTCCAAAATTTAACTACCAGGTTGTATGTTACCCAGTTGGTAAAGGCGGAAAAAAAGAAGTGGTAATATTTCTACAGCCTCTATTTACAGCAAATTGCTGGTTATAAAATAATACTTCATATTTGCTTTGACTTCTCTTCTGTAAGGTTTGTTAGACATCCAAAAACAACAATAGAAAGACACATGCTTACAGGCTGAGTTCAGATATGCCTGTCTTTGGAGATACACTGGCATTTGTTTCCTCCTTAAGTGTACCAGTGCCACATTTAAAACATGAAGTCCCCTTCTGCTGGCTTAGGGCTAGATCTGCAAAACACTGTCCTTTGATTCTTGCCTTTGATCTAGGTCTTATCAGCTGTGGTCTTCCCTTTACCAGGCCTTCTGCAAAATGGTGGCATTGCTGGCTAACTGTAGAAACACAAGATTTTTTTCTAGATATAAAGACTTTTGAGAAAGATTACAGGTTCTTATGGACTTTGGGGAAAAGAACACTGAAGCAGAGAATTTTAAAGCCCATACTTTTGGATTTAGATGCTTTCTCTCTAGACCTCAGTCTGACACAGTAGGATATAAACTTCTCAACAATTCAGGTTTCTAAATGGCAGAAAAATTATTTGGTGAATTGGTTCTTGGCACTACAGAATCAGCACTCATAAGAAGTTACTGATGTATTTTATTCTGGTAACTGATCTGGCTGACTCAAATAAGACTTCTTTTTTTTCCTTAGTACAAGCATGACTGTACAATGCACAATATTAGGGATATGAAGCTATTTTAGCTGTACATGCAGTATTTGTGTGCGACTCAAATATATCTGCACAGAGCAGCAACTGATGCTGCTGCCTACAGTAGCCCTGGAGAAAGCCAAGACTGAAGATTTATGTTCTTTAAATATTTGCTTAATTCTCTTGCACAGAGACTTTTTCCATTATTCACCTTGATGATTTAAAATATAAGAGATACTACTCCGCACTTTCAGTTAGTGAATAAGTGGTTTATAGAGCCTAAGAACGGCTGCTCCCTTCGAGCCAACAAAGAACGAACGCTAACACTGGTGTGAGATCACAGTCAATGTCCAGAGTCATTACTTCATGCAGGTAAGAATTCAGAACCCACTTCACTACCACTTAATTTAGTTTTATTCTGGTGTGAATTTGCTGGTTTGGTTTTAATCCAGGAAGAACATAAAGGTCTATCCCCACTGCATAGCCCTGCATGGAGAACAATACAAAGTCATGCATGTTCAGTGGGAGATAACCTTTGTATCTTAAACCACGACACTTGCATTACATACAATATCTATTTACACTACTCATGGCACAAGTGGCAGACCAATCTCATGGTGCCTGGAGCCAGTGCTGACATGCAGCCTTCCTGCAGATGAAAGCAAATGCTCTCCAGGGCCAGAAGCTTTTGCTTCACTCCTGTGAGCTGGATAAGGTGACACTGAAACTTTCAAAAGGTTGCTGAGGACAGAGGAAGGAACGGTAGGAACTGCTGTGCTGGAAAATTGCACTGCAACAGAATAAATCATAGGACAGCCACAGGAGTTGTATTTTTCTCCTTTCGTTTTTTTGCTAAGACAACGAGACAGAGGTTGGCCCAGGGACAGACTCCAGATCACCACATAAACTCTCGGCACTGATATTTAACACTTTTATCGATTACCTTGCATACACTGTGCATCATTCCTCCACCTAAATATGAAGCATCTAACAGGTAGAAACAACTCCCTTTTTAAGATGTGAGAGCTTTGTGTTTTGTTTCTCTTCAAAACCAACTTTATTTATTTCGAGACAATCTTCGCAACTGCATTTGGAACTAATACTCAACACAGAACTATTTATTCTGCTCTAAATCCTTGGCTTACAATGCCTGTTTCCTTTTTGAACTACCTTCACTGCAAAAGGAACATTGCACAAATAATTCTTCCCCAGGAAAAGCAAATCAGAAAGCACAAACGCTACCTTTGCAGAAAACACAGCACTCAAAATATAATAATATAATTAGGTTTCTATTCCAAGTATTTCAATGTACAGTTAACCCTAGACAACTGTGCATGAACCTTCTAATTAGCATGTTATCTTTGGAGCAATTAGTATCTTGTACCTCATATGTTATCTTCAAATTAAAACTTTCCCTATCTCAGCATTATTAATTAATCATTGTGAATCTGAGATGAAATAGACATCACTCAAGAGAAAGTCAGTGTTTTTAGAATGTCACAGCCACTGACATTTCAGAACAATTATTTAGCTGTCTTCAAATAGTACAAGGCTATTGCCTTTAGCTTACACTGTCTTCATAGAATGTGCACAAAACACTCAATGTAATTATTACATAAATTGTTTTACATCTGCAAACAAACTTTATTGTTGCATTATACAAAACATCCAACTATCGCAGTCAAGAGAAATTTTAGTTAAAAATACAAAAAAGTTCATTTTTTAAAATACTTAATAATCCCCTCAATACAATTAAGAATCCTCCTTTCTGTCAGGGCCTGTAGTAAAGCTATAGCCAGTAGCAACAATTCAAAGCAAGATGCAACATGATTGTTTGACCCTGGAGATACTAATACAGATGATGATCTTTCATATGTCACTCTGCCAACCTGATTTACTGTGATGAATGAATAAATTCATAGCCTAATATCTCATCGCAGTATGTTTGATCTGAGACACTAAAAGAGGAAATCATTTCAAAAGATGATTGCCCTTCTAAAATACTTTAAAAACCTGGAATATTTAATTTTTTTATAATATATCAGATTAAATAAAAGTAAATACAAACCAGCGTAATGTGGCTACTCTCCATCAATAAATAAAGTTACCTTTTATATCAATAAATTTCCTGTGCTTAAGCTAGAAACTGTCTTACGTCTGTTTGTAAGCAAAGGGCTCCTTCATCTATACTGCACCAAAGGAAATTAGTATATTTCAAAGAAAACACAACAGGAATAAGTTGCAAAACATTGTGTTTTCTCTAATTGGCTTTGAAAATGAAAAGCTTGACCTATAAATATTTAACAGACAAGATGAACGTTTTCTTACAGCTGCAGCACATTTGATTCCCAGTTCTGTCCCACAATGACTTGACTCCATACAGACTTAAATGTAAAATTTTAGGACACTTGGCCAGTTCTCCACCATACAGAATTGCTATCTGCATAATATTCTAAGCAGGCTGCTATTCTAGTCTTTACTTTACAATTTGACTTTACAATTCCCCTTTTTAGCATAATCAGTTTTATTAACCCCATATAAATTAAAATCCATGTGTATATTGTTACAGCATACCTACTTTTAAAAAAAATAATCCTGACACCCACAGAAATAAATATTCTGAGTCAAAACACCTGCGGATTTAACATACAGAATTCACTCCTACTTTTTACCCCTTTATTCTACTATAATCACAAGTGGAAACAAAAATTTCAGTAGTGTCAAAAGATGGCTCATTTTGAAGTATAATTCTACGGGATGCCACTCAAACCTGCTGATATACATTATATATACATATGTATCTCTTATATAACAACATAGGCTAGACACAGTCATAATATCCATGAAAGTGCAGAAATGCCTGCAGTAGTGCCTGGGCAGGTCTCTGGTGCCCAACACAACAACCATGACTTGAGTTCCAGAGCACTACCAGGAGGTCCCTACTTATTATCATCTCTGCTTTCATGGAACAAGTCAGCGAGGGACAGGCACAACAAACGGCTTGCCCAAGGTCACACAGCCCTGTAACAACTGAAATGCGACTGGAACTCAAATGCCCTGACTTTTATTTTAACAAATACATGATGTTTCTTCTCTTATAATAAAGGATAGAAAGAGAACATATGTTATTTTATGAGAATACACTTGCTTGCTTGAAGTAATCAGGTTTCATCAGGGTTTTTTTAGGAAAATCTTGAGCTATGTTTGGAACCATAGGAGGAAAGAAGAACAGGACAAAGGACTAATAAAAGAACCACCATGAGTTTGATAAGGAGTGAACTAGATTTCTATCACATGCACATCAGTGTGAATCAGTGATTTTTTTTTTTAAAAAGGATGCAACTGTTCAAGCATAAAGACTTACAAAACTTTTACCAAAATTAATATCTTTTAAATTTCTTACGAAGAAACTAGACAGCTTTCACTAGATGTTCATAATAAAATGCAGAGGAATTCTGATGGTAGTAGTTTTAAATCAAATATAATCTCTATCTAAATGCATTTTCTTTAGAAAAGTCACTGTCTTAACACAATAGGCCCAGAGAAATACATTTCCTGCTGAAATTACTCCATTCCTTTCATGCCACAGGGAGAAATGGAAGTAGAATAGTCTAAATGAAGTTTTATTTGATTAAACCATCTCTAGCAAAGCCCAGAGTCAGAAGGTTGCTTTAGTGCTGCATCACACCCATACACATACAGAATTATTTGGATACTGCTAATTTCAAACACCCCTGAACTGTAAAAATCATGATAATGGCTTATTACAAATTACTCCAGCACAAAAACTACAGATTTTCAACTACTGCTTCAAAACCAAATCTATTTTAGACTGAATTCATCGGTAGAGAAGTCTGATGGAAAATAAGGTAGCAAAATCTATACGTAACTGAAGGAACCTGGGTGGTATTTGAAGAAACCTCTTTTGTGGCCTTCCCAAGAAAATTAGCTTAGAAGATCCAAAGCACAGAAGACTCTGAACCCCCTGTCTCTGCTGTGTTTCCGAAAGCACTGGACAACCTCCCCATGACTCACAAACTTGAATGCATTCTACCAGAGTCTCCTGTCTTAACCTGTAACCAGGAATCTTTCTGCTAGGAGCACTGAAGGCTTGGATATATTTTGTTCCCCTCACACCCACCCACCGACGGTTGGTTTGGCTTTTTTCCATATTTAGTGAAAAAAAAAAAAAATCACCATTTTTACAAGTCTCAAGCTTTGAAATTCCAAAGCATTGTATCACAAAATAACAGGAGCTTCATCAAAATCAAGGCTATGCCAGAGGTTACTGCTTTTTCAGTTCTTAGGCTAGTGAAATTATCACATACAATAATTTAAATCTAAGCTGAAACAGATCAGTGCTGAACTTTGGATGAATGATAGACATGATATATTTTTAACATTAATATTTTTTTTTTTTTGTTAAATCTACAACCATTATTCTGGACTTTTGTTTCCAAGGACACGATGATTCTGATTAAGAAAATAAATTCACAGAAATTTGTAACAAACAGTTTTCAATTACATTTAATAAATCTTGGTATAAATGTGAATAGCTGCTTATGCAGATGAAGAGCACTAAATAATGAATTTAATGCTACTGAGCAAATGTCATTAACATTTTTTGAAGACTGGATGAACATTAGCTTTGTTGGTAAATGACATTTTAAATATTTAGGGTTTTATAAGGGTGGCTCATTTCTTTATACAGCAACAAATCTTCAGACAGTACTTCTGTCTGGTTCTAGAAAACTACAATTGATATCTTTTCCATATATACTTAACCTCCTACAGATTTATTTGATTCTCAATAATTACTATTCTCTGGTAAGAGGCATATGTTATTACAGCACACTGCACTCCCACAAGCTGTCCACTCAGTGTATTTTAATAAATCTCTGCCAAAGCTGTATAAATTTGATCCTGTTTAAATTTAATAAGGATCAGAATATATCAAAGCACAGATTCCCATGAGAGAAATAGATATTTTGCATAGTTATTGAGTGCCCTATTCATAAATACAATGTGTAAGACCTAGACCATCAACCTTGAATTAAAAAGAAAAAGAGATTAATGTGTGCAAAGCCAGCTACTTCTTAAATAACTAGTGAAATTAGTGTTTAATAAAACATTTTCCCCATACTACTGTTAAAGACAGCAGCACTGCCACAGTTTTACTACTATGATTCTAATACGTAACTACTGAATATCTGCAGTATAGAAACACCTTCTCTCAAGGTGTTTCACAATTCTTCCATTAAAGATTTACCAGCATAAGGACACAGATTCCTAAAAATGTCACCATGTGTTCCTCGTTGGGTTGTGACTCATCCTTTGCCATTCCTTGGGACTGCTGCCTTAAGCAGGAAGCAGATCAGGCACCAAGAGCCACGGGTATGGCAGAACCTGAACCAGTTTAGGACAATGAAGAGAATAAACATATATTTGACATCCATTTCCTTCTCTTTTCTGAAATGATGTCTAGAAGAGGAAGAAATTCTCAATGCTCTATTAATTCTAGGTAAAATTCAGTGATTTTATATAATACCCTACAACATTTTATATTCTATTCAGTAATTGGTGTTTCAGTGCTTGCTGCAGCAAAATACCAGGAGAAATAACTATACAATTAGATGCTGATCTGGCATCTTACGACAAATTTTGAAGATCACTATCATAAACACAAATGCTGCATGTATTCCAAATATAAATATGTTTATATAATTAGTTCTTCAGATTCCAATGTTTTCTTTGTTGTTGTTTTGGAGATGTTTGCACATAAATGGAAAAAACCCAAACACCTAAACAAGGTTTCCAACAACACATGTAGAGACCACACCTGACAGCTGCTAGTCACAGAAAGAATTTGCTAGTCTTCCACAGGAAAGCTGCCTTCCTTAGCAGTTTCAATTAGCAATTGTGTATATAACGATAAATGCAACCTGCCACTTTCAAAATAGCTCCACTTTTTTTCACCATCTTTGATGCTTACGGGACCATAGGTATAGGGGAAAAATCAGACTGTATTTATCCTGAATTAAAATTCATATTTTCAAAGTAAGAGCATGAAAGTCAAAAGACAAATCATTTTACATGGAGCAGAGATCTTTCCCAAGGGGAAAAAAAAATGTACTAAATCAATTTGCCATTGTTTTATAAGTCAGCTACCGAGAATGAAATTACAGACGGCTGAAATTAATGTG
Source organism: Pseudopipra pipra (assembly GCF_036250125.1). Classification (NCBI taxonomy): domain Eukaryota; kingdom Metazoa; phylum Chordata; class Aves; order Passeriformes; family Pipridae; genus Pseudopipra; species Pseudopipra pipra. The sequence continues at coordinate 12,136,680 of NC_087562.1, forward strand.
AGTTTTGCCATTGACTTCAATGAGCCAAAGATGTCATCCTCAGTGTTTTACTATACACAGAAGCCTGATGTCAGAATTGGTACAGCTTTATGAAGTACAGTACAACATAATTCAATCCATCAAAGTGAAGACAATCGTATCATCACTCAATCATTGGTCCCACTTGCATCTGTGGTAACATTCATTCTTGTTTTCTTTTCCCTTTACCGTCATAGAGGTGTTGGAGCCGGGAACAACCATGGCCACATTTGTCAGCAATATTCCTGTATCCACTGTCAATATTATGGCATTGTGGTGAAAGTACAGGTATAAAAATTAAATTGAAAATTCAAACTACGCCGACGGAAACGCGTGGAAACCACAACACAGGCAACAGAGCTTTGCCAGGATATTGCCATCAAAATCTTAGCACTTAAAACACAAGTACTTTGAATTAAGATCAAACAATATCACGGTATAACTATTCATCCTGGGTAAACACATGTCTAGGCCTTTTATGTACCACCTGTAGCACAGGGTTACAATCTGTCTTTGTTTTCAAGAATTTTAGAAAATACTGCACATCAATGGTAAAAATCCTGGATCCATCTATTTAAAGATTCAGTGTTTAAGCACAAAGACACTGAGTTGAGAGTACGGTGACTTGATTTTCTTGCTTTTACAGGTTTCTGTCTTTCAACCTTAATGTTATTTCAACAAAGTGCCTTCTGTTTATTATGGAGATATTCTGTTGTATTTCCCTTCTCTCAGTTCATGAAATTTTCAATATAACAAGAAAAAACACAGCTTAAATTCTTATTTTAAAAACCATATTGCCAATTTTATTCAGCCTGTATTTTAATATAGCATCAATATTTAACTACTTCATTAAATGAAGTGTGACTTTTATAGTGAAAATGTCAGTCTTTGCAGTTCATTAAATTCATTTAAAGTATAGCTGCTTGATTTTTTTCCTGAAGGAATAAAGGACTATTAACTGAAAGCATAAACTTAGCATTAACATGTACTTTTTTCTTTAAATTAACATTCAAGATCTGCAACAGTCTTTACAAATTTAAGGGATTGTTTGTATCCTTTTGCATTATCTTTGTTTATATAATAGATGTCACTTTTATAGCATATACAACTGTTTATCACAGTTGGATATGACCAGTAGGATGTTACAGAGGACATTAACACGTCACGTGCTATTATGAATCTGTAGAATCCTACAAGTAGTATTAAAAATACATTATTTTGAACTTGGCATCTGGAAAAATAAACTGTATATGATGTAAAATGTAATAACTCTTGGAATCCAACAGGGTTTATGAGTTCTGTTTTTCTGTTTCATAAAACATTCTTTGATGAGTATCCTTTTCCTTTCAAGGAGAGTTTCTATTAACTAATACAAAAGAACACAGGGAAAGCTCCATTTCCATAAAGGCAGCACCACGTTTTCCCCATATGTAAGAACTCCTGGTCCATATTCTCTAGGATATGTGACTTCTGTGACTAATGACTCTAAAGCTGGAAAAGCTAATTACTTCTGATTAATAAATTACTGTGATTATAAAATACTTTAATAAGAAGAAAAAAGCTTCTTTGAAAGGTACTAAGATATAAAGGTGGTGATACTTTACTTTCAATCTACTACTCCTTTCAATGTTTGGAGCAGATCTTAATGACAGTGAAATCCTGGGTTTTGGAAGATTATCATGAGTCCTTTTCAATTTCAGTGTTTAGGTCCTGTCCTCTCCTGCCCAACAAAGCAATTTGATTAGGCTGCTCTCTTGTAGTAATGATCTGAATCACTATCATGATGATTCTCACACTTTCTTATTCTCAAATTGCACTAAACAGTCAATGCTTAATTTATTCCAGTACAGATGGTGATTGAGGGAGGGGTTTGGGCACGGGCATGAGACGTTTTAAAGCAGTTCATTTGCATAACTATAATATCCATCCCTTGAAAAATCAGAAACTTTCCTAGTATCTTAAATGTAGAACCCAAAACATCCTACCACACACAAACACTTTGGGTACCACTACATACCACAGAGATTTAGGCTGGAACTAGGATTTTGAAAAATATCAAAATATTCACTCTGTGATTTGAAAGTTCACCACATTCCCCATTCCTCTCACACATGGGCACTTTAGCCTCCATGCAACTAGCAATTGGCATCAAACTAGAGAGGAAGAAGAAATGTAGAATGCAGCAATTAGTGTCTACTAAAGTTAAAACCATCCCTCAAAAACCTTCTTCCACGAATGCTGTGCAAAATAAAGTTTTATTTTCTGGGAAAACTACTTCACATCTCCAAATTTATGCTACACTACTGGGATCTGTTTTTCTATGTGTCAAAAGTAACAGGGTTTCTAGGAAATTATGATGTGTGAATACCTTCCTCTGGATTAACTTCTCTAAAAAGCAGCATAGAGAATAAAAACTGAACTATCATGTGACTGTAATTCTGAAGAAGGAAAGAAGAAACTTTAAAACTTAATTACAAAAGCAACAGCCCAGTCACTTATTTGCAAAGTTAACAGGTACCAGTGACAAATATTCCAAATTGGAGTCTGAAAGAAACAGTCTTTACACACTTACCTTCTACACTGTTACAACTGCCAAACCAAACTGATGGGCTCTATCTGGCAGTCCCTTAAAATAAGATTACATGGAACTAAACAAAAATTGTTTCTTTCAGGATGTCATATGTTCATATGCAACTACAAAGGAAGAGGGACCCAGCTGGCTGCATTAAAATGATATGGTCTTGCCAGGCCACAGTGACCAGCTCACTCACACTGGAAAGCAAACTCTTCCTCAGCAGAGTCAAGATGGGTATCCTGAATGTGAAACAAGGGCTTGACTCTCCCACTGCAGGGACTTGCCAGGCAAAGGCTGAAGCAATGCCACTCTTCTAGAACTATGTTTTTCTAAAACAGTGCAGGAAGGATCAAATTAATCTTTGCTACCTATTCACATTGTGCAACCATAGCATCATTCAGGTTGGAAGGGACACCGGGAGATCTCTAATCCAAACTCTGCTCAAAGCACAGGCCACACCAAACTGAGGAACTAGTTGCCTGGGGTTTTTCTTCAGTCAGGCCTTACAAGCCATCAAGGGTAGAGACAACCCTTTGGGGCAACCTGTACCAATACTCCATTATCCTCAAAGTAATTTTTTTTTTCCTACTTCCAGTTTGAAACTCTCATTCCAGCTTGTGCCTGTTACCTTCAATCCCACCACAAACCCTTGTGAAGAGCCTGGCTCCATCTCCTCGCAGGTACCGGGGCTGCTCTCAAGTGCCCTGAAGTTTTCCCTTCTCCAGGCTGGCCAAGTCCTGCTCCCCGAGCCCCTGATCACAGGGCAAGTGTGCCAGGTACTGACCATCTTGCTGGCCCTTTTTATGTTTCAATCCATCAGGACCTGCTGGTCCTTTCCAACAGATGTGCTTCCCTGCCAGTTAGACCCCAGCCCATATCTCTCAAACCAGTATGCCATAAGAAGTATTTGATACATTAGGCCAAGGATAAATGCATTGTCATTGAGCTTCAGGGGTCTGTGATGCTAAAAAAGCCTCATACATTTCTCAGTCCCTTTTTTAAAGTCCACTTAACATGAAAAATAGTACTTTTTTCACTTTCTTTTTTTTCATCCAGATAAAATACTTCATTGTCCATTTTGATGCACAAGCATAAACAAATAAAATCCCACCGTTAGTATTCAGCAGCTGAAGTAGGACCAATCATTACTTTGGAAAACTGAGGCTTTGAAGAAAACTTTCACATCAGCTACAGTCACCTGTTTCAAAGTTTAACTTTCAACTTCAAAAAAAGACCAAGCTAGAATTTTCTTGAAAAAATTGCATACTGGTTTTTAATCACATTTTAATGGCACAAAATTAGCATATCTGTCCCAAGACATATTAAGAAATAGCAGCAATGAAATCTGACAATAAGATTTTTGCACTTAAACTGCCTTATAACCAAGCAGCAAATCTTCACAGTACGTTTCAGAGCTCAGTAATTCTCAGAAAATCGCGTAGCAAAGGTAAATAATCAGATTAAAAATTAGCCTACCAGTGTTCAGAAACAACCATCCAATTCTTAAAACCTCAGAACTAGCTGATATTTGCCACTTTTTAATTATTTTTTTTTCTGGACCTTCTGAGATTAATCTAAAGATTTCTTGAGTCTGAAACTCAAAACCAGTTCAACTGAATGACTGCTGGAATATTTACAACAGTACTGGCAAATGGAACTTCTTACCCACACAAGACTACATTCTCTGTCTTCATGGATTAAAGGCAAAATAGTTATCCACTATCATAATTTCCAATTTTTTATGACCTTTAGAGAAGAGAAACAGACTTGCATTGCTGAAGAACACATACAGGTGCTAAGATGGGCTATAAACATTTGCAAGCATTTCGTGTATCTCTCTGAAGGCCTGCTTAGCTCCATGCTCCAAGCACTTTTTGAAAATGAAGCTTTTATTGAGATCAGCAAGAACAGGATATTTTTAGAAACTTGGGAATTGAGGTAGATACCAGTTAGCACAGCACGGAGGTGATGAAGCAGATGATTACCTGATGTGCACTCACAAAACACCCACATCAAGACAAACCATCCAACAATTCTCTCTTCTAGACACTGTTAAAAGTTCCAGATGTGGATTGTTTCATCACCTCTTTCAAACACTTAAAGGCCTTTCCCTCCCTCTCCACCTCCACCAAGGAAACACACACCACTTGTGAAGGAAAAACTAAGTAATCGCTTCACATTCACTACAAGATTCTAGATAACTATCCACCATCTATAAATCTCATTTCTAATAGTTTTCCAACACAAAATTAGACTTCACACATAAATTTTCTTTGCTAGCTGTTATGCAAAACTCCAAAATTGTTATTGAGCCTGTAAGTAACTATCATATCTGTGGTTGCTTTGTCCAGAGTCTCACAAAGACTCACTCTGTAAGACTCCCAGAATACATAACACAACTTCAATATCACATGTTTAGGAATGTAAAGATGAAGCCTAAAAGAACAACATTAAACAAGATTAAAAGTATAAGCAACCCCATGACCCCTGTTTCATTCCACCCACAGTATATGACATTTGGTATCAACTGTGAGCCTTAAAAGTGACGACTGCTCCTTTGTCCCCACCACTATGGGAAAGCTGCCTCAGCACCTCAGTCCCCTGGAAAAGAAAGCCTTTCCTCTCATTCCCATTCTAAGCTCATAGCCAGTGTTTGTACAGCCACATTTGGAACAACACTGTTTTCTTTCTCCACCTGCTGTTTCCAGTATTGCCATTAGGGTCTAAATACTTTTAAGTCTCTTATGTCTTCTTTTCTTAAGAAAAATAAATTCTCCAACTCCAAGGTACTTATAAAAAAAAAAACAAAACCCCACAACCAAAAAAGCAATCCTTTGCTGACAGACCTGCAATTTTATGTGTCAGTTCTTTCACACTTCAGAGATGAAGATTATCTACACCTTCTCAGCTGAATGTAGTATTTTCCTTCATTTTTGTTTGGTATCTAAGCCGGAGAAAACATAATAATCATTCATTTATTTAGTAGAAGTGCAGACAAAACCAATTGTAGACTGTGTTTATGATTTCCAGTGAGGCAAATGTGTTGCTTCTGGTAATGATAAGAGGCCCGACAGATCTGGAGTTTTCCAGCAGACAGCATTAACACTTACCAACGTTACAGCCTGGCCCCAGGTAAGAGCATCATCAGTAGCACCTATTCCTTTTTGTTTTGTCAGCAGGTGGCTTTATCCTTTTAGGAAATGAATGGTTCAGTACCCAAGAAACTACTATTTCAAAATAAATCCTCTGAGCTGAATTTTCTCAGCAAGTTTATGAAGCTCAATTCAAAAGCAGACACAACTCTCTTCTTCAAAGAGCATATACACCTACATGCAAGAGCAGGATTGCACCCTTTCCTTTTGAATCCACAGAAGATTTTCACAAAGTAAGGATGAGAAAGAAAAAGTAGGAGTATGTTTTAAATCAGTTCTTACATGGAGTTCAGTTTGTTTCTCTCATTGACTCGGGTTTTTTGAGATAAACATAAATCAGCTTCACAGGGAAAACTTCAGTAGTTGGGATCAATAAGCAACTGGTCTTGCTCTAGCATACATAGTGAGATTCATCATCTAAAACCCTGTTACTTCTTATTCAAAGATCCTTGACAACTAGAGTTTCAGAAAACAAAAGGGCTGTAGGTTGGAGCTCCTTTGCTTGGTGCCATAACCGAACAGAATGAGGAAGACAAACCTCTCTCTTTCTTTTGATCAAATGAGAATCAAAGATCAGTTCTTCAAAATGTAAAGGAAATTTTTAAATGGGAGTAACACGTATTTTCACCGTCTTCTCCCCCTGCTGACCCACCCACCCCTCAGCCAAAAAAACCCCAAAACACAAAACAAGGCAAACACCACCCAGAACTACAAGAAGTTTAGGAACTCAGACAGACTGAAAATCCTTGATCCTCAAACTGTAAATGTTTAGCAGTGTTCTCTAGCCACCATTCCCTCTTTCTCCTCAAGGTGAGGAGAGCCCTTTCTCTATTCTTCTTTTAAATCAACAAATGGCCATTTCCTTTGGCAGCAGACAGCACAATGACTGCTTCCTACCACAGAAATGTGGACCATGAAGAAGACTCTTAAGAGTCAACAAAATAAGAAAAAATGGAAAAAACCTGTAAAAAAAAAAGAAAGTAAACAAGTAAAAAGGAAGTAGGAGATTAATAATTTTCACTGTCAACATTCTGTGCCAGATTTGCAGTGCATTGCTTGTACTCACTGTAGCTGCAAAGTTTCAATCTGAGTTCATTAACACAATTTTCCTCCAAAGGAATGGTTCCTTTTTTAATTTTCACACTTATTTTAAAAGAAAAAATGTTACATCTGGGGGGGCAGAAAGCAAGATGTATCCTTGATATCAGGTCTCACCCATGCAGAGAATAAATGAAATTCAGAAGATCTAAATGTTTTATTTAGTCTAAAATAACATGGATATATATTTATAGTCTTATGATTTCTAGACTTTATCCTTTCATATGCATTTAAAATACTCTATTGATGTCATGGTATTTTAATGGAGTCCTTTTTGAGTCACAGAAACACTGAGAATGAGGCATAACAACAATGTTCACCTGCAGTTAGTCATAATACGAATCAAGTTCTTTATCATCACTGTCTCTCACTTATGCCTTGTGATGGAATAACCTTAAAAACTTTTATTTAGAAATAACTCTGCATAAACACACAAATAACATGGAATATGATGCAGGTGCGCTATAATGGAACTCAGTTAATCAGCAATCCAAAAGTTACAAGCAATAGTAAGGAGCCCCATGATCTCCAAACAAGATGTATGTATCCTAATGTTTGTATTCTGTACAGGAGCAAAGTGCCTCTTCCCCACGTTTTCCAAGCAGTGGAAGCTTGTTAGAACTGGTGCAGACCAATACACATTGTTTGTGCTTTAAAAATGTGTGACTGTCCAAGAGTCACGTTTTCGATTTCACATTTATTAGTTACACATATTACAAGTGATAGCTGCCAATTTTCTTTACAAAAACCAACACAAAGCTCAAAAAAAACTCCTTTAATATGCTATCAACTGAAGAATCAGGATTCTTTTCTGGTATGTAAACTCTCCACCAGACTATTAACAGAAGGGCAAGTTCTGAGACCTTCCTTGAAAAATTGCTATTTGCTAGAGACAACAATACAGGGAGATAGGCAGCACACTCGTATGATATGTTATCGCCAGCAATATATTTGTGCTGATAGAAGTCAAAGCCAATCTTCACCATCCCTACTCAAACACATTCTAGCACAGAAGACAGAAAAAGGCTGCTATCCTATCACAAGTTGTTTGCCAACTAAATTTAGAAAAAACAGTTTGCTACTTAAGCCTATAGTTGCAGATTGAGGCAAAACAAACACGGAAGCTTATACTACCATTCTATAGCTGTTTTTTAGAAAAGAATTACAGGTAGAAGAGCAAGATTGATCTCTAAACTGTACACTGGACATACCACACATCTGTGCATGCACAACACTGAAGTGCTGTTTGTTTGCCTACTTGAGTAGGTGTTTAATGAACAGAACTATGTTTTCCTTTCATGTGATCTTTGATTAATCGCTCTGAGTCATATTTAGCCCTAGATTACACTGCCTGTCTTTCACCTCATTCACTCAGAACTGCACAGACCATGAAATTCTGTTCCAGTTGTGGGTGGCTCCAAGAATGTCAGGTTTTTGGCATGTGCTATCAGCCAGCAAGGCCAAGCCAGAGCAGGCAGCAGAGCCGAGGGGAGAGGAGGAAACCACCCAAGGAACGTGCTGACACAGAGCACGGTCCGAGGGTCCTCTCATAGCAAAGGCACCCACAAAGCTCATTCCACAAAGGGAAAATCTCAGAAGCAAGTCATCATCTCCCTAAGGCATAATGGTTGGGAGAGCATGGGGCACTGAACCACTGCACTGAAGCCACTGATGTACAGTGATGGCTGATTCAAAGAGCACTTGAAAAAGACCACGGTAGGACAACCATCAGAACTGAGAACGCACACACGGATGGCTTGTCAAATCCTTGCAACAACAGTTGCAAGAAGCCGTACAACATCCAGTGCACCTTACAAGCATCATCCAAGACCCCAGCACAGCACTATTGTGTTAAAAAAGGCTTAGATGAAGGTATGAGAACGAAACAAAGGCGGCCTTCCTTACCAGCACTTCTGCTATGTCATAACAACAGGTAGATCTCTATCATGGAAGCAGTGGTGCAAGCTACCATTTAGGAAGCCAGGCTGCCTTGTGTGACATAATATCTGATTTACCACTCCACATGCACTCCTTGGGTCTCAGCTGCACCACCACAGGAGCATGGAGATAGCTTTAAGTAGGTTTTAAAAATGTCAGAAGGACAGGACAGCAGAAGCATCTGTTAAATTCTTTCATTTAATAATATCTTGAACTTGCTAATTATTTGGCAGAGCAAAATAAATTGATACAAATTACTTCATTTTATCATTAGAAATACAGTTACTGGACACCCTCATAAAACACAAACAGAAAGTCACATAGGCATAAACATATTATTTACTCTAGTGATTGCTTTGTAGTGCAAATCTATTCTAAGCTCTTGTGTTTGCACCTGACAATGTGTTTACACCTCTGGTATGTCCAGTGTACAGTCCTGAAATCAGTCTTGTTTTTACTTACAATTCTGCTGTGTAAAAAGAGCAAAGAATGCATTGTAAAATTCTGTTTACTTTGCCACATGTATAGAGTAGGCTTTTTTAAAATCTAAGGTTAATGTATTTCAAACTGTATCAAGCAAAACAACAGGAGAATCATGTTGGGCTGTGGCAGGAAATCATAACTACCAAGTTTTTTCCTGCAACAGATAAATAGCATGGTATCCCCATATTTACATCATCATCATTTCATCCACACGCTTACCAAGAACCCACAAAAGTAACAGCATTAACCTACTAGAGCAAATAAGATGATTATTTTTCCAGGCCTAATAAAATTCTTCTTTATTTAAAGAAAGCAAATAGAGGACTGCTAATCCCCTATCAGGTAAACAGTATACTGATAAAAGTACAGTTTAACAAAAGCACTTTTATTAATAAGAAAGTAATACTGAACTACAGTATCCTAAACCATTCAAAAGTCAACTATTTGTATAAGCCATACAACTATAAAGACAGTAGCATAAAAAGAACAGCAAATGAATATGATCTGCTCTGGAAATAAGCTACTTCAACATTCAGCAATTGATTCCTGTGTGGTTTTAACACCATTTTTCATATCAAAATTAGACAGTTAATCAATATTGAGGTGCTTGAATATGTCCTGAACCTACAAACCTTTATATAATTCAGTGACTTTGAATACAGAAGTTGTCCCATTGGGAATAGAAAGGATGATTCATAAAGCTCAGGTTGTTTCCATGCATGGATTCCTTGCAAAAAAACAAAAACAAAAACAAAAACAAAAAACAAAAAACAAAACCCAACCAATAAACAACAATAAAACCACACCACAAAACAAACCAAAAAAACCCTACTTTATTACTTTGGATGTATAAAGCTATTTAGACTTTAGGTCTCTATCTAGATAATTTTTCTCATATTAACTGCTTACAGAATTACAGGATAAACTATATCCATTTGAAGTGTCAAACACAGCAGAGTTTCTCTTGAAAAAATTTCATAAGGAAAGCAAAAGGAGAGATGAAGACACCTTGCCTCAAGTGACCAAAACCATATGCATATAGACTACATTTTCCACAAAAGCTACCATACTAGTAATGTTATGCCTTTTCAGCCTTTTGTTAGGTTGCCCAGCTGATCAGAACTCTTCAGAATATTCAATGTAAAGAAAGAAAATCCAAACGTAAATGTGTCTGTCCAAGAAATATTCTGTGTTAACATAACAATTTTACAGAACCATCAGTATGTACTTGGTAAAGCAGATGAGGAAAGCCAGGAGATACCCATGCTGTGCCTCTGCAGCTCTCACGTCAGCCAGCAGCTAAGACCTCTGGTCCCTTATTTCAGAGGTTGTCAGCCCAAATCCTGGCATTTCATCCCAACACACACTTTATTTTTAACTTCACTATGTCACAATCCACTCTCTTTCATATTAGTTTTAGCCCTCACAAGTCTTTGGCCAGGAATGATAATACATGGCTGCAGTGACCCAGACAGTAAGAAGGGCTATGAAAGCAAAAATAAAACATGGCATTGATAACAATTTCTGCCATGAAATGCCAAGGGCAGGCCTGATCTAATGCCCATGTAAGTAAATGAAAGATGCCCACACTGAAAGAGTCTCCTATGAGCATAAACGAGGCTGAAATACAAGGGTCCAGGGAAAAAAAATAAAAAAGAAAAAATAGTAGATGTCTATTGATGATTTTTTTCTAAAAAAAGCTTAAAGGGACATTAAAGGATACTTTCAACTTGCAATTTTTGAGAATGGACTGCTTTTCTTTTCCCTCTTGCTTTTCAACAAAACATGAGCTGCTGGGCAAACCGGTCATGCAGGAGTAAACAGCGAACACTGACACCAAGAGCTGGCAAATGAACTATACAAACTGAAAACTAGATGAACTCTTTAAAACTTTTCTCATTTTCAATTATAAATTAATATTGTCTAGCTTTAGTAGCACACCTTTCTCCAACAGAGTTCAGTCGGTAGCACTGGTCAATCATACTTCCAGCACTCCAATCATAAGACTCAGTTATTTTTAATGTGATGAAAACAGTATTTTCAGCTAATCTGCCCATTACTATGAAGTGTCTGAAGAAGTTCATGAAAACATCTGTTCAGCTATTCAAGGTACCTGAGCAGAAACAGCTGTGTAATAGTCTCCCTTTTTGGTTTTGGTAGTTAAGCAGCCCTGTAATGCCTGCGTTTTTCAATATATTGTTTCAGGTATAAACAGAATTTGGACTGTTTTGACATGTGCTAACATGCAGTGGAAAAAATATGAAATAGAAATCTTGTTACAAAAAATAAATAATGAATACGTGGCAGCAAGCATGATCCCATCAAAGTCTTCATCTGAACAGAGCACAGAGGCAAAGACCAGAAGGCTCTTGTGTGACATTGTTATCTAAAGTCCTGATTAGATTTTCACCTCAGAGTTCTCAATTTTGGTAGCAATCATCGCAAAGATACTATGGTGACTGGCACTCTATAAATACATCACAGACAGGTACCAGTACAGAAGATGACGATCAGATAAGAGTTTGAAGCATTTGAAAATTCAACCCTGCCATTAGGTCTGTATAACAGTACTCAATTTTACGGCGGTGGAAATGTGATTACAGATAAAAAGGTAGGATTAGTGCTGTACAAATTCTGCTCCTCTTAAATTAGATTATCATCATTCAGCAGCATTACTTAGGTTTTTTAGGGAGTGTCAGAATTCAACAAATACATAGGCATGTATTAACTGTAAATTTAATAAAAGCTGCAGCGCAAACCACAGGTCACAGATTGACTGGCCTTGCTTTGTCAGACACTGCACAAAACTGCAACAAATGAGTCACACAACTGACAGCCGATGCAAGCCACCCTCATCTCGAGTATCTGCCAAAGAACAGAAGCTGTTATTTCCCATGTTTCTATTTTAGATTTTATTAGAAAATCCTGATAATTCCTTATCAGGTTCGGCTGGATTCGATACCTCTGCGTGAAACACAACATTTGATGCAGGTGATATTGCAGGAATGAGGCTCTTGACAACCCAGTGGATTTAGTCAATATTTCCTCACTCCAGAGCCAAACATCCATGGCCATGGCATGCACACATCAGAGTTGTAATTGCTAAAAAATATCATTATTTTAAAAAACACACACACTAGTCATTTCCACACATACCTTAAGTACTCCAAATATCTCTAAGCATTAAACTCTTCGTATATTACTGTACATTATTACAATCATCTTACTAAAGCCCATTGTAAAGAAAATATCTAAAAAATATTTTAAACATCCACTTCTACTAAGTATATTCCATATACAAGCAACTCCCTATGTCTTGATAACAAATGGTACATTCTGTAGAGGAGCTGCACAAAATTTTACACTGCACAATCCAATCAGTATCATCACAGGTGCTCATTCGGAGCAGCACAGGTTCTTGCACAGTTGCTGTCTTTGGCATACAGGGGTTTCCTTTCACAGCCTGCTCTTCAGCTACATCATAAAACCTCTGGGGTGACTGCTCCTGAAAAACAGTCTAATGCAAGGTGGGGTGATGATAGAAACTATAATTTGCATTCTGGTGGACATACTCATATGATCATTGCACTTCCTCTTCCAAGGACTAGGAATCATATATCCAACACTTTTAGTTCTGGATTAGACAGCCAAATATTTTGGGATCTATTTTGCTCCCTAGCAGTAGTTGCCTGCATAGTCCTGAGGTTTTGAGATACTTGAGGCAGGGGGCAGCTGCTCTGGGAAAACAGCAGTTCAGCACACTACTGTGCTGAAGATCAGTAGAAAATACTGAAGATAAAATGCCATTTACTGAGTTGATACTGCAGCAGGAATTTCCAAATCCCTCACCTAAACTGTCTCCAGCAAGACCTATACTTGTGTCTCTGCTATGCATCTCTACTTTAGGGGAGCTCCTTGGTGCTTTCTACACTCTCCCATCACCTGAGGCCACCTTTGTCAGGGTCAGGCTGTAGGTACATGTATGACCACAGCACACAACAGCCTCCAGTCACCAGAGACCACCCCATCTGCACCAGAGCAGAGCCCAGATGTAAATGAGCATATTTGCAGGGCAGATGATGAGTGAGCATGGAGCTTTCTATCTTAACAGCATACATGAACCCATTGTCTCTCACCATCTGCTATAGGAGAGGAAAACCTATGCATATATAGGCACACTAAATTTGCAAGAGTGATTTTCAATCGTTTGCATAACTGTAATCCATTTTTTCCTAACAACACACACTAATAGGAATGACTTAGAGCCCCAGTTTAGCATACCACTAAACTACTGCTGTCTTTGCTTTACCTCTGGAAGAACAAGATAAACTTCCCAAGCTTCCTTTGTAAAATGAAAAATATTTCAGCCAAAAACATCAAGCTCTGACATTCTCATACGTATGCAAGTGCCTAAATTAAGGTATGTATGTTTGAAATTTGTATCCTTCAAGGACAATCTGTGCAGGAGAGATAAACATTATAAAATGTAGACAGTTAAATAATGAAGTAAGGATTCTGGAATTTAATATAATGATAACTCAAGCACTGAGCTGTATGTGTTTAGGTTTTGGAGTTTTCTTTTCCCTTTTTTTGAACTGCATTATAAGAATTACAGTTCCTTTAACAAAAAAAAATGTATGTGCTAGGATGAATAGTAGTTCCCTAAATATTTTTAGTACAAGACATGTAATTTACTCAATAAGTGAAAAAGTTTGTTTAGAAAAAGCTACTCAACTGTAGTGAATGTCCAAAATCATTCTCCATCTGCAGAACCATAAAAGGGCTCAAAACAGAAGCAGAATGTTTTACAACAGCTGGTCTCTTTCAACTTTCTGAAATTTTTATAGCTGCTTTTTGGTGATTTTTTTTTAGCATACCGCAGCAGGATTCTTCTAGAAACAAGCAGCCCATGATTTCACTTGTGCAATTCCACGAAGCAGAGGTGGATCACTGTGATCCCGAACCACCACCGGCCAGACACATGCAGGGTCAAGTTGTGCACTCTCACACCAGGACTGAAAACTTATCAAATATGGCCCTGATCCAGCAAAGCACTTAAGCACATGCTTTACTTTAAACATGTAAGTAATCCTATTAGAGTAAATGAGATTCAGCATAAACCACTGGACTGAATCTCAGAATACCTTGGTTGTGGCCCTGATTATGTCAGTGACCGACTGTGTAACCTTGGACAAATCACTGCACTTCTGTGTCTTTATTTCCTCTTTTGCCCTCTACACATGTACACCATGCTGCAAACCATCTCAACAAAAATAATGCCAATGAATCTTCTAGAAACTGCTGTAGTACAAACGATAGCAGGGATACTTATGTACATCACCCTGTTTTCAGTTGCTTGTCATATACTCAAAAGTAATGCTCCTCCCCAAAAAAACACAAAGTGAGATCCCTTATCCTTAGGTCTCCTTATCCAGTACTGACAACTGATTTCAAAAGCACAACACTGCTCTTAAGCAACAGTGGGGATGGAATACAACCGAAGGTTACCTGCAGGTCGGGGCCAGGACAGCTCCTGGGCCTGTTCCAAGCCCAGGACTCAGGCTGCAGTTCCTCTCCCACCACTGACCCTTGCTTACTGGGCACCCTGAGATCCCAAGTCCTGCCTGGGGATTCACAGGTCAGTCTGCCACATTCCTGCTGGTGCTGTACCTACTGAAGGAAAAAAACCCGTACAGTCCTGGTAAATTCTGTTTAAAGCATGCAGGTGGAAGGCAGCATTGTCTCACAATCCATTTGCACTAAAAGGCTTTATGTTTGATATTTTTAGACACCATGATACAAGATAAAATCTTCCACACGTAAGCCATATGCCATCAACTCCATGTCTTAATGATCCTGAGAATATTTTCACATAAATAATTCTGCTTTTGCACCTATACACAAGCACATAGTGTTTACTCTTGCCATCACAGTGCTTCCCGGCAGTTGTCACTGGCAATGTCACTGTCACAAGGAGAATATGGATTCAGCTCCTAACAATGAAGCAGGCACGGATGAGTGGGCAGGATACTCAAATGAGTTTCAGAAAGACTTGAGGTGAAATACTGTCCCTAGTGAAATCAATAACAGTTCTCCCATTTACTTCAGCAGAGTAAATATTTCAGCTCTTTTTTTTCTGTGCCTTCTGGTCATCTCAGTGCCTAACACAGCAATCATTTATTTTCCTTAGGAACACAGGGAAAAGGACAGAATACAAGAAAAGCAAGACAGGGAGGCAAGATTTCAAAATTAATATACTCTTCTTATCACAGTAATTAAAAAAACCCAAAACTTACAATGATTCCTTTGGTTACAGATTATAAACAAGGCAGAAAATCAGATTGGATTAACAGAGTTAAGACCATCCTTTCTAGGAACTCATTCATGAACTCCTTCTCTGTCCTTGGAACACCTGTGTACCATGTTGTTGTTTTCCCAGCTGAGCCAGTGAAGAGCTCACAGCAATAGCAACACAATTTCGTGTGTTGTCAGTCTGCTCAGGATTAGGCCTTTTGCATACAAAGATATCTATTATAAGACACAAGCATCATGAGCTGCCCTCTGTTAACTGAAATATTTTCTGCTGCAGACTGGAAGCCTGGCCTGCAAGATACTTGCCAAAATTATGTTCAGGAGTACAGCAACTGAGATGTGTTTCTGTGCAGGTCAAAAGTTAGTTACTCTTGACTTTTCCTGAATGCATGCTCTGTCCTCATCGTACGACGAAGGGAAATACAGTCAAAAGGTTATATATAACTGTGCACTTGCAGCAAGTTCAAGGCCACAATAAACTACTGGTTTTCAGAAGATATTAAAAATTTTGGACGTAAGAAATACATAAAAAAGAAGGCATACAGTAACCTGCACCTGAAAAAAACGCAAACCAAGAAAGTCACTGAACAAGTGAAATTTACAGTAAACACGCTGCTTGCCGGTAAGTGCTGCAAGTTCCCAAAATTAGCCGGCGTATCAGACAACAGCGGGCATTTACAATGCATTTGAGATCTCTCGGAGTCCTTAGCAGCGCTCAGAGTTGGGGCTGACATTTCATCTTTAATTCACGCTCCCGTCCCTTCCCCGATCCCGGACTAACAAAGCCGCGCTCCCGGAGCCCCGCGCAGGGCGCATGCGCGAGGCCGGGCCGTGCATCGCCACTCACGGCGGGGATGGACAAGGGGCGGCCACCGAACCCCTGCCAAAACTTCAGCATCCACCCGCCGGGATGGACACGGGCGACAGAACAGTCCACCCGCAACACCTACTCACAAGCAATCTCTCTAGGAGAAAGTTGTCTCCAGCTACTGTTTGAACCCACATTACTTCTCTCTCTGAAAGTGATCTTTGTATTTCGGCAAACTTTATTCGTTTGGAAAGGATTCTTTAAAAAAAACCCAGGGTTTAACATCAGCTTAGACTTCGCCCAGCACCCTTCTCTTCCCCAGCATCTCACGCAGTGCCTCACAAAAGGCCCCAGAGGTTGGACAAACATAGCACCAGGAAAAACACAGTGTGAAAGGGATCTTTATGTGCATGTGTGAGGGCCCAGTGCTAATAGCTCAATGTGCTATTGACACATCACAGTGCAAACAGCTAAGTCTTTTTCAAAATAGCATGAGTCACAGTGTCATTCTTAACTTTGCCTTTCGCAGATTTCAGTAATTTGTGAAACAAATCATCCCCGTATTATTAAAACATATTTCTGTAAACGAACGTAGACACTGGGAAATGACTATTGCTTCTGACTGTAACGTTCACTCCAAACGCTGCACATGCCGCAGAGAAGGTGCGAATAGACAGAAGGGGTACTGCAACTTCTCTGACAACCCTCGCCAAACCAGAGCGTTAGTTACCTTCCCGTGCCAGCAGCTGATGTACTTTTAGATAATACTCCCGTTTGTATAATCCTCTAGTTAGAAGCTGGCCGTAACGGAGCCGGAATGAGCCGAAAGAACAGAGCAGATGAAGGCTCCTTTCCCTGCTCGCAGGGCCGCCCGAGCCCCACCGGGCTGTGCCCGACGCGCCGGGGAAAGTTCGGCAAGTCCCAACCCCACCGCGAACGCTGCGCGCTCCGGACCCTTTGTTCCCGGGCCACGGGGAGCAGGATCGGCTCCCCGAGCTCCTCCCGGCTCTGCCTGCGGTCCGCACCCATCGGAACTGCCCGAGCACCGGCCCGAGGGCGGGTCCCGGGGGGCGAGCCCCGCCGGGGCCGCGGCAGGAGGAGGCGCTCGGCCCCGAGCTTCGGCCCCGCCGACCGCAACTTTCCGTGCCCGGGTGTCCCCCGGGCCCGCGGAGAGCGGCACCCAGCCCGGGCTCCGGGCATCCCCCAGCCCCGAGCCTCCCCCCCCCGACGGAGCACGCACTCCGGCTCCCGGGGAATCGGCCCGGGCAGCAGTACTAAGAATTAACACCCGCGGGAATAATCACCTTGTTGTAGTTGTAGTAACCCAAACACTGGGCAAAGTCCAGGTTGGAGGGGTCTCCGGGGAGCGCGCTGCCCGCCGTAGCCGGGTAAAATCTTACATCCATGCTGGAGATTTGGTCCAAGAAGTGCACTTGGAGAGATCGCCGGGAGGTTTAATAGATCCACCTTCAAGTGCCTTCCCCGGGGCAGGGGCACTGGCAAACCGCCGAGGGAGCGGAGCTGCGGGGCGCCGAGCCCGCCCGAGAGCGGGGACGAGCGAGGGCCGGGGGGCGGCGGGGACAGCGGGGGAAAGAGGCGGCGGAAAAGTGCAGGTAAACAAGGAGGAGAAGAGAGAAGGATGAGAGGAGAGGTGGGCGGCGGACCCCAGGTGGGTGCCCGTCCACCTCGGAGGGAGGAGGGGAGGGGAAGGAAGGAGGGAGGGCAGGGGAGCGGGAAGGAGGGAGGGAGGGAGGGCTGTTGTTTTTTAAAAGCTCAGTGCCAAGCCACGGGCTTTGCCTCCGCATTCAGGAGCAGCTGCTGTACACAAAGGAGCCACGCGCCCGGCGCGGACGGACGGACGGACGGACGGACCGGCCGCCGCTGCCCGCCCGACAAAGGCGGGGGGGACCGTCCCCGCCGCGGGGCCGGGGGAGCGGGACACGGCGGGGCCGCCCCGGGCTGCCGGGGAGGGGGGCGGCTACCCCGGACTTGGTGCAACAGGGGCTGCGCTGGCCGGGCCGGGCTGCGGGGCGAAGTGCCGAGCGACCGGCGCCGCGCTGGCAGCGCTCCCCGGGAGGAGCGGCCGGGCCCGCGCCCCTCCCCGCCCCGCCGCGCCCCTCCCGCCGCCCGCCCGCCGCCCCCCCCGCCCGGTGCGGGGCCGGAGCGGGGACGGGAGCGGCAGCTGCCTTTCCCATGGCTGTCCTCGCTCCTCGAAGGTTCCAGGTGAGTAACTTTCACCGCTTCCACCAGTTTTCTGCCTTTTTTTTTTTTTTTTTTTGGTAATGCACTTTATCGATTGACACCGCTGCCTTGCTGCGTCAGGTTGGTGGCAGAAGAAAGGAGATTTTTCTAGCGTACTGTCAAGAGCAGGACTTTAAACCACAGTAGCCTGCCTCACAGAAACCTCCCCGAACTCGCAAAGTCTCTGGGTGGTGAGTCAAAGCAATCTGCTAATAACCCAAATTTGTTTAGCCAGTCATAGGCACTGCCCTGCCCTATCTGCTCCTTTGCATGGATCTTTCCTGACCCGAAATCCTGCTCCAGAACTTTTGGAGGAAACACTAAAGCAGTACAAAGGCCACTTAACCTCATTACTTGTGCCCTGCAGACACGGTGCGAGGAAGAAGGATGAAAATATGCCCTTCACTCAAGGCTTCTGTGACGGGGAGAGCATCACCTTTTGGGTCTAGAACAGATTCCTGGGCAGTTATAATACAACTAAAAGTGCACCCCAGACTGAATTTACTCCATTTGGTTGCAAAATAGCAATGACAACACAAGTATACAAGGTTTAACTCTACAACAGCAGCAAGACCCTCTTGGAAGGTCTCTGCATCTCTCCGTGGCTGCCAAGGACAGACGTCCTGGTCCGATGCTCAGTCCCACTTCTGACTGATGCCTGTCTCAAGAGCTTAGTGCCCCACACTTCCTCTTTAGGTGTGATTCTGCACAGTCTAGAGACCTTGGAGCAAACTGTAAAACAGTCAATAGCTACAACATGTAAAAAGGGAACATCTTCCCAACTCCATTCCTAGAAATCTTATGTTCAATATTTATGGTTGCACAAGTAGTTCCTGGTAGCACAGGACATACCAGATCACCTTTATTCTGGATATTGATTCTGATGTATCACACTTTGAAGTGAAGATCTCCAGTATGTACTGAGAGCAGAATTAAACACAGGCACACATTTGTACTTACATGGAATATTCAGAATTTAACTCTCTAGAAAACTGGACAGAAAATGGGCAAATACCTCAATAGCAAAGATAATAGGCATATTCTGTCAAATAGCTAATCCAATTTCATATTCATTGTGTCAATCATTTTTAACCAAAGGGGGAAAAAAACCCTGCAAGATGTACTCTGTTGCTAGAAGGAAAATGGTTAAGGAACGTACAGCGCAGAGTGTTCGCACAAGCACACCCCATACCTGTGGCAAAAATTATTTATGCTCCTGAGAGAAGCAAATTGTTCAGAAAAAGACACTGGAGCTGTTTCAGAATGCAACATTGCATTAGAGCATTTCTTCAACACAGCGACAGAAAAGTGGTAGCGTACAGGCACAGCAAACACATTTCAACTGAGGTTAATAAAGTAACACCTGCTTTGTTTTATTCCTTGGGTGACAAACATTTCCATAGACCCAAGCATACATGTTGGAATAAGCAGATTCTCAGGTAGAGAAACAGATCATTGGCATCAAGTTCTGGGGTGCTCTGCTATATGAATACAGCTGTTTCCAGACTACCTATCTCTAGGTCTCTACACTTTTAATAAAAACCAAAAGCACATTCCCACTGAATCCAGAGGGAAACTGCTTCAGTAAGGAACGAACAGCAAATGATTCCAAGTTTAGGATTTGGGTCCATTGCCATACTGAGCAGCCACTGAAAGGCTACAGACCTATGTGATATATGGGCAGCACATGGCCTACTTTGGGTGCTGCACAGCTCCTTCCTGGTAGGGCAGCCCCAGCTGACCAGCCCAACTCATCTGTTCTGTCCCTCTGCTCTGGGGCCAGAAATGGGAGCCTGTGGAGCAGAGGTGGCCGGTGGGAGGCACACCAGGTGCTCCGTGGGCAGGCGGCTGCTGCCGCTGGGTTAGGAGGGTTAAGTTCAGGAGTGATGTAAATAATGATAAGTTTAAGAATTCTCATGGGATATACAGTTTCCAACACAGTTGCTTCTGAAAATAAGAGTAATACCTCTAAATATTCCATTTTGACATCACTGGCTCAGAAAGTTAATGTAAAATTGAAATGGAAAAAGTGAGAGTTGAAAAAAGTAATTATGCTCAAGTTCAGCAAAACACTTATCCCCAAAACAGAAGTTAATGAAAAGTCTTGAAATACTGTTTATACATTTTTGAAACTAAAACATGGAAATTTTATATTTCCAACAACAATAAAAATCCAGTCCCTGATTATAATCTTGCTTTGTTACCTCTGCCTAGTACCCAAAGTAAGTCCTTTGCAGTCTTTTAGGGAGACCACAGTGAAATTAATAAGTGATCTAAAATGATCTAAAGAAAAACTGAAGAGAAACTGGGATATATATGCTAATTTGTTTTTCTTTTTAAATAAAATGTGATTTTATGTGATATGATACTAGAGAAAATTTTACAAACTAGAGAATTAGGCAAGTGTGTATTTTCCTTTCTCAGTGCCTCTCTAATATAGTAACCTCTGCTAGACTTTTAATCCATACACATGACATCATACCTGTTTGTTAGTTACAATATATTTGTCTCAGGAGTACATTAGAGATGGAATACGAGCCAAAGCATTTATAACTTTCTGTACATGATGCTTGAAAGGGGTCCAACAAACTCTTCTCTCTCTTTAAGTTCCTTCAGTAAAACTCTGGCTTTGGAATTCTACTTTTAATTTTTTTTTCTTTCAGAGTAGTTGGAAGTATGAAGTATTTGCTATTTTGAGTAAATATTCCCTTCTTTTCTGCTGGTTTAATGAAAGCAAGTGGAAACCTACAGTAAGTGGAGTACTCCAGTAATTTCCCTGGTCCTGGGTAGCCTTGATTTCGAAGAAACTTTTTGAAAAGCCTTGTTCCATAAAGGTTTGAATGTATGCCTACTGGTGCCAGCAATTATGATTCAGTCAGCAACACACAAACAGTGACTCTGTTCCATCTTCAGCTATACTTTCTTCTGACTCATCATCACAATTCAATTTTAAAAGCCATTAAGAACACTCAAACTGCTTTTCTGATGTAAGAACAGAAATTGTATTGAGTGAATCAGTCATATACAAACTTGAAAGTGTGCCTGCACAAATTCTCACTGCTGCCCAGAAACCTTTCAACTTGCACAGGTAAATAGAAATGTTCCAGTCCTGACTGATTCCCACAAAAGCCTGATGAGTCTTTTTTTTTTTTTGTACCAGGACAAACTGGTACCCTTTAAAGCCTCTGCAAACTACTTTGCAAACCTTATGTCAGTCTGCCAATCCGTAACATGGAAATAGTTATCAGAGGCTCAGTAACTTTTTTTTTTGTTGTCACTATACAGAAGTCAAAGGCACTGGAAGATTTACTCTAACAAATCACAGGGTCAGGAAGGAACCTTAGAGATAAGAGCAAACACAGCAGGTCCCTAACACCCAAATGCTGAGATAGCCAGCCAAGTCTTCCACCAGCCCTGCACCTCAGCAACCCCCGTCTCTGGCCACACAGTTCCCTCCCACTGGCAAAGACAGCAAGTGTGGAAGGGGGCAGGAAAATGAGGGAGAAGGGGTGGAACAAGCCAAGGCTGGACTGGAATTCTTTGTTCCAGTTTTACAGTGCAAACTCAGCATTAAGAAGACCTGAAATTTATATCCACAGTGCAGGGTCCATGTGTGTTGCCCCAGCCCGTTCAGCAGGTTTAGGGGAAGGTGGTTGGATTTACCCTGGGCAACGAGTGGGAGTAACAACCAAATTCTCAGGAGGTTCAATAACAACTTTTACTTGCAATCTTCAGAACATTCAAATAGAATAAGGTACTTGGCAAATTTGAAAACATTCAGACAAAGTAAGTAAGGCACTTTGCAGACCTTAACTCAGCAAACTTTTAACTTATCCATACACAACAAGGCACTAGGTAGAATTCCTTGGTCTGCCTTACAAGATATTTTGCGAAGAAGAAGGTAGGAGAAGAAAGAAAGAAAAGGGGAGAGAGAGAAGTAGAAAGTCATCACCTTAGGATCCAACTTGCTCTCAGCTGCTTCCCAATCCCAGGCAGGGAGCTCAGCCTCAGCATCCCTGTCACTGTCCTTGGATCTGCTCTGGTCCTCTGAGGCCTTCCCCAGATGCCCCTGTGCTTCCATATTTCCCATGGGGCTCACCCTTTCCTCCAGTCTCCTACACCATGTCTGTTGGCTTCTGTAAGAACTGGGAGGAACAAGAGGAGATGGAGAAACAGCATCCCTGGTGTCACCTGTTAAGGAAAAGTGTCTTAGCCCTTCACCCCAGAGGACATGTGCAGGATGGAAGGGCACAAAACAAAAGGAGTTGAATACAGAAGGAGAAAATAAAGACAGCACCAACCAGGCCTGGTTTAGAAAAGAATCTAAAGGCTCCTTGAATCAATAGAGAGTCCCTTTAATTGATTGCAATGGGTTTGAATTAGACCTATATTCTACTTATCAAGTACAGCTGCTGGGAATCAATGATATTTTGACTTACCCTTCAAAGCAACAACTACACTGGTAACTTTTGGCTAAGAAAAAGTACAATTAGTAGCATATTAATTCTTTAGAGTTTGTCTTACTGAAGTCCACTTCTCATCGGATTGTAGAGTCAACTGGCATCTATAAGTGATCAGGCAGGCATGAATACCCTATATAAATGAGGCCATAAGGAAGAAACTTTTGTTCTTAACATTAAATCAGATCAAATATTCATTGATATCTACATTTCTCAGCAAGTATCTCAAGCAGAGATCAATAAACACTTATTAGTCACTGACTACGTTTCCTGCAGTAAAGGAAGACTTTTCAGCCAGCAGATCGGAGAAGCTGAATAATCAGGGGAGCTGGAGTTTAGTGCTTGTCTGCCAGATGATCATTTACCTTCTCTTTGTCTCAGTTGCTACAGCTAGAGAACTACAGATCAAAGGATTTTTTTAAAACTATTCTTATAGCCATTCCTTATAAATACAAATCACTATTTCAAAATACAAGTATGTATTGTTGCAGGGAAAAAAACCCATCACAACTGCAAGGTTTTAGTTTGTGAAAATTCTATTTCTTTCAGGCCCAAGTCAGGAAATGCATTTTGTGAAACTGGGAAAAAAGTAAAATTGTTAAACTTTTCAGACATTTACATGGGCCTGCTTTGATGTTCCTGTGGAGTGCTGAAGTCTCTTACCTTACCTGAAGTATTTTACCACCTCAAATCACATAAAATATTTCTAATGATATTCTAGCAGAAAAACAGGTGTTTGAGTTGTTTAGAGAGCAGAGACAACCACTAATACTGTTGAACTATGTTACAGCAAAAAGGTTTCTGCTGCTTTAAAGAAAGTATTCCACAATCTTCCAAAATAACCCGTGTGTAATGGACAATATAGGATTACTTTTTGGCAGAGTGAATATCCTGTTGCTATTGACTGCAGTGTTATAGTATCCTCACATACTAGTACACAGTTATTGTGAGATAAAGACCATGTTGAAAAACAAACTGACTGCAGTACTGAAAACAGAAAAGGAACTGTCCAGTAATATAAGAATTGACTTTAGGAGAACAATGACTGGAACAGTGTCGTTTCCAGATTAGCATTAAAGAATAAAATTAACTGAAACTAAGAAATTGTTGCAGCGTGTTCCTTTCTTCCACGGATGCCATTTTAAAGCAAAACAGGAAAACTTGGTTAGAGATGGCACTGTATATGTGTGTGTGTGTATATATATATATACACATAAAATTTATATCATCTGTAAATATAGGGCTGTGTGGTATGTTTCTGTTTTTCTTCTCCTCTCTCTTCACATTCATATATTTGTTGAATTTAAACTGCTGGAATTATTATAAGAGGGGCGGAAAAAAGCTACTTGCACCAAGTTTTTAAAGGGAAATTAGAAAGACAATGTCTACAGAAAGAAAAATTTGCTCACCACGAGCAATCCAAATTCTTTTAATTTCTGTGTTTAGAGGAATTTGTCCGGCAGAAACTTGCATTTTACAGTAGAACCAAGTCTAATTACTGAACGAATTATTTTAATGAAACATATCTGAAAAGTCTTAATGAGATATGGTGAAGAGTTTTTCCAGGTGAGAAGGGTTACATTTAACCCTTGTGTCTGCAACAGACCCACTCATACATGTTTTTCTGTTTTAATTTCCTCCAATGTTCTAGTAGGTACTGAAACATACACATACAGCTCTATGACCTCTGATGTATTAAGGTGCACAAATTGCACTATAAAGCACACACTCACCCTTGAGAGCTCTGTGGTACCCTGGGGAGAAGTGGAGCAGTGCCCTGGCTGTCCCTGGGAGCTGGGAAGGGGGTTGTGTACACTCTCAGTGACCACAGTGCACATCCTTTGTTGGTGGCTGTGGAAGGGATGGGCTCATGGTCATCTCTTGGAAGCCAATGAAGGACTTGATGAGACACTGCCAAGATATAAGGTAAAAAGCTATAGTTTGACAGTCATGTCTTAAAAACAGAAGTCATTATTTAAAAATGCTGCTATCATCATGTCCCTTTCAAATGTTACAGTGAGTTACCATGATATTAATGTCACACCTTCTACTAGCACTTGTTATTACATAAAATAGTGATCAGTTCTAGAGCATACAAAGATATAAACAAAATTTGATAAGGCTGTAGGCATACAGCTTTATTTGGATAGATCAGATCCATGCAATAACTGGGAATAGTCTTCCAAAGGACCCATTAGTTATCCTTTAGGTCTCCTAATTAATGATGTAGTCTTCTGAGAGCATATTAATAACACTGGTATTAATAGCAGCATAATTCTAGCTGAGGATTAAAAAAATTGAAGCACTATTTTATAAGGAGTTGTACAATCAAGTTTGGGACTTAGTAATAGACACATACATAAACTTATCAGATTAAAAATTAAGAAACAGATTTCTGAAAGCGTAATTAGTACTGCAATAACTTCTCCAAACAAACTGCTATACTTTCATTCAGGACTTATGTTGTTATGAGCTTTTTTTTTTCTTCTGATGCCTCAATGGGCCACATTTTCAACATTGAAAAGCTGAAGACAGATTCCAGTTCTCTAGACAATTTCCTCAAGCTCATGAACAGTATGTGCCAAGCTGTTCTTAAAGAATCAGTCCTCATTTCCATGAATGGCTAATATTTAATAAAACATCTGATCACAAAACCAAATCTAAAAAAAAAAAAATCAGTAGTAAAATAACACTCTGACTTGCTACTAAATGCAATGTTCTTTGATATAAGTCTATTTCAACTTCATTTATTCCAGGGTTCTACAGCAGTCAAAATAATCAATGCAGAATTTTCCATGTGATTTACACATTGCTTTTTAAAATGAATTCTCTGAAACAAAAAATGCTTTTTTCTGCTGCCTGGCTTGTTTTCTAAAACATATTCTCTTTCTTTTAAAGTGAGAGAACGACCTCTGCTTCAGGAACAATTTTCTGAGACAGAGTGTTTATCAAATGGCTTCTCTGCTTTCATGAAAACAATTTATTTTCACTGAACTCCTCAAGATAAGCATTGAAGTCAGGAAGAATGTACAATGACATTTATAATTACATTCAAGAAACAAATATTTTGCTAAAGAAAGGGTTTGGATTTTTATCATTTTTAGAAATAAAAAATATTTTCTTTCCTCCAACATACCATTTAAAGATATTTTCTCCCTGAAATTACAAAGTGTATTTTCATATGCATGGAAAGAGAAGCCCAGGACAGTAATCGTCTCATAGAAAGGCTACAGTATGCATCCTAAACAATGAAAGCTGTAGCATAATCCTTACAATCAAATTGCCTCTCCTGCCCCACTCTTAGGAAATAATCTGCAGAAAACAACAATTTAAGCAGGAGGATACTTGCCCCTTGCAGAGCCTCCTCCAAACAACCCCTCGATGACCAATCTTAGAAAACAGACAAAACAACTGTCCCCTGGAATGGCATGTTCATCTCTCCAGCTTTCCTCCCACATTTCCCCCTTGCTCAGAGACAGTTTCTTAAGCTCCAAAGCTCATGCAGAGCCTATGGACACAGGGTGTGGTGCCTCCCATTCTCTGGGGAAGTAGGAGACCTTGCTAAAAAAGCTCCCTCTGTTTCCCTTATGGATTCAGCCCTGGACCCATTCTCAACCAACAAGAGGAGCTCAGTCATGCCAGACAATTACTGCTTCCTGCTATATTCTGAACTACCCCTGAAATCAAGGTAGCCCATGGTGTATCTCATCTTTCAGGACAAAGCAGCCACAGATTTAGCCATACAGGGCCTGTATTTTGAAATGCAAATTCAATAACTACCTATGCAAAAGCAGCCCATGAATATATTTAGGAGTTCTGTTTGGACTGCCTGGAAACATGGGTCTTACAGGATTAAAAAGACATACTGCTATCCCTCCAGTAAATGCCCTTTAATTTGTGGGAATTCGTTTCTGAATAAAAAATTTAAGGTCTGGTTTATTCCTTGTCAGTCAAACATCCTAGCTTTTCATTATCCTTTTTTTTTTCCAGTGCATGGAGGTAGTTCTCATCATAAAGATTCCCTGATAAAGTTCTCCTCCAGAGACATACTCTTTTTGTAGGCTCAGCTAGTGAAGAAATATCATTCATTGGTAATACTCAAAGAGAAGTCGAAAAAAAAAAAATCAAAAGCAGCTGAAAAGAGATGGTATTTCACTAATATACACCAAGGCTTTATTTAAAATATACAATGTTAAATTTGATCAAATATCAACCCACCATTCAGAGTGAAATAATCTCTTTTAATTTGCATGTATCTGTGTGTGCCAAAGAGAAGTGTGTTTGCTTTCAAGCAGGTGCACATCCTGCTATGACTAAGTCTCTAACTCATCAAATTGCTTTACCAGTGTGGGACATGCCCTTTTTCTGGAACAGCTTCAAGCATTTTCCCCAGCATTTCAGCCACCTGTTTACCGAGTTCATACTCCAAAGGAGATGCATGCAATTAGAAACAAGGAAATGAAAATAAATGACCTTGTTTGTTATAAATAACAAAGAGACTCAGCAAAATTAATGCAGTGAAGCCTGACCTTCTGACCTGAAAGAAAGAATCACCTCATTCCTTTGTAGCAGGCTCACAATGCTCCAGCACCAGGCATTGTTATGCAGCTTTGCCTCTTTTGATGGATCTTAAAGGAGTATATTCTAAATACTAAATGTTTTACAAGTTAGATTAGGAAATTTGCATTAAAAAGAATGTTGAAACAAAGTCAAGAGAGCAGTGATAAGGATTATCACTATTTTATTTAAAGAGTCCAGGTAAGCTGTGTGTATGGCAGTTCACTATAATACAGTTTTTCAACTGAAAAATAAATATGGCATTCCAGGTACTAAAAAGCCATGAGATGTCTCCTTCAATGTTCATTGAATTGATGAGGGAGAAAGTTTTTAATTAGCCAACTCCAGGAAAAGGAAACATTTTTCTTTTATTAATTGTTTGTGCTATGATTATCTGACTTCTGAGAAAAAAGCAATGTACTTCCACAACTATTACCAAAAATATACAGTTTTTTTCACTATCCTTTAATTAGGCAACTAGAAATGCCTTCTTTTGTATGAAGCCTGCTGAATAATGTTTCTATGGGTTACATTTTCACTTTTAATTGATTCATGTCATTCTGGAACAGCATCCAGCTGTAACATAGGGCAAGGTGTTAGAAATTTGTTTCCCTGCTTGCCTTTGGAGAAAATGAGAACACACCGTTGTTTTCATGGCAGTCTTCACAAAAAGAGCAGTGTGTAATTACAGTGCTGGTTCCCATCTTGTCACTCTCCCAAACAAGTCTGTTATTAATGAAGCAGCTCAGAACCGTTGCAGAAATGAAAGGATAACGCGTTTGCATCTCGCTGAAAGCAGTTCCCACAACAGGTATTGTTCGGCAAGGATTTTTCCAAAACTTGTTTTTGTGGGCTTTTTTTTTTTTTTTTCTCACTTTTAATAAGGTCCATCCAGCTGCTGAGGTACTGCAGCGCCCTTGCTTCACAGCAGTCACAGCCTCAGCTCTGCAAGTTTCTCTCCCACCAAGAGCACATTGAGTGGGGATGAGGGGATGGGGCAGCTCTACCTGCAGGGCCCACGGGGTGACCCCACAAGGTCTGGGATCCATCTCTGCAGTGTGTTGGGGATCAGGATCATGATGGTGCAGCAGCTCTTCTCCCCACCCTCTCACCCTTTTTCCACATTCTGTATGCAATGGAGCAACTCTACCCCCCTTAAGTTTGACTCACTCCTGCTTCCATACTTTTACAGTAAAAGGGTGACCTGAATTAATAATTTCCAGCAGAAAAAAAGGGCTGACCAACACAGCCTCTCCTTTTGCTCATGAAGTCTCATAAACAGCTTGTGTTTTTGTCCAAATGCGTGCATCATTAAAAACTAAATACTCCACATGGCTGAAGGTAGGGATATGCTGAAGTTGAATCAGAGGCCTTCAGGGTATTGTCTTCTCAATCAATCTGCATTTGTCCACACGGATTGAAACCAGAGCACTCACATGTCTAAACACTGATCTGTGAGGCCCTGTATGACAAGCCAAATCTGAGAAAACCTGCATGACAAACAGGTTCTGAGAGCTGAGTCTAACCAAAAGAAATTCTGCATTTGTGGAGCATGAAGTCACAATCTCTGTCCTGCTCTGGGGCTCCACGTGTCGGCCACTAAATATCCAGGCTGGAGACGGGCTGTGGACCTGTGCTGAGGCACCACTGCATGATGTGCAAGGGCTGGAACTAGGAGAACAAAGCTGAGGATCCATTAGCATGTCCCATGCTCTGAGTATGAAACTTACTGTTCTATAAATTGTGAGTATTTATGTGAATATCTACTGTGAAATGCCTAGACTGGGTTTCTTTTGTCAGCTCTTAGTGACTTCAGTGTGTGTAGTTCATCTTCTTTGTGAGGGATAAGTGGAAATAATTGATCATCTTCTGCAAAATCTCATTTTCATCCATTCCGAATAAATTCTAGATGAATATTCTTCAACAAGTAACTTAAAATTCACATTTAATATTTGTCCTAAAACTCACTCATTGAAGGATTTGTGGTAATTCAGCTTAAAAAGCCTATCCTGTTAGCCAAAGCAAATTCGGGACTCTCAGGAAAAGTCTGCTTGCTCCCCCACATTTGCTTTATTACAACCTCAGTATATGATATCTTAAATGAGGAAAATAGTATTGCAAATATTCTATTGTTATGTATTTATTCAAGACAAAGCTCTGAGACACCTGTGAGCTGCCTGAAGAATCAGTGAGTGGAAATATTAGAAAAATTGGAATAGACAATTTTACTTGTTTTTCTTATTATTTGTATTTAAATAATTACCAGAAAAACGACACTGAAGGAAAGCACTCTGGGACTCCAGCAGCTCCAAGGCAGTTACTGTAGGTAGCTAGTGACTTCCATAAACCCTTTCCTGGCCCTTGAGGAATCTTCCTCAGGTCTTCCCAGCTTTTTTGCATTTTGCCACCAAATTCCAGCCATTTCTGCTCATGATGCCATGGCACTTTGTATCCTGCCACTTGCACACTGACAGTGCCTGCACGGTGTATCAAGCATGTGACAAAACCCAAGTCGTAATCTCATCAAGGCACCAGCCCATGCTGAGAGCTGCACACTGAGAGAACCTGCAGGGCATTCTGGAATGAAACTCTGCCTCCAGCCACCTCCATCAGAAACCCAGCATTTCCCTACCTGCAGCATGCTGTTGCTATAAAGCCAAAGTGCCCAAACAGGGATACACTGCTCATGGGGTTCTGCCTCATTTGCCACCGAGCTAAAGTCAGGATGTGCAGTGCAGAGAGGAGCCACACTGCCTGCAACATCCAAGGCTGTGCATCTGCTCAGCAAGCTTTGCTAGGCTTTGTTTAACCACACTGTGGTTTGGGTTCCCAGAGTATTATAAAAACTATACTGTCTGCTGCAGACTAAGGAGAGCGATTTGAGTGTCCCTGATGACAACAGCACAGGACAAAAGCCATTTCCCTTGTTTTCAGGCCATATGTTTCTCAAAGTTTAAAAGCTGTATTTCAAAACCACCTTGATATTATTTGCAAATAGATGATGAGTAATGCTAGTCCAACTAATTTCTAGATTTCCACCACTAATGGAAAACTTCCATGGGCTATTTAGAGGCAGCAGAACACAGAAAAATAATCTATGCAACATGAGCAGTGTGATCTTCTGGCTCAGCAATTTTAGTCCCTTTTTGACTGGTCTCTGCTTCAGCATGTGTTTTAAAACCAAGCTTCACCTAAGACAACTAAATACATGCATTTTTTCTCCTTCTTCTGCAAGTTTCCCAGACTTACATTGCCTTCTTCAGCTGATCACCTTTATTTTAGAGCAATGACTTCCACCTTACACTTCCAGTCAAGTTTACTGCAAATTGTGCAAGCACCAAAACCATGCTAAAGTGCAGTTCAAACATGCAAGCTGGTTGTGAAAGCACAGCCATTTGCTCTGCATCACAAACCTCACTGCTGGGAAGAGTGGCCTTACTTTTCCATAATGACAACCTAAACTGAATACTAAGAAAGGCAAAGAACACAGCAGCATTACATTCAAGAATCAGTGCTAGAGATATGTGAATTAAAACAGTATTTCAAAAGTCTTGATATGAGTAACATCCAAAATGAGTGATATTATAAACTGGGTTTAAAACCAGCAATTTTGAGGAGCATTAGTGTACATGAAGTACATGCATAACTGGCTCTGAAAATCAGCTGCAGTCAAGTCTCCCTGGAAAGTAAATGGTGTACTTTTCCTCCTTGGCTTTTTTCACTATTCAGGAAGAGTAGCTACCCACACTGAAGCTCAAGAGTACATATTTGTTTCACAAGAATACAGGAGGCACACACTGACCAAGAAAATAGTTGTGGAGAACAGAGTTCCTACACGCAAACCAGGGCTCAACCAACTGCAGCCCTGGCAATTCACAATTAGAGGCACCACATGGTCAAAGTTATTGTCACTGGTATTGGGGAAAGCCTAAGAATTAACAAAAGTTTCCTTCTTTCTTCCTCTGGTACCCATCTGAGGAGAGAGTAAGCAATACTACAAACAGTTTGAGGGGACAAAGAGAGTGTCAGGGCCAGTGTCCCTGTCTCAGCACGACAGCTCTTACTGGCCATGGCTCTGTGAGCTACTGCTGAGCACATAATGATTTTGCATTGAAAGGCTAAACCAGCCATTGCTCTGGACTGAACAACCACAACTCTAACTCATTCCTTCACTAAATGCTTTGCCATTCCTTGAGAATGAGAGGATCTATAGAAAAACCACATTGTCCTGTATTCCATCGGTAAACAATATCTTAGATATATTGAACTGGTTTATAGTAGTCATCTGTTCTTTCCAAGCTGTGACAGGACTTTGAATTATTTGCTCCATCAGCAACTGCTGTAGTAAATTCCCCAGTTATGCCGTGCATGGCAGGCTTGCGGAAACACCCGTGACAATGAAGTGAGCAGAGAACTCATACATGACGGAATCCACTCAGCAGACTGGTTTTTGGGGACAGTTGAGCCTCAACAAACAATCCTTTCTTCTCGGTCTATAGAGGAGCTGCACTGGGGCCTACTTTGGCCATTAGTCTAAGGAAAGCCTTTGTTGAACATATAGCTGCTTCTCACATTGAAAGAATAAATCACATTCTTATTCTGGGTATGTCTCCACTGCATTCACTGATGTGAATGTTGTTCCATGGCTGAAAAACTGGGTAAACAGCGTGCCCTGTGCGGCTCTGCTGCTGCGGCTACATCACTGCCTGAGCAACCTAATTTAAAGCCAGCGTGGATGTGCCTGTAAGAGCGGCAGCCCTGGCACAGATCTGCACTTCAGACAGCATACCCCCTCTTTTCAGGAATATTTCATTCTTCAGGCCGGATTACCAGGATTTGAACCAATTTGGAACCCAGTTTGCCTGAGAACAGGAAGGGAAAATCCTATCTTTTCTATGAGCTTAATGAAGCAAAACACAATCTAGACAAGTTTTGGGAATGATTCTGAGTCTGTAGGTGTTTTTTAGGGTTATGCACATATATTTAAATTTCTCAAGCACACATCCTAAATGTCCTGAATAGTAGATATTCCCCCACTAATATTTAAAATCCACAGTAATCAATGTTCCTAACTGCTTCAATATACAGCAATTCAATATTCAATCATCTCCACAATCATACACCACTCTCTCCACTCTTCAGTGTGCTTCATCATTTACTATTAACTTACATTTATGCCCATCTTCATATCCTTGAAATAAAATGGAAGATCCAGGTTTCAGCAGACCATAGGGACCTCTGCTGACAGTTTCTATAGAGGCGGTCATCTCTGGGTGAATAGAAGTGGTCTTGCATCATACCTGAGCTTCAGCTACTAGAAATTAGATTTTCTCTCTCACAGAGCGAATCTGAAGATCCATCACCACCCTGGCAGAAAGGTTCCCATTTCCAGGTGGGATGCTACAGCCTCATCTGAGCTTTTGAGTGACTCCTAAGTATAACAAGAAACACAGCATGTGTTAGTCTGTGTACCGACAGAATTCTCCCTTCTGCCATTTGAACAGGAGTTTATTTGTCTCTGGCAAAAAAACTCTCACATCCCTCCTACCTCACATTTCAGTTAACACTTTCCCATTAAGTGCTGTGTCACAGAGGAGAACCATGGCTGAGGCATAAGGGGAGCTCCTGGTTAAACAGGGAGGCTCTTGGGAAGCACCCGTCCCTGAAGTGCTCTCACAATTTTTCTTCAGATGTACAGCAGGCAAATTTATGGCTTGTGATACCATTTGTATATATATTTATGTATGTGTGTGGTGTGCATTTGTGTATTCCTCTACACATATGTAAACTTAAATTAATTTAAAAAAACCCAAAACACAAAAATCAAATAATTCCTCTGATGACACAATTGCTTCTGCCATACATGATTTCAAACAGGGTAAATGGTAGACATGAAAATATATTTAATGAAGTAATTTTTACTTCCTCTTTCCGCACACAACTTACTTGTGCTGCTGGAGAATCACCGCAGGAAAATTCCCAATAACCAGAGTTATAACCACCTCAAAATTAGAATTTCTATTTCAAAGTTTTTCTGCCTACTTTTATTCCAATAGAGCTGCCTTGCAAAAAGATTATGTATAATTATTTGCAAAGAAAACAACTCACTGCAAATGCTAATGTTAAATGTCTACACTTTTAAAACCTTAGATACACTAACCCTTTAAATTATTGTTTCAATTATTTCTTCATCTTGCTGTCCTTAGTGAAATATCTTATATATGCAATTGCTCCCAATTTGTGTAAGAAATTCCAAATAAATATAGCTGCCATTGATTTCTCTTAGTTCATACTCCTTTGTTCTTGCATCTCAGAAGAGTTCAACTAACCTGGTAGCATTTATCCTGCCTATTCCCTTCGGAATTATCTCTGACTCAATGAGATGACCTCTTAATCTCTTCTCTTCTACAAACCTGCTTTCTCTAACTTTAACAAATAACTAAGGTCTCTCTGCCCTTGTACTGTACTAGCATCAGTTTTGAACCTTTTCTGATTGTACAATAACTTAAAAAAACCCAAAAACTAAAACCAGAGACTGGTCTTTTGAGCATTACCATGATGCTGTCATCTCTTACCAATATCAGACTACATGAAGCCTCTATATTTGCATTTCACATAATTTCATACTTTGCTCCTATTCTTTTTCTTTTTATTTATTTAAAGCATGTTATACATTCTTTACTTCTCTGTTCTCCTAAAATACTGTTTCAATGTGTTTTCTCAAATTTTTATGTCAGCTTCTGAAAATTACCCCTTCTCCTATCAAAAGATGTCATTGTATATCTTTGTTTTCTCCTTCTAGGGAGGATTTACATATACCTAGCATACCTAGCATCTGAAACTATAGGTACATATAGAATACATATTATTTAAGAGTATATACAACCCAAAATTGCCTGTACAGAAATTCCATATGTCTAGTTTTTCTTACTGTATAATAGAACAGTTTGGGCTAGATTATGTATGACATGAAGGACACAAGCACTAGCAAAGCACTGTGAGACGTTGCTTTGGCAGATTCTTTCTTCTCTTCTGCTCTACTTGTTAAATTTACCATTAAATACCCTAACTCAAATAGAATGAGGATGTGGCCTCTCATCCCTGCTTCTGCACATCAGCCTCAACTTGGTCCCATTTTCGTGCCCTCCCCTCTACAGCAAACTAGAAAAAAAGGCACATAATACACAAGAATAAAGGAAACTGCTACATGCAAAACTATCCTCCTGTAACCACAGACTATCCCAAACATCTGTCATGACTTAAAATCTGCCAAGAACTAACAGTCTAGGACTATGGTCACCAACTTCATGTCTCCTCCTGAGTGTTTCAACTTCTCACAGAAATCTGAGTTGATTGTTAAAGCCCTGGATTTTATCAGTATTCAGAGCCTATATTAATTCCTTATTCTTTTCCTGTTTCTGCGTCTCTTCTTTGTATTATCCTTATCTTCATTGAGAAAACTGAGTCAAAACATTTAACATCTGAAAAATATATTTTTCTCAACCGAAGGTAGGTTACCTTTGCAATGTCTCAAACTCTACTGCATTCTCCAGTGACCTCATTTCTAGTATATTCCAAAAATCTCTTATTCATCTTAGCCTTTGTACAAACTTCTTTTATTTTTTTCCTTTTACTTACACTTTCCCCTTTGTTCCGTAATCTTTCAATCTTTCCCACCAGCTTTATCTTTCAGATGACTGATATATGCATTTCAACAGTCTCAACTGCTATTTTATTTATCCCAAATAAATATCCACACTGGATGGCAGGTATAATTCTCTAGCTACAACATTTCTGCTTTGAAAATCTCCTATTATATTTTCCATCCATACCTTTCCATGATCCCCTCATGCTTTTCAGAGCTTTTCTTTCTTCATGTACTTTTTGATTTCATTATAAACCTTGCTTGGTTATAACACCTCATATCAAGATATTCTACCATTCTTACATCTCTAGTCATGCTATATTTATTATGCACACCTATGAAAAGGATTGTTCACCTTTTTAAATTGTGCAAAGAAGCAATATTATAGCATTCAGTCTGTGATTTGGCTTACACACCCAGAGTGAGTTAAAGCCAGATGGAGGGGCAATTCAGGTATGGTGTGTGTTTAAAGGTCTCTGTGTGAAATGAAAAGAAATCTATAATGTTACCCTCAGGATTTCAGGCAACAATATTCCAAGTCTGAAAGAGAGGGAATAAAGAAACTGAAAAAGGATACACACCACTGACCAATCAATTGAAAAGTAAGGTAAATGGAAAACAGAAACCCCCCTGGATTTGCCTTGTGGTCTGACAGCAGTGGCTTTGTACAAAAAGAGAGAGCACTTATGATCCACTTTCTACTTGAGACATTATAAATTAGTTTTTCTAAAGGCATAATCCACCATAACAGATTCTAAGGGGGTGTGGAAAAATCCCACCCCTCCTTGATACGAACACGAAAGGATGCTCTGTCTTTCATGGATCCCATGTCTCCTTTCTCAGGCAAAGCCTGTCTCTGGAAAACTCAAAAGTTATTGAAATGCACCAACCTTTATTGCAAAACTGAACCACACTGGGGATGACTGCAACCTTTATTAAGACTCAGGAGACTTTGGTTAGGCCTCACAGTAGATAAGTTACAAAAGGCTCCTATGCTTTGTGCTACCGTCTGTGGGAACGAAACCTGCCTACAGGCTTGGAATGAAGATGAGAGGAGCTCTCCTCCACCTTAACTTACAGAAGTTTCTGTAAGTTAGGCTTTCCAGCTCCTTCCCAACACACCACTGCCAGATACCTCCAACTCCTTTTACTGACACGAAGTCCACCTCGTTATTTCTAGACTTTAAATAGATATGCAGGACCAAGATTAGTGAAAACTCAGTATGGAAAAGGAAAACTATCCAAGGCAGGATTCCACGAGTATCTATTACATGGCTGGAAAACTGCAGAAGTTCCAAAAGAATCTAAGTGGAGCATGTAGCCTCAGACCATGGTGATGGACAGAGAGAACCTCTCAGATGATCAATGATTTTTAGATCTGGGTGGCAATGCAGGCAGCACTCTCTGACACCTTTTTAAATACATGTAACACCATTCATTTCTCCTGTACTGCTTCTAATTTTCTCCCAGCTTAAGGAGTATTTTAGTGGCATCTCTCCTACCATAATAGGCTTTATAATGATGTTAAACAATTGTCAGCAAAAGAAAAAGGAATGACACATGAGAACCAAAAAAAAAAAAAAAAAAAAAATTAAGTCAAGCCTGTCAGTCAGGCTTCCTGTCTCCTTCAAACACTTCCTCTGGAAACATGGAGCAGAACAAAAGAAGCCTGTGCAGGCAACCTGGACCACTCCACACTCACTAGCACTGCTCTCCAACCAGAACAACAGGCACATTTCACCTCATCATGACTTCTCTAAAATAATAAATCATGATTATTCTTCAGTAGGATTCCTTGCTTAAAAAATATCTTAGGGGACTTTGAAAGCTCAGTTCTAAAAAACAGTAAGTGAAACACTCTCCTCTGCAACACTTTTCTCAAACAGGCTGAACTTATTTTGCAAACCCACAACTCCCCTTTCTAGTACAGGGACACTTCAGGCCATAAAGTAAATAGGCAAATATTAAATGAGGTGACTCAAATATTTACGCAAGCAAAGCCACTCTTATTTTGTCAGAAAACAAATAAAGTTAAAGTTGGCAGAGTTTTATAAGCCATCACTCTCTTCACTTTGGTTTTCCACTTCTTCTCGTGGCCCAAACTTGAAAGACAAGGTAACCTTGGAAACTGCTGAGGTTGCACACAACTGCTCAGGACTGTCCCACCATCCTCAGGGCTTCATCCGGGCAGGACATGCAGAGGCCAATTCCTCAGCAGGGACTGGGGGCAAAAGGAAGCAACATATTAAACCTGCATGGTGGGCATGTGGTTGGGATACAGAAGAGATCAAACAGAACCTCAGCCTATCTACTCATTCTTATAGAGCATGAGGAAAAAATACACACTCTGTTTCTTAAGTCCAGTATATATAGAAATTTTTAAAAAGAGACTGAATTAACTTTTGTTTATATTACAGGCATTGAAAAGTCCTACCTTGACACCTGAGTCACATCATGGTTTTGTTACTAGGATTCTCAGAAGCTTGAAAGAGACAATGGAAAGATAAATTCTAATGGGCTGGATAAACACCTTCCTTAGAAATAATGCAAAAATTGTAAAGGAACTATACAAAACCTCTTCAATTTTAATGGCAGATTTGTGTCAGAACAAATCAGGTTTCACTGAAATGCTTAGCTTAGCTATTTTAGCTCTTTTTGTGTACAACTTAAGTAACATAACTTGAAAGGGAAGACAATGAATGGAGACTAGAAGCAGATAGCTCTGTTCCAAAATGAGGCATGTAAAGGTTGTATGCACGTTTGGTGGATAGTGCCCTAATTCATAACAGAATGGGATTCGTATACTTACACAGTGAAAAGCTCGGATTAGGCACACAACATAATTTCCATTATGTTAATGTTGCTTTAAAATATATTGCACGGAGTGCTGCAACAATCAAATTATCAATTATAATGTCTACTCAGAGTAGAAAAGTGTTGCAAACAGAGGGCTGATTACTGCTTCAGTACTTCCAATCTGCATACTCATTGTTTAGTACAGGGAAAACAAATTATCTTGTGTTGGCCCTAGTTCAAATTTAATTAAATGAGTGCAAAGCAATTATAATAAAGTACAATAGTATAGTAATGAAAGGAAAATAACTCATTAACCTATTAATCTTTATTTATGTTCCTCTCAAATAAGTATGTAATTTCTTTATCACTGCATCCCATAAGAAATAGCAGGCTCTCACTGCTCGTGGCCTGCTTTAGTGGGGCTTATTTTGCTAAAGATCATTGTATGACTTCACTGTTACTATTTATATAGATTTTATTTAATGTGTCTGATTTTTCTCCTCTTCCTGACACAGTATATTTTAAAACCCTTTCCCACATATCTGTGATGTAGATTATAAACCTGTTCGCACCCCCCTTTTCTTTTAACACTTGTCAGTTCTGAAAGGTAAACCTCTCTAGGAGCATTGGTATGCTTGTGCCATTGCATAAGGGAGGGAGCACTCCCAGAACATCTGCTGTAAAAGACGGTCTTACATTAAGACATAAGATGAAAGCATATTATTTTTAAGAGGACCTGACACAGCTATTGCTTTACAATCTTTATGGGTGTAACAACATACCCTGTATTTTCAAATGTGCTTTTTTGATTCTTTATTCCAAGATTTATCTATGCTGCTGGGTTGTTTTGTCATTCTGAAAAGTCTCAAGTTTAAGGGAAACCAATATTTTTAGATGATTAGTCAAATATTATACTGTGGTGTGCTTTAATTGTGCTTGCTGTATGCTAGCTATCATTATTACCTTATCTCTCCAGAACTGGTTTTGTTTTCATTGACATCTTACATTCTAGTGTGTACATTTAATGTCACACACCAGTGCTTAGCTTATTGCAGCCAGTCAGGGTTGACTCTGTCCTTTCACTAAGCTGAGCCACTCACAAAAAAAAAAAAAAAACCAAACTAACCAACCAAAAAAAAAGGACAAAATAAAAAAAGATGAATACCAAAAAAAAACCCCAAACCAGCACCAAAGCTAAGCAAGGAGGAAGCAGCAAGATTATGAGCAAAATCACATTTCAAAAATTTTTACTTAATAGCCCTTTTGCTCCTTTTTAGCTGAGGAAACTAGTAACATTAAATTATTTTTCTTTTTTACTAAATTCTGTACCATAAATAGTGACTGAATACTATCCTGGAGAGTAGGAAACTTGGTAACTGCTATATAAACCATAAGACAAATTAAATTAGAAAAACTA
Source organism: Pseudopipra pipra (assembly GCF_036250125.1). NCBI lineage: Eukaryota > Metazoa > Chordata > Aves > Passeriformes > Pipridae > Pseudopipra > Pseudopipra pipra. Next base: position 12,176,180 of record NC_087562.1, read on the forward strand.
CAGATTTAAAATATAGTCTCCACTTCTGCATGTGCAGGTGTAATTACTGGCACTTGCAGAAAAGCAGAGGTACCTTTGTAAAACATATAATCAACAGAAATATAATTCTGAATATGCATAAAGGATGAATGAAGGCTGCTTTTGAAAACTGGGAAAGAAAACTTTAACAACAGAGTTTCCAGTGTCAGATGTCCCGAGGCTTTTTCCTTCCCATGCTTGGACCCTGTGCAGGCAGGGTCCAATCTTTCTGCCTTAAAAGATTCAAGCAGAATAGCTTCCAAAAAGTTATTAACAGATTCTCTGAAAGGATTGTAGAGGTGCAAATTTACAGCTCAGATGGCTGAGAAACATACAAGTTCACCATATCTTTCCTCTTCACACATAGCAAAAAACTTCTGCCTTGTGGAGTGTATTTCTGGTTTCACAATCTGCTGCTGAGAACTCTGTTAGCAAGAAATGGAACTCTTTAATCATAATGACACTTAATGAGTCACTCCATTCTTTGCACATTTTTAACACTCAGTTCTTTATTTCACACTTATTGCTCAATTCTTGCTTTTATATTATTGCAGCACCAGCACTGCATTAATACAAGGAAGCACAGAGCTGTGTGTAGCTCTATTGTGTCCTGTGGGACAAATGACATTGTTCGTGGTGACATTGCCGCTGACCTGTTGGAGAGTGATCAAGAAGTGCAGAGCCGTCACCAATAGGTGGCACATTCGCATTTTGCACGGTATAATGCCATAATTCTTTTTGTTTGTGTTTGTTTGTCTGTTTGCTTTGACAATGAATCATGTTTTAATTACAGTATTTCAACATGTGAAGTAACTAAATCATTAAAAGAGGAAGAAAGACAAATAAATAAATTTTGCTATGTACAACCATCACAATCTCACATGAATTGTCATCTTTTTCAGTTCAGAGTTAAATTGTCATCAAGCTAAATCAATGTTTATTCTCTGTGTACAGCAACCACTAGAGGGGAGTTTGACACTCACATTGCAAGTTCACAACAATATGCTAAACTACAGAGAAATGTAGATCAGAAATCCACAGTAATTAAAAAAGACCATCCTGCCAAACCCATGACTTCTCACCATCTTTCCAGATTACTGAGTGAGATGATTTCTATCTGACTTAATAAAGGTCTAAATTCTGCTGCCACTTGAGCTTTGTCCGGCTTCCTGATACATAAAATGAAGCAATGAAGCTGCAGTGAGCCGAGGAAGAGAATATGAAGCGTGCTCAATAATGAAGACAAATATAAAATAGAATTGCCTGAGATGAGACTAGACTTCACAGTCACTGGGCTTTGTGAGCCCTAGGACAGTTACACAGGGAAAAACACTTTATGTCTTTCTCCTGCCTGCAGATCACTGGCTTAATGTGGTATTTGGTAAAAATGTACAACTTGAAAACATATAACAATGTCTTCTGTCTGCACCTAAACTGTATGTCTAACTGCCCTTGATGATTCCTCCTGTGTGAATCTTGGTTTTATTTAAGTGAATTCCTACTGAACTGCACACCGCAGGGAGCGACAAGGTCAGATTTTCAAAAAACATCAGTCTCCCTGTGCAGTGGGGACATTGCACACCATTGGTGAAATTTTCCTTTAGTGCAAACACAGTTTCACTCAAGTCATCTTACACCTGTAAGAAATTTGACCACATCTGTATAATCACAAACATACCTACCAGCACATCAGACATTGCAGAATGCTTGGCAGTGGTGGGAATTAGGACACTACTCCTCAAGCACCTGGGCACAGGGAGCTACAAACCATGCCTGATGACCTCTCGAGTTTTGATCCTTTGTACATCTAACTCTTTGGCCAGAGGGAATACTTTCAGCCTAATTGATTTAACCTATGAATCATATGCAATCTCACAACACGAGCCCTTGTACGACAGCATCATATGGAACCCCTCTAGTAAATAAAAACAACAGCTCTCATTCTGCAACTTCCTTAAAATTCTAGTTTGTTTGACTATGGATATTTTCAGGTGCAAGCATATATCTGTCACAAGCAAAATATATATATATATACACACAACACATCATTTTTCCATAACTGGGTCTCAGTGTACTTCTACTGATCTTCAGAATAATGGAAGAGTGCAGAATCAAAATAATGAAAAGGATAATCTATCTTCTAGAAGAAAGAAGTGAATACACTGCACGTTGCTTGTCACAAAGAATATATTTAATCCATGCTCTTATTTATAGCTTCAAAATGTTTTTGACAGTAATAAGGAGAGTAAAAGTCAACAAACATCAGACAAAGACGAAACAAAACTGCACTTAATTTAACTCAAACAGTATTTAAAGGTACATTGATCATTTAGAATATATAAAGTATATATTTAAAATTTAAACGTCGTTTATTATGACAACATTCCTGTTGTGCACCATAATATACCATTCACCTGATTTACTCTAACACCTACCAGCGTAAATCAGTAGTTATTCCACTGACAAGAGTGACATTTCTGTGGCATACAATTGATGCAAGAGGAGACTTTGACCCTATATCTGAAAACTTTCCATTAAAAAAATAATTAGTGTACACAGGTGTTGTTTTTCCCTAGTAATTGATGTGCAAGTCTAACCACTTCTAAAACCTGGCCATTTGCTTGACAGACAAGAATTTATTTTCCTCAGTAATGAGCACAATTTCATATGGATGGGCTTTTTTTTCTTCCACAAAGTAGAAAGGCAATCTAGATTTCAGCATTTAATCTTCCTCATGACAAAATCTCAAATGGCCCCTAAAGATCTACAATTCCATTGAGTTTATATAAGGAGTGCAATGAGTCTTACTGCAAGGCACCACCTTGGGCACTGGAATACTCTCATTCCTGAAGATTTGGAAATGTGCTGAGAATACCATGTGCTTGGAGACTGCTGCCCTCAAAGTTCATACTGGAAATCTTCCAGGAGTCCATAGGTAGTTCAAGGCAAAATGGCCAAAAGGCATTTCTTCATGTTTACAACTTAATTACAAAATTTTGCACACCAGCTCTCCCTCCACAGGCGATGGGATCCACCTTATAGAAGTGATCACTCTTTAGCAGGCAGCTTTTGCAGAAGAGAATTAGTACTTTTATCTGTCATAAGAATCATGCTTCATAGATTAATTCCAAGCATGAAAATTAAGCATGTCTACTCTAAATGAGATATCAAGATCAGTATATTAGGTGATCTTGAAATGACTATGAGTCTGCACTGTAACACTGCCCCCAGCCAGAGACTTAAAATGATTCTAAAATGTTTCATGAAAATAGTTAGAGCACCATGTCAATGTTTCCTGCATCTGCAACAGTCTACAAGTTTATTCCGTTCAATATTCTACTTATCAAAGGCGATGATACACATGATAATAGGAGGAACATGGACCTCAAGACCTAAACTTAGAGGGACTGCTTAAGAATTTGCCAGCCTCACCAAGCAAGCAGCTCTAGCAAAAAAACCTGGAAGTCACTATTTACAAAGTGTGATTCATCTGTTTAATGGTGACAGAGAATTCAGTATGTAGTCCAGATGGTTGGTCACACAGATAACAAATCTAGCATGGCTTTTTGATGCTATGGACAGGCTGTCTGACTGGCTCACACTATGATGGACAGATACATTGACAGACAGACAGACAATGACTTTCTCTTCTTGAAAGAGTTTTGCTGTTACTACACTTACCATGATATAAAAAAAAAAAAAAAAAAATCCAGCTATGCATAGACCTCACTGAGTTACAGAACTACTACAGAAGAGACATGGAAACATCAGCAGACTTTTATTTTAAGTTTACAAGTTCAGATGTTTCTGTTGTCCCCTTAGGAAAGAAAAGGGCAAGGACTGAGTTTGAAAACCCGCTCAATAATAGATCTTAAGCTCTTAGCTAGGGCAGGACAATTCTGGGCCAGCAAAGTGATTCTCCAACAGCTGGTATATACACTTTGTACTACTACAAGCTTTTGGCAAAGAAACACAACTAACACTGGATTCTATTCCCAGTGCTGCCTTTCCCCAACTTTTAACCCAGGGCAATTTAGCTAACTTCTGTCTGTTCCTGGTTAGCCATCTGGTAAATAGATAATATAATTGCATCCTTTATAGGCTCATTGTGGGGCTTAATTATTGAAAGTCTTTAAGATATGTCAAGGTTCTTGGTGGAGAGTTGTGCAATCCATTAATAAATAACAATGGGAGGAGTGCTAAGATGAGGGGGAGCATAAAGCTGAATTGTTGCATAGGAGAAACATAAGCCCAACTGAGGCAAGAGGAATATAGGCAAGTGATTAGTTGACATGATGTGAAAAGGAAAGGTGCAAAATCACTCCACTAATTGAACTAGAAAATTTAGAGAAAGAAAATGGGCTAAGTTGAAGGGACAAAAAAAGTAAACTTGGACAAATGGAAAAGGACAGACCTGGCAAAACAGAGTAAGTTATGTGTCACTGGGGAAGTGTTGAGATTGGACTGAGCCAGGAAGCTTAAACTGACTGGAAGGAGAACTTCTCCGTGCTTTACAATTCATGTTTCATTCTGTTCCAGTTCGCTCATTTCTTTACAGTGTAGCTTACACAGATTGTCCTAATGGATGGCACTGCCACAGGGCATATGCCCTCTTCTGTCTCATCTGAAGTGGGCGGCATCTCAGGGAGCTGACAGCTTCTCCTGGATGTGTGGCATTTCTGGGACAGAATCTGCACAGACATCTCCCTAACAGCCTGAGGGAAGCAGTGTTGAGTCCCTTCACCAGCCTGATCATGTGCAAATTACATCATACGAACTAATTCATTTCCTAAGCATAATTGCTGTAAGTGATCCATTGATTGCTATCTGACACTCAGCTTTGCTGTTCTCATTTCCCAGATGTTTCTGCATTTGTCATCACTCTCAACTCCTTTTTATCAGAGCTAGGACATCATACATTGAAAGGACATGGTCCTACCACAAAGAAAGAATTATATCAGAAAAGTACATTAGAGAACCATAGTGTTTAAACAGCGTCATCACAAATTTAATAGTTCACAAATTAAACACAATTAGCTCACTCCTGATTCAGTTCTCATTGAAAAAGTTGTTTTATATACTGGATTTCTTTATTGCAAAGGCCATGCACTTTAGATAATGTGGCATCAAACAAAACCTTTCCCCGTAATTTTTTGAAGCACCCTAATTTTTTTTGAAGAATAAGAGATATTTATATAAAGGGTGGGGGGTTTTTTCTGTAAGTACTTGTTTGAACTAGAAATTTTTGGATAAAATTGTATTTATAAACCCACTGACTTTATCTTCCTCTTGTTTCACACAGTTTTAAGTTATTGCCTCTTCCTATTTTAAATATAGTGAGTACCCATTGGAGCTATCACTTTATTCAGTTCTCCATCCTCTATTTATATTTAGCATTATAAAAGAAACACGGTGATGTGAATAAGGAGATGTGTTAGTCTGCACAGTAGGAACTCAGAGATATTTTTTTCAAGCTTTATAATAAAACCAAAGTAGGGACCTAGCTCTCAGATTTAGTTATTAGGAATTACCTTTCCCTCCAAATGCACAAAAGTAGCACGTTATGTAGGCACAGTGTTTTTTATGTCAAAAATATTGAGAGATTGAAAGACAACCAAAGTCTACAAAAACAATCCTTGCACTAACATTTTGCTACAGCATTCCTCCTGTACTTAAAAGGTACAGTCTGGTGGGGTTACGGGGATGGAGGGGAAGGCATGTGGACAAAAGATCTTTTTGACCGATGTTGATGGGCTCTTCTCCTCTAATGTACAAAGATAACCCGTGATTTTCAAGAATATTTCAACCATACTGAGGAATGGCCCTCAACAAAAACAGAAGGAGTCATTAGGTACAGCAAAGAAAAATAGCAAGCAGCAAGAAAAAGACGGTAGAAGGAGGACCTCATGGTTACTCTCCATGTTGCTGGGTCCATGGCACACACTCTGAGATATCCTGAGCAGTTAAATGATTTTGTTCCACATAGTAAATTTTGAAAAATCATTTGGCCTCCTCACTTGGTGCTCAACACTGGGTCTTGCTCAGTCATGCTCTTAAAAGTATGAATTACTCAGAAAAATTCCATGCCTTTTAGCAATAAAATATTAAATATGAAAATTGAGCTTACCTTCTGTCACTCCACTACTCATTTGCCTGTTACTGACAATGAAGGTGCATTGCTTCCAAGAAAACTCGATTCCAGCTTTCATGTTTTTTCTTGAAAAAGAAAGCAGGTGGATCCTTGATCTGTGAAAGATAAATGTTATTTTGTTTTAGGCTGTCTGACCAGTCCATCAATGACAGTTATTCATCTGCTGTGAAAAAGTGAATAGTGCAATATGAATTCGCTAACATTGCATCTACCATTACCTTTTTCTTTGATAGTAAGTGAAGCATAATAAACCTTGATCTTTTTTATATGCTGGGTTTTTTTTGAAAAGTATGATTCATTGGCTATCTGCTACTACACAATGTTCCTCTCCAGCAACATGTTCTACAGTCACAACAAATTTCTTCCTTGGGTTCATCAAAAAACACTATTTGTTGTTCTTAGAAAATAATAATATCACAGAGAAAACTCAACGTGAAAATTTTAGGCCCACATTTTCAGTGCTGACACCTGCTGAGTGATACATCAGAGTAAGAGGGCCTATAATCACCATAAGAACTCAAGAAAATTCTTTCTGAATTCCAGTTAATATCTTCCTTTTCAACAGCTTGAGACGTATGAATGTGATGGAATTCTGTGTTCTTTGTTTTTATTTTCATTAAGCAAATAACAATCTGTAACACCCAATGACATTAAAGATTATGTGTCTTTTGAGTGCTCCGTGGAAGTCGTTTGAACACACCTATGTCAAAACTTTTCAGCCTAAAAGCTACATTGGTGATCATTTACACACACACACAATCGATCATTTAGGGGCTGGAAAATATTCTTAGACCTTTCACTGCCAATGAAAAGGAATTTCCATAAGAGTACACATTTCAGTAAGTCTGTTTCACAAATAAAGCAAAATACTGAACTGCATTTTTGCTGTAACACACTAATGACTCACTTTCTCCTATTATGCTTCTTCCAGAAGAACAAAAAAGGCAAGAACACCCGTCAGTTCTTGTCTTTCACTAAAGTAGATGAAAAGCTATTAACTGTATCACGTATTTCTTCCTTTTCAAATGTTTCTTTACATTATATTTAGGAGCTTTCCCCTACGATTTGGGTAAGCTTCTTCACTTTTTTAAAGAAAGGGAACACGAGAGAAAGAGAGGGTCCAAGCTAAGAGGGACACAAGTGAGCCTACACATGGGTGTGATCCAATTCAACAGACAGGTTTCAACTTGTGCATTCTACTCTGTCTCACCCAGGTAATGGATTCACAATAACAGATGCATTATGGACCCAACCCAGTACCTGTCATCTGTACACAGGGGAAATAACATCAATTAAATGAAATCACAACAGAAAATAGCAGTAATGCTCCCTGTTAAATATATTTTGCCTGTATATAAGAAAGGCATATAAGGATTTCTTTGCTCTTTCCAATGCTGACAAGTACGTGAAATAGATTTAAAAATAATACAAGATAGGTTTCTATCACTCCAACATCGAGATTCCTTTAAAAAATAAGTGAGTGGAAACATTATTTTAATTTTTGTTTATATATATTATTGTACTCCCCATGTTTTTCTTTTTGTCTTGACTGGTAGAAAATTATAATCTATTATATAGAAATATAACTTATTATAAGGACACAAAGTAGATACATGACATGCTGAGTAATGCCAAATACAATTAATGGATAAAATAAAAATTACTATGCTTTCAATGTTTCGTGTAGGAAACACTTTTTTAACACTGTGCTAGTAATTTTTTGCCCTCCAAAAATTGTCACTTGTAATGAATACACTCTCTAGAGGGAGACTCTAATTGTATTTATAAGTATGCAAACAATGATATACTATATTCTTAATTGATTTGAGTAAGGAAAAATATTTGGAACAGTTTAACTGACACAGTAGGTACATTGTGAAGCAACTTCCACCTATTAAAACACTGAAACGTAATAATTTAAACAGTAACAGAGGCTCATAACATGAGCTTTTTTTGTTCAGTTAATATCACAATACTTTCATGGATTCACAGTAAGATATTTCAGTTTTTCCTTTTATCTATCAAAAACTGGTGAGCTCTTTTTCCCCTAATGTAACTTTTTATAGTCAGAGCAGCAGCAAGAACAAGAGAGAAAATCATCTTTATAAACTAAAGGCCCCATCTGCCTTATATTTCCAAATTATTACGAATATTGTTATGTAGTTTTCATTTTATGGCAGCACCAAGGCAATTGAACTCTGAATGAGTATTTCCTTCCACAATGACAAGTACAAACAACAGAAAAGCAATCCTTGCTCCAAAGCCCTTACATCTAAACAAGTTATTAAAAATAATAATACTGATCATTACGGTCTGTGTGCAAGGCTGCATTTAAATTCATCAGCAGATGCCACATCAAGCGGTGTGCAATCATAAATTGTTACATAATCTGCTCAAGGACACAAGACCAACACTTTTGATCCACAGTTAAGGGACTGTGACTGCAGTGAACTGAATTTGAGAAAAATTAATTCACAGAATGCTTTGGTTTGGGCCTGACTACTATGGAGTAAAAGCAAAACATAAATATCCTCTTGCAGGAGCATGCAGCTAAGACTGTCTTTAATTTTAAGGTACACAAACCTGAACTACCTTAGACTGTTACCAAATTCCTAGTATGGACTGGATCTATTCGGGATGTTAATTGGAGCTTGTGTATTTTCTGAATTTCAGCAGGTCTGCAAAATTTTACTTCAATAATACTACTATCATCAAATTGCACTGAAAAAAGAAAAAAAGAAACAAAGGGATATTTATAGCCTTAAAATAAGTCTTGCTACCTGAGTTTCAGAATTATGTGCACTTTTTTTTTGAGTAACCTTAACTTCATGGCCAAACACAGTATGTAAACTGGGCAGATTCCATAATGATTATTGGAATTGCAAATTCCATGCTTGCTTGTGCAGTTTTACAGCTTTGACTCATAATGTCAGTATGAGGGGGTTTGTGTAGAAATTATACTAATTTCTCATCACCAATAAATTGTATTTCCTTCAACACTGTCTTTCCTTAATTTACTAGGCTTTTCACATATAAAGGCTCAGCCATTGGCCATTCTCACTTCAATAACTGCAAGGTACATGTCATGGGTTAATAAAACCTGTCATCTCTGCCAGCACTACACTATAAAACATCCAGCATCCATCAGTTTTGAAAATGCTAAAAAAATACAAATGGTTTGCTACAGATTTAAAAGTTGAGAACCCTTTTTGAGCTTAAGAGGAAATTTGGTCATAAAACTGAGGAAGGTTTATGGCAGAGAGCTGTATTGATATCTGTACTTATGTTCTTATCAAGAACAGGTCAAATAACCATTTCTTGGAATTAGATAGTGATGAGTTCACATAAAGAAACCAGACCATGTAGTTCATAATGCTAAACAGTAGCAATTACTTCCAGAATCTGTCTCCTGTGAAAGCAAGCACTGGTGTTTCAAAGCCATGATTATTTTAGCTCTGATTTACTTGTACCACAGTGTGTATCGGCCTGCTTCTGAACAGCTCTGGAAAGTAAGTGACTGGGCCTATAAAGCTATACTCCATGGGCTTCATATGAGTCTCAATGTAAACAACAGAACTTACAACTAATTGCCTTTTAGATAAAGCTGACTTAAGCAATTGAGATAACAGAATCCTTCAATACTCCGGATGAAACATACTAAAACTGTGAATTAATAAGTTAGCTGATATTGAGCTCCAGATGTTTCTTACTCTGGCAACGTTCCTTAAGTGATGATAAGCAGATTTACATACTTAACTAATATGTTTATTTAAAGAAAATTTCCAGATCCAGACTAACATCCAGATTTCTTATTTGGCTTCAGATCAAAAGACATACTATCAAGAAGGACGGCTTCCAGGAAAACCTTTTCAACATCTGCTTGGAACTAAACAACAGATATTCGATTTTCTGCAAATTTAATTTCAGGCAAAATTTTACTTCATCCAATAATTTTTATATCCTCATGGCAGCCTGACCTAGTCATTTTACATATTCAAATCTCAGAATACAGCTTGTACACTGGAAGAGACAGCAGTTGCTAAGGAGAAACTCTGTTAGTTTGTAGTTCACATTTAAAATTGCTATAAGCAATTTCACTTAGAGTGAGACAAAAGCTTTTTAGAAGCAAAGCCCTCCCCTCACCAACAATTTAAAGAATCAGGCACAAAACATTTAATATGTTCCTTGTAATCTAAAAAAACTCAAGTTCAAGCACAAAAAACTAAGCTCCACTGTTTCAAAAGAGTGAGGAATGGAAAATAAAGTTAATATTACTGAGTCATAGCTGGTATTCTTTGAAAATCTCTCTTAAGAAAAGTGTTGTCGCATTTAAGGCAAACTAAGAAAAAGACCAACTCTGAGAAAAAAACTTAAGAAAATACTTGGAGGAATGGATACAGTTCCAAATTTCTTCCCAGGTTACGGAAAGGAAAACACAAATATACTGGGAGGGAACGTTTATATTCCAGGGTAGAGTAAAAAAAACTGACCAGGAAATACAAAATATGGACTTCTTTTGCCAAAATAGTTACTTTAGAAGAGAAAACAAATAAAAAAAAATGTTTCCAAATAAGTTGAGCACTCACATAAACTTCTACTGAAAGCCAAGATAATGATGATATTAACATAAAACAGTTAAATGTGAAACAATGTATTGTACTAGTAAATATACGGACTGTCTGAGGAATGATGCCAAGGATTAGGAGAGTAAAAACTACCCAGTTTTTCTTGTGTTTCCTTGATGTACATGAGAGAACAGGAAATTTACCTACCAGGAATTTGGCACAGAAGAAAACCTTCTGGATATGGATAGCCCTATGACATGATTGGTCTCTGGTACCTCACACCCACAGCTCTTAAACCTACTTTGTTAAACATGTAAGTACAGGAAAACTGCTAATCCAAATCACCCTGCAGGGCCATGGCAGATTCAAAAATATAACATAAGAAACAAGAACGCTCTACTCACTGAACACACTGATTTTCTTACTTTAGAAAGAGAGAATGTACTTCTACACTTCATTTTCTGTGGGGAAAAAAGATGGAAAAACGTGATAGGAACATTCCCTAAGCTGTACTTATAAATTAAAAGAAAATAAAGGGTAAACAACGTTTATAACTTCATTAAGAAGGGGGTGGGGGTGGTGTTATTTTTTTCTTTTTAAACTGGCACTGAGACTTCGGAATATCTGGGGTTAACAATACTGCTTATCAGATGGAGCCAGACTTTCCCATGGAGATTTGTTTTGCCACTGAGTCCTTTCATTCCATCCACTTCCACCTTGAAGACCATGGCTTTTCCCTTCTTAAAATCTATACACAGAACTTCTGTTCTGATTAAGCCTAACTACTAGTCTCTTTGCCTTATTGCTTTAATTCCTCTTTGCTCAACTGCAGAATTAATGCTAAATTAAACTGTCCATAGTATATCCCGCCCTGGGTACATGAGTGCAACAGCAAACAGAAACCTTTAGGGAAGCTGGCAAATGGTCCAATTATTACATGAACTTCAAAAAGCAGCTTCTGTCAAGATTAGTTTCCTGAATGCACTTTGTGTGGTGTCACTGAGAAGACATGGGCATAGAGCCTAAATAGGGTAAGGCCTGTGCAGCACTAGTGTGGGGAGAAACAGGGTGGCAAAAATTTGTGCTTGCTCTCTTCCAAAGACCTGCTTTGCTCCAGAATCTGCTCTCTCACTTGAAACCCTGTAAAGTTTCCCAGAACTATGGACTGTTTGGGTCATGAGCACGTCCCACTCCAGTTTCTGCCTCATCCCTTGGCCTCTTCTATCTAATATGGCACCAGCCTCCAATCCCCTGGGTGAATGCTGACTGGGCTTTCCTACTTTCTAGGAAAATATGCCTGATTTAGTCTACCCTTTGTCCTAACTTCCTGTAATTATGCCCTTGCAGGGCGATCAGGCAACAATGCAATTTTGGATCTCAAAACCTTCACCCAGCACAAGTGAAAATGAAGGTAACACGCCACTGGAGAAATGCCCCTTTGAGTAAAATTAACCAGCTCTAGCTTTGTCACTGTATAACCCCTCCAAAGCAGACAAAAATGCATATTTCAAAAGGTTTCCTTGTTTGAGTGCACCCAAACACGTGATGTTGCCCTTTCCATTTCGCAGACTCAGTCAGAATTCGAAGATGTGCAAAGCCACGTATAATGAATCTGATCAGATGCATTCAGGTACCAGAGTCATTTATCTTCTTGTATCCAGGCCTCACTCCTAAAGGAAAACAGAGCTCTTCTCATTGCAAACCATAAAATATTTCCCTCTAATTATCCTAACATCACTAGACACATTTGGTCCCTCATAAATTAATGTAAATCATGTGAATATCATTTATCATAAAGCATACATCTGCAAAGCACAGTAAAAGCTTCTCTTCTCCCTTCTCAAGCAATGACAAGCATTTCAGTTGGTCCAGTTTAACATCGGCCTAACATTTAATTATCCAGCACAGCTAGTCTGCTCTATTACAGACAGCTGTGTAATATAAACCATTCAACATGAACACATAAAATAGATTCAATAGAAGCAACAAGAACTGGTATATAACATCTCCAAAACTGTTTAAGTGATAGAGGAGCTGTATTCCCACTTTCACAAGTGAATTAAGACACATAAGAGATTTTGAAAATTGTAATAATCTGACAATAATTAGGCATTTATGTGAATTATGCCTTTCATCTCCATTTAATTATTCACTTTTACTCACTTTTGTGATTAATTAGATTTTGTTTTGAAATATGATTCCTAGCAGCTTACTGCTTGCAATGTAGGGAGGTTTATATAAGTCCCCTGATGGAGCTCAGAAGAAATACAGCCTGTAACACTTGCCAGAGGAGTCAAAGCAGGAGAAGGTGCTTATGGTGATGGTCTTCTACCCTTAAAGGAAGGACAGCTGTGAGTCAGGACTGGGAAACCCATAAAAACTCAGCAAGTAAGAAGAAATACTTCTTTATCCAGGTTTCAGTAAGGGAAGGCTGCAGGTGCTGTTCCTTTCTAGAAAAGAAAAAAACTTGTGGTCAACAAAAGCAACCTTTTTAACTTTGGGAAATGAGCACTTTGAAGGCACTTGGGCCATCTGATCAAAGAATCAAATATTCTAGGGAGGAATTCATGTCATAAACAGCAAAAAAATTGAAATGAGAAAGGGTTACTATTTTATGAGGGGTGTTCCCGGCTAAGGCAGGGAGATTTCCTGTAAGGTCATGGACAGCTCTGGCAAACAGATACAAAATGAGCAGCGTGCTGAAGTGACTGTGCTGAACTTGAGAGAGAAGCCTGCACCAGAGATACAGGTGTGCTCTGTCTGCTTCCATTCTTAATTAAATTCATGACTTCTCAAAGCTGCTCCACAGTTACAGAAGAACTCCGATTATAGCACAGTGTCCCGTGTGGGTCTCCCTTATCTCTGCATGGAGTGAACGAGCCTCCCGTTCCTCCCCTGCCTCGAACATAATTCCCTTGTTCTTTCCATTACTTTGTTTTTATTGCTGTAGGTGCTTTATTGCTGACAAAGTCTGAAAATTTGAAGTGTTAAAATGGAAATGAAGATAAGAATTTAACAAACGAAAGTGATTTCAATATCAACCTGATAGTTTTCCCAGCCTGACATGCTAATAAACGAGTGTTCCTTTAGTATTATAAAAGTCATCAAGCTATGATAAGGGAGACAAAAATCACTTCCAATCTCACCTGGGGACTTGCAGCTAACAGCACAATTACACACAATACTATAACAGAATGTACTAAAGCAAACGTTAGGAGGGGTTTTATTTATATGTATTCTGTCTATGCAGCAGTGTCAGAGTTGACAGCTCAAAAGACTGTGTATTCCCAAACTCTTACTTTTAATAATCTGCAAACATGATTGAAGGAAGCAGTAAGAAATCTAATAAAAATGAATGCAGAAAGGATTAAGGAGACAGCTTCATGACAATTTACAGTTCTATATAGCAGTCTCTTGCTAGGAGTTATGATAAGACAAGCCTTGTTTACAGTGTGCTAATCCCATGTCCCAGTAATGCTGGTATGCAATGGATTCAACTCTTCTGTAAAAGAATGGAGATGCTTTTGCATTAAACAAACAGCTGCAGGTAGCAGCAGCCTGAGTGAGAGAGTGGAAGGTCAAGGGTTACTTGAGATTACATTTTCCAATGAGCCATTCACATCTCTCTCCTTCAGAAAATGGTTGATGGAAGTTGTTTGGATGTAAATTATAAGTAAACCTTTATTTGAGCTTTTCTGGGTCAATGATTGACTTTTATTGTTCAGGTTTTTCATATAATAGAGATTTATGCATTTTCTATGACTAAAGAGGACTCTTACACTGTAAAATATCCTTAGCCATGGACAGTGTGTTTATATAATATCAGGTGCTCTCCTAGATCAATTTCCGCTAGGAACGTAAAACTTTGTAATTCTCTTTGCAGAGCCAGTAAAAGTTCATGGACTATTACCTTTTTATCTTTGTGTAGGTGTTAGGTCCCATCACTGCTTACCCATGTCCAATCACTTCAAAATATTAGCTAATTAGACATTATCCAAGCTATTGCCCTCAAAAGGTAATAGTTTGACCCAGATAGGACATATGCCGGGATCTCAGAAGCCAGATTGCATTTTTGGATCTGATATTTAATTCTCTCAACACTCTAGGCAGCTCACTTCGTCTTCTGTGACTGTTTAATCTTCAACCTTTCTTACTGTCTGTGTCAACTGTAAGAGTTCAAACACTCTTTTTCCATGTAAATACCACTCCTATTTTGTTTTGCAGCAATATTTTACTAGAAAAGAAAATTAGGAAAATAATTTGAAAAGTTTCAAGAACCCCATGCATAAACTGATCTCTTCAGTTACTGTTTATTGGTAATAATCACCATTCTTCTGTTGCAGTGCTTTCCTCATACATTTGAGAATTTGAAAATACATTTTTCTCTGGGCTGCACTTTACATCAGTAAGGGAAAGTTAGTTATCCTTTGTCAGCTTTTATGCTCTTTCTGCCCAGCTTGTTCTTGGAAACAATAATCCAAGTTTCTTGTCTTTCTGCCATTTGAATGCCTGCATTCTGCATTGACTGCTAACCAATCTGAGAGCTATGAAGCTGTATTCTGTTTAATCACATCTGTCATTATAGGAGATGGTCACCTTAGCAGAAAGATCACTATAATGAGTTGCTAATGGGCTATTAAGGGGCTTTCAAGTATCAAGATGATCATCATAAGTAAGAACTGAGAGCCATTTTTTATTTCTGTTTAAAATTAATTTTTCCCCAGTAATTCTGTGGATTAATAATGCAAGGTTTGTGCACCTCAGGAACTGCTTCACGGTTTCTCTACCATATGCTATGCAAATTCAATAATTAACTCTTGACTTCACAATTTAAAAACAAGGTGCTACAACTCCATTTAGGGATGGGGAAAATATCAACTGAACAAGCATTCTGAAAGCAACAATTAGATGATATACTTAGAAAGGGTCATGATTTGATCAGGGGTTTCTAAATTACCCTAAGACACACTCAGCTGTAGTCCACAAACATTTTTAAATGGCACCAACACCCAAAACATTTGTAACCTCAGATCTTTCTTTAGTGTTTTGTTCTCGGATGAATTTCTGGATAGTAACACCTCTGAGGGCTTTGCAGACTGTATCAAAATGTTCTACATTGTGCCTAACCTGGTGCTCTCAAAGTTTATACCCTTTCAAAAAAGAAAGCAGGAAATGTAGAAAGTGGCATTAGATGTTCGGATGTAAAATACTGAACTCATTTTTGCTTATATAAAAGATGGAAAGAAAGAAAGCAGTTCTTTCCAGTCATAGCTGGTTATACTTCTTATAACAAACTGTCAAACAATTTGACTTTTATGTCAGATTTTGCTTAGGTATAGTTCCTAGTTTCTTCTGAGTTGAACAGGTACCCTTCACTACAGACAACAGAATAAAGAGGTTTATCTTCACTTAGACCTTTCAGCTTTATAGGTTGTGGTTTCAAAGTTGTACACACACAAAAACACACAAGTAATACATATACAAAACTTTTTTTCCCCCCCCAGAAGAACACTTACTCTCAAACACATCTTTCCAGTTAAACACTTCTGACTTCTTTTGGATCTGCATCCTGGTCAACATGGTCAGTGTGCCCTATGTTTAAAATGTCTTTCTGAAGTTGTTCTTTTGATTCTGCTTGTGTTTTCTGACTATCCGGAGTTGCCCCACATTGCATCTCTTCCTCTCCTTTACTGTTCCACCACTAACTTGGAGGATAAGTGTCAGCAGGTGTAAACAGGAAAAAGGAGACAAGTGGCACCATTATAGCATTGCTTTCACTTGAGAGGGGATACTTTTAGAAAAGAAAGCACTCGCAGCAACTCTTATTTGATTGGCATCATTGTCTAGTGAAGCTGGCACACCATCTTGTGAGCAGGCACAATGCCATCCGAACAGATGGGCATGGGGATAGGAAGCCAAAAGATAATGTACGAGTACCAAATGTGTGTATTGGAGGGCAAGTTTCCCAGTCAGGAACATCAGAATGGCAGTTTATAATCTTCTGCACCTATGTTTGAGGGAGATAATGCATACATTGCATCTTCACAATACCTGTGTGGGTAAAACACTCTGAAACAATAGACAGGGACCTGCAAGTATGGAATTCGATAACTGCAGAAGGATTATCACATTTGTAACTTCCCATAATAAGAGAGCCATGTAAAACCCCATCATGGTATCTTTACAGCTGCAAACTATGATATTGTTTCTGGCTATGGTGGCATGACCAAGAGGAGATAACTGAAGACCAAGAACCAGGGGCTGTATGGAAGTATCCTCTCCAACACGTACCTCTCAAGAAAAGCTTTCTGAGATTAAGTTTTCATGTGGACCACTGTATTTAATAACAGCTGGAATTAAGTCCACAAAATTGCGTTACATCTTTATGAATCCATTTATAGTTTTATTTGCCAAAATACCTTAATGAATTCTGCAAGTGGATCGTTCAGCATAAAACAACTGAGCACTTCCTTTGATTTCTGTTAAACTTGCCACTTGATCAGTATTATAGAGTAGCAGCATAGTTCTTATCTTGCCAGAAGTAACTGCTTCTCATTCCTCTCTTCTACATTGCTTGTGGATATATGGACTTTTAGAATACTGCACTGTTATGTTTGCATTTCACAGCTATCACTTCAGGCCTCCCAGATTTCCCAAAATAAAAACCAGAACAAGCAATTTTTAAGATCTGGTCTGAAATCTTGTTTTGGCTAGAATGTGGTCTTTGTTTACTTTTGTCCTCCCAACCCCACCATTGCCATCACTAATCTGGTCAGCAGCAATATTATGTGGAATACAATAGAAGAAACCAAATCAGTGGCATGATAAATATTCATGAGAGATACCAGTCAAACCAAGCTTGGCAGTATTACACATCTTCTTTAAACAGGCTTGAATCACAAGGAAAAAAGATCACATCAAATACTGCCATGTTGTACTTCAGTATGAAACCACAGTCTTTGGTCTCCCATAGAGTATGTGCTTCATCAAGCACTAAAGCACAGTAATAAAATATAAAAATATAAAAATAACAATAGACTGAGGAGATAGGAGTTATCCTGAGAACTGAGAACACATATTTCTGAGCAGACAGACACTACCTCCTTCCCTGGCAGCCCAGTGTATGCCAATAAAATTACATTAAAGTATCCATTCATACTATGAATTCATCACTAAATATTCTCTTAACTGTAGCGCTTTTCCCCCCCTATCAGTAACCAAAGGATAAACATGGATGTGACTGTAATCTATCTGTTTTCATACCACATGGGGATTTGTAATACTTCTGACAGTTATATCCCTAGACACACCTAATGTAGGACAAGAAAATGTTCCCTTTGATTCCCAAGAACAACAAAAAACAAATAACTGCTCTAAGTGCTTAGTATTCCATACCAGTACAACTTCAACAACCTCACACAGCACAAAATTTTTTAATACAGATAGCACATGATACTTGCTTACCTGTACAGAAAGAACACGTCTCTGTCAGCGTAGCACCACTGTATGATATTGCAACACAACAGATCAAACCAAAAATCTAAATTTCAGGGGTTTAATCTTGTGTAGTATTTTCTCCAGTAAATGCCACGGGATTTAAAGACTCATAGTATACTCACATTATTACCTCTGTACTGCTGAATACATGCATATGAAAGCTCTAAAGTTTTAATACCTCTGACTTTTTCAAACCCTCTTTATTATACCTTTAGATATTTTAAGATGAATTATTAGGCTTCGCATCCTAAGCTTTTTCCCCTGAGAACAAATCCAGCCTGCTCCATTTCCTTTCCTTTGTACATGTTTCCATACAAATACACCGAAGCGCATTCCATTCCCAGTCAAAAAAACCCAAAGGGGAAAATCTATGATCCTTTTTGGTATATATTGGGCCATTTTGCTATGTTCTTTAGGAGTCACAGTAGAATAAGTGATAATCAATAGTGATATCTGCTTGAATCTAGATGGTTTGATGGAAGTGCTTTTGAAACACATCACGGTGCCTGTGTTACTTGGCCAGCTCTTCTTACCTCTGCAGCAGCAGCACCATATCTAAATGATACCAATTGTTAGTTGAAATCTATTAAAGGTTATTATTAGCATTGCCGAATACAGTTGCACCTAGCTGGTTTCTCTCATGTTAAAATTGCCCAGCTGCTTTAGCTCTTTAGCTTCAAATCGGAACCAAGCCACTGTTACAATTCCGGGGTTTCACTGAAGGGAGACTTTCCCTCTGCCTGCACAGTGTTCCAGACAGCCACGCCAGTCAGAGAAGTAAATTACAATTATGTTGCATTAAATTATTCTAGAACACACAGAGTTCTCCTCCAAGGCTGAAACATGCCCCAAACCCTATGGTCCTTGCACCTATTTAGCTTGTTTGAACAGGATGCCTCTGAGACTGTGGCTTATTGTGTATCGTTCATTAGTCCTGGGTCTTTATGTTGGAAGGTGATTGTGATCATCATTTAAAGACACAAGATTTCACAAACTGACTAAGACTGTCTTTCACTATGTGGCCTAAAGATACCAACAACTCTCCAACCATTCTGTGTGCAGACACATTATGTGTCACTCCTTCTACCAAACCAACTTCAAGAAAACAGGATGAATAATTATTGCAGTAGTGATTTTATGTGATTTATATGTACAAATGCTCACATAATGCCCTTAGCAACAAGGCATATTTTAAAGCTCATAGGATCTAATATATGTATTCAAAACATGCATTCTGTGCTTTCCTCTTCTGCAATAGGTTCAGTTTTCTGGGGCAGAGGACTATTAATTAAAAATATTTTTACCAATATTTTTTCCACAGAAAAATGCTTATGTGAAGTATAAAACCTGTTATTTTTAGTGTTCTCATTTTGTTCCAAATTTATCACAGAACATTCTTTCATAATAATACTAATGCTTTTATGGGGAACCTGCTTGTACCTAACCCAATTTTAATTCAATGTGAATTTGGATCTAGGTAAAGCACTGTTCACAGAGTGAATCTGCCAGAGTATAAATTGCTCAATACTAAAATGCCCACCCTCTAGAGAACAACTTCTGCAGGTACTTTATAAACAACTGCTGAGGTTACTCAACCTGTTAATTACCATTGAAAATTCAGTCTGGTATCCAAATTATGTATGTTACAAAGAATGTGTATGCCAGAGTTGTCAGCAGCAAGCTGCCTTCTACATCCCACCCCCACTGCCACTCTGCAATGCCCTTGAAACTAAGCAGATACAGTGTCAGTGAAGAATAAAATGAGGAATTCATGGGAGCACTCCCATATACTGCAGGTACACAGTCTGTAACGACACACTCCTGCTCTGTAAGCAGTTCTTATACATCAGATGCTCACAACCTAAGTTACTCACCTAAAAATAACTGCCTATGTCAGGAGGTTGTAAAGCAGGAGGAACAAGTACTACTTGCACCCAAGTCCCTAAAACCAAATAGATAAATACTCTAGTTTTAATAATCGCAACAAGCACCATTTCAGAGCACAATTACAATTGATCTACTGATGAGATTGGGTTCAGAAAAGGCTACTGACAAAACTCCACACCTCAGGATAAAGTTAATGAGGCTGTCGAGGGAGCAGCAGGGGCAGATTTAGTGCCAAAAATGCACCAGTGACACTAGAGAGCCGAGGAAGGTGAAGAAAAAGCAGCTCTATGTGATTAGGAACAGTGCAGCTCAGTGACAGATAGATTTAGACCTCTTAAGTTCAATAACCACATGACAAAGATTGTTAAATCAATTCATAAGAATTATGCTGAATCCTGACTAAGATGCACATCAGACAAACAGCACAGCATTTAGAGTTAGGAAACATAAGTAGTCGAGAAGGTAATCTATGTCACATGAAATATGAACAAGGAAAGGGCTCTTGGACTACTTGTAAGCAGTTCAGTGCCTTCTTGCTGAGCTATAGCAAATTTCTACCTTCATGATGATGAAGACACCCTGGCATCCTTTCCCTGGCACTTCAAATGGACAGCACAGGAACAATGGCAAAGGATTTTGAACTCATAAAGGACCTTTAATCAGGACACACACAAAGCTCAACACAAAATTTCCAGTTCTGTTTCCTAAGGCTTTTAAATAAAATTTGTGTGCCATTGTGCTGGGGGTAAGAAATAAAAAAATGTGGTGGAATGTGCAGTAAATCATTAAGTTATAATGGCTCATTTACATTACATGTAGTCAGAGAAAAAGTCCACTCTAAGGTCATTTCAAAGAAATCCTGATGCAAGGGATCGTGGCAGTGGATGCTTCCTTACAAACCTTGAGCCCCCTCTAAGTTAAACAAACCAGATTGGAAAGTCCATGTTGGATCTTGTCAGTATAATGCCAGAGTGAGTCCATTTTCCTAGTCCCTGTGGATATGAATATGTCCAAATACCACAAAATATGTCCAAATACCACAAAATATATTCATTCTGTGCTTCAATCAAACAGTTAAGAAAGAATGGGAATTTAATTTTTTTTCCCAATTCTTTCAAGCTCCTAATCTGCTTGTGTTCTTATTTTGACCAAACACCAGTGGTGCCCAAGGACGACAAAATCTGGTGTTTGGTGTAGTTACTGAACTACAAATAAACAAGGAGGTCAAATTTAGACAATGAAGTCATTCAGGTTTGTCAAGTCCTGAGGTATCTGTAAGTATCTCCCAAACAGCTTAATAATCTAGGTCAAAGCCACTGCAGAAAAAATTCAATATTGATAAATTAAAACTAATGTACATTGTGGAGGCAATGCAAATTAGTCATTCATCTTAGCAAGTTCTGAGCTGATATAATCCAGGAAAGGCACCTAACCAATATTATAAGGACTTGAAGAATGGTCTGTAGCAGGAGCTCATAAAAGGAAAAAAAAGTTTTACTATAAAAGGAATAGAATGAAATAATGAGGATTAAAACTTGTATAGATTTTCTGCAGTCATAAGGGATATTCAAGAAATGGGGTTCACAGAAACAGACAAATATGATGGAAGGGGAAAAAACCCTCTTAGATAAATTGGCTTTTAAACTTATTTTGTTTATTTTCTTGTAAAGAAGACAAATAGGAACAGGCATGACAAAAAAGTGTATTAAGAAGTAATGAAAGCTATAAAGAAGGTCAACTGGGAGCTTTTCTTCTTCTCTTCCATAATACAACAAAATGAGTTAGTTATTAAATTGAAATGGGGCAAATTAGGAACTGATAAAGGGAAAATAATTTTTCTCACACAACACATAATTAGATTTTGGGACTCATTGCCATGGCATTTTGCTGAGGCCATAAATTAAACAAGATTCACAGAGGGATTGGATTTCACATAGATAAATTCTTGAGATACACAGTGGTTGAAACAAAGAATTTTACTTAATGCTGACAAAGAATTATTTGAAGTGATTTAAAACTCCATGTTTCAGATATTAAGACAAACTTAGTGAGCAGTTCACAAATGACCCCTATTAGTCAGAATGTTGGACAGCAAAACTAGAGCTCTCCTTCAGTGCAGTAATTCCCAGGTACTCATGTTTCAAACATCACTCTCCATGGCTATAAAGCTGAAGGTATAAGTTTACATTGCCCAATGGATAAAGACAAGTTTGGGGGCAGGGAGTTGAAGGGAAGGGGATAACTCAGGGAGCAAATTAAGGGGCTTCCCAGTTAGTCCTCTTTAAGGTTTACAGCCACAGCTGAGAAGAGATTCCATATGGAAGAATTTTGCATGAATTTTTTTTTTTGCTTCCTCCATCTTTACCAGCTACTTTTACTGTCATTAGATCATTTTTAAATGCTGATCATGAAACAGTCCAATATGGCAGTTGTCATACTAGAAAGTACAGTGATTGGTTTGTTAAAAATCTGGAAAAATGTGATCCTACTCATAAAGACCAAAGGTCTGTTACATTTCTTTCCTAAATGCTGAAGTCACGGGGCCCAGAAAGGTCATTGCATGTCTCTTTTTCAGTGGCAGCGGTGCTCAAGAATGATGTTTGGCCATTCTAACCAAACAACATGCACAATTTAGAGTGGTTAACCTAAAGAGCATTTTTAGGTGGAAAAAAACCCCCATTAATTCATATAGGAAAGGCAGTAAGTAGCTACTTGAGCCATTCATCACAGAACATGTTTAAATCAGAGTATTTCAGTTACTGAGAATAACTGAGCCATTTATGGGCGCGATGGCAAGAGGACACCACAAGAATTAAATGGAATGGAATGAGGAGAAGAAGAAAAAGGGGAAAAGTTGACAATTGCAAGGACAGATCCCAAACTGGAGAGATGCTTGTAATTGACCTAGCAGGAATACAGAACTTTTAAAAATCAAAAGAAATATCTCCTCACAAGTGTACAGACAACCTTTGTTGGCCTATGCTCAATGGTATGATATATGTCAGGTGTTTAGGTCCACAGAATTTCATTTCTTTTTGCTCTTCTAATTTACAATTCTTCATTGAACTTCAGTATTGATTTACTTCCAAATCACATACTGTACCTTCCTGCACTATTGCTTTTTAGGTAAACGCTAACAACACTACAAGATGGAGCTGATCCAAAGTGTTTGCTAATTCATCAGTAGTGGGAAACCTACATGTTTTCAAGCAATGCAAATTGGTTTGGCTTCTGCACAGCTCCTACTTTTCTCAAACACTGATGGCAAAGAACATTTCCCAGGGTTCATATCAAGTATTCATTTTAACAGCATTAATTTATGATGTATGTTATTCCATTCTACCCCGTGCAACATGACTTATTCAAAAAGCAAGCAATTTTCCAAAGTAAATACTCATTTTCCATTCTAGAAGTGATGCTCTTTGTGGATTTTAGGAGAAAGGGGCAGAGTCTGGAAAACATCTTTTCTACATTTTTTTTTTCTTGGGGATCATTCATGGTACTGCTAGAATATTTTAAATATCCATCCCTTCCCACAGAATTTTAAAACTATCTGTCACTCTGTATCTATTGTAGATACAATAGTTGTTCAGGGACTACAGTAGTAGTTCAGGGACAACTGAAATGCTAGGGTGGAAAAGTAGGGTGCCTGAGGACAAAAAACATCTGTGATTTTGAACTAAACATGGTCTATGAAAATTTGCAGGAAAAAATATTTATACTGCATTTCTAAAAAAAAAAAATCCTTTGAAAAATACTTTTTATCCTTAAATTGACCTTTTATCTCAAAATTATTAATTAACTGCCAAAGAGAAGGCAGAATACAATAATTCTGTATCATGAATACTCATACTCTATCTGTTTTGAGAACTAATAATGTAAGATCAGTTAATTAAACACCCTCTTAAAATAAATGCTTGAATGATTTTTTAATTCACTCAGTGTTAATAGTATGGCTCTTAATAGACCAGAACTCTGTAGTTTATTTCTAAACAGAATTTTCAGAGTCAAAATTACGCCCTCTACCAACTAAAAGGGAAAAATATGTGAGTGCATACATGTATGTGTCTGTGTAAGGGGGAAGGAGTGCAGTATTATGTTGGTGGCTATAAATGATCACCAAAATAGAACTCGAAAATAAAGCAAGAATTTCAAGAAAAATTTTTTGTTGATAACACTAGATAATATGAGTATTTCTACTTGATATTTCACACTGAGAACGTCAAATACTAGGCAAGATAATTATATATATGAGCAGTGAAAATGTATTATCGTGACATGATGAGAAGCAAATCATCCAGTTGTGAAAAGGCAGGTGTTAGGATATCTCTACACATAGGAGAAGCCAAGCAGGTGACAACATCAAGCCTTATTATCACACAGGCTATAGTATGTAATACTGTGATATCTAGCATTATATGGTAGTTCTTCTCATGAGTGATGTCTTAAAATTGGAACACTGAAGCCTCCACTTTAGTTGACACTGGAAAAAATATCTGATATATTAACTTATTGATATAAATAGCATGCTAATAGAAATTGGTGAAGAAAAGCCTTGGTATTATTCTGTGCACTAACACACCGTGGTGAAGGATACACTCAGTACAAGAAGGGGTGAAAAGGTACTATAGGCATGAAGAACACATATGTTGTTACAATTGTTCTAATAAAACTATGAGCAACTGATTACTTATGATGTTTTTACAAAGATTAAGACACCATTTCTCCAGTTGCATCAGTGAGGTTATAGCCATTAATACTGCTGTACTATTTGTCTGTTAGGACTGATTACCTGGGAACACTCGTGCTGGGCTGCTACCACACACTCCACAGTCCTGGCATCAATCAGTAAGGTGAACTGTAAACTTGAATCACAAACTAGCAGCCTCTGCCTGAACTATCTAAATAGACCAAAAAAAAAAAAAATAAAATTCATTTGGTATAACAAAAGTAAGAAAAAAAAGTCTACCAAAAAAAAAACCAAAAACTATGAAGGTCAGCAGATCAGAACATACTGCTCTTTCATTTTCACACTAACTACAGTTTATGTGATGCTGGCAGCTTTCAGCATAAGTCACACTTGGAAATTTTCAGAAGACAAATTGCCTCCTGCAATGTGACATCAAGGTGGTATACAGAATTTTATATACAAATTTTACTTCCTCAAAATGCATTTGAGGTATGGGCCAGAATGTGTACAGGAGCTCTGTACTGAAAAGCAAAACCATCCTGAGCTTGCACATGAATTTATATATAGACAAGACATTTTTGAGAAGTGGCGTTTCTTAGTGATTAGAAAAGCTTATACTGATAATTCAATTAGTATAGTGTGTACAAGTAAATATTATGTGCAGTTTTAAACTATACTCCTTGGTCAAAAATTTAGTTTCTGGAAAATCCATACACGACAGCATTTTCAAATAATGGCAGCACCTTCCAACAGATGTTTCAAAGTTCTACTCAGCAATAACAATTATCTCTGTTTGAAAATTCTTTTCTAAACAACCAACATCTATTTTGTTCATTTTGAGTAAGAGAAACAGACTAAGCAGCTTGCAATTTTTTGTTCTCTATACTTATTTTTCTGCTTTTAACAATATTATTTTAATTCCATAAAAAAAATGTAGGTTTTGCTCAGCAGTGTTTGCAAAAATGCATGTTGAAGGAACTGGTTTTCATCAGCTCTTAGCTTTCATTAAAAAAAAACTGATAAGAAAGTTAGCTTTCCTTTCAAAGCAAAACCTAAACTACTTAATAAAAAGTATTTTCAATATTTTGAGTTATGTACAGATAATATTTCAAACCACTTCACTATTCCTATGAAAGATCACCTTTTGAAATAACATCTAAGAAAAAAACTCTCTCTCTCTAGACATTTTTCTTTTTAAATTTAATCCTGACCTTGAAATAAACTGAATAAATTCAATGTGGATCAAACGTTTACTAAAATAACCCATTTATAAGGAGGAAGCTACATAGCCATAGAAATATTTATAAATAGATGATGCATATAGAAATACAAAAAACTGATTTTGCAGAAAAAGCATGATTTTAAGAGATCTGCAGCTGTTCTCAACCTTTAGCACTGCTTATGTGAGCCAAGAGATTTTTGTCTAGTACTGAAGCTAAATTAACTTCATGGCTTGGTTTTTATCCCCTTGGGTAAACCCCTGACGTTCACAGTACCAGGCAAAAAGCTTACCCTCAATTTCATTTTCCCAAAATTGAAATGCTTTAAAAAATAAGCATAAATGTATTTCAAAATCCAATTGCTTTGGCCCTAAATCTTGCTTTTCTTGGCAGACTGCAGTTGTTTTTAATCTGAATGCTAATATTTTGCAATGTGGCATCAGAAATAAAATACTAATTTACATTGTGCCAGAGATCTATAGTATTTCAGTACTAGTCAATCAATAAATGATTAGTGATTTTTGTTTCCAGAGAACATTATTTGAGCTATAAAATAATACTGTAGCTATAAAATTATTCTGTAGGTTATATGTACCAAAATGTCTAGAGCAGAACAACTGAATTCATTACAACTGTCTCAAACAGGGGGGACAGAGAGTAGAAGAAAGAGTTGTGTGATTTCAGATCAACCTGTTGAATATGTGCAAGAGACAGAGGCACAAAGGCTATGCTGAAAGAGGACAAATTTAATGAAATTCTGAAGTAAGATAAAGATCTTTACAAATACTTTGAAAAAATGAAAATTGGAACTACTTGCAGACTGGGAGCATCAATTCTAACTTTTATTCCTGCCAGCATACCTTGCTGTAAGTAGGAAAAAATTTTATTTAACTGTTATGTGAAATATATTATTTGTAAAGTTAGGCCACTTTTTATATGTAGACATAGGCAGAATTCCTGACTGGAATTTTTTTTTTTTTAAGACTATAAAACAACCTGTAGTATTAATTTTTGGATGTTGTATTTTTTTCTTTAATATATTGGATTGGTTTTCATTTGTCAGAAATAAGTAACCTAATACTCACACACATCAGGTTAATAAGTCTTATGTAGTCATAACTGTGATTCTAACCATAAACTGTGAAAACTAAAGAAATTTTCCCAATTATATCATAGAAAAGTATAACTTTTAACCAGGTTTACAGCTTCCTTACTAGCTGCAAAAATGTAATGAGAAAGCTGAAGGTTTCTTCTATTTAAGCAAAATGGTTTTTCACACACTAACAGAATAATTGCAAGTGTTTGAATAGCCAGTCAAAAAGGTCATTTTGAAAAACATATTTAAGATCATTTTATACATGGAAACCATTTTCCGAGAGTTTACTCTCATTTTTTAAGGACATGAAAAACTTAGCAGGGAAAAATATACACATCTGACAGTTTTTCAACCCATAGTTTTCTCTGAGTCCTTTGGGGTTTTGAATCTGATGGAAAAACTCATCTCTTCACAATGATGTAGCTGAACTACTATATAATTGAATGGATACGCTACTACTTGGAAAAAGATTTTTTTTTAAAAAAATACATACTTTTCCTTCTTTCATCAGTGCAAGCATGATTTCATTTCACCAGTTACATTCTTTAATAATCAGTGTATTATCCCACTTACTGGACAAGTGCATATCCTGCTAATACAGATTTCCACCCCACATTCCTCAGAACTAGTCTAGTCCAAATAGATTCATTATTCCAAGCCAAAGCCTCCATTTTCCATTAATCCAAGTCTAATGCCTTTCCTATTATTATTTACCCCAGTACATCTGAGTTGGTACATCTGAGTCTCCATGAGATGTTTTGTGGATCTGCCACACAACTCAGGAAGCCAGAGCACAGCAATCTTTTGGTCAGTTAAAGAGACTCCTTTTTGCTGTTCGCAACCCCTCCCTTGCCTTCCCAAAAAACATGAGACCCCACTCACCAGTTCACAGAATGAGGTGGGAAAGGAAGATGTGGCTGAGGGAAGGATATATCTAATATTACAAGGGTGACATGACCCTCCCGTGTCCACCCATGCAGAGAAGGAAAGGTGTCAGCTGGAGTCTGTAACAGAAGAAAACACACAAAGTGCTTCTCTCAGGGCAGTGTCCTCTTCCCTTCCGAACACTGGGGGAATTAGGAATAGCCCACTTGTGCTTTACAGAGGAAAGAGCCAAAGGGCTGTATTAAACAGTGGTGTTACAGCACAGGAACACGAGATTAGCACAACCTGCCTCCTTCCTTGACATCTGCAACCACAATGATTTAAGAATCTACTGAATAGGGCAGGGTGGGGTGGTGAAACTCTCAGTGGCTCTGGAGTATTTAAGCATTTAACGCTGCTACTGCAGCCAAAGACCAAAATCCTCCAGAACTAGGGGCTGGTTTTCTGCAACTTCTATGCATAGCAGTTGAGGAATGGCTGTTACATACCAATAGTAATTTTAATACCAGAATATACATATTTTCCTATTCCAAGTATTCTTCTTGAATTTTTCCATTTCTCTAGTCTTTTTATTTTGCTATGTTGGGATTTACAGTATACTTAATAATATAGATACTATGATAGTACTAGTTTACTGTACGTATTTTATATGAAGTTTTACAGAGCAGAAGCTTGTTTATTTCATGTTCTTTTACTGTAGATTTTTATTTTAATATTGGGACTTGGCTTGAAAAGAATTAATGACATTGTAAGCCGAAGTAGCTGACCAAGGATTACTGAGCACAGAAAGAATAATATTATCACTTCAGTGCAGGATCATAACTGAACAGGAAAAATCTCCGGAAGTTTTAAAGGCTGTCTAAAACTATAACCATGAATCCACAAGAAAATTCGTCTTGCTGCACTCCATCTGTAGAATATGTACAGGGAAATAGGTTTTCCATTGGTACTTTCAGAAAAAAAAAGCCTTGCCAGTTTTCATAACACAAGAAGTTTTCTTAACTTTCCCTTGATTTCTATTTCTTATTGTGAAATATGAACATATTCAGCAGCGGGTTTAGTTTTAATTCAACTGCACAACAAAATATCAGTAATATGTGGAGCCCTACTTACCTCTCTGTTTTCTCTCTGCCTACTACTGCTGTATTTCATAATTAGTTTGCTGATTATACATTTAAACACCTGATTTACTGGAGTCTGAAAAGCAGAAGAAAAATATGTGGATCAGTGAAAGGTCAAGGCCTCACCTATTTCCCTCTCCCACCATGTAGGAATACCTGATATCTTTTTGATAGTTGGGGTCTTTTTTCCTTCAACATAGAGGATCAGAGACAAGATAAAGTGCATCTCTTGTCAGGTGTTTCGTAAGGGAGTTGGAATTCCAGTTATTGATGGAAAGATCAAATTCTGAATGGGGGGAAATTTAAATAACAATAACATTATTATGACGTTATTTTAGCTCCTATACCCAAGATGTTTCTCAATTTATTCACACAATTCGCAGAGTTGCCCCAAGCAACAGCACTAATCACTGGGGCATAGAAGTTGAAGAACACAATAGTCCTCAGGGAAAATTTATCTAGAAAGTTAAGGGATATAATAGAATTTCAACAGGAAGAGGTGGCACTATTCTCTCTGATTGATTCAGTTATCTATTTGGTACTTCACAATGAAAGCAGGTATTGA
Source organism: Pseudopipra pipra (assembly GCF_036250125.1). Classification (NCBI taxonomy): domain Eukaryota; kingdom Metazoa; phylum Chordata; class Aves; order Passeriformes; family Pipridae; genus Pseudopipra; species Pseudopipra pipra. Next base: position 12,205,875 of record NC_087562.1, read on the forward strand.
GAAAAGCAATTACTTTGTTTTATATCTTTTACTTTTTCGTTATTATTTAGTCTGTTGGGATATTAATCACATAGCACATAATATTCATTTCCTTTCATAATTGCCTGCAGTACATGTTAGCATAAGCTTAAGTTCTCCATATATATCTCTGCTAACAATAAACTCAAAGTTATTGTTTATTTGGAAAATTAAGGACACAAAACAAAAACATAATAAAAGTTAAGAAAAGACATAGAAGATAAATAAACCACTGATATTGCAAAATGGAGTGGACTGTGAAAGCAATCAAGCAATAGAAAGGTGGAAAATAAGAGTGTTGTAACATCACTTGAGATAAATTATGACATTTTTAAGTACAAAGAAAGAGGTTATTCCAGGAAACAGTATGATTCTAAGGCATGGGTATCCCAGTGACCAAAGAAGTAAACAGACAGTAGACACTGCTTCTAGAAAATGACACGAATCATTCTGAGAAGAGTATCTGCAGGAAATCAGGAGCACTGCAAAAATTGAACATCTGAAGTCTGACAAAAATGACAACATCAGAAGGCTTCTGAAGAAAAATACTTCACAATCTTGGAATGATTTAATTTTAAGTGGCAAGACAGAAGAAACATTAAGAAATGTCTTTAAAAGCAAGACGACAGGTAACAATTTCTAGCTGATAATATCATCTCTCAATTACCACAAGCTGCCATAAATTACCTCTGTTTCTTAATAAAGTTTGATTTTAATATGGGTAAAAAAAACCTACTAACACAGTAGTTTATATATGCAAAATACTGTAAAATCCATAATGAAGATAATATAATATTAGACTACCAAGGTGAAATTCAAGTTCTCAGGCTAATTACTGAGTTGGTGGCACAAACTAAAAATTCAAGAACTTGTCATTTCCTCCAGTCAGTGAATTTTAGCTTTCTCCATATGGTACCATCACTTTGTGACAAAGAAAATACAGAATATTGATATAAAGCACTGGAAGTAACTGTGATCCACAGTTGTAATTTACAGGTTAATATCCAGTGCTGTAAAAATTATGGGTATTTTTGACTGCTATTCACAATAAGCAACTTGAACTTGCAGGAAATGTGAGCAGGCTTGAATTCCTACACAAAATCTGAAGGTAAACCTATAGCTTACCTGTGCCGAGACCCTCCTATAAACCATGTTGCTGAAACAACAGCAAAACTGAAAAATAAGTGTATTTTTATCTACCTTTTGCTTTTACAGTGGATTCTTATACTCCAACTGGTTTCTCTTACTGCCTACATATTTAATGAAAATTGACAGTTCAGGAATTTTATCATCTTGATTCTCATTTTTATAATGGACTTCTTGAGAAAATAAAATGTTGTTTTGGGACAATCTGACTTGCCAAAGTATGACAGCGCCAATGTCTGAATCAAGCATTCCAACATGTGATTTATGTAATGTTATTACCAGTCAAGAGAATACTCTTCATACTTTAAGGCAAGATAGCAATTAAAGATTGCCTTCTGTGTTTAGAAACTGAAAGAATCCCACTTTTGTGACTATCATTTATTCTGCTGCTGACTGACTCAGTATCTACCTCACAATTTGAATGCAGTAATTTTTGAACTGTATGTCAAGAAATCCCTCCTACATTCCTGCAACTTGATTGTAACCTATCTTACAGGCAGATATCACTAATAAAATTTAATTTTTCATTGTTACATTTCTATGTTTCCTAAATCAACTTTCATACTATTTCTACTTATGATTTTATTCAGACCAAGAAACCACCTTTTTACAGAAAACAAACAGCTCCTTACATATCTATGGCCTAAAACAAGGCATAAATGCATCTGTTTTATTGCTTCCATTTTTTGCTGTTGCTTGGCTTGAGACACTTAGAGCCATTGCAAATCAATTCCACACTCTTGGAACCAGGCCCTTTCTTTGGCTTCAGTGTGATCATAATCAAGTTGTTACTATTAATTACACAAAACTATGATTAGAAACTGACATATTTTGAGGTGCTTAAATATTTATAAAACTCTAGAGCAAAAGATAGACATGGTATTTGCATTATGTACAGGCAGTGGAAATATGCACAGAGAACAGTCCGAACTCTCTAGTCATCTGAAAAGTAATACATTTTGTTTGTCTGTATTTTCTAAGAAAACCTATTGCATTATGTTAAATACCCTGAGGGCTTAGCATAAAACGTGACTGGAATGAATATAAAGAAAAAACTTTCTGTCTCATTAGATGATCTGAGTTTCAAAATCTGTTCTAAAAGTGTTGTAAAGTGTGTAGTGTTGTAGATTAATGCACTGAATACATTTCCACAGTGCTTGATGTGTTTCATAAAAGGTCCATTTCAGAAGTGTGCTGTATTATAGGTGAACAGTCGCAGTAAATAATCTTGTTACAGAAACCTAAGCAATTTTTACAAGGCGTATTTCTGGCTGACTGAACAATTTATTCTCCAGATGTCACATTGTATTTTTCCAATATAAAATGAAACAGCTTTTTTTTCTTTTTTTCTTTTTTTTTTTTTTTTTTTAAGGCAGAATCCTTTGTTTGGTGAGACTGGATCAAAGGTACTTCCTTAAAGAGTAAAACCCATCATTAAAACCCACTGTGGTATAAAATTTACACTATATGTGATTACTATATGTAGTTTATCATTTCACTTGATTTTGAGGGATAAAAGACCACACCAAAGTGTGAATGTTGCTGAGGATAGCTATGTACATTTTCAAAACAAGAATCATTAGTTCTCAAACCGATCATCTATGTTGATCCTAAAGGTTGCAAGCATCTTGACTGGCTCTGTGTACAGTTAAAACTGTGTCACTTCAGATGTTACCCACTAATAAATCCATATGTCACATTATAGGCCCTGGAAGATTACATGATAATGTGATATGATAAGAACTGCTTCCCTGGAAGGCAAGGGCAATTAAAAACATTTTCACTAGGCAGACATCATCAGTAAAGATAAACAGGGTAATTTTCCAGGATATATTTTCTTGGCTTCAGAAGAGAAATACTTTCACAGGAAGCTCTCTCCCAGGAAAATTCACAGATTATCAGCAACCTGATAAAAAAAAAAGGAAGAATAATCCTATGCACTAGTGAATATCATGTTTCTATTTTTTCATCCTGTTTCCTTGATTGTACAAACAGAAAATTAGCACCAAAGGATAAATTGCCAGATTTTTTTAGATATTCTCCATTTTACTCTTTAATTTTTTTTAATGATTTTTCTGTTTCTCTGTCTAACCACAAAGCTACGTATTCATATAAACCTATACAAGAGTTCCAAACAGTTGAATCCTAGAAGTGTTTGTCTATTATTATGCATGTGGTTTATCTAAATCCAATTTGACCAAAAATTTAGGATATTGATTTTTCCAGTGAGTGATTTGTTTGATCTGACACCTAACTCCTTATTCTGTATTTAGGCTTTAGAGAGATATGGACCTCACTGCTATGAATTTTAGGTGGTTCTGAGGCAATGGATATCTGTCTTTCATATGGGACTTTACATATGATAACAGTAAAAATTATTAGTTGTGATGGTGAACAAAGATTTATCTTGTAAATAGTATAATAAAAATTGTCTGAAACAGCATGGACATGTCAGACTTTCAAGACCTTTATTCTGGATTTTTATCTAAGATACCACCTAAGACCTTGAATCACAGCACAAAATATTTTGAAAGAACCAAGTTGAAGTATAATAGGCAAGTACCAAAATGTGCTTTTCAAGAAAACTCATTTGTTTCTGTAGATTTTTCTGTTCTTATCTCAAAGGACCCTCCGTAGTGATACATGAAAACACAAACTTATTGCAAAAAATAATGTGTTGGTGAATCTTTGTTTTGTGCTCTCTGTTATTTATTGAAACTAACATCAATAAAAACCCACCTTGTGCTCTGACTTGGCAGGAGGAGGTTTGGACTAGTTTTTTTTTGCTTTGAGAGAGTTCATAGCATAGTCCAGACAAGCTATTGAGAAAATGCATTCTCTTCCCAATGCCTGTCTTAATCCTGACTCCAGAAAGATCATCTGTTAAAGAAACATAGCACTGGAGATTCCACCTATATGCCTGCAATTCAGCTGAAAGGTGACAAAGGTATTATAAACCTAGGCAAGATTTTCATATTCCAGGATAAAGTGGAATTTGATTAACCAGTGATTACAGAAAATGTCTCTTGACCCTCTGCTTGCAGGAGTTTAGTGTTAGGGAAGAATCTAAGACCAACTATGGACTGAGCTAGTTTGCTCTCATGCACAACTGAGCTCTTCCAGCTGTTCTTTTTTGGTAAGGGTCACCCTTAATACAGAGAATTCGCAGTCGAGTAGATACTGAAAAGGACCAAATACAGGACTGATTTTTGAGGACCCCACAGTTAAGAAGCTTAAAGGGAGAAGCAACCAGCTGCAAAGATTTCAAGAAAGTACATTCCCATCCTATATGACAGGATGCTCCACGTATGCTTTCAGTTCCATAGCCCATCCTAAAAAAACATCATGCCAGGGTTGGGACATTTCACAGAATCACAGGATGGGTCAGAGGTTGGGAGGGACCACAGTGGGTCATCCAGTCCAACCTCCCTGCTCAAGCAGGGTCACCCCAGAGCACGTGGCACAGGGCTGTGTCCAGACAGTTCCTGAATCTCTCCAGTGAGAGAGACTCCACACCCTCTCTGGGCAATCTGTGCCAGTGCACAGTCACCCGTACAATAAAGAAGTTCTGCCTTGTATTCAAGTGGAACCTCCTGTTTGTGCCCATTGCTTCTTGTCCTACTGGCTGGCATCACCAAGAAAAGAGTGGCTCCATACTCTGAGATAACTAGATTATCTCTAAAACTACCCAAAGTCAGATTTAAAACTGGATAAAATTATAATGTGACTTCATGTAGCCACTGGAGAAAAGATTCCTTACTTAACCTCATAACGTTTACCTTTTTGCCTTTGTCATTTGAATTCCTACCCCTGCCTCTCATCTGGCAACAGAGGTCAGAAAAATTGAGATAATCTATGCAATATGGAGAGGATATCCATTTGAGAACCAGAGAGTTTATCATGGTACTTATTGCTGGCCAGCGTATGCAAAGGCCAATGTACAATGACAATGGTTCACTAACTCCTCAGCTTCTCCTTCACTTCCAGGGTCCATTAGCAGGCTTTGGAATTCCATTCAAGTCCATTATTTTTTTAGGCTGAATTGGGATAATTGGCCTCGTCTCTCTTCTTGCTTGAGAGCTGGAAGGTCTCTGACAGCCTTCTTATTAAGGTGATATCCTGTCAAACACATGACTGTGTGATGATATCCCCAGTCTCGACAGACGGTCCCCTTTGGCCTGCAGTGGCAGTTGTATTAGAGTTCCCCTTTGAAAGTCCAAGGAAGATGAATGAGAAAATTATTTTAAGGTTTTTCTGTACATGATCCATTATTCACATTCAGGTGCTAGTAAGCACCATGAAGAATCCCTTCATAGCTTATGAAATCCATTCATAAGCTATGAATGACTACAGAAAAGCTATTTTGAGTTTTGCTTTTTACGTGAGTTCAAATAGATTTGAATGAGTTTCCTCACCTGAGACTGTCCCAACTTATGATCAGATGAAAGTAAAACAGTGTCTTCAGAATCTTTCCTGGGTAGGTCTTCAGTAGGAATATCAGCACCAGCTGTGTGGCTTTGTATTCCCATAGCTATTTGACATACCAGCTTGGTTGGAATCCTTTTTTTTCCAGGGATAGTCCTCCTACACTGAACAGCACACCTGAAAGACACCTTGGGCAGAGGAAGCAAAAATATCTGTCATGTTACAGGAATGGAAGACCTGGACCTTGTGAGTCATGAAATGAAATTAAGCTTTGAAAGTCATGGAAGGTGTCAGAAACACAGGAGTTACACAGTAACAGACCAGACAATGTACCAACAGTCCTGAAAGCACAAGCCAATGAAATTAAACATTGTTTTTCTTAAAATAAGCATCCTGGGTAGTTTTTGCATGCCTCTCCTTCTTACTTGCTTTTGAAGAGTTGTGGAAAAGAAGGCAGAAAAGATAAAGTTATATTTGTAATGTGCACTACTCAGTAGCAGATGGCATGGAAGCCAAAAAGAGCAGTGTTATTCAGCTGAGAGGTCCAGGGACCAATATGGTGGTCTCACGTTAAAACTTTTCCCCCTCCGCTTCCAAGTTTTCAAGCATGAAAATCAAACCTGAGGCTCCCTCACTACTCTTTCAGAAGTTGGACAACAAGAAACATGTTCTATTAACACTGCCATGTCCCACTGGGGAAACAAACATGCCAGTGTGAGGCAGACGATGCCAGTAAGACACTGGGAGCACGAGGATCACGTAAACTCAGGTTTTCAAAACTCTAAAGTAATTAACATCTTCTGCCCTTAAAAGTTTGCAATGAGCAATTACTGAAGCACAAATCAAAACACCTTAGCATGATGTAGAATGGCAAAAGTATTGAAGCATACTTATTAATTAGTATTTCTGAAGCATTCTTAAGGTATTAGCGAGCTTATGAAATAAGAGAAAACTTGAAATTGAGGCAAATTGGAAGGGAATCCTTTCACAAAAATACCTTTAATTGGCCATCATTTCCTGTGCTTCTGTTTTCTCCAGCTGCAGTGTCCCTGTTAACTGCCTCTCACACAGTCCAGTCTTTCTTTTCCCTGATCCTACAATGAGGCAATAACACTGTGCTCATCAACTATCCTATTACCATAGAAATGATAGCAACATCACAAATTCAGCAGTCTGATTCCTTGACAGGGTTGATTAGGAATAGATGATGAGCTGGAGAAAAGATGAATCCTTGATTAAACACAAATAGCTCTTACAATGAACAAATATGGGAATAAAATATATTTAAAATCATGTAAAGGGTGAGCATCTTCATATTCTAGATGAGATGGTTTGCACTTTTTTAATTTTAGAATTGTTTGAAATTGTTTGCACAGTTCCCTAATTCCTTTTTAAATCACATATACATGTGCAATTAGTAGTCATATGTGCTCTGGAATTCACTGAAAAATTAGTGCAAGTGCAGCTTGTAAAACATTAGTTAGGACTTGCCATTTCATTCACAATAAGTAAGTATACATAGCCACAGAAACACAGGTAAACCTGTGGGTTTATTGTTTTCAATCAGATCTACTTGAATTCAAAGGGTGTGTTATTTAGGGGCCTTTCTGGTAAGTTCTGACCATTCCCTTAATAAAACCACCTCCCACGAGGTGCTCTGTACCTTTCCCCAGTACCAGAAAATCACTTCTCCCTACACCCAGTGAAGACCTTGGCTCAGTAGGACACTGACCCTCTCCTCTCCCAGTGTTTCAGTACCTTAATGAATGAATCAAAGCTAGATACTTTATTGCCTTCAGAATCAAGACCAGTATTGAGCCCACAGCCACTAAAGTTGGAAAAAGGACTATTTGTATAATTCAAACCATTCATCCTAAAAGAAGAAATATCATATATGGAAATAGAAAAGTGTTCCAACAGTTCATTTTTCAAGAGACTGTCTTCATTTTGAATTCTCACACTAAGCGTAAGTGCTAAATCCTCGATTCATATTTTACTGGAGACTTGACAACTCCGATTTCAACCACAGTTTATTTTACCAGTAAAAGTGTGCAGTAGGGTGTGCATACCCATTCCAGGCCATCTCTATTCTCAGGCCTGCTGCAGTGTTTCTTCTACTTCAGACTATTTAGTCAATGCCATTAATCAAAATCCTATAGCAGAAAATGCATGCATAAGTCCTACACATTTATTGCCATGGCAACAATTCAGGCTCTTGTTCATATGTCAAGCTACATCAGTGGAGATAAATTCTATTGTTTTCACACTGACAGTTCTTTCTGTGTTGGACTTAATCCATAGAAAAATATAGCTTTGCCTCTTATTAAAATAAAACACAGACCACCCAACTCTCCAAATTCTCATCCTTCACATCGTGTAAGTGAACAATCTGAATAGTTATAAAATTATATTTTGATATTCACATTTACGATAGTAATTAAATGTAAAAAATGGCCCAGTCCTCATGATATTGTTTTAATCTGTGGGATTGGTTAAGAATGTAATTCTTCATGAAAAGATGAGCTCATTTCTGTGAAGCCAAATAGCTATGATACCAGTGCACTATGTTCTTGAATTAGATTGCAGTATTTTAAAATAAATGCCTTTAAGCTTTAAGTGAAGTCGATGTAGTTCATTTTCCAACTTAGCTGTGATACTGTGGTTTTCATAACATGAAAATTCATGATTAATGCATACTATCCAGAGAAAGATTTTATATTTCCTTCAGCTCATGACAAAATACACTCTCATGTGCGTGATTCACAAGTGCAAAAGAAAGATAAGAATCATTTTTTGTGCATAAGGCTCTCTACATTTACTTGTGTATGCTCTATTATGAGGAAGTCTTAATGCCTGATACAATTTTATATGATTTTACTGTGTACTAGACCATAGTTTTGATTCCTATTTCCACAGACACATCATGTTTCTCATTATTATCACACACTAACGAGAAACCAGCCTCTCATTAATAAAATACCCCTAATGTTTCACATTCTCATTATTTCCTGTGTACACTCCCTGGAAAGGCAGCAGCCTCGTATCACTGCTCAAGACACATCCTTCTCAATCTGACCCTTTTTCCACTTCCTCATGCAGATTTAAGTCTCTGCTTTTACAGCATGCTTCATATTGACAAAGCCTATTACCATGATATACTATACTGGGGTTCATTTCGACTAATATCCACCACTGCATCTGTTACTGGCAGTGCCCCTTCAAGTTCCTGCGTCGGTGAAGATGAACACAACCATTATTATTTACTTATTGTCACGCCATGTTATGCCAGTATCAGAAACTGCTTCACACACACACGGTGTGTGACTTGCATCAAATATATATATTTTTAAATGGGGGGCTTTGTGCAATTTGTAAATATCCTGTGAACTTCATTCATATTAATGAAGCGGCGTTTGCACTTTACCGGCATTTTTATGCAAATGGCAGTAACTCTTTGTGTGCTGTGCCTCTGTACGTGACACAGGCCACAGCTTCTGAGGAAAGATTCTTATTTCCCAGCATGAGCAGCACAGATTGGGGCAGAACATGCCTTTTCCCACCACCTAAAAGAGAAAACCAGGGGTTCTTAGGAGATTAAGCACAGAATATGTCAAATAGCTTGTCAAATAATTTATTTTTGAATCTCGCCATGTCCTTAAGGAGAAGTACTAACAAAATATGTTTCAGGTTCTGAGCAATTAAGAGCATAATCTCTTTTCTGAACTCCAACAAGTAATGTTTTACTATTCTTTCTCTTGCACCAATTAAAAGCATCATATTTCTCATTGCTCCTAAAACCAGGTACATGCTAGTTTCAATAAAATGTTTTTAAAATTAATATTTGAAGCAGAACAAAAGCAGCTTTTTTCCATACACATGAATTACACATCAAAATAAAATTTTAGTTCCCAGTTTAGCACTGCCCTCTGGTGATACATATCCTGGATATATATGTGACCCATTTCATCTGAGTGTGTCAGGCCCAGACCTGGACAAGAGGTAAAATAAAAATTTAGGCATTTAAGACAGGGATTCTAGAAAGCCTTGTTTAACCCCTTCACCTGCTAACATCTCAAAGATGCTACATTTCTGCCCACTAAGTTCTTCAGCCTGAAGCTTGCTTTGTGCATAGGCAGAATTCCAGCCATCTTGGGGGTTTGGATGGGGTCTGTTTCCTTAGAGATTTGTCCTGTCATCCCCCTGAGGAGCCCCTAACCCAGAAGTGGGTTCTCAGCTTCCTAACATCCATCTGCAGCACTGACAGTCTCAGCCACGCTTTATCTTTCAAAGACTTCGGTATCTACTATCAAACAAGTGTTTTGAGCCATAAATCTGTCTCTAGGTGATTGTATCTGAGTTGCAGGGAGTCATCTTAATCCCACAGGGTTGAAATTTATGAACCCTCCTTTCAGCAGAGGGTTTCCTGCAACATTTGCAGGCTGTTTATGTATCTCATTAGGAGGCACCAAGCTACTATATTATTGTTATGCAGCTCAGTGTTTCCTAACCTTTTTAAATCCATTAAGATGTACAATTTTTGAAAAAGAAATCTTGTACCATGATGGCTTTTGCTTACAATTGCACAAAGCTAGGTTAATTTTCAATATTCATTTATTACTAGTAAAGAATATAAATCTCCAGTCCTAACCTAACACACTGAAAACCAGTCCACTGTTCCCATCATGAGGAATGCTCCACTTACAAATGGATATTGTGTGTACCTAGAATAAGAAGTTGTATGGAAAAAAGGTCTCCCACATTGTCTTCTGTGTTAAAATCCTTCTCAAGGCTCATTTAGGGAAGCTATCAGGTGCTGAGCTCCTTTGAAAATCTCACCTTTCATGTGGGTGGCTCCTGCTACTGTTGAAAATGTATCGAGGAGGCATGATACAAGGTGGTATTCTGAACACAATAAAGTTGAAAGAACTGAGAAATGTAAGATTCTTAACGAAATATTTTAAACATAGGAAGATTCTATAACGCTTTGGGTTCTTTTTCTTAACACACCTATGAAAACTGTGCATTCCAAGTCTGGGTCATAGTTGTAGCTAAGTAGAGAATGCCACAAATATAAGCATCTGAGGTGTCTCCTTAAATGATAATCAAAACAAAAAGAATGAACTTTCTCTCCAAGTTCATTGCACAATACTTCATATTATTAATTAGAATTATGTCACAGGATTATTACTTTGCTTAATAATGTGTTTAATGTAAATTTAATGTAAAAGATCCATGATGAAGGCAGTCAAAGCTCTATTAAAATCCTTTTGCTACTGCTTTAGTAGCTTTAGGCTAATAGCCTAATGTTAATTTGGATTCTAATCTATTATTTTGCATGATATTTAATGTGTTTTTGTAATTAGATTTTTTTTTTAAACAAGGCAAGAAAAAATCATGTGGGTCGGAGTGCATGACTGTTATTAACTACAGTGCATTTCTGGGACATGTATAATCATAACACAACTTCCACAGTGAAACAGTGTAGTTTATACTCCAGTCAACAACCTGTGTCTCATCCTGCAAGAGGAAAAAACACATGACAATGAAGTGATAAATACCTGCAGCTGTTCACACATACTGTTCCAATTTAAAAGGTTCCTAACCCTCTTAGCTGGTTCAGAATACTAATTTACATATTCATCCCTAACTCTGGTTCAGACAAAAATGAATTAGACTAGTACATCTCTGATAAACTCACTTCACTCCAAACGAGAGTTTGAGAAAAATTATTTTATAATATGGTAACCTCCAGGAAAAAGGCCACAAGTCTATCTAGGACAAGGTAGGTGAACACAGCATGCTTCAGAAGTTATGGACAAAAAGAAGGGCCATAATAGCAAGGAGATACATCTCCTTTTATCAACTTCATTTTAAATTCCCAATGGAAGTATATTAAACTTTAAAAAGTGAACTAGAATAATTAAATATTATTTGCTCAAATTCTCTTAAGATTTAAGTTGGTTTTCATTATGGTAAATTACTGTAAAGTAAAAATACAAGTTGATGATCCAAAAATCATTCTTCAATTCAGATGGAGGCTTGGTATCCTTAAAAAAAGGTGAAAATAAAAAAGATGAATTAAAGCATGTGTACATGGGGAATATGTACACATTGCTTAATTCTTATCTTGCCTCTTTGGCCATATGGCCAAATCTTGCTCTTGTCAGCAAATTTTAACAAATTTTCTTCTTCTCAGTGGATTGTCCTACTAAAAATACAGAATAATTATTTCAGTTAGGCTCTCTGATATAAATCACAGCCTAATCTGACATACTTGGAAAATGTATAGTGCTAACAGTACAGAAAATAAAAAAGCTTCACTTCTGGAGAGCTCTAAATGCATGTTTTCCTTTAAAAAAAGAAAGGTACAAGGAAATTTCTAAAGTTATAGTCTTGTGCTTGTAGAACCTGTTTTCTTCTCATCAGGACATTGAAAATTATACAGGAGACTACCACGAAAATAGGAAAATAAACAATCCAAATCCATAGGACCCAAGATGTTACACCAAATTGAAGCAGAATCCCAGCACCGGTGAAAGTTTGCAGCCAGACTGGCAAAGAACAGACATTATTGACAGTATAAAGAAATAAATCTAATGTGAGAGGAAACTAAGTATTCCACTAGTCATTTCAGTAATTATTATTATTGTATTTTATCACATACCCAGTCGCCTGATGGCCACAGTCTTTCAGCTATAAATGTTTGCAAGAAGAAGGAGAGAGAAAAAAACCTCTGTAATACTCTGTCTCATTGTGCAAATGTCAAAAGTAATTATTTAGGTTAGAAAGCCTCCAGAAGTATCTTTGGGATGGAAGAGCAGTCTTGGATATCTTAACTGCTTTTAAGTTCCACAATGACAGACCCACCCCGGACTATCTTGTAGAGTCACAGTTTCTTTGCTGGTTGCAGCAAAGGTGTAAGATTCCCTCTTGTTCTGTGTTCCAAGCAATCACAGCACTTCTGCTGTGCTGGAAATCGTCTGAAGTCCTAACGACCACTGGCAAAATTCTCCTTTTAAAGAGCTCGAAGGTTTTCTGATGTTGTCTTTGACTTAGAATTACTATTACACTTTTGTATTTTGTATTGTACATATTTAATCATGTAACAAATCCAGTGAAAAGAACATACATCATCCAGAAAACCATCTTTCAGATAAATACTTATATTAAATCTAAGCCTGAGCAATAGCCAAAGGTTGAGACAGGGTAAAAATATTCCAGAGCTAACTGTGAAGTTTTACATAAAGCAGAGTTAGCATGGATATACTGGAACTAAGTCAAGAAATATGATTGATTTATTATATTGGAATCCATTAAAAATATTCCATTGCAGTTTAAAACCATATAGTCATTAAATATCTCTGAAAACACACATTCTCTACTGTCATTATAAGATATTCTTGACAGCACATCATTTTTAATGGCACCATTATAAACAGGATTCCTAATGGCTCTGTTTAGTATGTAACAGAATTGGAAGTCAGTAATACATAGAACCATATCCCACAGAATCAGATAAGAGAGCACTGCAGAAAAGATGAGTGCACAATTAATAGATGAATAATTGTTTTGTGTAAAATGAAATGCATTTTAAATAGAGTGTCAAATAGGCATTATGATGGAAAAACGGAACAGTAGAATAGACTTGATATACATTACTTACAAGTACAACATGAACTACTGGTGCTGATATATGATCTAAACAGGAGATAGGAGAGAAAAGATTATGCCCAAGGCTAATTGCTGTGATAATGCTGGTTTCCAATTGCAGCAAATTGTTATATGCTTAAAACAACTCCCCAGTCTAGTGCATGTGCCTTAAAACGTGATTTCGACTCAACCCTTGCTTTTGTTTGTGGTCCTTTCTAATAACAGGGCATTCAAAGAACAATTACTCACGGCTTTTGTCCCTTCAAATGCCTTGAGGTTAATCAGTTCTTAAGTGTCATTAGCCCTGACCTTCACAGTAAGGAATTCGTGAATCTTAAAGGATCTCAGGAACATTAAAGTTTACCTTTACTAAGCTATAGTTCAGGGAGCCAGGCACTTAAAACGAAAACCACGTCCTAATTTAGGTACATAACAGGCAAGACAGATTTACATGAAGAAAAAAGGAAAGGAGAATTTCCCCAATGCAGCTCAACCCCTCTAACAGTGGAATGAAGAGGTCTCCTGACTCACCATAAAAACTGATGGGACCGTAACAACACTCATCAGCACAAACATAATACTCACTCCAGGTACCTTGTCCCTACAAGGCCTGGAAGTTCAGGAAAAAGGACTAGTAACTGAAAACAAGGTTCTGCAGTTAGAGTCTCTAACTGATCTCTGTTGCACCACAGACACATTAACATAAATCCATAGGGCATTTCTAATTATTTCTTATGATATATGAAGTCATAAATTGATATTCAGGGAGATCCTGAAAAACATCCTATAAAAGGTCCATATTCCTTCAGGATAAAGTTTTCCCTACAATGTCCTCTGCATAAAGTCTGCTCTAAGCTCTAGTTTTACAAGGCCATGTACAGGACAACTTTTCAACAGCTGATAGAATTTCGCAGGAGAAATAACAACTCTTAAGACTGAAAGGTCCCGGTTTATTCTAAAATACTTCATGTCACTGATCTATTCCTCCTTTTCTGGACTGGAGCTGATTCTCACCTAAGTGGAATTCGGAGCAGCACCTTTACTGCCCTCAGTGGGTTGTCCCATAGGGCCACTGTAGCCATAAGCAGGTATACACACCTTCATGTGCTCATGTCTGAAGGAATATTTGTGCATGCATAAGCAGACATCACTCTTTCCAAAGAATCTCTAGTGCTTGGGAGAAAGCATAAGTGGAGTTATTAAACCAGGTCACCACAAGTTTAATTTCTTTTATTATATCATTTGTGGCAGTGCCATCCAAGAAGAGGAAGTGTCTATATAAGGCAATAAACCATTCAAACTGACAAAATTTATTACATACCTCTGTATATGTAAAGAGCTGGCTTATAGCCATACAGAGATAATCAATTTAACAGTACATTTATCTATGAGTATTAATAGCTGCATATATTTGCATATTCGTATGGTTTCCTGTGATCTGCTCTTACTCAAACAAAAATAGGGAAATATAGACTTACATACAGAGCATCACAGCATCACCTTAACTGGTACCGATATGTTTCTCCAATTTTTCTAAAATAGAGAAGATGTGTGATTACTTAAATTCACTGTAACATGAGGGAGCATTTATGGTTTTGGCATATGAGCAACATGTGACCATTAAGACTGATTTTTTTTTTTTTTGCATTTTCTAATGTTAGAAAAATATCCTTCTATGTGACTAGAAAAATCTTTCCCCCTTTCACATTCTTCACTGATTATGTAATAAGACGAGATACAGAAAAACATGTTAAACCTGAGATTAATGATGTTGGGAATAAGTATGTAAAAGTCTTTTTGAGTCAGTATTTTTCCCCAAAATTACAGCCAGGCAGAGCTCCACAAGTTCTATTTGCCATTTTGGCCTTACTCCCCAAACATTTTCTCCCCTCTGCCACATCAACCATAAGTGATATATAAGAATCTCTGCATTCTCACTGGTGTTATTACTCTGCACTATTACTGAATGTCCTATACAAATGAAAAAGTAACTTATAACACAAAAAGTATTAAAAATACTTCTATTTATTTCTACTTTTCTAAAACTAATGCAAAAAATATCAGTACAATATAAAATACTGTTTACTTGAGTAATCTAATTCTATCAGTACCACCAGGATTTTATATCTAAGATGGCCAAGGATAATAGCCAGTACATACCCTACCTCAGCTGAAATCTGTCACACATGTGAGGGGTAGAGATCAGGTCTGAAAGTTTTAAACAGTCACACATTAGAAGTAATGGGGACATTGAAAACCATGGAGACTAAGATGCAAGTGTTGAAGGTATAGAGAGGTAACTCAGTAAGAACTATGCTGTCCTGCTTCTGCCCAAAGAGATCTGTTGCTCTCTGAATAGAAAGGTGGTTCTAAACCAAATTTCCCAGAGGATATTGCTGACTGCATGCTACTCAGTGTCAGAGGCTCACTTCCCAACAGGAGCTCCCTCTGAGCCAGGTCTGCCAGAGCAAGGCTCTGAACTGTTCAAATACCACACAAGGTCAAGTATTAGAAAAAAAAAAAAATCAGGTCATGGACGGCTCTAATTTCACAATCCACAGAAGTATCAGTCTTGAAACAACGATCTTTTAAAGTTTTAGATCCCTGGCTGTAAAATGGGATTACATCCAGGGCTGCTGTAAGGAAACATTTAATCACGTGCATAAAGGTTTTCACACTACAGTGATAATTTCTGCAGGAAAACCCATCAGAATTATATTTTGTCAAGTTATATCAGAATTACAACTTTTTTTTTTTTGGTCAGAATTATTGTTTGTTAGAACAATCCGAAATAATAATGTATAGGAAACATACCTATCTGACTGAAGATTGCATCATAACGCATTTATAAACAATATAGCCTGAATTTGAATAATCTGTAGTTTTTGAATGCTTGGCTTTTAAACCTTAGTAACACTCCTCTGGTATACCCCTTTGTTGCATATGCAGTATGTAATAGAATGACCTTCATCCATAGCATCCTTGTAGTAGAACAGAAGCATTTACTATAGATTTTGTTATAAATGCCTTAATGAAATTCTAATCAATAATACTTCAGAGAATGGTAAAGAAATTGATTTCATAGATAAAAGGAGATGTTATTATCTCAGCTCAGTAACTATGAAATAGGAAGATGAAAAAGTCTGTTTTCCATATTAGAACTGAGCACAGCTGTACAGTTATATAATAAAGTATCACTTGTATCCATGGCAATAGGGAATAATTGATGCACCACAGTTATTTTTATAAACCCAAACAAAAAAAAAAATCAACTGGAAATTTCTTTGCCAGTTTCGTGGCATTGTATGTTTTTTATCTGTACATAATGTACAAATTTATAGTCTGAATACACTCACTGATCTGACTCGTTGAATAAAACATGCTGGGTTTTGTTGCATACTAAAGAAGATGGGGATCTCATACCCTATAGCCAAGTCTTTCATGAGGGATCTAATGAAAAAAATTCCTTGGAATAAGATATTGTTAACTGAAATTCAGATTTCACTGGATTTGGGATCAATACACCATAGGGATTTTTTTTTTTAATGATTAAAATGTTTTCAGTTCTCTTACAGTGGTAAATTTAGGGATATTTTAGTGAAAGTCAGCAGATGTCTATAATGTAAAAAACCTAATGGAGACCCAAAAGTTTAGTATATATTGTCTCTTGGACCTCCCCTGATAGGTTTAAACCTCTTGGCCTTTCTTGAGTAAAAGCATGTCAAAATGCATACTGTTTTAAAGGCAGAACCATACTTACTCCTTGAAATGATATAAGGAAAGGCTATTTCTAATGTTTGGGGTTTATTTTAGAAATGAGATATGCATCCACTCGACAACTAAAAGAAGGATCAGATGCTCCCATCAGCCTATTAATAACAATCTTGTCTACGACAGAAAGGAAAGAATAAATATAATTTATCTTTTTTTCCCAAATGTAGATCCATTTATTCATAAATTTGCATTTGCAATCTCTTGTAAGGAACTTTACTTGTAAGGAACAACAGAGATAACAATGTTTTGCTGTAAAGACAAGTATTCCATCAAATGCAAACCTCTTGCACGTTTTCCTTAACATATTCTGTTGCAGGATAATTTTCCAGCAGTGGTCAGATGACGATGGCAACAAGAGGTTTTGTGGTGAACCTTTTTGATTTCAATTCTTTTTTAATTTTTTGAAGTCAGAACTCTAATTGTTTCAAATTCAAGATGAACCATGTTACTTGCTTTCTGGTTTTATCCTTAATTGACTTCTGAGAATGATTAAATAAATTGCATCTTCAAGATAACAGAAAGGAAAGATCTCAGAACTTTTTGTTAAATGATAAAGCATTATAAATAATCCTTCACAAATATTCTCTGAAGTATATAGAATATTTAACTATGCATTCAGTTCTATATTTCCCTCCTTAACACACCATAGTGTCATCACCTTTTCTCATTGCTTTCGGTCCTTCTTTTCACTTTCCCCTTCCTTGGTATCTGTAGGAATCCTTTGCCTGAATTATCAGGTATATATGAACAAGAGTTATTTACTTTTCAGAGGTTAAAAATGGGTAGTCTCTTAGAAATACCAGCTGCTGTTGTTTATCAAGGACTCGATTATTTTGGAAACTCTGCATCGCCATTTGCACGAGAAATAGTCCTGCTACAGAATTTTTCGTGAGACCAGCCTGAGAGAGCCTTTAAATATTTGCAATGGAAGCAGGCAAGGATGCATAGAAAATCCACATATCCACAAGTTTAGTTTGTTTTCTCCATCCTGGAATTTATGTTTATCTGGCAATTCATGGTAAGTGGGCTTGACCTGGGCCCTTACTGCAGGACAGCACCAGGTACGAGCTACAACATACACACATACAGGCACATTTTTACCTAATACAAACCAGTTTTAGCTATAACTTACCGTCTGTGATTCAAAAATCACAGCCACTTAATATAATCCACTTCCTCATCAGCTAGTGACTATTTTTAATTCTGTTTATATTTAATGACAGCACCTAAAAATAGTTCTTCTCCATTATTTTATCTTTTTAGGTTATTTTTTCTCCTTCCCTCCCCTACTATATCACAATGCCTTTTTGTCTGGAGATACTGAACAGGGAATTAAAATGCATTATCAAAAGAAAGGTTATGGACTGTGAGTCAGCAAGAACAAAAGAACCAAATGCTTCACGTAAAAGCTAATAATATTTAGATAGGAAGCCCAGAATTTAGCATTTTCATTATATTTTTCAGTTAGCATGAAAGTTTAATCTTCCACTAATCATTTAAAATGTAAAATAAACAGGGCTGTCAGCATATCACAGTCTATACTCAGGTCCCCAGGAGAGCAAAAACCACAAAAGAAACCTAACAATATGATGCTATATATTCTGAGATATTGCCATTCAATCTGATTTGCCACATGCCCATACATTTTAATGCTGACTTCATTATGAAATCTCTTCTTGATTAATCATTGGTGAACAATGACTAAATTGCACTCCAGCATGAGCTTGAACTGGGGCATTGTTAGCAGCAACATCCATTTGAAAAGCATACCAGATGGGCCAAGGAAAGGTCAGAATGGTACCACCACTGTCACAATGGACAAAGCCCATAAACCAGTGGCAGAAGTAGCTGAACTGAGGCTACAGTAGCTTTAAGAGCACTCTGTGAGACTGTTTGCATTCCACTTCTTTCCTCCAGTAGCTTCTTGCTTTTATGGTAAGACTTGCCTTTACAATCTCCAATAGATGTTACTTTTTAATTATCACCTACATAACCCCTCACTGCTGTGGAACAAAAAGGGTACTACCATTTTCCCAATTTATAAATAGACAAACTCTCTCCAAACACAGGCAACCAAAAGATATTTCCAAAACAAAGAATTCTTCTAAGGGGCTGAAGTACAAGCCTGTCCTGAAAACTTCCAGAACTGCCATTTCAGCTTTGACAGTGCCACAGAGCATTCCTGGTCCACCTGGAATTTTCACGGGTCTCCCTTGGTTTCAACATTATCTCACACTTGAGTCTGGCCACAATTCTCTGGGATAGCTCTCCCAAGTGTCTTAATTTGCTCAGCATATTTGGGCAGCACCTACTCTCTCTTCCTGTGCAATGTCCAGGACCCTCATCAGACTCCTCCAAACAGGGGGGTAATGCAGGGGAATGGAAAACCAGTACAAAATACGAGGAACCCCATATGAAGTCTCCTGGGACCTGCTTTAACGACTCAGCAGGCCACTGCCATGGGTGATAAGCAGTCAGAAATCTTCAGCCCAGGCCTGCCATTTGTGGTCTTTTTTAAGTGACCATCTACAAGTTCTCTGTTTAGCCATGCTAAAATAGTATTACTACAGTGCCTCTACATTTCCTTTAAGTTTACATGCACATGCCTCCAAGTATCTGACAAATATTGCTCATTTATTGACACTGATCTGTCATTTGAGCATATTTAGAATTAAGAGATCACTTAATATTGGCTTTTTTCAACCACAATTAGAATTTTCATAGCATTATGATGGTCTATTACTACACTAGACATATATCAAGGTTAATAAGTTCTGGCAAATTGATATTTTGAAGCTACTAAACAAAACATCATAAAATAACCTTATATTTGACACATTAAGAGGAGAGGAAAATTGTAATACATGGCTTCTAAACATCATCTTTTTCTTCTACTAAGTAAATATATTCTTAACACAAATTTTTCTGTCTTCTGCAACTACCTTTCTTCACATCAAATTCTACTTCATGAATACATTAAAGTGGCTGGTAGACTGGATTTATTTTTTTAATGCTTTTGGTTGTGTTCAGTGGCACAGTCTGCATGTACACAGAAGTGTAGTCTGAGATGTTTTAAGAGTCTTGATCTTGTTTCAACAACACACAACAGAAAAAACTTCATATATACAACCAAATTAGCTACTGAAGCTGTACAAAACTATGCAGAAACAATTGAAAATATGCATTTTTCTACTAAGATATGAAATTCTCACATCTGAATCATGGCAATTAGAGAACAGGAAAGATTAAAGTTGCCCGTCCAATAGCTTGTAATTTAACCCAGTATATCTATTTTTGTTACATATATTTATGAGCCTTAAAATAATGCAGAAAACAGTGAGTATCACTTAGATACTCCTTTCCTCCATGCTCAAGGGCTTTTACAGTAACAGCAGCACACAATATAAAACAATTGGTTTGTTTTGAATAAGGTTAATGTCCTTTCCTAAAAGATCACAAGAAGTCCAAGTCAGATGTTGAATTCATAAGCAGCATACAAGAGTCATCTGCAAGACTGCAATAATCAAAATCTTATAAAGAAAAGCCACAGCTATACCAGCTTCATATCCAAGTGACTTTCAAATTTTGCACATAAGAGTTTTCAATAATAAATAAAACCAGCAAATTACTTTTCAGTTCTATTTCCTATTAAGGAAGTATTGCAACAGCTGTGCAAAGTGTTATAATATAGAATTACAACAAAACAGCTTCTAGGGCCACTGTGTTCTCTGTGGTGCTGATTCTAAAAGAGCCATTCTGTACTTGCTTGAGATCATCCTATCCTTGTGGTAGCAGTGCCAGCTGTATAAACCACCCTCACCTAGTACCCATCTCACCCAGTGCTCGTAAGCAAACACTTTGACCCTCCCTACACTGCTTACAAATGGATAAACTCACACTCCTCCACCACAAACTAAAGAAACATTGTCCATGTCACATTGTGCTGAAACTACAGAGAGAGAGAGAGAGAGAGAGAGAGAGAAACCCCTTCTCTGCAAGCTCACAAACCAAGGAAGATAACACTATAGGACCTCCCTACCCTTATTCAAGGCAGGGGTAGCTCTCACAAGATCAATAAATGTTTGTGAGATTCAGTTGATGATGGGGCCCCTGCTGTAGGTCAAATGACTTTCTTACATTTGTTCTTCAGAGGAGACATATGACACACTCCTCAGTGGAATATAACACAAGGTCAAATTCTTGTAGCCCACACTTTGTGCTCTTGGTCTCTTTTACCTGATGAATCAATACTACAGAACTGCTGTCTCTGGTTTCTGTGCTGGCTGTGCACTACCAAATGGATTGTCTTCAAGGAATACGCCATCATTCATCCCTGAGTACAAAACATTCCGTTTTGGGCTTTACTTCCT
Organism: Pseudopipra pipra; assembly: GCF_036250125.1. NCBI lineage: Eukaryota > Metazoa > Chordata > Aves > Passeriformes > Pipridae > Pseudopipra > Pseudopipra pipra. The sequence goes on from NC_087562.1 coordinate 12,227,258, forward strand.
TTTCCACAATTTAAATCTACTTTTCAACATGGCATCCTCATGTCAGATAAGAGGACTCTGGTTGAGGTATGACAACATTATCTCTTTCCAGCCCTGGCAGTACAGACAGAAAAGGACATCTTTCAAGTTTCCATAGTGGTAGAGGCCCCAGGGAAGAAAATATTTTAGGTTTATAGAAGAGTAAATAATAAATACTTATGGTTTAATTTGATAATTATTGGTTTAAAAAATTGCTGACAGAAAAATATGGGAGGTACTTGAGGTATAGAGAGTATTAACTGGACAGAGGTCTGCAGGAAAGGACAGGTTATAAAGTTATCAGAGAAGTAACTAGTTTGTCAGGAATTTTTCCAGCAAGTAAGTGGATATTCTGTACTTCTATCTACATCTCATCAGCTGTGTTAGATCATTCTCATGTGTGGTGACTATTTAATATCACTGGGGAATTTCAAAGAGTGGCAAAGTATATAGTGTTTCAGGGATTTTCATGGTTTTGTGCTGGCAGAGGCTACTTACTGGGGGCATAGTGGAATATGTCAACTATCTTTATGATTTTACTCGGCTCTCATTTTAGAACCATTCAGTTGGTAAATCTTACACTGCAGGGAATTTATTTCTCATTATGACTGGAAGAAGAGTGCCTGGTGAAAGGCTAGATGAGGATATTATGGGAAGTTTCTTTCAAGGTGAAGTCTTACTAATATACATTTTTATACAATATAAATTTTATAGAGATAAAACAATCATTAACTGTTTAATGATTTTTCCATTTGGATTCCTAAACGGTATGTTATAATGAGACTTATATAATCTGTGGAGTTTCTTCCTGAATGGAAGCAATTCTTTACACGAATTTAGCTGGCCTTTCAAAAATATGTTCTGTTTTCTTAGGAGAATAGCCCTGCTGAATAAAAGCCTTAACATTGATAAGATAGGTGTAAGCACTTTGCTTGTGGCACAGGCACTGATATCTGATGACTCAGTTTTATATTAAAAGCAGTTTGGGGTGTGTAGATTGACTGCTATTTTTGCAGAGATTACTTCTGTGTACTATAGCTTGTAGGCTATTAGATTTACTTTTTTATTATTTCTAAAGATTTTACAGAGTCTTTAGGAGAGCATTGTAGGTATAGAATCATTTCAGAGAGAATTTGATGGCAGGATGAATGAATTTGATGGCAGGATGAATGTTATTGAACTTGTAAAAATTCTGTGAGTCTAAGTTTTCCATTCCTGATAAGTATGTCATCTGCATAACTGCACAGGCTTTGCAATAAGATTATTTCAAAACCTGTTCTTTACAGCAGCTCTGTAAAATGTTGACTATGTAAGGCTATATGTGCTCAAAGTTTGGAAGTGTGGATTTTTAGAAGTAACACTTTTCTGAATAAAGATGAATAATAAAATAGCATTAGGAAAACATGACAAATTTAAATGTGAGCTTATGGCACTCACTGGCAGGTGGGAAAAAAGAGCTAAATAGTAGTGAAAGCTAAATAGTAGTGAAAAAGTCTGGAAAAATGGGTCGAAAATAGTTTTGTACACTAGAAAAAAAAAATAACCCCTGAATGAATACTACTTACTCAGCTAAAATGATCAGAAATTTTTTAATTACTGCCAAGTTTTAGGCTCAACTCTGAGCCAAATAAATTCTGATGGAAGACTGTCTTACCACAGCACTACTAAGTAGAATCAGTATGTTCAGAGTTACACCAACTAAAGATATCCCTCGATTTTATTTTTTTTTAAACCTTAAAGAGATTTGGTTTAAGTATAAAATTAGGTACAAGTGTTTACTTGGCTTATCAAATGCAAATATATGTTTGGTTCATATCTTCCATGAGTCAACAAGAAAAGCATAGTCACAAGGCAATGTCCTACCCAAACTATGTGGCTGTTTACAGGTGGAAAGAATGGCTCACATAAATCTTATTGATATCACAATGGAAAAAATACACACAGGTGCTACAGTATCCAGTAGCATTATGTTCCTCTCCTTGTAATTCCAGCCAGGAAACAGCAAGCTTCACCCTTGGAGAGACTCATAAATAGTTAAGTACCCTCTATCAACAGACAATAAAAGGGAAAACTAACCAATAAAACTACATAATGAACAACTATAGAACAAACAGAGCTAGAGCACTCAAACACAGTCAAGTTATTGCCTAGGCTATTACAAGGATTTTACAGTAATATCATTTGATTTTCTAGCTTCATGGGAATTATATCAAAGGTCTTTTACTCTTTTGAGATGTGTATCATTCCTTTAAAAAAAATTCTATTATGAAGTCCAAGGTGGAAAGGAGAAAGAACAAAAAGTTGTTCAAGGTCATAGATAATAGTGTTCAATAGCTTATTTGTAATACTTTATCATCTTTCTTTAACTCTTGGAAGTCAAGTGATGGTTTATTCTGTTTCCTACACAAAGGATGCAGTACAGTAAAACTTTCTATTTGTTTGCCACCATGTCTATAAGGGAAGCTCAAATTCTTGATTTTGGATGCAAATGAGAATTTGCACAGTTCATATTAAATTGACTTTGGCTTCATCTCACAACATCTGAAATCATACTGCAGTTCTCTGGGGCTTTTAGGACATAATTAGATAAATTCATAGATTAAGCTGCTCCTGGCAGTACTTGCTCTTCTGTGAATAGTGAACCAATTCCACAGCACATTGAAATACAAACTGTAGTTGCAATACCAAGTTGGCAATGCATCTTTGCTGTCAATTGTTGTGTGCCATATGGACCCACTTAAGCCTCTTCCATTTTTGGCTCTTGAAGAGAAGGCTGCCATTGTGGCCAGTCATGAGGTCAGTTTGGAAACCAAATGGCCCAGGTGCAAAAACTTCAGCAGGGACATCTGCATCCATGACTGGGTTTTTGGCTACATTTATCCCTGCCCATATTTAGACATGATATCTGCCTTCTTGGGTAATGTTACCATTTTCTGCCAAATAGAACCCAGTAAGTCTGTTCTAATTTGTATTGTAAGTGATCACAAAATACACCCAGAATATTCTATTTTTTTTATCCTATTCTACTCTTATACTTCAAACATAAAAAGAGCTAACATGCTTTTTTCAGACTGTTTCTCCTGTCAGATAACACACATAGAACTTCAGATAAAATTTCTCACAAATTTAAATGTGGATATTAATAATTTCTTTTTAAAAAGTTTGATGCCAGCCACCAAGGAAAGTTGAGATACTCAGAGGAAAGATCAGAAGTGGAATTATAATGATATTGATATGGCTGCAGCCTCATACTTTGTACAAAATGCAAGTGCTTTATCCTTTGATACACAATTCATAAAAAGGCTAGATAAATGCACATTAATCAAGCTTATTTTTGCTCAACAGTATCACAGCTAAAAAATATCTACTGGATATTTAAATTATATTTCCTGCCACAATTCTCTGAGACCCAAATAATTACACTGGTCTTTTATTTCTCGCTTCAGAAAATACTATATAAGAAAAAAAAAGCCTAAACCAGACACTTACACTGCAAGGCTGTAACACCATTTGAAGAGCAAACAAAATGTATTCTGAAGTAACTCATACATTTCATATATTAATACCATTCTGGGAGTACATTTTCTGTTTATCACTCTCAAAATAAGACATCATGTTTAACCTTCAGTTTGGAGACAGTACTGATAAAGGGTACTTGTGCAAAATCTCAAGAAAGTCTGATCCACTACTGTTATCATTCAACTTGTATATTGTTCTAGCAGCATGCAATGCAGAAATCAAGGAATAATAAACCAAGGTCACAATATTTAACAAAGACTTTAAAAAATTTCTATTAAAGAAAGGAATCTCTCAAAATATACAAAGCCTATACATACAGATATATTAGTTAAGTCACATACTAGAATTCTTCTACTCTTGTTATTATAATATATAGTGTACTTCCAGTTTCATATTATGCCCTAATTTTCTCAGTTTTAAAATGGATTAAACAAATCCTTTCTTTATTCTGAGCTGGAGAAAAACACATCTAGAATGCAGTTCATCCTCACCCTGCTTTCGTCTATCTTTTGTGCCAGACTGTCACACAAACCAGCTTTGTCACTTCAGTTATTTTTACTGATATAACACGTGTATACTGGACAAAGTATCCACAAAAAATTCTGCCTTGACTCAAAAGCAAATAATATTACAGAACCAAGAATCTTTGCATAAAGCTTTTCAGGCTGGTGTAAGTTGCACCAAAATGAAGTTATGCTAGCAAATTAAAACACCAGTAGGCAGCTGCATCATGGTCAAAGTAACTTTCGATTTTTAATTTCACTTCAGAAAAGAAGTGTCTCAACTCCCTGCTTAGGGTTAGATTTGAGTCTCTGCAGCAGTGGCCTTACCCTTATCCACAGCCCTTCAAGAAAGTCATGTTTTGTTGTCTGCTGCCTCCAGAAAAAAACATGCAAGAATGCTTTTCCTCCCAGGAAAGAAGTAAAATGAAGGTGACAGTCTGGAATACTACTGGACTGGCAGTTATTTCACATTGAGTCTTTGTTGAATGACTGACAATACATTTCAGAAATATGTGAGCAGTGGCAAACACATACAAGCCTTTGGAGAGCCCTAGAATTTACTTGTGGGTGTTCTATACCAAGGATATGGAATAAATGCATCCAGAAAATGATTTAGAATTCCAGACACACATGCTGCACTCTGATTGTCATCTCAACAGCACCTAGGAAACACACAGGTTTCTTTGCATGGATTCTGCCTCATATTGGTAATGAGCTGTTCCATTCCAGCCAGTGCATCTCAAGGCTCCGTGGCACTCCTTCAGTGATTACAGTGTCATAGCTTGAGCTTCATGCCTTAAAACATCATTTAAGTGTGCAGCAGTTACTTGATTCAGTGTCTTGTATGAACTATGCATATGTTTGTGTACGCTGTATGTATGTATCCTACTTAGGTTCTTTTCCCTTTTGTACTAATAAATACATAGCAACTGTAATCTGTTTTTCATTCCTCAGTTTTAAAGAGCTGCAACATGTCTCCCTTGTATCATGTCACAAAAACCAATAATATAATATTTTTTTAGTATAAGTATCAATAGGTAACAATAGGTAACAATACTGATATAGAAACAGTGGGATCCTGACACCACAACATTTTGAAATGCAAATACATTCTGCTTTATTGAGTTAATATCAATTGTAGCAAGCCAAGTCAGCACAATTTTTCCAATTCAACATACAAATATCAGGGACCCCTCCTATGCTGCACACATGAAGATGTGTGTGATGGCCACACCATCTCTACATTATCAGTCCTGCCAAAAGATATGGCTAGGAGCCAAAATCACAGCCTGTTCTCTAATGAAAAGAGAAGAGATATGATAAGAGAAGCCATAAATGCAATGCAAGTGACTTAGACTTGTTCATTCCGTTTACTTCTAAGGAATTCAGGTAAGCCTTCTTGAATCCACCAATTTCACACTGGCTTCAGACACATCAGGAACTACTATAAATGCATATTTATAAAAGCAGAGTTCAAAGTACTACTGGTCTGTTTATACTTCCTTGAAAACTAACTAAATAAATGAAATGCCTTATAGAATACCTATAATAATGTGCTTTAGTTACAGCCATGAGGCTACTCTTTTTTTCTATTGTTCTCTTATTACTAAATTATCAGCTGGGACTTTTTGCCCATACACAGTCAAGCAGCTGTAACCAGGAACTCTGCCTTCTCCTCCCCACAGAACACGAACCTTTAGCTTACTCACCTGTATCAAGCTATTTGGAAAAACAAGATTTCTGTTCAAAGGTACAAAAGAAAGATCGTCTTATAATACCAATAATTTCTGTCATGTTTCATTCTGTGTTAAATTTGCATTTGTCAAATCACTACAATGCCCCTTTGAGTGTTTCAAGCTTACCTGTAACTGGGGAAACTTAGATAAACATGAAGTTGTTCTAAGTCTTCATAATCTCAGATTTAACATGGTGTATTTGCAAATGTTCATGTGACAAACATGTTCTATCTGAAAAGAAAACCTGGGAGACATGACAATGAAACAACATGTAAATTTAGCTTTAAAATACCTACAAAGACAGTACTGCATTTAATCGCATATATCAAAATAAAAGAGATTGCAGTGTTCTTAATCAGACCAAATACATAACAAGCTTAAAGGAAATCTCTCTGCATCAGACTCTACAAAAGGATATGTCAGCACAAATGTAAAAGACTTGGGTTTTTGAGATAAACCAGCCTTGAACAATAATCTTCTGATAAATCTCAAATTCCAGATGGTCTTTGTGGGTTTCAGACAACAGCTGTATTCATACAGCATCATGATGAGGTATCTAGCTTATTTTTAAGCAGTAAATGTCAGTAGTGGTGCTGTTTTGTTGTTACTTAAAATAGTATCTAGCATATATATTTTTTTCTTAAGAGAACCATTGATCTCCTGTGAGAACATATCACAATATCCTCACATAGCTCTCAATATTTGCATATAGGTATTTGTTAAGCAATACAGCATTTTAAAAGGGATTCTGCAATTTACCTAGCCCTCTGCAAATGAACAAAATATAGTCTTCCACTTTACTACTTTTGTGATAATGTTATGGCTAAACAGTGTTTTTAGTCCAAATGCAAATCTCCAAGTATCCTTGCACTAGAGCTGTTTTTAATTTTTTTGATACAAGTTCTTAATTAATTTAGCTTCTTGGTACTTTAAGCAATAGAAGACCAACTACATAAAAATGAGATGTCAAATCTCCCCCATACATCAGGCATAATGCTATTTTCATCGTATCTTTATGAGACATCAGATATGTTAATATTTATGGAGTATACATGGAGGAATACTGCTAGAATTAATAAATAATAAAGCTAATATTTTTTGCAAAAATAAATCATCACATATCTCATTATAAACTAGATGTCTTCAGTTGTAGATAATTTAGTACAGTAATAAATAACAGGAGAACACAGTGTTGATGGAATTATATTTCATTATTTAAAATATCTTGCTACTCATATAAGAATGCATCCTTTTGTGTTCAAAATCATGTAAATAGACAGGAATGGTTTAGAATTGCAGGTGCTTTCAAACAAATAAAAATTAAGTTGCATCTAACACACCAGCTAGACATTACTGACAGGTGTATGTAACATATACCATTTCTCAAATGCCCTTCAAAATCACCCTGGGATGCAGCTGTGGCAAGGTGTCACTCAGAGAAGTTTAGCCCATTATTCCTATTCTCTAACAATAACAGCCTCTTTTATCTTAAACAAGGTGTTATCTTATAGGTTTTAACATTGCCATTTTTGAGACTTACCTTTAGAAAGGAAATAAAGAATCAATAATAGATAAGGGTTTCTGTGGGGGGTTTTGTGCTACAGTTAACAGAAATTATGGGGTAAGACATTATAAAGGTCTCGCATAAAATTTTGTGGCACCAAATGACTCAGCAAAAACATTTAAGAATTTGGTGTATGTTGATACCTACCTTCAGTACTGTTAATAAGTTTGTCTCCTTTCTGTTGTTTCTAGTCTTATGGTTCAGTTCCATAAAATCAGGACAGAATTTGATTCTGACCCAGGGAGTGTACATGTCATATTCAGTATTCTGAGAAGTGCTGTAGGAGTGATCCCTTCACTCCATAGTTTGGATTTTCAAAGCGTGCTGGAGAAAGCAGGTTGAGTTCTCCCAGAAAGTCAGAGGGAACTGATGCTGAACTCCATCAGGTCTCTTCATTTGTAAGATCACAGCCTATTCTCCTTGGCATGGGACATGTCTTCATTCCCTTTCTAATCTGTGCCTGGTATGCACTGTACAAGTGTTAATTAACTGATAGTAACATAATTAAGGAAATGTTGCAATGGATCATTGTAATTCAGTTTCAGACGCTGACAATGAAATACAAATATAAAGTTAAAACAGCAACTTGCTGCCAAGTATGATGGAAATAGGAATATCAACATGAGGTTATGATTAAAACTCCAAAATCTTCACAAGTAACTCACAGCTCTATTGCTTTATTTTCTTACATCTCTTTTCCTCTTTCCTCTGGATTTCCTAATCTATACGCAGGATATGACTCTGAGATTTACACATGATTTTAGTAAATCACTAAACTCATTCTGATATTGAATTTCTCAGTCTGTGACTTCGTGAACCGGTTTTATGTCAAAAGCACATTAAAGAAAGATAAGCCCAGCCAGCATTTTCATCCTGCAACAGATAAGTTAACACTGTATTGTTTAGTTTTCTGTGTCTACACCCAAGTGACAAGGTGATGATTTGTTTAAACATTAGGAGTTTAGATATGTACTGATCAAATATTATCTAAGAGAAGCTTAAAGGCAAGCAGTATATAAATTGATGTTTAATTGATTAATTTTCTTTAAAAACCAGGGACTTATGATACTAGAAGCTAAGATAAAGTAGAAATCACACTGAATTATCCACTAGGTGAATTCCATTACATTTCTATGTCCACAAAATTAAAATCCTGATAATAGAACCAATGATGTTAGAACAGAGAGTAAACCAGCACCCAGTCAGTAGGACAGCAAAAGAATATTATTCCCTGCAGTTGTCATTGTTTTCTACAGTGCCATGATAATTTACACAGTGAGGATGTGGTTCTCTGAGATCTACAAAATAACTCCCTTTATCTTTTCATCACCATTTACTTGGTTAAGGTTTGGTCTTTTAGGACTATTGCAATAACACCGTTGAGAGGAAATAAAACCACATCACACGTACACTGAATTTCAATGACATTATTATGCACGTGAGCCAAGCTCCTATATTCAAGAAACAAAATTCTAAGCCAAGCTTGCATTGAGCAGAAAAGGAACAAATCCTAATAGGTTTTCAGTTCCAAGCTCCTAGAGGTGCCCAGTACTCCTATTATTGTTCGATATAGTCCTCTTCTCAAGAATTCTCCCAGCACAGTGGCTCTGAGGTCAGTTGGATGAGAGTAATAGTGAGAACATCAGGGAAGGAATAGAAAAATGAACAGAGTAATAATAAAAGTAAGCATTTCCCTTATTTTGCTGATGCTTTAAGCTGCAAACAATGTGATCACAGGAACTTCCAGAGCTACTTTCATTGCTCAGTAAGGTAATAAAAAGGGTCCATAAATATGGGTCAGAGTAGCATTCTATTTTCATATCTCCTTTATTTGCCATTGGACTCAACCCAGCAAAGAGAGATGATGCGAAATATTGATTCCCACATTCAGAAGCTACATCTGGCTTTTGGGGTCTATAGTTTTTGTATCTTTCTACAGTTGAGGCTCAAAATTCTCTCCATTGAAATAAAGTCCATAGCAGAAAGTACAACTCCTTATTTTGATACCTTCCTGTCCTACAAGAAACAAACAAAAAATTTGAGCCCTATCCTGTAAACAACTGTACATGCACCTATGGACATGAAGAACCCCACTGAAATCAACAGAGAAGGCAAAACACAAAGTTACAGGAATAAATGTTGTGGGACTGGGACTTGAAGCATTACACATCTGCTTCTTCCCATAAGATGAAGTACATCTTCTTTTCCACCTGCCCATTGTGCAAAAATGGAGCTCAGGGGAACATGTACCCTAAAAAGACAAGTGACAACATCAACAACATGCCAGACCTGAGAAATATATCTAAAATTATTCAGAAGTTCCCCTATGACCTCATGGCTAAAATCTACAGATCATCAATAGGGAATACAGAAAGAAATTGTACAGAAAAAAAATGTGTTTCTTTATATGCATGATGTTTACAGATATTACAGAAAAGATGACAAATTTGTCTTGATTTTGTGAACAGAAATAGGCTATTTTGCGCATTTTTTTAATGTAAGAAATCTGTGTTTATCTAAGGTAAATATGCAAACATTAATATCGTAAGAACACGGACATCGTTTGGGATTAAACTAAAACCATTTGCCTTATGCATGCTCATTTCCTTTTTTACTACTCAATTCCCCTATGATGCCATCTGATCACTTCTTGAATGTCCCCTGTGCTTTTGCCTTAACAATCTTGCCTGGTAGGCCATTCCACACGTTTGTGATTCTCGGCATGAAAAAAATGCTTCCTGACATCTGTTCTGAATTTGTTTCTCTTTAATTTCCATTTATGCTTCCTTATCCTAACATCTGTGTCATTGTGAAAACGGTAATTCAGACTGACGTTATCTGTGCCATTTAAGATTTTACATTCCCTAGCTAAAAGCTACTCATAACCATGTAGTGGTTTTGCACTTCTTATTGATAGTTAGCTTAGCAACATTTCCTAGTTCTAATTCATGTTTTAGGTTATGCTTTGGCTTTGTTGTTGTTTTTTATTCTGTTTTCATGTGCATTTCTCACAAGTTGAGGGTTAGCACTGCACTCAGTGGGACATTTTTAGCCCATAGGTCTTTCCTACCACTGTTGTATAAGAAGTCAAATTTGGCCCAATAAGCTTAATGGGGGTATCAAGAGGACTGTATATTATGCTAATTCCTGCTATGGTTTAAGACTGTACCTTGTGTAGCTCTACAAATCTGGGAGCTGGGAAACTTGTCAACTGTTTCTTTCAATGGTTTTATAGTGGTTAGAGGATCAAATCATACTCAGTGAATATCACATTTTAATAATTTCACTAGAGAGGTAAAAAGGATATTGAAATTACTCTTACAGTTCTCTCAAGTCTACAAAAGGATCTGGGACTATTTTATCTCCTCCTTTAAATCCCTAAGACTGGGACTCAAGTATCTCCTTTCACCTGTCCTTAGTGAAAGAGATTAATTCCAAGAGATGAACTATCAGAGCCTAGACTTACTACAAGCAAAGCAATTAACAGCATGTTTAATAGCAATTAGCAAACAGCCCCATTTTATATGGTTGTTATCTATGATTGAGTTTAAAATGTACTATTTCTAATACTAAAAAATATAGGTAAGTAAAGCAATATAGTAGCTGATTATGGATTCTGAAGTAAGGGTTCCTGCTGGAGAACATAAAACAACTATTGATCCTTCTTTCTTGGTAATAAAGAGGTATAATTCATACAGAGCTGTGTCTCAAGTCACTGCCAAGGTTCACTTTTTCGCTTTCAAAGTACAGAAATCACATTATTTGAAGTGATCAAGAAATTAGCAATACTTCAGGTATTTCTTTGCCTTACTTATTCTTGACTGTTAAATTAGGATCTCTAACGTGTCCCAAAGGTGTTACTGAACCATGGAACTGCTACTGAACGAGGGAACTGCTACTGCCTAGAAAGGTTCAAACAATATTTGTCAGCACTTAATCACCCTACATAAACTCCCCACAAAAAATAACATTTTCAGGGAGTATTTCTGAAAAGATTGAAAGGTTATTTTATTTTATTCCACCATGCTAACAGAGTGTTTTGGTAAATACACCCAGATATCAAGAAGGTCTGAATGTGTAAGCTTGAAGGTTTCTCAAGTTCATCACTTTCTTTCTGGACATGAGTAGATAACACACTTAAAAGTATTATTCAGTATATTTTTTATAACAGTAAAAAAATGAGAACAGTCTGTTTCACTACACTTAGAGTGTGTGTTCAGCCTAACTAGGTTACCTAGGTTAATTTAAATGAAAAACTCCCTGCCCATCATTCGAAAACTGTTTATTCTACAAGGTAAAAGAGAAGCTAAAGGTGACATTAATCTTATTTCCTAAAGGATTACCTTGATTCACTCAGATGAAATAGTGGGCTTTGAAATACCCAAGTATGATCCAGCTTATGTCTCAAGAATATGTCTAATGAGAGTAAAATAAAAATCCAAATCACAAGATACTGTGCAAGTAAACACGGTGGAGGTGTGCATGGATACGTGTAGGAGGGGAGCCTGAATTTAAAAAAATGAGGTATTCGAGAAGTAATGTGTCACTTAAAACATGTTTCATGTCAAAGTAAAACACCTACTCTTTGTAGCCAGCAGAGAACTGCACACTGAGCACACTAACAGGGGAAAGGTGGAAAAGGAAGGAACTGATATCAATATCTTTTTTAATTGAAGGTGAGGAGCAAATAATTTTCATGTATTATTCGCAGGCAGTGCAGATTCCTTCCATTTAAACAGGGATTGCCAACAGTAAACATGGCATTCTAATGCCTTCCACTAAGTAGTGTGAAGTTTTTTAACAATACTCACTTAATATTTTCCCGAGTAAAATGAGACAATTATTTTTCACCATGTCTTTCACGTTGCTTAACTTAGGCAGGAAAAACAGGTATTTTCTCAAAATGGTTGATATTCTGGAACGCAGTAGCAATTCCTGTGCTTCCAAGTAATTCTTCCTGTCTCACAAAGCAGGCCTGGGTTACTGACCCTGTTCCAAGTAAGCTTCTTCCCTGATTAAAAGGCAAGTTTCTTTCATGGTTATATCATTTTAAAACCTATTCAGATGTGATAACATTTTTGCTCCTGTATCTTGGCAACATGATTTATTCCGTTAACACTGAGTGTTACAGCCTGAAAAAGCAGTACCATCTGGGTTGAATTAATAGCCTACCCAGAAAAATAAATGAGAATGGTCTGCTATAATTAACATGTAGGTAAAGTATATTTAACAGATTATTATAATTAATATATCAGTTACCGATTTCATGCTAAACAGAATTGTGAACACAAGATACTAAGATTAGTTACCCTTTCTGTATGTGCCTAGTAAAAATTCAACAGAAGAATAGATCCAAAGAATCAATAAAATTGACCTTAACATTAAAAATTTGAAGCAAAGGGAGACAATGTGGGGTATTATGAAATAGCAGTAGAAAATTACTAGTTTCATGAATTCTGAATTAACACCCGTAAAACTCAAATGTGACCTTAAACAAAACCAACCCCCACCAAAATGCTTGAGTGATTAATTTAAACACTACTAAAGGCATCCGTTTAGACGGAGAGGGTAGACCTGTTCCTAAAAGCTGTCTTTGAATTACATAAACTGTAAGATACAATAGAAAGTCAATAAAAAGATGTGGATTTGATGAAAACATCATGGAGCATTGTCACCCACACAACAAGAACACTGTGTTTTGTTGGTAAGCTTTTCATAAGACAAAAAAGTTGGTTAGTTTTTCGTGTTACCAATGATCCAGTGGTTATTTAACAACTTCTTCAGCCTCTGTGTCCTAAGAAGAAAAAGTTCAACTTTTTATCTACCCCATAAAAAGCATTTACTTTTATTCAGGATTTTAGATGTCTTTTCAGTTGAACTGATATGACATTGCCAAGAGATATCAGAAAAATGACACATTCACAGTTACTATTTGTGCATCTTTTTCTTTCTTGCTGTGTAGTAACAAATCCAGAAACTTGCATACAATTGAAGATTAATACACGAAACTAATGGTTTGCACAGAAATCAAATGTTTTTAAAAAAGGTTTCCAACTGCCCATCCCCAACCACCCCCCCCCCCTTGCATAATTAGGGCTTTTGTGTCTCCAGATTATCTTTAAACTCATGTTATTATAAATCTTGTTTATTACTGAAAAGACTAAGGGTCATTTGACAATGGAGTTGGGCACATTACAAATGAAGTATGTAGGAGAATCCATTCCAAAAGGCCTGCAATTTAAACAGAGAAGACAAAGAGGAGATGAAAGGGGCAAATTAAATTCAAATGCAGTTAGAGAGCCAGGGGAATTCCCTGCTTTTCTCCTGACTTTATGCACAGACACAAAAGTTAAATGCAATACAATAGTAATATTTTAAAACACATTTGGGATGACAAAATCATGAAACACTTACAAACAAGGCTACAGATAACAACACAAAGAAACCTAAACCAGACATCCCTAGTCAGCACATGGGTCCCGTGGAATAATAAGGTATAACATTGCATTTAATTAAGTTTAAATTGGTTTTATCATTCAGATAATGTTGGGGGGAGAGCAGGGAACCCAAAACATTAACTGGCACAACTTTCTGCTAGTAGAATTGCAATATTTCCATTGCATGTAATAGGTTGTGGAAAATGCTGAACACAAGACTGGCACGTTGATCACAGGGAACATTTGGAGCTTACAGGATTTCACAATTACAAAGCTGAAATAGAATGCTACAGTATTCTACAGTAATTCTCACCATTTAAATAATTACTGTAGCTGATTACTGTAGAATAGGAAATAAAAACCAGCCAAAGAGATAATTACAGGAATGGCAGAAAAAGTTTCAGAAGCTTCCATGTTGAAATTGAGATGAAGGGCAACACTTTTGCATTCCTTTCCACATTCATGTCAACTATAATGCTGCTGTTAACATTCTCCAAGACTTTAATTTCCAACTCCAAAAGATATTCCAGTTTAATCAAATTTGCATTCTAATGCAAAATGGAAGCAGTATTGTCACATGGTATTGTGCCAATAGATTATCACATTTAAGATCTGCAAATTTTACCTTAACGTTACAGAAGCAGCCATTAGGACTTTTGAGAAATACATTCTAGGATTTATGTCTTACTCTGGAACATCTGGTATTAGGCTCTGACACAATTCTAAACAACGTGGATTTCCATTCTGTTCCAAAGCTGTAAATCCATGATTCTGGAACCCACACAGACACTTCTGAATTAGTAGAAAATAAACAGTGGTACCTAAGTGAAAAGCAGCTTGATCACTAGCCATTGTTCTTGTACATTCTAGAAGCATAGTAGTGTTGTTAAAAACTGGCATTGGATTTCTCACTTTCTATACATTTATCTGCTAGAGATGAAAATTTATAATAAATAATTTAGATTTTTTTGAAGTCTTTACAAAATCATTTTTGCCCAAATTAGAAGTTAAAAGTTGGCAGAAATGCCACAAATCATCATTTTTAATTGTCTTGATATATAAAAGCTATCAGAAGTGTTTTATAGGAATACTACTTTAACACTGATGTGAACTTTAACATACTGTCTCCACTGTAATACAGAGTGACTATATATGTGCCATAATATACACAGAACAGAGGATTAGGGAAGCAAGGTCATATCTGACAGGAATAAGATTCAAGGTTTTGGGTGAACAGTTGTTATAAAAAAACAGGCAAAGATTGACTGATACAAAAGTCTACAGTAGCAAAGTGAACATAGGAGGAAAACAGAAGCTTAAAACACCAGTGAACAGAGCTGTATTTTGTCACTTTGTGAATTCCCATTGCAAATAATTGATTTCTGCAATCAAAACCTTTCAAGAAATTTTAAAGGCATTTTTTTCTATCAGGTCTTATTCTCCATTAGTAAGATAAGAAATAGATAGGTAATATTTATAACAGTATTTTCTAAAAGATGCACATTCCTGGTCTTAAGGAACTCATTAGTCAAAACTCAGATATCTTGACCTGACAACTTTGAACAGATCAGCTGTGTTTGTCCAGAGGCAACATCACCTAAAGAAGTACTCTTCTAATTCAAGAACAGAAAGGCTGACATTACAACATGGTCCATATAACATAGCTCCAGTATCACTAAAACAAGCTACGACATAACTATGGCATTTATATTACAGGAGTATCAATAGTCCCTATACAGGAATTGAAGTCCTACTGAAGCAAGGGCAATACACATGTAGTGAAAATAAGGTTTATTCTTCCAAAGACATCAATCTAAGTGAAAGATGAGAAGAGCAGATGAACAAAATAAGGAAGCAAAGGATAACAATGAAAGATAAGAGAAGCAGCATGATAAACTTAGGTCACAGCACACAGCCCACTTAAGTACCACAAGCTTATCAAGAGCTTAGACAGGCTTTGGTTAAGCACCACCAAGTTTTATGGCATTATTTTGGCCACTGGAGGGCTCTTGCATTTTATTCCATGAATATCTTGGTAAAGAATCAGCATGGTAAATGTCCTTGAAATCGCCAGTGCAATTTCATGCAAATCAGATTCGATTTACAGTGCTTTTATTTTATCTGCAATTAAAAGCTAAAAAAAAATCCTCTCAAGTAAAGGCTATCTATTTCTTCATAAATAGGACACCTTTTCAGAGACTCTCTTTTGTATGCAGTGCTAGAGATGAGATCTGTACAAAATACAAAAGGAATAAAGTATCAGTGCTCAGTATTATGAGGGCATTGCCCAGATTCCCTGTCAAGTCTCAGTTCTGTATAGGCAATAATAACCATTACTGGGCTTTTTGGGTTTCAGTCACTGCTGTGACTCTCAATACAATGAATACAACACAGAAAACATTTTAAAACCGCTGATAAAAACCTTTTCTTTTTCCACCTTTGAAGAAGTGTTGGGAGAGTTTCTGACAAAAGAAGGAAGTAATTTCAATGAAAGGGATAATGGGAAGTATATTGAATGAGAAAGAGGATGGAGGGCAGGAAATGCAACAATAAAGTTTAATTAAATTAAAGAACAAGCTCCAGCAGTGAAGTATATGCTGGATTTTATTTTTTTTTCTAAGAACTGACAGAAAAAGTTTAACATAGGTTATTGAAGATAAAAATATAACCATTGGATATAATATATTGATCTTTGATTCAAAAGCTGATGTTCCACTGAATACCTCCTCCTTTTTTAAACAATTCACTTTCTATAACATAGTTGAAGAAACCAAAAAGAGTGCAATACATGGAGGATCTAAACTAGCATCCTCAGAAATATGCTTATTTCAGGTCATGAAAGCCAACCAATGTCAAAAAGAATAAGGAGATACCGTTATGAGTAAGACTGGCACTGAAACAGGTGTTTGAAATGAGAAGCCCTGCTGAAATCAAGTGCCACTTCAAGCCATATCCTTCTTTTACAGCCAGAGACCTTATTAATCTGATAACATTTCACTTCCTCCAGATCTAAGGGAGGGTGGGGAGGAAGGAGGTAAATACTCAGCATAATTGAAAGAAATCATTAGTCACTTTTCCTATTAGAAATTCAAGTGCATTAAAAAATTATTATGAAGTTAAAGACCAAGGGCACCACAGCCTCTACCCAAAAACATTCCTTCACGTTTACAAACGTCCTTAAACCTTAAGACCAATATTCACACTGCTGTAATAGTGCCACAACGGGATTTTGTCCTTGAAGTCTGTTATCATGCACTGGTTTGGAGGGAGGCTGGAGCTACACATCTCTAGGAAACTCATCAAGCTCCGCATAGTTTCACTTTTCAGTTGTGTGATTTTCCCCACATGGTGTGAAAGAGAAGTTCTTGAACTATTTGTGATTTTGTGCTGACAACATGACTTGCATTAGCCATGATAACACCAACACGGAAACCAACTGCAAGTGGAGTCCCACGAGTGACAGAACAGGAGCTGGTAGGATGCTCTCTGTGTTGTGGACTTGCCACCATAAAAGGAAAAAACCCAAACAAAATAAAACCGTCAGGAGTTCTCAGACTCCAGCCCTCCTGAGACTGAGACTCCCCACTTAACACTGTCTAGAAGAGGAATAGGTACAAATCAGACTCGGTACCAGGACAAAGAGGCACAGAAGCAAACAGGAACCTGTACCAGCTTTGCCTGTCTACCCCAGGGATTTACAGGAGAGCTGCACTGCCAGTTGCCTGGCAATAGCTAAAAGCTCTGAAAGACAAGTCACTTGAGCTACAATTGGATTTTGAAACTGACTGAACAAAATATTTTTTCCCATATATTTTAACTCTCATATTGAAATCAATTTAAGCACCAAGACTATCACTTATAAAAGGGGATGATTTTAAGATGTGAGCATGGTCCTGCTTCCTGTAGTTCACATTGCCAAAATTTGATCATCCTCATTTCAGCAGCAGTTAACAATACAGTATTTTAACTGTCAGTAATCTGGGACCACCACTTAATGTACTGCTGGTCAAAAAAAAAAAAAAGTAACATTATAATTGAGCTCCTCTCAACAAAGAGCATCACAGACTATGTTTACAATACACCTGACAGAAAATGAGTATTTTCTAGAAATAATGATTAATTCATAGATATATCTGTGATTTACTGTCACTGTTTCCACTCATATAACCAAAGCAACACTACTGACAGAAAGATTGCCATACTATGGTTTAAAAGGTTAAAAAAAAGGACAGCAGTGAAGGGAATACTCCATATAGAATATCAATGCTTTTTCACACATAGCTTTTTAACAATTTCTTCATTATTTTTCTTTGTAGCAGAAGTACAATGTTAACAAAACTCTATAGTGCTATAGACACCCTTTAGGAGTATATTACCTGCACTTATAATTTACAAATAGTAGAAATGTTTGGGGTATTTTCCAGTGTAGTTTACACTTGGGATAATATTTTACGTATATAAACACACAAATATATAAACATACATCTATATAAGGGATATATGTATCTTTTCAAGAATACTTCTGCAGACTTTCATAGCAATGCTAAGCTGCACTAAAAGCTGAAAACATCTTTCATCTTTAATTGTCAAACTATAAAGTTGTTTTATGCTAGAGTATTTTTCCTTAAAAGGAATAATGGAAAGTGTCAGAATAATAAAAGCCTAACATGTTGCAAAGGACATAACAATTAGCCTAAAGAAATAAAAGCATCTTCAACACTATAGCCATAAACAAGTATGGGGATAACACTGCACACAAAACACCCTGTCACCAAGGTGATGTCACTGTTGAATAAAAAACAAAATGGGAAAAAATAAAATACCCTTTATATACCTCATCATCAGGTTTCTAAAAAATATATTTACTCATATTGTGACTCATATGAGAAAAACTAATAAAACACATGAATATATGAGGTTTTATATGTATTTTTAAGCCTATGGTACCAAGTTTCAATTGTTGATCACTCTGACTTCTCTCTGGCCTCCCACATAACTTGGGGACAATAGCTGGTAGCTACATCATAGCTGTACTTTAAGAACCACATTCTGCTTGTTTCTTTTCTGATTTTGGCTGGGGTAGAGTTGATTTTCTTCACAGTGGCTGGTATGGAGCTGTGTTTTGGATTTGTGCTGAACACAGTGATGGCAATATAGAGATTTTTTTTTTTTTATTACTGAGCAGTGTTTACACAGAGCCAAGGCCTTTTCTGCTTTTCGTTCTGCCACAGGACACTGGGGCTGCATGGGAGGTTGGGAGGAGACACAGCAGGGACAGGTGACCCCAACTGACCAAAGAGATATTCCAGACCATATGACATCTTAGTATATAAAGTGGGGGAGAGAAGGAGGGAGGAGGGACACATTTGGAGTGATGGCATTCAGCTTTTTGAGTACTCACTGTGTGTGCCTGGAGATGGCTGAACACCTGCCTATCCATGGGAAACAGTGCATTAATTCCTTGTTTTGCTTTGCTTGTTTGTGCAGCTTGTATTAAACTATCTTTATCTCCATCCATGAGTTTTCCAGCTTTTACCCTTCCATTCTCTCCCTGACCCTGCTGGTGGAAGAGTGAACGAGTGCTTGCATGGGGCTTGGCTTCTGGATGAGGTTAAAACGTGATTTTTCTTCATTTGAAGAAATTAACTCCACTTCTGAAAAGAAGCTGTTCTACTAGAACATAGAAGTTGATTGGTCTGTGCTGTATAAAGACATCTGAAATCAGAGAGCATATCTACCTATCTCCCACTAGATACCCTCTGGTAAATCCATATGTGCATACAGAGCACAGGCTTAATGTGGAGCAGTATCACCTTGTGACCCAAGAGGGAACAGCTGCCTTGGTGTGCACTGCAACTTTCAGGTTAGTTCAAGCACTCCTAGAGCATTTCTCTTTCCCAGTGTTTTAGTTCTTTCTACTCCGCTGTATGATACTTATTTATTTTAAACCTGATGTGATTTACTGCCTTTTCCACAAAAGAGCTGCTCAACGTTCCCCACTACTAACTCTAGGCTATCAGACCCTCTAAATTCAGTTGTCACTAACAGCTTCAATTCATATGATTAGAGCAACACCACTAACCACTAACAAACCAAAGGTGAGCTTAATAAAAGATCTAAACACTAGTTAATGTAAGAATTGAGATATCCTAAATTAACAGCTACTCCCAAAAGCTTTGGCTTTATTTTCCACAGCAGATGTGTTCTGCTACTTATTCTCAAGTAACAGGGAGCTAAATGCAGTCCTTCAGGTGAACTCTTTTAAGACAAAGATTAGTATTTCAACCAGGTATCTGAAATTTAAAAGGACTTTTCTATTTTTCCAGAAGTAGAATGCAAGTACTACATTTCATAAGAAATTAAGGTTAAAACTTAGGAAAAAAGTGATGACTTTCATTCAGTTCACTTAGACCAATTCTAATTAACAGGACCAGTGTCATCTTGTAATACAAAAAAAAAAAAAAAAAAAAAAAACCAAAAAAAACATTGGAGCAGCACTCTGGGTAAATGCAGCATTTAAAAAAACATTTAAAGCTTTTAAAGGCTTCTGAAAACATACTTTCCAACTAGCATATAAAAGGCAAAGTGAATATCCTGTATACTCATGTTTCAGAATGGTATGTAAAGTGTTCTGTCAGCAAACAGGTACACCCAGGAATGTTCCCAAAGTGCTTGAGGCTGTGAGTAACTGACTTAGTCAATACACTCACAACATGCCAAACCTATTAGCTTATGATTAAACTATAATACCTCTTCCTTTTTCTTGATGGAATTACCATGATGCAGTTCTAATTAGGATCCCTGGTTTCTTAAAGTGGATTACGTACACACAACATTTTGTGCTCTAGAAAAGCCTTTTTGATAGACATGGTAGATTAGATCAAAGATTTCAGTCAGGAGAAGTGTAAACATAAGCAAGGGTCATATAAAAATAAATATTATCTGGATATTTGTTAAACTTGAATAGAGTTCAAGTACAAAAGTATTGATAAAACAAACTGGGCATTTTAATGTGTATGAATATGCAATATTCATACAAATATTAAATACTTATATTTAATAATCTCTTTTTATAAATTATAAATATCCTTTAGAATGCATATCACAATAACCCATTATTAACTATAACTATTTTGTCAGGGAGAAATTTGCATTTAATAATTTCAGTCATTTTGTTGTTCAGAATTGGTATTTTCCCTTTTGAGTTCTTTTACTCCTCTGCTCCTCCGAGCTTAGGTTACTTTTTCAATGCAGCAAACTGTTGGGATATAATGGTTAAATAATGTGAAATTGCACTGATGCCAGTGAAATAAAAGCGAGTTTTACAAAACCAAGTTCCTTCCCTGAACATAATAACAGTAAATTTCTAGTGTCCTGTAGTGCAATATCCATTAGATTTATTATGTTGCAATTCCCAATCCCACTAGTTCTGCCTGAGGGTGAGTATATTACATTTCATCACAGTTTCATTTTCTCCTACAGATGAGAAATGGGAATGCTATTGCAGTTATATAGAATGCATGTGTTAAATCTGATCTCTAATAAAATCAAACACATCACAACTCACAGCACTTTAGCACAGTGTCGGCAAAATGAAACACCATCTGTCATCATGTAGAGACTGCCTTATTGTAACACAAAATCAAACTGCTCAGTGTGAACATTGTTATTTAATAAATGGGTAAATGGAAACTGATCATTATGATCTTATTTATTTTAAATGACTGGTTAAAGCTACAAAAAAATGCATTATAACTTATCAATTAGATGTATGGACATTACACTAACACCAAGAGCAAACATCCATAAGCCAAGCCAAAATTTTAAATGCCTTTGCTGAAAGAGTGAGATAAATATGCAAGACACACACTTACAACAAAGACCTGCCAAAACATAGGCTAAGGATAGAAACTGATGAAACAAAAATTCATTGTCTGTGCTAATGAGACAAAACCAGCTGAACACTACGTTGTAAAAACCCAGTTACTTGTAGCAAGTAGGTTTAAAAATAAAGTGAACATCATGCTCTGGTCTGAATGGATTGCAATGATATGGATTAGTCATCATCCCAACACAAGCTCCATTCCTGAGCTTCTACTTTGGCCATTTTAACACATATCAAAGTGAAGAATGATGCAACATATTTGCTGTTAGTATGGATTAATTGCCTTAAAGAAAAAAAAGCATTTGTCAACTAAACTGTTCCTATTGTCAAGAACAGATAAAACAAGATTTCAGGTTTATAATTACAAGAACCTGGATCTGACAATTTAAATGCCAGTTTCTAGTTATATAGGTTGGTTTTGCTATTATAACAAAAACCCAAGTCATTTATCTTCAGAAAGATCTTCACACACCAAGCACATAGTTTTCAAGGAGCTATTACTGTATCTGCAGAGACAATAACATGTTCTGACAAAATCTTAATAGTCCCATTGCCCTCATATCATATTTAAAGGACCCATGAGCCTGGTAAGATGTCAACAGAAGTATCCAATGCAGCAGCACTGACACTCTGTGATGTCTAAGGGAGCAAACAGAATGCCAGTAAAATCTCACATGTTTATGAACGTGAGAATTTTCTCCATCCCACAGATATTGTATCATGACTTAAACAACCATTAGCAGTTCAGCAGAAATGCCCCATGCTATGAATGCATTTGTAATTGTTTCGCTGATATTGTCCTCAGAGGTTATTATATAAAACTTAAAATATATCATAGAAGTTATCTGTTCAGCTTCAGATTTTTCTTCTTCGGGGCTTTTATTTTTGAACATT
The DNA here is from genome assembly GCF_036250125.1 of Pseudopipra pipra. Classification (NCBI taxonomy): domain Eukaryota; kingdom Metazoa; phylum Chordata; class Aves; order Passeriformes; family Pipridae; genus Pseudopipra; species Pseudopipra pipra. Next base: position 12,249,814 of record NC_087562.1, read on the forward strand.
TAAAAAAGCATTTGCCTTTGCCTTAAAAAAAATAATAATAATTAAAAAATCATTGTCTCTTGTTCCAAATAAGTGGGTTTCTTTTTCAGATAGGTAATCTACAAATCTAGTGTGTAAAATGGGTGCAGACCACACACCCATTATTTTACAGTAAAAATTGGATCTATGTGCAGGGGTTTATTTTATGTTCTATTGATGGATGGCATATACAACTTTCAAAAAAATGACAGACTAGTACATATAGCCTTAAATAAAATTCTCGACATTTAGGACATTAAAAATCGAGGCACTTATTTCTTCTTTGGTTTGCCATGTTGTTCTTAGGCCTCGAAACACAAACGTATGTCATGCAGAAATACCTACCAGGCAAGACCCCAATAAAACTTAGGCCCCAAGTGGTAAAATAAAAACAGTGAGCGTCCTTTATCCTGCAAATTCTCCGGGCACTGCACGATATAGACATTTACCTACCACTGAAATGCAGCCACTTGCAGTGAGAAACACAGCAGCTGTTTAACAGCCCACATTAACACTGCACAGCAGTGTAGGACAGGCGGCGAGGAAGAATACCCTATTGAGATGAAAGTGGAACGAGAAATTACAAAATCTAACTATAATTACCAGGGTTGGACTGGGGCCAGGAAACAGTCACTACAGCATTTTGAATAACCACAATAAGTCTGCAGCTTGGGTTTATAGCTCAGCCAGGAGATGGCATCTCAATCAGCATTGAGCTCTCTAAGGCCGTATTGGGACACTGATTTTAGTGCAGAGCAAAAGGGAAATTAAGGATGGAGAACCAGCTTTATGCATAGTTGTCACTGCTCTTGTTGGCTAAAATTAGGTCTTGAACATTAATTTAACATAGAGTTTTTGTGTTGATTATATCAGATTAGGAAATTATACAATCATATATGAGGCTTTTGAGAACACTGAAATATTGTGCACACAGGGAACACTGATATACTTTCCGTATGTGCTTCATTTATTAAAGCACTTATACAAGGGAGCCCTCAGAGAAAGAACATCTTTCCAGGGAGACTCTGGAGGTTTGGTTGCTAGGAAGTTACATATGCTTCTGTTTTTAATGAGATTTAAAGTATCATGCATTATATATTATTTTCTACATTTAGGATGTTCACCATTATTGGCCTTATTTTGTACTTCATTTTCATTTCTGGCATATAATCTATCTGCGTACTAAACAGCTTTTAGAAAGAATTGCCTGAGAAATTCCAGAGAGGTTACATTTCATGTTTTTCCTCAAAAGAAGCTCATGTAGCTTTTTCCTTTATTGACGTGTCTGCTGCAGGCATTCATTCATCAAAAATTTGTTTCTACCAATAGAAAAAAGAATTAATCTTGGCTTGTACCACAGTAACATTAATGTGGATACTGTGTGCTTTCCATCCATTCTCTTCTGGTTTATATAATGAGGATCCTGCTAGCTCTGTTTGTTAAAACATCAGAAAAGATGTTCTAACGTCTGCCAGTTTTATTTCCCTTAAAACTACCAAGGTACCACTTAAAGAGAAATTTTACAAGAACAAATCACTCAACTCCTCTTACCTTTAAGCACTAAGTAAAGGGATAGCCATTACACAAAAGAAATTCTAAACTGATTTAGTTTTAACTGTCCATTTTAGGAAAGGACACAAGTAAGTAAATGCACAGCAGAGTCAGCTTTTCACATGACCTTTCTTCATTTACATAATAAGAGATGCTAATCAAAGGTCAAAAAAAGGTAGCAAATGTTTCTGTTGAAATTAGAGAGTGATAAGGCAAATTATGATGTTAGTTTTAGTTTAAGAAACTGTTTTGATCTTCAAATAGTTTTCAAACCCACATATTCGATATTCAACAAAAATGATGGGATGTGCTTTCCAACAGCTCCTTGTATCAGTAATTTCTACTGTGCTTGCATTGCAAATAGAAACAAGCACAGCTATTTCAGTATTGTAACTCTAAACACAACTAGAGAAGTATGAAAATAGTAGTTGACGAGTTGTAGTACAAGTTGTACAGATATCCAAAGTTCAATAGATCAATATGCTCATAACTATGGTCCATCAGTGAAATCCTGTTCTCTTCTGTGTAGTAGTTTCTGTCCTTCACACTTCCCAAAGAAATTGCAATTTCTCCTTTCTCTCCATTTACTACTGACACTGTAAAGTACATAACTATGCTGCTAAACTATCATTCATGTCTAGTTATCAAGATCTAAATGCCAAGTGAAGTTTCTGCAACAGGGGCTCATCACAGCTAAATCCCTGTGCAGTGTGTATGCCTGTACTGTTGCAAGTTCTCAATAAATTTGGCTCTTGAGTGAAATGTTGCAAAGCTTTGGGGCTTTAACACAGGAGGCTGGCCATATCTTTAAACTTTCAGGTCTCTAAGGAAGCAGGTATGAACCATATCACGATTTTCCCAAATTCTCAAAGGCAATTTTTAAGTAGTTTTTCAGGTAACTAATGAAGATAAACTGTTTTTTAAATAATGAAATGATAGGAATACAACTGGAAGAAAACCAGCCTAGACAAATTGTGCTCGTTGATTCTGTTTGCAGATTCCCTGTAATGTCATATCTAAAGGATCCATGAATATAGGACCAATAATAAATTCTCTAAGGATGGGGTTTTTGGGGTTTTTGAGGGGTTGCAATTTTTGGGGGGAGAAGGGGAGTTGGTGTTTTGTTGGGCTTTTGTTTTATAGAAAACACACTTATTTGCATAGAGATCGCAAATACATGCAATGCTATTAAGTGAATAACCATAATATTCAAATAAATTAACAACAGATGTTTGCCTGTGTTTAATTTTACAAGCTTAACACTGACAGAAGAGGCATAAGGCACTAGAGTTTTACAGATTCTGCTAAAGTTCTCTCTACCACAGACATGAATGCTACTAAGAAACACTGGAGATTGCCCACAATCCCCATTTCAGCTATTGGGAACTTCAAGATTTGTTCTCAGGATGAGACCAAGTCATTAACCATAACTTGGATTGTTTTTAAGTATTGTAAATTAAAAAGAACCAAAGATAGCTTATGCATGGCTGTCTGGAACATTTGATTGTCTGGAAGATAAGAATGGTCATTCTTCCACATGAGGTTTTTCAAACAAGGCAAAAGGAGATATACAGAATACTGTGACCATACTTTGCCTTTGGAAGACAAATTCAGCATATAAGCTCAATACCACCTTACCATAGAAATACTCAGCAAAACAGTGAGATTTCAAAAGCACTGTATTCTCCATTCATTTAAACTGAGGTTAATCACAGCATTTATAAAAGTATTCCTTCCCTACGCCCCAAACACTCTGTTTCATGCCTTCCTTCTCTACATCTTTCACCTGCTTCCACAGACAGAAAGCCTTCCCCTGATGTGGGCAAAACAGACAACTTAATTTTTTGAATTGTTACCAAGAATCAGCTTTTTCACAAATATGGACACTGCAACACTGACCACACTGTGCAGCGTATCTGACGTCAGGAGGGTGACCTTCTCAGAGGTATGTCCCAACACTGACAGAGCTTGGCTGAGCAGTACCAGTATCCTATCAGTGGCATTGGGAACTCCAGCTGTTCCTGGTAAGCATCCTTGTCAGCTGGCATCAATATAGGAAAAACTAGACAAGACATACAGAATAACTCAAGACTTGAGGATCAAGACTTAACTAGGTCAGTATTCTGGGATCAAGAGAGAGAATAAGAACACTTAAGAACAGGCAATAAATCTCGCTGTGGCTAGAGAGATTGTCAGCACGCAGTGGTGGTTTCCAGTCACTGGGCAAGTCTGAAAATCTCAGAGTTCTTTCACTGGAGCTCTGATAACATTCACCAGCAGAATGACCACCTCTGATGAAAGGGTAAGAGTCACAAATCACTTAAGAGAAACAGTACATTCTAACTTAGGGGAAAAAAGTCTCAATGATAACTAGGATGAGTTTTGGTTTGTCGAGTTTTGGGGATTGGGTTTTTTCCCCCCTTGCAGAAATCCTCAACCCACCTTTCAGCTTGGAGGCACGACAGTGTGCTTGGGTACAGGTGCTCTCTAAAGCATATCATCCTCCCAACAGCAAGGTTATGAAATACAATACAATCAGCAAAGTACAAACTAAAATGTCTCTCATGATATTAGAACCTTTAAAGTCTAAAGGAAGTTTTGCCACTCTGATATTCAGCCTTGGCACTTTAATATGTTGATATTTTCTGATTACAATACAAATGCAAATAAAACCCATTTATGGCTACTGCCATCATGAATTGTTTCCTATTTAGAACTTGTAGTGGTAGCAGGAGACAATTCAAATTCTATGAGCATTCATAGAAACATCAACCAACTACCATACGATGTATACAAATTATGCTTTTTCTTTGTCCAATCCAGTTTATTTTTAATTTTAAACTGCATTGTTAGAATAAAATTTAAATGACAATAGCAACTGCTGTCTTTGTTTTTTATCCTGTTAGTGCTTCCAAAGCTTGCTCTCAGTAACTTTGGTGTTTCCTCTGTCACTTATTTCTCCTGTAGCACTGATAAATATTAAACTTTTCAGTTCTAACACCCTTTAACATAGGGAAAAGTTCGCCAAATTTAAAAACTGAAAGATTTTTAACTCAAGTCACCCTGAAAATCTACATTAACATCAGAAATTAAACTCAAAACTCAGAAAACATATAATGGAGATCATATCAAACAACTAAATAAAAGGATAATGCCATAAGCACAATACTGTCCTAGCTGCAGGTAGAAAATTTACTGTTTGACCTGCAGCTCTCACATTCTACTGTCATTCATAAATCAGATTTTTGCAATACAGGAAAATTTCACTTGCAATTGCAGCAAAACCTCATTAAAATGAACTGGCAGACAGAATATTTCTATCTTATGGGAAACTGGTGAAAAGCCAATAAAAAATTCTTTGCCTACACTTTATATTCAAAAATTTTCAACCACTCTAGCCGTAATATTTATGCTGTCCATGTGGACAGATATATTCTAGCTGTAGAACACAGTCAATATCTTTCCCACACACAACAAAATAAGCTGTGTCTTCAGAGGCCTACATACACTTTTGCACACTGATTTACCGTTAAAGTGCCACCACAGGAAGCTGAAATAATAACTCCTGAAACACAGCCTACATTTTACCAACCAGTTTCTTGAAGGTTGGCTATTAATTTCCCTCAGAGTATATTTGATGGAAAGCAAACTGGTTATTTGTATAAGTTGCCAAACTCATGATAAACCATCTTCTCTCAATTACTGGTAACATGCACTGTATGTTTGACTTCATTCTTCATTTGGAACAGAGTTAAAGAGCAGCCACAACTGCCTTCTCACACAAGTTTATTACTCAGCAAAACTATTCCTTTTCATCTGGTATTGTCATCCCAGCACCTTTCACAAGCACTAAGTCAGTTTTAAGTAAAACAAAGTTGATTATTCCAGCAAGAAATGCCTTTTTAGCTGAAGCGTTCATCTTCAATCAGTCCCTGGAAGAAAGGATCCTTTTTGCAGAAAGACATGTGCTACCTTTCTCATAAGAAAACATTTTTTGAGGTTGAAACTACAAACTTTGAACAACTGCAAAGTTGACATTGGTGCTCTGTTCTCATTATGTCTGCAAGTGTGGTACTGCTCAGGGACTGCAAACACAGCAGGGAGCTGGTGACAGCAGGATGTTGTGAGAAGACACTGTCAATCTGTGAAATTTCTTTCTTCTGTGAAGCACTAACTGCTTTCCCTCTCTGAATGTCCCCACTTGGCACAGATCAACATCTGAAAAACCACAGACTGCATACACTCTTAAAAGACATCTTAAAAATAAATACTTAATACCCCTCACTGGTTTAATGTCAAAACAGCCCTCTCAGCCTGCCACAGATACAGGGCTTTCAGCTCCCCAGGCCTCAGATAAGGATTTAACTCACCACATCAAAACATGTGATTTTTGAATTGATTTAAAACTTATCTTTGGTGGACAGATTGCATTTTAGAGCATTTCAGTAAAACCAAGTCTTGTGACTACATCTACATGACTTAAAGACAAAAAGAAGGTAGCCCACAGGTCTTGAGAAGAATTCTGAAAAGCAAAAAGTCACCTCAAACACATACAACAAATTAACCTACAAAGATAGAAAGACCTTTTATAACTACGTGGTATAAATTTTTCTTTGGTTAGATTATAGCTGATTGCAACATGAAAAACACTTATTGTACATGGTCCCCCTTTCAACTTAAATTTCAAGAAATATGACAGTTCTTTCCTTGCTTTACTAATGATGGTTAACTTACATGCTTTCAGGATAGATGGGTTAAAAAGTACAAGGGAAATACTAACAAAAGTCATGACATCAAAATAGTATGTCTGAACAAATAATTAAATTGCAATCCTGAGCTGACAAGCTGAAAAATTACATTCAGGAATAAAAACAAAGTGGAAGAATTACCTGAGAAAGCCTAAATTTTAATTGAGGAGCCACAGTAGAAGGAACTGAAGTTGCATGGGTTTGACAAAGGTCACTTGCTTCCACCCCCATTCCCTTTCTATCCTTCCTTCAGTCTTTTATTTCCCCCTGCACCACACAATTGAAAAGAGCATTTGGTCCAAAGTCATTAAGTATGGTATTGGGGTGAGCCACATGTGTGGATAGGGAACTGGCTTAAATGTCACAGACAGAAGCTGTTTATGAGACAGAGCAGCTTGGGAAAGAGGGATTAGTAGAATGCCACAAGAATCAGTATTATGCCCATTTTTGTTCATTTTATATATCACTGACCTAGAGGATGAAATATGCATGAAGGTGAAGAAATTTGCTGATGAAACAAAACCAGAGAATAGAGCTTGTAAAGACAAAAGGAGAAAGGCAATAAAATTCTGAATGACAAATAGACCAGGATCACAGGCTGATACTGTTAGTGGTTTCACTGGCATCTGCAATTCATTGTAAAGAAAGATAAGGTTATGAGATGGCAAAAAAAATAATAAAAGTCAGTTCTCTCTCCATGGCCATATGCCACCAAACATTTAACAAGACTTGAATATGGTTCTAGTACTGGAAAGAACTTAAAAACCATCTACACAAGGATTAACTGTATTTAAATTAATAAGGCAAGAGAGATTCCAGGATAGATATAGTCAACAAGAGTAAGACTTGGAATAAATCATTCTAATACTACATAGAGGACTTGAAGCCACATTTGGAATGCAGCTGTAGTTCTTGTCCCTTTAGTATAAAACAGATATTTTAAGAGTGAAGGTAATAAGAGAGGAATCAGAATGTTACAGAAATTCTGGAAGTTTAGTTCACAAGGAGTGAGCAGCTAGTATTCTTTGAAAAAAAGATCCTAGAAGATGAAAATCTTTTTGAAACATACAGAATATTGAAGAGAACAAGGGAAAGGATACATCCACTTAGATTGAATGAAACACTGTGACTTGAAGGGCATTTAGAAGAGGCTATAAGTCTATGTACTGGTTACATAAAGTAGAGAGAGAAAAAATAAATATCATGACCACAACTGCTATATGAAGTGATGGTCGTAAGTGCTGCTGTCATGCAGCAGTTCTGCTGTAGCAAAAGTAACTTTACATCATGCTCTGTGGGTGACAGGCAGGTGTTGGGCAGCACCACAGTTACCCAGAAAAAAAATAAATAGAGATGTTAGAATTATTAACATCTGCTCCTCCTGCACGCTTGAACAAGCCCATATTAATGGCACAGATATTCCACGAACAAGGACTTATTAATGAGTTTTTGAAACTGCAAGGTATTGTTTATGCTCAGACTGCACACCTTGTCACAGCACACCCTTTGGAATCATACACTATTTCACAAGGACTGCACAATATGCCAGGCCATCACACATTCCCTCATCTTACTGGCTTTCTTTTCAAAATAGTCTTCATTGTTTTACCCAGGTCTGATCAAATGCTTTTTGGAAATCAAAGATTCTTACCAGCTTCAGAGAAAAATGTATCAACCCACAGTTGTTCATGCATATTCTCAATACATGTGATATCTTCAAAATTATTACAGGACACAACTGTTTGAAGTGACCAGATTTATCAAACATTTTATGATTTTTGTTATAATGCTATTAAATTATTTTTTTAAATGCACTATTTTCTTAGCTTGGATAATCTTCTCATACCAGCCTTATAACTACCAAAACCAGCTTAATATTATTAGAATATTATCAACTTTCATTATATTTAATTTGAGAATCTGACAAGAGATAATTTTAAATACATTTTCACTTAAATTAAAATCACAAATTGTAAAATTAATCCTAGAAGTGTCAGTTGTAATGTAATGTAATTTCACTCTCCTTGAAGTGACTCTTTATTAACTGCTACAGATTGGAAACTCGACAAGAAAAAAAAAGGCAGTAAAAATAAGTTAAATACCACACCCACTGGATAAAATGAACTGGGAGAGATGAGTTCACTTGATTTGATAACCACCTGCAAATATAGAGGTTGTATTCCTGTCATCTTCATTAATTATCCAAACATGACTGGCACTCATTAGCTAACACGGTCTCCAAGGTGTACAGCAGCAATGCCTGAGGCTGAAGGGAGAGAAAGAAATGAAAAGTGAGAATGTTATTACTTTATGTATTGTCAAATTTGATTTTTTTTAATTCCTTGTTGTGAAAGCATTAAGTGCTACAGGAAGTGGTGTTAGGAATACAGACAATGCCACTCTTCCCTTAAAGGCCTTTCTGGTCTTATTGGCCAAGAAGAATAATTGTAGCAAACAACGTTTTTGGGAGAGCCCCTTGTTATGAAGGCTCTCCTGCATTTGATCTATTGCCACATTAGAGAACTTAATCAGAGCAGGCAATATTCTATTTTTATCACCTGGCAAGTAAGGAAACTGTCTGGACAATTTCTTCAACTTCTATAATTTTTTCTTCTCCCATTTCCTAGTCAGATCATACATAGTTTAGGATATAAACCTGTATTTTTCATACTCTAAAATCAAAATGCTAGATGAAAAGAAGCATATGCATTTGGATTTTTGGAGGGGGGAGTGTGATTATCAGTATGTTGGAACAGAGGCAGAAGCTTTTTAAAACCTGAATCAATTGACCAATCAGTTACTGGGGAAATACAAGGGTGTTCAGATTATCTCTGTATGCAACCCGCTGAGACAGAGAGAATAATTCTCACAGGAACAGGACAGCAACAACTTGAATTTCCAAATCCAAAACAAAATAGAATAATCTCAAGCCAATGGGCTTATGTAAGGCCTGGAAATACTTGCTATACAAAAATTGTACAGCAGTGGTAAGCTGAACTTTCTAAATGGTATTGCTCACCTCAGAGAATAATTATATTCCCTAAATAAGCTGTTTAGTTGTACTCAGATGGAACAAGAAATATTTTGCTACTGCTGATTCTCATTTATATTGCAATTCTGTTTCATATCCTGCATAATTACAGTGTTAATTAATGAGTTACTTACCACAATGTCTTCTTTTCTGTATCAGGTTTGGATTTCCAAGTGAGACATCAATATTATGTATGTGATAAACAGAATCATGTGATAATACAAAGCCATCAATAATGATACAAGGTGAGAAAATTTCAATTGGTAATTGATAGAACCAGAGCTCCTGTTAGGTCCTTCTACAGAAAGCATTTCCTGTGCATTTATACTCTTTAGCTTGACCATTACTGTATTATACTTGCACCTAAACCAAAAATTAAAAGAAGGCTTCCTTAGAGCTTAGAGTGATTTCCACTTGCTTTTATTGACATAAATGGATTCATAAGGTGCAAAGGTCTGGAGATTGAGCATTTAAGTTTATTGGGATTTGTCCACATGTAAACTTATAAAAATGCTGCCTCCTGTAACTGCAGGGAGAAAGCACCACTAGGGATTGCAAATAATTTTATACAGACGTTTGTTTACAGGCAAGTGAGCTTAAGAGACTAGAGCAGAGGATAATGACACAGACCAGACTTGCCAAAAACTAATTCACCAGGTTTTGATCAGAGAGTAGATGACAACTGATGACTTTATGCAAGCTGTTCTGAAATGCATCATGAGATGCCAAATCAAGTACAAAAGGCATGTTTCCAAAAAAATACAGTACATGTCCTGAAAGCCTTTGCAGTTTTAACACAGATGTTATTTTAGTATTTTCAGTCTTCCTTATAGTTTACTTACAGTTCCTGCAAAACAACAAAAAACTTCTTTCTCTTGCAACAGATCCGTAACTGCAAAAGCCATTTCCCTGGCTCTCTGTCTGTATGTGCCCTCACATATTTTAAATGCCTATCAAAACTGATAAAATTCAAAGTATTCATTACCTGATTCCTTTCTAAATGGACAGTTACCCTCATATTTCTTTTAAGCCTTTTAAAAAAATTACCCTAATGTCTGCTTTTAAGTTCATCCCTTTAACTGCTTTTCCCTCTCTTATTTTTCTTCTATTCATAAGCAATAATTTCTCAGTAGCTCCCTTTTTCCCTGTACCACACCAGACTGGGGGGGTTGGCACCCACAGTGAAAGAACCCAAAAGCAGTTGCCCTTTTTGGATGCAGCATCAGCCTGCTCAGAAATACATTTTCCCTCAGTTCACTTCACCAGTCTCTGACCACAGGGCTGGACCTGGAGTGAAGGACAGAGAAGTTCACAGCTCCACTGCCTTCTTTTGCTTTCTACAGAAATCCCAGTAGCACCTCCCACCTCCCTGACCTCATATTGTTGCTGGCTGATCCTACAGATTGTTTTCCTTCCATTTCTTTTAGAGACTTCTCTGAATGTCAAACCAGCAAATCCTTGATGCTGCAGCTGTTTCCTTTCTCTCCTTAAATCATCCACAAGTTCTTCTACAGATAACTCATGTCACACGTCCTTGCAACAAATTGCACACAACCAAGAAAAGTTTCATCACCTCTTAAGTAAATCAATAGTGGGATTCTTTTTCTTTTTAGGGAGAAAAAAATATTTTTTTTCAGCTTAAGGATGACTTCACAAGATACCATTTAATCCTCTGCTGTAGAGAGAAGTAGCACAAATCTGTTCCATATTACATCTGTCACCTCTTAACAGAAATTCAATTTTTACCTAGAATTCACTAAATAGTATAAGAACAATCTGCCCACTGAAAAATGACTTGCCCTACAGATATGGTCCACAATGCTGCAGGACTGAAAAACTTATCTCCAAACTACAACAGTATTGACCTCAATGCTAGAATGACACCACAGAAAAGTAGACAGCATTTGAAAGATAGAAAGAGTTGAAGAGAGAAAAGCAAAAACCCACTGAAACATGTTCATTTACTGAACATTTTGCACTACTTCCAGAGATAATCTTGATGTCAGAGTTAACCAGTCAACTAGCTATTCGTAAGCTGGAAGCAATTTTAGCTACTTTCAGTATCCTTGATAAACTGGTGATTCAACATGCCAGTGTGTGAGTGATGAATTTCAGTGGTTTCAGGATGAATCCTACAGTATATTATACGTGTCATAACAATCCCACACTCTCCAGAAGTTAGTAGTCATGGAATACATCACACAGTTTGACAAGCAAATCTCTCAACAAGATCTACGTTTATCTCCTATGACCTACAAAGCAACTCTTATCACAAAAAAAATGGAGCAAGCCCAGCACATCTCAACATAAAGACAGATTGAGACAAATCTATCTACTTTACAGAACAGCCTCGGAGGACTATCACAGTAAGCTCAAGATATATGTGCTCTCCCACAGAAAGATTTTTAAATCTATCTTAACTCAAACTAGTGCATTCACAGCTTGGAGAAAAAAAAAAAAAAAAAAAAGGAAAAAAATTTTAAAAGCCTGAGAATTGCCAGGAACTAATAGGGAAACAGATAATACCCAAGGTCTTACATTCCACGTATTGTACTAAATAGTATCCTAATAGTGGGTTAGGATCAACTGTAATTTCTGCCAGAAGTAACCTAGGAAACCACTCATAAATGCAGACATGGCGGGGGAGGGAGCAAAGGAAATGGACCCAAATCCAAACTCAGAAAACTTGGAGAGCTATCTGCTGCAAGCCTCCAAAAGATGCAGCTGTTTGGAGAAACAGCTTATACATATTTATTGAAACATATTTTTGGTCTAAAAATCACAGTGAAGATGGAGCAGATTCTCGTGCAGTGCTGAGAACAGGATAACAGACAATATGGACTCTGAGGCTGCAGTGCTCTGGGGACAAGTCAAGGTTCACCTTCTGGTAAGTCTTGTTTACAAGGGCTGAAAGAATTGACGACACTTTGGCAATTCATAGATTCACAAAAATGGTTTGGGTTGGAAGGGACTTTAAAGATCACCCAGTTCTAATCTCCTGCCATGGGCAGAGACATCTTCCACCTTTTCTGTAGTCTCAGACAGAAGCTACACCTCTAGCACTGAAAGTTGGGTACTTTGTAAGAGTTTGTAGGTGAAGCCAACATCTGCTTCTACCTCCACCTACAAAATGCACAAAACCATCCCATTCAATCCTCTCTGTAGCACAGTAACACATGGGGGATGCACAGTCTCATGTACTGGGTGGCAGACTTCATAAGAGACTTCTGCCTCACAGATAGGTGTGATACTGAAAGCAGCCTCATGAAGGGTTTTAAATATAGGGCTGAAACTTGTCAGAAAACCTTTAAGCACCAGAAATTCATAGAATTACTTTTTGTTTCTTCGCAGCACTCCATCACAAGCTTTCTTTGCAGATCTAAGTGGCAACAGTTTTTTCAATAACCTGAAAAATTAATACTGTAGATGGCTTTTTAGAGCTAACCCTGAACACTTCCCAGGAACTTTGTTGATACAAAACACACACAACACCAAAATATGGTCTACACTTTTTAAAGTCAAGACATGCATACCTTCCTGTAGTATTTTGTCTACATATTTTGCAGAGTGTTAACTATTACCAGGTCATTTGCAAGATGTAAAATACTAATTTTAGTTTACAGAATTCCATATAGAGCCTATCTCCATTCATGCTCCAACTGGGAACTGAAAATCCATAGCAATTTAACTATATCTAGATGGTCATGCACTCATTTCTTGCTAAAAATCAATGAGAATTTAACATCTACCTGCCTTTGAAAAGACCAAGATGGTCTGAATTATCAATTTCTTATTACTCAAATACAAAGCCTATTAATGAGTGACTAGGACAGAAACAGTTGTGATAGTTTTTCCGGGTGTTAACTACAATACTATTTTGGTCAGTTCTTCCCCAGATTATCATATTGTCACTTTACTGTTTATTTATTCTGCAAAATTTAAAGCTTTCAGAGTATCATGAATAGAGTTCATTCCTATGTCTATCAATAATAAATATACTAGTGGCACAATATAGTCCACAATATTGTTTGAATGTTCTGATGCCTGGCAATGAGCAGTTAAATTTATCCCACTGCATGATTGGTTACACCATAATACCATAACTGAGTTTTAGTTGGGTTTTTTTCTCTTTTTATTTTTTCTACTTTGGGAGTGTTGTTTTGGTTGGTTTGGTTTTTTTTTTTTAATTTCAAACCAGTTAGAAATAGGTTATAGCACTGCAGCTGTATCAGAAGAGAGAGAAAGAGGAATGCCTCCATGCAAATTCACAAGCAGAGGGAACACTTTTCAACAACTTAAAAACCAGCTGCACAGCTAATTAGCTGAAATATTGGGATTTTTTTTCCCCTCTTAAAAAAGAAAAAATAAATTAAAAATAGTTCATTTTACAGTCATATGCGAGTATCTCCCAATTTCTATCTGCCTTATATTTTGGAGTGGGATGTTACTGTCTCTGTGCATTTAACTATTTAGACAAAGTGGAAAAAAGTCAAATCACAACAAAGATGGAGCAGAAATCTGTGTAGATCTACGAGTAATTCAAGAAGGACTGCCTCAGATGGGAAAAGAAAGAGACACTGATGTAGCAGAAGTAAAATGAAGGAAAATGGTTGAAAATAAATTTCTGGAGAGTGAGGGGAAAGACAGAGATTGCTCATTTTTTGGCCTAATGAATAAATCATTTTAGTTTCCTCCCCCCTTATGCACCTGCTGCTTTGAAAAGCCCCTTCTACAACCAACAACTGAACAGCAAATGCTGCACAATGACTCAAATGTTGCTGGAGCCATGCCAGCAAAAATTACCACTCTTCAACCAAGATAAACATCATATTACTTCATTACCCTTTTAAAACATATGCAAATTAAATCCATTATTCTTTTTTCTTACAGAAATGAAGTTCCTTTGGCTGGAATTCAACAGCTCCCTTTGTCATCGATGACCATGAATGGATGAACTTCATGTAGATGATGCCCATTTCCCATCTTTGAATCAAACATTAATACCATTTGACAGTAATAAATAACATTTATCACAATAGGGATCTACTAATGATTTTCCCACTAAGCTGGCTCATCAGAACCTATCAGCTGACAACTGCATAAATGAGATTAGCATAACAGCTGCCTATGACAAATGTATCTAAATCATTTTAATGCCAGTTAGCTCTTTGATCTCCCTATCACGTTGTTGCCAAAACTAAATCCATTTCTTCAAGATACATGTTGTTTATTACAGATACATGTGTATATTCCACACCATTATGTACTCTAGGGAGTTCAGTAATTAAAAGAATTAAAAATACTGATTGGATACTGCCTCTAAAATGTAAACTTGCAACACTGCACTTCAGAGTAGCATTCCATTGCCTGCTTAATTCCCCCCCTCCCACCCGAATTGTAGGATTTAGTGTTTAATAGCTGTTTGTTTCTCTGGCACATAATACATGTTTTAACATAAATGAGTGTATTAGCTTCTCTCTGTGAGTATTGCTTACAGAAGCATCATTTTCATACAATTTAAACTAATTCTCAATAATGTGCAACTTGGTTCCGTGCACGCGTCAAAGCAATGATTCATTGTGTTTGTATAAATGCAAAACTGACAGGGAAAGAAAAACTTGCTGGTAGAGGAATGTTGTTTGTGTTTACATTATTACTACAAGCAAGACCTATGAGACTGTCATGCAAACCCATGAAAACAGATTTCAGACTAAACCCAAAGCCAACAGCTCTTGCTGCACCTCTATAACAATATTTTTATAAGCACTCTAACTTCCAAGCACTTATTCAGTTGACAATCAATGCACTCTTCTACCTGAATTCAGATTGTCAGAGTTCTTTAGGGCTTCCTTCATCAAGGGCTTCCTTGATGTCTCAAACACAAGTGAAAAGATGCCCTCAGGGGCTTCAGAAAATCCCAGTGAGATTCACAATTATATCTTCTCCTGTTTCCCCAAGATATTTTCAATGACTTGACATATGAAGTAGCATCAGCCTAGACTTGATTCAAAACTCAGCTGTGTGCACACCTTTCCTGGACTGTGTGGTTTTACTTGCATTTATTTTGCAGCTTTGTAGAGATTTGCATTGGTTTTCCCATTAGTGTTTTCATTTGAGTTCTAAACAGAAATATTCATAATCATTTATACTTGAACCATCTTAAGGGCTATTTTGTGAATAGATAAAAGGCAAACTAGGCATGCGTGCTGCATTTAAAATTAAAAAACATATCCATTTACCCCATCAGCTAAGTAAATTCTGGAACACAAATCTTTTAACTTCCACTGAGAACCAATATCAAAGTTCTCCTAGAAGTAGCACCAGTTCATGGTGGAAAAGGTTTCTAAATGAGAGGTTTGAAGCGTTTTGCATAACCATGGAAAATGTGCAAGTATGAGAACTAATGAGATTGCAGGCTGAGAACTGTTAAAGCATTCCAGTTATGATGCTTTGTAGCAAATATCTTGTTTTCAATGCTGTTACATCCACAAGCATTTAGTTCTTTCTTGCATTTCAATTAAAATTCATGGGATGTTTTCTCCACATATTTTTCAAGTCTGCCTGCATTTTTCACATCTTAGAAAAATTTCTGGCCATTATTTTTCATGTAAAATGGACAGAATCTATAGTCTTTTGTCCAAGGCTTTTGTTTTGTGAAGCAGGCCATTTTTCATGGATGAAACTGAGGCACACACTTTCAGTTTTGACAGCATTTCTTATCATTCCCCACAGTTAGCATTGTCACCTTTCATTATTTAATTCTGAAGTACAAGGAAGGCTGATTTATACCCATGATGTATAATTACAGGCAGATGGGGGGCTTGGAAAGTAGAAACACTGAATTATGGTTGTACTAAGTGCCTTTAAGCTTCCTGTGAGAAGTCCTCTCTATGCCACCAGCTAAAAACAAAAGCCAGACAATTTAAACTAAATGAATTCATGCTGTTGTAAGCACTGAGTTAATGAAAGTGAATACAAAACTAATAAAGTACATTGGTTGTGGCTGCAAGGTAATTTAAAATGTTTTCAAGTACAAATGATGAAATGTGTTTGTATTAATCAAAATCATCTTTGAATGTGTCCATGGTCAAATGGCTTTTTTTTTTAACCTCCACTTCACTTGAAATCATTTTGACACAAGTCCACTCTGCATTTTCAAGAGAAAAGCGCTTTCTGCAGTTCTTTCATATGATAATATACAGTATATTTTCAGCTGCCTTTTTAAAGTTTAAACAAATAGAAGGCTTATTAAGAAGATATCATAATTACATGCAGCTATTTTACTAGCTCTTATCTGAAGCAAAAGCAAGCAATTAGTTGAGAACATAAATTCATTCAAGACACTTAGTGAACATGAGGGAATAGATCAGCAGGAGAAAATAGGCCCATTTTACTGTTTCATCTTCCCTGCAGAAGTACAGTGAACTTATTCTAGTAGGTTTAATGCCACCTCCAAAATAGCACTTTTATTTGAGAAATGAACAAATAATTCTGAAGGTTTTGAGACTCTTGAGCAAATGGCTGAACATACACCAAAAAAAAAAAAAAAATCAGCCTAGTAGCCTTAGATTGAGGACAACTACTTAACTACTTTGACAAACAGTAAGGAGCTACTCTTTTAATAGATATGGAAAACGTCACTGGTGCAAGTGGTCACTGATTCAGTTCTCATGAGCAGAAATATAAGCCCACTGGTGTCTTGACATATTGTATTACTTTGAAGTTATGGCCCACTGGAAAGGAATCACTAACAAATAAACAAAAGATTTTGGCTTAGAGCTGAACGCAGGCACCAAATGGAAAATATTAGGAGCAGTATTAGCATTCACTCTATTTGATTTTTGTGTGCTCTTTAAGCATTCTATTCTCTAGAGTGCTGATCACCACATCCCCCAGCCCAAAGCATTCAAAACATTTCACATATGTTTAACATTAAGCACATGAATAGTTGTATGGAAGGCTATGGAAACATTTATGAGCTTTAAAACTAAGAACCTGCTTAAAAGTGACAGAATGCAAGGGAGGAAGGACTTCAGCCCCTGAGCTGCCACTTGAGTTGTCACAATGATGTCACAATCATGCACCAAAACATGATTCCAAACCACAGAAATTACTCCCAGCATATCAGAAATACCTACCCAGATGAAACTCCTGAGAGGATGGAGCTGACCAGATTTAAGGTGCACAGGGGCCTGGACAAATTGCTGACCTCCAAGGGGCAGGAGCTGGTGAGGGCAGAAAGGACAAGCCTGCACAGCAGCAGGGAGGATGAAGAGGAGATGAACAGGTTCTTCATGGGCACACTGCTTCATTTCACACTTTGTGTTTAGGACACCAACATTTGTCACAAGCAAAAGCTTCAGTTAATTGAGGGAAAAGGGAATAAAGTCCAAGATTCTAAACAATTACTCCATTATGGTTAGATTTCAGAATTACTATAATGCTTCACTGGACTTCCTTCCACAGCTGAGATAATTCTTCAAGTTCAGAGAATTATCATTTTGGTAATATGGAGCCTGTTTTCAAGTCCTGGTAATCCAAAATGCAGTCAATACATACTGGTTACTTCGTATCTTAACTTCACTTTTTATATTCCTATTTGATTAATAAAAGTCAAATAAAAGTAACTTAAAACATATACAGCAAAAGTATTCACTCCTCTGCTTTTGTTCTGCCTGTAACCAGGAAAAAAAGTAGAAGAGTATTGAAAACAAGATTTTTCTTCCACTTTCACTGGGAACATATGCACAGAAATTTCTCACATATTTAAGACAACACCCACATGCAAATCCTCTTTCTCTAAAAAGAAAGACAGAATATTTGTGCTGGAATTTGTTAATGTTTTCTAAACTAGTAAAAAACCAACTGTTTTTCTAGCAGAAGCATTTGTCAGGCACATAGGCAGAGCAGCATTTCATCTTTCTGCAGTTGTCTTCACTTGTAAATCTCAATATTAATTCATTTGGAGAAAAAGTCTAATGATATTTTTTCCTTGTCATCAACTGGGCTCTGAATGTTTCTTTTAATGAATGCAACATAATTCATGCATAGTCACTACTGAACCCAGTGAATTCATAATTAGTGACAATTTTGCACCTGCTGTTATGGGTAGATGTTATTCACTTTAATTTGATACCTTGATTATTCATTGGAAACTGCAGGAGACTCCGATTATCTCACATGTTTCCTGAAAAGAACATCACAGTCACAACTGGATAAACACCAAAAAAAGCATTTTCAAGAACTTCCTAGTAATCAAGACCCCAAACCAGCAATGCACCCATATTGGGTACACATGTACACACATTACATTGACAAACTCACCCCCAAGATGATGGTAATATTTCATATGCTTAAGAATAAACATGATGGTAAATTTAATCGTATTTTTAACTTAAGCTAGTAGTTAAAGCTGGAATTAGTATGTATGTTATCATGCAAGAGTTGATCCTACTGGATTCCATGTGTACCTGACTGCCTCCCATATCAATCCTACTACACAGACATATGAGAATTTTGAAGACATGTCATGTGGTAGCAGGGAAAGTTCTTTTGGGTTGAAAGAGGAAACATATTGCATATAGATGAATTGAGCACAAACATGCTGGATGCATGTGGATTCATGGCTGTGTTCATCTTCCTGCCCCCTCCATATCCTAACCAGGCTCAAAGGTATTAAACAAATCTGACCATTTTAGCATGTTTTTGTTCTCTAAAACTATTTTTCAAAAGACTTATCATATTTTTTTCTATAAGTCCTAGCAGCAGCAGTACTTTTAAAGAGAGGAAGACAAATCTTGCCTGTACAGACACAAAATCCTTAAAACACAAAAATTGAAACACATCCTCTACTACCCCTTCAAGTGTGTCACAAACCCAGGAAGTCAGAGGGCTAGCAAAATTTCTGCACTAGTACTACAAAACAACACAGTTTATTTGGAGAAGTGCTGTTGGGACTGCTCATCTTCCAGGAAGAGCTGAAAAGGCACCAGAGACTGTTCTCAAAAATGGACTGGCGTGAGGACACTTCTAAACTGAAACCTGAATCAGCCAGGAAACTGTAACACAGTATAACACAGGACTCTCCAGATATTTCCAATTATGTCTTACTTTTCAGCATTCAAAAAACTAAAAACACACACAGAGGCCACTACCAGCTGATGACTCCACCTAAAGAGATCCCTGTGTTGTTTTGGGTGTTTTTGACATCAGTGAAATACGAATTATCAAAGCTGTTTTATCTTTTCCTCTAGAAGAAAGCAACATTGCATGGTATTACTACAGAGAATCATCCTTCCCTCTCCCACTCCAGCTTTAAAAAAAAAAATTAAAAATAAAAGGTTTTGAAGTGTTGCTGCCCTTGCTGAACATTTCAGAAAGCCTTGTTTATTGTGTAACTCGACCCAGCCAAACATTATCAGAAATTACATTTCCATTAGATAACAAGATTAGAAAAATAAGGCTTTTTCATCACTTCAACTCCCCATGTTCACAGATGTTTTTCAGTAGAAAATATTCAGCATCATTAACTGAAACATTATCTTGCTAGAAACAAGTTAAATTCTCAAATTGTACTACTGATGTTAAAGTCTAGTTTCTGCATCCTGAAATATTCCAGTACCATTGCCACAAACTAGAAGGGATGGTTATAAATCACTACAAACAAATCACAGCCTTGGGCACATTTTCTGAACTCCAGGATTTCCAGCCACATACTTCCAGTGCCAATAGGCAATGATTTAAGTGGCACAATTCCTGCAGTTTAAATATTTTAAGTCATGACCCTTTCCCAACTATAACCAATAAGAAGAAGGGGTTAAAAAAAAACAACAAAGAGCATTTCTAACCTACTTTGTCTGGCTGACAGACAGATGTAGAACTAAAATAATACAAGGAATGAGGTGCTCACTTGGAAACTGAGTGTGATCTTTCAGAGTACAAGTCACATTTAAGACTTATTTCTGTCTTTTATGGTATGCTTTTTATTAAAATTAATATACTTGACCCTCAGTTACTCTTCATTCAACTCCAAAATCAAGTTAATGATCAAGCCAGCACCACTAACATTCTTTTCCATTTAACCAAGGAAATCGGTGTATACAGACACTGTTTCAGCTGCACAATCTTTTCTCTTCTCTTTGAGGAATAAAACCCTCCACAAGCAAAGGTAATGTAATTAAAGTCTGTAGAACCAAAAATACAGGACCAAGCAGGTATTTAAAAATAAATCTGTTTTTTCTGACTCAGCTTATATCCTTAATAAGCAGCCTAATGGCTCTCTAGATGACTGACATTACTGTTATCATAAACTGAGTTCACTAGTAGAATATTCATAGAAAATGCCATTATTTTAGAGTTACAGAGATATAATGGGAATTAGACAATGAAGAACTGCATAATCAAGAATTTCTTCAAATACTAAGGAAATTTATTTAACTAGATACAGAACTATCAGGATACATAAGCACTGCATGATCTTTTTGATAAATTTTTAATCCTGGGATCTCCAAATTAGGAAGAGTATATAATCCTTCAATAGATCCTGATAGCACTGTCAATAAAGGACATTGCTCAGGACCACTGCCTCCCAGTTAACTAGTACCAAGGCTTTAGACTAGGCCACAAAATTCACCTTGCATGTTGTTTTCATCACAAGGCAGTCCTTTCTGTGACTATACAAAGACCAGCTGAATTGCCCCTACACAGCTGCAGGCAGCTAATGAATATGAAAGAAAATACTGGAAATCAAGAAACTTGTTCCTCAAGTTTCTAATAAATCTATTTATAAGTGTTTTCTGCTGACTCAAGGATTGATGATATGGATTAGAACTCAGTTTTAGCATACACTGAAAAAGCCATGCATGTCACATCTTAAATTCTATCAAGATGCTAGAATTCAAACTCAATTTATTTCTGATCTGGACTAAAAAAGATTATAAAGGATTAAGAAATTCCTCAGGAGATTAAGAAATCACCATCATTGTTGCTGTAATATAGCCACGGATATGTCCTTGGGATAAATGTTTCCATCCATTTTCAATCATGTAAATGTATTTAAACCTATGGGAGAAAGACAAGCTGCTTCTCCCACTTCATCTGTTGTTCAGAAAGTTGCTGCTTTGTCTTTAGAGCTCTGCTGATGCTGCTTTTAGCAAGCCAGTACTCCATTACTATTGCCATCTTTTCATGTGCCTCTAGGGACTGAAAGGATGGTGCAGATGGTAAACAAACATGCTTTATGGTCTTGGAGCTTAGACTAAGAAATTCAGATTTGCTTTTCATTTCTGGAATGCAACTAAGCAGAGAAATTACTCAAAATTATTATCAAGCTGCTTCTCAGTCCTGTGCAACTCGTCCATAATTGTACTGCCTCAGAGAGATGTTTCCCCTCAGTCTCAGAAAGCTGACTGACAAGTACAAAGAATTCTTTACATACCAGGGTGTTTCTCTCTGCTTACATGATATTGGTACGAGTCACAGCTGTAATGAATTTAACTTTTAAAACCTGAAGCTTTATATCATATAGATATGATGTTATTCATAAGAGAGGCATGGTATACAGGTCCTGAATTTGCATTTACCAGTTCAGTTTACAGCTTGAACAGAGATAAAACAGATTGCATCCTGTTGGCAGATCTACCAGAAGCCTAGATCACCTTCAAAGGCAATGAAAAACAAATAGCTTGAATTCTACCATTAACTATGTACCTATCTGACCAACAGAGATCTGAGCAGTAATTAGAAAGAAACAAATGTTTCAATCAAGTATAACATTAGACAGAGAAATATAGCATTAAAACAACAACAAAGAACCCAATTAATTAAAATTATCATTAGCATGATTACTGATTTTAAGTAACCACTACAATATATTACATACAGGATACTTGCTGCATGGTGCAATAAGCAGCACTGAAAACAGGCAGCTTCCTGGAAAGTTGGTGTTCCTTACCAGTGCAGTGCTGGTGTAGAACTCAACTTAGAACTTTGTCTTTGGAAATCCACTCACTTGAAACAGAGCCACAGATGTGACATGGAGTAAGGCAGTGACCATAGACCCTTGTACTTTGCACAAAGGCTATAGCTGCCTCCCTCACATCCTAGTCCACAAAAATAAGAGGCACTTGCTGCAAAAAGCAAAAATAGTATTCCAGATGCAATGTACATATTCCTGTACAGTGAATTACCTCGGTCTCCTTGACCCTTGCACACTCTTTAGAAGGAGTTCAGATGTCCAGGAACCTACATGTCACAGCTGAAGGCTAGAGAAGCCAGAGAAATTACTTTTAATTGATTTGTTGAGTATTTTTACTTATACTGACTTTCTCCATCAACCTCTGGAGAATTTAATTTTGTATACAGTTGGTCACTGTCCAAAGTTGATTATATCACTCAGAATACACACAGGTTTTGCTTATAAAGATTTTTTTTCATCCTACATTCAAGGTAATCTAGAAGTGTTTTCAGATTAATAAACATCCAGAACAAACTCCTTTCACTCAGTCTGGGCACTGGAGTACTCACATGAAAAACAAAACCGTTAGGGTTTTGTTGTAATATTGTTGGCCTTCATCTTATATTTATCACCCTTTCTTCAGTCTCATCTCTAAATTACAGAGTCAGGACTTTCTGATAGGCACAATTACTGCTGCTCAGTTTACTACCTCCTGTCAGTCCCCAGGCACTTCTTGTGTTTATTCATCACAACTTCAACTGATTCTTTGTGCAAAGTGAGCAAAGCCCCCCAAAAAGTGGGAAGGAGAGGGAAGGGGAATTCCTGACTGGGAGCCGGCCCTTCCATGTGTTTTTCCTGCAACATTTCTTCCCCAGAGTCAAACACTTCAATGTGGAAAGTCCTTCATGCATCCAAGACTGAAATGGGAAAATCTCAATAGGTGTACAAATGTGGATTTTTTTTCCTTTAAACGAAGAGAAGTGGGCGGGAGAGGGAATGATGTTAACAATTACTACTTAAAAGTTGAAACAAACCCATTACTGTAAGTTTCTCTTTACTGGGCTTAGCAGCAAACAGGAGCCTTCATGAGGATGGAGCTGCTTCAGGAGGATACCAAGATGCCACTGCTGCAAACGGGAAGGTAAGCAGGAGGATGTTACACTAATGAAGTCCATCTCAGGTTGCTGTGGCATAAACGCCTTTCCTCCAGTTCCAGGAGATGGGAACTGAATTTCTGTGCTCTAAAAATTAGTCTTTTAATGATGATGCCACAATAACATTCTTCAATTGTGAATTTGCCCTGTCACAGGTTGACTATTTTCTTTTGCTTTTGGAGGCATAGTGGGCTCACATTTACTCAAGGTAGTTACTGCAATTTTTCTCTTGCTCTTGTTTACATTACTGTCTATTGATTCAGTTTAGCTGCTTATTATGGATTTCCTCAGGAGATGTACTTAGCTCTAGTTTTCCTGTAAAAACATCAACCGTTTATGTAAAGCACTCCCAGCTTATTTGTTTCTTCTACTCAATTGTTTTTGTTAGATGACTACTTTTGTTACTCTTGTACTTGGAGACAGTCTAGAGTTGTTGTTTTTCTCTGTCTTTCTGATGTTTAGCAGCAACAAGACATCTTCCTTATTGCTCCCCTCAAGGAAAATAGCAACAGCTAAGCCTCCTTCTCCACAACACTGAGAGAGATGAAGGTGAGATACGAAATTGCCAGAAAAGTCACTACCCATTGTGGGTAGTAGAGCTAAAGACTTAAGATAGTGACAGTAGTTCTTCCGCACTTTACACAGTAAGACAATAAGAAAATTCCATGAACACAGTTTGTTTCAGAATTGCTGATTTCTAAGCATTGCCTGGAAATAGTTCAACACTTGTCAATTTTAAAATTGTAATTTCTAATACAAGATTAGAGAGTTTACAGATTAAGGACCCTTATTCCCTCTGAATTTGAAAAAGAGGGCCTCACAGAGACCTCAGTGTATCCAGCGTTTAGGGGCTTACCAATATGGGAAATACTTCATGTCCTCCCCTCCTGGGTAAGTCACATGGTCACAAAAAGAGTTAGTCCTAACTCAGAACACTACTCAGAGCAACAATGCAGGGCACTCAGCTGCTCAGAATATTATACACGATAAGCTCAGAGCTGCCCTAGGAACAAGTACAAAGTCAGGCAGGTACAAATACAGTTGCACTCGGAAACAAAGTGTAAAGTTTTTCTACTTTGCAGACATAGCAAAATCCTTTCACCTTTCTTACCAGGGACCTTACAGACTGTGCATACAGACACGTCACTCAAGAGAAAGCTTTCCCAATTAAGGATCACGCAAAATAGAAAATAAGGCATTAAAAAATGTGGATCTGTGGGGACAGTGAAGCAGCAAACTAAAACAGCTACAATATCTCAGTTTTACAAATAGTTTTACTCATCCAGCATATAACCCCCTACATGTGCAAATATGCAACTTTGAATGGAGTCTCAGCATAACTCAAGGACAGAGGTAGATGTAAACAGCAAGTGCCAGACACTGGCACAACAGCAGCTCTGCCAGCCAGGTACCACACACTTGCAGCTCACCCACAAACAACTCACCAGGATCTCACAGCTTCTGCCTAGTCACAAATGCACATCCCACCACCAGGCCTGCCTTAATCTCTTTACACTTTATAGAATAAACAAACACACATGATATATAACTTACAGGAAAGATAGGGTAAAACTATTTAGAAGAGCATGTAGTGACAGGACACAGAGGGATGAATTCAAATTGAAAGACAGTAGGTTTAGATTGGATACTAGGAATAAATTCTTCCCTGTCAGTGTGGTGAGGCACTGGCACAGGTTGACCAGAGAAGCTGTGGATGCCCCATCCTTGGAACTGTTGAAAGACAAGTTGGATGGAGCTTTGAGCAACCTGGTCTAGTAGAAGGTGTCCCTGTTCACAGCAGGGAGGTGGGAGCAAGATGATCTTCAAGGTCCCCTTCCAACCGAAACCCTTCTATGAAATATAAATTTCTTTGTGTATATAAACAAAACACACACAATCCATGCACTACACTTACCACAACCACCTTCCTTCCCAAACCCCTCAATGTGCTCACCTGATGAAGGTGACTTTCCTTTGTGTTTCCTCTTAAATTGGAATTTCAAAGTCTTAACCCTCAAAACCAACCCTTTCTCTTTGGGAACTATGGAAAGAGCAGCTTGGCCCCAGAAGCCCCCAGTCATTTGCCCACAGTTTAGGTGCTGCCATCCACTCCCACCACACAAATACCAAGGCTACACCAAGTGCCACTTCACCCTATGCACAACCAGCAGCTCAGCTTATCTCTATACAGAACTATAAGGCTGAAGTTCACATTCTATATGACATCTGTGTTTGACGATGCTGTGGAAAGAAAAGGAATTTGAGGAGGACAGCTGGGTTTTGGTGTCATTAGCACCTCATTAAAAGTCAGTGAACAAAATGTACCTTAGTTGAAAACTTTATCAAGACTGCATTAGTAGGATCCAAACTTATATAAAAATGCCTTTGGGCACATGAAGGGTTTCATTCAAGTATTGCCTTACACACACATACACTAAAGAGACAAACAGAAATAGACATTTTCCTTTTGTAAGACAACGCTACCAAAATGAAATAGGAGCATTTCAAAAGCATAATTAGGTCTTCCAAAAAGCACCCCCTGGAGCCCTATAAAAAACCCACAGTCATATAGATTTATTGGTCATTGAGGAAACAGTTCGCTCAGTGTCTGGTTTTCTCCCCCCACACCCCTTCCTTAAGCTCTTTACTTTAAAGTTGATTTGTGCACAATGCAATAATTTCTTGCTCACCATTACTTCCTAAGCAAATATAATCAGATATTCATTTGTAACAGGTAAGTTTCTGAATGTGAATCCTTTAATACTTATGCAAAATAACATAAGAAGCAGCCTTAAGTGAATTTCTATATAATATATGGATCTGTGAGAGACTCGAGTTGTCACTGATACCCATCAGGACTCTGAGCCATTGACCACTACCCCCTCAGTATGACTGTCCAACCACATGCTTATCCATTTAACAGTCCACTCATCAAATCCATTTCTCTCCAATTTAGAGAGAAGGATGTCATGGGGGACCATGTAAAAGGCTTTACAGAAGTCCAGCTAAATGATGTCTGTAGCCCTTCCCTTGCCCGCTGATGTCACCCCATCACAGAAGACCACTAGCTTGGTTATTGCCACAGAAGAATTGGCAGCAATTATTTTTGGTCCAGCTTGTCTTTAATACCAATGTCATGTATTAAAGAAGGACAAATGTAACTTGCAAAAGGTTATCCTAATAATTTCATGAGTGATCATTATACATATCATACTCCATCATGGGATCATAAATAACACCAGCATGAGAGAATCTGCAATAGCAGTATGAGGACACTGCTCAGGGATTTAGTGTGTAGAGGGAATAACTAATGAAAAAGGCGGGGGGAAAATATCACAGAAAAAAGGCCACAATTATGGATTCCTTTTGAAATGAAAGAATAAAGACTCGGGAAGTGGTATGTTTAAGTACATTTAAATGTGTTTGAAACTTTTTTTATGCTGCTCAAGTGGCAGTCTTTAATGAGACACAACAGATTAAAAGGGGACAGAAATAATTTTGAATGAACAATCAGGGGAGCACTTAAAAACTGGGAACATTTGAGGGGGTTTAGAGAAAAGCATTTAGCAGAACTTTTGGCTACAAAGGTTGAAAACACCTTTGACATTTAGTATCACTGTAGAATAGCTGTAATTTCAGCTGTATCTTTCATACAAAACCTGGGGAAAAAAAAAAGGCACTACTGATCTAATAGATAAAATATATACATCTCACTAGAAATACAAACACAATATTTGCTTAAACTCATTTAACATCATAAGAAAGTGCCACAATTACTTGTAGCAATTATAGAAGAGATACTGCAATTTCAAATTACAGTGAAATAATATGTGCCTATCTACCAAGTCAGCTTCAAATGTTGTCCCATTTATTTGCTCCATGAAATATATAGTTTAGATATTGCATGTGCACATATTTTTCGACAGGTATTTCATTTCAAATGTGCCTTGCCTTCATTAGAATACAGCAGAGGTATGAAGTGCATAATCTACAATTCTTATAAGGCAAAGGGCATCTCCAAAAGAGATATTTCAATAGCAAATTGAGATGGAAGAAAATGTGTCAGTTCAATTCACCAAATTGAAGAGATTTCATTTTAACCTACTTATCTCAATGCTCCACGAGAAAGATTTAAGAACAGATACAACAATAAACCTACCAGTAAAAATTAGATTCTCAAATGCTAAGCATTCAAACCCAGCTCTCATGGTATTATTTATCAGTAAATTTTTAAAGATCTGAGCTCTCTGAACTTCTATCCCTACTGTAAATCATGACATCTTAAAGAAAACTTATCCCCAGACCTCAATATCTTGGAGATACTTGATATCAGAGTTGAAAGCTTTACCAGTAAAACCAGAAGCAATTTCCAGTGGTGATATCCAGCATTTTTCATGGTATCACTTCCAAACTCTCTTTAGGAAGTGTATTGAAAACTTATTTACTACACAGGCTCTTTAAAAACTCTGTATTTGTGTCATACTTGAATTAGACATCATTCCCATTCCCAATATAGTAGAATGAAATGTAACCCTACAGTGTCTAATAATTAACTATTTGGGTGCTTAACCATCACACTGTCCTATGTTCCAGGTATTATGCTTTCAAAGTGACATTAAACTCTGCAGAGTCACTGGTGCTCCATCCCCAAACACCACACTGCCCCTCTCAGACTGGCCAGCACATATAGGTCTACATTGGAAGCAATGGATTTTCTTGCTTGGTGGTTGCATATGATTCTGTGAGAGGAAATACTGCCAGCACTGCCTGAAGAGACTTTGGAAGGGTGTAGAAACCAGACTTAGAAATATACAAGTTTCTTAGTTGAAGATGTTAAATTTTTGCTTTGTTTTTTGTAAATAAATTGAAATTGCAGAAGCTATGGAAACAATTTTACAGTGTGTGACCCAAGGTGGGAATAGTTTCTCAGAAGCTCATTGTAAAAAGTAAATCTTTTAATCCCTGTTCAATATAAAGATGAGACAGCCTAGAACAGAAACACAGAACATCATAACTGTGATGTTAACTCTGTCAGTATTATCATGTTGCCTTTGTAAAGTCATTTAACCCCTGCTTGGAGAAGCATCTCTGGTCTCTGTGGGTTCTCTTCCTGGCTCCCAACAGAAGTTTTAAACTTTGTCTGAATTTGTGTGAAATACACACAAAGCACTCTATGTTGTGATACTGTCCCAGAGTTCACAGCAATGCTGGTTTGTGCACCTTTTGACTGTTGGAAGAATGCAAGCAGAAAAGCATTCCCAGAAGACTGAGATTTTAAATGCATGTTTAACACCACTAGATACCCATTACAAAAAACATCCCACGAGGACCAGCTCTATTGAAATTCTAGTCACAGCTCACATTAAGCCAGCTTTTTCTTTTCTATTTAATAAAGAAATTACTTGAACTCAGGAACTGTTTGTAAATTTAAACACTATTCCTTTACAGAAGCTTTTTTTTTTATTATTATTACTACAAGCATTGGTCTTCACTAAACTGTAATGTTTGGTACTTTCCCCCCCTCCCTCTTTCCATTGGGAACAACAGAGAGAGCCAAGGGAAAGGTAAAAACAATTACTAGAAAAGTCTTCAATTACGTTACTCCAGAAATTGTTTTTGTCTCTGTTCTCCAAGATGTGTTCTTTATAATATAACATTAATTATATGCCTGTATGATCATGATAATGTGGTATGACATTTTCTTCCAACAAACTAGGCTACAGAGCCCACTGAAGACACCTGTGTAGTCTGTGGATTGCTTCTGAAAACCAGACTTTGCTTGCCAGTGCTGCCAGGTTATTGAAAATTGGGACAGATTTCACAAAAACAAGCATTCACTCCCTTCACAGAAGAAGAACTAAAGAACTTATCGAGTAGCATGACTACTGGAGTAGCTTTCCATCTTGAACAAAAACTGTGATACAACCTCTAAAGATTTATGAGGGTCTTTCAAGACCAATGGAGAACCATGACACAAACATACATTTATGTAAAGTCTGGTATATGCTTTCACCCCCCTACAGCTGAGCAGGTTAATACAGTGCATCATCTATTACATGCATCACCTTTACTCATTCAAGAACAAAAAGGTGAAGGACAGACAAAAAAAACACCCATGTAGTTCACAAGTCTGGAAACATAAGTATTCAATGTCCATCCCTTCATGAAAAACAAATTTCAACACAACAATTCTATAACGTATTGCAAGAAATATGAAGCACTGAATTACCTTTTATAAGCTACATCTTTATTTATGAAAATATAGATTCATATTTTTATTACCCAAAAGAAAACTGTAGCTCAAAAAGGTGACAGAAAAGAGAGTAAGTCTAGGAATCACCTGAGTTAGTCAGGAAGCATCTGCCAAAGGTGCTGCTGGTTCATCAAAAATAATAAATTGTAAAAAATAATAAATTGGTAAATTTTCTTCAATAAAAACAAACTCCACAACTTCAGCCCACTACAAACTAAATACAGCACACCAAGGGTTTTCAGAGGGAAAATCCTGTTGACTTTGATAACAATCTCCTATTTTCCATAGTATTCTCTGAAAACTGTAGTCAATAACACTTTGTAATGTAACATAGCATTTAGCAATAATGCCAACTAATGCAAAATAGTATAAAAACACCAAAGCACACAAAAGTTAAAACATTTTTTCTCTTTACAGCTTTTATAGATTTTCACACCTATGCTTCCTCAGAGAGGCAAAACATTAAAAAAGGAGTATAAATTAAAAAATAGATCACATAAGGACATGCTGGTATTTTTTTGCCTTCAGCTGTGGGGAGTATGCTTGTTTTAAGATTCAACAATGGAATAATTAGGATAAAGATTAAATACAGCATCTTTGTTTAAAAATACTCACAACTGCTATTGTGGTAACGCAAAATGTAAATATGCTGGCTGGTAGTAGGAGATTTGGCTTCCCCAAACCTGCAGTTTTCCCATACCTCATTCAAATGTATGTTCTTAATTCCACAGGCAGAGTTCACGTCAGTAACTCACCTCTTAAAATTAGAGCAATAAAATAATTTAATTATACAGTAAGTCTTATCAGTAGGACCGCCTGCAATTTTATTTGGGGAGAAAAAAGCTTTTAAAAATTGTATTTAAAGTTCCTTGTGAAATACAGCCTTATTGCAAAATCATTCTTATTCTCAAGATATAGAACACTGTGCCCAGTCAAATGTTCAGAGTTATAGCCCACAATTCCATTCTATTTGTAGTACAGACTTTCTGGCACATTCAATTTTTGTTTTAATTATTTTATTCTGGGGAACAGAGTGTTCAGATTTATTATGAAGGTGGACTCCAAAAGCAATATTATTATAGGTCTAACAGGTGAATAAACCAATACATTTCTTCAATCCATAAAGCAACTAACTGCTCCTGGAGAAGATAGATCTAAAAAGCTGAAGCAGAAGAATTCAGAGCTTCATTCCAAAAGCAAGAAAAGCCATGTTTTCCTTAGCAGAAAGAAAACTAATTACTATTTCTAAATGTCTACTCTGGTTCTAGAACATACCAGTAACCTGGATTAGGTAAGATTATGTTCTAGTCTTGAACCATCGAATAATTTTTGTACTCTTACACTTAGCTTTTTTTAAAATATTAAACTTTCCATTTTTTGTTTTCCCCAGTGACAGAGGAGTACAGCCTTAAACAGCAGGTCAAAAGTGTTGGTGAGAATTAGAAATGACAGTAAATATTCATTGGTCAAGTAACTGAATATACTGAGTAAAAAAGGAGGGGAAGGATGACTAGCTGGTAAATAAAATTTATGTGGTTTTATCACATCCATGTATGATTTAATAGAAATAAGCAAAAGTTATCACCAGAAAAAGAAAAACAGCATGAAATCAATGCTTCATATGTTATGACATCTCAACACTTCATACATCAAAAATTCAAAATATACTCTCAGAGTCTCAAAAGAGGTAGATATAATTCTACATACAAGTAAGATAAAGCTACTTCTGGACTGAAATACAGCAGCAATTCAGCAGCACACATCAGTTTTTATGACAGGACATTAAAGATTACTGTTATTCATTTCAAATTGCTGTAGATAATTACAGAACTTAATTGAAGAGCTGGAAATACTCCAGACATGAAAGGTGCTAATACCTTCCATCTTACAAAAAAATTACATGTTCTGTAATGATTCTAAGTATTATCCATGAGGTTTTTCATACTGTACCTTCCAGCACTGTGATAGAGCACAAATTTATCACCAATTTGAAGAAAAGAGCAACACACCTCGTGACAGTATCATTACCTACTGTGAGGGAATTTGCTGAAAGGTATTTCACCTAAGCAGATGGAACATCTGAATGTTTGTGTGGGTAACAGCACTGCAGTCCACAGTACGTGGCTGGGTTACAATGCATCTCTCTAAGACACATTAGTAAATATAGCTTTTAAGTGACCACAAAAAACGCCATTGACATCATGGAGTTACTATTTTGATTTTCTTGATTGCTTGTGCTTTGTTTGCTTTTTTAAAAACTGAATTAATCCTACAGATTTCCATATCACTCAGCATATTCAGAGGACATCACTAAAATACAGCACTAACAGCATCAGAAGGATAGGTTATTCTAAGTACTGCAAAATATTAATCCAAGAATACAATTATACCTCAGATTTTCTCTTGCAGTCCTACACCTACATGATCCCAGCAGAGCTACTCAGCCTGCTGGAAACAGGCAACTTAAAATAGTCTTTACAAACCCTGCCATGAAGGAAAACCATTTATGTCTAATTACTCTTTTGAAAAAAATAATAAAACCTATTATAAGTACTAAAAGTCATGATTCTTCCAATATTTCCTCTAAATTTGTGTCATAACTCTGAACAATGTCATCCAAATAGTAGCACTGTGGTATGTTACACTAACACAGCCTCTCTGGTCATGCTCTTGTGATCTGTAAGAGCAGTACATCACTACAGAGATATTCTGATGATAAATTAAAAGAACACCACACACAAAACCCCCCAAAAGAAACAAAGCACTGAAATCAAACAATGAGAGAAAAATACTTCTGAAATTCATACGATTTTTGGAATTTAAACCAGCTGTTCCATGAATAAGAAAATTTAAACTTTGTACTTAAGGATAGTCAAGTAGCCAGGGGATATGCCAAACTTAAGCAAAATTGTTTGACTCCCTTAACACAAAAAAAACCCCCTTGAAATCAAATGGAACTTTGAGGCAGAACATTGTAACATTTAGCATAGCTCAATCATAGACAACACACACACACACACACACACACAGAAAAAAAGCAAGTAGTGATAGGTTGCAAACTCAAGCCTCTAAATTAGAAACAACTGAGTTAATTAATATCCTGCCTCATTCAGTGCAGAGAATGGCAGTTTCCTTAACGAGCAGATCTTCAATATTTTATTTCATTTACAGTAAACCCAAGTGACTCCTACTTTCTTTATTGCATACTATTTAAAACAGTATCCTGACAGCAATAAACTTTTCCATGTAATTTTTCTTTAGCATTCATCGGTATTCCACCTCACAATTCTGTAAGTGTGGATTAGTATTGAATTCTCAGAATTTTCCCATGAGGCAAGGGTTTAGAATTTAACATGAGACTGTTCTTTGATTTCTCTTCCCAGTCATTAGAGCTTTCCAGGTAAGAGTTCTAACTATCCATCCCTGACTCACCAAAGATGTCCTGTGAGTGAGGGTCAGGTCTCGACAAAAGAAGTGTGAGATTGTGTAATTCAAGTAGTCTGTGATAGATCATCACACCAACACCCAGCAGGGATGTTGACAAGGTTGGAATTCTGACTGCAGCCTGATAGAGAAACCAAAGAACAGCAACAGCAAACCATCACAGCAGAGAGGTACAAAACACCTTGGAGGATTTCACAGACCTTACTTTCACCATTATTCTACTCCCAAACAAACCAAAAGTCTTATTTATTCCCCAATTCTCACCATCTTCTTCCTTGTGGTTCTGATTAGAGATTTCTCTCTTTAGCCTTCCATAGTCTCAGTATCCAGTCTCAACAGGCAGGACTGATAACAGCAGTTGTAACTTTGTATTGCGAAGTAGAAAAGCCAATGCTATCCTTACTGTGATTCTACCTTCCATAATATCTTCCACTGTTCCAGACACTGAAAACTTTAAGTGCTATACTTGTGAATTCATCTTAGAAATCACCATGGAAAAAATGAGATTGCTACAACATTGCAGTGTGTTTTAACACTTTCACATTTCCTCTCCAGAGACAAGGAGCCACCCTAACACAACAGGGACTGCATCAAACAGAACATTAAAGACCAAGTGTAGATGTGGTTGACATATCTGAAAAGCTAGATAAGGCCTATAGGGTAGGAACCAAAACCAGCACAATTGAGCAACAGTATCACAGAGATAACAGCATAATTTCAGTATCAACACTTTCAGGGAAGGAGCAATTTAAAAAGAACTTAAGTGCCCAAGAAACAGCTTTGTCAATCCTTACATAGGACTTATGAAAAAAAAAAAAAAGAAAAAAATGGCTCTTACTGCACACAGACAAGACCAGTTATCTAGAAACCAGAAATTAAAGTATGACATCATCTCTGACATCTGAATACTGCTCTGGATAATATTTCAGAGAACTAACGCATACTGTGCTGTTTAACATAGAAAACATTGAATTCTCAGAAACTGAAACATATGCCACTCGTTTTAATTGTCATTATTTTTTGTTTGAATGACAATGTGTCATTTATAGCAAAGTACATACTCTTTTCAGTGTTTCTCATTAAAATAAGACTAGCTGAGTGCTGGCACAAAAAGGAGATAATTAAATCAACCAAATTAAAGTTTGCAATTCATTCAAAACAATGTACAGTAATGCTTTCTCATGTTTGTCCTCTGCAGAAATCAAAGCTATTTAGTTTTGGTTTGGGTGGTTTGTTTTACTCTTATTTGGGCTTTTTAAAAATAGATTATTCACCATCTTGAAAACAGTGAAAACCTTGGAATAAAACAACTTTTAGGGATACTACATTGTGGTTTTTTTCTGTGAAGAACCAAAGTATTATTAATTACCTCAATGGATAGTAGTTACTTCCTTAAGTTCTCCTGTCTGTGAGTATGCTCAAATGAGGATATTAAACTGCAGTTGAATAACTAAAAGCTGCAACTATATCGTTCACCTACAGCCATTTATTCAAGGTTTCATCATCATGCTGCTTAGAAGATGAAAATGAAAGTTTCCATTTAATGAAGACCATCTGAAGTGTCCCCACTGCAGCTGCAGGCTCTGTAGAATCTGTCGTGCAGGAGGCAAAATGCTGCATTGTAATGCAGATTTTCTTAAGAGTGCATCTGCAGCAACAAGATCATTTCCCATGGTCTTCACTGTATTTCTTCTATTATTCATGGAACACAATGTAAATGAAGCTATAAATTTTACCACATACTAAATGTAGAAAGAAGATAATGGGAATTGTGAATTATGAATGAATCACTGTTATTGTGATTCCTCAAGGATTCTGATGTAGATGATTACATGCATGCAAAGACACTGTAGCTAAACTTCTTTATATTGATCTTGAAAAATAATTCTAGGAATATTATCATTAATATACAGGATTCCTAGATTTGTTTTTCATGACAATGCCAACTAACCATCAAAGGCAATTACATATCAATGCTACCTAGGGGCAGGCAAGCATACTTGTATTTGGAATTACTGAATTGGGGAGAGAAAGATAATAGCTTGCAAAAATGTGTTTCCCAGCTACCCACATGTGTTCTTTCACATTTAAATAAGCCACAGGCAAACTTAGTGGAGTATTCTCTAGTAAGCACATTCAAATGCCAAGTAATAAGCAGTAAGATAAGGACTTTTTTTCTGTGGCTGAAAATGAAACAGTTTCTTTAAATGAAAGAAGTATTCTTCTACAAATTGCACCATCAAAAACCCTACAAGTATGAACCTATCTTTGCCAGTTTTATCATGATAGCAAGAGACAAATTATTACTGTCGTACCCATAAGAATAATTCTTAGTGATATGATCAAAGTCAGGAACTGTTCTGGTTTGATAATGTTTATAAATTAGTAAAGTTATTCACTAAAATTGCTCTAGCTATAATTAACATCAGTAAAACACTAAATCCCACAAGATACAAAGAGTAGCAAATGTATATTAAAATTAATTGCACACAGAAATTCTCACCCACTGTGAAACCTTTGCACGTTTGTTCATTCCTCATAACCACCTTTGGTCTGTTTGCAGCTATAGAGTCATCAGTTGTCTCTGTCACTCCTTTAAATAGACTTGATGCTTTAAATACTTATACAGAAAAAGGATGAACAAGACATTTCTAATATAGGCATCTCAGATATAACCAAGTTCTTTATTTGGGCATCATAGGCAGGGCCCCCAAGTCCTTGTCCATTTTTTCCACATTAGAATCTGCAGTAAAAGAGTCAACTTTGAAGTAGTGAAGGTGGGGGATAATAATGGAATTTGCACACCATCTTTATATTCAATGAAATCTCTTTAAGTTGGCACCAAGGCATTTGTGTCAGCATGAAAAAAAGACTTAGACATATCCTTGTCTCCTATGAAAAAAAATGTAGGATATGCAATAATGAGGGTTGTTAACCTGAGTTCATTTAAAATAACAGGAAGAAAAAATCCACCATAAAAACAGAATGATCAACTAACAGTATGCTATTTCTAACCAACCTGAAAACACTTAAATGGACAAGAGAAAAAAACTTGAAAATGAACCAGTGAGTAGTCTCAGAATGTATTTTCAGCACAAATATTCTGTATTTCCATACAGGACAGTTTCTACCTACCATAATTAGTACTTTGAGGGTAGAAGCAGGTTTTCATAATTTCTGTGATTTCTAACCTGTATTATTTGTTCACTAGAACACCATGTTACTCATGTGTTTATGCTCCTGCAGCAATTTTGTTCCACTTTATACCAATACAGATGGACTTACTTGTATTCACTCCTGTTCTGATGACATTGATTATCTCAGTAAATTTAAAAAAAACAAACCTACATTAACACACAATATCACAAGTTACTACAAAAGTCTAAAAAAAAAAAAAGTGAAACAAGCTGAATTTCAGGATGATTTATTGTAGCATTCCTGTTGTGGCATGAAAGACTTCAGAGGAAAAAGTAGCTTATGTTTGTGTAGTAACATTAAACTGAAAAATAAAAGTGATTAAATAGATTTAAGAGCCTTATATATAACAATATAGAACCACAAGTTACTACTCTGCTGCAGGATCTCACTCAAACATATCATAAAATTCACTCAGCCAGATGCAATATTTGAAGTCCACAGGTTTTCACTGCAATAGATTTTCTGGAGGAAAAAAAAAAAGGATGAAAAAAACAACAAAGCAACTAAACAAGACAAAACGACCCAACACACAAACTTTAAGTTATCAGCTCTAAACTGCCCCATTGCTCTTGGAAAACAGAATTTGTACAACATGTTAGCTAAGAATGTAAATTCATTCAAACCAATACAAATAGTGTTCCCAGCGTGCTTTAAGTTGCTGTGCAAAGCCAGCACAACTGAGCTCCAACACAATGGCTTTTTATCTTTTATTATCATTTCACAGGTGGAAAGGCTGAGAGGTAAGTGAAGCTACTGATTCAAGATAAGAAGAAAACAACAACTTAAGTGGCTAAAAAATGACAGGCCCCTTCCAACTCAGCACGTTCTGTGATTCACTCTGCACTGGAAGCCACGTCCTTTCCTAACAAATGTGGCCCATTTTACATCCCTTCTTCACAGCACTCCAATAATCTGTACAGTTTCAAAAACTAGTATACTACAGAAACTTAAATGATGGCTTCCAAGTGTCTTTAATAGGATCAAAGGGGTACTTCTTAGATAGTAAAATAAGAGATGTCTACATTATTTCCTCCCCATGACATTCATTACACTTCTATAGGAAATGACTGTATAGAGCATGGATTATGTATCACCATATAACTGTGTTCTTTGATCTGGTGTAGATGTACATACATTAGCTTTCACAAGAAACAATTAAATAAAATGTTTGTTTACTTGCAAGGGCTCTTCTGAAGTTAAATTGGGATGAATAGGCAATTAAATTTCAGAAACATCAGATGTAATGAAAAACATAACCATGTACAGAACAACTTGGAAAAGTGCCTCTCAGCATATGAACTTTAAAACTGTTGTGCAGAATGAAGAGACTAATTCTCTCTTCAAAAGAAACACTGTGTCTCTATCTAACAGAGGTTTTGTTAACTCATACTTCTCACTGTCCTGATAGCACAGTTGCTTTTTGTTTCCATTCTCTTAAGACACAATTTAGACAAATGTTTAACTTCATTTGAAAAATGAACCTGACATCTTCATAAAGTCAACATTATACTAATATTATTTAAAAAAAAAAAATCACAATCCTAGGACCAAACAGTGAACTCCTTTTAATTCAGAAGTGACAGTGAACTCAACAGCCAGATAGACAAAATTCTCAAATCCAGGCACTGGTCAGCTCTGGCAAAACTGTTGTTTTCTCCTGCTTTTGCTACTCCTGCTGTTGCTCTGAACAACTGATCAACAGTAAACTTCAACACACAAACAGAGTTTCAATTTGTAACTCACAGTCAGAAGTGCCTGCTGACTTAAAATAAAAAACCCACAAGTCAATACTAAGCCAAATACTTGGCAAGATATACAGAAACTTCTGAAACCTAATATCTGAAAGAATTTTATTTAACCTACTGTTTCTTTATATGTGTGAACTAAGATCCATGCAGTTAGATTTAAAAAAAAAAAGTCAAATGTAAGTTAAGAAATCACATCAGTAATATATAAGAGTATAATGACACTTGCTAGAAGTTTTCCATCCAAGCTCCAAATTATGAAGATGAAAAAGAAGTTTCATAGAACTCCACTAGGGGTATTTATTTGAATCTGAAGTGCCACTGCCAAAAACATTCCCTGATAACATCAAGATTGATGATGTTTACACACCAATTGTGTGTAAGTCAGATAAATGAAATGCCAGAAGACTAAATCCAAAAAAAACCACGAGTTACACATCTCTCATCAGTTAAATAGTTACAAGGACTGAGTAAAGATCTGAACACCCCATGATGATAATTACTGGCTGTGGTATCCACGAGAGCACGTCTTCCAGAGAGTCTGAAGTTACTAGTTGATTATTCCATACTTCAGAATGTTTTAACACCTCTCCTGAGGAAACTCACTGTGAGGATAACGCTCTCCAGAAGCCTGTGGATGAGGCGTTACCTCCTCCAGTGGTTTACGAGGACACCTAATGACAACTCAAGGATATGTCAAAGATGAAGTGACACACTGATGACTGCAGTATGAGAGTCCCACCCACCTCCTGATTAATCACCACTTTTCATGTGTTGAGCTCAGAATGAAAGAAGATGACACATCCCTCTAATGGGGCTTCAAAACCAGGCCTCTGCTCCAGCAATAATCTGTATTTTACGACTGCAACTGTGTTTACAAATAGTGAGTCACAAATGATGATTAAGAGCTTTGTTTTGCTGAGGCAGATGCCTATTTCCATTAAAATATAAGTTTTATAAGCAGATTTATTTTTACTAGAATTAAAAAAATTACTAGAAAATGCCAAACCCACAAGCCCAAACAGCTATATCACAGACCTGCTGCTACCAGAACTTCATTTTATAGTTCTGTCAAAATTAAGTTAGCTCACATACTTCTGTAAAGATGCTCTTCTACTACTGCCATTTTCACAGTGCGTTCCTTTAAGTTTTTTTCTCCATTTGTCCATAGAAATCCATTTTGTACAGCATATTGGCAGTTTTTTAAAATGTGATTTATGGTACCACTTAAGCACTTATCACTTGCTATTCAGTCTTCCAGCTACACTATTATTCTGGGCTACAAAACACTAAGTACCTCAACAAAGCAAACTTTCTGTAATTTATGATTTTTTATTATTTTTCAGACAAAAGGCAGTATTTTTCTGGCCTGTTTATTAATCATAAACCAAAATAAATCTACTAATGATTTAGATGTCAAAATTCCTTGTTATTCATCAGCATGATGAAGCCTCAGGCCTTGATATTGAAAAAAATACAGCCACCTCCCTAACTCTAAACATGAAAGTAGCCTCAGTTTTCTCTGAAGACTTCATAGAACTGTAAACTAATTACACTGGTTTTTTCCCCCTCTCACTCATAATGAAAAGTGATAGTTATGCCTACATAAACTAGTACAGCTAGAAAAAGCATACAGGCTTTTAGAAACAACCCTTTCCTTGACTCCAGCAAAAGTTCTGTACTCCAGAGAGCAATTTTGCTTTTTCTACCTATAGCAGATAGAATATTATTAATTAGGCTCTCTTTTCAAGTCTTTTCTCATTTTTATGCATAGACCATTACAGCTGAAACAAGACAAACATTACTTTTCTACAGTATAATCAACTAGACAAATTCCAGGGCCTCTAGTGATGCTAACCAGGCAAAGAGACAAGCAGACTGCACTCCCCCAGCATAACCTTTCTAAAATGCAAGCAGATAACAGTTATTTGAAAGTAATTATTACACATGCAAAGCTCTGAAGTCAAAATTAAAAGGCTTTCAATATAGGTTTTTCAAGTACCACCAAGTCTACTGACATCTAGAAAAATGAAGACACCAACCCACCATAGCAAGATTCACTGTATATATTGGAAATTTCTGTTCAATCACACAATATTACATAGAGCCCTCTGGATGCACAGCATAGGATCTGCTGTGAAATACAGGAGCTAAAGAGACAAATGGGTAAAAACAAAGTGGAAGCTGCCCAACAAGGAGCTACACACCAGAATTAGAGATGGCACAAGGCTTCTGTTGAAATTATGGGAGTTAATTCCCATAATTGAGCATGGTAGTCTGCCATCACTTCAAACATCAATGACACATCAGAAGCAAAATTTTAACTGTACTGGCAAGAAAATCAGTTTGGTTTACAGGAAAAGGAACAAAACTGAAAAGGTAGTTTCGTCTTGATAATGTCATTAAGATAAACATCTCAGAAACAAATATTCACTTTAGAGCTCAAAATTGAAGCAGAAAGATAGCATAACATCAACTGAAAATGTTTCACCTTGGTGAACAGAACATGATCCACTAGAATCGCTGAGAAACAGTCAAGTATCTTGAGAGTTTTTTCTGACACAATCCAGCATTTGCAGCTCTCAGTTTAGGAGGAAAAGCTTGTGAATGGAGTATCTTCTCATGGCTCCCTCTTTCTTCCATATACTACTTTAATGAACCTTGTTGCTCTGATTTCAGCAAAGACAGCTTAACAATGGGGAGCCTGTGCAAGAGCCATTGCCCCACAATGTGGGTCTATTGATCACTTAATAACATTTTGGTCACAACCTGCACAGTTAGTATTAAAACACCCAAATTCACCTGTTCTTTAGTGATGCACCAAATTTTCTCTCCTTCCCCCAGTCATAACTCACATACCAGCTTCTTGCTTAGTGATCAGTATCCCCTGTTTGACCAAATCCATTTCTGACCCCAGCTCTGTGGCTGGCTTTGCTGGAAATTGTCCTGTCCTACTCTGTTCTTAAGAGTAACACAGGGTATAGGAAATGCCTGTGATGAGGAAACTCTAGAGAACACATACACAAAAAATACCTATGTGCCTTTTCCATGTTGCATATATGTAAAGTAGCAGTAACACCGAAGACACTCCAGCTTGGCAATAATTGCAGAACGACTGAATGACTG
Source organism: Pseudopipra pipra (assembly GCF_036250125.1). Taxonomy (NCBI): domain Eukaryota; kingdom Metazoa; phylum Chordata; class Aves; order Passeriformes; family Pipridae; genus Pseudopipra; species Pseudopipra pipra. The sequence continues at coordinate 12,291,037 of NC_087562.1, forward strand.
CTAGAAAGCTTCAAGAACACCGTGACATCTTGTTAAAGCTCACAATCACAGCTTTGGAAACCAGTAACTTCCTTTATAAAGTTGGCAGCTTTCTCTGCCCTATGGTACACTATACAAAGTAGCTGCAAGTCTATGCCATCACACCATCCAATGCATTCTCTGTGAAAAAATACATTCTACTTCTACTAGTTTTAAACCAAGTCTCAAAGATATCCTAATATATGGCAAAAATACCTTTTTGTGATGTTACTCATTGCTGACAAATTACTTAAATGGGAAGATTAGAAAAACACTTCATTTCCATTTTTCAGTCTTCTATCCTTGAGAAACATTGTCAGGCTAAGAAATAGCTATGGGGAGCCCCCTGTTAAAATGCTAGTGGTGATAATGCAGATTAATTTTCACTACTGTCTCATGAGTATCTTCATGCTGGGAAGGGAATCATTGTTTACATATTGATGAGAACAGCAGAAAGATACTTCCCTGTAGTTTCACATAGGCAGTACACAAGAATGGGACTGCAGGGTTCTCAAACTCTCACCTGAAGTTTCTGTACAAAAAGGGGCACATTTATAACCCCCTACTGCTATACAAAGAAGAAGATAATCTGTTCTCCATGCCCATCGTGAACAGGACTAATAATGGGTTTAAATTACAATGAGAAAGCTTCAGCTTAAATACAAACAAAACCCCTTCTATCAGCAGAGACTGGAAGAGATTGCCTGGGGAGACTGCAGAGTCTCTGTCATTTCAGAACTTGAATGGTAGCTTAGACAAACACCTGTTCTAAATCTTGAGCTTGCTGAGCTTTGAACTGTCCAGTACATTAAGCATGGCAAGGTTCCACGTAAGCTCCCCAAGCCAACGAGCTCTCCGACAATGTACACGTGCACTGCTATTCAAGTTACATTAAGAGCTACTTAACAGCAAGTACACATCAAAATAATCCACACTTTATTTTACTCTCATCCCTAAGAAATGACAAACACATTAAAATAGTGTTGTGGGTTTGATTAAAACCAGGCTACTTCCTTTAATTTCCAAAATTGTACTTAGAAATTGAGTATCTGTAACTATGCCTATACACCCCACAGAGGGATATTTTCATCTCAGTTTACAAAACATGAGTTAGACCTATGACAATACCATAATTGTTATGATAGACCATTTATTGACCAATAAACACGTTGGGTAGGAGAAATAACATCAACTTGTTAATTTTTAAGTTAATATGGAGAAACTGTAAACCTATACAGATTTCCCTTTGACATATGCTTCTGACCACCTGTTTTCTACTTTGTGCTCTGTAGGTGAGCACAGCAACTGTTTGGACAAACACAGAGCACAAGAGGAATTCAGCATAACATAAGTTTTTTGGGGGAATCTTGCTTTCTAAATTAATACTAGAGTTTCTTTTGGATATGAAAGATGTAAGAGGCAAATTCATTTAAAAGCCACATTTTTCAGGTATTACTAGCACTTTCTGACAATTATCCAATTCATCAACATCCTTTTAAACTTTTAACATCAGAACCAGACACCAGCATCCCTATTTTGGTTTCAGTAGTGCCATGTAGAAAGGTAATATTAACTAGGTATTTTTCAGTACCTTTGCTTACACATTCAAGAATGTCATTCATTTCCTTGACATGCTGTTTTATTCATTGTTTAAGAACATCTAAGACTGAACTGATGCCCCCCTCATATTTTCTCCCTTTCTACTCCCACCACCGCTGGCATTTTTGACATCAGTAAATGTTTCCTGTGAAGATGGAAAAGCACAGCCAGAGAAGGACAGAACATTTTAGGCAAAAGTGAAGCCTTTATGTTAGTCCTGACAGTGCATCTTTCACAGCAGGATACTGGCCCATTCCATTGCCAATAGCATCAGTCTGCTTCAGCATTTAAATATGAACAAGTAGAAGTATTACTTGAACTTACTTGTTTTAGCAGATGCATATACACATAATATTTACATCTTATTACTTGATCTTTCAGAGAGAAAAAGTCATTTTACTTGATTTACCATTATCCTTACAATCAAATGCTACCACCACCATGCTTTTCCTTCGACTTTCCTAGCAAAGGGTCACAGCAACCTGACAAATGATAAAGCTGTCTTAGCTTGTAAGCAATATACAAAAATCAGTCACAGGAAACAAGGAAGATGGATATCCAGGACTGTTCAAATTGGCTTCATGAAGACTCACTAACATGATGTCCTATGCCTCTCTTTGCCTACTCAGTTTTGCTCAGGGCCAGTTTAATTTGAAAAGACGCCCAGAGACATCTCTTAGCATTATGTGTTTGGTCCTAAGCAAGCAGTAAGGAACTGAATTCATTAATAAAGCTGACAATCCTTCAGGAAACTTGTCATTCTCCTTTCTGCTTACTACAAAAGAACAGCCAAAAGAGAGCACAAAACTAATTTTCAGCTTTAAAAGTGTAGGTCTCTTTTTATGACCTCCGCTGAGGTTCTTGTTATGTTAGCCCTGGACCATATCTGAAACACCCACAGACCTTTAGACTTGCTTGACATATCCCTTTTAAAAATGTCTAATTCCACTTCAGCTTATTATTTAATTACTCAGACATATACACACACATACACATTACTGACTTTACTACTCTTCCCTGTGTTCTTGCTATTACAATGTAACAGGAAGATTTTTAGAAGCTTAAATTCTAGATCTGGCTATTAAGTCATGCTTAGCTGGTTGTGTATCTGTTGCTAAAGGCAATCTGTTGTAAGTGTAAAATCAGACAGAACTGCAGTTCTGCAGGACAATGAACATCAAGCATGGCCAGCTGGAAAAACTCTCATCTTGTTGACCATAACAATTCCATGCACTACCTAAAAATCAGAAGATGGGCACACATCAAAGTATAGGGCTACTATACTTTGTATTTTGGAATTCAGGAAGTTGTAAGTATTAGTCAAAAAAGTCTGCAAAAACACCATTATTGGAACCAATCCTTCATGACTGAGTTTCTAGACAGCAACCTGGTCCCTTCTATTCAAATTATATTTTGTCATCAATTTAAAATGGAGAGAATTCTATTGAATCAGAACTACAGATACCCCCCATTCAAAGAAATTATTCAGAGAAATTAGTTCACCATCACATTGCATCCTCTTGGGAAAATTGATACATTCTTGGTAAGAATAAGTTTACACGTATTGTAAGCTTACTTCTATCTTAGTTGTTACACAATATCTGAAGTGGCCTTCTTCCTAAAATGGGTTTTTCCCCAGTATGCTCTAGATTCAGCTCTCATTCTGCATTTAAACAGGGTTTCAGGTGAATTAAAAAGGACAGATATGGCAGCCCTAAAGTAATATATGAAAGTCTTATTGTATTAGTCATTTTTCCTGTCATTTTGTATTAGTGTCATATTAGTCTAATGCAATACTAACATGATACTGAAACGTTAGCATATCACAGATTACTCAGTGTGTCAAGCTTGAGTCTGATCATATTACTTTGCTGTGTGTATTCCAGTGATGAAACTCTTCCTTTCCATCCCCTGAAACTGTGCAAGACTAACAGAAAACACAAGGCACAGGCTGTGCAAGAGTCTAACACTTCATAATAGGTATTAACACCTCTTGTGCCAAAGGAAAGAACCTATCTCTAACAGATCAGATAATATTGATTCAGTCCAGGAATTTGTTAATACAAGTAAGATAATCCTTTACACTTCAAGAAGATTTTGAATCCCTTCATACAAACTGAAGAACTACCATCAAAACAGCAGCACTTACAAGTGTTCCTATGATAGGGGAATCCAACTAGGAAGTAAAAGCATTGGATATATTCCTGTTGAGTCGTCTTTGCAAAACCAGGAGCTGTTAAAATTAGGTTATAAAAAACCCCCTATATGTTTTCTTGAAGTATATTTTATTCCAGTGGCCTAGCATTAAACAGAAGTCAACTGCATTCCTGAGGGCTAGGATCTATAGCTGGCGAGGTCTGGAAAAACAACAGAAAAGCAAAGAGTCATTTCTGGCCTGGACAATAATCACACTCAGGAAATAACAACAACAGAATAAAAATCCCATCTAATTCATCTATATTATGCTCTTAGGTGATACTTATTTATTGAATCACTATTTGAATATTTCTAATCTAGGCACAGGTGGGACTATGGGTGAACACCACAGCCATTACAGTGTTGTATTTCCCCTTCAAAAGAAGAGGTGCAAGCTATGTTTCTGTTTCAGGGATCCCCATGATTATCATTTAAGTAACTAAAGCACTTTAAATATTTAAGTAAAAGGTTTAAATAAAGCACTTATTGCAAACAAACACTTACAGAACCCAAACAGCTTAAATCACATCGTAAAGGCCTTTGGAAATTAAGCTTAGTAAACAGCTACAGAGGAACAAGAAACTTCCAGAATCTGAAGTGCTCCTATGTGAAAACAAATGTTGCTAAAAATGAGGAGTTTGGCCAAAATAAAATCCACTTACTTAGGTGTGCACATCAGCTACTTTGATTCATTCTAAAGCTGCAGTTAACTATGGTAGCACTCAATAAAAAGCCTGTTTCTATTCATAGTCTTTGCCTTCTGATTACCCTGCAATGCTTTTACAATAATTACTATGCATTACGTTTCAGTGAGGTTACACAGCTCCCCTGTCCCAAGTTTCTATGTTATGTTCCTCTACATGTTGTCAGTAACTACTGTTACAATCACAATTAGCAAGGTAGAACTCTACCAGGTGACTGCAGAGTAAGAACTGTCATGTGAGGCTCACGTGTACTCCCTCAGACATATACATGCACTCTGGCAAGAGGCACAAGAGCAAGCAGTACTTCTGTTTCCTTCTTTAATAAAGTGGAAAGTGATGGCTTGAAAAACAACAAGTAATAAGAACAAACAGCAGAGCCATTACAACCTATACATTCAGAGTTCTGGTATGATATTTAACTACATGCTGCTGTTGAATTTTTTTGTATTTCAAAGTTTAAGCGTGCACACACCACACTCGCTCCTGTTCAACTACAGTAGAATGGTATAAAAACCTCTCTTCACAGTTTACTAGAGAAGTATAGGCATAGGCCAACTTTTTGCTTTAATGCCATCATTTGTACTTCTCCACATGCATAAATATGCAGTAAGCTGCATATATGCAAGGATTAACCTCTCACACATCATTTACCAGCTATACCAAATACATAAGGGCTTTTATACAATAATACATTGTTCACAAATACTAAGAACAACACAACATGACAAAACTGTGCTATTTAGTCTTTAGAAGGTTTTTTTAAGTGATTTTAGGCTCCCTAAGTTTACTGCAAGGAGCAGTAAAGTTTCAGCCTAATTTTACAGGTTTAAGTCAAGACGTAAAACACCAGTTCTTATATAATGAAACACTATTGGAAGCTAGACTACCAGTTTAATACATTTCAATGTACTGAAAGAAGCATAAGCATGTGATTTGAGGAACAGAGTTTTATTGAATTTGTATAAATATTTAAAGCTTTTTAGAGTCCTATGTAAATCCAATAAATACACGTTTGATCAAACTGCCATCTGCTGGGTATTCCTGGGATTTAAGCGGTTTGGTTAAACACACTACAGCATCTGAAAACATTTTAATAAGAACTGAGAGAAATCTTTGCTTTCATAACATGATTTTTGGCATTTGGTTGGCAATAACCAATTGCCCTTGTTCCAGCAGAAATTCAGTCAGCAGTAGCAGCCTTTGGACTAGGCCATGCTACCCTGTGACCCTGCATAGCCAAATTCATCCTGCTCACACCAACACTCACTCTCACCTCTCACTCACTCTTCACCTGTGCAGTCCTTGAAAAGAAGAGTGCACGCAACTGAATCCATATTGCCTGAAGCAATCATGTTCTGTGACTTCAGTAGAGGTTCTGACTGCTTGTTCAGAAAAAAAAAAAGTGACAAGAAGAATAAAAAAAATAGGAAGAAATCACAAAGGAATAGTTGCAAATTACAGAAATTACTCCCATAAACACAAGTCCTATACAACAAGGGGGGTAAGTTCTGATAACTCATTTTTCAAGACATTAGGGAAATATTTCTCATTGAAATCATCCAAGGTTATAGTCATTAAGAAGCCAGGACTTAGTAATAAGTTATTAAACTTGTCTAGTACACTAATTGTGGTACAAACAAGCGCAAACAAAGCATTCCTAGAAAATTATCATGAAAAGAACTAATGAGGGGTATGCAGAACTTAAAAGTGAGATTTCAAATTAGTTAGGCCCTGAAGATAAAAGCAAAACTGAAACCTGGAGACTCTCAAAAACCATTAACAAAGTAAATGCATTGTACAGAGGAACCATCAATTGTATTCACCTTTTCTCTAAGAAGAGGGCAAAGCAAAATTATGAAATGCAAACACAGTCATCAACTGGGAATTGGGCTGATCTGAGAGGCTGTTATGGAGGTGTTCATTGAGAAGTGTCTTGCAACTTCTCCAAAGCACCTTTGTTGTATTCCAGGCCCTCAGGCTTATCTGTTTTGCAAACCCAGTAAGTCACCAGCTACTTCTTTCCTTGAGACCCAATTACATTTTAAAAATCCTAAGTCACCTTTCTGAGCACTTGAATTCTAAGACATTCAGAATCAGAAATTCAGGTACAACAGTTTTTCCTAGAAGTGAAAAATGGCCTTTAGGGCGCAGGAAGATAATGGTACCATTGCTATATGAACAGAAGAGGTCTTTGGGGATTCAGTTTAGAAACTCTGGTTGGAAGAAATAACCAGAGCTCACACAGTTCAGTCTCCCACTCAAAGCAGGACTACTCAATCAGGTCAGCTGAGGCTTCACCAGTCTGATAAACTGGAAGTTCAAAAAGTCCAAGTGCACCTAAGTGTGGAAAAAAACCCTTAATGGACAAGAAATAGAGACAGCCATGGTAGCTGATGGAATCTTTCAAGGACAGAGGCTGTAATCTTCAAAAGTGTGAAATACCTTCAGAGATATGCTCCCTAATTTTATAACTTACTTCTACTATACAATAATTTTACAAGGTGTAATGTCATATTGTTAGTCCTGTATGACATTTTGTACCCAGGCAGAGACTGCAGACTCTGGCATTTCCTAAGAATTACAAGATCATCATCTTATGATAGATGCTTGCAAAACCTGCAGCCAGTTTAGTCCGTAAGGGCCCATTAAGTTCTTTGGAAACTGCAGCAGTAGAAAATGCACAAATTGCAACTAAAAATGCCAACTCAAGAAAATTAGTGCACAAGAAGTCAGCCATGCATTTACGTACCATATTTCAAAGTCCAAATATAAAGTGGTGTCCTGGCTTGGCAGAAATGAAGTTTAAGAAGTACCTGGCTCAAAATTAGTTATTCCTTAGAGAAGATTGCCTGTCAGGGAAAGTCATGTTGGAACAAACCAAAAACCACCAGTCTGCTACAAAAATAGGATGATGTCATAACTGCATTATGGTATGAAGTAGAGGATTAAAGTTCACTTATTAACCACAATTTCTCACTCTTGAGACTTAAATTCACCTGGATGAGATGCATGAAAATTATTCCATTTGACTTGGAATGCCTGGGCAAAGCACTGACCAGGACTACTAAAAGGTTCCCTACAGGTGCACAGACTGCAAATACTCTTATCAAAGCCTCAACTGAAGGCACACCAGACAACCAGAAACTGAGCTTTTCAGAACACCCAGGGAATTTTCATTTGCAGTTTTACATCAGCCCCAGTACAGAAATAACCACAAAACACAGTATCTTCCTCTACTGATTTCTTAGATTTTCTTGAAATATTTAGACTTCTTGGCAGAAGCACATGATAGAAAAGAGTGTACATGGATATTAGTTGTTTATATACACTTCAGTCATTTGCTTGCCATCTGAAACCTTGACTGTTATGTAACTGCAACCTTTAGGTTTGGAGAAGAGGAATTTGGTTTATTAGGGTGCTTGGGGCTTTTTTTTTTTTTTTAATATCCCTGCTCAAAGATCCTATTAAAATTTAAGATGAGATTACTACACTCATACCCTTTGTGAAGTGATTATTTAACAATAATTTAGATTAAAGCTGCTGTTATTCTGTATTAAGTACTATTGATAATTTACACAAAATATTCTATTAATGTTCATACTAGAAGTACAAAAAAAATAGAGTGCTAAGTAGTGCCTTTTTAAAAATGTTAAATTGTGAAGCAGCATACATCATTGGCATTCAAAGCCTGAATTATACAAATATAGCAACAAAGAAAAAATCTAAAACATTGAGAAACCCATTTCTAACTTACTAAAAGGAGTCCAAAAATGGAAATGTATTGCAAATAGCAGCATCATGTTTGATCATGCATGCATGACCTTAAAATGTCATTTTATCCACTTTAATACAAGAAAGTTTCTCAAGATATCAAATAATATATATAAAAAAGTACATAATTTTTATTCCATTTTTTTTATATATCACACATATGAGTATCTCTGTATTCCATATAAAAAACTTTTTTATATATATGGAACTGCTGAAACAAATAGTGTAAAACTTTCACAGTCATGCCTAAAACGAACTAGAGCACAGCTGGGGGGAAGTGGGGTTGTCAAATATTTTTGAGACCTTTGTATAAAGTCTAGTCCACCATCCTGCTTCGGCAAGGAAAGTTCACAAAGCAGATTTTTCCACCACAGGTTCTTAATAATAAATGTGCAGAGATTACACACAAAAATCATCCATATGGTAATCTGACACTGCACAAAAAAATAAGATTACCTCTGGCCCCAATCCTGACAATGAAGTGTTGGCACAAATACTTCTACTGCTGAATTAAGTAAATGCTCCTCAAGCTGTACTAATGCTTTAGTATTAGTATTACACATCACTTTTCATCCTTGTCACACTATTGCATTTCTAGACCAATTCTGCTTCTTTGTGCTGTAGTTTCATACAATTAAGAGTAAGCATTTTAAATAAAAGTTATTTTCTCCATGCTGTACCATTACAATATTCACATAAAAGTAGCATTACATACTTGCTTTATTCTTGGAATATTGGCAAATTGAAGTACTTGAAATATTTCGAAGTTACTTTTGTTGGTAATTTAATATTACACATGCTCCTTGCTTATGCTCACATGATATGGATGGAACTGAATGATGACTCCACTTGCCTTCCACTTCTGCCACAGAATTCTGATACAAGTGAGAAAGCAATTTAACCCTATTTTACATGTCTGTTACTTGCACACTGTATTCACTTATCTAAAACGAAGCAATTAATTCCCTTTTGTAAAGGGAAAAAGTAGCTCACTTATTTGGGAAAAAAAACATGAAAAGTGTAGAGCACAAACCACATAGGAAGCAATACAGATTGTTTCACGAAGTACAGAAATATACCTAAGTGTGAACAAATGTGTCCTAACACTGAAGCCAACCATTCTGGGCTAAGATCTTGTAAAATCCATTTTAAGAAACCACTCCAATATTTCACAGAATACTTGGGGCAACACTTGAACTAGATGTGTTTTCTATATACTGCAAGACATATTTATCATATATTTATGTTGGTAGATACCATTCTCCAGTAAGCTGCTGAAGAATCACAAACATTTATGGACAGAGCACAACACAAAGCTACATCAGAAAGAAAACAATTCAGGATGCAAACAACATTTACATCACTAAAACTCCAAAGGTTACATCTACAGGATTTTTTTACTCAATACATTAAATCCTAAAAAGATAAACAGCCGTCTTCAGCCAGTTCTTCACATCCTGATGTTTGTTTCCATTGTTAAAGTTTTCCGAGTGTGGTCTCACATATCTGTTGCTAATTCATAATATAACCTGAAAGGCACTACTGAATAGTCCTGTCAACTATTGCCATGAAAACAAATTTATTTTTATATCTATTAAGATTTAAACATTGACTCAAAACAGCAGCAGCAAGAGAGGAAGTGATTTCAAGTCTATAACACTTTATCTTGTAATACTGAGGAAAAAATGCATATAAGAGAAAAGTAAAAAAACCTCTAAAGCTCTAAAGATGTATAAGCTACATATGAATATAGAGCAAATTGCATGGATCTTCAAGTTACTGGCAAACCTGACTCAGAAAGTGTAAGATTATAAAAAAAAAAAACTAGAAAGGGGAATCCGCAGAACAGCAACTAGAGATTCAATACTTTAATGCTTAGAGATGCAATACTTAAATACTACTCTTTGAAATCATATTCTGTGCATAAAGCATCAATTTTACCTAAGATTCTCTGAGAGATATGGATGTTACAACAATATTCTAGATCTGATCCTTTGTTTATGAATGTTTATGTAACAATATCGGAGCAGAGGTATCAATTCACCTTCTGTGTAAACAGTGAAAGCTCAGTGCTTGGCCTTCAAATCATACACAGTGGATTAACATCCAGTCATCTAAACAGTACAACCAAAAGTATTAGATATTGGTAAAACATCTCAAGTTTTGCAATAGTGTACCAGCACTATATTACAAAGTACTAATTAAAGATGCACCACTTAAATTATCAGCATTCCTAAACACCAATTTTGATGTCACTGTATTTTTTCTCAGTTTGAATGAGATGGAATAGGTCCTTACTACATAGATGTTAAGTCATGTAACATTCAAGAATCTGAAAGCTGTGGCTCTTAAATTTGAAAATTAAAGCTTGAAAAACTGAAAAATTAACAGTTGATGTTTATAACAAGGTCGTTGTGCATCCATTTTAGAAGTTTAATATACACCAATCTGAACTCGGTGTTACATCAGTTAAATAGTTTCCTTCAAGTCTATCAAACAGCATCACTGATAAAATTGGCCAGGAACAACTTCAAAACACTACAAAATAGCATTCTCCTACTCTGTCATTTTTACTGTCAGTCAATTTTCCTCAGATGATCATCTGAGTGCACATTTTTCTTCAATTATTACAACAAAAGCTCCTTTCAAGTCACATAAAGTGATGCTATTTTCTTCTTGCAGCAAGTAGCACTAACAGAAAGTAGCAGTGATACTAAACATTGTCTACAATTGTTATGGAAATATATTTATCTGTATCCTGTTGTCATGGAAGCCAAAGATCAAGGCATACAAGTTACATGCAATAATTTATACTGATTTGAAAGAACATTTCAAGGAAATATTCAAATGTATAATTCAATAAAAATCAGAGTAGTTTCAAAGGCACTAGTTACCCAAGGCATGACTCTGAGACAGTGGTATTTCAATCAATATTAAATTCATTACTTACATCCTCTAGGTTCTATTAATAACCACAGTATATCCAATTTAACAGCTCAGACACTCTCGAAGTTCCAGCACTCCTTTATCCTGGCATTAGGCCAATTTTAGCAATGTTCCAAACTACGGAAAAGGACATTTGCTGACATTCCACATTTGTTTCTTTTTTATAAGGCAAGGCTGTTTACTTAAGTCTGTTGTTTTGCAGCTGACCAGTCTTCTAAAATGGCAAACTCGTGTGCAAGTTTGATTTCCCTCAACAGGGACCTACTATTATGAGTTACATTCAGTTTGTTCCATATTTAGTTCCACAAAAAGGAGCACTACCAAAACTTTTTATGTAGCAAACAAGTCTCTGAACAATTCTTTACAAAGAATTGTCTTTTTCTATACAGGTGCAAAACACAGTTTTACCTGTGCATATGCATAACCACTGTTGCTGGAGAAATACTGAGAGCCATGTAGCATCTTGTTTTAGAATTGTTACACAGAGCACAACGTGATGCAAACATAGTTTTGTGAGGTAATAATAAAACAAAATGAGTGTATCTACTTGAGAAAAACCTATACGTTCAGTGTGAAGTCTGGAGAAGCCCAGAGCCTTCAGTGCTTAGATTTCAATATCCACATTTTGCTGCACTTCCTCTTTATAAAATAACAAACCTGTTTCTGAACTTGGTCTGGTCCCCTCCAGCACCAGGTGCTCTTTCTGTGGAAGTTATTTGACCTTTAGTTAAGTGACCAGCTCAATGATTTGAAGCTCCTTGTTAGGTCTCCACATTAGCTGTTTACTACGGGGTGGGGAGGAAAATCCCTGGTGAGTAGTTAACTGCTTCTCCCCCTAGAGTAAGTGCTTTTATGCTGTTTTATAATGCAAGTTATCTACAATGTAAAAATAAAAATTTGATACATGCAAAAGTAAAAGGGAATAATAAGAACACTGACAATTCCTACAGCCAAATTAGAAACCATTAAGTTGCCTAAACCAACTTTAAGATTAAAAAGAAAAAAATCTCACCAACAGTTACCCTTATATGGTGCTCTGATTTCCTGTACTAAACTACCTCCTTAGGACCACTAATCAATTAGAAGCTATTTTTGTCTTTTCTATTATATCTATGATGTCATCATCCAAATGCAAAGCTGTGGTACTACCACAACATGCTTTACACAGACCTGCATTAGAATGGCACTGTGACTACATCTGATAATTGGAGAGACATAATTAGTTGATCATAAGATTACAAAGTAATTTTAGAACTGTTAATTCCTACTGTAATTAATCAAAATGGCAACACAACAAGTTGCACGCTCCACACAGGTGACCCAAAATTGTTTTGGCATTGCAGTGTGAACTACAAATGGAGTGGTAAAGGAATCACATTACAGTCTGTTCTATCTTTAAGTCCTTCTGCTGTCGTAGCAATGCATCATACAAAAACTCTACAAACAAAGAAACTTTAAAGACACCCTTCCCATCTCAGTTTAGTCAAGGAGTAGAAACAGTACTAATGACAAAAGTACAGAATGGAAAGAGAATTATAATCAAAGTATCTATCACAGGATTGTGCCTGATATCACACATACAGAAAAAAATCTGTATGCTTAACAGTTGGAGGTCAACCAGAAGTCTGCCCTCAATTATTCCAATACAAGCACTTTAAGGTCTGCTATCCCTACGTTTTGGCTCATTCTGTTTTTGGTTGGACCACCATTGTTAAGTCTATTAAGTGATCTCCCCACTGAACAGACTTTCCCTTACAGTGTTAATAACAGTCATATAAGTTAACTCCAAAACATAATGTGCATTTTATAACAATAAAAGGCAAAATGCTCATCAAATGAAAGTGATCCCTCACTTCAACGGTAAATAGATTTTCAAGCATACAAAGACAGCAAAAATTAATTTTGGAGTGATCCATTTCTGAATTTAAATGAATATAATTATGTAATCATTAACTTACTTAATGGATTTCATTAGGCTTATTTCTGGGTTTGATGTCATTTTTCTTTCCAATTAACTCAACTGTTAAGATTAATTTTGTATTACTATTGAAAGTAAAGATCAGAGCCAAGACTACTTAGGTTCACAAACCATACAGAATTGAAATCTTTCTTCCTCAGCATAAATGCAAATTCATTATATCCTTACAACAATAACATTGTTTTCATATTGTTTAAATGGAGTCTAATATCATGCCATTTAGCTAGAGTCATCTTGTGGTTTAAGTATACTTCAGTCACATTTAAATATCTTACTTTCAGACATGAAGATAATGGATGGATACCTTATGTAGTTGATATATCTATAACATTAATAGCAGTGAAAAATATAACATGAATCTGTCACACAACTCTCAGAAATGCCACAAGGTAAGTAAGTTCTCTTCCAAAACCTTAACTTGGGCAAAAACCAGATCTTGTACAAAATGATGTCCCATCCAACCTGACCTTGAACACTTTCAGTGATGGGGCAGCCATAGATTCTCTGGGCAACATGTTCCAGTGCCTCACTACCCTCAGGGAAGAATTTCTCCCCAATGTCTAACCTCAACCTATTCTTCCATTTTAAGACCATCTCCCCTTGCCCTATCACTCACTACCTGCCCTTGTGAAAAGTCCTTCTCCAGCTCTTTTGTAGCCCTTTCAGATACTGGAACTTTCTCAGCCTGTCTGCAAAGGAGGGGTGCTGCAGCCCTCTAAACATCTAACATAGAACAGCAACAGCAATAACAACAATCCTTGTCTGGGATCCCTGTTATATCCTATAATTGGAGGATGCAAGTTACTACCTCTTTTGTTAGTTTATTCACTGGTAATTGCCAAGATTTACCAACTGTTCTTTTCAAGCAGGAAATAAATATTGTATTTGATTCATATTTCAGCACAAGTACTCACATGCAAATGTATGCACACATACCAGAAAAACACCTGGTTAGTTACATTTGTTCACATTCTATAGTAACACAAGCAGCATCATTGTTACATCAAAACATTCAGTTAAACTAAGGAATAAACTAGATGTCCTTCACTTTTTTTCCACCGCAGTTCACATGAAATGAGAAAGTAGCAGTCAAGTATTGCTAGACTATACTTCATACTCATTGGGTTAGCACTGTTTAAGTCCTACACAGAAATTTTCTTAAAAGCAACAAATAGGAAGCATTTTAAAGGTAACGACTTCCAATGAATTGTCATGAACTAGGAGTATAATCCTCATGTTTTTTAAGCTAAACTGGTTTCTGAGTTATTCACATGAAAAATGTGAATTCTGGGGCCTGATCTTCTCAAACACTTACATGGAGCAGTTGGGAGAGTGAACTGTAAGTTTTAAACTGTTTAAAAGCAGACTAAGTGAACAACAACAAAACCACTAAATTTATCACACTATCTTCTTCCTTACTGATCTAATAGAAATACATAGATCATCTGCAATATAGAAGCTGCTGAAAAGAAGAAACAAGTGAATCGAGAATCCTAGATGACATTAACAATGTCTTTTTTCTACATCCTATTGCAGCTGAGAGGAACAGAATCTATTTACTTAACTAGGAAAGAATGGGGAAAATTGGGACCAACTTACAAAATGAAACCAAAGTTTAGATTTTCCCATTAAATAAAAAAAACCAAAACAACAACAACAAAAACAACCACACACCACAAAAACAACACCAAGAACAGAGAAAAGCATTTAGGAGGTAGAAATAGGCTTTAGTTCTTTCACAATGCAAGTAGCAATTACTCTGTTGCATCTATAGTAGCTTAAGAGCCCAATATAAGGATGTGGATTATCAGAACACATTTTTGTGTAAGCTGAGAACAGAAACAAACAGCAGAAGCTGAGGAGATATGAGAAAAGGAGGCACAAAAAGAAGCTCAACAGTCATAAAAAGCAAATATCTAGAGCAAATAGTTAAATCCAACTTAGATTCTGAGATTATGAGAAATCAAAGTTGATTAAACGCAACTTCAAGTGACAACCTTTTCAAGCTTTTCTCCAAAATTATCTTTCAACTTTCACATACTGAGTATATGAATTCCTTTTTCCTCTCCTGAAGTGTTTAAATCAATAATTTTTACAGCCCATCTGAAGCATCAACACAATGCACAATGCTCAAGTAGAGAGGAGAACTGAATTTTTATCTTGTTTCCCTTTATCAAAGTCATCCACAAGTCCCAGAGAT
Source organism: Pseudopipra pipra (assembly GCF_036250125.1). NCBI lineage: Eukaryota > Metazoa > Chordata > Aves > Passeriformes > Pipridae > Pseudopipra > Pseudopipra pipra. The sequence goes on from NC_087562.1 coordinate 12,306,449, forward strand.
CTGGTAATTTGTATTTAATCATGCTGGTTCATGCTAAGACTTACTTAACTCAGGCACGTTTATCACCATTATTCAATACCTACAATCTACCCTATATCAGTCATTTATTTTAAATGAGATTAATTAAGAAAGAAGAGATGGTGCTTCCAGTACTATTTTTCGTCCTCCCCCTTCTTCCTACTTTAAAGGATCAACAAAGAGGGAATCTTTATATATACATACGTAACTTATGTGTATGGTATGTATTCTATATATTAAACATAAAACATATTATACAAAGAAGAGAGATTTTAAAACTGAACCTTTACTTTTTTTAATAAAAGCTCAAGATAATTTTGTGAATCAGCACCCGAAACCAAGCCTTCAATTAGTTCCTGCCACCAGTTTTATACTTATGAAAATATGACCAGGAATAGTGACAAATTCTGCACACTGATTTAACTGTCATACTGCCAACTGCAAGAGTTTTTCAGTATCAGTTCAAAATCCATAGATTTGTCAAAGCTAGGAAAAATCTTTGAGTTGCAGTAGTTCAGTGCCCAGCTGCAATATTCACTACAGCTCTACTCTGCAGCAGAAGCACTGTCCATGCATACCATTTAATACCAAACTCCAAAGGAGAACACACACACAGCGTTTCTCTAGGGTGTGCTTACCAAACTGATTATAAACAGGAGAGAAGATACTCTGTAGCATTGAATTCTCTTCTCTTACTTTTATAACATTGCACCTTTTTGGTTTTTTTCCTTGAACACACTACATTGATTTTGGCAAATCTAACATGACACTACACAGCATGATGTAGCTTATGGACTCTGGCATGATGTGTCACAACAGACTGTCAACCAGCACGTCTAAAATGGTCTGCAAGACACTGACTCAAGCCAACAGCAAGAACTGAAAGGGGCAGCATGGAACAGGACAGAGGGTGGTGAGGTATTTCAGAATACTTGAAAAAGGGCTAATAGAGTTTCACATTCACAGCTTTAATCTATATATGATTATGGATCAAAGATCAGTAGATCAAAGGATTTTCTGACAACACTGAATGAACAATGGTACTAGGCACTGCCTAGCTCTTAGCTTGCTACATAACAGTCTGAAGAGAAGGCACAGGTAAATACTGAACTCGATGGATGTGGTACTGATCTACTCAATGATCCAGTGGCCTGTTAGACTGACTGGCTGACTGCATTACATTTTCAGGACATGAATACAGGAAAAGTTGCTCAGCACCTGAAAGTGGGTGATAATGGAAATAACTCTGCCTTCCCCCCCACACCAAAAATGAATCTGGAACACTATCATAGAAGGAAAAGTGAGAAATTGCTGCAGTTTCTGTCATATTAAGCTTATCTTCAAAGTCTTTATGTTTTAGGTTTCCCCTCCCCAAGTGCAAGATACTGGAAATGCTCAAAAAGGGAAAAGTTGGCTTTGTCTAATTTACTTGACTGTGACATTTAATTGGCTGTTAGGTCCCTAAGTTCCTGCTGTCAAGAGAAACTATTGACTATTTACTTAATTCTGCAGGTAACAGTTGGGAAATTATTGGAACACCACTACGAATTGCAAATACATGCTCAGTAATATAATGACAAGAATATTTCCTTTGCATTTAAGTGAAAATATAAACCTCAAGAACTCTAGAATCCAACAAGTACAAACAAGCTCTCTTTCTCTGCTGCTACAATAAAGAGAGAGGTTTTAATTGGTATACAAATAAACACCATTTTGTCTTCCTCCCTGGCTTTTGTCAAATTCCACATAACAACATGATTGAACTCTTAATATTCTTAAGGTAGAGGAATTTAGAACTGATACAACACAGAACAAAACAGTAAGGGAAACCTATAGTGTCTCAAAAAAACCTACCTATGACTGTACACTAACATTTAGTTCTGATAGTTCAATATACATTCTTATGTAAAAGAACAGTAGCCTTGTACAGAATACCCTATTCAGCTTACTTTCCCAATTGTGGAGTAACTTGGAATATCTGACAGTCACTTGATCCAGCCACATAACATTAAGTCACATCGGACAAAAAAGAAATTGGAAGAAAAGCATAAACATTCTATGCACAAGTCAGTTAGCTATAGGATGCTTGGGTTTTGTCCCATGCAAAAAATTCAGGTATCAAAAGTCAGATCAAATGCAGTATAAAGACAATGAAGCCTTAGCTTGGAAGGAAGAAAAGAGTACGACAAATGTTTTACAGAAGATTTAGTTCCCTCTGATGAACATTCAATAGAGCTATGGAGTGTGAGGAACTTCAGATCAATAACTGGATTTGCTATAGCAATTTAAAAAGAAAGAAGCTGGGGAAAGCATCAGCAGTAATAGACTCCTTTAGCAGATGCCCACAGAGGTCATCTCTAGGAAAGACTGTAATGAGTTTACTCTTACTCCACCTATCCTATCCATAGGGGTAGGCTACTAATGATTGTTTGGTCCTTTTGTAGCAGTTAGTGTCGTATGCCTCGCTAGATTAGATAAATGAGATAATTAAGCATCATGGGGAAAAGCTTGCTAATGATTAAAGCAGACATTGAACCAGCTTTCTATTCACTCCTCTGCTATACATTTCAGTTCTACCTGATTTACATCTGCAGTTGTATATTTGGGATTTATCACATCTCAATGGGCAATTTGCCTTCTCTTCAATTTTTACATTTCTCATATTCAAGAAATGTAATTACCTACAGTGTATCCTGCTTGGCAGATATCAGGTACCTGCTCAAATAATGGACAGTAAAACTGATACTTGAATAGAAAGATACATATTTCTGAAATATAAGAACACTCCAGAGAAACAAACAGGAAGTTATAAACTTATAAATTGTAATGGCTCAAGAGCATCATACACTGAAACATATTCCTCTTAAGACAATAAGTTGTTACAGGGTCACAAAAGTCTTCCCTTGTAAATTCTTTTTGGTCAGCTGAAACAGTTCTAAGTCCCTTCTATAAATGAAATGCAAGACTAGGGGTTTTGAGCATATGGTCAGGATGTTTTGTTCTCCAGGAATAACGTATGAAGTTGTGTGACAATTTCATAAAACCAGTATCTGTGAAAGCTTTCCAGCTCATCAGCCACTTGAAAGTACTGGACCAGTGTTAAGGAAACTTCCCTGTCTGACCATCCAAGAGCCACTGGCAATCACACTCCCACCACCTGAGCTGGGACTGAGGCCCCTTCACAGCCTCACACTACACACTCAGTCAGAGCAGGTTTAAATCAGAGGGGAAGTGAGGAAGAAAACTCTATAAAGCATGGAGATAACTGGCAAGTCTCCAACAGAACATTTTCTTCCCAGGAAACAAAATATAAAGGAACACTTAGGAAATTCAAAAAGTTGTAAAATGGTTTTACATTTTCTGGATGAAAAGAAAATATTTGGGGCTTTAGAATAGATTTCTGTTTAGAGACACTGAAAGTTAACTTACAATTATTATATGAGCCATCTGTTCACTGACTGCTTTTCCTTTGATTGTTATCAAATCATACATACCATTCATCCTGAGTTTGGTTTGGAAGCTGTTTTGTTTTATGATTGGTTTTGCTTTTTTTAAAAAAAAATAATAACAAACAGACCTGTAACTGAAAAGCAGGTACTCATTCACCCCTAATCTGACAGTTACTCAGATGAGACAGATCACTATTTTGGTTGGGTTCTTTTTGTGAGAAGCTTAAATGAACAGAGAATGCTACAATTTAAGAAAGCTGAATGTTCATGCAGTTTTACAGTCCAAGCAGAATTTTTCTTCCTTGGCTACGTATTTATGAAACTTAACTTCCATGTACTGCAAAAGTTACTTAAATTTAAAGCAACTCCAATATTTCTATTGGTAATACTTTTTGTTCTACATATACAGAGATTTTAGTATCCTAGAGACACCATACTAGTCTACAAAACAAAATCCAATCCAAGAATTTAATTCACCTTAAAATTCAATCTCAGCTGCTTTCTAACAGCTTTTTTCTGTGTATTTCCATTTTAAAGCCTTACGATGCACTTAACCTCCTTTTTCGTGGGGAAAATAAAAGCCCTCTTATCACATTCAGTCCCATTCAAAGCACTAACTTAAGGCCTGATTAATGTCCAAGTCCAAAAAGGTAACTGTATGAAAGGACATGCAAGCCTTAGCTGGGATCAGCTCCCTTCTGTCTTAGGATACCCTGACACCTCTCAAGGAGTAACTGCAGCAACCTGTGGCCTTCTCAGTTTATAGTTAAACAGAAAGTTGACTTCTGCTGTAAGAAAGGTTTATTATTGCCATTCTTCCTTCCCTTTCACACGTTCCTCCCAGTTCCGGGAGAATTCTAACAAAGCATATATTGAATGAGAAAGTGGAGAAGTGGAGCTGTACAAGCTGAACTTCAAGTATTGGAGTCAATAAAACACTTGGAAAATTTTTGTATGCACAATGTCTTCTCTTGACATGCAGAAAAGTCCTTCTACACTTCGAAATACTAGAAAGTCTAAATGTAAAGGCTTACCAATATAAGCACTAGCACACCACATAAGCAAACTTCAATATGATCAAAATGAAAGTTTGCTTCAAAAAAATTATTCATTTAAAGCTCTGGAAACAGAGAAAAGATATTTAAATCCCTAACAGAATTACTCATTTTTATTTTTCCTCCCATGACCTCATTTAACACAGCATACGACTGCTTTTCCTCATCTATTAAGACTTCAATAAAATCATTCATTTACAGTTAACTGCAACAGTATTCACATTTAAACCTGAATATTAATTGACTGATAATGAGATGATAAAGCTGCTTTTCTCTGCAGGTGCACCAATCAATTTCAATGAAACTGAAGTAGTATTTTTCCTTACAGCATCTAAAATTAAAAAGTTATTTTCTTTTCTAATAAAGTGCTTTACATTGATCTTCTGGGAAAGTATGGTTTCATTTTCACCTTTTTTGAATTATAATTATTTCTGTTTGCATAGGAATGATTTTCCAATATTACTTTTCTCCAATTGATGATTAGCTTCCACTTGATTAAATTTGCAGAACTCAAAAATACTCCCAAAAAAAACCCCTTTTAAACTTCCATTCTGTTGAATGGAAATCTCAACTTCTTTAAGAGACAGAGAAGCATGAGATTAATTTTTAAGCAAGTGTTTCTCTTGGACTTCTCCATTTGTACAAATTGTTTACTATTACTGTTAGTGTAGCTTCAAGGTTATTAAAGACCTTTGACAGTTATCAGTAACAAAACCCAGCTTGCAGTAATTCCAAGTCCCATTATCTATCAAAACCTTCTAACACAGTTTGAACAGAGCAATTAAATTTCACTTCAGTATTATTGTCTTTCAAATGATAACAATTAAGGAGCAATGAAAACTATCCTGAACATGTGTTCAAATACTAGACTCACTGTGGGGTCCAGGAAAATCAGGTACAGATTTTTTGCTTCAAAACCAAGAGACCACAAAAATGAAAACCTATGATGTACAGTAAATCATGTACAAGGATAGGCATGAACATTGTTATAAACTTGGAGAAATTAAGGACAGACCTTGGTCTCAACTACTTTGAGCTCCAGAGCTCTTACCCGTTACTGAGCACAGGTGGTTAACAAGCTGGCACCTGTATGTGCAAACACTGGTACTTGATAAAAAAAATGTTTAACATTTTAGTATCTGTAGACATAGGCTCATTGAACATTAAGAGTGGTCTGAAAGAGATGGAGGAACAATTTTTCCTTAGCTGAATGAGAAGCCAAGACAGAGGACATCATCTTCAGCATCCTCAGAGACTAATCACACATCACTAACTGCTATTGAAACTGGAAGTGATAAATTCCTGTGATCTCACAAAACTTTTCAGAGCAGCAAAGATTGCACTTGCATTTTAGACACAGAGTCCTAGATATAAACTATGGATCTTCAAGTCACTGCCATCCCAAAAGCAATCTCTTACCAAAACAAATACTTCATAACACAAAACCAGCTTTAGCAAAAATATTTAAATGAAACCAGTAAATAATGTTCAGTTCTAACATTGATTCTACCAGATGATTTAAGCCTGTCCAGATGGGATCTGATGCAAGCACTGTAGACAGCAGCCATCCCGGAACAAAGCAAAGTGAAAAGCTTGCAAACCAAGAAATTGCATTCTTTGGATATACAGGATTCTGACAAATAATGAGGGAGAGTCAACAGAAGCTCTGGAAAGTTTAAATAAAATGAACCAGGGCTAGGAATCTGACTCCATAACACATCAGGAACCAGTAGATAGCTACAGAGACAAAAATGATGCCAGGACTCAGGAATTAAGATGCTAAAGCACAGTCTGAATGAAGAGCATATGTGCAGCTGAGACATGGTACTCAGTCTTATATAAGCTTCTCTTGAAGGATTTGTTTAGAAAAACAAATTCCCATCATGACAGGGCCTAGGAATTTAACCACATAAACATCAAGTATTTATAGTATCTAAGACATTTTTGGTAGATCATCTAGGATAAATTCATCAGAAAGCAGCAATTTGGTCTTGACAGAAGCTAAATGGATCAAAGGATCAAGGATATGAGAAAGTAACATTTACTATGACAGCCTTTAAGTAAGTTTTTACATCTACTTTGGAGATGAAACAAATATTCTTTCTAATTTGAGATCACTTCTAATAACTGCAAAACTGCATGATAAATACAGGAAATAGCTTTCAGTCAGAAAGTCTGCTTTCAAGCATTCATTATGTTTGGAGTATTCTAGAGCTACATGCATAAACTCATGAATAAAACATAATTAATTTTCCTCTGATCTAAGTATTTCATTTGAAGAATTCACCTTCTTAATGGTATCATCTAGCCATACATTGAAAAGTAATTACTTTTCTTACTGCACTGTAAGACCGAAATACATTTAAATTAGAATAGATTTTAATTCTACTATTTTCAATTATAGACCCCGAGTTATCTGCTTCCAATTTGTTAACAATCATCTCCTAAAGACAGTAAGTGTAAGCTTACTGTATGTAAAAGTATTTTCTTCTCACATTTGAGAAGCACACAGCAGTTCAAAACATGGATTATAATCAAAATCTTCCATCTCCACCATTATTTTGAACTCTCCCCAGAGTGCCACCATCATATTTCTGTAAAGCAAAAGTATGTTTTTTCAGCCACTGAAAAACAAAGAAAAATGATTTACTTTAAACTACAGTTTAAAGTAACTGTAGTTTAGAGGCAGCAGGTATTTCCTCAAAGGTCTCCCAATAGGACTCTCCATTGAGCCACTGACCTTATCTTTCACTAGCACTTAACTCTAGTTTTTAAAAGTAATTTGTACCCTTTGGGCATCACATTTGACAGATGCCCAAATGTGACCAACAGGCACTGCTGGCATAGCAGCAACAATGGGAAAAGAAACCCTTTCAAAACATAAGCACTGGGTAAATGTTAAGCATTCAATGCAGAACAATGGCGAAAGATTAGATCAAAGCCTTTACAGTTAAACCTACCCATCAGAAATGCTACATGTTTTTCAGAGAGCTGTGCAAGGTGAGTGTTCTGTGTTCTTCCCTGCTGGACCTCAGCAAAGATTGTAAGCCCTCATTGCCTAACACAGCTTTTAGTCCTGCAATTCCTTTTACAACATTGCCCTCCAGTGGGCTTGGCCTGCTTGGATTTTCTTAGACAGCAGCTCAATTCCCTTGCTTCAGTGATTTAGTACTTCTCTAGGAAATTTAATAGATCTCACCAGTATTTTTATATGCTCTAAGTGTCCTACAGCAAGGAGAGGAGGAGAAGGATCTGAACGTATGATCTCACTTTATCTAACCCTAATTCCTTGTTATTTCAGTCAATCACATAAAGCATTTTTAATTGCAGATGGGAAGAGCTTAATTCCAAACAAGCCTGGCACACAGATCTTGCCTCCAGTTCCAGTTCAAACTACTGATTTACCTCTGTCACTCCATATTTTTGCTAACGTTGAGAATAAGATACATAGCATATATATGATATATTACCAGCAAATTTTCAGTTAAGTGGCATTTAATTTTTCTATGGACTAAAGACCTTCATCATCAAAAGGTAAGATTTCATTTATCTATGTATAATTTTACACACACTCTCAAGAAATTACCTCTAACTAGAATGCTTGATAAAGGTTACTAATTATCATAAGCCATTTTTGGAGAAAAGCACAAATATGATTCTCACTAAATTTGATAAAGTCACAAAACCAGTGCCTTCCAGTATTTCCACTATTCCAGCATCATAATCCTTTCCAGCTTCATGGAACATTCCATTAAGTATGGCTGCATGATGAGCAAAAAGAAAAATACACGTCAAGAGGTGTTGCTTGTTTGTTTGGAGTTTGTTGTTTGTTTGCTTTAAAAAATAAAGGGTAGGCACTACCAGGACTCTGAAATAAATTTAAGTTACTCAATAGTTATGTAGCAATTCTTGCACAGTTTCCCTCTTCCTTTGAATAAAACATAATACATCAACTGGTTTTCCTCCCAAAGAGTTGCACAGAAGTTTCAAAAAAGAAAAAAACTCAAAAAAAAAAAGGCACAACAAAGCCCATGAAACACTCAAAAAAAAGTCCTGATGTTTGGAAGTTGAACACCCTCATGTCAGACTCTAAGACCCAAGAAACTGTGCCTACCACATAATTTTCCTTTCCTGCACTGTCTGGATGCATTCTGGTACAATGTACAGCCTGCTACACATTACTAGCAAAAACAACCAGCATACTAGGCTTGTCCAGGGCTCCACAACACTACTGTTGCATGTTGATCCAGTAGAGACATATTTAAAAACATTGTTCTAGCTCCATCTCCCTCTTTAGCAGCATCTTCTTAAACTATTACAACAGCCTTACCTCAAAACCCCCAAGCTCTGAAGGGCAGTACCTCTGAGATGGGCACAGATTAGCTGGGCCAAGGAGGACAGTGTCACAGAGAAAGTAGTAGGATAAAATATTAGATAATCTTTTTTAAGTGAAAGAAGATTTGCTGAAAATGGCAGAAGTCTGAATTAAAGGAATCCAAAAAGCATCTCATAGGATTATCAGATTATTTTAGTGAAAACAGAAGGAACGAGAGGCTTGAGCACAGTAAAAGAAACTACAGGACATTCAGTACCACCAACTTAAAGTCTTAAACCATCCTCTACTTAACCTAGAATACAAAAAAGTATCAGAAAAAAGAAATTTGCTTAGGAGGATACATTTTCCTTAATATAAATATACTATAAACTACTAGTAAGTTCTGTAGCTTCAATTCTGTGTCAAGAAGGACTAAATCACTATTCAATGTCTTAAGTACTTGAGAATCAAGTGCCATTTTAAAAATTCATGTTAGAACTGCCAGCTATAAAGTGCAGGAACTAAACTGGTAGTCAAAACAGCAAGCAGTACAATTTCTCCTAGAACTGCAACTTTCTCCTCCCATAAGGGAGTGGAGCTGTAAATGCACTAGGAAATCCTGCACTGGGTTTCCAGAGGAAGAGAAGCACATCAAGGGTTTTTTAACATGACCAAATATGGACACCTCAAGTCTCAAACTGCCACTAAGAACTTAGAATCTTGTTCATACAAGACAAAGAATGTGCACATATCAGTATGTCATCAGTACCAACAGGCAGCTCTGACAGTAGTGGCCACTTCCAGTTCTCAGACAGGCAGCACACAACTTCAAACAATTGGGGTGGCCCCAGTTACTTGGATGAAGAACTAAATATCTAACAGGTAAATTTGAGCCAGAGTCCCTCCAACCTAAAACAAAGTGGTACAGGCCTTGTTAGAACAGTAATTTACTTCAGTTATGTCTTTAACCACAAAACTGTAAAGGAATTGTTGCAAGTCTTTGCACCAAGAGGAATCAAGACGGATTATAATTAGGATTTTTAAACTGCTGCAATAGAGTTCATTACGGTCAGATAGACTGGAGTTATATAGTAAATAAGAATTTAACTTTCTACAGTTAGGAATAGACAGAACTTAATATTACTTCGGTTTTTAAATACTAAAGTAGACTTGTGCAAGATGGTTCTTAAATAACACTTTCAGATTATACAACAAATACACAGCTGCTATTTATACTGAAAACTCATTGCAATAGAAACTGTTTCAGAGTCAGAGAATTAAAACAGATACATACATGTATGGTTTAAAGTTTGTTTTAAAATCAGTTACTGTCTGAGATTTAGGGCTTCATTGACTTCTGTGAGATGGCTTTGGATTGAACACAGGTTTCCAGGAGGTTGTGTTGATGGCAAGGCTTCTCATGCAACATACATAAGTTTCCTTGAGTATCCTTGCAGTGAATTCATCAGCTGAGATGGCAATTTCACCCCAGTGTCTGTAAACGCAGATTTAGTTAAGATCCAATACAAAGCTTGCCTTTAGCTCCACAGTGTCAGTAACACAAAGATCAATCCTTTCAGGCACAAAATGCCAATAAACAAGTTGCTTACTTCATAGTTACAGTGTGTATTTGGAGCACATCAATATCCAATTTCATCTTGTTCTGTCACATGCACTGTCCTTTATAGCCAAGTTCTGAAGAGCATCAGCAGTTGTTTCTGTGCCAGGGTCTTCATTTTTTTCTTCTTCCTCAGGCTCTTCTCCAGGTTTCTGGACAGATTGCACAGCTCTTGTGTTCTTACTGGTATTGCAGTCCATGTTGGTCTTCAGCAGTAAACGAGGAAAGGAACCCCAAGCTAAATAGCATTCCTTATTGTGTTGTTAAGAGCAAGTATGTTTGGTTTCTGTGACAACCCACTGATCCTGTCACTCAAGCACTAAAGAGCCATGGTTCGTTGCAGTCACCAGAAGGCAAATTTCTGGAGTAGGAAACTGTTCTTCATTAGTAGTTTTTCCTAAGGGAGTAACTCACAGTTGTCTTGTCCAAAGAAGTCTGCTTTGTTTTAACTTCTAAATATCCTAAAGCTCAGTACTAAGAAACAGTGTCCGGATACAGGGAAAATCCATGTTGTCAAATTAGCAAGTCTGCACAATCTTGTAAACATCTTCAGAATCGTAATCAATACTACCATGTAATTACCAGTTATTTCAAGTGAACTCCATAGTTTTGTTCCTGTTTTAATGGCTTTGAGTCCAAGTCTTTCTAGTTCCAATGCAAGTTTTATTAGAACTCCTTGACTCACCCTTGAGGGACAATTAGTTTGGTCAATTCACTTATAGAACCCAATTTGCTCTTTGAAGTTATGAAATTACTGTTTTGTGTTAAACATTTCAACTCTTCTAACAAAGAAAGCCTGAGCTATTGGCATGTCTTTCCTGTTGAGTACTAAGCCCATCACTAAGTAGGTAATTTTCTTGTTTTTTCCTTTTGATTTTCTTATTTTAGCACAGTGCAACAACTTGCGATTTCTCAGTCTTACTCATAAAATGCTTTTGTTATTAACAGCCACAAGAAAAAGCCTCTAAATATTGGTCTCCCAGAAGCAAGAGAAGTCCATACATCCAAACCCTCTAAAAATATCAGCTTGAATCTCAGACTTCAGAAATGCAAAACAAACAAAAAAAAAATAGCTCCCCCCTGCAATAAATAAATAAATAACTTCAAGATACTCCAGAGTTGAGAGATTTTTTCAGCTGAAAACACATCTGAACACTTAAAGCTCAAGCCTGTGAAATAGCACATCTCCACCAGATTCTAACCCAACAAACTAACTTACCAGAAAACTGTCTGCTGGGTTAGAGTGTAAGTGATACCTGATGAGTTCACAAGGATTGGTTCATACTGTCATCTATCCCCTACAAACTAGCTACAAGCCAGTAGTACCCTCATGTACAGACCTCTAGTCTATGTTTCCCCATGAAAAAAATGCTTACTCAATTTTTTAAACAGTTGATGTAAATCTGTATCTCACAGAATCATGTAGTAGAGAACTGCTCAACAGTGCTAGATCTCACAGCCAAACACACCCTATGGGCTTCCACAAACATATTTGACTATAGGAAGATCCTCCTTCCTGCACAGCACTCAATCAGCAATACATTGCAGCTGAGCAGAAATTTTCCTTACTATTCTCAGGGATCAAGAGAAGACAACCTCTGATGAACTTTGGTAACCCGTTTACCAGGTCAGAAAAAAATTTAGGAGGAAAGTTCTGGAATCATTTCCATTCCCAAGCTAGAACTAGTTTAACCTCAGCTGATCAAAGAGCATGCAGTACCCAGCTGCTCCAGAAGAAAAAAAAAAAGCAGCTGAATGGAAGCACAGGAATAGGCAGATTTCAGCCAAACCCTCTAAACCAGTATAAGTTTCTCCTCAGTTTAGTCATCTTAGCTATGTCTAGCAATTCTGGAACATCCAACCTAAGCAGCTTTTGGAGTTAGCTTGGCTTAAAGTTAGATGTAACTTGTCAGACTGAGGTCCACACCATCTCAAGTGCAGCCTTCAGATTTTGGGTCTGCTGAGCTGACTTACCCCAGCATACCTGTTTTGAAAATATGAGAGGAAGATGGATGCATTCCGACTCTAAAGGGACACAAGTAGTTTTTGGTTTTACAAGAAAAACCCAGGAATACAGTTCTATGATTCTGCATTTCACCATTCATGTGCTTCATCCCATCTAGTAATACTTCCTCATTTTAAATCAGGTAGGCCTTAAAAGCCAAAATGGTCTTTCAAAGACTACAGTCAGGCAAAAATCTCAGCAGTTCCCCACAGTGCAATACCTGTACAAGCACTAATTATTCTGGAGGGTTTATTGGTCTGCATTTTCAGAACACTATCTCAAATCCCCACTAGATGGTAGCTGAATACTATGTTGATTGGGCAATATTATACAGTCTATGGTAGGTACAAGAGCTGCACCTGATGAATATGATTATTCAGGATTTGTCACAGTATCTTATAATAAAAACAAGACATGCTCAGAGATGACACCATCAAGTATTTAAGGCTTAGAGGTGCTTAGGTAGTTACACTAGCCTGCTACTTCAGATTATAGTGATCTCACAACATTCCTCTTTTAGCTCAGTTTTGTGTTTGCCCACTATTGAAACCGTGTTTGCCAGCCTTCAGGGTCAGGTATTTCTTTCAAACAGCTCTTCATTTAACACATTTACTTCCTTCCTCTGTTGAAAGAGAAAGCTTTTTCTGTAAGGCTCTTCATTACATCCCTGAAAATACTGAAAAATTCCAAAACAGGTTGTTTCAAACTGAGAAATCATTCAGCTGAGGTACTAAAGTCCTGCTTGTATTAGTAGCCTATAACAACAGACACAGAAGCACTTTACATAAGAGTATTTGAAAAAGGCTTAAGGTGTTATTGATTAAACTTATATCCCATTCTCAAAGTTTCTGACCTCCCTCTGCTCCAGACTGGCTACACACTGGTTTAGTACCTGGGCAAGTATCCAGGTACTGATGTGCTGCAATCTCAGACAGCAACAATTAGCTTCTATTCAACTGCACCAAATTATTGTTCCCATAGTAACAATACTAGTCTTTAGATCCTATATTTCCTTTTCAAAACTAGAACTGCATAATAGCCAGACAAATTAGAAAGTATTCCAAACTTAACCATGAAGCAGGCCACTTCAGTAGTTTTAACAGACTAAGATTTTTTGTAAATGAACTAAAATACTTTCCTTTGTCTACTTATTAGACAAATTATTACTTGACAACTACTTCACAGAAACATGCTGAAAGCAGCAAAAAAATGTCTACAGTGAAACACATTACTGATCATATTGTGTTGTTGTAATTGAGTGTATTTGTACCCTTTATTTCCCCTGAAAGCAAGGGAGATCATCTAATTAATCTCATAACTGGTCCACCATCTCCAATGTTTCAAGGCTGCATAGTAGACCCCACTTACAAAACAGTTTCAGTTTCATTGTTCTTCTCCCAGTTGGAATTGAACAGCTGCCATCTATCCCCCAGAAAACCAAAAGAAAACCTTCTCTCAAAGCTTCTGTAGCAAGTCACAAGCCAAGTCTAAAGCTGACAGTCAAATGCATTTCTAAGCCATGCAGGCCACAAGTGTGGTAGATTAATCCAGCTGAGGAGTTCTAGTATTTCAAGAAGCCTTAGCACAGTGACGAGTAAGCCAGTTAACCATGAAGAGTCAGCTACATAGATTATAGATTATACAATCCACCAATGGAAGAAACATCTCAAACTCTTGACAGAAGTTTGAGAACACTTTCCAGCACAATTTTTGAAAGGCATTCAGCATTTGAATAAGTGATAATTTAAATGATGGTGGTAACTGAGCAATGTCTTGAATCTAGCTGGATAATTTTACTGTTAAGACAAAAGAGAATTAACAGACACTTTTAGATCCCATTTTACTTAGGACAAACTGAGAAAAGACAGACCAGCCTATGAAGTCACACAACACATGAATCTGAGCGTCCCCTTTCATCTAGCACATCTCTTCTGCAAAAACTCTTGACAGCTTTAGCTAGATTCCATTTTGAATGACCCTACAATGATCTATATGACCCTGGTCATGCTTTCTTATTAGAGAATAAGGATTGTTTTTTATCTTCATCACAACTTCTCAGTGGAATTTTTTCTAATATAATTTTTCTAAGTCTCTAACAAAAAAAGATATATAAATCTTGAGACTTCTGAAGATTTCTTCATGTTTCTTCATTTAAGAAGTACATATTTATTCAAGTAGCATAGAAACATTCCCCCAATGACTTCATAAAAAGCAGTGAATTTGCTTGCATATAATACAAAGTCCTCAGTCTGGTATTGAACATACCTAGCTCAAACAGGGAGTTACTTTGGCAGCTACAGTAACTGAACAGATAAGCAATTCTTGTTCAAAAACAAATTATCTAATATAGAAGGCAATCTCTCCATCTAATCAAACTGAAAGAGGTTTTCCTTATTATTACAGGTCATAAATCAGAAGTTTTTGCAGATGTGACCCCTAAAAATACAGCTCTACTGGAAAGCAAAGTGTTTAAGCACCTCAGCCTAGTTCAATGAATCAGACAGGAATACATTTTGGCTATATTTCACGCTACAACTACAGTACTTGGTAATATATTAGGCCTACAACCAGTTTTGAGCAGGAAGATAACTTCTTAAAGGTAATCCACCAATCTTCAAACACCTTGAACCCTCGTATGGACAAATTCTGTATCACAAACAGCCACACAGCAAGCAGACTAGGTTCACTGTTTCCTTAGCATGCCTGGAAAATGTTTCCATAACATAAAATATGGCTGTACACTGCTCCAGTGACAAGGTTTACTCAGCACCACACACCAACCAGGCCCATGACATGCTCTGGAGATTTCCCTTCTGTCGTGCATTTAGCTTGTGCCCTTATGAATGTGTTACCTCCTACTTGCCAGCAGATTTTGATAACCAGCAGCCAGATCCCAGTCAAGCATTTCCAAGCACAAAGAAGTATCTGATTATTTTGCACATACATAATCAAGATAGTTAAAATTGTGTTTACTTTATTACTTCCTTCCTCACTACTCTGTCCTGCATTTTCAGTGAAAATACAAAGGAAGTGTTAAGACTTTTAGTGGCACATAAAGTGTATACTGTTATCCCTCTATTTATTTATAAGACTTTTGTTTAAAATTTCAATGGCTAAACTGGTAATATTCTGTATCTATATTAATTATGGTTCTTTAAGAAGTGGTCTACCTACCTCAGCTAAGTAACTTTAATAGATTTTTCTGTGAAATTCACATCAAGTACATATTGTTTAAACGCCAAATTGCAAATAATTTCCTAATTATTTTTAATTAGTAGATATAAAGGATTAATTTAGTAGTATGCTCTCAAAGAAATGCCTACTTGCTATTTAACCTAAAGAGTAAATAGGGAGATATGAGTGTTCTGCTGAGCTATCTTTGTACCTCCATCCTAATGTGCTGTTCTGCTGCTGTCAAATATGCCTGTGTTTCTGTACATTGAGGAGAAGGAACTACGACAATCTGTTCTCTTTAAAAACACAAGCTGTGTTTGGCTGCCTGAAAGAAAAAAAAAAGTCTGTCAAACTAGTAAATATGTTGCAGTACTTGACAATTTCCCTGAACTAAGTTTAAGAACTAAGCTTTCAGAATACACCTACTGCAAACTGTGAACCAGTTTAAAGCAGTACTTGGAAAGCCTTGCTGTTCCATACCTCAAAATTACCAGGGTTATTTAAGTTAATCAGTTAGAACTTAAGCTATTCTGCATCAGCTACTTATGACTATATATCTTGTCAGTCATCTGGACTCTCAATGTTTTCATCAACTTCTTTTGAGTTTATTATTTTAAGCCTCTACAATTTGTTATCCAAAGGCTAATAATGCCATCCAATAACTCCTCATATCAAAGGTATCATTTGTATTATGAGTCTTAGGTGAGATCCAGAATCATATTTATTCACTTTGGATGCTACACAGTGGTGGAAATTCTAACTAAATTTTGCTGAGATCAGCAAACTTGCCATGAACTCACCAAGGCTGTGATTTAACTACACTTCAAAAGCAAAACAAAGTCACATTTGGGCACATTTAAGGAGCTGGAAGCACACAGAAGAACATAATTAGTACCCTTGCCCTCATTTCAAGATAAGGTACATTAAAAATGAATATCAAGATGATAAATACTCACAAATTAACTCCAACATTCTTTTTTCAAGTTTTTGTTTTCATAGGAAAGATAACACAGAGAATAAATTGGATTGAACATCACTAAGAGGAGCAACTATTGAATTAAAAGGGTCAACTCATGTAGCTGGAAATAAAGAAGGTTCAAACTCGACAATAACACCGGTAAATAAATACATGTTGGTTAGATATACATGAAGCTTTTGGGAAAATGCTGTTAGTTCAGCACACTCAGGAAAGAGCTACAAGTTAAAAACAAATAAGTCAATACAGTCAGCCATACCCTTCTGAATGGAGGGCTATTTTCTTTTATCTCTTCATAAATAACAGAAAGGAGAGACTGAATATCCATCTACTTTATCCAGTCATATTTTCTATCCACCACTTCTCCCCCTCACAGAACATTGCACTGTACCTGGCCTAATGTAGCTGTTTTCATAACAATATTCTACCTCTTGTTTTTTCATGCTCAAAAAGCTTCAGCTGCCCACCAGTGACACCTAATGATCAGAAACCCTTACAATTGGATATACAGTGCTATTATACAAACGAGATTCTATACGAGCTGAAGGCACAAAGATCTAGAGTAGTTGTAGAAGTCTCAAACTACTGCAAAATTGAATAATAGAAGGTAACTTAAAATAGCAATTATAAAAAGCAGAACAAAATAATTGTGCCTTTCTTCATATCTGGCAGTGTTCAACTTTCTGCAACTAAAATGATCAAAGACTTTGATATTAACTAATTGGTAACACTGCTTAATCTTCAAGAGAATGATGTATTAGGTACAAACTGACCAAGCACGTGTACACACAGCAAACAAAAAACCTCTGCTAAATACACATTCTAAATCTTGCAAGAATCCCATTCTGTCATGAGAGAATAGAAGTTCTGCACATGCCAGCAAGATATAACAGATAGCAACCACCTGATCCAATACCTCTGGAATCAAAAACAGCATAACATAAACAAGGAAAAAAACCACAAGCCAGTGCAGGTTTACTGCATTCTAATGTTTTATTTTTATGATAGTATCTAATCATATCTGATCACAAAGTTTCAAAGAAAGACTGCTCTGTCAGATCGACTGTTTATTTGGCATTTTTTGTCTTTGTGTTTTGGTGGGGTTTTCTTGTTTGTTTTTTACATGAGGGAGATTTACGACATGGACATATTCTAGCCATAGACAACATGTAACAAAGTTTCATAAATAAACATACTGAAAGAAGTCACATAAGAAGTCCATGAAAAGCTGGGGCTTTAGTTCCAGGTGTCAGACAAATACACAAAAAACAGTGTACTGCCCCTGCCAAGCCCTCATCAGTGTGACAAATTATGACTGTGATAAACAGAGTATTCCAAGATGGAAGGGGCTTCAGTTATCACAAAATATCAGTAATTGTTAAAAATAAATCAAGCTAAACATTTCAACCACAGGTTCAAAACCAACATGGCCACAGTGGCTTTTTAACAACACATGAAAGCTCTGTCACCACAGAAATAATTACACCAGATCATAACACTTCAGCCAACTGGGGGACAAGCTCCACTTGAACCATAAGTAGCAAAGTAGTGATTCCACAGTACTACCAGAAAGCTACAGGGAGTTTTCCTTTAACCAGGGAAGACATAGGTAATTGAGAATTCCCTTAATATTCTGCCACTCTTAGCAAGTTGACATAATGTGATCAATAGACTTTATAGTAGACTCTCAATGCAATGATTCAATCCTTTCAGCTGTGCAGAACCAGATCCCAACTTTGCAGAAAAACCTAGAGTCAAAGTCAACTCCATCAGCTGCACTCAAATTCACCTATTCCTTAATGAGGTGGAATCCAGTTACTCAATTCTGTGAATAGAAACCAGAAAACTTAAGTCCCAGTACACAAGTTGCACTTAATGAAACACCTCCTAGGAAAGCCCTTGATCCTTTCCTCTACAGTTTAGGTAGCAGCTACTGTAGACCAAACAAACCACCTAACCTGATACTTCTGTAGCAATTGTGCTACAATTCCTTAAAATAATCTACCATGGTCACAGTGTTCTTCCCAAGAGGCACTGGAACCTGATACTGGAAAACAGTCCATTCATGCCTGTTTGCTCTTGGAGTCAAGCAGAACGCACTTGACAATTTGTTTTGTATCCTTTATAAGAGGCGGGGATGTGCTCCCAAAACAGAGGCAAATCAACAATTCAAAACGGAAAACAAGCAGAACTACTGAAAAGTTTACCAGTGCCATTGGACAGGCTGCTAAAACAGAACTTAGAAAAACAGAGTATAAGCCCCTGTCTGCAAATTATGCTCATTATCTAAAATTAACACTCTAGTCCTCACACAAGTGACTTAATCATAACTTAGGTATCTCTTCACAAGGAGTCAGATAAGGAATAACGTGTAAAGTTTCAGGCTGGTTAGTCCTTTCACATCCCATCACAGCAGTGCCACTGCCTAGATTTGCAAGGGTACTGCAACACACAGCTGTGATTTATGCCTTCCCCCACAGGATCGCACCACCTTCAGTATTCCACGCTCATGTGCCATGGACAGCAGTCATACAACATTAAGAAAGACTCAACTAGGCACCCAATGACTTATATCTGTTCTTGATGTATTATTTATCTAGATATTCTTATTTAGAAGAAGTCTGTCCCAACAGCTCAGTCTGCTTAACTTCCAAAGCTCAAAAATTGTGTTTATCTGTCACAATACGTTCCTATTGTTTAAGCCAAAAAGTGTCTCCCTTTTGACATCACTTTCAGAGCACTGTATAAAAAGCAAATTTAAGTTTTTCAGCTAATCCTGTTCCTGAGATCCTAAATTCATTCTGCTATCAGAAGCTTTCCTTACTCTACTAAAGCACCTTACACCATTTCTTACTCACTTCTGTTTAATAATTTTTTTTCCGGATTGTATGTTTGGGTGTCTAGCTTTTATTAGCTCTCTGTGTCCCCCCAAACCTCGTCATAATCCTACAGTATATGTGTTTTTCAAAAGCATAGAAAACGCTACATATGAAATATAGTTTTTTCTCCATAGCTTTTTGTGAACACTTTATCTATTCATATAATTTGGTTCCCAGCCTGCCTTGTCTATTCAGTGATATGTGCTTTTTCCTAACTATGAGTTCATCAATGTCTATTCCATTCAATGATAATTAACTTCAGAAGTGCAAGAGCCATTCTGGAAAACTGAAAAGTCAGCTTATTATAATGAATTTCTTCAGCAGGTAGAACCTAAAACCCCAACAATTAGTGAGTTGCCAGTCTTTCATATTTCTGCTGAGAAAAACCATCCTAGACCAAAAGTTTAAATCCAATAAATGCATGGATGAAAGGAAACCAATACCAAACACCACGAACCCCACTCTGCTTCAGAGTTCAGACATTATTTAAAGAGTTATATGTTGACAACTTCAGCATCAGATCCAATAGCTTAATTTTGCTTTACTTAAAGCATAGAATTAAATACACACCAAAAAACAGTCTGCAGAATTAGGAACAATTCACCCACATCAACTAATTATTCTTTCAGGAGTCAGACCTTGAGGCAAGGGAATGCTATCGAGTGTAAAGACAAACATGTTCCTCCAGCTGTTTGACATACTTATTGGACATAATAAACTTGATATGCTGGAGGCTATAATTAATCTTTACTAAGTGAACACTCCTCTTATGATGACTTGCCTACTGAGCTGTCTAATGACACTTAAGGCTTTGATAAGTAAATAAATTAGTTCATTATGGTCAGACAGTCTTCCCTTTTTTTTTTTTGAATGAGATCACAGCTTTCTTTTTCTGGCTTGCCTCATTCCATCACCACCAGCTACAATACTCTGACCCTGAAGCTGACAAAAGGACATTCCATTCAAAGTTCTCAACTCTAATTTCTGCATTACTCCCAATAGCTTAATTTCTGCTGTAAAAAAAAAAAAAAGAAAAAAAAAAAGCTGGCAATCTTTACTGATAAGAGCTAAGTTTTAAAATTAATTACTCTGGAAAATGACAATATTATTTGCCTTTCTGTTGCTAGATCTTGCAGCTCACAAAACAATGCACAAAAGTAAAGCTGCAGTGCCCTCTTGTGAGCAGTTAAATCTCACTTTTGCAGATGTAGCTTTAACATTGATATTATGAGGGTTGGGCAGCATTTGTGCTACAAACTGCCTTTTCTGAAGTGGAAGCATATATATACATATACACACACCCCCCTCCTCCATCTAACTGTTCTGAAACTGATCAAGAGGTTCATATAAAAAAAAAAAAAAGGAAAGAAAACTTAAATTCCACTGAACCTAGAAAGAAGGAAAATAGACTCCTTTCTTTATTCCTGAATTTCAAATACAAGAACCCAAAACCCAGTTTCTTTAAAGCCGTAATAAAAGAACATGACCTCAAATCATGTGCACACACACCACATATACACTCAAGAAGCCTTCCTGTTTAGGCATTAAGTAACTCAAGTGACAAGGACTAGAGGGAAAGGTAACTACTGCAGGAAGTTGAGAAAAAAAAAAAGGAAGGAAAGCAGTTCGTAGTAGGGAGAAGTAAAAGCAATAAGACAGCTAAACAATCAAACCCAGTACATCCAAAATGCAATCCTAATTCATATATGTCATATTCAACCATTAGAAGATTAAAAGTCTGTACAGGTATTGCATACCTAGTTAGACAGAACAAACACTGCTCACAAAAAAATGAGATCTTAAGTGTTTTTTGTGAATAACAGAAGTTCACTAAGAGTCAGCAGTTTAAGTCATAGCAATGTCAATTTTAATATTCCGCAGCATTACAAAATATAAGATCAGTTATAAATATCTGAAAAACTACTAAAGGTAATGGCAGCAATTAAAAACTAAAGCGACACAGAAGGATGAGAGACAGTACTACACAGTTCATTCTGTTGCCTAGGAAGCACAGGTTAGAACTAATTTTCTAAAAAGTGATGGTGTGTTATCTGCCAAGAAGCACTTCACTTAAAGACTCGAATTTCTCATTTCCCTTGCAGAAATCTGGTTTATTGTATGCAGAAATGGTCAACCATTGAACAGAATCACCAGCAGGCTTAAGCTGCACTTCATTGTTTCAGTAAGGTTTCCACAGGTAACATTTAAAAAGGCCTTTAAGTTTCATTTCTTCATATTCTTCCACTTTGTGACTGGTAAAGAACTTTCACAGAAGTGAAGCTTAACAAGAAATGCAAGTCCGAACACTTGCAACTCTTTAAAGTTCATCTTATCACATTAACTAATCACTTGTAAGCAGATGTTAAATATTTGACTTCAGCCCAGAGTCAAGGTCCAAAGGAACTTAATTTGTTTAGGCCTAGATTCAAAGAATAATTTCAACTGAATTTTGGCACACAGGTCCAAATTGCCACAAAACCCCAAGGAAACAAAATCTCTCTCCCACAGCTTCCTAAATTCCTGGCAGACAGCTACATCTGTTCTGCCTTCAGCTCCCTCTTGGACAATTTCAGTCCTGCAGATGAGCAGAACAGCCACAGCCCACTCATGCGACTCTTGCAGTACTTGGAGTCTTCTAAATCACTTCAGTCAAATGACTGCTGAATCTCACAGAGTTTACCTCAAACCAGTCCTTAGGAGAAGATACTTTGGGGCACATACACGTAAAACTGCTTCAGTTTAGAAGTTTTACAATCAGTACCCTACTGACAATTGTATGGCAGGCACAGCAGTCACAGAGAGCCACTCGGGAGGTGAACTACACAGATCAAAGAGATTCTCAGTCTAGAGCAGATGATCCAAGCTGATTACATTTGTCAGATGAGTTTTAGTCTCAGTTATCAGTACAGAATTATAAAGAACATAATGCTCAGTTTCAGTTTCATGATTACTTGGCTATTACCTCAGTGCAAATTTGAGGTTTACTTATTGAAGCCAACGCTGACAAGAGACTAAATCACAGCTTCATAGCTTCACTACAAATTGTGTAAAGCAACAAATGATAATCCCACACTTCTCCAAAAGCTGTGACTACTTGATTTGATATATTACATTTAGGTTTACAAAACAAATTTTTGTATATTTTCAAGACAGAACATGAAATACCAGATTCCTAGAATGCATGCAGATATTGGAAAACAAGCCTCAGGAAAGCATGTTCCTGCCAGTCCTCCAGCCTGTCTAGATGTCAGTGACAGTCTTGTCATTGAGCATGTCAACTGGCCCTGTCTGTCACATTTCCTTGTCACATGCAAACTTCTCTAAGCAGCTGATAAAGTTGTTAAACAATCTCAGTATGAATCCCTGTGGTATTTTATCTGTTAACAGTATTTTTATAGAGTATTAAACACTCTCTATGATCGTTCATACAGTTTTCCATTCACCTTATTACCCACCCACTCAGAACACAAAATCCTATCTTGGACAGATGAATACTGTAGGACAGGGGATGAAAAGCTTCACAAAAGCTGAGATAAGCTACATCCACTGCTCCCCTGTCTTTCCCAAAGCTCTTAATTTTATCATAGGAAAACACTCCATATCTTGTAACTAGCTCTTTCCTACCAAAATAAGGATATCTTTAACTTTACAGGCAGCTAAAATCTCAGCTTTAAAAGAAAATTAATGTTCCAACAGCTTGAGAACAAAACTGTGTCTATGGGAAGGACCACAGGAGGGCAGCAGGACCTTTCTGCACACAGTAATAGCGAGTTCAGTGTCCTATGGCGAGTCCTGAGCACCCGGTCACACTGCTCAACTTTGTATTTTAGATAGACGTGCTATATTAAAACGTAACAGTTTAGGGATTTACTCCAGGTGCTTCTCACAACTGACGACTCTGTGCATACCAGTATGGATGCCTGCTTTAAATAAAACAGTATTTCCAGTTCAATTTTCAGAGGTGCCTAAACGAACTCAATAATTTAGGGTACTGTCTACACTTTCCATCAAGATTATCAGCCCCCAATACTATCTGGTTTTACAACTAGTTTTATACTGAAAGCGTTCCCAAACCTACAACCCTAAAAAGCTGAGTAGAGCTACATGGCAAGTCCCACAAGCCTATTGTTTATGGTTAGTAACTCTGTTTATAGTGCAACTGCTCTCGACTATAAATTTACTTTTCCTTCGGGAGGATTCCCTCCCTACTACAGTCCACGAATAAGCAACTGACAAATTAGTAACTTAGTCCTACATTTTATTTTGTACATTCAAACTCCCTGAAGAGTTCATAAAGCTCCTTTTTAATTAGTCTGAAGTCTTTTCATATGTAGTATTCAGATTAAAAAACATGTCGATACTGCCCTTTCTTCCCACTCCTTAACAGACTTTTACTAAAGGCTTTGAATCTATAATATACATCTGGTATTCCCATTGCCACTTACACAAGTAAGAACACCAAAAACCTTCAACAGAGATTAGAAGTTACCCCTAATCCACTACCACCTTTACCAAGAAATCCCTGTGGCCATAACTATACAAATATCCCTTGTAGTATAGTCTTGTCTCATAACCCCAAATCTCTGTTATTTACATGTTCTACCATCAAAGACAAAAGAAAACAACAACAAAAAAATAACAGAATTGAGTTCTAGCAGGATGTCCATTATCACCTCACAGTCAAGAACTAGACACTCCCAAGGAAATTTCTTTTATTAAAAATCCAAAAAGTACACTCCTACTTCAAATCCTTTATGTACTATGCCTTGCCTTTCTACTCCTCATAAGAGCTACTTAGTCCTTACTTACAAATATCCTGTAAGTTTTCCTTAAATCAAGGAGCAGCTCCCAACTCCAACTACTTTTAAAGCCATCTCAGGGATAATAGGCATAAATAGTTAGTTCTACTGGGAAAAATCCAAGTAAAAATATTTGAAAACACAAAACTTCAAAGAAAACTCAATCAAAAGAATCAAGTAATAGCATATCCATTGTTTCTCCAGATAAAAATAAACAGGAAAAAAATTTAAAAAAGAAGATGCCTCTTTTAAAAGGCTCTAACTACTACACCCACTTTCAGCATCTTACTTATTGACTGGTACTACTAAAAATACTCACCTCATTACCAAACCACTTAGGGTGCTTCCAGGCTTCCTCTAGACTTCAGAAACAACATAAAATTTCCAACACGTTTCTACACCCATTACCAGCTTCCTTCTCTTCCGAAAACTCCTCCACCCTAAACCACTCACAGAAAACTGCAGCAAGGCCTCAGTGCTGCCTTACATAGCCCAAAGACAGTCAGGTGACCTGAGCTCCACCTGGGCATCACAACATGCAGCTGGGCTTAAACGGCTACTTTCTTCCTAACACATGAGCCTAGAAGAGGTCCTGTATCACCTTTCTTCTTTGAAAGTGATATTTACAGACAACACTTTAAGCCCCAACTCACAAATCTTTTAAGTCTCACGCATTGGCCTCAGCCTATTAAGATACAAACTTCTGTTCTCTTAAAAGGCAATGCAGCAATCTTTGCCAAAACCTAAAATTGGGCCCTGCCAGCAATGCCCTAAAAATATGCTTTATAAATTTCTTAATGAAAACATGATGTAGTATAAAAATAATTTTTCAGTAAGCTCAGATTTAAAATGTTCTCCCTTCTTGCTGCTTATTTTATGACAGATTTCATTTTAGTACTATCATTATGGTTTTATCAATTAACAGTGAACTTGTGGCTGTCATTGTGGCAAGCAGATAATCAAACTACAGGTGTAGGTGTTTGAGGAAACAGCAAGGGAAAGAGTTTAGCTAACTGCAGGTGTACTCAATTTACATCAGTCGTACCCAGCCTCTAGGTAAACTTTTAGGACACATCACCCTGAAAGGGAAACATTCTAGCTGTCAACAGATTTCCATTTTAAAAAACAGATTATTTGCACTTTTAAATAGGAATCAGATTTTTATTTGTAGTTGTTTATCATGATATTAAAGATTTATATTCAGAATTCCAGCTCCTCTTTCTGATCCGTACTCTTGTTTGCAACTGTTCCCCAGCGCAGTCAAAACAAGTAGATTTTGTCCTTATCTAAAAAGATTTATAACCAGTCTCTGCTAGGCCATGAGAGAAACCATCTGCTTCCGGGTACTTCCTTTGCATCTGCGGTGTTTCACAAGTGCAGGTGCACAGCAGAGCTGCTCTTGCAGGAGTTCCAGTGCACAGGCCAGGCCACACAAACCTCCCATTGCCAGGCAACAGCACGAAACAAGCAGAGCTCCCCAGTTCGAACCCTATGGGAACCTCTGACTTTGAATGTGTTCCGAGGTAAAATGACACGAGCAGAGCCCCCACTCTGCAGACTTGTTAACAGCTCCAGGAGTTATCTAGAGAAAGTGTTCTGCTCCCTATTCATGCTGCAGGTTGCAAAGTCAGCCAAACACCTCGGCAAGGGTTTGTTTTGTGTGGCACTGCAGGTCTGCACCTGCATCACAGATTCCTGCCAGGCTCTGAGAGCATGTCAGCAAAGACAGAGGAAGAGCTGCTCTAATAGCAGCGATCTGTGCAGACAGCTGCTCCTTGCCTTCCCAAGTCACACAGGGGGGCTACTGAGAAGGATCAAAGCAGTCACTGTGGCAACAGCAGAATCTCAGCAGCACATTAAGCTGCATGTGAACTTTATCAGTCTCTACAGCTACCTGAGAGGAGGCTGTAGCCAGATGGGTGTCAGTCCCTTCTCCCAGGTAACAAATGACAGGACAAGAGGAAATGGTCTCAGGTTGTGCCAGGGAAGGTTTGGACTGGAGATTAGGAAAAATTTCTTCACAAAGAGCATTGTAGAGTATTGGAAGAGGCTGCCCAGGGAAGTGTTGGAGTCATAATCCCTGGAGGTATTTAAAAGATGTGATGCGGCACTGAGGAACATGGGTTACTGTGGGCTTGGCAGTGCTGGGGGAATGGTTGAACTTGATGATCTTTGAAGTCTTTTCCAATCTAAATGATTCTGTGGGTCAATTGAGCCCTCGCCTTAATACCCCTACACCAACTTCCATGGATCATCAAAGTACAGGAAACCAGGCAAGCACAGCAACTGATTTCCTCTGTTTCTTGCAAAATTTTATCCGACGCTCACAGAAGGATAAACGATGAGTGTCCTTGTTCTGAGCACACAGGACTTCTCCCTCTATAGACTACAATGGGTTACAAGGCACACACATAGTAAATCCTAAGGCTGAATAAATTGCTATTGGTCTGTGGGAGTCAAGAACATAAAAAAATGCATGTGTTCTAAATCTGTGGTACATGGCACATCTGAAGAAAAGTATTTATAAAAAAAAAAAAAGAAGGGGAGGGTCAGACTCTTACCAGACCCAACATTTTGGAAGGGTCACTATGGTATGTGATGATGGATCATGACAATATAATTACATTGTGGAGTAGTGGTGCTGAGAAAACAAAGATGTCATAAAATGTATAAAACCTGCTAAAATTAGGAGTGCTTGAAACAGTAGTAGGATTTCAGAGTGGTGGTATAAAGTGGCAGAAGTTTTGATGGAAAAAAAAATGTAATGCTGTGCAAAAGCAATCTCCAAAACCGAGAAGACATTGACATGTTTAAGAAAATTAAGCCTAAACCAAAAATCACCATTTAATTCTGCACATTTATGCAACCTGTTTGTTTTCTAAATTCTAGGAAGATCCATCCAGACATTAAGTGTTCATGAGTTTCAATGTCCTTTTGAGCAGCAGAATAACCAGTTGCATGATCCTATTTTCGGTCATTCATGTGATTTATGATTCTAAGCTTGTGCTCTCAACTTATGACACTCCCATTCACACTATCTACAGCTGAGAGCACTTCACAGTGTTACAATGGTGTTGATAGCTTTATTAAGGAAGTGCTACCATTGGCTGGCAAATTTTAATAAAAGGGTGAAGGCTGCCTTTTTTCACCAAAGTATTTGCTTATTTCACTGCAAGAGTTAGAGGCATAAGTATTTTCTTTTAGAGACTACTAGGATTTTTTAAAGAATAAATCAGGTATGTTTATTTTTTTGAAGCTTTTCACACTTTTAAGTGAGAGGGGGAAACTAGAAAGAAGAAAAATCTACAGGGTTGGCTAAAAGAAAGATAATACAGAAACTTTAGCATGAATGTTAACACTAGTCTTTCTAAATAGTCTGACAGCACGATCAAAGTTTTGGCCATGAAGAAATGGGGAGAAAGACAGAGGTACTATAAAGCTAAAACACTGAAGTAGCTTGCTTATAGGCTTGTTTTCTGAACTAATGCTAAAAAAGAACCTACCTTATGCTTGTAGCTACAGAAGCTCAGTAGAGCTATTTAGAAACTCTCAAATCAATTACTGTATTACAATATATAATTAAGTGTATTAGATACAGAAGAATTTGACCTTTGGCATAAAGACAAAATTTACCTTAAATGATACCTTAACCATAGAAGCAACAGATTGGAGAGAACTAGAGGTGTATCCCTAGTTCCCTGCTAGCAAGTTACTGAAGGGAGCCTTAGGATGAGATTTCTGACTGCCTCTGTGCATATAGCCCTCCCAGATACAGTATCCAAGTGTAGATAACTCTGACTGGGAACTTTCTTGTATTCCTGGAATTCTTAATTTAGTCTTCAGGTCAGCTCAGCAAGACTTATGTAAAACTGCTCAAACAAAGTGTTTTTTCTTTTCTATTTATTTGCCACTATAGATAAAGTTGCAGGCAAGCCTCTACAGGGTTTGTCATTTCACCCACGCTAGAAACTCCCCCCTCAAGCTTTTTGCTCTGGTGTCCTGATACAGGATAACAACTTTGTATCTTGACACTTAAAAAAAAATCAAAAGACAAAACCCCTTCATATAATATAAGTCTTTTGTTAATGGATCCTTCTAAATTTCGATCTTGAAATCAATACTTGGCATTTAAGGCACTTGATTTTCGTGTTTGAAAAAATATTATGTGAAAGGAAAGGCTTACAGTTAACTTTGTAAGAATGCATGTGAGTTGTTAGCATGTTCAAGAAAAATATTCCAAAGAGGCTTGATACAGTGTGCCTGAGGCTCTGCTCGCCCTGTCTGACAGGTGGGATTCTCCCCGCTCTCCCTGATAGCACTTTCAGTGGGAGGCTTGGTGGTGCCACCAATAGGTCAGACAAACTGCCTGTCCCTGGAGGGAGGGAGGGAGAGCCTTGGCTAACACGCAGCATCCCCAGCGCCGGTGTTAAACGCACCCCAGTAGTTTCCTAAACCGAGCGGGGCATTCCCGCTGTCGGGAGCCTCCTCCCCGCGGCTCCGCCCGGCCCTGCCCGGGGGCGCCGGGCGTGAGGACACACCGACAGCGGCCGCGGGAGCGCCTCCCCGCAGCTCCGAGTTTCCCTTTCCCAGGGAAAACCCCCGCTCCCCGCGCCGCCCGGGGCCTGCCCCGCATCCCGGCCCGGCCCCGGAGTAACCGCGCCCGGGATTGGCTTCTCCCGGCGCAGGGGCCATATTGGATGTGCCCAGCCCGCCGCACGCCGCCACCGCCCCCCGCCCATCGGCCCCGCGCCGCCCGCCCCTGCCCCGCCAGCGCCCCCCCCCTCCCGCGGGCGCTGCGGCGGGAGGGCGAAGGTGTCCCGGGGAAGGAAATTCGCACGCTCCCGGCTCCCCCCTCCCCGCCCCTCCGCGCTCCGCCCGCCCCGCGCACGCCCCTTCCCGCGCTCCGGCCGCCTCTTCCTCCCCCCGCCCCGCTCCCTCCTCCTCCTCCCTCAGCCCGAGCCGCCGTGTCAGCGCCGCGGCGGCCCCCGCGCGGGCGGCCAATCAGCGCGGGGGTGACAAATATGCAAATGCGCCCCCCAGCCCGTCCCCGCGGGTGCGCTGGGGCCGGTGGGGTCGCGGCGCCGAGCGAGTGAAACTTCGCCCCCCCCGCCCGGCTGAGCGCGGGGCCCCTCCCGCGCAGCGCCCGCGGGGAGGAGAGAGCAGGGAGAGAGAGAGAGGGAGAGCGGGGAGCGCCGCCCGCACCGCCCCGCACCGCACCGCCGGCCTGCGACACCGCACGGTGAGTGCCGCCCTCGCCTCCCCGGGGCGGGCGGGGGGGACGCACGGAGGGAATCCCCGCGGGGGGGAGGGGAAGCCGCCCCGCCCGCCCGCCCGCGGCCGCCCCGGCGCGGAGCTGTCACAGGCGCGGGGGCATCGCCGCCTCCTGCCGGGCAGCGGCGGCCGCTCCGTAATGGCGAACCGGGCGGTGAGTACGTGCGGGAGGGAGGGAGGGACGGGCAGGCCGCGCTCTCCAGGTGCCGGGGACACCGGGCCGGCCCTGCCCGCCCCTGCTGCCGGCGGGGTCGGCGCGGCGCGGCCTGCTCGGCACCCGGGCTGTGCCCGCCGCCGCCCCCGCCCGCTTCCGCCCCTCGCCGGCACCGCGGGGCTCCGCGCCGGCCCCTCGCACCTCGCCGGCGGAGGTGGGAGGAGGACGAGGGAGGGGGGCGGCGGCCAGGCGAGGCTTTTCCCGGGGCGGCGCGGGGGGAGCCGGCGGGATGGAGGTGGCGGGGGCGCCCGGGGATGCGGACCCCGCCGCCTCCCCCCCCGCCCCCGGGCCCGCCGCGGCGCCCAGGGACGGCCACAGGGTGGGGGCGAAGTTGGAGGGGAGGAATTGGGCCTTCCCGGGGTGGCGAGAGGCTGAATGTCCTGCCCTCTTCCAGGTAAGAAGATGGCAGGGCGAGGGGAAGAGGGCTGGTCTCCTTAGGGAAGCAGAGGAAGAGGCTGCATGTCCCTCTCCCCCAGCGAGAGGAAAGGGTTGGGTGGAGGGTGGTAGGGCAGGAATATACCCCGGCCTCCTTGTGTCCTTTGGGAAGGGGCTGCGAGGCAGGGAAGGGATGTGGCACCCTCCCAGGCAGGGTAGTGGGCATGGCAGACCTGGCCTCTCACCACGAAGGATAATAGAGGTGGGCAGAGGGAGGAATTTAAATAATTTCCCAGAGCAGGCAAAGCAGTAAGAAAAAGAGGAGCTGAGTTTGGCAGCCCACTGGCTTGGATCCACCACGGTAGGAAATGTGGAGCAGGAGAAAGGAAGAGGGAAGGAAGGGGAGGGTTGACGTTGGGTGAGGTGTGTCTGGAAGGGATGGAGATGGACATGCAGTCTGCTGCCTTTCTGGGCTGCAAGATTTCTGGGGTGAGGAGAACTGATGGTGCACGGCCGCAGGTTCCCACTGCATGGGTGGAGGCTTAAAAGGGGATTGCACTTGTGAAAGTGCAAGGTTGGAATTTATGGACTGGCATTTGCCAGGTAGGGCCTGCAAGCTGACTTCCTCCAGGAATGACAAGGAGAGGATTTTGAGGCTAGCTGGGCACCGTTGGTAGATAGCATTGAGTGCATAGGTGGCATGCATCTTTATTCTAATGAAGTGGAGAAATCATCACATTTCCCATTGATGTTTAACACAGTGAAGTGTCAAACCCTCTTCATTCCCTCTTTATGCACAAATTTTTGTGAAGAGGGATAAAAAACAGGTGAAGAGAGTTCGGAATTCTCTCATTTGGCTGGATAGCTTTAACATCAAGGTTGATGCACACACTTTCAGTTTGTAAGAAATAGTTTGCACTCCTCACTGTCTTTGTATCATAAGAATCTTTAGCAACTGAAAACTCCTTTCAGCTCATGAAAGCTGTTTGACTTCATCAATGTGAGAAAATACAGCTCAGTCTCCCTTCCTTATGTAGAAGAGAGTTGAACCCTTCAGTGTTATAATTTGTGCTCATGGGGGACAAAGTAACACTTTGTGTGAGGGGTTAGGGTTTCTAGTTCTGTTGTGTACTTTTTGAGACTTTGTAAGAAGTAGCCTTAAAAAGTAACCTCCCTCTCTCAGGCGAACCAGGCCTGTCAGTCCTAAGAGCTCCCTGCAACTGTTTTTAAACATGGATCGTTTGACACCAACAAGTGCCCATTTTGCAGGTGTGAGGTAAAATAATTATTTCACCTTGTTTTACATGTAATCTTTGTATGCAGTTATAAATATATTTAGCACTCAAGGCAGAATATTAACATTCCATCATTTCTGAGCAATATCTGGGTTTTTACCCTGTCTCTGAGTTTTAATTCGTTGTTGCACATATCAACTTTTTGCTAGTTTCACAAGGTGAATATTTTAAAATCAGTAATTATTTCTGTCTTATACTTTGTGAACTACTAAAGTAAGAGTAGCAATTAGTAGCTTTTGGTTTTGCTGGTTTCTACAAACCCTCAACTCCTCATACCTGTAACTAATAATGACTTTTTCATTCTTCCTGCATCTGTCAGATGAGGCTTCCAAAGTGCCATGGACTTCAATGCCCAGACTGTGTAAACTAAAGAGCAAAACTTAATGTACATGTTCTTGAATGGCAACCAGTTCAGGGATCAGTGTGCCAGGTCCTATATATAACTCATAGGTACATGGAGAAGTTAGTGGGAAGTGAGGTAGGATGTGAACTTCAGTTATCAACAACTCTGTGGTTAATGGCCATTGTGAACTCTCTGACCTTAAAGTAAATGTGAAGTAGCTTTTCTTTTCTCCATTAGTGAGTAAGCTGCATCAATTTACTTTGCATTTATAAGATGATAAGGGCAGGTGCGTAAGTAGTTACAGTTACTGTGCTGTTTTACTTTGTGCTAACCTGCTTGTTTGTGTTTAACCAAATAGTTCTATTTATACAACTTTATGCTGCTCTTCATGAGGAAGCTGTATTAACTTATGACACTTGGAGTAAGGCTATCATTTTTACTGTAAAAAGAAGTGGAATTTGAAGTCTTACAGTTGTTCGAGAATTTTGAGGAATCTCATCACCTACTCATTTCACATGAGCTGCTGGTGCTCAGTGCTCCTGAAGATTAGTCCAAGAATTCAGTCATGGAAAAATGTTGATGAAAGCACAGTGTGGTTTTGAAAAGGTATTCTTAGTGATGTTATCTAAAAGATGTATGACAAGAACCACTACTGAGAGACTACACAGACCCTAAACCAGGCAATTTTCATTTGTTTCCTTTTATGAGTGAGACAAGTTAGTAATGCAGGCAGATTAAACCAAAGAGATTGACATGCTGCCTTAAAATTGCCTTATTTGTGGAACCTACGAAGTAAATAGATATGTTCTAACTTGCTTTATAGTGTTAGTTGTAAGATTATTTTTTAATGTATGTTACAATACAAATATTACCTATATTTAGAGTATATGTATCCTTACTTAAAAAGTACAAGTAAGCTGGATAATTATATATTTTATGGGTTTGGATTCCTTACAGTGCATTTTTTTCATCTCTAACAGTCTTGTAGAAAGAGGTGCCCAAATACTGCATCATTATATTTCTTTGATACTTTTCATGCAATTTAGAATGAGCTGATGGAGACAAATGGCAAATCCTATTCATCACTGGATTGCAGTATTCTCCTCCTTTCCACCATTATATATGAACTGAATTCTCAGTGATGTTTATAGTACTTACATTCCTAAATCATCCAGATGAAACACTTTCCTGTGTTTGACTGAAGTCTGGTAACCCTTAGCACTCGGTTTCTTTTCTAACCAATCTGGTTTTGTCGATACTTTGTATTCTTCCACTGACCTCTCTAGACTTGTCCTTTTAATGGTTTTGGCTCCATCAAACTGTGGAGCTGTGAGCTTAATGAACACTTTGAAATCTCACACTTCCTTGGGCTCACATGGTGTCCTCATTCCATTTCCTAGTGCTCTTCCTGTAGTCAGAAATGGTGTGTGAGGAATGCCGGTTGTCTGCATACACAGACATGGGGGATGGAGAAAACAGCTGCTTATTTAGTCAAACACTCAAGAATTGATAGTTAGCATTATTATGTTGTTGAAGTATTCTCTTTCCCCTTCAGCAAAAGAAATTGTGATACTAAGAAGCAATTATTTTGCTGATAAAACAGCAACTGCAAAGAGCTTGTAGCTCTTGCTTTGGCTGAAGGAATAGCAAGATTCTCGTATTTTCTCTGTCTGACCAGTTCATAATTGTGAGAGTGAGCTGGACAAAAGTCAAACAGGCTGAACACATGACTTTCTTATTTACAGTAGTGTAGAGAGGAGAGATCTTTTTTTCAGCAGTGTTTTTTCCTAGAAGTATTACCTGAAAAAAGTATAATTTGATTTGCAATGACCATGTTTTCGAATAACTGCAGTGCTGAAAACGTGCAGAAGACCAACTCTAAATCAAACATTTTTTAACAATGTGGTTAATTAAGATTTATCATAACTTCAGAAACTTAAACACCTTAGCAGTACTTTCAAAACTTATGTATTAGAATCTGGATATATACTTGGCTACCTCTTAGAACAAGCTTTAGTGATCAAGTAAAAGGCTTCTTTTGGCAGCACCTTGGATCCAAGTCCCACTTTCAGTGCTGCCTTTACATTATGTTCACTTACTAAGCTGCAAGAAACAAGTTAAAAGGTAGGAAGCAATTTTTTAAAACTTAGAATTCAGCAGAAATCCATTGGTTTGATATGGCATCTGTCAGTGAGCAAATGTGTTGAGGTCTCCAACTTCATCTATACAGATTACCCAAGAGCTTCCAAATATTAATGTCTTTGGGCAGGCAGTGTACATGCATCTTTCTCTTTTTGAGAGATAGATTTTTGTTTTAATCTTAAATCAATAGTTAGAATTTGCAGGAAGATGGAAAGATGTTCCCATCCTTTTTCTGGAGACAAATAGTAAATTTGACTTTGTTTTATCTGAGTCATATTTGTAAATGTAACTCCGGTTATCAAATGGTTTCCTTCTGCAATGTATTCTTGGGCACTTTTCCTTGTGCTGCATGAGCAGTATTAAATGTTTGGTTCACTCTTTTATGTTGGTCACTAAATTCAGGAATTCTTACAAAATTGGTTCTGCAAATGGCTTTTGAAGGGAGTGGTTTTGTAACATTTGATACTTAACACTGTAATGAACCTTTAAGCTTCAGAAAGATTTCATCTGTATAATGGCATGAAAGTCTGCCCATCTGATATTCCATATTTTAGAAGAAATCTGAGGATTAAATACAATATATTTTTGTTTTCAGTTACCCTGGAGTAAAGCTACTGTAGTTAGTGGCTTCCACTAACATTAAAAGCAGTGTCAGGTAAGACAATGGGCCTGATTCCACATAATATGGTGTCACTGGTTTCAGTATGTGGTTCTTCAAAGTATTTTTTTTGCTGTTTTTCAGAAGCTAAACTAAAATTTAGCTTTAGAGACAAATTTTTATGTAAGTTCTTAAGAATTAATTCAATTGATATGCCTGAGGAACAGATGACTATTGTCCCATTTAACTGAGGAAGTTTTTTAAAAGTCCATTTTGACTGTCAGACTCTTGTGACAGTGTATTGATGGCACAGTAGGAGTTGTCTGGAGTCTCTGTCCATTGCAGGTGAATTCAGGAACGTGTCCTGAGTGTGCTGGAAACCACGAGACAAGATGAAAAGTGATGTTTTGCTTGAGTTACTAATTTTAATTGATTTCCTAATTTAAGAAGGGTATATTGAAAAAAATTGCAAACTCAGAGTGTCTTGCTTGACGTGTGCCTGGGAGGAATTTCTTTAGGAAACTTTCATATAAAATCTCCTTAGAAATAGTTCAAAAAAAAACCCCAAAAAACAAAACAACTGGAAATTTGTATGCAGCCTCCCTCTGAATGGGGCAGACTTGTGTTATAGATCAAACTCCTTTTGCTAGCTAATGCAGTGTGCAGTGGGGTGACTGAACCTGTTTTGTTCAGTAAAATAGTGGCATATCCTCATCTGGTAGTGTCAGGACTTGGAATTGTGCTCCTTTTTTTCCCCCAAAGCAGACTTCTGTCTGTCAGTGTCAAGTCTTCACAGCTGTTATCTGTACTCATCAATAAGGATCCACAGGCATCTGTAAAACAGACACGATCCTTTGCGTTGTTCTAGTTGGTACTTCCAGGTTATAAACTTGCAGTAGTTCACAAAGATGCTTATCAGGCTACAACATGAGAATTATTGGAAGTTAGTGTATTATCAGATTGTGAAATGAAAGAGGGCTGTGCTCTGAAGTCTTCTGGCTGTGATGTTTTGTAATGAAATCTTGGTTCAGGCCACATGTGAAAATGAGAAGGCTTTTTTTCTGGTTTTCAATGCAAATGCTTCTCTAAATCTTAAAATAGCGATGTAGTTCCTCAGGAAAGATACTGGAATTCGGACACATGTTGTGTAGGTCTAATTAAGGTGTAATGCTGAAATTTATGACAAAATGATAGAAACTCTGTAATGCTTACATCTGAAATCTCAGCAGCACCAGAGGATTTTCTTTTTAAACTTACAAGGAAGTTTGTGTAACAGTCTTTCTAGTGATCAGGAGTAAACTGTAAATTACAAATATGTTACACTGAATATGTTACTCTGACTCTTTTGACAACTAAAGGGGGTGAAAACAAGCATTTGCGTTCTGTACAGATACACTAAAAAAAAAAAAAAGTTAGTTTTAGTGGTATCCAAACCTGAAGAACTAAACATGGGAAGATTTTACCCGTATTAGAAAAATAAGCAGAAAGTCACTTAAGTCCTGAAATATTTGAAAGTCTTCACAGGTACACTTTAGAGAAGCAAAACTGCAATATTTTAAGAGCAGTACTGGTTACTAGTATGGATTCCTTCAGTAGTCTCATGGCCAAACCCCTGAACTTCTTAACAGTTATTTTTACTAAAATAAACTTACTTGGGGATAAACATTGTTCTTTTCAAGAAGATACTCCAAACTTTTGGTATCTTTCTAGATCATTGTCAATTGTAGCAGATGTCATTCTCTGTGTTATTGAACCTTTATTGCAATTGATGTCCACAAATATAAATGACAAATTAGTATATATATACATTTCACGTTTAGTGCAAAGTCTAATGGGTTTGTTTAAACAAAAAAGAGAAAGGGTTAAAACTAAATTGGGATACTACATGCTGAAGCAGCAGATGCACACCTACATGTTTTGTTCTGCAGGTTTTACTTTAAGTGCAATAACCTTTGGCAGGTGAAGAAGGTAGTTGAAAATAATAATGTCTTCAACTGGTGCTGTTAAATTTTCTAAAGGTATTTGCCAAGACTGAAGACATAAAAGCACACAAGAATGTTGTGCAAAACTAAACTATTTTATTAAAATTTACATGATGTTTTAAAAACCAGAAATTTTGTAGTTATCCTCACTTAATTGAAATGAATAGTTTATTTCCTGTTACAGTAATGTGTATAACAGTCTGTGCTTTAGTGTCCAAAATAAGAATGTCAGAATGGATCAGGTTGGAAGGGACCACAGCGGGTCATCTGGTCCAAGCTTCCTGCTCAAGCGGGGTCTTCCTAGAGCACATTGCATAGGATTGTGTCCAGATGGTTCTGGAATATCTCCAGTGAAGGGAAACTCCACACCCTCTCTGTGCTTGGTCACTGCACAGCAAAGAAGTTCTTCCTTGTATTCAGGTGGAATTTCTGTGCATCAGTTTGTGCCCGTTGCCTCTTGTCCGATTGCTGGGCACCCCTGAGCAGAGCCTGGTCCAGCCTCTGACACCCTCCCTTCAGATATTTAGTGAAATAACCAAGATTACTGTTGTTCACATTTTTTTTATTAGTAATACTAATGCTTTGGAAATTCATCACAAAACAGGAAATCCATGTGCACTTAGGGACGTGTATTTTTCTTTCAGTATTTTATGAAGATACTGTATTAGTTGGGCTGCGAGAGATGATTTTTTAAAAACTTTCTAAGATAGTTTAATATGGATCTAGGCATGCTTATAACAAATGTAGTTCTGGTTCTGTTTAGCAGTGTAAGTTTTATTGTATATCAGTTAATTTTGCCAATTCAAGATTTAAAAGCAAATATTAAGACCCTCTCCCAAAGAAGGAATCTCTACAGAACATTCCTTTAACATCACATTTAACAGAGATAGATATATCTGTGTGTGCATATATATATATATATACACACATACACGTGTGTATGCAATATAGCTTATTTGAGAACCTGTGGAGATAGATTCCATTTTACTGCTTAAGAAAGCTTTAAGTTCCTTTTGTGTGAATTTCTCTTTGGCTCAGTGATTTTTCTGGTGTCTGAAGTATTTATTGTATTTTACACTTAGAATAATGTACCGTAGATCTAGTGAATGTATGTTTAGTTATATATGTTTTTTTGGTTTTTTTTGACATAGGTTTTTTCAAACTTCAAAGTATTCCACAATTGTCTCCTTATTGGAACTTGTTTGTGCAAGTGGACGCTGTCCTAAAGAGTAAGAAACATCTTTTTTTCTCTTTTATCTTGAGGATTCAAGAAGAATCCAGTTGGGGAAGGACACATAGCTGTTTTGGATAGCCAAGAACTCAAGATAGCGTTTATCTTACATGGTAGTTACAGGTGAATTAGGTTTTTCTTTTCCCTGTTGAACTCTTACAGCTGGGATAAATTACTTGATTGCAAGTTTTCGATTTTTCTTTTTTCGAATAATAAATTTTTGAATGCCTCTGTTCAGCTAACATATATATTGTAAAACCTTTATGCTTTAATTTTGTTTAGTGAACAAAGAACTTTTTAAATAAGCAAAAGTTTAGGAACAAAAAGATATATTGAAGTGCAAAGAACCTGACAGTTAAATAGTTTCAAACTGAGTTCTAATTTCTGGATGTGAAAGGGATTTGTGATTGATGGGAGCTCTGTTTGTGTGATGGGAGTTCCAGTACAGAAAAAGAGAACACCTAGAGCAAGTTTTCTGGCTGTTTTGATACAAAATTCATATTACTTCACATAGATGGCAAAAAAGGATGGAAGTATTTTAGCAACCTTCCCCTACATACATGTTTGGGTACGTGCTTATTTTTTATGAATTTTAGAAAAATATCTCTGCACATGAAGTGTCCCCATTAATGCAGAGCAGAGACATTTTAGTTTAGCAGCCTTGGAATAAGCCTTGAAGTTACTGAGTAATAAAAGGGGGATAAATGTATTAATTAATGTACTGAATTAGAATGAGATAAATTTTTTTTACTGGAACGTTGCAGGCTTTTGGTAGCTGTTATAACCAATTTATATCTTTGGCATATGTTACAACATTGTTTCAAAGATGTAGGGAGAGGAAATAATCTTTGTGTTACAATCCGCTTCTCCATGCAGTAATATGTATTTTAATAAAGATTAAAGGTTGAACTGTATTAATAGTCCTGCAAAGGTGTTTAAGAGTTTGTCATCATGAGACTATATTTAGGAAGAGGGGAATCTCTTTATTTATTGGAATTGGAGAATTCTCTGTGCCATGGAAAGAATGCTCATGTTTTTGAAATGGAAAAATACACTGGTATAGAATGTCAGTTCGTATACAAACTTTATGTCTGTCTTTTACAGTTACAGAGTGGTTTTATTTGCTTTGAGGCTTTTACACACAGGCCTTACAAGCCTTTACTTTCACCCCATACACATTTTCCCTTAAACCGAGTACTGTTTTGAAGCCTCTTTCAGATAAAAAGAGAACCTCTTGAAGTTGAGCTCCTCTACCTGCTGTCAAGGCAAGGAGTAGGATAAAGCTGTCATGCAAGTGTGTTCCCCTGGAAAGGCAGTGTCACTTCCCATTGGCAAGTACATCTGTCAGTGTGTAACAGCACTCTGCTGTTAGAAGACATGTACAGGACTTCTCGGACTGACAGATTTAAAACCTAGCCCTAAAACTATTTTTTTTTTTTGGGTACTTACATTGTATCTTAAGGTTGCCCTAAACCTTTTAGTATTCTGGTACAGACTCTGCCCTTCATCTTTGGAGGTTTGTAGGCTTGGGTTATTTTTAGTAGTCCTACAAAAGGAGCCTATTTATCAGACACTTATAAAATCGTGGCTACCAGTGATTGTGTATTAATTCTGCTGTTCTTGGTTTTATGGTATCTATTGAATTTTTGAGTTTCAGGTGTTGCATTTGAATGTACACTCCTGAAGTTGGTTATTGTGTGACTTGTTTAACATGCTTCATTTCCAGGTCTCTAATGATGAGGTATCCATCTGGATTTAAAGCACATCTCTGAGCTTCTTAATTCTTCATTTAAGAGATGTGTTCTATATTCATTGGTAAGGATTTTTTTTGTCTTGACTTGGGCCCTTTCCTTTAATATCTTGTGGTATATTTTTAATTTAGAAGATTTAGGCAACTTAATTTTGTCTTAAGGGTTTATCAGGTACTTTTATAGTATAGGGTTCTTTAGGTGCCTATGCTAGCTATTAATTTTGACCCAAGCTAATAATTAAACTCTGGAATTCATATGTCTAAGTATCAATGCTCTAATTAAATCACTAACTCTTAGTGTTATAGATAGAGAAGCAGTGGTAAAGCATTTGCAAATTGGTCTGTGGTCTGAGTCCTTTTCTGATATATACAACAGTTCTACAAGCCTGTGTGTCATGCCCACACATCTTTTGAATTTGGAGTTTTGGGAAGAAAGTGACTCCAACTTGGAAAGCAACAAAAGCAAAGGATCTGAATTTTGTGCAATTAAAAAAAACAACCCTTTTACTCAATTATGTCAACCATATTTAATCTGAAGAAACTTTGTGGTATTACACACACCTGCATGTCAAAACAGTAGAAACAAAACAGCCACAAAAATCTCACTAGAAAATACAATTTTTTCTAAAAACTACTGGTATTTTTAATTTTTGTAGGTGTCTAAAGAAAACAGCTAAGATTACTTCATACGTTACAGAACTTGTCATAATGCATTCTCTCCATATATTAAGTACAGCTTGATGAAATATAATTTTGAGGCTTAGTTAAAAATTGAGTTAAAAATTAATGTTAATATGGATCTCTTAAAGAAGTATAGTGCTTATAGCTACTGTTTGGGTATGGGGTTTTTTGGGGGTTTTTTTGTGTTTTGTTTTTTTTTTTCCCTTGTTTTTGTTTGGTTTTTTGTTTTGTTTGGTTTTGTTGGGGTTTTTGTTGGTTTTCTTCTTTTTTTTTTTTTCTTCTCTAAACTTTTATTTGTATTAATTATATTTATTTCCCAGATGCTACCTGCAAGAAAGGAGAAGAGGTGTTGGAGGGGAGTTTGTTCATGTCTGGGGAGTAGAAGGAGGGAAACAGTTACATGAGGTGTTTGGTGCA
Source organism: Pseudopipra pipra (assembly GCF_036250125.1). Lineage (NCBI taxonomy): Eukaryota > Metazoa > Chordata > Aves > Passeriformes > Pipridae > Pseudopipra > Pseudopipra pipra. Next base: position 12,347,036 of record NC_087562.1, read on the forward strand.
AGCAAAACCAGTGTAGGATTGATAACAGCCTACTCTGAGTTACTCTGACAAGCACACACATGCCAGTTGAGTGCAGGTTTATGCTCTTACTCAAATCTTTGTCATCTTCAAATTAAAACACAAGGTACTTGAGTGAGCTTTGGAGTATTTAGCATGATGTCTGTGAACTCTGTAGAAGAAATAGAGTTCCAAACAAAACCAGTACGTTGAGGGTATGATTTTACTAAAGAGATGGCTCATTACTCAAAAATAATTAGAAATGCATACCACTGAAAAGTAATTTTAAAATAAAATAATGCATATGTGTGTATATATATATAATTGCATGTGTGTGTTTTTATTTAATGAAACAGACTACCCAACCAGGTTTTATCCAAATTTTCATGATACCAATAAGAGAAAATTAATCTTTTCAATCCATATTTAGCTACAGATATCATGGCACTTAGTACAAACACTCCTAACTGTTAGAGATCAATGGAGTTCATATCTACTAAATGTCTGAATGTTCTTTTTTTAGTCTTCTACATTACTGGGTTTTTGAGGAAATTGTGCTGTCCCTCTGTGCCTTTCAAATCTGACATGTACATTGATCTTTGAATCTGTGATGAAATTTCATTTATTTTGGCACATCAGTAGGAAGTAACTTCTGTATTATTTAATTAACTGAGCTTTTTGAACTTGGCCAAAGCTTTAGTTAAAATCTGACAAGTAATGGTAGTGTAATTGTCTTTTAATATTGGGGAGGGAATGTCTCTCATTTCTTAATAGTATGCAGAAGTGATCAGTTTTTTGACTATCTGGTTTTTAGCATGCTGTATTATCCACTCTTTTGACACAGTATTCCAAATGCTAATAGATGGGCAAATCAGAGAAAGCCACAAAGCTGTTCTGCTGTTGGATATTACACAGAATTTAGCAAATACAGGGATGATTATATCAGCCATGCTATAATACCCTAAACCCATGCCAGGTCATCTACCTGGATCCTGCTCTTCATTTGTCATCCATTGGAAGGCATTGGAAGGAAGTTTGATACTGGGGAAGTCATCATTGTGTTGCTTTTAATCAGAAGCAGACAACTTAATCAGTGTTAGAAGATAATGAGGTCTAATCTATATTAATGCTTCCTTTATCTTGGTACTTTAGGATATCCTAACTTTAAGCAATAATTGTACATGTATCATCTGGATACCACGGCTACTTTGCTGTGCTAAGCTGTCATCTTCCTAAGCTTCTGTCACTTTTTTAATAGCATTCTTGTTCTCTCAATTCATTAACAGTCATACCAATCCATACTTGATAGATGTCACCAATTGGTGCCTTTCAGTATGATACAGGATCCATCTGTCCTTTCTGTGTACAGACCAGAAGTTTTGTATACTCAAACCCTAAGCATAGTTTGTGAATTTAAGTTTGGCTTTATTATGACTATGGTCACACCACCTTCAGTGGATTAGGAGTATAAGCAGAATGGGTTCTCATCAGCTTGTCCAAGACTACTTTGTGCTTAGTAGGTTCAACATGAACCTTGTCCATCAGAGAATATTTCAGATTTGCAGGGTGTTTATTTCTGGAAGGATCCTATACTCATTTTATTATTAAGAAAATTCATCAAGGAATTACAATTGAAGTGGGGGAGGAGAACGTGAAGGTGATCTTTTGTAGTAGGGTCAGGAATTAAAAGTTGTGGCTGTTTTCTTTCCTTTTTTTTTTCCCTTTAATTAGAGATATGTATTAACAGGATAAAGGAATGATTATTCCATCAAGATGCTCATTTAAAGTGATTGCTCCCATATTATAGAGGATTACTACTTAACTGGGGAGGTAAATTATCACAGATGCACATTTTCATTCATTTCCTATTTTGTTTGATTGTACTACAAATGTGTGAGCTTTTAGGCTAAAGTTAAATTAACCCCCTTTTCAACTCTTGCCTTAAATCCCTGATTGCAAAGTAATTCATTGGTGATTGCTGAGTGATACTATGAATAGTTCAAAATGTTTCAAAACTAGGTAAGTGTGTAAACTCTGTTGAAGCAAAGGTAGTTCCTTCCTATGTTTTATCTTTGTATCACTGTATTCATTCTCTTGTCTTTCCTACAAACAAGAGTCTATTACGTCTTTAAGAGATAAAATACTGTTTCTCGGAAACTTATTTAATGCAACTTAAATAGAAGAAACAAGGTATCTCAGCTTTTCCTACCGATTTTAAATGTAGTTTATAACCTTCAAGTTTTTTGTTTAAACATACAAAATTACTGTATATATCTTGTGTATTATATGATTTCTGTATAAGCAAATTCTAATCCTGGACTAGTAAAACCCAATTCTGGTACATTTTGGTAATTTTCATGAATATGGCCAAAAAGAATCTAAAACTGTGCTTTGAGTGAATGAAAAAATGAAACTGTTACATTTAAATCATAATTAAATAAGGGACAAAAATTATAAACCCTGCATGGGGCAGTGAGTATAAGCAAAAATAAGTTATTTATTTGTGGTTTTCACATAAGCATAATTTTATGAACAAAATATCAAAAATCCTTAAAAATGTTGAGGACGGGAAGGAGCAATGAGAAAAGCCATTAAGTTTTCTTTTTTTTCTTCCCCCCCCTTCCTTTCCCTTAGGATGCTTTAACACTTGAAGACGAATGTTTCATCAGAAGCACTAATGGATGTTGGCATGCCTTGGATAAGGTGGTGACTGCCGGATGTCATTTGTTTCTGTTCACTGCAGAGAGACAAAACTGACTCCATTTGGAGTTGAGAGAAAAAGCAGAACAGACCTCTCAAGATGACTGATCCTATGATGGATTTTTTTGATGATGCCAATCTTTTTAGTGAGACCTTAGAAGGTTTGTCAGATGATGCCTTTGTTCAACCTGGACCTGTTTCACTTGTTGATGAATTGAATTTGGGTGCAGAATTTGAACCTTTGCACATAGACTCATTGAACCATGTGCAAGATGCTCAAAATCAACAAAAGATGAGTGAGTTTGATCAGCTGAATCAGTATGATTCACTGAAGCTTCACTCAGTAAATCAGTCTTTTAATAGCTCAGCTGACAATGTCTTATCACCACACTCTCAATTCAATTGTTCACCAGTTCATCCACAAAACCAGTCCAATGGGATGTTTCCAGATGTGGCCGATGGCAGTCCTATGTGGGGTCATCAAACTGCCACAACGGTTTCCAATCAAAATGGGTCCCCTTTTCACCAAGGACATTCTCAGTCTATGCAGCAAAACAAAAGCTTTGTAGCACACCATGACTTTGCCTTATTTCAGGCTAATGAACCACAGCATCAGTGTGCCTCGCTACGGTCGCAACAAAGCAGAAACAACACGGGGCAGGATGCTCTGAGTCAGCCAAAAGACTTCATGGAAGTGAACGTATCTACTTCTCTCAGAGTCAGTGTTAACCACCCTCCTTCAGTTTCTAATCCATCGACTTCACAGCAGCCTCTGTCCGTTCAGCCGTTTTCTCAAACTGCAAGTGCTTCATTACATTTTTGTGGGAATCAGGAAGGAAATTTTGATGGACAGTCCCCAACTATTACTCCATGTTCTGTTAGTAATAGTCAACAATTTTCATCTCCTTATTCTTACTCTAATAACCACATTTCTCCTACCAGCCTTCTTCAGCCTACAACAGCTCTTTCTACCAGCCAGCAGACACACTCTATCTCTGACTTCACTGGAAGCGATGCCTTTACATCTCAAACAGGGACCAAGCAAGAAACAACTGAGCACATGTTGAATCCTAATACACCTTTGAATTCAAATACTTTTCAAATGTTGCATTCTGCGCATCCTCAGGGCAACTTTAGTACTTCAAAACTCTCTCCTGTGAATATTAATTTTTCAGCTTCCACTGGTTCTGCTTCTCAGATAAGCCATTTCACCGATCCTATTGAAAGCAACGGTTTTACATCTTTAGATGACAACTTACTTCATCAAGTCGAGACTCATAATGAACCATTCACAGGACTTGACCCAGATGACCTCCTTCAGGAAGACCTTCTGCCACAGTTTGATGATTCTGCATTTGTTCAGGATAGCACAAGCCATGTTTTAGAGCATGACCTGGAACACCATATAACCCCACAGCAAGTAACACAGTCATCCGATCTGGTTCGGGCACAGTCTCAAAGTCAGATCCATCCCTGGCATTCTTCAGTTTCTAATCAGCACTTGCAAGGCAGGAGTCGTGTAACCTCACAAGGACAGGTATGTAGGGATTTGGGGGGCGGGGGTTTGAGCTGTTTGATTTGGTTGATCTGGTGAAATGAATAGTAGTGACTGGTGTTTATGTCAAAGCATGATAACTGAAGTCTCTGAGCTGTTATTTGACCCTGAAGAAGTCTAGGTGATGGCTAGTTAAGGAGAAAAGAACCAGTTGATGCAGACCTTGTTTTTTGCTGTTGTTTTCTTACTTCAGAAAACAAGACTTAGATGACCTGAAATATTTATATATTAACATGGTGCCACTCCTTCTGCTGCTTATATTTCTGAAGTACAGCAGAGAAAATTGGTTAGTTTATGATTTCGCTGCAAATATAATGGCTTATTGTCTTGAAAAGTACTTACAGAGAAATGTTTTTAAGAGCTCTGGTAAGGTTTGTGTGGCTGATTTCCTGCAAGAATTGCAGTGGTTAAGTTGTTGCTCGATCCTTTGCTTGGTGTCTTTCTGCACACTTTATTCCTGCTTTTGTTATTAGTAATAATAGAAAACATATAAAAGGCTGTATGTTGGATTTTGCTACTTTTGGCTAAACCAAAAAGCTCAGCAGTTGTTTGAGTATAACGTGCACATCTACTGCGGGTATCCAAGTCCTCTGTGTGGGGACAAAACGGCATAAAAATTGTAGTGTGGTTTCTTTTAATGGGATACAAGAGGAACAAACTTTGCAGACAGTGCTTGTCAGTTTATCACAGAGAAAACTGAAATGAAATTAAAATTGTGTGAGTATTGAAATGTTCGGAAAGATAGTCCATCAATTCTTCAGTCTGTTTCTTATGATTGCTTTCTTATATGTAACTTAGTGACTTTTGAAATACTTTTAATTTCTAATGCTGGCCTTCATCTGTATCAGCATCTTCTCCTTTATGTAAGTCATTAAATTGAAATATAGACTGATGCTTCTGGATCACTTTGGTCTTTTATGAGAGTTAAGCTTTTCAAAAGCAAATGAAGTAGGGAGGTAAAGGTATTTTTTCACAACACTGTAACCAGCAAAATTATGTTCTTATTACAGCTGCTAGAAACCTCAGCATATGTGAGATTCTTGTAGATTTTTCAGCTCAAAAAATTCCTAATTTAAAAGAGAATACATTTGGAATATGAAAGAGATTTATTAAGCAAAGGCACAAATAATTATTTTTTGAGCTTTTAAAGTTTATCAGTCCTGAAAGCTATTGCTATGATTTTGGAGACTGGTTTAGTGGCTTTCCTTGTTAATACTTGTAGAGTGGTATAAGTGACTGCATTACCTATAGATCAATACCTTAATAATAAAGTTTGTCTCTGCTTGGCAGTTTCCAGCCCAAATTTGATTTGACAGGAATGTCTGAAACTTGTTCCATGAGATGGTTTGGCAGAAGGAGCAGTACCTTCTGTATGATCAATACACGTGTTCGGCTGCCGTTGCTGGTCATGTAGGGTTTCCAAAATTGGGAGGCTGTCTGTTGAAATCCATGTGCATGTGAGAGTGAAAGTACGAATTTTTATTTTAAACTCCTGTATTAAATTCTAGTAGGAACTTAGCTTGTGTTTGGAAAGGAAGAGAGAATGGACGTTTTCTCATTTTTAATCTGTGCATTTCAAAACAGAGGCAACTTCTAAAAAATATATAGATATGCAGACAGATTTATAAAGGTTTTAGTAGTTGTATTACTTCTCTATATTCTTGCTACCAATATTGTCTCTACCTGAGAGAATACTGTGAAAAAAATGATTGGGAAGGAAAGGAACTATTCACTCTTGTTTCTACTTAGTTTGCAGGACGCAGGCCTGGGAAGGAGCCAACGTAACGTTTTTCTTTTCCCTCAATTTTACGTCATTAGTGTTAGAGATAAGGGTTTAACACACTTAATCTTTGATCTTGGTTCAATGGATTGCTTCTCCGTTACAACTTCTGCTGATGCTTATGGAGTGTGTAATTGTCAATTCCTACTGGTGAAAATTTTCTCTAAGTTGTGGTGTGATGTTAATGGAATTTGTATGAGCAGCTCTGTGGCTGAGGTGAGCTGGATTAACTGTGATGTAGTAGATGCAATCTGTTGGGTTTGATAAACATTTCTTTTCTTTCCCCTTCTCTACCTAAAAAAAAAAAAAAAAAAAAAGAGGGCACAACCCAAGCTACTCCTGTCAGTTATCTCTGTAACCTCAAGACACAGGGTGTAGTAGCTCCGAGGGAAATGTGATCCTGTTTGAGTGTGTGCACAGTCCTGCCAGGAAGAGGAGCAGCAGAACACTGGGCTGGGAACAGCAGCCCTGAGGCTATTGGTCTCCCATGAGCATACTGGGGGTGAAGGGTGAAGAGGAAGTGGATTCCAGGAAAAGTGGGGGTGGCAAGAAATCCAGGAATTAGTATCATTTTTGAGGAGCCAAGCGGCAAAAAGTAGGTCTAACAGAACTTTCTGGTGCTGTGACTTTTGTGTTGGAAACGTCAGAACCTTGTAAGACTTACTTCAATCTCACTGACATTAGTTTTACAACGTTGTTTTGTAACAAAGAATAAAGTTCTGAGATGTGTGGAAAGCATTTGAAGCTTGAAGCTTTGGGAGGTTGATTTTGGCTTTTATCGTGGTGTGAAAACAAAGCAACTTCGCAGTATTTAAAACTTAGATGTTTTTCCCCTGGAACTTTGAAATGAAACCGACAGAAACCAGATAGTTGTAACACTGCTTGGTTTGGTTTTTATTATTTTGGGGTGTACAATAAATTGTATAAATTGGATTCCGACCTTGAGTTTGTGTAATGGGATGGATGTTTAATGTTTCTTTCAGAAACTGGTTGTGAACCAGTAGCTGTCAAACTGTCAAGAGGAATGTACAGATGCAAACAATGTAGAAGCCTCTTTAAATCAGCCTTGTATGTAGTGTGAGTAGTAAAGGAAAAGTATGGCAATTACTGAAGTTAAGTGTTTCAGATCTGTCTTTGGACTGTCTGCAATTCTAAGAGGTGCTTTAGTTCTAATTCTCACTTCTGTTCTTTGATCACTTCATGGAATTTCAAGTTCAAGATGAGGGAGAAAAAAGGTGGGGTAAGGGATGGGGAAGGAATTTTGTTCTTACTGAAACTGGTTGGCTTTAGATAAAGGTGTTGGGTGGGAAGGGATTTTGACAAGTTTCATATGTAATAGATAAGGTGAGCTGTTAACTGTCTAACAAGACCATTGTTTCATACTGGCTTTTATACACATTCAGTAAACAATTACTAGTGAATTTAATTTTTTTTTCAATAGTTTCACCTTGATAATGGTTGAGATTTTCTCAGAAAGGACAACTTTATTTCCTGAAATAGTTAATGAACTGTAGCTGTTGGAATGGACCCAATATTAGACAACCAAAGATCTTTAACTGCAGTTAGGCTGAGGTTATTTAAATTAAAAAAGAACATTAAATACTTGTTTCAGTATTTGAAAGCAAGCATACTCATCACATTTTTACTTTTATGGCTATTCTTTTAATGGAAATTAATTTAAAAATTAATACAGTCTGTTAGGTGTAATAATGCTGCAGAATTAAAAACAATCTAGACTGTCTTATGCTACTAATACACTTTCTATGCTTGCTGTAATTAGATTAGAATTGTAAATAACTTGTGCCTCTTAATTTTACATCATGCATTTTTCATCAGAGTTAGAGAACAGAAAGTAAAGTGGAGAAATGCACTGAAGATTCATGTAGCCTCAGTGTTGACTAATACAAGACTTGTGATCTTATTAACTCCACTTAAAACTGTTTTGAGTTTGCTAAATAATCTATTTACTTTTCATAATGTTGAAAAAATATGACAAAAATACAGGCTTCAACTTTGTTTTGCATATTTAGAAGAAAAAGGAAGTTGGAAAGATAATCTGAAGTATAAACTGTCCTAAGAGAAGTTTACAGCCATCTTACTGTGTATGTTATTTTGTAATAAGCATTCTAATGTCTTCTGGCTACATACATGAAAAGGGACAAATTGAGGTTGAACTGAAAAATAATATTCCATTAATAATCCTAAGTGCTACAGGACAATGCAGTAGTCCTCTTAAATCAAATGAATAATTTTTTCCTTTTTGTGACTGAAAGTTTGGCACCTAACTTGACAATTCAGTGTATTCGTGAGTTCCAGTATCTCACATTGTTTTTGTAAAAACTGACTTAAAACATGCAAGTGGTTTTATGCCTGCAAGCTTGAGCTGTCCTACCACTTGTTTTATAGCAACAGATGATGTTTTTTTGGAAGTTTGTCTTGCCCTTGTTGAAAGCTTGGCAGAGAAAATCTGAACACTGTAGATAATTGCTTGGTTGGTGTTGTACCCCAGGACATCTGTATCTATCAGAATGCCATAAACTCATGTGTGAGCGTCCCACCAGAGAGGCAATTAATTTTCACCAGGCTTATGTGCTGCTGAGATGCCCTAAATTGTCACAGGCCTTTCAACTCTGTGTTATCAGATGTGTCTCTTTTATATCAGCTCTAAACTCATTGTAGACATTTATCCTTTGGATTATTCCACTTGTAAACCCCTTACTCTGCCATTGGTTGCTATTTTACTTGTATACGAAATCTTGGCACTGTAAAGTTTTTATGAGAGAAACACATAGTAAGCAGTGATGTGTTTTCTTGGCTAGTTATGAGAGCCAAAACCAGACAACTACTTGATATATGCAGTTATGGAAGATGTATCAAAATCAAGGATATATATTTATTAGAGTGTATTTCTTACATTTTCTATAGTTTAATTTTAAGGAAGCCTGTAATGAGAAATATTTAAATGTAATGAACTGATCACACTATCTAGAAATTCTTTGTAGAAGAGACTGGTTATTTTGCATAGTAAATTTATAGGTTATGGCTCCTAAGTGCTGGTACAATACAAGATTGTAAAATTATGGTGCTGCTATATGTGTGTTGCTTGGGAAGCAGTGAATGACTGAGCATGATAAAATACACATCTCAGAATTTGCCCTGCTTTGCCTCAATTCAGAGGTTGAACTTGATGATTTTGGATGTCTTTTCCAGCCTTAATGGTGCTATGATCTGCAATCTAGACATCTGTTCCAGTAAGCATTTGGGTGCATTACAAATCATAACTTGTAATCTCAAGATGTAAAAAACCCCCACACCCCTAAAAACAACCCACAGACCAAAAGAGCCTTAAAACCTTCTTCTTTTTCATAAAGTGGTTAATAGTGCTGGTATAGCTCCCATTAAGCATATCCACTGTATTTATATTGTTGCTTTAATTAGGGATAATTTTATGGGTGACATCATATTAGCAAATGTAAATCTTTGTCTGAACTTTCCTTTTAAGCATTTCTACAAGTTGTATGCACTGGACTTAGTTTTCTGTGCTTCAGGAATATTTTTCACCGTCCTTGTAGGAGCTCAAATTCTCTACCACAGTGAGGCACCAGAATTGAGTTATCTTCCAGCATCTAATAGGTTTATCATCTATGCTGAAGTAATGAAAGTAATCCCTCCACTGACCTTCTTTGTACAATATTTTGCAGCTTTTTTTGCTTTCTTTCTATGATTTGAGAAAGGGTTGCACAAACAGGTGGGAATGGAAGTGGCAAAGCTGTGTCAAATGCAAAGAGTTACTGAGAGGAGTAGGGCAATATTTCTGAGCCTAAGTAGTGCAGCTCCTGGAATGAACCAAGTTTTTAAATTATAGCTGTATATCATATGATTTCATTATTAATCTATGGGGTTTTGCCAATGATATATTAATCATTAAAGAGAGCAATGTTTTGATAGCTTTATTTATAGTTGAATGTGTATGAAGCATTTGCTTTTGTATATAATTTATATGTTTTATCTAAGCCTTTTATACATTTTATTTCTTTTTATAAATTACAAGTTGCATATGTTGGGGAAAGAAAGTACATGTTTGTGAGATTAGTTTGTAACACATTTACAGATGATTAATTATGATAATATGCCCAAAAATTGCTGGGCCTTTAAGAACAGGGAAAATGTGCCAGAGTATCTGTTTTACTGTTTTAAAGGCTTTATGAGGTTGTAATTACCATCTCTGAGATAAATTGTTTCATCTTTTTTGAATCTTTTTTGCTATCACTATTGCTTTTCTTAAGTCTCTCTCAACCTCTGTCACTTGTCAAATAATCAGGCTGTCCAATTCTTTGTGTGTTTCCTCTTTCAAATTAAGTACTGGCTGTTTTAATGATTGTTATAATATACAAATATAATTTTTCCTGAGATAATTGCGCACTCATTAAATGACTGCTATAATTGTCTGTAAAATGTGCCAAAAGAGAAGCATTTTTGCAAAAAGAAGTTAACAGATGGCAGGCATAGGAAGGAAGCTTCTGGCTGGGTCAAATTACAGGAGTAGTCCTACAGATAGCAAGGTGAGACTAGTTGACAAAAATAAGTTCAATTTACATTAATTTTTTAATGATATTGCAGGATAAATGTGGTTGAATAATCTAAATAACTATTTGCAAACAGATGTCTTGTTAACGCTGAAAAACTATAAAGCAATTCAGTAATGTAAGAGTACTGATATAATTGTGCAAGCTTAGTGTCTAGAAGAAATGGTACCTAATTACAGAGAAAAGAGAAAACAAAATCCATGTTAAATTGTCTTTTAAAGACAGCAACCCATCCTGTAGGCTGTTAAAGCTGCAGTTCAATATATGCCTAAACTATAATTAGTTAAGGGAAAAAAATGTTAAGAAAAAAAGCTCCTATTCTTCCACTTTGTGTTGTGTTAATGCAACCATTTGTGCTATGAACTGAACTGGGAAACTCCTTCATGTCCAGAGAAACTTTGCAATTTTTTTGTCAAGGAACTTCAGGAATAGAAGTTCCTGGTTTAGTTATCTCAGTTGCCCAGAATCATATTGCATAGAAGCAGTGGAGGGGAGCTGTCAGTGCCTACAAGTATCTCACAGTGTCAAGAGCAGGGGGCCAGACTTTTCAGTGATGCCCAGGGACAGGACAAGGGACAATGGGCACAAACTGAAATGGGGGAACTGCCATCTGAATATGAGGAAAAACCTCTTTACTGTGAGGGTGGCAGAGCTCTGGAACAGGCTGCTCAGAGAGGATGTGGAGTCCCCTTCTATTCAAGAACTGTCTGGGCATGATCCTGTGCAACCTGTTCTAGGTGACCCTGCTTTAGCAGGGGGGTTGAACTAGACCATCTCCAGATGTCCCTTCCAACCTCAGCCATCCTAGGATTGTGTGAGAAAGGAGTAGGAGGCATCATTTTCTGCAGTAGAGGCAAAATAATTGTGCATGGAACTGTAACCTCAAATGCGAAGAGAGTGCAAGTGGGCTCGATGTAGGACTATCCCTTGGCTCCAGTAACCACTAACCTGTTTTGACTGACACTATTATGCAAACTCTAAACTTTTGAGGGGCTTCAAACATACCTTTGCCTCTAAAACTTCCAAAACAGCCCTCTATCTTGAGACATTTTTTAGAAAATCATATACTTTATGAAGTGTTAGTGAAGTGTTATTACTGAAAGAGAAGCAGAACTTGTCAAGGTGTTAACCAGTAGTATGGCTTCAAAGCCAGGGAATCTGAATTACATTTGGAATTCATGTAGCTTTTGTCCAGATGTCAGTGTGCTTTGTGCACTCAGGTTTTATAGTTTCTTTTAGCTATTATGTTAATTTAAAATATATAGATCAAAATAATTTCCAGCACTTTGCCTACCTAACAGCCTCCTGCATCTGGAGAGGTGGTGTTTTCTCTGTTCATTATCAGCTTAAAAAAAATTTGCTCAAGTTGCGGGTTACATGGATTTTGAAGAGTGTCTATTGTCAGGTGTTGACTGGATTGGGAACTCTAAAGGCTAATAAATATAAATTAGTGGGTTTCTAGGATGATGAGACTGAGAATTCTAGTGCTGATTTGAGTAAGTTTGATAAATGAAACTAGCAATGTTAGGCAAGAAAAGATGACAAGTCTTACGTTTTTGAAAGCTGTGTAATTTTTCTTTCATAAATGTGGCAGGTTTTCTTTTGTGTGGATTATTTGGCTTGTGTTTGTACTTGGGTTTTTTCTTCCCTTGATATCTTACTGTGAAGGCAAGCATTTTAATTTATATCTCATGAAATCGTTCCCATCTTTTACATACTGTCCTTTCAGGAGTTAGTCTGTATTTGAGAATAATTTTCAATGTTTGTAGTGTATCATATATGTGCACATAAGCTATTTGGCAGCATATTGAATTGCAAACCAGAATTAGTTTCATAGATTGATAGGAAGTCCTCTTTTAAAAGATATTCATGACTTCACAATTTAGTTGTAGTTTATATATTGGAAGGAAAAGTTAGCCTTAGTGTTAAAGAAAACATTGCAGATATTTTGGTTCTGAGCATTTTGTGTATTTTCTTATAGTTTGAAACATTATTTTAAAAACCTGTCAGTCAAAACTGTCTTTCTGAAACAGTCTTAAGTAATCTTAAAGGCCATTGTTTCACTGTACCTTTTGTTTTTCACTGTACCAATTGTTTTTACTGAGTACCACACATACAGAGAGTTCTTTAGTAATATTTTGAGCAAACTTACAAGAAAAACATAGCTACTGTGATTTTTGTGACTTGCAACATGCTATGGCTTACAGTACCTGTTTGTATCTTCAGAAGAATAAGAAGATGCATGTGGATTGTTTTTTATCTTTGTTAAGTCTTTGTAGCAGTTGTCCATGAGGCCCACGTATGGCTCAGCTTGAGGTGTAAACTCTGTTGTAGCAGGAACTTTGGTCCTTGCAACTCCTAAAAGCAGCAACCAGCTGTCACAGAACCCAAGCTGTCACAGGGAAGGCAGGTAAATTATTTAACGAACATCTGAGTGACAAAACCAGACATGTGTCTTAATGTCTTTGAGTTCAGTAAGAACAATTTTTAAAAAAGATTAGGCAAATTTATTTTGATGTGTCTGCATTGTAGCTCCTATTTATATCATCCTTGGGAGGATTCTTTGACGTGCAATCACGTCGTGTTATGAAATCCGAGCAGCTCCTGCCACTACACGAGAGATGTGTTTTGTGGTGCCAGCCCAGGGTGCTTTTTGGCTAAATATGATTTCAGAAATGGTGACCCAGCCTTGCTTGGGGACAGAGGAACGAAGTGGCTCGTGCTTGTGACCGTGCTTGGGCATGTCCTTGGCAGCACACCGTGGTCTCTGACCAGGCTGTCATTCTGCTCTGTGTCGATGACACTTTCTGTTGACTTCAACTCCACTAAAGATGATAAGAATGTCTCTTGTCTTGACCTTTCCAGTGGGTCTAGTCCTGCCACTTTTGCTAGCAGCCAGGCTGAGCTGAGATAAAAAATTACCACTATGCTTATGTTTCTAGAGACCTGTCTTGCAACTTTTTCTGTTTGATCCCTACCAAAAGTTCATGCTCCCTGCTGGGTGGGGTTTTTAGAGTTTTTTGGTGTGTTTTTGTTTTGTTTTGGGGTTTTTTGTTTGTTTCATGGTTATCCCTATGAAGCTCTTGGATGTTTTTTCTCTAGAAATTTTTTAGGAGACTTTTGGGGAAAAAACGGTTTGGTTTTTTTCTTTTTTGGGTTTCATTTGCCTGAAATCAAATTCTGCTGTTCCCCAGTAGTATTCTCTGACTCAAGGCCTCTATTTTCAAACCATCACCCCTTTTTGATAAATTCCTTTTCTTTAGGCATCTTGTTTTACTCCTTAATTTGGGGGGGAGGATTTTGTTCATGAATATTTAACTGAGATAACTAGATTCAACAGAAGTGGCTTCATTAGGTTAGCATATATGCTAAAGGAGTCTTTTGTGCTGAAGGTTCCAGCATCTAAAGCTGTTAAAGTAGTTCATTGAAGCTGAAACAAAAAATACGTAAGTTGGTTTGAACTGAAGTGGAAGAAGTATGCCCCCCCTTGATTTAAATGGAAATATGCTGTGCAGGCAGTACTGATATTAGTGGCTCCCCAGCTGTCCATGTTAAAAATAATTGCTTTTCCCAATTCCTGTCAGTATATATATTTTAATGTACGTTAAGTGCTGGGGGTTTTTATCTAATTGAAATTACGTTGAAAACATTTTGGTTACTCTGTTAGGTATCCAGTAATACTACGAAGTTCAAAGATTGAGTAAACTTGTAAACTTCACTGCTTCTAGTGAATAAAATTATTGTAAAGAGAGATGTTACATGCCAGCCTTTCTGAATATGCAGTCTGTTTTGCTTTAAAGATCATTCATGATCACCCTGTTAATCAAATGATACCTATTTTTCACATCTGTCATCTTTCACAATGTTCTGCTATGAAGAAGCACTGAAAATACATTTTAAAAAGTAAGCTGCCTATAATATCATAGAATCATTTCCTGGGACTGAACAAGACAATGATGTGTTGCAGCATGTTTTTCCAAGAGCCTTCATACTCTGGATAAGCTGGTTCACTTATCTTTGGAGTGAGTTTTATTTTACCATTGCACTTGATGTACTACAAAATTTGAGTGGAATTTGGTGTTAAAGCATACTGTGGAAGAGAATCTGTCTCTGTGTTTTGTTTCATCTGTGGTTGTTTCTCTGATCTAGCCCAGTTTTCCTTCCTGCAGGTACTTGCAGGAGTGAGGTGTTGAGACAAAAGCTGGGCAGGTTCCTGCTGGTTCTGCACAGTTCTTGCCCACTTGCCCTTCTTTCATCCCTTCAGTATGTTCAGTGACTCCTCTAAGTAGCAGAAGAGTACAAAGAACCGAGGATTTGCACTTTACAGCCCTTCACACCTGTAATATCTTCTGCTTCTGGGACTGGTAACAAATGGAGAGGCTTTAAGGGGGACAGTGGAAGGAAACAGTGACAGTAGTAAATTTCTAAGGATGGCAGATTTTTGTTTCAATTATAAAAATATGTTCCTACGAGGCCACTTCCATGAGAGGTGTGGAAGGAACACAATAACTGAAATTAAGTTTTGACAAGAACCAACTACAATTAAGGTCCTGTTGCTTTTCCTTGCTCAGAGATGTTTGCTCTGCTGGTTTCTTGGGGTGCTCAGGACAGGAATGCTGAAGCTGATCTTGGGTGTTTGGATTAAGGGGAATAAAAAGCTCCTTGTGTGTTGTTCTTTTTGAAGGTAGTTTGGGTGGGGTTTTGTCTCCTGGCCTTCCTTCTCTGGTTGGTAAAAAAAAATAAAACCATGAGAAAATGACTCTCTTGGTAGCACACAAAACTCATGGCCATACAGAACGTGGGTGCGCAGGTAGCAACATGGGAAAATTCAGTTTAATTTTGAGTTTGTTTTCTGTTGTGAAGACTTTTGCAATCAATTCTTTGCAGTTTTACCTTTAAATCAGCATTTTGAAAGATTTTGTCACCTGAAATTAGTGCAGCTTCACCTAATGTTATATTTTTCTGGAGTATGAAAGGTCATTAAAAAAAAGTTGGGGAGAGCTGTTCTCTTACTGCTTTGCAGCATTCCATTCCCCACAGTAATAGAAGCTATCTGGCTTTACATGTTAAATACATTTTTCCTATTGTAAAAATGGGGGGGGTTCAGAAGAAGCAAACTATTACCTGTATCTTCTAAGAAGGTGTTGAATGATGTGAGAGTTCAGTGAATCAATATATTTGTACAGCTTTATCTGGGGATTTTGAACTTTAATGACTGGTCTTTTTAAAACAGAATATGTTTGAATTTTCTTGTCCATAAGTAGTTGGTGAAGTATTTTGCAGATTTATTTCCAGATGCCCACACAGGACTTGTTTCAAACAGTGAACTGAAACCTGACTTTCCTTTTATAGATTACAGAGTTTAGTCAACTGTTTTTTTAAGGAGTCAAATAATTGCAAAATTTGTAAGGTTAAGATTGATCAAAAATGCAAGAAAGAAATGGTGTAGTGGAACTTTTTTGCTAAAACATTTTGCCATTAGGATAGGTATTAAAGGCTTTAAAAAATCCATAGAGGTATGGCATGCCTGTGAATTTGGTCTGAGCCTAATAATTCAATGGTGCATCCACCAGTTGTCTTGAATATGAACATTAAATTTTTTTTCATATATAGGAACCCAGAGTTTTCTCCTGTTGTCATATATAGTGATACTTGTAGTGGGGACCACAGGTGGAACATGAGGTATGCACTGCATGAGGCTTAGATCAGTACAAGTACTGAGTGTTACTGGTTCTGCATGTGAAAAAGAGCACTGAGGAGTTTTGCTGAGGCTGTGGGTTTTATTGGCATTGTCTGCCACTTTGCAAATAGCTGGGTTCACCACCAGAGACTGGAACCCAAGAGAAGTGGGTACAGAACACCAAGCCACTGATAACTGAGCCACGTTCAATGCAGTCACTTGGCAGAGCAAGCAGGATGAAGCTCTCAATTTCTTTTATTTCCTGGCAATTTAATGTGCTCCATTACATAGTGCCTCCTGTAAGAATTACGGGCCAAATACACACAGTTTTTGTTCCGCTACTAAATATTCAGAAAAAACATTCTAATTATATTTGGCACTGAGCCCCAAAATACTGCCTTCAAACCAAGTCTTCCAAATGGAAGCAATATGTGTGCTGCAGACTCGTTCTGTAACACCCAGTGCTGCCTCTACAGTGTGCCCAGGGTAGCAGCTGCTTACACTGAACAGTGGCTTGATTTTCTCCCCGTGAATGATAGGGGAAGTCACTGGTTAAGAAGCTGCTACTAATAACTATGGTATCTTTGCTATATTAGTGGGAAAACATGATTAGTGATATTATTACTGGGTTCTGTGGCACTGAGATGTGAAACAACACCCTGTGTAGTGTGTGACATACAAACAGGTGCATGTTTCATCTTAGAAATATGACTAGTTTAAGGTTGCTGACCTTTCCATTAATGTTTTCATTTCATTTAAAATTTGGTTATAAGCATGGTGTTAAATGCCTTGTGAGGCACAAATAACTTTCACATCCCAAATCATAAATTTACATTCTGAAGTGACAGTTATACAGATAAAAATTTTGCCTGGCCACGTTGCTGTAGTCATTAGCCATTCATTTACCAACATTACAGATAACAAGTACTGAAGGGGGAAAAGATAGATTCTCCCCCTGTACCTTGTTCCTTTTTTTTATAATCTGTCTGTAACATCTATTTTAATTTGGGTTAGGTTTCACATATGCTTGTCTTGAAATTCTGTATCCCTTAAACACTGAGATGTGCCTGAGCGATGATAATAAGCAAGAAAAAGAAGGAAGAGAATTATCAGCATACTGAAAGAACCACAATTTGGAATGCTTCATTGGCTCCCTTAATAGTTCCATACAAGTACCAAAGAGAGTGGAAAAATGATAGAACCCCATGGATCTCCATTTGCCAGTGCTCTTGGCTTTGTAAAGCAATCCCTGCAGATGGTGTGGGGCAACTGTTGAACAAGAAAATAAAAAGCAATTCAGAAGGAACTCTGAGGGAGTTCTCTCTGGAGAAAAGAAATCCTGTTGCATATTTAGGAGATCTTCCCATCAGTTGTGCAGAAGTAGCTTGATTAACCATCAAAATCTCATTCCAGTATATTGTCTATGGACAACTACATCTTTTGCTGGGAATGCCATACAGCAAAGGAGACTCCTTTCTGCCCACATGTGGAGTGACACCCATTCATATTTTAAGCAATCTTCTACAGATGGACTCTGTCAAGGGTGTGGGTTCTCTTTTTTTTTTTTTTTTTTAATAGATATACCTTTGAAATAGAAATCCACCATTAAAAAATCACTGGAAGAGTTACTTATGCAGACTATTCTAGAGGAAAAATGTTCAGAGTACTAGAATGGAATTCTGAAATCACTGACTTGAGTTCATGCTTTTTTTAAAAGTTGCATTCATAAATACAATTTTATAATTCAATTGAGGAATGGATATTCCTTTAAGATTTTTCACCGTAGCAGCGTAAAAGCAACTGCAGTTTTCAAATTTTCATGTGATTATGATGTGACAAAATAAGCTGATATGGGGAAAAAGCCCAAACTATTGATTAATCATTAGTTATGCAATTTATTTATTTGTATTATGGTTCTGATATTGATACTATTTTGGTGACTTGACATGCATAAAGGGATGCCTTGTTTAGTAATAAACATGAACAAAGATGATGTGGTAATGCAAGAAGATCAGGTTTCCAGGTGGCTAATTTTAGCTGCTTTTAGTGAAGTTGATGTCAAGGTCATCTTGATTTTCCTAAGGACTTGGTAGACCTGCAAGAACTTGTTATGCTCTCCAGGCATATGGTACTTAGTCTGAGCATCTTCCTGCAGGTGGGTACTACCACCAGTAGGAGTAAAAGGATAATTCAAGCCATTGCAAATTCAAACCTTGGCTTTCTATTCTTAGACTAGTTAAGGTCATAATTTAGTTCTTAGTGGTATCTAATGTTTGAGTCAGTAGATCCACAAGTGAAAAACATTATTTTTAAAAAATTAAATCACAAATGTGTGACTCATTAAAATTCAGAGGAAAGCATTATCAGTCCTTAAAATATATCAATGGAGATATATAGATATATAGATATATGGATGCAAATAAGGAGAGATACTCGGTCTTAAAGATTCCGTGCATGCATAGAATTGAAAGTAATACTACTCTGTCATGAATGGCCATACCTACTGTAAGAAAGGTGTTCTTACAGTGGAAGCCATGTTTTAGTATTGGAACAGATAAGGCAGGATTTGGGAAGGTTTTCTAGGAGTTAGATCTCTTTTTCAGTGTTAAACTCACCTTCTCTTAGGGACTTCCTTTGTAGTGCTAACAAAGGATGTGAAGAAATATTAGTTGTTGTGGAGCAAATTAAAATGGGTTTAGGCCTTCGAGGGGAAAACCCCAATGTCTGTAAGTGTTCAGGATGGTGGTTTGTCCTTGCTGGAGGAAGGACTGTTATGCCAGTGAAGGTCTTCAAATGCATATCCTCTGCAACCACAACAAAATGTTGGAGAAATGCCCTTCCATGAAAAGCCTACTCAGCAGAGTAGCGCTGGCTATTAGGAAGACTGCTGTCATAGTTCAGTCTCTCGATATTGCCTGGTAACTTGATTGCTTTTACATTAGCTTAATTAAGAAATCATTGAGGTATGTGTAGGATACCTTCTACTCCTGAAAAACAGAATGTCAAATTTACTTGAATACTGCTGAGAAGATGCTCCCCTGGCTGTGAATGAGGGCATGTGTGGGGAAGTCTACAGCTGTTGTCTGATCTGTTCCACCCTCAGTATTTTTCGGGCTGGTTCAGTGGTGTGAACAGCAGCACAGCCCATACCTGCTGCTGTTAATGGCTTTTGCAGGCGGCAGCAATAGTGTGAATTTGACGTGATTCCTGCCAATTTGCCTGCTGCCCACAGGATTGCGTGGAGCAGCAGGGAGCTGACAGGAGGCTTGTTCACTGCACTCGGCTGCTGCTTGGCAAAGCCATTAGCAGCAGCAGATACCCTGGAGCTCTCTCTGTGCAGACACAAGACAACATTGCATTGGTTACGTTCAGTTATATTTGGATGATAATCTTTGCAACCGTGAGAAGTAAAAACATATTTTTCCAAATAAAATCTTCGGTTTTTAAATATGTAGCTGCCTCAGGGTTTTCCTTTCCATCTTCTCCTATGTGTTTGTCAGTTAAGAATCTCCCTTATTCTAGATGGAATAGGTTTGTAAGCCACTGGTGAAAGGATATGTTCCTTTAGGATGTTTGATCTGCACTCCTGCTCACTAAGGGGGAAGGGGTATTTTCAGCTTGGCAAAAGGCTTTTCCCTTTTTGTTACAGATGCTGTGTAGCTTTTGAAATGGTTTTCAGTGTGCATGATGGTTTATAAGCATTCAATCATTTTATAGCCATGCATATTTTGGAATCGTGGAATTATTATCAGAATAAAAGACCTCTGCTGAATTAGGTGGCTTTTGTTGCTTTGGTTGCTAAGTACACACTGATCCTGTCCTCTGTAGTCCAAGTGTGTTTTATGTTCTGATCTCAAGGCACTTGTGTTGCTTTCCAGTTTTGTTTTTTTGTGACAATTATGACCTTCTTGAAGGTTTCTTTACAGGTTTATTCAGCTTAGAATGGCTGGCTGGTGCATTCCTGCTTGTTCATGAATGTAATTTCCATATGGTTAGAAATGTCATAGCAAAATTAAAAAAAGACGGTTTCGGATTTCTAAGAAATAGCTTAATGTTTGTGCAGTGCAGGAGACAGAACTCGGAAGGGATAGTACAGAGCAAGAAGCAGAGGGTCAGCCTGAGGAATTATAACACAGAGGAGCCTTGTCCAGCATACTCAAAATTCTACAGTAAGAATGTAGTAAATGTTGTTGAGGAATAAATTGGAAGGCAGCTTTGACCTCTGAGTAAATGTAGCAAAGAAACTTTGTTTTCAAAATATCTAGGAAGATGATTGTAAAAGGATTAATGAAAAAGCCACCATTTCTGTATTGCCTACTTAATTATTAAGTATTTTTGTTTGTTTCTGGCTCAGGAATGTTCAAGAACATACCAATGTAACAGTACTGACTTTAGTAGCATTTGGCTTAGAGCTGAAATTATACCAAGGGTACATTAGGAATAGGGTTTTTTGTTTAGCTGATCTCAAAATGCAAAATAGTACATTATTTAGCATTTTTACTAAGTTAGGAAATAATAACCCTAAAAGCTAAATCCCTGTATTTTTTTATAGGTACTGTAAGCATAATGTAGAAACATCTTTCCCAGAGTTCTCAGAAGTAAAATTAATATGTAATAATTGTCCTTGTGATTAAGCTGCGTATTTACAAAAATATCCTTGAATTTAAATGGTATTGTTAAGGAAAGAGACCATTTAATCTATTGGTACCATTAGTGTTTTCACTGGACAATGAACTTAATTTTGAAATTAATCTGAAATAGAAGTGAAATTTTGTTTTATTGTAGGGCCTAATATTAACAATCTCAAAATCCTTGCAATATTTTAAACTTTCTATGGAAAAACATCCATATTGCAAAATAAAGGTATCAGTATATATTCAGCAAAACAGAAATAAAATCCTCATTCTTCTTCATTCTTCTTGAACAGGCTTCTGAGAATCAAGGGTATTGCTAGGATAGAGCTATGCTGTCAAAAGCTTCTTGGTCTTTTTAATAGCCTTTCAAAAAACCCAGTCATACCTTTTCTTTGTTTTTATTTTATATGTTGACGATACGTATATAAAAACTTGTCTGATCTTTTAAAATAGCGCTTTAAACCAACCTCGGAATGAAGAGGCGCTTACCACAGAGCCGAGTCCCAAGTAAGCGAGGTCCTCACCGCAGGGTCCCGCAGGTCCGGGCAGGGGAGAGGCATAAACCCAAGGACTTCTTCCATTTTCTGTAGGAAGCAGGGAAGCCTGTCAGCAAATGCTTATGTAGTCACTGCTGCCAGCTTATAGTAATGAATTAAATGCAAGAAAAATAATTAAAAAAAAAAAGTCTACTGGAGAGCGAAATCTGTTTGAGGCCACGGGCTCGGGTCGAGCCGCTGTCCCCCCGTGCCATCGCCGGGGCTGGAGCCGCAGGGTCGCAGCGCAGCGAGGTCCAGGACGGAACAGCGCCTGGTTCCCACGGTTTTCCAAGGAGCGAGCGGCCGCTGTGGGCGGCGCTGCGGGCGGGGAGCGGGAAGGGTTAAAGCCGATCCCCGCGGGGGTTAAACCGGAGCCTAATGGAATAATGACGGGTAGCACCATCTGCTGGCCTAGTTCCGCGGGGAGCGGGTCTAACCAGCGCTAATATTGGCGCTGATGCCGTTTGATGCTTTGTGCGTTTCTTTCCGCGCTTTGTTGGGATCCTCTGTCCGCGCACGGCGGGGCCGGGCCCGGCCCGGGGGCGGCGGGAGCGCGCCGGGCAGGGCGCGGGGATGCTCCGGGAGCCGCTCTGTGCTCGGGGAGCGCCGTGCACGGCCCGGCTGCCGCTCGCTAAATAGGCCATTTAGCAATCTTCTCCCCATGCTTTCCTCCTGAGCACTGCCTGGGGTGCTGCAAAAGCGGAGGGCAAGTCTTTGTCTGACGCCAAAAATGTCTTCAGTGAAGAGGCCAAGAGGAAGGGTAAGTGAGAGCCTGAATGAGTGGGAGGAGGAGGGGTTCTTTGGGCTAAAAGGCTAATGGGATTGAATAACCTTCCTTATTACTGGCTGCTGCTGCGGGAGCCGCATCGCCATCTTGAGCTGTTCCCGTGCTGGGTCCGGCTGTTTGTTCCAGCCCCGGGGCTTTAAGGTGGCATCGGGAGCGGCCCCATCCCTGCCTCCCGCCCCCGCCGCCCATGAGGCACCTATAGAACATGTATCCCGGGAAGTGCGCGGGGTTTGCCCAGAAAATGTGTGTGGAAATTCCTGGTGGCTTTTCTTCCTGCTGTAGGCAGAGGCGCATTTACGGGTGAGAACGTAACATAACTGTTATCTGCTGGGTTTTTGTGTTTGAATAGGAAATTCTTTCCATTCCTCAAAGGGGGAGGGGAGGAAAGCGAAAACATGTCTCCTGGCTGGCTGCGGGAGAGGCTCATCAGCCCAGTAAACAATTCTGCGTCCATGAAACGGGCATTAAACCCCCGAAAGATAAAAACAAGTTACGTTTTTTAACCAAGGCGCTGAGCGTGTGTGGATCTAAATAAAAGAAACGCTGCTGTCTGATCGTTTTACGGATACAGAGCTGTGTAATTTTAGTTTTGGTTTTATCTTTTGTCTGTTTTTTAATCTTGGTGTTGTTCAAGCGTCTGTTGTGTTTATCACCGAGTCAGTCCTGTAGATCATTCGTCTGCTTTGAGGTAACTGTGGTCCTGGTATCCTACTAAAGGCGAAACACTGATGCTGTTACCTTCGGGAGCTCGTTGCTTTTCCATGTTCTGCTGGAGATGTTGGATGTGTGTGTCAAATGTATGGGAATGCTGGAAAGGTTAAGGGTTTAACTACAGATGTGGAGAGAAGGCTTGAGAGATTTTTAGAAGGACATTTTTTACTGACTTTCAGTGCGTAGATTGGTTGTCTAAAACCCACAATTGATGTAGTTACTCTGAAACCCACGCCATTCTGTGGTATAAACTGAATTCCTCCTTTTTTGTGTCTGCATGCGTCCCTGACAGCTACATTTTTTAAAAATGCATATCTGTATAAAAAATGCTTGCGCTTTTTCTTTATATGTTTAAAATAAGGGGATTTTATTTACTTTTTCTCTCTTGCTTCAGCCTCCTTCCTCCAAGAAGACTGATGGTTCAGGATCATATACTAAGATGCAGAATACCCAGGTGAGGGCAATGTCTGAAAAGAAGCAGAAGAAAAAAACAGACTTGGAAAGTAAACAAGAGAAGGCAAATCGTATAATATCTGAAGCAATTGCAAAAGCAAAAGAAAGAGGAGAGAGAAACATTCCACGAGTAATGAGCCCTGAAAATTTCCCCAGTGTTTCAGCTGAAGCAAAAGATGAAAAGAAGGGCAGAAAAGTTAAATCCAAACCAAAGGACAAGGAGAGCAAAAAGCCGAAAACTGGTTCCTCATCCAAAATTAAAGAGAAAACAAAAATTGGGTAAGTAGATTAAAATGTCTGTCTTCTCTTCAGATCTAAATCCTTGATTAAAATGAAAAGTGCTTACTGATAATAAAATGTTCGCCTCCACTGCCTACACAGAATTTTTCCTGATTAAGTCCATGTGTGGACTCTCTCATTCAGGAACAAGAATGCTCTGTTTTCTCTTTAGATAAAATCAATGTAGGATTGTCCTTTTGAAAGAAATTACTTTAAATTCATAATCTAAAATATTCTATACTCACTTTGAACCATGGACCCAAGTATCTTTCATCTAGTGTTGTAATCAGTTCTGACTCCAAATTAAGTTTCTTTATATTATAAATGCTGTCTTTATCAGTTTTGGCATGTAGCTTCAATACTTTGGCATGTAGCCTCAATACAGTGTGCATGGGGAGAAACTGGAAGCCTAATGAACTTCCAAGAAAGAGAAGATTACAGATATCACGTGTATCAAAAGTAAAGCACATATTGGAAAAATTATATTCTAAGCACTCTGTAGTCTTCGGTCATATCAGTTTAATCTACCCTCTCAAAAACTTTGCAGACTCAGCTGGGTCAAGCTGTGTGGATACCTTGGGGTAAGGAGCTTTCAGAGGACATTAGGTGTTAGAAGGCTCCAAGGGATTCAGTAGCTGACATGTCCTCTGACTCCACAGCTAACTTATGTCACCTGTATACTTCTAAAGGAAAGTATTTGATTTCCCATGTTAAGTGTGTCAGTTGGAATTGGAAATGAAAATCATAGCTACAGTCTGATATTTATTTTTTTTACATTGATGCTCTTTTTGTGGTAGCAGAAATATTAACTGGCATATCTCTCCAAATTTAAATGTCTCATATACATATGTATATTCTCATGTATGGAGCTGAGATGAATGTTCTTTTAATCAGCATATTTCTCTGCATTTTCTTCTTTTTTTCCTAGAGATCAGTACTTTCCTTATATGTTTGAAGTAAACAACATTGAGTAGTTACAGCGTGAAGGTTATACATACTATACTCATACACCACACTTGATTCTTAGTGTGAACTTTCATGGTGTTAATTCCTTTCTTTTCTGACTCTGGGTTGGCATGTGATGCTGGTCATAAGTGCACTGGGTACTGCTTTTTTTTTTTTTCTCCATCTTGTTTAAGATGGGATTTTGGATGTGTATTCCAAAATTGATTTTGCTTTCATGTTTCTGAGTTTATTCACGTTCTATAACAAACATTTTGTGGATCTGTCAAAAAACTTTACAGGGTCATTTAGCTGGTGCCAGTTTCATGGAGCTTTATGATTTGTCCTTATTGATTCTTTTGGATAATTCACAAAGGCTGCCAAAGTATCATCCTTATGATATACTCCATAGTTCACATAATATTCTTACTATTTTTAAACAAAAAATAATAGGATGTAAGCTGTTACCTCCAATTTGTCGTTCTGCATTCACTTTTGTCTTCGTGAAACGCTTCGCTGTGCACATCACTTCAAATCAGTTTTCAGGATTTCGTCAGACGGTGTCAGTTGAGAAAGAGATGTTTCTCAAACCATGTTTTTAACCATGGTTATTTGTGCTTGATGCCAAGTGCCTGCAAGATGCTGAGGAACTCCCATTTAATTAAGTATGGTCACTGTTATATAATTTTGCACTGAGCTGCGAAGGTTTGCCTCCCCATTGTTTACCAGTTTAATCAGCTAATGCCCCAGTAGCTCTCCATTAACTTAATCATGCTGCCAGGTATTGCTTTAACTAGGTAGGATGTATATCTGAAGATTTAGCAGTCAGGTCCTGTTAAAAAGCAGTGAAGAGAGTCTTCCAGAGCCTTGTATTACAGATTTCACAGAATTGCCTTGTATTTAGGTGGTCAGCAGCAAATCAAATACTTTGAGGCATCCAGAGAGTTCATTTTTGTATCCAGATTCATGTGTTGAGTTAGCACTGTTTTATATTATTGATATAAATACGTAAAATAACTGTTTAGCAAAGAATAAACCACTGATTTTGCAGAACAGTAATTGCAATAAGGCCTCGATTTTTTAAAAGAGTAATCTTACAGGCTCTTCTTTCTGTGCAAATGTAACTACTGATCTTACAGAAGAATAATTACCATAGAATAGCTTTATTTGTCTTCACAAAGGTGGTTAAAAAAATTGTGTGATTAATAAAGTGTGTTTTGTTCAGAGTAGAACAAACCTAAATAACTAATAAGTGTTTTAGAAGGCTAAAACAACTCTTTTAAAGGTTTCTTCCTGACTTTCGTTCTTAAGAAAATATTTCTTAATGAACACACCTCCTCAGATTTATTACTATGTCAAAATAGGAATGAGTTTTTAAGCATATGGGTTTCTCCTTTGGTTTTTCTCGTTACCTTAAAAAAAACAAGCTCTGACTGAATCTTGGGAGAAAATTTTACCATGCTAAAATAATACCTTTAAAAGACAAGTGCTTTATTGGGCAAGAAGGGGAATGTGAGAATCTCAATTCAATGAAAACAGGTGGGGTTTTTTTCTTGGAAAGATTTTTGAGATCTGTTTAAAATAGGATGAAAAAAATTATATATTTTTTTAATCAATAAGGAGGAAAAACTTATAAAAATTGCCAAGTTGTATATATAACATTTCTTGCATTTAAGCAGAAAATAAAACCTGAAGTCTCCTCAAATTTTAAAAACACAAGTAAACAATTTCCAACTGTTATCAAACAATTATCAACTAATTTTTCTACAAGCGATAAAACCTTAAAGCCACTAAAGGTTTACAGTAAAAAAAGAATAAGCAAAATACACGTTTTTAACAGTAGGGCAGAATTTATTTGGGTGCATCTGCAGTCCCATTTTAGGAGGAGTTCCAGTGTGATATGTGCATCCCAGATGAATACACTTCATTCAGTGTTTTCTGTAGCAAACATGTTTAACTTTCAGGAACTGTTAAAAAGCTGATTCAGTGTGGGGTCGGAGTGCCCGTGCGAGAGGAGGTGCAGAGTTGTGTGGTTTTGAGAAGATCTGAAGTCAGACGTAGATTTTGGGTGACTCCTGGTCAATTTTCAGGCTGATGAGGAGCTGAAAGAGCTGAAACTATAGCAAATATATTGATTTTGTTTGTTTGTTTTGGAAAACATTTGTGAAATAGTTTTAATCTCTGCTAGCGGCAAACACAGCCCGTTCAATGTGAGCACAATTGTACCTCTGTGGTCCAGCACTTAAACAGCAAACTCTTTTATGATCATGGACTTTGCTTACATCTTACAGGGATTTTGTCTGTGTAGTATGTCCTGTATTGCTCTTGAGGAGGATTTTGAGAGTTACAGTTGTCCCTCACTGAAAATGATACACTGTGGGTTGGTGCTCTGGTAGAGCTGGAGCTGGAACACGGGTTGCTGAACAGACCTTTACAAAACTGCCTGGTAGCCATCAGTTAAAAAAAAAGTGTGCTTTTAATTGTAATACAGCACAGTTTTTACTGATATTGAGTAGCCCTCATCTGGGATCAAGATGAGTTTTAGCTACTATGTCTATATTTAGGGGGCAGGATGATTTTTAACAGTCTTTTTTTCCTTGCTACTCAAACACAATTAGTATGTGTTTGGTGGCTTCATCTTAGCTGTTTATATTTTACTTAGTGATTCCTCTGAGATCTACACGTACAGGAAAAATTTATAGCGTACTTCTTTCCAATTTATCATTGCTAGTTAAAAATTGCCAGCAGTTACTTCCTGGGCAGGCTGTAGTTTCTAAAGGTGAGGTTTAAGGTTTTTAGTGCTCAGCTGTTATGTCAAAGAAGTAATGCCTATTAATGTTAGTCAAATGGTTTAGAACTGAATCCAGAGGTTAGTGAAGTTTCTGTATCATAAGCATTGGTGAAGATAAATGACTGAATTATATTATTACCAAGAACATTGTAAGGGTGTGACAGAAATTATTAGAAGAATGCATATATAATATATGTAGTGTTACCAAATAAAGTAATCAATTTGCTTTGTGCATTGATTACTGATTAAATTAATTCTTTAAAATTTACTTTACAATTTCTCTGCAGACACCAGAACCACTTTTCATATCCTGGCTATTTACCAAGGTGCATTGACGTTTGGGAATCTATTTAAACCCTTTCATGTTTTTGCATAGAACTTGTTTCCATTTATAAGCTTTTTCTAACTGATTCTACTTCTTCCATCTAAGGTGATGCATATTTAAACTAAAAAGTCTACTTCTTACCACTTGATACGAAGAATTATGAATTTGTGAACATTCTGTTGTTCAAAAAAGTAGATTGGCATTTAGGTTTTATAGCTCTCA
This sequence comes from Pseudopipra pipra, assembly GCF_036250125.1. Taxonomy (NCBI): domain Eukaryota; kingdom Metazoa; phylum Chordata; class Aves; order Passeriformes; family Pipridae; genus Pseudopipra; species Pseudopipra pipra. The sequence continues at coordinate 12,375,014 of NC_087562.1, forward strand.
ACGTATTCCCACCTACTCAAACATAAAATTAAATATCACGGCCCTGATGAAAAGCAGCAGCTCTGCACTGGTGATGTAAAGGACAATATCAGTAGACTACATGTAGGTTTGGGTTTTTTTAATCACTGCACAGTTTAAATAAATAAATTGCCCAAATTCTCCAAATTCTAAGAACTCAGTTTACAGAAGTTTGAGTCAGGGTGATAGTCCTTAAGTTCAGAACTGTTTCCTGTTAGCAGAAATGGCTGTATTGTTTGATGTGCTAAAAGAGCAATGGGGGATTTTATTTATTAACCCTTAAATTACATAGTAATAAATCCAGCAAGTGGTATTTGATCCTGTGCACTACTCAAATGAGGAAATGTCCTTGTTGCCTTGAACCTTGAAGTAGGTCTCACAAATATTGTTTACAAGACAGAGCATTTTTGGATCCAAGACCCTGACAGATAACCTTTGTTTGCTTGTTGATCTGATACTGTTAAGATGGTTTGAAACTCTCTTAAACTCAGGTAGCAACAGGAGATGTGGGGAGGAGGGGAAGTGATTCACCTGCACACTGGTCCTGTATTGTTTGAGTTATAAATACCTAAAACTTGATTTTCCTGAGGCAGACACTGTGAGTTGTCTTCATGTTTCATGCAAGTGAGGCAAATGCTGGTCAAAAGGAAGGGATGCTCGCTGGATCTTTGAGTTCTGTTACATCTGTTAAGATCATTAACTTCTGTCATGATTAAAATGGCACATAAATTCCAAATTCGATCATCCTTCTGGGATATCTTGGCATGCACTGAGCTGTGACTCCCTGGTGAAGTTTTCTCTGATTCAAGATTATAGTTTTGGTGCATAATTAGGATTTCAGTGACATAAAGTTTCTGCTGCAAACTGTATGAATACAAAATGGTGTGGTCTTACCAAATAACTAACCAAACACTTGTGTGTTGTGTAGCTTTCTTATTTCAGTGTTGTATGAGCTTGAAATGACTGCTGGTTCCAAAAATACTACAGGAGTGTTTAAAAAATCTGTGCACAGTGCAGAAGGTATTAATTTGAAATAACAGCTGGAGAAGGAGACAGTAGCTAATACAAGTGTATTGGTATTATTTATTAAACATATCCTAGAAGAGTAAGAGAAACTGGCCTTATACCAGCGATTTAACTCTCATTCCAAGAGGATGTGCTATCTCATCAAGAAAATATCTACTTTATCTTTTTCGCTAAGTTTTTAGTGATAGATACGGGTATGTTGATAACATAGGAGTTTTATTGTTATTAATATAGCAAAGTGCTTTGACTACAAATTAAAATATCTGGGAGGTGGCTTTGGACACTAATAATTAGTTACTTGGTGTTTTTCTGTTTTGGGAAAATGGAATTAAAATGATGTATTGAAGACATGCACTGGAGGCCAGCTATACTTACGATTCCTGACGTGCCTAATACATATTTGCCACCTTCTCTTTTTTTTCCTATTCTCTGTAATACTTCCTCATGTTCATTATTTGGAAGGTTTTAAAAACTCATCATTTTAAAGCTGTTCAAAGTACTGACAATGTTTCCATCGCATTCACTGCTATTGAACAGAAGGGGAATGGAGCACATTCTTACTGGTCCTTGATGTATAAGGAAGAAGTTGCAATGTTCCTCAAATAGTGGTTCCTGGTGATATTACTGATACTTTAACTCTTGGAGCTTTGTGGCTCTAGACAGTGTTAGAAGTCTTGTGCTGAAGAGCAGAAGTAATACTGGCTCTTGAGATGGCTTATTGTTAAACTGCTTTGTGGTGTAAATTTCTAAACATCTTTAATTTGTAGTTACAGAAGAAGGAAATATATATTGAGGAAATCTACAATGTCGGATTGTTGAAGTATTTCTAGATGTTATGTAATAAGATAGTTCTAAATTTTAAAGGGAGAAAGTGAAATTGGAGTAGAGTCTAGTGATATTTATTCTGTGTCTATAGTATGCTCTTAACTTTTCATAGAAACAGAATAGATAGTTTCTGTTCAGAACAGTTTGTTTCAGGGAGGAAAAAAGGGATTTTAGCCAAGGATCTTTATGCTTTCATGCAGAAATTTATAAACTGGCAAGAGAACTTGCTCTCTCAATGAAAATATTTCACAGGATTGATCCAGTTTACAAGCTTCTGAAAATTATTGTTTTCACATAGCAGATTTTTTTAGAAGTTTTTGGCCAAAATATGAGCAGATTGCATTTTTACTGATAGAAATGCATGACTTTAGCACCATACTGTCATTCAGCAACTTTTGATAGCAAGGTGCATTGTGATTCTGGGCACTGGATCAGAAAGAAGTGAAACTGTGCATTTATTCCTCTTGTTGGCACCATATCGATATAGAGGAGGAAACATTCTGATCTGCAACATGTAGAGAAGATGTTAAGAAAATTTCAGGGAGAAGCTTGTGAAGAGAAGTACGGGGGTTAGGGAATACAAGCTCAAGGCAAGACACAAAAGCTGACAGGAATGGAATGTTACGTGTAAGACTGCAGGGGCAGAGCAAGAGGTGAACACAACTACAGAGAGGGAGAGGAACAGATGTGCGAGGAAAGATGTAGTTAGAGCAGTCTAATCACAAAATAATCCTGTGTTCTAAAACAGAAGGTCCTTAAAATCCTCTGCTATTCAGTGGATACCTCTACAACCCATAGTAACCCCCTCATTTCTTTATTATGCTTCTTGAGTACAAAAGGAACCTGAGCCTAAAATACAAGGCAGTAGTGCATGAAGTGAGAATGAGCTACGGTTGCATGGATAGAAATGCTTAGCATAGTAAAATGCATTTATGAATTGTCTTAATCTAACATTTCACAAAAGAGAATCAAAATTTGGAAAAGGTTGCAACAGGTGCCACCTACCAGGTGTCAGCCTTGGAGATAAGTAGAACTGAACTGGACTGAGCAATATAAAAGAACTCTGAAGATGGCTTTGAGGAGGGACCAAGTCTTCCAGAGCTTATTCCAGCTTGACTTATATCTCAACACATATTTGATTCAAGAACATTAATTTTTCCTTTTTCTTCGTTGTTAGTATTCTTGTTTTTCATTTAAAAGCCAAAATGTTTGTCAGATTGCCAGTCATCTCTACATGGCATACATATATCAGGCCTTTAATGTCTTGCTGGAAATCAAAGAGAAGACTTGGGATCTTATTTATTGGTCAAAAAATAATAATTTACAGATTATATCATGTGAGTTCCCTGAGTTGAATATGCTCTATGTCCAGTTGTTTCAGTGAAAAGATCTGCAAGGAACAAGTCCAGATCAGCACAGCTTGTTGCCCTTAGGAACTTATGGACAAAATTCAGAAGAGTTTGTTACCAGTGGTGCTCTCCTCGAGTGGCCAGAAGGAATGGGGAGAATTTAAGAGCAGAGAAAACATACATGATACTTTTTACTATTTTCCCAAACTCTAAAGATGCAAACCAGGAACTTGGTGGGATGGGTATCATTTCATGAATGATCTCACTCATAAGTTTACCAGGTTTCCCTTTAAATCCGCATTAAATTGTAGCATCCAGAATTCCATTTAACAACGAGCTCAGAAGGTCAATCACAGTGTGCCTTGTCTGCAACACTTTGGAATGTATTAGCTAATTTCACATATTAGCTGACAAGTGCTAATATAACACTTAAATTTGATGAAACAAAGTGAGATTAAAAATGGAAAAAGTGATTTGTCCAAGTCCATCACCAGATAGAGTCATATTGGAAAGATACCCGAGAATCCAACAGTCTTAAAACAAACAAACGAAAAAAGATTCCTAATCAGAGCTTGGAAAGTGAGGGGGGAAAAATCCTCAGACTAACCTTGAAGAACGTAGAAAAACAGTGTGTTCATTGTTGAAATTATTTCCTGTGATTATGAAACAAGTTTTCTAAGTAATAATTAAACTGAGAACACCTAATGAAAAGCCAAGGACCAGCATTTACTTGTGAACAAACAGCTCTGTGAACAAGCAGCTCTGTGATTATGCTGACTGCAACTTCCATTTCAATAGGCATTCCCCAGTGCTGTTCCCTTCGTGCTAGAAGTAAAAAACGTGGGAATGGAAAATCTTTTATGATTTTGAGGTTTTTAAACTTTTCCACTGAACATACATAGTGTTTATTGAAAACCTATGAAAATGTTCATTGCTTCTGAAAATACACCTAGAATCTTTTGTAAGCCATGTTGCTTAAACTTTCCATGGTGTTTTAGTAATTCAAGATGTTTGTTTTCTGTGTGGACTGTTGGTTTGGACATAGTAAATATGTGTGTGTTCTCTTATTTGGACACTTGCAAAGAGAAGCGAATGAGATAAAAGTGTTCCAACCAACTTGGCATCAGTAGTTTTTTCAGGTGACCAATATATTTAATGCTATTTTGGTGTAAAATGTATTGTCTGTTAAAGACTAAATTCTCGTGTTCAATGTGTTCGTAACATGGCAGAAGCAGCTTTTATGCAGGAACTTGCCTCATTTTCTGTTACATGGATCTGATGATTAGAAACTATATAAAATATATCTTTTAAGACAGCTGTTTATCTGTGTTTTTATTGGATACTTTGTCATCATTCTGCAATGATTATGAATTACTATGCCACTGCAACATACTTAAAGAGGAGTATTAATATGGCACATGTCAAATGCAAAAAAAATACTTTTACACCCTTTAGTTGAAAACAACTCTGAATTATTATTGTAGTTTATAGTGTAATCTTTAAATCCAAACAAAGAAATAATTGGTGCTTTTTTATTAGAGTTTTAACTAATTTATTCAGGACAATATTGGTTCTTAACATATTCTGGTGGGTTCTAAGACTATTTACAGATAAAAGTGCTAGGTTTTGGATATATCTTTATGAAGTTTTTTAAGGGCAAAAAGGATTCATGCAGTTCCTTCATTTTCACCACTGAATGACTTCAAGTTAAGCATAAAAGTTTTGCATGTCAGACAGCTTTGAGTCATTTTTAGATTATTCTCCACAGCTATTTTTTTTTTACTAAAAATTATAAGATACATTTTACGATGGTAAATTGTTTATGATAAATCACTCACTGTTGTCATCTGCAGATGGTGTCTCTGCTAACTTTGTAGTTTACCATTTTCAGCTGGTTTAAATGTTGGATTTTGCATTTCTGTTACTTGTTTAAAGATTTAATATTGGTATGATAGAGAGTTTGTGATAGTAAGGCAAAGAAGCTCACACTAGTGAACAATACTAGTGTAAAGTACAGTCGACTGTAAGGTGTTTCAGACCTATTTTTAATTTTTCAGACAGTGGTGCTTTCTGAGTTTTATGGTAAGAATATGGGTGTTGCTAGTGGATGTGGTACTTTTAATCCTGGAGTTATGTACACTAGTGTATGGCATTCACTTAGGTGCTGGGCTCTTGTTTCTTACAGGAAGCTGATCATCACACTGGGTAAGAAGCAGAAAAGGAAAAATGAATCTTCAGATGAATTGTCTGACGCTAAACAGACTCCACAGCGGCCACTGAAAGATGAAGACTCACAGGTAAGGAGTCAGCATTTTTCCCTTTTAAATTTGTATGTGTTGCTGTTTCTGCAGGTCTTTTTATCTCCTCTCTCCAAAAAGTTACACACCCTTTGGCACAGTGACAGTTACTCTCCCACTGCTGTCCGCTTCCGAGGTAGAACCTTTCATAATCAGCTACTTTTCCAAGTTGAAAATCAGAAAATCCTACAGGTCAGAACCCCCTTTCTGTAATGGGACATCAATGCCCTGCTTGTATGTGTTCAGTTTCAGTATAGAAGTCCATAGATGTGAGACTGTAAATACTTCCCACTGAGTGTGCATTTAGACTTGATCCTTACTTTGGCTGACTATGTGAAAATGCAGAGTTTGCCTCATAGGAGAGACTTGTGTTAGTGAAGCTGGATCTTTGAGAACATTTAAAATGTTTAGAGCTGTACTGTGTTTTTTCTGAGCTCTGCTTCTGTAGAAACAGAAAAAGTAGATTTCTTGCAGTGGTGAATCTGAAGGGAACGATGATCAGTGTGCTGATAGGCTCTGGTTGGTTGTGGAATACTTCTAGGGAGTGCCAGATGAAGAACTGAAGTGGTCGAGTCATTCCCTTGAGGAATAGCTGTCTTGTAACTTTCTTACTGCAATTTTTTCATAGATTACCCTGGTATAATATAGTAAAATAGCTAATGATTTCTAAAACTTGTGCACAAAGAAGCATGAACTGTTGATAGGAGATTATATTCTGTTTATGTGTGTGTTAGTAATAGAATTATAACTTCTTGCTTTAGGGCAATCTCCATTCAAGTAAGATTTTATGATGGAAATGTGCAGGTTTTTATCCTGTGGTGATTTCATCCACAGAGATGAAATCAATATTCAAAATAAGGTGCTGTTGAGTAAAAATTAATTGCATTATTTGATGACAGTTGTCAAAAACCAATTATGAGATACTGAGTTGCCCTCTGGTATTTCACAGGTAGTAATGCTGGGGGGGGGGGGAAAAGGATCAGAAGCCATTTCCCAGAATGACTTTTTATTAACTTAAGTGATAGCTTGTCTTAGGTAAAGCTTACCTGGAAGGGAACATGAAATTATTTCTCTTAGAAATTTGTCTTAGTACAGGAAGTCCCTTTAGTACACTGAAGGAGGTAAAAGCAGATTTGGTGGGTCTGAAGTACTGTAACTTCTTAATAGTGTTCTCTTATCAGATTATATATCTGTGGGCCAACAAACCCAATACAAAAGACTGAAGATCATGTCTTTCTTGCTTTCTTTTCCTCATTGCTCTTGGGGGGGCTTTTATATTTGTTTTTCAGCATGACAAAGGTCATCTTCAGTTCTAGTGTGGATAGACAGGGGGTATCAAGAAGGGAACAGAGGGTAGAACTAAGAAGGGGTGTCATGGGAGAGCAAAAACCCTACTGCAGAATGTCACAGCACTGCCCCATTATATCCCAAGGAAATGGGGAGAAGCATAACAGGAAAGACAAATTGCTTTACTTCATTAATTCATTCTCTCTTTAGTTTTCGAACATGTTCATGATTTTCTTTTCAAATAGCTGTTTCTAATTTCTGTTTTAAATAGCTGTTTCTAAGCTCTGGGGGGCAATTTTAGGTCTTTTTTTCCCCTAATTCATTTTATATGCTTAGTTTCACAGTAAGTGTGAAACTTGATTTTTTTTTTTAATTTTTTTTAATGTGTGGTACTACTTTATTTTGTGTCTTACAGCATTTGTTTATGACCGTGGTTCTCAGCTCAGGGAAACACAAAGTTTTTTTCCGAACAGCTCAGGTTATATATTAATGTGCTGGAGAACATATGTCAATGTTTTGATAATCGCTTCATGCTTTAAGAGAAGACATAGTGAGAAGAATTGAAAATGCCAGTTACATAATTTTGTATTGCACTTATTACCTGCCTTTTTTCTTTTTTTAAAATCTACTTCTGTCAGCTGACTATTATTGATTTAACTACAACGTGACATTACTGTGTCTGTTTAAAGTTGAAGTTCCTTTTTGTGAGAACACCCCTCCCCACATGCACTCACTCTTTCTTAAAGAAGAGCTGATCTAAAATTGTGGAAAGCTGATGGAGTAGTCATATATGTAGCCTCTCTAGAGGAATGGTGATGCCCATTCTTTGACTTTTCATATAAATGTACTTTCTTATCTACCTTGCTAAAACACTTCTGATGTAGTTGTTGAAGTATAACTGTGTCTTTTACCAGATACCAGCCAGACCAAGGGCTGAATTTAACAGTCAGGAAGAAAAGTTCCTGTGCTGCAATCTTACTGTTACTTAATGTCTGCTCTGCAGAAGCCACTGTGACCACAGCATTTTGGGTTTCATTCTATTCACCATTTGTTCTCCCAATTGAGCACCACAGTGTAGTACAACACTGCAACCTGCAGTGGATTTTCCTGCACAAAAATACCCTTTGTTTTGTAGAGATAGTTTTATTCATCTGATTTTATTTTTATGATGGTCAGTTCTCCAAAGCAGATTGCAGTGTTTTCAGATGTTACCTCACTAGTTTGATACTGCTATTTTTATCTAGTGAATTCAATTTAAAAATTAATCTTACGGTTAAATAGGCAGTGTCTCATATACTGGTGCTGAGGGCTGGAAGGATTATGCAATAACCTAATAATCTAAATATTTGAAACTGAGTGAGAAGGAATTATTTTCTTACACTGAGCATTATTTCTTCAGCTGAAACTTGTCCTCAGATTCTTGCAGAAACCAGGATGAAAGGTTAGAGAGATAAACAGCAAAGTAAGCCAAATGATGCTGTTAAACAAGCCCTGATTAAGGTGAAGGAGAAAATAAGTGCATTAACAAAGCAACCAGCTTCATTAGCCATCAGGTCAGACTTCATCAGCAATTTGACCAATATTATCTAGTGAAAATCTTCCCCATTTTTTGTATATAGCACTGTTGTTTAGTAGAGACATTGCAGCATATTTTGTATCTTTCCCTCTGATTCTGGAATTGGATGGTAGCACTCTACACAGCATTAGGAAATTGCTGTTGAAATACTGATGCTCATGGGAGATCTGTTACATATCAGCTTTTCTCCCAAACTGCTCTGGAAATAGTGGTTTGTGTTTGCTTTTGAACTCTAAAAATAAAAGTACCGAATGTTTATATGAAACAGAAAATAAATAATTAATTAAAAATAGTGTACCTTTGTGATTCGTGTATTTCATGTTTCATATCAAATGTTGGCCTTTGGTTTTAGATACAGCTGAAATATTGCTTAGAGTGTCCCAAAATGTACAGTTCATGTTAGGGGAAGTTTTGTGTAAAAACTCTTACTTATTTTTTTTTTCTTTCTCCTGGATGCAGAAGAGAAGATCAAATCGTCAAGTTAAAAGGAAAAAATACTCTGAAGAAGGAGAAGGGAAGCAATCAGAAGAAGAAGCAGCTAAAGTTTCTGTAAAAATCAAAAAGAATTCTGCCCCTTTGCCTGCTGAACAGCCTTTACAATTATTTGTGGTAAGTAAAAACTGGCTTGGTCCGTAGTGGGAACTTCCTATTCGTCTCAAGTAGTTCAGTGAATAAAGCTCACAGCTTGGAATACATTATCATTAGTAAGCCATGATTTAATGTGACATTTTGCTAAGATCTTGAAAACTGAAAAAAGTGGCTTCTTATTATTTTTTCTGTTACAAACCTTTGTTGACTTAATTGAAGTTAAGCATAAAGATAAGACTAAGGATGGGTATATCTCAAATAATGTGGCATAGGCATATGGAAAAGCTCTATGCTTATGTTATCATGACTTACAGAAGTATAAAATTATTTGGGGGATCTCTGCTTGCTGGGGTATTTAAAAAGGATACTCCTCCTTTACCCCCTCAACCTTTTCAAGGTTTACACTTCACTGTTTAACTTGTGCCAGCTCTGGGACTCAAACTTCCTGTTGAGCCATTCTGGGTAAACAGAATGGCAGGAAAGAAACAGGAAAAACGTGTTTGTGAGATGCTTGAAAAAGTGCCAAAAGTTGTAAGGGAAGGAGAAGGATAGTCCAATTGGAAACAAATCAGAGAAAAGAGAAGGTGACTTTTTATTGCAAGCAACTTCTACAGATGCCTCTTTATCTCTGGAACCACAGCTCCAGTCTTGGCAGAGCCACGTAGTCCTGTTCGTGTCACATCTAAGCCCTGCTGGAACTGCCAGACACGACCTTCTCTGCCTGATTCCACAGCGTGTTTGTTACCTATGTGCAGAGTAAATCTACTCAGCTGAGTTTGTCACATGCTGGGTTTCTTTTCTTTTTTTTAACCTGTCTGTCAAGAATTCTCCCTTTCTATACAAGGAAATTCTGGGCATGTCCAGAGCATCACTTTGACTCAGTGGGGCATTCACAGTGAGTCTGTGTCTGGGAAGCTTGAATCCTGAGTGCTTGCACTGTGTAAGTGTGTTTTAGGAAAGAGAGGGCGTTTACTGCAGTTTTATAATGTCATTTTTTTCCTGCATTTATAGGAAAATCCAAGTGAAGAAGATGCAGCAATTGTAGACAAAATCTTATCTTCCAGGGTAATAAAGAAAGAAGTAAGTGATTGTCATGGAATAAAATTGTTTATTTGAAAAAGTGTTTTGCATCTATCATTTTACATTTCCCCTGAATTTCCTTTCCTAGGTATCTGCTGGGATGACAGTAGACACAGAAGAGTTTTTTGTAAAATACAAGAACTAGTAAGTATTAAAAAGTTGTTTCATCGTATGTGTTGACTGAACTGCTAAGTACCATATTTATGTGCTCAAGTTTTGTGTTGTTTGAAGGTTGCTTGTAATAGATTTTGTCATTTTTGAGATTTTTCTTTACCAATTTGATCTTTAAACTGCTAAGAATCTGCATTATATTGATAGTAATAATTTTAAAATTATCAGTATTGTGAAACCAGCACTGACCAATAAGCTGAAAGCTTTTTTTTGCCAAAGAACAGAATTTTTTAGAGAAGATATGTTTATTAAATTCAGCAGGGACTACATGCCTGAGGCAAATTATAATTTCATGAATTTAAATCAGAGGTGTTTTGTGAACCTAGATTAGATTTACGCTGTCATACATTTAGGAGAGGTTCATGTAGGAATCAGAGTTCTGTGGATTCTAGCCCAAAAACACTGCCTTAACTAGATGCTTTAAGATGATTATTTGGAGGAATAAATCTTTGATCTTTACAGAGGATTCTGTCTTAAATGATAAAATGGTTTTTTTTGAGTGAAATTGTGGTTTATAAAATATATTATTTTAACTCTATATTAAAAATAGATAGTAAGCTTTTGCTTTCATTAATGTGTTAATGTCAATCTCTGTGATTTTAGCTCATATCTCCACTGTGAGTGGGCCACAGAACAACAGCTTTTAAAGGATAAAAGAATCCAGCAGAAAATAAAGCGATTCAAACTAAGGAAAGCACAGAGAGCTCACTTTTTTGCAGATGTGAGTATAAATATAAATTAAATAAGCTCTCTTGTTTCCTTGTAAAATTGTGATCAATAGTTTCCTTTTAAATAAAAGAGATGATTGTTAAGAAATAAAAATGAGCCACTGGGGCTGGGGTTTTGGTTGCAGCAGGGGGTGGGTTGTTTAACATAATTTTAAAAGCAAGTCTTGGTTGAGCAACTACTTAGAAGTGATAAGGAGGGAAGGACTTTGTTAGTATGTTTGTTTCTCTGTGACTTACCCACGACAGCACTTCATCCCAAGTGACTGTGTTTTCTGTTCTGATGTCAAATCCCAGGGATTGTTGCCAAAGAGAATAAAGTGGTGGTTTGGAGGGGGTGTGTGTGTGTGTATTTTAAGGTGTGTGCAAAAGCCTCAGTAGTTTCCAACTACCAAATTTATTTCGTGTATGGCGAGAGAGCAAGTCTTAGCAAATACCAGCTTTTTTTTACCTTTCTAATGATTTTATTAATCTTGCACTGCAGATGGAAGAGGAACCTTTTAATCCTGACTATGTTGAAGTAGACCGGGTATTAGAAGTATCTCTTTGTGAAGACAAAGACACTGGTGAGGTAAATATACCTTAAAGCAAGTCAAGAAGATACAGGTCCAAGTTTGACAGTTGTAATTTTATCAGATTTCAGAGTAACACTTCAATGATTTTACATCTCCTAGACAACTGATGAGCAAAGGCTGATTGGTGATTAAGGCTATTGGAATACCCATGATACTTATTCTGCTCTTGTAGATAGCAAAATGAGCAGACTTTTACCCAGTGATTTCTGCCTCAATATTCCTAAAGCAAGGTTGAGGGTTAGAACGACTTTTCATTGTATGCAGCAGATCTGTCATTATTACACATTTAGAAAAAATGTGTTGTCATAAGACTTTTTCTCGTGCCTCTTTATTTGTTTTTGAAATATTTATGCACTGAATCTAAATAAGATAATCTTCTTTGGTTCCATCTTTTGTGACTTTTCCTAAATTTTTATATAAGTTACCCAGCAAGGCTGTCAAGCTTTCTGTTTTGTTGTGAAGACCTCTGGTTTAGGAACTCTCTAAAGCTCTTTGGTTTAGGCCTAGGTAGCCTGATTTGGAGACTGGGGGAAATGTTCTGGTTGGTGCCTTTGTAGTTACTTCTGCCAGCCTGCCCCATTTCCACAAATATCATAATTTATCTTTCCTAAGATTTAAGATTTACTTTTGGGTAAGTGGGATTGAAAAATACTCCAGGGGTCTACAACAAGTGGCAGAGTCTGAGAAGCCAAGGATAAGTAGGTGAATAACAGGAATCTACACTGAACATTTGGAAAAATGTCGAAGTATGTTTTTGCTTCCAGCTCTCTTGTGAGCAAGCTACTCAAATAGTAAGGCATATTAACAGTCTGTATACTAAATTAAAAACTGATAACATTCAGAATTTTCTTCTGCAGCCTGTTATTTACTATTTAGTAAAATGGTGTTCGTTGCCATATGAAGACAGTACGTGGGAGCTGAAAGAAGATGTAGATCAAGCGAAAATAGAAGAATTTGAACAATTGCAAGCTTCCAGGCCTGACTCAAGGAGATTGGTAAAATTATATCTAATTTACTTGTCTGTCTTGGGAAATTTGATTTTGTTTTCCCAACTTTAAACTTTTGTGTTAAAACATAAGGCTTATTGACGTTCTGTATAAAGGATCTGTGTGCCTTGGTACCTAGGAATAATAATATACTCAGGTAGGCATAGATAAATATTCTCATCTAAGTTGTTACTCTTTAAAAAAATAAAGATCTTTGCTTAGGAAAAATTATGAAGTGCTGTGACTTTCTAACTGAGCAATGAGCCACACATTGAAAGTGGCTGTCACAGAATCTGAATACCTTTAAGATGAGGAGAAATCAGAATTAAGTATTAACATCCTTTTATAGAAAACAGAGGTAAGTCTTGTGCTTCAGCACTGAAGGAAATTGGCAAATGAGATCTGTCAAACATTCTGTAATTACTTCCTGCTTTTATTTTTCTTGTTGTCAATAAAGGGCTGACTGAGAGGAAAAAAAACCACGTGTAATAAGGAAATGTGTTTTATCTTTAAATTATCAATCTTCCATCTCCTAGAGCAGGAGAAAGCAAAATAGTTCTATTTCAAGTCTTGTATGTCACTGTCAGAGTAGGACATGTGTCCTGCGTGGTGTAGTACAACACTTGTTCTAACTTCTTTTACATAACTAAATATGCACAGTGTTTTAATTTGTAGGCTTTGGGGTTTATTTTAATGGTTTTTCCATCTACAGATAATGACAGTAGTCACGATTAACATCATCATATTATATTGAGTTCATTTTTGTAGTATTTATTTAAAATCCTGACATTTTGGCATGTGAGAACAAGAGCTTTTATACCTCTGTTACCATATTTGGCTTTGAGAGAAAAAGATGATTAAAGCGCAACTGTACAACTGACAGTCATTTCGGCATCAGCAACAAGTATTTTTTGCTTCAGGCTCCAGCAGCTACAAGAAATTATTTGCTGACTGCAGCCCTGTGAGCAGGAGCGTGGCTGCTCTGGGTGTGGGGGAGTGGACAGATGGCAGCTGGTGGGTGAGGGGAGGAGGGACAGCTACTGCTGTGCCCAGACCTGGTGTCAGGTGATGCTGACGCTGGCAGTGAGGAGATATAAAATTCAAATCTAAAATTCAGAGCTGCCAGATAAGGCCACATGAGTCTAGAGTGAAAGCAAGCTTTTATAAATGCTGAGAAATGAAGGAGGGGCTGGGGGGGAAGTACAGCTGATCAGAAAAGCTCTAACTAAAATTATTTCGCTTGCATATGTGAGTTTGTTCACGTTGGGATGCAGAAGTTTTCAGAAGAGAGGTTTTTTTCTGCTGCAGTCATACCTAGTATCAGTCAAACACTTCATGATTTCACTACTAAATTGCCTGCTAAGCTTAAGGCCAAGCTGTTGAAGCTCCAGGCTTGGGAACCAGTGAGTTTGTGTATATGTATATATTTTTATATGTAGCCCCTCAGCTTTCCTTTAGCTTTCTAGGGACATTAGGATGATACACCTTGGTACTGTTAGTCTGTTTTGTCATGTCCTTGGTGTCGTGACCCTGTGTATGCTGGTGCTGTTTTTCATCTCATCTCTTGGTGGAATCGATTAAGGGAACTAAACCACTCACAAGTTTACTTTTCTGTGTTCCTGCCTTTGCCTTCCTGACTTGGCCAACTGTGAGATCCAGTGATCAGCAGTGACCAGGGCAAGTGCAGAAAGGAAAGGGCAAGATCAGAATAGCTTAGTATAGATGCCCAGACTTCTTCAGGAGAAGAGCATCAGTGTCCAGAGTTACTTAGAGTTCGGGGATGTTGGTGATCCCAAATACTCAGTTGGCTGTTGTAGGGCAGCTGTTCTTGGAGCTGCCAAAGTGAAACTTCGTGTAGTCTTGAAGTTTCTTATATAAATGAATTAGTGTGTCAAATTATCCATGCCAAACTGTTTATATTCTTAGTTTTAGAAACCAGTTGCTTTATTTTATCATAATGTAGTCTTAAATAGTTTCAGAAGTAGTGATTCATATAGACAAATAAATACAAATTACAGGTTTCTGAAGACTATTAATTAGTAAGGAATGTTAGCACTGACACCTTCCTGCTTTTAAGGTTTAATAAGAACATTCTAAATCTAAACTCACTAAACAGTGGGGTTAGATATTTTGGAAGAATAAAGCATTTATCTTTCCCTTAAAGGACCGACCGCCTCCAAGCTCCTGGAAGAAGATAGAACAGTCCAGGGAATACAAAAATGGCAATCAGCTCAGGGAATATCAACTGGAAGGACTTAACTGGCTCCTATTCAACTGGTACAATAGGTATATGCATGGAATATTTTTTAATGTAGATTTTAAACAAATTGAGCGAATCACTGTTACTGAGGATGAATATTGTTTTAACTAAAACAGTGACTTCTAGGGAATCTGCATTAATTTCTAGCACTTTTGTCAAGGTGAACGTGTGTGTAGGAAATCTGCTTAATTTGAATTCTTTTAATTAGGGCAGATGTAGTCCCAAAAGAACACTTCTGGAATATATTTTTCTAGGAGAACTTCATGGAACATTCCATTCTCAGGTTTTGCCAGTGGCTAAACATGATGCAAAGCTTGTGGGTTTGTGTACTGAGCATTCTTTCACCATAACCAGGGAGCATTTGCAAAGATCTTTTTACAGTGCCTTGGTTTTGACTGTTGTTGTAAACTGGTATATTTGAGTTTAGCTTTTATACATTGTCCATTTGAGTAACAGCTTTAGTGTCTGTACTTTCTTTGATGCTAGTGACAAAGAAATATCTTTTTACTTTCAGGCGAAATTGCATTTTAGCAGATGAAATGGGTCTTGGCAAAACCATCCAGTCCATTACATTCCTCTATGAAATCCTCCTGACTGGTATAAGGGGGCCTTTCCTGATCATAGCTCCGCTTTCCACTATAACGAACTGGGAACGGGAGTTTCGCACGTGGACTGACCTGAATGTCGTGGTGTACCATGGCAGTATGATCAGCAGGCAGATGATCCAGCAGTATGAGATGTACTTCAGGGACTCCCAGGTACTGTAACGTCACTTGTGTGCAGTAACTTACCCAAAACCTGTTTCAGGTGGGAGTAAGGAGAGGTGTGCTTTACATTATCTGTGTGTTTATCTTAGTGAAAGTCATCTTATATACCCTGATGTTTCATAGGAGCATCTTTAACATATGCTTACTGAGGAAATTTAGTGGAAGTGTTTGCAGCAAGATGTGTTGTTTCACTGTGCTGAGTAATTCTGCAATTGAATAGCAGTGACGCTGATGCTCTTGTGGAGATTAAAGTGTACACAGATGGTTGCAGTTGAGTCCTGAATTTGAAGAGCAGGGAGAAAAAAAGTATCACTGATTAAGCTCTTACCTTTATGTAGCTGTTGATTTCCTTTTGCTAGTGTTAACTGTACAGTTTGCTTTTCAGTCTGAAATACATAACATTAAATGACATGACAAAAATTGAAAACTGTTTTAAAAAGGGATTTTTTTGCCTTTTCTATATATTGTGCATGAACAATTTTTAAATTGTGATATTTCTATGAAATTGATAAAGCTAAGAACTTTTTATTAAGTAGTACTAAATATTAAAATGACATTTTGTTTCTGTAGTGAATTATTGTATACTGCCTTACTGAAGGCCTCACATATTCTCCTTGTCAAACCAATGGAGTAAGCTGGATAAAAAGTTCTCATTTAGTTCTCAGGTGATATTTTGAATACTTATTGTATGACTGCTGTGTTAATGTCATGTATTTTGATTGATTGACTGCAGGATTTTTCCTGTCAGTCTTTCTGATTTTCTCAGGGTTAAAAATGGGATTTTTATCTACATGCACATTTTGAAACAGTTCTATTAGGTGGTTATATCTGTAATTGAAAAGTGGTTAAACTTTTACTGTTGGCTAGATAATGTTGCATTTGTGTCTGTGGATAATTACTCATTAGCATTAATTAGAGAGTTACAGAGATCTAATAAACGTGTATGGGATGACTGAACAATTTATAATGTAAAATCTGATCTGTGGCTCTTGAGAAAATTTCAGCAACAAAATCTGTAAATTGAATAGATGAGAAGTAATGTAACAAATTTGGTGTGTTGATGAATCTCTAGGGCCGTATTGTTCGAGGTACCTACAGGTTCCAGGCCATTATCACAACTTTTGAAATGATTCTTGGTGGGTGTCCAGAATTAAATGCGATTGAGTGGCGCTGCGTTATTATTGATGAAGCTCACAGGCTGAAGAACAAAAACTGCAAACTCTTGGAAGGACTAAAATTAATGAACCTTGTGAGTAACTATAGTTCCCTTTGGGGGTTTGATTTTAGCAGCTTAGTATGATAATAAATAAAAACAATTGCTTTGCATGCCAGAAAAGACCTCTCAAGCAGCCTTTCTCAGGAGATAACTGTTCCTGATACTCTTCAAACATATGTGGTTTTGATAGCTGATGCTGGTATATATATTTTTGATAAAACAAAATATGGCAAGTTCTAACTGTTGGCACAATCTATTTCTGATGATACTGTTCCATTGTTTGTTTTGATTAGGGGAAAAAATTTCATTTAAAATTTGCTTTAGTTTTTATGCAATGTTTTGTTCAGTAATTAGTGTTTAAAAAACTGGAAAGTATTTTAAGCAAGTTATTTACCAATAAAAGCAAGCAAGAAGTAGATTTCAAATAGACTTGTTGTCTAGTCCTTTTATTTGATACAGTGCAAGATTTTTAAAGGTAGATACTTCCATGTATCTTGAGGCTTTTGGTGCATTACTACAAGATGCACCATGACTAGTTTGGCGATTTTTTTTACTTCAATATTACTTTCCTGCGTGTTCTCAGAAGTAATTATAATTCTTTGTGATACATGCTTAGTGTATATTTTCCACGCTATAGAGAGGGAGGATTGTAAATGTTTGAATATTTACCTGAATATTACAGGCAAATTTGAAGTGTTCACTCATTTTTTTCATTAGAGATGTAGAAAGAGAGAAGTTAAAGAAAAGCTAGTAGGAAATACTTACTGGTTGTTTTTAATAAATCAGTTTATCTGTATTACCTGTGTACTTAGTGACACTCAGAACTGGTGTTTTCGGGTTGCGATGCTCAGACTTAAGACAAAAATGTTTGCAAATGGGTGCAGATAAAGTTATGCAAGTTTTGTTTCCTTTTGTAGGAGCATAAAGTGCTGTTAACAGGTACCCCACTGCAGAACACAGTAGAAGAATTATTTAGCCTCCTTCATTTTCTTGAACCACTGCGTTTTCCTGCTGAATCTACATTCATGCAAGAATTTGGAGACCTTAAAACAGAGGAACAGGTATAACTTCATTTTGAGCTTCAGTGTTTAAGAGTAACTTCCTTGAAGGAAAAATCTTTGTTCTAGTTAGTAGCCAGATAGTAACCGTTACTGCTCCTCACCCCCCATTCAATCTCCCCATATCACCTGGGAGTTCTTCTGTCATGTAATTTCTCTAAACTGTCTGGACAGTAGCAGTAAGCTAAGTATAATATTGGATGTTAGCAAATTATTTTTACTTTTCTGTGTCAGTTTTAATTTGGGAAGTGAATACTGAGAATAATAGAAATTGATGTTTTCTGGCTTTGTAGAGAGTTTTTGCAGACAAATGTTAAAGATACTTTTTTGTTGTTTTGGAGTACGTACGTTAAAAAATTCTTTAGTAGGTTTGGGGTTAAAAATAAGGCTGTATCCCGTGTGGAAAATTTTTCATGTAAGTCCACCAAAAAAAAAAGTGACATGTAGTTGAAAAACTTTTAATTTAACTACACTATTACTTTTTCATGTTTGTACAAACTGTCGTATTTCATTTAGGTTCAGAAACTACAAGCAATCCTGAAACCCATGATGCTCAGGAGATTAAAGGAAGATGTAGAAAAAAAGCTGGCTCCTAAGGAGGAAACTATAATTGAAGTAGAACTAACTAATATCCAGAAGAAATATTACCGAGCTATTTTGGAGAAAAATTTTGCTTTCTTATCCAAAGGAGCAGGGCAAGCTAATGTACCCAATCTGGTTAACACTATGATGGAACTCAGAAAGTGTTGTAATCACCCTTATCTCATCAAAGGTAAATACATGATTTTTAACTACTATTTTTACTTTTATTCAAAATATGTAAGAACTTCTGTAATAATTCTTTAGTGTTTTCATCTGACTTTCCAAGGATTGCATTAGGTAGAAGCGTTTTTTGATAGATACAAGACAGAGTTGCCTGAAATGTGAACCTTTTTTGTAGGATTTCACAAAATATTTAGAAGCAATTTTCCCATGGAAGTGGTACCTCTCTTTAAAAGCAGCATGAAGAACAACTTTTAAGTCTAACTTTTAAATTAATGCTTCTTGCAAGTGATGTGATCTGTCAGTCTTCATTGCTTTTCTCACTTATAACTAACTGATGTTCTTCCTGACTTGCAAGAAAATACACTTTAAACTTCTAAAGTTTTGGCTGTGATTTCAGAAGAAGTATTCAGAATACTGGATTTTTAAAGACTCATGTCCCATTTAAAATACCACAAAGACAAAAGAACTTGTGCGTTTTTTAGTTGTTTTTTTACACAATACTTGTGAACAAGTATTTCAGGTTTTGCAATTTGGAGGAGGGGGTTTCACCTTGTTCTAGATACTTTTTCTTTGGTGTTCTGCTTAAAAACTTCAGACTTGTTTTCAAAGCCTGTAGAAATAGATGTTCTTGTTTAAGTTTCAGATCCATTCAGAACTATGTTCTGTCTCCATCCATGGCTAGTGGGGGATATTTAGGATACAAGCACTGATTTTGGTAACTTAGTCTTGTATGTATGTGGAGATATTTGTGTAGATACACCTGTGGGTATGGAATATATTCTTATATAGGTGCTGAAGAGAAGATCCTTGGAGAGTTTAAAGAAACATATAGCCCGAGTGCTCCTGACTTCCACCTGCAAGCAATGATCCAGTCTGCTGGGAAATTGGTTCTTATTGATAAGCTTCTCCCAAAAATGAAAGCAGGAGGCCACAAAGTCCTTATCTTCTCTCAAATGGTGCGTTGCCTTGATATTTTGGAGGATTACCTTATACATAAAAGGTAAGATGTTTCATATTCTGTATCCTGTAGTATATTGTTCTCAGTGGGCATATCTGTGAATGTTAGTGCAGGATTAATGATAGCAGCACACCAAAACTGGGAGTTTTGTTTTCTTTTTTGCTAATCAGTGTGTAGCTTGTGTTCTGTGATCATTTATTCACCAACCAATTAAAAACTTCAGAGAAAAAACTAGAGAGAGGTTGTTGAGTAAACCATGTGCCTTCAGTTTGTTGCTTTTTCCATTAAACATTCAATTATGTATGTTTATACTTTTTCTGTTGAAAACCAAGTAGGTTCAAGCTCAGTGTTGCTTTCCCAAACCCCAGGAAGCATTGAATGTGTTCTTTATTTATATGATGTTGAACTTGGACCAGACAGGGTCCAAGATGCAGGTCCTTGCTTCCAACAGAATATAAGCACAAAATGCTAAACAACTGGAAGTTTGTTTTTTATTAACGTAAAAGCACAAATGTTCTTCCTATCTTTCCTAAGTTTTGACTGCTTTGAATTTTGCAGCAGAACTGAACTGCCAGCTGTAAACCAGCTCCTTGGGTTGGCTTTTGCCATCCCATATAATAGCACCCTTTGATTATACTATTCACTCCATGGAAGCTAAATGTTTATATGAGTATGTGACTAAAATGCATAAACTTGGTTACAACTGGTAATTGCTGTGTCAACCTGAAAACCTATAAGAAGGCATAGTTCTGGGTTGTTTTACTAGTGCATTGGTTGGAATGTCCATACTGCTTTGAAATGTGTAGTTGTCAGTGAACTACATTATAGTAACACAGAGTTAACATGTTGAAAAATAAAAAATACTAATAATGTAAGCCTTCTTGCAGTGGATACTGGAATGTATATTGAATATGAGATTATTTTAATACCTCTTTTTGTGATAGTTTTATATTAAAGCTATCTGTTTGAACCGAGAGCTCAACAGTTTCTATGTTTCATTTTAAAAGATCAATTTTAACTTCACAGTAGCTGTTACAATTCAGTATGTAAAATTTTCTGTAACGTTCTAGCATTTAAACTAGTCAGTCATATCTACAGGTAGAGTCTTTTAAAATCCATAGAAGCTGCCATTTGGTTAGAAATGTTAGAGTGCACACATGATCAGACTTGGTGCTTAACGAAATTCAGGACTGTAAGAGATGGCTGCCTGCCAAAATAGATGCCTGTGGTCCTGTGGATTATCTGCTGTGCCGTTTTATAGCTGATTAGGAGAAAAATGGTTGTGGGGCTTTCTGACTACTAGATACACATTCAGCCTCTTACTCAGTTTACAACATACAGGAGTATTTGCTCCCCTTTTAAGCATTTTACTTTCAAAGGAGTCTTTCTAATTTTCAAATGTAACAAATGACAGTTTTACTTCAGGCTTTTAAATTTGCTGGGTTTAGTCTTGGAAGCCTTGATAAAGACTGTTAGAGGTGCTGTCAGGTCATTTTTGTTCCATTTCTCTAATCTTTACCGAATCAATATGCAGTTTGTCCAATGACAGCTCACCAAGTTCTGCTTTCTGCTGATTACTTGGGTACTCCTAATGTGTTCAGTTTGGTACATAATACAAGAGTCCACTGTCCTGCTTCTGTGACCCTAGGCAGGGATCCAAGGATAATAGCATGTGGAAAACTTGTGATTGTCCACAAAGGACTTCAGGTTACGTTGTGTTTTAATGCAACCAAGTGCCATGGTAGTACATGGTTGTGGTATGTATAGTCAGGTACTTGCTTTAGCAGACAAAGTTCAGAAGAACTTGTCTCAAAATGCTCAGCCTTTGGACTTGCTGATGTGTATTAGTACTACAGATGTGCAAGTTCTGACGTGATCCTTGGTTATGTTACCCACTGCTAATCAAAGTTAGTCTATACTCACAACGTTAGTCTTTTAGTCACTGTAAGGAATAGACATGCAAGCAGGAGATCTGTTCTAGTCGCCCTTTAAATTATAAAAAAATGTGTACCAGTTTGTGTGCGTGTGTCTGGCAACCTGCAGGTACCTGTATGAGCGGATTGACGGGCGGGTACGAGGCAACCTCAGACAAGCCGCCATCGACCGCTTCAGCAAACCCGACTCGGATCGCTTCGTCTTCCTCCTCTGCACCAGAGCTGGGGGTTTGGGCATCAACTTGACTGCAGCAGACACATGTATAATTTTTGATTCTGACTGGAATCCTCAGAATGATCTGCAGGTGAATTCCTTTGAGCATGATACATTTTGAATATTGTAACTGTTTTGAACATACGTGATTTTAAAATGTTTGTGTTTTTTTAAGGCATGTGTTGAAAGTTTCTGGATGAATGCTTTCTACTTGGGTAGGAGAGGTTTCATTTTGGTTGGGTTCTAACTTTTTCTTTCAAATTGATTACTCTTGAAAAATAGAACACAGGGTAAAGTCAGTGAGTTGGTAAAACCCTTAAGATTTGATGACACTCTGAAACTGGGGACTATTTTTGCATATACTGACTAACACAGCTTATGTAAATAGAGGTGTTCAGCTAAAGCATAATATATAGGAAAAGATTAATATGTATTAAGAAAGAGTGAATTAATCAAATCTAGGAATTAGATGCTGAAACAGTCAATTCTCAAGTCACAACTCCTTTACCATTTGTATCTGGAGATCAGATAATTTATGAGCTAGCATGTCTTTTTACCTGGCATTACTGCAAGGGAAATACCATTCAGGAGCATTCATCACAGACTGTTCCTCTGCATTTTACTTGCTACACTGTTTTCAGAAAACTTCACAATGTGAGGAATGTCTGGTAGCTTCCATTTACTTAAATGTGTATTGACTCCTTTTGAGTTCGTGCTCTTGTTTTTCAAATTGCGCTACAACAGAATGAGTTTTTGAAAAGAATAGTATCTTATTCCTACATAAGTCTAAACTCTTACTGCCATTCTCCCTCCCTTCAAAAGGCTCAAGCCCGATGTCACAGGATTGGTCAGAACAAAGCAGTGAAAGTTTACAGGCTGATAACACGGAATTCCTATGAGAGAGAGATGTTTGACAGAGCAAGTCTGAAACTGGGACTGGATAAGGCTGTCCTGCAGAGTATGAGTGGAAGAGAAAACAGTGTTGGTGGTGTATGTAGATTTATTTCTTGAAATAACCTTCCTTTAGCTTTTGAAATCATGTGGGAATTACCTCAAATTACAGAAGCTACCATTTTTACATTTTTCAGTCATTTGCCTCTCTATTCTGTTTTCTGATGTGGACTAGCAATATAGCTGACATAATTTTTAATGTAGTCAGTTACTGTGATAAATGTTTCACTATTTCTGGCCTCTTAAGGTTCAAGGTAGATAATGTCAGAGTTAAAACATGGACAAAAGTTTCTCTTTGTTTCCTTGTATCTTCTCATATTAATATAATGGGTGACTCTAAGGGAAGATTTACGTCTAGTATGAATAAGTAATTTTTTTAAACATGCTCATCATGGTGTTGAGAATAGCCAAAACAAAAAAGAGGCATATTTGTAAAAATGTGCTCTGTAACCACATAATAAATTTTTATTTCAGTTGTCAACTACACTTTTCTCTTAGCTTTTAAATCATAAAGCACAGTTAGGTTGCGGAAACATGGGAAAGAGAAATAGAAAAGACTAGGGGATTTTTTTTTTCTTGACTGTCTAAACCTGATTTAATTTGCTCAGATCCAACAACTCTCCAAAAAAGAAATAGAAGACTTGCTTCGAAGAGGTGCATATGGTGCCATTATGGATGAAGAAGATGAAGGCTCTAAATTCTGTGAGGAAGACATTGACCAAATTCTGCAGCGTCGTACTAAAACTATCACAATTGAATCAGAAGGGAGAGGCTCCACATTTGCCAAGGTGCAGAACAGCAAGTTGTTCTGTGACAGTATAAGCTGTAAATGTAACTGAGTGTTGTAGAGCTTATGCCTTTTGTTTTTTAAGTTATATTTACTTCTGTTTAATGGAGGTGTGTGTTAGGTATGTTTTTTGGGTTCTTGCATCGGTGTGCTTGTTAAACATGTGTTTGTTTTAAACATGCCCATAGCAAAATAAGATTTGTGCATGCAGATTTTGTAAATGGCAGATGCAAAGAGCATGCTTGAGCAAAGATGAGTAATGGATATGTGCTGCTTTTGAAAAGGCTGGATTTTGTGTGAGGTGTAAAGAGCTGCATTAAAAAAATGTTTAAACAAATTTCTTCATAGATCCATTTGTATTCAGATACATTAAGAGTAGGGGACACATCTATGACAATAATTAATGAGATTAAAAATTCTTAATTTGTGTAGGCTTATTATAAAAATGCTTACACAGAGGAAATAGTTTGAACCTTCGGCTTTTTTGGTAAGAGTTGGAAACCTCCTAAAATAGCAGGAGGTGGAGAGTGCATATATGTACATGGGAAGGGGGCTGAGAGTGTAAAATATCAAGCAGTATAACTGAGCTTGGAGCGTGGGCACTTCATGAATGCAGTTGTGACAATTCCAAAAGAAAAAAAAAAGCAAAGCAAAAGGAAAACTTTTAAAATATAACTAATATACATTTATATTCTTAAATAGTAGTATTTATAAATATTATTTATTTATATGCTTATTTAGGCCCTCTTATATCTTGCTGATTATGGCTTAAATAAGTAGACTTCTAAAGAAGATCATCATCACTGCCTTTTTATCAGAAGAGTTAGAAATTTTTATATATATTTACTCTTTTCCCAAATGCGGTGTATTGGGGTTTTTTAAATGCCTTCTGAAATTAAGCTCATTCCATGCACTCAAGCTTTGATTGTTGGCAGCTTAAACGCCCCTTTGAAATTTCCCTCAAGCGAGTGCTTTTGCATGAGATGAAATCCCCAAATGCTGATAAGCCTCTTCAAAAGGTTCTTTTTTCTTCCATTCGAGTAATTTAGATTCAGACTTAGAAGCAGAAGAGTCTTGCTGCTTAATGTTCTTCTCTCCTGATGGTGCATAAAAGTTCATTAGATTTTTCTGATATATTATGGATCTGATTTTTAAAAATTAAGGGGGAGGAGAACTTTTGAGTTGCATTGCAGTCTAAGTAACTTCTAAAGTCGTTACAGCTGCTTGGGAGATTTTTGATGAAATAAGGTCATGCATTCTTCACAGCACTGAGGCAAACTCTACATTTTGATGTGTGCTATTGGTAAGATTTAGTTTTATTTATTACAGGCTAGTTTTGTTGCATCTGGAAACAGGACTGATATTTCACTAGATGACCCCAACTTCTGGCAGAAATGGGCCAAAAAAGCAGAAATAGATATTGATGCCATCAGTGGTAGAGTAAGTACTTTTCTTTTTTAATGTGTGTTTTTCCAAGTATGTGCTTGCAGTTGAATTATGAAATAGCAGGTGTAGGATTTCTGGTGCTTTTTGATTAATATTTCAACAAATCAGACTTTTTGTGCTGGATGATTTGTGCCTTCTGTAGCTGTATTATTTCATATTTCCCTGCTCTCCCACAAAAGTTTGTCAGTCTTTTTGTCAAAGCCCTGGAAATGGTTTAAAGTGTGGAATTATTCTGATTGCCCCATTTCTCTGTCTGTAAATCCTGGGCTGGAATCTGCAAAATAACTGTATAAATTTTATATGGAATTATATAAATTACAAATTTTATGTGGAAGTTGTGTCCTATACCTGAAAACATTCCTATGCATTCAATGCAAAAAGGTTTGCTCACAGAGGCTGCAGTGTAGTCTAAGTATTGAGGTCTGAGGAGATATTCAGTGTTGTTTATAACTAATGTACTGGTATTATGGTATTAAACTAATTTTTTTTTATTTCCTTAAATACCACAACATTTTTTACTTGCTTTAAGTTTTCACTGTGATGTCTTCACACAATACCTGTTAATGACATAAGAATTGTTTCTGAACTGAAGCCATCTACTTGAGAAAAACTTACCAGCTGTTTCTCTCATAAGGTTTCTTTGAAATTTTGCAGAACAGCCTGGTTATTGATACCCCAAGAATCAGGAAACAAACACGGCCCTTCAGTGCTACAAAAGATGAACTGGCCGAGTTGTCTGAAGTGGAGAGTGAGGGTGAAGAGAAACCCAAACTCCGCAGGCCCTGTGACCGTTCCAATGGCTATGGAAGAACCGAGTGCTTCCGGGTGGAAAAGAACTTGCTGGTCTATGGGTATGGTTGTACATCCTTCTGCATTCTAGGAAGTTTCTAAAAAGTATTTTTTTTTCCCCATGTACTAAGTTGTATATAAATTACTTGTAACTATGTATTGGCAATAACCTGGTGTGTATATACAGAGAATTTATGTAGAACAGAAATTTATTGTGCGCCTTGTATAAATCTGGCAATTTGCAATTAAGGAAACATTAGTGAAGAAAGGTGAAAATCTTTCTTCAGGTGGGATTATAGCATTTAGCATGGGCACTACAGGAGTCTCTCTGAAATCGTTACCGTAAGTGCTGCAGGCAGGCTCAAAACTCCTTAAATAAAAAATACCTGAAATAAAGGCTTGGTAGGTAACTTGATTTTCATAACTGCAGAGCATCTTGCGCTTCTGTGAGGCACAAATAGGAACTGAAAATGTAACCAGTTATTTTAAGCATACTGAAATCATATGTGTTGATTTGGAAATCAAATCTTAGGTCTTCTCTCACCCATCTTATAATAAAAATAACTGCATTCTTGCCAGTTGTTCCCATCAGTTTTGTATCTTAGAAGTCTAAAACAGTCATCTGTGTATTTTTTAAACAGGTACTTTTTGTTTAAAACTCAGTTTTACACAGATGGAGTTTTGTTGCAAATGTTACTTTCTTATTTCCACTCAGTAACTTGAGCTGAAGGAAAAAAGTTGAAAGCTGAGTGTTTTACAGAGAAATTCCATTTGTAAGAGAAGTCTGCAGGCTACCCCAGTGTTCCACTTCCAAGTGCTGATTTATGTTTCACTTTACACTAGGTGGGGTCGATGGAGAGAAATTCTCTCCCACGGTCGCTTCAAGAGGCAGCTGAATGAACAGGATGTGGAGATAATTTGCCGAGCACTATTGGCCTATTGTCTTGTTCACTACAGAGGGGATGAGAAAATAAAAAGTTTTATATGGGATCTTATTACTCCAACAGAGGATGGGCAAACACGAGAGTTACAGAATCACCTGGGTAAGGACTTAACGTGTTTCTGCAGTTAAGTAACTTCACATATGTGTGCCTGTGGTACTGGGATGAAAACAGCTAAAAACCCTCCCAGAATGCATCCTGCTTGAAATAAATGGAATTTATTTTAGATAGACAGTTCAACTGATGGGCAAAGAACTGTCGTTTCTGCTTTGCTTTGGGTTTGGTGGCTTACCCAAATGGATTGGTATAGTCTGTGTAAGCTTTCGTTTCAGTTCAGTTCACAAGAGCATATTCTGTTTCACAGTAGGTGACAGACAACACACTCCTCTCTCTTTTTCCCTCTCCTACATTGTCCTTAGCTGGTGATATGTACTCCAGAGATGCTCTGAGAGACAAAAAGACTCATATCCAGAGACTGTGATGCTGGTGTTTTTTCTGCATGGCAGGTCACAGTACTGGTATAGCATGTAGGAACTGTAAGTATTATGGGCATATATACCTATACCTTTAATATTTTACATTATTTAGGTTTATCAGCCCCTGTGCCTAGAGGAAGAAAAGGAAAAAAAGTGAAGACCCAGGCTAGCACTTTTGATATACACAAAGCTGAATGGCTTCGAAAATACAATCCAGAACATCTCTTGCAAGATGAAGGATACAAAAAGCACATAAAACACCATTGCAACAAGTAAGCAGTGGCTGAATTGTGAATGTATTTAAATTTTTTTCTAAATATTATTTTTTCTTCTAATTTCTCATTGTCTTAAAAGGCTTTAAAATACTTGTGGCAATACGAAGAAGGTAGTTTTAATGGTGTTAGCTTGATTAGAATAAATAGGTTGCAGTGTATTAGGAGGTGAACGGATGATTTCACATGTAAAATAATTGTTATAATTTTTAAAGAAACACTGTGTTTGTAGAGAGAGAGATCTCTTGCTAGCATGTCTGGATTGCCTTGCCAGCAGCCAAAGAACTAAGGAGTGGGAGTGCTTAGCAAAGAAAGTTAAAGCACTAAAGTTGTTGCCCCTCAGTCTTATGTGCTGTTTCCCTGGCATGTTTTCCAGGCTTCTGAGGATCTGAGTTACCAGCTTGCTGAAAGCTCAGTCATGGCCATGAATGAGCTTGTTCTAGATAAATCATTTTTCTGTAGCTAAACTTGTCATAATCTGCTTGGACACCTCATACAGCTGTAGTCAAGAATTGAGGGCGAGCATGGAGAAGCCATTGGGGTCATGCACCAAATTCTGACTGAGAAGGAAGGAATGAATGTTAAGGTGATGTGGAAGATGTTGATTGTCAGCCCATTCGGTCCTTTCTACGGGCATGTTCTAAGCAGGAAAAGACAAACAGCAGTTTGTTCCTAGCAGTAGTTTATGAAGCAAGTGAAGAGTATTCTACTGACCCTGGTCTTTAGGATTTGAAAGAACTTTTGCAATTAAACAGTTTGTAAATGTGATGACAATAAAAACTGTTAGGTGTCCTGAATTGGAGATTCTCTCTCCTTAAAACTGAAGGAAATATATTTTAGGAAAATGACTCGAAATCTCTGTGATATTACAAAAGACAAAACAAAAACATCCACAAGGATTGAAAGCTTTTAGAGTGCTAATATTTTTATTTCTCTTTTTTCTTTGTGTAGGGTCTTACTTCGAGTAAGAATGCTGTATTACTTAAAACAAGAAGTCATTGGTAATGAATTCCAAAAGGTGTTTGATGGAACTGATGCCAGGTGAACTATAGAGTATTTTTGCTTCTTTATTTCAAATGTCAGATGAAAATTCAGGAATTTTCCTAGACCTAAATAAGAAATGTTAAAACTAAATGTTTTTATCTTTAGTCTGTGAGGAACAGGTTTTTGTTTACCAAACACTTTGTATGAACTTGTCATGAGGAAGTCCTGATTTCTGTTTGAGTCTAGCTATATAATGTAAAATAAGTCAAACAGACTGAAAAAGTTAAGTGGAAGATAGAATTATATACTTTACAGTCTAATTGGCAGGTATTTCTTTTCTCTTTATGCATGCTTTTGGTTATGTGCTGTGTACTCTGCTAATTTTTTTTTATTTCATTTTTTTAATGCAAATATTGCTGTATGTAAATTCTTCAGCTCATGGCTACAAAAGCTTGTGGTGGATAGAAAGTTGTAATTTGATTCAAAAATGTTTGTGGAAGAACAGTCCCTCTCATGCTGTTTAACACAAACACAGATAATGCTTGGTTTGCAAAGTTATGCAAGCACAGACTGCTGGGACTCGGTAGAGTTCACTGAGAGGAAGAATATTGTGTTCTGGTTCTGCTTTCATATTCTTTCCCAGTTACTGGGTCTCTGTCAAATACAAAACACCAAGCTGCCTAGGTGTTTTGTATTGCTGGTTTTATTGTATTTGTGGCTTGAAAAGGGAATTTTGAAGTCCAACATAGAATAGAAATGTACAAAGAGAATATAAAAATGTATTTCTTCCTCTGCATATTATTGATATTGGTGTGCTGTTGGTGATTCCCTTTAGTGAAATTGATGTTTGGGTCCCGGAGCCAGATCACTCTGAAGTTCCTGCTGAGTGGTGGGATGCAGAGGCAGATAAATCTCTTTTAATTGGAGTTTTTAAACACGGTGAGTAATATGGATGACTGTGGGGAGTGGGGAAGTACATACATATAAAAACACCCTACACTCAATTTTTTTTTTTTTATAGTTTACTCTGAAAGTTGAATTTTTGCCACTTTTTTTTACTTTATAGGTTATGAAAAATACAACACTATCAGAGCAGACCCAGCGCTGTGCTTCTTGGAAAGGGTTGGCAAGCCAGATGAAAAAGCAGTTGCTGCTGAACAGAGAGCAAATGATTACATGGATGGGTATGAGCACTTGAAAGGGGCATGAATGTTTTGAGGCCTTGAAGCAAGTCTGAATTTATATGCTGTACTTTTATTCTCTTCCTAACTGGTTTTATATTAGTTTGATGTCATTGTTTTGAAGAACACTACTTTGATTTTACTCCCAGAGAGCAGAAGAGTTAGGAATGGTGTAACAGAACCATTGAAGTTTGGGATTTCACAGTTAGATGAAAAATGCAACTTGGTGTTAACAAGGATTCTACCTTGTGTTGCTGTATCAAAAATATTAAATACTGAAGTGCAAAAGCCTTCAGAGGTAGAGTGCTACAGACCTATTGAACTTGATTTCAGGTCAGTCAGCTTGGTCTGTTAGTCTTGTGTAGCTAACCAGTGACCCCAGTAGATCAACTTGAGAATTACTAATGACTGCTGAAAGAGAGAACTGCTTTAATTCATCGCCTCATCAGTGAGGTGATCATTTGTGGTCAAAAAGAATATCTTTGAATGAGATAGTGAACTGGGGGGAGCTGGATTCAAGCCAAAGCTGTCATGAAATGTTTTCCGTGTTTCAAACAAAATTAAATACAGTATATCTCACTAAATTTAAATCAGTTGTACTTAATTGAAAAGAGTGTAAGGACTTGTAAAATATTACTAAGATGTCTTCTTTTGTGTTGATATTTTAACAGGGATGTAGAAGATCCAGAATATAAACCAGCACCAGCAATGTTTAAAGATGACATAGAGGTATTGTAGGCACCTATTAATAGCTCCTTTTAACACTCATTCACTTAGACACTTTAATACATGTTCACTTAGAATGTAATACTTCCACCTTTTTTCTGAGCAAGTTATTCCATTTTTCTGTATTTCTCTTAAGTTGATAAAGCTTACTCCATGTGTTTCTGCAATTTTTTGGGTGGAAATGGGAGGGAATTGTTGTATAGTTCTGTTGAATGTCTTGTTAGCCATTTGTCCAAATTATATGTTACTCTTGGTCTTTGTCATATTCATAACTTGTCTGTAAGATGTAAGTTTAACCTCTGGAGAGGGCTGTGTTCTAAATTGTGTTTCACTTTCATTTTTCTACAGGATGATGTTTCATCCCCAGGTGATCTAGTAATAGCAGATGGAGGTAAATACATAAAACTTCAAATCTGAGCCAGTGGTTTTTGTGTTTTGAATTGTTTCAGTCTCCTGACTCTCAGCTAAAATGTATTTAGATTGCTTAGGTAGAACTGTAGGCATCAGCAATGATCAACTTCTTTATTTTTCCTGTGAATTGTTTTTAATGTAGATGGACAAATGATGGAAGGAGACAAAATCTATTGGCCCACTCAGTCTGCCTTAACGACACGTCTTCGCCGCCTCATAACAGCTTATCAACGAACAAGTAAAAACAGGCAGGCCCAGCAGATCCAGCCACCATTCCCCATACAGACTAGTATGATGCAGCCTCCATATGAAGAAGCTGCACTAAATCCAAAGATGGCTGCAAAGATTGAAAGACAGCAAAGGTGTGTGCAGCCTGTCAATACACTTTTAAACTGTTCTTTTATATAAAAAAAAAATTAAGAAATAATAACAACCTGTGAAACAGTGAAGAAAATGACAGAATTTCCCTTTTTTTTTTTTCTTGCTGATCAAGGTGGACGAGAAGAGAAGAAGCTGACTTCTACAGAGTCGTGTCCACATTTGGAGTGGTGTTTGATCCTGAAAGGGGACGATTTGACTGGACCAAGTTTAGGGCGATGGCTCGACTGCACAAGAAAACTGATGAGAGCTTGGAGAAGTACTTGTATGCGTTCATGTCAATGTGCAGGAGGGTCTGTCGGCTCCCCTCAAAAGAAGGTAGGTGTATATGTTTTTTCTTTTTAAATTTGTGTTGTCAGTGCTTACCTTGAAAAGGATTTTCTTTCATGTGCTGCGACATAAAAATGGGGGATTGGGAACGTGTTGAGAGTAAAATTGAAAGCTTATAATGGGGAGACATATATTAACTCATTAAAGCCACCTACTTGTAGTACTAATTTGCAGTGGGTTTTTGCCAGTTTCTCATCTTTGTTTTGTTTCAATGCAGAACTCGTAGACCCAAACATTTTTATCCAGCCAATTACAGAGGAACGTGCTTCTCGGACCTTGTATCGCATTGAGCTCCTGAGGAAAGTGAGAGAACAGGCTCTTAGACACCCACAGCTGTTTGAACGACTAAAACTATGCCAGCCAAACCCAGACTTACCTGTCTGGTGGGAATGTGGGACTCATGACAGGGATTTACTTATTGGAGCTGCTAAACATGGAGTTAGCAGGACAGATTATCATATTCTTCGTGATCCTGAACTCTCATTTATGTCTGCCCAGAGGAACTATAATCAAAACAAAGTGGCACTCTCAAGGACTTCTACTCCACTCTTGCATCAGTACCAGATGGCATTATCTGCTTCTCCTCTTACACCTCAGTCAAGATTGTCAGATGCTAAAGTGAATGCTTTTGAGGACACAAAAGCTAAAAATGAAAATCTGAAAGAGGACCCTCAGTCTTCTGAAGAGGAATCTATGTCTACAGAGGAGACACAGACAATAATGAAATCTGAGCCTTTGAGTCCCAAAAATGGCACACCAATACAAGTCTCAGACCACAGACCTAGCGTGAAGGCTGAGACAGACAGGCGCATGGTGGCTGCAAGGACAGAGCCTCTCACTCCAAATCCAGCTTCCAAAAAACAGAGAGTCAGCAAAAGGGGATCTGACTCTAGCTCTGACTCAGACTCTGACTCAGATAGATCATCATGTTCTTCCAGGTCATCATCTTCATCCTCTTCATCTTCCTCATCTTGTTCACACTCTCGATCTGGCTCTAGCTCTTCGTCATCGTCATCTTGTTCTTCAGCATCTTCATCCTCCTCCTCATCGTCCTCGTCATCATCGTCATCATCATCATCATCGTCTGAAGAGAGTGATAGTGATGAAGAGGAGGCACAAAAACGTGGTATGTGTGTAGTCTTACTTCTGCAGTATAACTCTTAAACTGAACAAGTTTATTCTTAATGGAGAAATGTCTAAAAAAGGATATTAAATCCCACAAAAGTAAACTTAAATATTGACACATTTTCTTGATTCCTCCAAGTGAGTTGGAAGAATTTCAGGAATACTGCATTTTCTTTGCTTCATATCAGTGCCTTGGGTGAGGTACTTGGGATGTGTTGACTGATTCCCTAAGCAAGGTTGCTGTGCCTGTGGTTCACATGTGGGAGGAGAGTCGAATGGCCAGTGTTTTCTGGAAATATATTGCATGTGTGTATTCCCTACTACTGTTTCTTTTTCTTCATAAAAAGAGAGATTCTTTTAGTTTCCCTGTTTGTTTTTTCCACTCTTGCTCACCTGTCCTTGTAGCTTCCTCATTGTGCTTCCATGAGACCTGCAAGTTTCCTTCTGTCCAAGCACTAGAGTCATGTCAGCTGCTTTTTATTTATTATGAACTGGAGGTGCCTAAGGAGTGTACTTGCTCTGAAAGTCTTCTCCTAAACTTCACCTAAAAAAGACCTAAAAATAGGTACCTCCTTTGAAAAGACTGAGGTGATGGCAGCACATAGGACCGTGTAACACAGAGACACTCTCAAAAGCTTCCAAGTAGAAGCAAAAAACTCTGATAAATGAAGTAATTTAAAGTTTTTAATAAACCAACCAATCATTATTTAATACATTCTTTACTTTTCTGCTATGAAGTATCCTCTACTCTTGCCCCAGTGAAACTCAGAATATGGAAAGATTTCTTTAACATGTGATGCAAATGGTAATAGAGAAGGGAAGAAGATGAAGGTAGGCAGTGGGATTACAGCATAGAGAACCTATTTTTTCTTCCAATACCTCAGGGAAAAAGGCATTGTGTTAATCAGATGCATCTTCTTGTCCGTGGAAATGACAAATGGAAACCATTGAATTAATTTACTGGGGAAATGATTACTGGGCAAGTAAAATGCACTTAAACAAAACGATTAAGATGCCTGTAGCAGTGGAAGGACATTTTCAGAGGAAGCAGTTGTGTGCAAACATGAAAACAGTGAAAGCAAAGGAATGCCTATATAACACAAATATTTAGATGAGATAATGGATACTATACCATGTGCTTCACGTCCAAATATTAGGCTTGTTTTGTGCCAGCTCCGTCTGTTTAGTCAAGTAATAGTGCCATCCTCAGACTGCAGAATCTCATAAATCAGTTGGCCTTTATTTTTGTGGCTATTTTGCTGCAAGTTGGTGTTGAAGAGATTAGTAAATGCTGGAAAATTCTCTTAACTTCATCTGCATTTTAATTTTAAGCCCAGCTTTTATTTAATTTGTTAATGATTATAGGCCATTGGCGTATTTTTCACACTTGAAGCATCTTTTAAGAAAGTGCTGAATTCTATCAGATGACTATCAGAATACAAAACTATTGTTAAGGACGAGTTTGACTTCTGTAGAGCTGTCCCTCCCTCTTACTCCTTGTGCTGATGTGATATTTACCTTTTCAGGCCACACTTTTTTTTATTTCAGACTGTTTCCCATGTGATAGTGAAACTCACATTGTTGTCTGATGGAGGCAGAAGTAAAATAATAATCATAAAAGATTAGGATATAAGAAAGTCAGAGGACACACTACACTGCAAAGATACTTTAAAAAATCCTTAGTGATTAAAAATTGAACAATTAAAATGTGTGGGCACACATGTTCAAGCATCCAGTAAATGAAATGGGCTGTTCTTTAAAAGTGCTATCCCAGTAGATTTGCCATGTTCTGGTTGTAGACACCTTTGATTTCAGTTTAATTCTGTATGTTAGTGAGTGTTGGCTTATGAAAGAAATATGTTACGTGAGGACTGTCTATTAGATTACTCTGAAGCATGTCCATTTTCAGATAACTAAATGTTCGATATGTCAAGCATTTGAAATATTAACAGGAATATGTGTGGGATTTACATGCCTAGAGAAGGATCAGCCATCATCCTGAAAAACCGATTGATTCTTCAGTTTAACTTTGTGTTTGGACTTTCTCTGAACATTGTTCTGTGTGTTTTGTTCACCTGAACCTCTTACAGTGAGCGTTTAACTTCTTTACAACATGAAATGATTTTGGTGGTTTTCTTTAGCAGAAGGAACTCCACATATAAAAGCATATGATGAAGAGAGTGTGGCCTCTCTCAGTACCACACAGGATGAGACACAAGACAGTTTCCAGATGAACAATGGGACACCAAATTCCAATTATCTCCTACAAGGTGGATACATGTTGGCTGCATCCTACTGGCCAAAGGCAAGTTTATAATGCAACTTTGAAAACCAGAGTAGTAGTAGAAGTTGGGCTGTGACATTAGTATTCAGTTAAATATGTTAAAACTGTGAAGCAGGATAAATAGATGTAGGATTTGAATTTTAGGAACTTTCAGTTGCTGTTATGTTTGCTTCTGGAACATGCATTTAAATCTAAATACTACTTGTTATAATTTTTGAATATTCATTTTGAGAAGAGGAGCATAACTTTCATGTCACAGGTGCTTGGCACATTGTGAAAAATTACATTCAAAGTGTAAAAAATTGCCTTTTATCAAATATAGAGAAGGGTCTTGAACTTGGCAAAAGTGTTTCCTTACAGAACTTGTAATTTTAGCATTCACGTGTTTTATTTGACTGTGAATTGTGAAATTATCAGAAAACCCAGTACTTTCTGGAGTCTTTGTATACTTAGCTGAGTTTACTGGAACTTGAGATCTGTGTATTATGGAGATGTGTGAAGTCTTTGGTGTCTACAGAATGGGCATGAGGAATAATGTGGTTTCAAAAGCTAAAAGGAGACATGAATAAAAGTCTGTAGGTTTAGTTCTATAAATGCTGTTTTCTGTACATCGTGGTGCTGTTCATGGGTTCAGATCCTGCTACCAGTGAGTCAAAGCCAGACCTACAAATACTGCTTCATTGGTTACCATAACTTCTCTTTAAGAATCAGTAAGATAATGTACTTCAGGCATTTGCAGGCCCCAGACCTTGTACAGATAAGAGAGATTGCATATTTATTTACAGGTAGGTAGTGAAATTAGGTACAGAGGTGGCTTTCAGAAACTTACAGTCAATCAGTGCAAATCCAGGAACTTCAAACTCTTAATAAGTCCGAGTCCAGTGATAAAAGTGATGCCATTTCTCTTCTTTTTAGAATTAAAAGATAATACATAAATATAACGTGCGCCCTGTTGGTAGGCATTGCTCTTACAAAACTATTTTCTCTGGCTTTTAGGATCGAGTTATGATTAATCGGCTCGACAGCATTTGTCAAACAGTGCTGAAAGGTAAATGGCCCTCAGCCAGGAGGAGCTATGACAGCAACACGGTGGCATCTTTCTACACAACCAAACTACTGGATAGTTCCGGTGCAGCTGCAGATTACAGTGAGCCCAGTGCTCCCACACCCCCTCTTGCAGGTGTTAAAGAAGAATATGATCAGTCACCACAGATGTCAAAGGTGAAGAAGCATGTACGAGAAAAGGAGTTTACAGTGAAAATCAATGACGTATGTTTATTTTTATTGCCCTAGGACCTGGTTGCGATTGCGGTGTGCGGCATGCTTTACCTGCAAGTGGCTGCCTGCTCTCACTCTCACTTCCTTCACACACTTGTTTGTGGGTATTTGGGTCTGCTGCTTCTGGGCATTGAGTGTTTGGGTTTTGGGTTTGGTTTTTGGGGGAGGGATTTTTTTGTGGTGTTTTGTTTTGTTGTTTTTTTTGGTTTTTTTTTTGCCTTTTTTTTTTTATTTGCATAAGCCACTGGAAGAAATCATTATTTTTCTGTCTGAATTGAATTTTTGCCATTCTGGTGCTTCCTCAGACAGCCTCATGCTGTTTCTAAGAAATCTGGTTAGTATAAAAAGGTATTTCTGTTGTTCAGCTTTTTTTTAAACATTTCAGCATATCCTCTCCAGCAAGCATTTTATTATTTCATGGCCTTTTAGAGGATTATAGGAAAATTTCCTCATTTAAATGCAGGCTAGAAGCTTCAAACCCTTTTCTTATCTGCAATTTGAGACATGTTCGTAGCACATAAAAATGTGTGAATGTTTCCTCTTGTAATTGGGTTTGGCATTTTTTTAGGACTGGATTCGGGAGGTAGACAGCTGATCAGTGTCTGGATTTTTCAGCTGAGATGAAATTTCTGTTCAAATCTGTGTTTTACATGGAGAAGCAAGACTTATTTTAAGGTCTAATACAGTGTTTTCATTCTTCCTCAACTCTACTGGAGTAACAGTTTCTGTGTGAGAATCCTGATTATGAAGTAGTCATTTCTGCTTTGGAAGAGGCTCTTCTAACCCTGGCATTTATTTAACAGGAAGGTGGTTTGAAATTGACTTTTCAGAAGCAGGGACTGTCCCAGAAAAGGCCATTTGAAAGCGATGAAGGTGCTTTGGGTCAGCAGCAATATCTGGCTCGGCTGCGTGAACTCCAGAACGCTTCAGAAACCAGCCTTGTCAACTTCCCAAAATCACTTCCCAAATCAGGTACAGAAAATATCAGGGGGCTTAAGGGTTAGTATTAAATCTCATCTTCTGTGTTCTTCTGTTATCTCCATGTATAGGCAATGGAGAGAGATGTTTGCAATGTTACTGTTCTAAACTGCAGTCTGGAGAAATTCTGTCTGGTGTGGAGACTCCAGTTTGGAGCAGAGGAGTATTCTCTCACAGTGTCAGTTATCTAAAATACTCATTTATTAGAATGATGCCATTATACATTACAAACACCCCCAAAGAAGATTTTAATAATTATTAAGTGCATCAGTGTACCCTGACAGTAATCTGTTTAGCTCAGAACTTAATATGGCTACTTTGTAAGTAAAGATGAAGAGTTCCAGATTTATGCCTGTGCCAGTTTGCACTCTTCAGAATCTTTCCTGTGTCTCATGTAAAGAAACAGTAGAGGACAATAGTCTGGAATCAATTTTTGACTTACAGCTGAAAACTTAGAGCTTATTTTCATAAAGAAAATAACAGTGGGTATACACTGACAGATAAAAATGAGCCTAAAGTCAGCAGTTAACATTTGGATTAAAATACTTGAAATTATTAGAATTGAGTGCTTGATTTAGACCAGCTTCTGATTAAGTAATTACTTTTTTGGGATTGCATACAGATGTGGATAAAAACATTTCCTTTAAAAAAATTACTACCCTTCACTTGCATTTTTTACTTTCTTGGGTTTTTTGCAACATACCATTAAGATCTTGCTAAACATTTATTTAGGGATGACTGTCTGTGTGTGTGATGTCAGCAGTTTTCAACAGCTCTCGCCTCTATACAGATTCATTTGGAGGGGTTAGGGGAGGCAGTAATGAAATTTTCACAGTAGAATGGCTTTTCACAGCCTGATATTCATAGTGTTTTGAACAGTCATAAAAAAAAAGGCAATTTGTCTTAGCTATTAGATGTAGAAATCGTATGCACTTGCACTATTTCAAGTAATTTTATTTCCTTTTTCTGTTCAGCCATGTTTGGTTTTATAAACAAGTATCTGACGCTGTTTGTATGGCATCATTTATTAGGTACTTCCAGTCATTTAACAGCCAGTGCCAATGGAGTCATAGTAGACAGTCAGCCTGTAGTCAAAAAGAGACGAGGAAGAAGGAAGAATGTGGAGGGAGTTGATGTCCTCTTTATGAATAGAAATAAACAGCCTAATCATGTAAGTAAACTTGATTTTGTGTCCGAAAAAATGAGATGCAAATTACTGTGTTAGTGCCTTAAATGAGCATAACCAGCTGTTGACATTCAACAAAAACTTTATTACTCAAAACTTTTAGGTTTGGGGTTTTTTTCTGAAATTGTTCACTGATTGTTTATGACAACACAGATGAGAATTGATGGAGTTTTATTAAATTTACATATATATATACACACACAATATTGAGAACTATTTGTAAAATGTAAATTTAATTTAGTTTTGATGGACTTTAATTAACAATGTGTTATTAAAATTTTGGGGTTTTGATCTACCAAAACTTCTGACATCCTTTCCTGCATTATCTGTTAGGGGACCTGGTTGCACAGTGACCTGAAGGGTATCTGTGGCATGAGCAGTCTGCCCAGGTCCTTGAGTCTGTACATAATGATCTGCAGGACTGTGCCCTTCATTGAATCATACATGAAATAATTGTGATGGCTTGTTTTCTGTGAAGAATTTAGTCAAATGTTTTTAATTTCTCCAGGTTAATCCAGGTATTAACTCCTGTCAGGTTGCTGCAGGAATAAACCCAGCACTCACTTACACGCAGCCCCAAGGAATGCTTGATGCAGAGAGTCCAGTTCCTGTTATTAACCTGAAAGATGGAACAAGGCTTGCAGGTGATGATGCCCCCAAAAGAAAAGATTTAGAAAGGTGGCTTAAAGAACATCCTGGATATGTTGAAGATTCAGGAGCTTGTATTCCTGTGAGTATTCCTTCCAGCTCTGCTTTAGCTAAACAGTAGAATTTCTCAAGTTGTATTTGGATTTGTATTCTGTGTTACAAGGCTTTATTTCTTTGTTCTTCTGTTTTGTTTAGGAAAAGAAAAATGTCTGTTTCTTCTCCAATTCTTTTTGCAAGCCTTTCTTTTTCCTCACAAATGTAATTGCTAAGAAAAGCAATACTAAACCAAGACATTCAATCTTTGTCTAATTTCACCTGAGATTTAAGAAACTGTCTAGGATAAGAAAACTCATATTACCATGATACTGATGATGGGAGCTGAAAGTGTATAACAGCATATTTAGTGATGTGCAAGAGGATTAAAGACTTTACTGTGGAATGTATCTCATACCTACATTACATTGCTCTGGTAGTGATGTTTGTGTGGGTATCATCATCTCATTTTGTTACCTCTGAATTTGAGATTTGCTAATGTTGAGCAGGATGTAGGAAAATCATGTGTATGACATCTGGAATGACAACTTTGCTTCTCCATAAAGATGTTATAATACAGAACAGCAGCAATGTTCCAGACAGCTAAAGCACTGTTAAAAACTGAAAAATGAATAAAACAAAGCAATGAGGCATCAGAGAGAAGATGCTGTTCACTGAGCTGCTTATTAAATGATTGTGATTAGTAAACTACTATTGTTATTAAAGTATTTTTGAAATCAAAGATGACTTGGAATAAATGCCTGACTCGAGAACGTACAGATATCTTACCATTTTTAAAACAGTTATATCAGAAAGGTAATTGGCTTTTAAATTCCTTTGTAACAGAGGATGCAGCTGCATGATGGGAGGCCCAAACAAAAAAGACACCGTTGTCGAAACCCTAATAAACTGGATGTTAATAGTTTGACTGGGGAAGAACGTGTTCAGCTCATAAATAGAAGAAATGCAAGAAAGGTATTCGTGGCACTGTTCTCATTTTGATATTCCCCAAATGAAAAGTTACCCAAATGAAGAACTCTTATGTATTACACTTGCTAAAACTGTACAAGTGTACAAATGAAAGGTGTTTGTTTTAAAGTTTTGGCATAGAGCAAGAAAGTCAATTGTAATCTTCCAGTAAATGTTTTTCGAGTGTGGAAATATATAAGGCATGGATAGAAACTTAGCCCAAGGTTTCTGTTCAAATAGATTGAGCACTCAGTATGGTGCAACATTTGTGCCATTGAGTCAGACAGAGGCAGGGCCACTAAAATGTGTGCTGTTCTGTTCAAAGTGGCAACATTGTCAGAAGTTCAAATTTTGTGTAATCTTCTCATTACTATTTTTGACACAATTAAAATTACATTGGTAGCACATCCTATGTGGAAACTTGTCCATTGGATTTGCAGAAATCTTGTGTACTGGATCAATTTTGCTTTTGCTTTTTTTCAGTTATCTCTGGCATTTGACCTTTATGGTTCACCTGTGTGTGTATTGGCTGTCAGTCACATTTCTAGGTGAAACAGTGTAACAGAAGAACAAAAGGAGAATTCTTGTGTAAAAACCCAACAGTGGAAGATGTGAGAGCAGGTGTTGAAGTTTTTGGAGAGGTGATCAAAGTTTGGGAACAGCATAATGCATTTGAATGGACAATGGGGAAGGCTAAAAGGCAATATTCAGGAAAGGCAGGCAGAACATTACTAGTGTCTACTGAACAGATTTGGACAGATGTTTTATTTAAAAGGCAAAAATGAAACAGTGTAAGGTATGAATGTTGCCTCTTTTCTTAGCAAATATGAAATATTTCCTGGTTTTTATCTTCTGCTTTTCAGGTAGGGGGTGCATTTGCTCCCCCTCTGAAGGATTTGTGCAGGTTCTTGAAAGAAAATCCAGAGTATGGAGTGGCTCCTGAATGGGGAGAAGTCGTGAAACAGTCTGTGAGTATTTACAGAATAAGATAACCATGTCGTGAAATGTATCTGAAAAGCAAACAAAGCAAGCAGGAAAAAAGGCATGTCCAAAGGTGTGCTTTTTGTTTCTGGTGTTACATTAAATATGGAACGTGAGTCAATGTCAGCTTTTTTCCTGCTGGCCTAGTTCAGTAAATGGTTTGCTGTGAGTAGGAGGTAGGGGAGGAACAGTGGCTGGCAACCCCAAATTAGAGATTTTGTTGAAGGTGCTAAAATGCTGTGACTTTTTCATATCTTTAATACAGCCTTAATGTTTTTTAGGAAAGATATTAGCTGAGGTATTATTTAGGAATAAGAATACTTCCTTAAAGTTACAGTTATGAAGAAAAATTACATTATTTTCAATATTAATTTTAAATATTTATTTTACTTTTTAATTAATTTACTTTTAGTGTGCACCTTTGAGAAATTACTACCCTCAATCTTGCCTTGAAGATAAGGACATATTTTGAACTTGTTCTCAACAAAGTTGTGTTGTATAGTAAAAAATGGTTTCTGTGTGACCTGGTTACTCTTCCGTTTCATGTGTCTAACAGAAGTGATGATTTTGTCAATATTCTTTAGAAGTTTACTTCCTCACTTAGTCTGACTTGTCAGTTTATTTATGCTACACCTTCAGCCTCTGGCAAAGACATGACCAAGTTAAAGTTTTTTCTAATTCACTGTCAACAGAACTTGCAGCCTTTCTGTGAAGCTCTAAATGCCAGTCTCTCCAGTACCCTGCTGCAACACTCAGGTAGAAAAACAGATAACTAGGAACAGGACTAGACTGCAGTGAATAGAGGTGTAACTAATAGCAGAATTACTTTGGCAATTTAGTAGTTATCCACAGAACAGAACTCGAGTGCTGAATTCCTCTAGTTGCAGCAGGCTAATATATATTAGAGATATTTGCTTTTGGGGACAAAGGTGATTGTAGTATGGAGCTGAGTAATACTTGATCTTAATGATTGCCTTTTTAAATTTTCAGGACAATGCATTTTGTAGGGAATATTAGTGTCCATTGCAATGTTAGGTACAAGGACCTATAGACGTGTAATAATACTGTGCAAATCCTAAATAGAAGTGCTTGAAAATTAATTTAAAT
The DNA here is from genome assembly GCF_036250125.1 of Pseudopipra pipra. Lineage (NCBI taxonomy): Eukaryota > Metazoa > Chordata > Aves > Passeriformes > Pipridae > Pseudopipra > Pseudopipra pipra. The sequence goes on from NC_087562.1 coordinate 12,416,950, forward strand.
TCAACTTGAGTCTTTGCTCTTTATTCTTAACTTTATGGATGCAATGAAATATGAGGACACTAAACAGACACTAGCAGTAATAAAAAGGGCTCAGAGATTGTTGATGTGTGTGCAACCGCACATATTTAACTTTAAATTGAGTAGCTGATTAAACTGTCAAGTGATTGCAATGTGATAATATTTCAAAGCAGTGCTAGTTTGGATCTTAGATTGAGCTTACTCCTATAATGAGCTATATTTGGCTTGATCTCCCAGCAAACCACTAAGGATGAGGGCGTAAGGATAAGCAGAGTGTGAGAAGATCCCTGTGTGGACCTCACTGTGGAAATGGTCCTTCAGACATCTGAGATGTGGTAGCACAAAGTCATCACGCATTCCAGTGAGTTGTCTGGAGAGAAGCTGCTGTGCTGATGTGCCAGAATCGTCTTTGACAGTCACTGTACACTTGAGTGTTTCATTTGCTTTTACTTTGCCTTCTTTAAGCTCTCAAAATACTAAAAGTGCCCACTGTCTCCTGCAGGGGTTTCTCCCGGAGGGTATGTTTGACCGCATCCTCACGGGGCCGGTGGTGCGGGAGGAGGTGAGCCGGAGAGGGAGGCGCCCCAAGAGCGAGATTGCCAAGGCAACCGCAGCTGCCGCCGCGGCCTCGGCCACCAGCGTGTCCGTGAACCCGCTGCTGGCCAACGGATTGATCCCGGGCGTGGATCTGCCCGGGCTCCAGGCCTTACAGCAGAACCTGCAGAACCTGCAGTCGCTGCAAGTGACAGCGGGATTGATGGGAATGCCAGCTGGCCTAGCTGCTGGAGGAGAAGCCAAGAACATGGCTGCCATGTTCCCCATGCTCCTGTCAGGGATGGCTGGATTACCAAACCTGCTGGGCATGGGAGGACTTCTGACAAAGTCTACAGAATCCATTTCGGAGGAGAAAAAGGGAAACGATTCAAAGGAGGTGGATATAAAGAAAGAAAGGACAGAGGATCAAAATACGGATACTGGTGGTGAAAACTCTGTTTCAAGTTCTCCTTCAACATCCTCTGCTGCTGCAGCTGCCAATCCTCTCTCTCTCAACCCTTTACTTTTGTCCAACATACTTTACCCAGGGATGCTTCTCACTCCAGGCCTTAATCTTCATATCCCAGCTTTGTCTCAGTCTAATATTTTTGATGTACAGAACAGTGAAAGCAATGACACAGGCTCAGCCAAGCCCACAGAAGAAAAGGAGGAAAATTCTAGGGTTAGAGATCAGGAAGACAAAGGGGGAACAGAGCCAAGCTCTCACAACGAAAACAGCACAGATGAGGGTTCAGAGAAAGCAGATGCTTCATCTGGATCTGATAGTACATCGTCTTCATCTGAGGATTCGGATTCTAGTGATGAAGACTGACCCCAGACTCTGCACTTAAATTATAAACTGATTTTGAATTTATTCTTTAATTATTTCATTGTAAATAACCCAGTGTTGAGTGCATCAATGATTTCCTGACCGAACATTTCAGTATTTGTTTAGAAGTGCAAACTGCTTTCAGAGACGTTTTGCATGTAATATTTCTTGAAGTTCATAAGTTTCTGAACTTGTATGTACTATCAAATACACAATGGTGTAAAATTACAACAAAAGGCATTATAATTTTGTTGGGGGGTTAATTTTATGAAAATAATGCTCAAGTAAGAGCTGTATATTTAATATATTTGCAGTGAACACAGAATACTTTATGCATATTATTGATTTAATTTGAATATAGTTTTACAGCCTCCTTGACACTTATAATTTACAGATCAAAACTCAGCAATAATTTGGGCAGCTAATGAATGTCATGAAAGCTGTAGAATCTACATCACCATCCATTGCTTTAATTACATGAAAATGCTCTAGTGTTGTGATGCACTGCTGTTTCCAATTCAGGTACAAGTGTGTTTAAAAGAAGATAAATTTTTCCCAATCAGCCAATTAAACTGGCTACCTGTTACCTCAGCTGAGTTAGTTTAGGAAGTTTACATTGGTTTCTATTACTTGTTTTCAGGTTTTGTTTTGTTTTCTAAAGACATCCTGTATAGCATGTTAAAATCTGAGTTATTTGAGATATGACTGTTGAGGTTTCCTTTTCCCCTTACTAAAACTGTTCTCTTGGACAGCAGTAAGGGGCAATTAAAACAAAAACTGTCTTATCTCATGCTACTTGGCACCATGTAGATCTATTTAGTTTACACCTTGCAAAGTTTTGGGCTCCCTCTGCAGAATTAAAAGTCCCAAAATGAGGAGTAGTTTCCCCAAGACTCAGAAGAGGCAAACTGTCATAAAGTGCCACTGAAAAGACCTTTCAACACTGCATAATTCATGTAAAAATTGTTTGTTTGCTTTGTTTGTGTAGATTTCTATTTGTGTTTTATGTCATAAAACCTCCTGGAGTTCCCAGTTAATAATGGTAAATAAAGTACAGATAGTTTTGAACTCCTTTTGAGTTTAAACTTCTCTGCAGATTTAAATCTGACTAAATATTAAATATTATCCAAAATCATTATTTGGATCTCACTTCCTATATTATGCTGAGTTACCCACTAAAGAAAAAGCACTTTGAATAGTAAGGAAGACAAATTATTCCTAGAAACCACAGTAACAGGGCGTAAGGCATCTGTTTAAGTCCAAATCCTTAGAACCCTTTACTATATAAAATCTGTCTAAGATTTGATGTGTGATATGATTCCTCCTTCTTCTTAAGCTGCTATTACTCTGACACGGTCGAGGCCCAGATTCACATTTACAGAACTTCTGAACTGACTGAGACTTCAGTTGACCTTGGTTACATCATTTGTGGTCCAAGAATAGGCAAGTGTTAAGAGAAAATAGATACAGGTACTAGTGAAAGTCATGGAAAAAGCTTTACAAAGGGATAAATTTAAAAAGTAAAAAACAAAAACTGTATATTTTGATATAGTTCTGTTGCTTGCTTGTACAGTAAAACAACTGTGTTGTTTTTTATCAAGAACTTTACCAATGAAATATAAGTTTCTATGTGCAAAATAACTAGCCCCATGATTAGAAGCAGTATTAGATGTAATTACACAAGTACCATTTGGATTGTGCTGGTTACGTATTTTCCCAGATAGTATTCTGATTTTTGGCCCTTCATGCAGTGTCTTAGCAATAGTGAAAATCAAAAACTGCCAAGAGAAGGGGGTAGCAATTCTTCAGCATTAAAAGAAAAAAAAGTATTTCATATTTAATATTTTGCCCTTTGTAATATAGCACTTTTATTTAACTAGGATGCATCTATGAAATAGCCAAAGTTTTACAAGCAGTTATTAACTTCATTTGCTGATGGAGTACGTCAACAATGCCATCACTTCCCACCCTTCCCCCACAAAACAAGTCCTAAATCTTGTGGCTAAAACCTAATTTATATCAGATTTATGAAATAAAGTATTTTCCTATTATGGTCAAGTGAGTTTGGTTACCATTCTAGTGATTCTTTCTGTGTAATAAGGCAATTACAGTTTCAAGTAATGAAGGCTGGTGTAGACTTGAACATAATATATTTGGTTTATTTTTCATCAGTTTGAACCAGAAGGGGAAAAAATGTCCCACTATCAGCTAAACTATATGCAAATACGGTTGTATAAAGTTAAGGGTTATAAGGAAACCTCAGTAGAATTACACTAATACTGAAGTTAAAATTAAAAGGATATCCAAGGTGATGATAAAGTGTGTGTTGGTAGTTACTAAAAAAAAAAACCTTAGCTGTTATTGCCTTGTATTTCTATCCCTTGTTTCAGGCTTCATGATCCAAGTCTTAGTCCAGGTTTTTTTTGGACATTTGCAATATTTGCCAGTTGTGTTCTGTGTAGTCTGAATTTGCTTTCTGTAGTTGAACGAGCGTCTTAAAAAGTCATTTGTAATTTATTGAATTACTTTCTATGATGTTCTATAGAGCAAATGGAAGTTTAATTATTTTTTATTAAACATATTCTTTGACTACCCGTGATGTTGGCCTCAATATGTGAAAGTAATGCTGTGTAAGGATTAAACATGCATCTTCCAGCAGCAAGTTAAGTTTCAGTGCTAAGCTTTAAAACTGAAATTATTCTTAAGGTCTTTAAAAAAAAATCACAAACAAGCCAAGGATGTAACATGCACCACCCCCTGCTCAGGACCATGTTCTACTCTTGTATAATTTTACAGGGAATCAATTTCCTCTAATCTCTTGTTTTACAAACAAAACAAGCTGTTGTTCCCAGCATTTCAGTACTCATGGTTCAGAAGGAATATACGGTCCAGGTTCTGGTCCAAAAGTTGCCTGAATTTTGAATAACGATGCATCTAATGTTGCAGGGTAAGCACCTGAGCAGTGAAGTACCTTCTGAACCTTTCTTTCTAAAACTTTACATTGCTTCCCACATGTTTATTAAATCTTTTCATTATGTACACAGTGCTTATAATTGCTGTTTTTCATATATTTCACACAGGGCCACAGACTGTTCTGAACCTGAGTTGTCTCCTGATTGTCCGGTGCCACCTTGTTTCAACCTGCCATTGCTTTTGAATGATTCAATGATATCCTCCTTATTTATTTCAGTCTGAATTTGTCTTCATATCGTGGTCATCCTTTCTGAGCTTCTGCTTCCACAGATCTGCACACAGGTGATAAAAACGCACATGCACGTGAACTCTGTTCTCAAGTTCTCCCCTGTTTCTTTTTTTCCCTGCAAGTCCTGCAGAATCCCTAGTAGTACTTTTTAAATTTATTTTTAGAGTCTATAAATTGAAATACAAGTAGGATCTATTTTTCAATGAAACTATTTCCAAGGAACAGATGATCCAGGAACTATATAGGTGGTTTATTTTTTTTCACTCCTTTGAATTTTTTTAAAATGGTATCTGGATATTGTGATTAGATGAGACTGTTTAACGAGGTGTGCCACCCAAATTCCTGTCCTATTTGTTATATTTTGTCTCTGAGAAAATTTTTTCTTCCATGTTATTTAATAATATTTTTTTCATTGGTTGCTCTGTATGACAGTGCTGATAGGCCATCAGAATGAAGGTTTAGTTCTTACTGCCTGCATTTAAGCTGTAGTGAGATGAGGTGTGTCTGGTGTACAGGATTAATATAAAGGGATATGCAGCATAGTGTTACATGAAATTATTTGTGGTGTGCAAGTTACTATCGTTTAGTTGTATAAATGGTTTCTGATCTAGTTCTAGTACACCTGTAATTATCTTCTATGTGAGCAGGCTGTCTCAGTGCAATGGGTAATTTACACTGCTGTAGTTGGCCAACATTTAAAATTTTACATCTGTACGTTGTTGGGATATCGGGCTCATGTTGGTGTCTGCAGAGGAGACTAATTCTACCAGTGTAGCTGTGGGAGTTTACAAAACAACTGCTGGCTTATCTAAATGTCCCTAACGTTACACAAACAGGCAGTATAATTTCTTTGTTATATTTAGAGGAAAGGGAAATAAAGATAAAAGCTTTCCAGGGTTTTTTTATGATTTTTTTTTTCTTTAATGCTGCCTCCTTTCAGGCTCTCTCACACAAGGAGGGAAGAAAAATGCCATGCACAAGATCCCACATGAAGTTACACTGCAAAATGAGGATTTGTCTTCCCTGCCTCCTGTCTGCTTCAGTTGTGAGACCAACACTGCACAATTCTTCTTAGTGTTCCAGGTAAAGCCTCGTGAATATAAGGGAGGCTGGTTTGGGAAATGCTTGGGATCCTCATGTCAGCCATGGTATCATCTCTCTTTCAGTAGTGTTTGCTGGTAGCATGTTCTCAAAGTCTTCTGTGTTCTGAAAGGATCTTTTGTGTTCTGATTTGGGAACTACCCTGTCAGCTCCTCTGCTTCACGCTGTTTCTGATCTGGGTGCAGCTTCTCAAATCAGGTGGCAATATTACATTCATAAGCAAAATTTCTGAAACTCCACAACAGTAAAAAAATGTACATTATTGTAGGATAGAGAAGCAGCTGTCAGGGATCCAGGCTGAGAGGGTGTTTGTGGCTGTAACTTGCAATATTGGTAGATAAAATATGGAGTCCAGTGGTGGAAATTATTCAAGTAATTAACAAGCCAAATGAGGACAAGATCAAAACAGACAAAGCCAATAAATCTCTTTTAATAAAGCGCAGCCTGTTTTATTGATCACAAACCTTTGTTTTTCCCACCTCTCTGCGTGGTGGGAACTTTACCAGTGGCAGCTCCTGCTGTATTTTCATAAGGTGTTGCTGTTTATACTTTGAAAACTGAAATTAATTGATTCACTCCCAGTTACTGGGATAGCCATTTAAAAGCTTTGACTTAAACAAAAGTGCTTCAATAAAAAGCGAATCTTTGTTATGGTGTGGCCTTGTTTTGACATGGCTTTTTCTCCGTGATGCTCTGAAGCTGTGTCTGAAGAACCGAAGACTGGTTGTGTGAATGCAGAACAGAACCTGGATTCATCATCTTGGGTTTTATCGAATGGTCTCTTACAACAGTTCTCCGGTCACGGGGTTTGTTTCTCTCAGGGAGAGAAACCCTTGTGCAGCGTCGGTGACCCGGGTGTGCAGTACAGCCTGCACTGAGCAGTGTGTGCGGTGAAACCCCTCACTGAACAGTGGGGCGGTGACACCTCGCCCCGTCCGTGTGCGGTGACACTCCTCACTAACAGGGTGTGCGGTGACAGCCCGCACTAACGCGGTGTGTGGGTGACCCCCCTCACTGACTCGCTGTGTGCGGTGACAGCCCGCACTAACGCGGTGTGTGGGTGACCCCCCTGACTGACTCGCTGTGTGCGGTGACAGCCCGCACTAACGCGGTGTGTGGGTGACCCCCCTGACTGACTCGCTGTGTGCGGTGACAGCCCGCACTAACGCGGTGTGTGGGTGACCCCCCTGACTGACTCGCTGTGTGCGGTGACAGCCCGCACTAACGCGGTGTGTGGGTGACCCCCCTCACTGACTCGCTGTGTGCGGTGACAGCCCGCACTAACGCGGTGTGTGGGTGACCCCCCTCACTGACTCGCTGTGTGCGGTGACAGCCCGCACTAACGCGGTGTGTGGGTGACCCCCCTCACTGACTCGCTGTGTGCCCTCCCCTCTCTCCCCTCAGCCCGCTCTGTCTCCCGGCCCCCCCCGCCCCGCGCGCGGTGCATGGTAGGAGGGCGTGCCGTGCGCCTGCGCGCAGGCGGGCGGGGCGGTGGTTCGCCCCTCCCCTCCCCCGCCGCCGGCCAATTAGCGGGCGCGGCGCGCGGCGGGGGCGGGACCCGCGCGGCGGTGTTTGGATGTGAAGGCGCGGGCCGTTGGCGCAGGCGCGGTGCGCGCGCGCGGCGCTGCCCCCCAGCGGCGGGGCGCGGCATGGCGGGCGAGGACGCGGCCGGGCCCGAGCCGGGTCCCGCGGGGGGCGCGGCCCCCGCCCCGTCCCCGCCGGGCGAGGACGGCGACACCCGACAGCGCTACGAGGAGCTCTGCAGGAGCCTCAACATGGACGAGCGCGCCCGCGCAGAGGCCTGGCTCAGCTACCAGAGCATGAGGCGCAACTACACCCTGGAGGTGCCGGAGGGGCGGCGGGCGGGGGGTCGCGGCCGGCCCGGGGAGGTCCCGGCGGGAGGTTGAGGCGGGAGGGAAGGGGCGGCCCCGAGGGCGCGGCGGCCTCTCCTTTGCATCGCCCGGGAAAAAACATCGCAGTTCCGAGCCATAGCGGGGGAAAGGTGTTAAAAATAGACGTGCCCCCGTCGCTGCGGCCCTTCTGCCGCCGGCACAGCGGCCTCGGCCAGCGTGGGGCCCGCGGAGGTGCCCAGCGCAGGTGCGATAACATTTATTAGTTATTTATTAGGGGCCGGCTTGGCCGCGGCACAGCCCGGGCCGGGGGCCAAAGGGTGAAGGGTTGTGTCACGTCGCTCTCGCAAACAGGAACACGCGGGGACGCGCCCGGGGCTCGGAGGCGCCTTTATCGGGGGCGCTGAGCAGCGGGGGTGGCGCTGGTGATAAACCGCGTCTGTCCGAGCTCCCAGCGCTGCCCTGCCGGGACCAGGAGCGCTCACAGGGCAGCCCCAAACCCGGGCAGGTGCTCGGCCCTGCGGAGGGAGGAGGATCCTGCTCTGCCCTGACAGCGCCTCTGTCACACGCACACTGTTCGTGACCATCGCTGCCGGGCCGGGATGCTCGGAGGGGATGCTGATACTGCCCCTTCCCCCGGAGGTGTGCGCTCACCCGGCCCCGCGATACCATATAGCCCAAAAACCACAGCATCGAATTCAAGTTTGGTTTTATCCATCCTTTTCCCATTTAAATGTTTTTACTTGATCGAAGAGGGGGAATAAAATTTCAGGTGTTCGTTAGAATTCATTTCTGTCTTTAGGTACCAGACTGAATAATTGTTCTGCTGTGCAGTACAGAGCAAAATGGAAACTTATGTTTTTCTTTTCCCACTGTGTGTTCAGGGCAGAGGAATGTTCTGGCAGCAAGGAAATGCAGCCGGTTTTTTTCACATTAACAATCAGGGAAGTATAAAATGCTACAGGAGAAGAACAACACTAAAAATACATTGCTCTGCTTTGGGTCAAGGATGAAATTAATGATGGTAACTAGTAATTTTAGTTTGGATGCAGTTTGGTATTAAGTATCTGTTTAGCACCTGTTTTCTTGTGGTTGAAAACACAAAGCACAACAGAACTTTGAAACAGCAAATCAGCTTTGTTACTGGTTGAACTTCATCTGTTTAGGACATAGTTCTTTCCCCTGGAGTTGGGTTGGCTGAAAAGTATGTTTTCCTTTTCAGTGAAGTCTTTTAAATGCCTGATGTTTTGATTCACAGGGAAACGACATGCATTGGCTGGCCTGTGCCTTGTATGTGGCTTGCAGGAAAGCAATTCCAACTGTGAGCAGAGGGACAGCTGAGGGAAATTATGTGTCTTTAACCAGAATCTTGCGCTGTTCAGAGCAAAGGTAACTTTTCTTTTTGGTGATTTTTAGACACTTACAAAATCTCAAAGACTGCTTATCAGCTTGTGAAATTTAGAACTAGAGAGCAAAAGCTAAATGTATTTCTTGTTTCCTGCTTTAAACTAGCATGTTTGTATCAGAGCTCATTGCTACAGGGATAGGGCAGTTCCATTTGCTTAGTACTATACTCTAAAAACATTGATTTTCAAAATAATAGGTTGACTTCCTTCTCTCAAAGGAGAAAGAAGCCAGGCACTGAAGAACAGTCAATTTTTGGAGTGTGCTAAATGTGAACTTCTCACATCAGAAACCATTTTTAATTGGCTGTGAAAATATTCACACAATCTATCTAATTTTTTTGTGTAAGAAAACTTCATTTTTCACATGTTCTTGCTTTATGAAACTAAAGCGATGTCAGAATCTGATAAACAAATGTGTCAAATGTGTATGTCCACAAAGCAATGAAGAGAAGCTTCCTGAAACAATTGACTTTATTTATTAGCAATCTATTTTCTAAAAATTCAGTAGATAAGCCCAAAAAGAAAAAAAAAATGTAATGTTATTATGCACTTTTTCTCCCATTTCCTCTACTGTTGGAGCATTGCTGTTGGTTCAAACACTGCAAAAGTGTTCCTCTGTAAATTTTTGTTTTTCAAATCAGAAATTCAGGGAATTGAATGTAGGTAAATTTGTTCTGTGATCTAGGCTGTCAAATACTAGTAACGCTGAAAGTGTAGATAAAGAAGCAAAAAATGAATGAAAGTCAAATTTACCAAGTGTAATTTGCTAAAACTTAGGGGTTTTTCATACTTTGTAGAATATTTTTAGCATCGTAGGACTCAGCGTTTGTTTTATTTAAGTTAATAAATAGTTTAGGAAAATGAAGGAAATCTGATTTTATCTTAATCTGACTGTTGGAGCAGATTTTGTCTTTATGAGGAAACACCAGAGCTGCTGAGAGTACCTTGTTAACACAGTTATCAACTGAGGGTCTAAAAATATTTTGTGAGCTGTCTGCGCTCATCCATGTTCATGGATGAAGGACTGGCTCTGAGTTGTTGTCGTGTTTGCAGTACCATCATTTTATCAGTAGTTTGGGAAGTAAAAATTGCACTTTTGCTGAAAATGTGTAGTTTATTTCTGCAAGAAAAACAGCTTTTCACATCTAACTCATTGGGTATTTCCAGCTTGATCGAGTTTTTTAACAAGATGAAGAAGTGGGAAGACATGGCAAATCTACCGTCCCAGTTCAGAGAACGAACTGAGAGATTAGAGAGAAACTTTACAGTTTCTGCAGTCATTTTTAAGAAGTATGAGCCCATTTTTCAGGATATTTTCAGGTATCCTCAAGAAGATCAACCTCGCCAACAGAGAGGAAGAAAACAGAGGTACATTTCTGTTGTTCCCAGCCTGATTTTAGAGCATTACTATAGGGAAAATATAATGAAGTTGCTTGGTTGTTTTAGTTGTATTTTGGCTGTATTTTCACAGGAGTTGTTTATACTGTTAGAGTCGGTCTGTCTGTCCTTGCTTGCAGTAATTTTTTAATCTCTTTTTCAATTTCAGATCTGACAGGGTGAAGGAAATCCCAAAGCTGCCAAGTTTTTATGATTTGGGGAGTGGAGGAAAGGGGAGACAATCAAATCAGTGTGTAGTCAAGGGAAATGCTAATATTTCTAAGATGGGAAAGGCTGGAAAAATATGATCCTTGTATGATCTGCAAAGCTTTAATAGCTCATAGCACAACTCAGCCTGTTTCACTGTCCAGTAACTCCCGTGGTTTTCTTCATAGGTGCAAATCTGGTGGATATTTTATTTTATAGTGGAAACTTTGTTTCTTTGTTACTGTTCACAGTAAGAATGCTGTGAAAATGAACCATTACATGCAGGGTTCCACTTGTGTCTGCACTAAACCAGTGTGCAGCTTTCATTATTACTTCAGTCAGGGTTTTGTGGGAGGGTATAAGGTTTTGGCCACGCTGTAGTAAAGCTTAATTTTCCTTTGGAATTATTGACTGGTTTATGATGTTTTATCAGTTTTGATTCATTGAACTTATTGGGTATCTTTGCTGTATTTTCCTCCAAAAGACGCCAGCCGTGTACTGTGACTGAAGTTTTCCAGTTTTGTTGGGTGCTGTTTGTTCATGCAAAAGGTAAGAGATCTGAAAGGGATTAAATACAGCAAACATGATGTTGTTAGTCCTTCCTTTGTATCAGTCCTTAAAACACCAAAAAGGTGGAGGCATTTCTGAATTCAGAAATGCTTTTGGAAAAGGGGCCTTCTCACAACAGCCTAAAGGAACGTGTTCTGTCCCAAGTTCCCCAGCTATGTGTTTTACCACACTTCCAAGGTGAGAGTTAGTACTGTACCTTATTTCCAGTCATTTGGAACTTCACTTCTTTAGCACAGTTAAACAACTGAGAGAGTAAGTAGGTCAGTCTGAAAAATCACAGGTTTTTCTTTTCCCTTCTTCTACCTGAAGATTGGCCAGTTGACAAGGTGCAAAGGGACTTTATGGGTCTTCCTATTGCTAAATTGTTGGTTGATATGTTTGATTAACTACATCATCGATTGACTACATCTTAATTAGCGAGCAGTTTCAGACATGCTAATGAAGTTTGTGGAGAATACCACACTGGTAACCCATCCAATTCAATTTCACGAAAAAAAGAAAAATTTACAGTAAATGTAAACTCTAAAATTGGTAAATGATTATTAAAGTGTGGCAGCACAAAAATGGAAACTAAATGTTGACCATTTAAGGCATTAAGTATTCAGGGTTTTGTCCTCTGTGTTTTGAGGGGTGGCAGTAAATCCCTATCACAGCAACCAGACATCAGTGGCAGGTTCAGGCTTGTCCAATCCTGCAGACCATTGGGTTCAGCTTCACAAATGCAGAAAGTACAGGTTTGTCTGTACCTGCAGCACACACTGCACAGTAGAGGAGCCACTTGGTTTAGTGGTACTGCAGTTCTTGCCTACTATTTGTAAGAATTTGTCTTTAAACTTACTTTCTTTCTTTAAAATCAATGAGAAAAAAAATCTCTGCTGCACTGAGGTAACTGTTTATTATTATTATTTGGTACAAGGTTGTGAAAGGGAGCAGTGAGCCATTGTTAGAAATGTCATTGGCAAATCATTGCTATGGAACTGCTGGTCCTGTGAAATTAGATTTATTTTTGACTGTGCTGACAGGAACGATTGCCATGGTTGTGAAACTGAGCCTATGTTATGAGAGTTACTTTGAGAATTTTACTGATTTAAAGTTTTGCTAATAGTATTTAGAATTTTCATTGCTTTGTTGTGAACCATTTAATGATTTGGAAATAACTGATAAATGAATACAGTTAATTATTGTTTTATGTAGGGTTCATTATTTTAAATAGTTTAAATCTGCATTGAAATTATTTTCCTTCTGACAAACGTGGAATCAGAAAATCTAATACAAATTTGAACAAACTGGTATTTTACTGGTAGAAAAATAACAGCAGAGTTTAGAAAAATTTTCTAATTATATATCCATTTTGATGTATTCTAAGTGAGTTTATTACTATATGATAGATATTTTTCAAGAATCTAAACCTGTGCTTCAGAGTGGGCTCAGTTAACTGGTTTGGTGTTTACCTGAGAAAAAAGGAGGGAAAAGGAGTGGAAGAGTTATTAGTATTAAAAGAGTAATAGAAACTTGCTGTGCATACAGATTAATGAAATTTTGAGTTTTGGTATTAGTTTACAATATAGTTTATTTTACAGAACTATTTTTAGCAATGGCCACTCCTCTAAAGCAATATCATAAACATAAATGAGTTCAGTAAAGAGTAATAAATCTGAATGTAATCTTGAGAAAGGTGATAAAAGAGCAAAGAGGTTTTAAGGACTCTTTTTGACAGGAAGGTGATAAATAGAAAATATTTTGTAAATCAGAGAGAGCACATTTTAACTCTTCTCTAAAGCACAGGAGAAATAGTTACATTTATTACTGTTTATAATGAGCATGTCCCCAGCAAAACTTTTGTAAGAAAAGAGATTGTTAAAAAAAGTTATCTGACTTTGACTTAAATACAGATTCATTCTGTAGAGTTGGGGGTGGTAAGAGGAGGTGTTTGCTGTTTCCAGGGCATCTGAAAACCTGGATCTAGCCTTGCAAAAGTTAGAAGTTCCTTGCAAGTCTTTACAGCAATGCAAAACTGGGGAACAGGAGAGCCTCAGTCAGAACCTGTTCTTCCCCCTACTGGCCTTTAGAGCAAGATTTGCTTCAGGCAGGTGCAGCAAGAATCTGTTGAAGGATGTGACACCACCAGGCAGAGGGGCTGCTGCTGCTGGAGTTATGGAAACACATTTTTCTTCCTTGTAGCAGTTTGCATTCTGCAATAACTTGTGCTGCTTCAAGTTATTTATGCACTGGTTAATGAGATTACTGTGAATGAGGGAGCCTGCAATAGCATGTTTATCAACGTTTTGGTAAGGTTTGATTTCAAAACAGAACAGTGTATTTGAGTTCCTTCACAATCACTGTATTTTATTAAGTGTGAGTCTGTTTTACTGCCTGTGTTGCTATGCAGATATTTGTAGTCATCAGATCTGTTCCCAAGGCTGCATTATTGATTGTAATACACATATCAGCAGTTTCTTGGTTAAAAATATTTAAATCCATGCTAATTTTATGTCTTTTGTCTTTCTAATTTTGAAGGAAATTTTCCTATGATCAGTGATGACTTGGTGAATTCCTACCATCTCCTGTTATGTGCTTTGGATCTTGTGTATGGAAATGCTCTCCAGTGTCCTAACCGTAAAGAACTTCTGAATCCTAATTTTAAGGGTATGTTGGAAAAAACTTAATCTATCTGAAGCCTGCAAGAACTTCTAAGGCTACTGAAATGAGTATGAATCTGTGTGGCAGAGAATAAATTGAACTGTGTTGGTTTGAAACATATGGGAATTAATATTTTCTGTATCTGGCTACACAGTTCCATTTCTATTAATGCAGTAGGTAATAACAGACCAGTGGATTTTGTCAATAATGCAGTAAGTCAAGGATTTGATTTACTATAGAAATACCATTGAAGGAAGTTCCAGAGTAAAAATTCAAGTCAGTGAGGGTTTAATGTCAGTGAAAGAGTGCATAATGACACAGCCATCATTGGACATGGTCAGACTGTCACAGCAGTTGGGAAAGATCCAGTGCTCAAGTGTTAGATTTGCTTCTCTCTCATTTCTGGGTTGCTGCTGTTCTCTTTCTGAAGAGAATAGAAATGTAGGTTGACTTGATAACCACAAAAGCAAATAAATGGTGAGAAGTTTCCATTGAATTTCTGATGTAATTCCTTCCAGACTTACACTTCATTTGCAGTTCTGTACAGTATTGGCCTTTACTTTGCAGTGCTTTGGATGTGAACTGGGACCATTATCTCAGATATTATAGTTCACAAGTGTTTGATTGTTTTTCTGTTAGAATTGATATGTTTAATTTTCGTCACTCAGTCACTGATTTTTTTTTTTAATCTCTAACTCAAAATTTGCTTTTGATAACATTATCCAGTTGAGTGAGTGTTACATAATTAATAATTCTTTCAAGGGAACTAATTAGTTTACTGTTTTAATATCACACTACCTAGACTTTGCAGCATAGAATTTAATAAGAAAACATATGGATTTGCAAAATCAAATAATACAGAATTCTTAATTGTAGGCCTACCTGAAGACTTTCATAGTAAGGATTATAAAGTATCATCTGACCCTCCCTGCATCATTGAAAAACTGTGTTCATTACATTATGGATTAGTTTTAGAAGCAAAAGGTATCAAGGAACATTTTTGGAAGCCATATATTCGGAAACTTTTTGACAAAAAGGTAGGTCAATAAATTTGAAATGTAGAAAAATGTCTCCTTACTCATTATTTTTTAAACCTTTTCAAAAAATGAAATGCCCATTCTTTGTTCTTAACTGTCTTACAGCTTTTAAAAGGAAAAGATGAAAATCTGACTGGATTTCTAGATCCTGGAAACTTTGGAGATAGTGTGTAAGTCACTGTATTTGTGGTTTCCTTTGCATTAGTATCTCTCTGTGGTACAATTGCAGTTGTTATCTGTATCTTAGCACTGATCCCAGCCAGCTGCCTTGTGTTTACTGATGATCCTGCACTGCGCTGCCTTTCAGTCCCTTTGAGGTGCTGTGGTCTGAGGCCTGTTTGAAAGAGGAATGATGCTTCAGGATGGTGTTACCTGATGTCTGCTTTGATTCTTATGTTTCCATGTTTCCTCGTTTGTTTTTTTTTTCTTTTTTTGTGTCTAACTCAAAGAATTATTATGAAAAAGGTGTGGGAGCACATGGGATGAGTGGGAAGTATGAGGGGAAAAAATTGGGTTTGATGGTGGTTTTTTTCTTTATAAACCTAGAGATGCTTATGGGTAGGACTTACTTTTCTTTAAATGGTATAAAAATGGTATAGTGTAGTTTATGATGTGATGCTGTGTAAATTTGGAGGAGTTTCCAGCCAAATATGAGTTCTCAGTATTTTATTATGTTCTTCCTGCAGCTACATAAATGGAAAGGCATCAGATATGGAGCGAAAATAATGTCCTTGCCATGGTCATGTTTAAGATACTGTAGATTTTAAAGGTGCTCCAATGCCTAAATCAGGGTCAGAAGAAGTTTGAAGTAGACTGCCCACAGGCCAGAACTGTGTTCATTCTGTGAGCAGCTGAAGAAAATAGTCTAAATAAAGGGGGTTTTGCCTCCATCTTTCTCTTTGTGCTGCAGCAAAGCCATCAACAAGGCCTATGAGGAGTATGTGTTGTCAGTGGGAAACCTTGACGAGCGAATATTTCTTGGTGAGGATGCAGATGAAGAAATTGGAACCCTCACAAGGTGCTTAAACACAACTTCAGGAATGGAAACAGCTGAAAGAGTACAAGTGAAGCATAATTTGCAGCAGCATTTTGACAGGGTGAGTATAGCATGGTCCATGTTGCTGTTTTTATAAGGAGAATAAGCTGAGTAAGTCTATGTCTGATGAAGAAAAGCAGCTACTAGAAATTACCATCTTTCCTGTTCAAGGGGACCTGGGAGTGTACACAACATAGCTGAGTTCGATTTTTGTAATTGATTACATTGCTTACTTTGGGGTTTTTTAGACATAATTTCTTCATGCATCTGGGTTTTCTTTGATTAAATCCAGCACAGAGGATATTTAGGTAGATTTTTAGGTGAAGATACAGAACAGGCAGGTTTCTGTGGTTGTTTGGTAGATGCTGAACTGTTGGGGCTCTCTGGATGTGTCTGTCCAACTTCCCCTTCCTTCATATCTCTGTCCCATATGCAGAGTATTTTGTTTAACATAGGCAAAACTCTGTGCATTCTTTTTCTTTCCTTTTAACAGATGGGCTTCAGGTGTTGATATTACATCTGTTTACAGTTCTAGTTAAATTACTAGAGAATGGTTTTCACCTTGTTGTCTAAAATTATGATGCATATATGTCTTTATACATGACTAATAAAACAGCACAGAATCCTTTGAGAGGATAAAGAACCCTACATGTTTCAAACCAATAAAGTGAAGACCTACAAAATTATCAGGCCTGTTGTGTGACCAGAGCAGCTTTTGGAAAACAGGCACTGGATTTGAATGCAACCGTGTTGTTCATGATTACAGAATATCCAAATGTTCCTGAAGATGGAAAAGATGTCTTGTGGGATGAAGGAGACAAGACAGGCAAATAAAGAAGGATAAAAGCTGTAATAGCACAACGAGATTAGAGAGAGCAAAAGGGTAAAACAGTCCAGATCACTGAAATAAGTGAGCTTTTTCCAGTGTGAGAGTTGGTTGATGGCTTTCATCATTTCAGAGAGAAACGATCAAAATAACCTTATCTGCAAAATCAGTGCAAAATAGTAAATTCTTCACTTCTGATCAATTCTAAAGAAAGAATTAACCACTAAATTCTGTTGGCATAGTTTGGGGTGCATAACCCTAGTAGGTTTCTGTAGTGGTGAAAGAGTGTGGCCTGTGTAACAGCAGGTGCAGCTGCAGTGCTTGTGCCACTGCCTGCTATGGGGAGCCCAAAGCAGGGCTGGGGGTACCAGCTGGGGGAACCAGACACGAATAAAGCACAGTTAGGAGAGTGGGAGGAAAATGGGAGGAGTATTAGGAGCTAGACTTCATGGTAAAGAATGTAATGTATTTGTTAAAATAAGTAATTGCGTGGCTAGGTAATTAAAAGATGCATTGATTTTGCTGTATGCTAATTGGAGGAACATCCTTGATGTTAACTTATTTTGATGTGATGGCTTGATCTGATGCAAATGAATTAAAATGCTAATCAGAAGGACTTCTTATATTAAAAGTTAAACCTGCTGAAAGGAAACCCTGGCTTAGTACTCTTTTCCTATGAGCTACAGCTCCCTTTGGTACTCAAGGGATGGGAGGACTGCCTGATTTTTTGGGTTTTTTAGATTGGCCTAATTGTTTCACACTTCACTTCCAGCATCAGCATTTCAGCATAGGTCACATCCCTGTTAATACAGAACTGTTGGATACAAACATCCACGTGACACAGACAAGTCTTCCCTTGCTGGCTCTTACCTGAGGCCTCATCGAGTTTGGGCCGTTTGATTCTGAGCCATTTTTTTCCATAACACAGAGTAAGAGTTCTGCAGATTGACGTTCCTAGGTTAGGAACTTTATCAAAGTTTTTTAATAATGTACATATGTATATGTGCTTATTTTTTTATTTTTAGTCCAAATCACTCAGGATTACAACCCCACTCACTGGCCGCAAGTATGTTAAAGAGAGCAACCCATATGTGACACCTGTTTCCATGGCAACATACAGTTTGAGCCGCCTTCACACCATGCTGGCAGGACTGAAAAATGCCCCCAGTGAAAATCTGGAGCAAATACTCAAGTAAGTTTGATATTTAACCAACCAAATAATTCTATTAAATAATAAACATTAATGCTTAAACACTGCAATTTGAAATGTGAGCCACACTTGAAAGGTTCTGGAGTAAAGTGGAATCCAGAGAAAGATTTCAAAAGACACATTATTCAGACACATCTGTCCTTAGAGATTGATGGCTATAAGAATATACACCATTTGAAACCTAACAGCTCTGAGCTTCTTGAAATTCAAACTGCCAGTGTAAAATTTTCAAGACTTTTCTTCCTACTTAACAAATTGCACCATCTGGCAAATCACCCCAAAACCATAGGAGATGGGAAACAAACCTTACTCTACATGTAGATGAACTGTTGCTTCAGGAACAATGTATTTTAAAACAATTTTTATGCCATGTAGAAAATGCTGTTTGAATATCTGTCCCTGATTGAGGAAAGATGGGCATATTTGCTACAGTGTCTGCAATACTAAGAATATGCTGTGGATGTTTTACAGTATCTATACAGTTAGACACATATGGGTGTGTTTGTATTGCTTTGCAATGTATTTATATTTTCATGCTTTCATCATATTATAAAAATAGTATATTGAAAATGTTTACTTTTTATGTTTAGGTCATGTTCCAGAGATCCTTCTCAATCTATTGCAAACAGAATAAAAGAAATGCATGAAGTGTACTGTCAGAGCACACAGTCTGAAGGAGAATTCAGTAATTTTTCCAAAGGTGGGAAACATTTTGCTTAACTAGATAAGAATTAAAATGCCTGTAAACATATTCATCTCTTATAATTAACAATTTTACCAGCAGGTTATGCTTTAGCACAAGTGTCTTTTCTACTTCTCTTGCCTTTTCCTGTGTTCTTTGGACGTAGCAAATTTCAGTGCTGCATAAAATTTTTTAATCAGCCTTAGCTTAAATCACTGCAATTTGATCATACTCCCAGAACTACAGAAGTGAAATGAAAAGCACTGTGAAGTGTTCCACTTTTTCTCTCAAATATAAGAATAGTAGTGATGGCATGGATTTATGGGATAGTAAAGGAAGGTCTGAGTAACTGTAGTCTTTAAAAACCCCACAGCAGTTTTGGTTACATACAAGAACAGATTAGTACAGATATTAAAATCCTGCCAGTATAAATACAAAAATTTTTTTGCAAAATTGTCTTGATATCTGAAGTGCTTGAAGATGGATTGAAACTAAGGAAGATGCTCTTGACCTTATTTCTTAACGAAACCTTACTCTGTTCTTATCAGTTTAGTTGCTTCAGTGTTTTCTGTTGCACAGTGCAAGTTGGATCCATTCAGGTATAATTTTCAATGTATTTTCTGAACTTAAAACATGTATATTATAGCAGTGTTAAGGATTGTCATCAAAATCTGGGTTCAGTAGAAAGATATTCTGCTCTGCTTTCACAAGTGTGCAGTGTAGGAAGAGGATTCATAAGTTAACTTTAAATTACCTGAAAGTATTGTAGCCACAGCAGCATAGACATCCACACTAGCTCCTAAACTGTTGTGTCTCTGTATCTGAAGATGAAGAATGTAATACTTTTTTATTTTATTTCACAATATTGCTTCTCTTTAAACTTCCTGCAGATGTTGCCAGTAAACATTTCCGTCGTGCTGAGATGCTCTACTACAAGGTCTTGGAGTCGGTCATTGAGGAGGAGAGGAGGACTCGACTGGGGGACACTGACTTATCTGTAAGGAAAACTAATCAAATGGTACCTCATTTTTAAAGTTGGACCTACAAAAAAGGAACACAGTTGTAGAGCAGAATAGTCAGCCATTTAAAAGGAGGGTAAATCTCTGAGAAGTAGCCTGTAAGTAGATCTGAATGGAAGAAAAAGGGTACAAGAAATTATTTGTGTTTGCAAACACTAAGATACATAAAATTTTTAATGAGTAAAGATGGCTCATTTTGGATTCTGTTCTCTCTCTTACAAAATAACATCACTTTTTACAAGCTTGGTAATCTTGATGTTGAGGCAGAATAAAAAGTGTTTTATTGTTCTATAGTTACCCTGTAAATTAAGCTTTAAAATTTGCAACTCTTGCAGGCAATACTGGAGCAAGACGTGTTTCACAGGTCTCTGCTGGCCTGTTGCCTTGAGATCATCACCTTTACATATAACCCACCTGGAAACTTCCCGTTCATCACCGAAATATTTGACATTCCAGTTTATCATTTTTATAAGGTAACGTGTTTGAGAGCTAGAAATGCTTATCAAGTCATGAGTGCTCATTGACCTCTATGACAGCATAGGATTGAGTCATAGAAATTCAGTCTAAATATTTCTAATAGCCTCTTCTTTCTTGAAAATCAGGAATTGGAATTAGATCTTTGTTTAATAAGAAATTTATGAAAGAAGTACATTATGTTGATCATAATTATCCACCTTACAGGTAATAGAGGTTTTCATTAGAGCAGAGGATGGCCTTTGTCGGGAAGTAGTAAAACACCTGAATCATATTGAAGAACAGATCCTTGAAAGTATGGCATGGAAACGGGAATCCATATTGTGGGACAGAATCAGAGACAATGAAAACAAAGTTCCTAGTTGTGAAGAGGTGAGCACATCTTTGTGGGTTTTAGATAGCTTTTGTAATCAGACAGGAGGCCTTGCGTGTCCCAATATCAGTTTAATTCTACCAGCCCATCAGTGCAGAGGAAGCAGTAAATGCAGTGTGGTGTGTTCATGGTTGTCTCTGTAGAGACATCTGAAATGGAGACAGACAACAGAGATGATTCTCATCCAATATTTTGTTGGTGTAGCAGAACAGCAAACAAAATGGACAAGCAGGGAAGGTTCAGACCAGTCACTTACACTTGAAAAGATTACTAGGCAAGAAACATGGTAATAAGTACACCCAGAAGAAGTCCCAGAAAGACTGTTACAGTGCTGGATCTTGCAGAGCAGTACAATCACTAGGCAGTTTTAGTTGGGCTTAGGGCAAGTTTTTCACTGTTCTTGATTTTCTCCATGGAGTTTTGATGTTCAAAATTTGTAGTGCAGTAGCTGTTAAAAGCTGTTAAAAATTTGTTATGTATTTGTATTTGTTTCTATGTGATACAAACACTGTAATCAAAGTATGAATATTTTAGGTAATGCCACCTCAGTACTTTGAGAAATCTGCTGGGAACAGTGTTGTGGGTTCCCCGTTGACACCAAGACGAATAAATGAGGTTCGTGCTGAAAGTGGAGGACTAGGAAGAGGTGAGATTTTTTTAAAAGCATAACATGCTGTACTTACCGAGACTTATGTTACATAAGTAAGCTTCTTAAATGTTAAATGTTTTCAGAAAGTGATGTATGTGAACAGTGTATGTGTATGTATACATATGTATGTGTTAAATAATACACACACCCCTTATGTTCTAATTGGTTTGCTTCTATCAGGATAGAAGCTTCATTATATATTTAGTTATGTGACATCTCAAACTTTTTTCACTAGAATAAATAAAACATAATAAATTAACCTAGAAAAAAAGCCAGCATTATTGAAGAGTTAAGTCATCTCTAAAAGCAATCTGTATTTTTTAAAAATGTTTCCTGAAGAGCTTTGCATGACATATTTTAGTTTGCATTAGATTTCTGTCATGTATCTGTATAAGGGATTATAAACCAAGAGTGAAATATATGTGTGTGTGTGTGTTTTTAATCCACAGGCCTTTCCTCACCTCCAGCCACCCTGTATGACAGATACAGTTCTCCCACAGCCAATCCTACGAGGCGACGCCTGTTTGCTGATAACGAGACCCCCTCTGACAGTGGGACCCCAGTGAGAGTTTCCCAGCAGCCCGTGGTGAACACGGTGCCCGTGCAGAACATGAATCCCGAAGCCATGTCGGTGACTCCGGTGCCTGGCCAGACCCTGGTCACCGTGGCAACTGCCACCGTGACAGCCAACAACGGGCAGACCGTCACCATCCCAGTACAAGGTCAGGGAAAACCTGCTGCAGAATTACTTAGGCTTGTTCCCATCAGAGTATTAGTAACAGCCAAGGGGAGATGAGGGAACAGTTGTCCAGGGTAGAAAAAAGTATGTTTAAGGATGTTTAGGAAACGTTGTTTGAATAGATGATCAGTATCTAAAGACAGCACAAGGGTGTTCTGACTGCCAGTATCTGTTTTAAAAAACAGTTATTTCAGTAACTCCTGGCACAGAATGAAATTTGCATTAGTATGAAAACCTTAGTTCAACTTCATTATCTTCTTGTCTCATGATTAAAAGTCCAAAGTATTTTGATTAAACAATTTCATATATAATATACTAAGTGTATAGTTATAAGCAGCTAATAAAAGAATTACCGAAGAATTTCTAAAAACTCAAACAAAACAAAAACACACACACCTGCCCCCTCCACACAACTTGCTCTTATTTCAGACTCTTTCTTCTTAAATTACAGGTATTGCCAATGAAAATGGAGGAATAACTTTCTTCCCAGTCCAAGTAAATGTAGGTGCCCAGCCCCAAGCTGTCTCTGGCCCCATTCAGCCTCTGAGTGCCCAGGCTCTCGCTGGTACCCTGAACACCCAGATGACTGGGGCAGCACTGCAGTTGCCAGGCCAGTTGACTGTTCAGCAGATCTCCCCTGGAGAGCAGAGACAGACCCAGCAGTTCACTGCCACGTCCATCAAGCCTCGGAAGACGGGCTCACTGTCACTCTTCTTCAGAAAGGTACTCATTTGTCCTTTGCTTAGTTTGTATTTTGGTAAATCTTCAGTGATTTTAACAATATATACTTACTAGTTGTAATAATAAGAGTGTATTAAATTTAAAAGTTAATAATATACCTTTAATTATTTATACACATACCTGAAGGGTAGTTTTCTCATGGAGGACACTTCTCACCACAGCTGTCACATCAGGAGTTGTGAAGTAGATTCTGTGTTTGGCCAACAGGTTTTTAAAGATATTCACCTTTGAGACTTCCTGGTTTATTCAGGTTTCTGTAGGCAATGCAGAATTTAAGCATCAAATAAATGGTTTTCTTAGCTCTAGCACCAGGACTGAGAATATCTGTGTCTTCTAAGCAAAAAAAGTTAAATTTAAGTTCACTTATTCTTCTTTTGGCTTAGCATTTGCCCAAGTTCTGCAGGGTGTGCAAGTCTGAGCTACTCTTTGTGTGGGTAAGAAAAGCAGTGTTGCTGTGGCCCTGAGCACAGTCTCCATTCCAACAGGTGTATCATTTAGCCAGCGTTCGTCTGAGGGATCTCTGCGTCAAACTCGATGTGTCTGATGAGCTGCGGCAAAAGATCTGGACATGCTTTGAGTATTCCTTGGTGCACTGCCCAGAAATCATGATGGACAGACACTTGGATCAGCTGCTGATGTGTGCCATCTATGTCATGACTAAGGTAAAGCGTGAACAAAGAAAAAGCAAACAAACAAAAAACTTCTTTAATACTTAATATTCCAAATATTACAATTCCTCAAAGAAACCAAGTCAACCAATGCACACGCAACCACCCCCAGAGAAAAACCCTGCAGAAAAACTATGAACCTTTTGTGTCCATCCCCTCTTAGGTCACTAATGAAGACAGATCATTTCAGAACATCATGCGCTGCTATCGGACACAACCTCAAGCCAAGAGCCACGTGAGTACAGTTATTATTAAACAACGTGGTCTCCGGTTTATTAAATGCCTTAGTTTATTTTGGGAACAAATTGCTTTGCAGAGTAGCATTTAGTATTAAATGGATGCAGTCTGTGAGCCATTCTCCTGCAAAGACAGCAGTCATGTCCAAAATCCTGCACTACTTAAAGCTTTATATGCTAAACTGTATCTAAAATAGAAAATATATTTACTTAAAACCTAAGGAGGCAGTGCCCATTGGATAATATTCTTCTTAGGAGGCTGTATTTTCCCTTGCTAGAAGCACAGCAAAGTTTCATGCAGACAGTTGTTTGCTGACCAAGTAAGTGCATGACCCTTCCCTGGGACACCCCCCTTTGTCCCCGCAGGTCTATCGGAGCGTCCTGATCAAAGGCAGGCGCCGCCGCCGCTCCGGCAGCAGCGACAGCAGCAGCCAGCAGAACTCACCCACAGACAGGAGCAAGGAGAGGAACAAGGAAAGAAGTGAGTGATTCCACCCCAAACAGATCCTCCTTTGGTAAACTTGGACACAATTAAGAATATATCAGTAACATTTAAGAGTTGTTGTAACTCGGGGTTTATATTTACGCCGCCTTTGACAGTTTGGAATCTACCCCCACGTGCACTTTGCTTGGGAGTTTGCCATGCTGGCCTGAGCTCTGATTTCAGCTCACACACCCTCAAGAATGAGTCTTTGGAGAATGAGAGGAAATCAGGGCTAGCCCAGGTTCAGTTACTCTTATCAGAACCCCCAGAGCTGCAGCAGTTTCTTTTGTAGCAGCTGGCTGTCTGCAGAGATAGGAACACCAGTCACAGCAGTGATTTCAGCATAGCTGACAGCTCTGAAGATTCTTTCCTTGATAGGTGAACTGACACATTTTCCTTGAATTAACTTTTATAAAGGAAAGCAAAGAAGCAGTGCTGTATATTCCTACCACCAGTTTTCAAGATATTTAATAGATAATGGTATAAGCTGTAGATATTAATGTTTTCTGTCACAGAGAGGTGGCAGGGAGGGGAGAAAAAGATTATATGTATTTTGCAACTTCCCACATTAAACTAGCAGGAAGTATTACCAAGTCAAGTATTTCTACTACTAGCTGCAAAGGACTATTGTTCCTTACTTGAAATGGTGCCAGGTGGCAACATGAAAGAGCTAGTGTTGTAAGTATAGCACAAATGCGTGAAAAATGGACTTTCAGGTCTCCTTATATTGTGATGAAACTCAGCTCATACAGGACAGTTAGAAATCAAGTGTGTGTCTGTGCACACGCAGCACTGTGGTCTGTACCAACAGAGGCAGCTCAGGGATCAAAAGGAGCATCACTGACAGTGACACCAGACGCAGTGTTTCCAAGGGCACTGAGCAGTTGTGCTCCCCCTGCAGGCAGCCGGGACTCCAGCCCGGTGATGCGCTCCAGCAGCACCCTGCCCGTGCCGCACCCCGGCAGCGCCCCCCCCACGCCCACCCGCCTCACCGGTGCCAACAGCGACACCGAGGAGGAGGAGCGGGGGGACCTCATCCAGTTCTACAACAACGTCTACATCGAGCAGATCAAAGACTTTGCCTTGAAGTACACTTCAAATGCAGTAAGTTAAATTCTGTGCTCTTCAGTAGTAAACATCTTTTTCTACTGACGGTGCAGTGAAGTCCCCTTAGCTGAGCTCACTGTAAGCAAATTCAGGGGATTCTGTTTTTATGACAACTTCACCTCAAGGACATACTCTGCTGCTAAAACAGTAAGTACTTTCAATACCTAATTGCTGTTTCCTCCTGTATGAAATACACAGCTCTAAGCAGTGTCATCTGTCACTTGCAGACAGATTGGAAAAGTAAATTAAAAAATACTAACCCAGCCCTATACCGTAATAAAATTCACATTTGTTGTACATCGGTATGGTATCAGATGGGTGAAAAAAGCCTAGAGTGTTTAAGTGACCAACTCAGAAAAGCCTTGCTGCAGTGACACTGAGCTCAGGTACAGCTGTTGAGTGATTTCCTTCCCTCCCGGGCAGACGGACTCTCCTCCGCTCTCGCCGTACCCGTTCGTGCGGCTCAGCTCCCCTCGCCGGGTGCAGCTGTCCCAGAACCACCCCGTGTACATCTCACCACACAGAAACGAGGCTGCTCTTTCTTCCCAAGAGAGGATATTCTACTACTTCAGCAGCAGCCCCTCGAAGGTGAGACTAAAGGGTTACAGTTTAGTTTTATATTTAATTCTATCTTTTCTTTCCGGTAGTGAAATCAGAGTAGATTTTGCAACACAATGTTTTGTTTACCTTGTCCAACACGTACTTTGTCACCTGACGCTCACTGAACTGCCAGTTCAGCTACTGAAGTTGTAAAGGTGGATGGGCCTTTGAGCTCCACAGGCAGTGACACAACAAGCTGGCTTGAGTTTGAGTAAGACTCTACCTACTCTGGTAATGGAAAGACCAGTACAGTGATGAGGGTCAGCTGGGTACAGCACAGATCTCCACAAATAAAGCCTGTGTAGTCCCGTTGTAACACACCTGACAATAGTTCACATTATGTTGCGGTAGTCACAAAATGGTGAGAGTTAATTCCAGTTTTCTCCCCTCTTCCCTCCAGAGACTAAAGGAGATTAACAGCATGGTTCGAACTGGAGAAACACCCACCAAGAAGAGAGGCATTCTCTTAGAGGATGGCACTGAAGCCCCAGCCAAGCGCATCTGTCAGGAGAATCACACGGCCCTGCTGAGGCGGCTCCAAGATGTAGCCAACGACAGAGGGTCTCACTGAGCCCACACAGGTTTTCCCTTCCTGCTGCTCCCAGAGCTGGGCTGCTCAGCCCACACATGGACCCACTGAGCCCTTGCAAGTGTCTTCAGCCAGACTGTGCTCAGCCCCCTCCCTGCCCCGGCCACCGCCCACTGCTGCCTGACTGCACTGGGTCCTCAGACCCTGACCCCACCCCCAGTCAAGCTCCTCACAAGGCAAGTGACCCATCTCCAGCCTCCCAAAAGCAGCTGAAGAGCTTTTTCTTGCTTGGAGAACACACCCCTAACACAGCTGTGTACCTTGCACCAGGTCTTTCCTTCCCTTTGCGCTAACCAGTCCCCTCACACTGTGTTCATCACCACTGTCAGCCATGGACAGGCACCTGGAGGTGCAGACACAGGAGCCACCACACCAAGATACCCAGAGCAGTGTCTTGGTTCCTGCAAGAACTACCGACAACCTCCTAGCAAAATCCAGTTCTGCTGGGAAAGGGATGATGGGAATAATTGTTTTGAGGCCTAAAGGAAGTTGTCTGAATGGATCCTGTCCATATTCTGGACGTTCATGTGCCCCTGAAAACTACCATGTCTGTGGCCCCTTGCTGTACAAAGGAGGGGATTGTGTGGGTGCATTGGTTTGAGCTGTGCAATGTTGGAGAGTGAACTGATGTTCCCAAGGTGGCACTTTTGATGGGGCTGTGAAGCATGATTTTTAAGGCAGGTGAGTTTTGCTGTATATTTGCAATGGCACTTTCTAAATGTGAATATTTTTTGCAAAGGCTGACTTCAGCTGTCTTTCTGTATTGAACCAAGTTGACTTTTGTATTTATTTCAATCTGACATGCCATTGCTCCTCTTGTCAGCAAATGGCATGAAGAATTCATTGTAACTCAATGTATGTGCAGCAGTGAATGCAGGAAGCCAAGGATGTGTGCTTTTTTTGAGGAATTTTATATGCTCATTGCTTTTCATGAGTCAGGCACTGCCCCCCCCTCTCTTACTCAACAGCAGGATCATGCTGTCCATCTCTTAAAATGTATACTTACTTTGTTTTTAAAGGACAGGGTTGGGGGTTTGGTTTTGTGTTGTTTTTTTTTAAATGGACTAAACCAGGCTGCCTAGGAGAATCTCTCCCCCCCTGAGGATGAGCAAGGGGTGCACATATTAGACTTACTACTTGTTTTCATGTAAAATAGTTCCCAAATACCAGGCTGCTTAGGAGAGCATCAAATGACTCTCACTGTACAATGTGCCAGGCCACTGCTGGGGAGGGGGTGTTCTCCATGTAAAACGTGGCACAGGCATGTTCCAGAAGGTTTTCTAAGGAAGCAAAAACTAAACCCTCCATTTTCAGTCATTCCTGCCCTTCTGAGTAATAGGAAAATTTGAGACTTAATTCCACTGTAAATTCAATTAAAGTAAAATAAAAGGATCTTTTGTTCTTACCTGCGTAATAAAAGGTTGAAGTCCAGAAGTCATGTAGATGTTTCTGTAAAAATATTTATGGAAGTGTCAGACAGTTCTTGTTATTCTGTACCATTTACTTCACTTTGTATGAAAATATTGCAATTGTATTTTTCAATAAAGAATTTATAAACTCAGTTGTATGGTCTTGTGTGAAAAAAAGCATTGTATATGTGCAAGGCTACAAATAGTCTGCAGCTCTCAAACACCTGGTTTGATGGTTAGTGCAAAAGAAAACAACAAACATACAGCTGAGGTCTGCCAGGCCCGGGACAGTGCAAGGACTGGAGTCCCACAGTGCAATTAAGGGTTTAAAAATAAATAATCACACATTTTACCCACACCACGAGGGAAAGGATTTACTCTTGCTCCAGTTTAGTCACAGTGTTTGTTCCAAGTGTGTTCCCTCCTGCTGCTCTGGCAGAAGGGACAGCAGTCAGGGAATGCTGCTGCTCCCTCTGGCAGAGGAGGAGGAGGAGGAGGGTGGCTGTCTCACCACACAGCACAGGAGGGCCCCAGAACAAAAGGGGCTTTGCCTTCCCTGGAGGAGCTCTTAATAAAAAGATCTCACACTGTAACCCAGCAGAATTATTTCCCATGTACTGTGTACTCACCTTCCAATGACATTACAGAGATTTCTAAGAATTCTCAAGTAGTTAAGAACCTCTTTGGCCACGGCTGGCTGGGGGCTGTACTTTCACAGCTAAGGACATGCTGGTTTTCCTCTGCATTTTCACCTATTGGGCCTATTTTACCTATTTCATCCTCTTCTGTGGTTTCTGTCCCTTTCTGAAACCAAATTGTTAAATAACCCTCAGCTATAAATAATAAAAGCACAAGTTGTAGTTTATGCTTTGAAACAAATGCTAAAAAACCCAAAACTCCCAACCAACCAAGCAAACCAAGCAAACCAAAAAACTCCTACTTTAAAAGAGGTGTTCCAAAGGAAATAAAAAAAACCAACAGTGTGTAAACTTGATTTAAAAAAAAAAAAAAAAGGAAAAAACATCTGAAGTAGCTTAAAATTTTTTTCTTTCAAGACTTAGAACAGTCTGATTGGAAGGGACCTGGAGCCTCAGCAGCATCAGTAAATCCACTGGTGTAACTTCCACGTGTCTTGGAAATGTTCTTTAGAGAGTTCAGAATTTCAAAGATGATATTCAGAAACATCCCCATATCAAAGTATTGGCTGGGACTTAAACTTAGGATTTCATTAAATTATGTACCTGTATTAGGAAGTACAACAGCCCAATCCAAGAGAAAAGGATTTGATTTCCACGGCATCGTTTCAGTAATCACTCGCCTACCTGGCTCCTGGAACAGCTTCTTTTAATACACAAATCTGATTACAGAAGGACACAGTGTTCTCTCCCCCTTCCCAATCTAATTTAAAAAAAAAAAAAAAATTTCAGCTTATTCATTCTAAATGAAACAAAATTCCACATTCTATAAAATAAAATTATTTTCTTCTCAGCAAACTATTAGCTGGACTTATCTTGGAGCAACCCAACCTATTGACCAGCCCTGCAGGGATCTGTGGCAGTTCAGAGACGAACAAGACTTACACAACCATCACTTTCACATTGTCCTATCACTGCTCCTTGGCATTGTTTTTGCCAGCTGTGGTGTTTGCCAAGCCTCAGGGGTCAGAGCAGAGCCCTGGCTCTCAGCAGCACTGGGGCTATGGGGGCTCAGCTCTGCACAGCAGCAGCAACTCGTCCTGCACTGCAGCTGAGATCAAAGAGCAGCTCAAGATTAGAAGAGATTGAACTTGTACTCCAGCCCTTCACTTAAGTGGCTTAGGAAATGTGCAAGTCCGTGATTTATTACAGAAGCTCCTGAATAATCATGAAACCACATAAAGAGGAACCATCACACTCCAGTTTAGCTCCAGTCCTGCCTCCTGCCCAGCCGTGCTCAGCACAAGGCTGGGCCCATTGCCTGCTTCACATCAACAGTCCTTTAACTAAAACTTTGCCCATGGTGAATCTGAAGCATTTGAATTTCAGTTTCAGCCTTCCCCAGAAATGTTTGAAAGAAACAACAGCAGCAACAGAACTCACGTTCACAGTATTGTAATGGCTACACTCCAGGCCAGTACAAACACCCCCTAAAACTTTTCCCACATCCCTTCCCTGAAAGACACACAGCACCACTTACCAGGCAACACCAACCCAGCTTTCAGATCAGTTCCTCCATTTCTGGCCTCTATTGCAAACTCAGACCAGCCACGTGACAATTCCAAAACACTTGGAATTCCTCGTAACCTGCCAGGTGTCCAAAATACTGAGGCTAATGGAGCATTAGTGTCACACAGAAGAAAACACTGACCAAGGCAAGTGCCACAGGGCCAGGTTTTCCTTTCCTGTGGTGTATGACAGCACACTGCTTGGGAAGTCTTCATATACTTCCTTAGGAGCCAAGTTGTTCTCAAAGGGAAAGGTTGTTACATGGCAAGTGAATTTAGCTTGTCAGTAAAAACAAAACACAAGAAGACCCACAAAACCCACACCACACCAGTGCCCACTGTCCTGACACACCACATCATATTCCCATGACTCACTCCAGATTGTTCCAGTTGGCTTGGCTCTAATGCCATCAGTGCAGGTGAGGGGAGCAAAGGAAAAGCAGCCCAGCTGTAAGGGGTTAACACTACCGGTTTTGAGAGGACAATCCTGTTAGGCAAGAAGGCGGCAACACACCAGGCTGTGGCATTAGGAAGACTCATGTGAAAAGCAAAAGCTTCTGAGTTCACACAGGCTTTAGAGAGGTCTTCCTCTATGTGGAACACGAGTCTGTTCAGTACAGAACCGCTCCTGGTAGCCATTAACATCCCAAACAAGTACAGCTGTATCCAAGTGCTTCCACTCTGGTTCCAGTCTTTGCTAAATGTCAACAATACACACCAATAGGGACAAAGCTACAGCACAGTTCCTTTTTATTTTAAGATGTCACTATTAACACACATTAGTCAAGCTATCCTAAGAAATCTCCTGGACACCCAGGTAATCTAAAACCCTCTAAGATTTTATTAGCTCAAGAGACCACCATTAAAAGCTTTGATTTTAGTGTTTATGTACTAGAAGTCTAACAAGCCTGACATTCTGCTCTGCCCCGGTCAGACTAATGTGTGCTTTAGTGACAAGAATCATTTACAAGTCAATAATACATCATGTCATCCCCAGCTTTACTTCTGGAAAGTGCTAAATGGAGTCAATGAACCGTCTATTTACAATTTCAAATCCTAACATATTTACAATAGAAACCAAAAGTATTTAAAACCATTAAATATAGTGTTTAACTCTGCTATATTAGTTTACATGAACACAGCTTAACTCTGGCATCATATTTCCAATACTAATATTTCTGCCAGTAATTTAAGATTCTTTTAAAAAATTGCTATTCCTGGAGGGAAAAAATAAAAGCTTAAAAACCAACCCAAAGCCTCCAGGCATTTCAGAGCCCTGAGGAATTACCCACCCTAGACAGTCTCCAGGTAGAAGTACTGCAGTGTTCAAGAGAGACTTCCAAACTCCAGGCAAGCCTTTAAAACCTAATGCATATGTAAAACATTAAGAGTCAGTAATCCACTGAACAGGTTTACTGGAGTCACTGCTACCATTCGGTTTTTACTAATCCATAGTCAAGAAGGAAACTGCTGCTTTGCTGTTTCTCCCTCCGTTACATTCCCTCCACCCACAGAAAGTGTTTTGTGCACCAGAGTCCAGGAAAGCTAAGTGGGCATCGTCTTCTCTTCTTTGCTGAAGGGCTGCACTGAGCCAGGCTTTACCCAGGACAGGCCAGAAACGTGCATGCTTTTGCAGTGCTGATCTTCTGTCTTCTTCTGGGGAGAACAAAGTTAAAGTTACAATTGTTAGATACCAAAACCCTCTCAAGTTCCTCTCCATCCATTTTACCTTTGGCAAATACAGGCATAAGAGAGGCTTGCACCATTTCCTCTCCTCAAAGGAGCCCAGTAAGATGTCTATTGGTTTAATTTCTAGGGATGTGAGTGGCATCTGCAGAACCACCCTGACAATACAGGGGTTTTAATGACTTGGCTCCTGTACTGCTGCCCTACCCTACCCTAAAGTCTAAGAGATAACCAATTTGCTTGGAGGTCCCAGCCCAGCACCACTGCCCTGCTCTTCTCCAGATTTCTGGGTTCTACAGAAAGAAGAGTCAATCCAAACCCAACCATTCCTGTCCCTAACCTGACACTGTACCTGTACGTACCTGGTGGTGCTGGGTGTGCTGTGGAAGGAACCTCCACCCCACCAGCAGTTGGGAACACAAATTAATGTGGTAAAGCAGCAACTGGAGCCTTTGCTAAACCTGGGAGTTTATGCTTTCCAAGAATGGTCCTTCCCTTCCCTGAGCATTTATCATGGTTAAATGCTTGAACAGTAACTATTACCCATCAAATGTTTGTTGTTGTGCAACAAACAAACATTTTACTCATTATTGCAATTTAAAAAAAAAAAGCTTCAAATTGAGGGAGAAAGATGCAACTTGGAGCATCTGTAGATTTAAAGTAGTTTAAGAGATCAGTAGGTTAGATACCTACTCTAGCTGGTTCAAAAAACAGCTTGCAGGGTTTTTTAAAATACCAGGAACTGTATGGCAACTACATCTAACCTGGAATGATGCACTGAGCTCTAAAAAGTGATAATTACATGTGCAAGGTATGACTTTGTCATACCTTGGAAAGCCTTTTGCTTGACAAAGTAAACTAAGTCAGCAAGAAAACATAACCTGCACTTCTGCCCCTCCCCATGCTTTGTGCACAAAGGTGACACCGTGTGACAGAACTGCCACAACACGTTGGACAACAGCAGACAAGAGGGATCAGTTAAGCCTGAGCCTGGCAGTGGCACCTGCCTTTCCCACAGGAACCACACCCAGCAAAAGCCAGGTGCTCAGCAGGGAACTGGGACATCACAGCCCTTCCTGGGACACAGCTCTAGAATGGCTCAGCTGTTTCCCAAGGCACAGGAATTACAGGGTAATAAAAAAAGGCTGTGGGAGAATTCAGGAACTTTTTACAGGGAATGTTCTCAGCTACACTAACATTTTGGAACAAATCCCTAAGGCACAGAAGTTGGGCCGTTCCTGCTATCAACAAACAACTCCAGTGACTAAGTACCATGCATGCAATAGTTACTAAAGGTGTCAGTTTTCACCTAAAAAGAAGTTAAAATGCATCTCCAAGGAAAAAGGACAAAAGAAAAGTCATTGTTTGCAATCAGCCTCTGAGAGATCATCCTACCCCTTCCATTTCAAGGGCCTTGACCCATTCTTTCTCTTCAGGTCTTTGATTTAAAGGATAAGAAAGAAAGAGGTAGAGAATGAAGGAGAAAAAAGAAGTGTCAAAAGTATTTCTTAAGTTTCATAAGAACATCAAGAAGTCATAATCTGATCAAAATATTTTCCTGTGTGTTCTAGTGTTCTGATGTGATTCTGGCAGTTGGGAGCATTGCCATACTGAGCTTACAGGGAGTTTATTATATTAAGATAAATTTAAAAATCTCACCCATGCCAGAAGACACATAAGGTGAGTTAAAGGTTGCAACGAGGAAGACTGAAGTCTGGACTGACAAAAAACCCCTAAAATTAATTTTTAATTGCAAAACAACCAGCAAACCACACCACGGTTTCAGCCAAAGTCAGTAACTAAGGCATTCAGAGGGCATTTCCTCGCCAGTCCAGCTAAGACAGCAGCCACCATTTCAGAATCCCTACCAGTGGCTTGGCTTGTCAGGCCATTCAGTGCAGTCTCAGAATTGCTGTGTGCCAGCTCTTGTCACAGAATCAAAGAACTGATTACAAAAACAGAACAAAAAACCCCACAAAGAGCCCCCAAAGGTGTTTCTCCCTCAAAACCAAAGGTGTTTCTCAGGTGAAAGCTCTATGAGCCAATACATTCTTCCTCTGTCAGTAAGAGCACTTTGTGATGGAAGGGACTCAGAACCCTTGGTGAGCTGATGTCTTATCAGAAATCAGCAGCGTTAGAGATGGGAGTGAGGGACTGTGCCTGTGTTGTTTCAGAAACTTTGCAATGAGAAGAAATTGCTGAGGCTTTGATTCAGTAAGGAAAGATCTCTCAACAGAAGAAAGCCAAGAAGCTAGGTTATGCAGAAGTGCTAACAAATATGACAAGTGCAGGACAAGCTAACAGGCAGGCAGCAAACCTCTTCTTTCCCCTTCTTCCCCCCTTCCATCCATAAAAAAAAAAATCTGCCAAGTGTGCCAATAGTTGTACTAACAAAGCTTTCTATCTGGCTAAGTGATTAATTGCTTAACCCACTGAAGTTAGAACAGTGACATAACTGCTTCATTAGGAGACAATATTGGTTCCAGCATGCCTGCTGAGCCAAAAGAGGGGTGGAATACGGTCTGTCAAGTACACAGAGAGACAGAGAACCTTTCTTCCCACATCAGGCAGTAAACTCCTCCTAGAGTGAGAATCTGGACTTTACACATACCTTCTGAGTCAACATCTTCTCTCTAGCTTCATCATGTATAGCTGGATTCCACGGAGAAAAACTATAGAGAAAGTACAGTTAACTCTTACTTGGCATATTTGCAAACCACAGCATAGACAGAGCAGAAAGCAGTGATTTTCCCTAGTTCAGCTTGTTGAATTTCAAGTAAACCGTGAGTTTTCAGTGTTAAAACATACAGTTAAGAATTAAATTAACATTGTCATGGATCTATTCAACAATATATGTTTAGATTTACATTTCTGTATGTAATGAGAACTGGCAATTCAGCATGTGCTAACCAAAACATTACTCATATTCACCATGAAGCTGTCTGTTCCATCCCCCAAGCTTTTCAAAGACAGACCAAATCTACAGTCAGACAAACTGAGTTCAGGAAAGCCAAAAAGCAGTACCTATTTCATGGGCATTTCTGCTTGAGGGAGGTAGGTGTTTTGGAGCTTTTTGTTTGTTCTGAGTTTTTTATTAAATCTTAGTTGCTTAGTGAAAGAACAGTAAACACAAGTGTCTGATTACATTTAAGATTCACAGAATCAGAATCACAGAATGACTGGGGTTGGAACAGACCTGTGGAGATCATCAAGTCCAACCTCCCTCACCTAGAACAGGTTGCACAGGATTGTGTCCAGGGAAGTTTTGAATATCTCCAGAGGCAAAGACTCCACAGCCTCTCTGGGCAGCCTGTTCCAGAGCTCTCATCCTCACAGTAAAGAGGTTTTTCCTTATATTCAGATGGGAGTTCCTGTGTTTCAGTTTGTGCCTGTCACTCCTTGTCCCATCACTGGGCACCACTGAAAAGAGCCTGGTCTCCTGCTTTTGATACTTGCAGATATTTCTATGCATTCTTTAGGTCCTCTCTCAGACATCTCTTCTGAAGGCTGAACAGGTCCAGCTCCCTAGGCCTTCATAGGAGAGATGTTCCAATCCCTTAATCATCTTTGTTGCCTCCTCTGGACCTGCTCCAGGAGCTCCATGTCTCTCCTGTCCTGAGGAGCCCAGAGCTGGACACAGCACTCCAGATGTGCCTCACTAGGGCTGAGTAGAGGGGCAGGAGCACCTCCCTTGACCTGCTAGCAATGCTCTTCCTAATGTTCCCAGGATCCCATTGGCCTTCTTGGCCACAGGGGCACAGTGATGGCTCATGGACAGCTTGTTGTCCACTGGGACTTCACTCAATGTTAAACAGAGGGAAATTAGGGTTGGAATATTCAAAGCATTACTATGAGTGTAAGAAAAACCAGGTCAGTCAGCTTGGCAGAGAAAGGCTGCCATCAGCAACCACACCAAAACTTGCTCTTGAAGCACTAGGACATTAGGGTGAAACATTAGGGTGAATTTGTTGACAGTACTCACATGATTGCATAGGGGTCCTCTATTTTGGGCTGATCAAATAAATGACTACTGCACAGTTTGACACTGTCCACCACTTTACTTTTGAACAACTGAATATCCTTTTCATACCTGAAAGACAGAAGCAAGTAACATTAGACTTCGCCCTAGAAGCACACGCTGACTTGACAAAGCCCCAGCTTGAGTTCTTAATGCAATCAGGTCTGGAAGCAGAGACTATGAGCAGAGAGACAGTGTTGCAAACCTTGTTCCTGCAAGTCAATGCAAAAACCTCCTGAGACCAGGTCTATACACATGGAAGATACTTACAGCACTGCAGCCTCAGGGTTCAGAGGACTAGTTGTATCAATCTTGTAGAAGACTCTGCGAGCATACATTAACACTTGCCATATGTGATTATGATTTCGCCTAAAAAGAACAAAAACACAATGAAGAAAGGAACAAACTCCCCAAGTTTACACATCAATATGTTACCACTAACCTCCATTTTGCAAATGCTCTTTTTACATCCAGTTCACCAGATAAAGGGTCCACTAGCGGGTGGAAGACGGGCAGATCAAACACCAAGCGCTGCATTAGAAAAAAGCAATTCTTTATGACACCTTCAATCCTAATGCCAACAGCCCTGGGTGAAGGTCAGTCAGAGCTTTCAAATACTAATTCATTGTTACTGTATAAAAAGAAAGCAATGCCAGTGATTTGTACCAGCTGTGAAACTGTAACCCAACACACCTGTGTTACATGCAGGGTCTTGTCCTCTCTCACATGCTATCACCAAATCAGGAAACTAATCTAGTTAACTGCACAGGCACCAGTGCCAACACAGGTAATAATATCAGATAAGATCAGATTAAAGGAGTTTTTCTGGTTTAACTATTTGTGACTGAGAGCTTTTTACATACTTGAGCTACAGTAAATGTTTTTTATCCTGTACATTTTTAATTAAACTGTGCAGTGACACCACAGTGTCTTCAGCCCTGTACAGCTAATTTCCTCCAGTGTTAATACATCCTTCCAAGAGGAAACTTAGGTTCAAGAGGAAGGTTCTAAAGCCCTCTTCTAGCAAAAGAATGACGGCTGGCTGAGAGATACTAAAGTCCAACCTTTAAAAGAAACTGTTTCTTACTAATTCTGTCCTTTTAAAGATGATAGCTTTACACAAAACTTGATACTGAGCAGACAGACAGCTTCCTGAGATAGCAATTTGTTCTCAGCTACAGCAGTTATGTACACCTCCTCCAAATCTTCCTCTTAAAGAAATTTGGCCAAGAGGGTCAGCTGCTCCACTCTGGAAAGTCACACTACCACAAAATAACTTTTTTATTTTTTAATTGGTCAAAAAACTTAAAAACTTTTCACTGAAGAGAAAAAGAGAAAGTAGAGATGGAAGGTAACATCATACTACCTATGTCCTCCCTTTGTTTCACTACGTTCTCCTGAAGTTCTTTTAGTTCTTTGTTTCAATGTAACTTAGAAGAGACAAGCAAGAACTCCTACAGCAAGCACAGAGCAGGTGTCTGGATTTTATGTCCCATTATATTGCTACTCAGAATTTGGATACCTCTAAGTGTTTCAGTGTGAACTTTCTGCTGAGGAAGTAGCAAATCAAGAGTTGAAGTAAAGAACTGGTTGATTACTTAACACTCTTCTGCAGCTGAACTCAGGAAGTTCACTCTACACCAGGCTTAGTAATCACAGTAACACGATTCCTCCACAGATGTTAGCAAATATGGACGAGACATTGCAAGTGAGCCCAGCCAACTGAACAAAATTAGTTCAAGGAAAAGAGAAGCTAATTGGTATATCAGCTTTAACAAAGAGCCACACTTAAACTACCAGAAAAAAGAAAAACTCAATACACACAACCACTTACCGGGCAGTCTCCATCTGGGTAATTATCAGGAATATAGACAGTGAATTTAAACACACCATCCTGGTAGAGCCCATGTCTTATGAATATTACACCAAACCACACTGCAAGTGAGAAAGTTTGCTTGAGTGAAAGAATTTATAGATACATAAACATAAAAAAAGAAGTTAAAAGTTAAGTTTAAACTTACTTAACGCTGATCGGTACGACGGCTGCACGTACACGCCTGGCAACTTCTGCTTCACAACCAAGGTACTGCAATTAGAGCCAGCACTCAGAGGAGCTCCACAACTAC
Source organism: Pseudopipra pipra (assembly GCF_036250125.1). Lineage (NCBI taxonomy): Eukaryota > Metazoa > Chordata > Aves > Passeriformes > Pipridae > Pseudopipra > Pseudopipra pipra. The sequence continues at coordinate 12,454,596 of NC_087562.1, forward strand.
ACTGACAGCAGCAAACCCAGAACCACCCACAGCTTAACAGGGGCTTCTTCCACAGACCTACTCTCAATTCCCAAGGGCAGGCTGCTCACTGAAGGAGGTGGCAGAAAACTAGTGAAACACATTCTTTCCCCCTTGCTTTTCCCACCCCTCCACTGAGTTACTAACAGAAAACACCATCTCTCTTGATAAAATAGAGAAATAGAAATAAATTCTTCACCCAGTAGATGCATTTAATGCATGACAGTACAAAATTTTACAACTTTATACTGAGTCCACAGTTTCAAAGTAAGGAAGAAAAGAAATTCAATTAAATAATCTTGACCACAGATTTGCAGTCAATTGCAGTTATTGCTGAAGTGTGACCAAATTTAACCTCAATTTTAAACAAGTTAGCTATTCAGTTTTACATGACACTATGCTGAAGGTCAAACTGAAATTATACTGACAATAGACAAAACAAAAAACCCAAATTTTTAATTTAATGGGTTTTCCAGTTACTTGGCATATGGCTCCATTAAATTGGATTCTGCATGCATTCACAAATAAACAACAATCTTAAAGTGAAATATTAACAGTTCTCTGCTTACAATTTCCACAATATCGGTTATTATTTCCCTAATAATGAATTTGTTAAACTACAGGAGTTTACATTATGGTACCAAGAAAAACATCTTTCTTGAATTAAGAAGTCAGGGTCAGTACCTTGAAAAAGAGATAAATGTCTTGAGAGTTCTCACTTTCAACGTAATGGTTAAATGCAAGAACTGAGACTTAGTGTTGCATAAAGGACTCCAGGGATTTCATTCCAAAAGGCAGTACATACTTGAGAATGCAGTATGTCTAGTACAGAGGAAGTCCCTTCAGCTTTGTAGCACTAACCAGTTATATAACTGGAAAGTTTTGAGGACAAACTGAGATTTTTATGCTCCCACAGAAGTCTACAAGTCACTAGACTGGGTCAAATGCAACTGCTCCAATAAAGCTATTTAATCACCCCATCTCCTCCCTCACAAGTTTCACTTAAATATCACTAAAAGACAGGAATATATTCTTCCTAAGACCCACTTGATCAGCTGTATCAGGCAGCATTCAAGTGTTCCATGTAACAACTGAAGGAAGCTCCCACATCCTGACTCCATTAGACAGTACCATACATACATAACCATCTCCCCACTCACTATCTGCTTGCTCCTATTTCAATACTTGTTTCAAATATTTGGTATTCCTGATCAAAAAGCTGTTATGATAACTGGTCAGGACACAAAAACTCACAAAGTGTCTACTTCAGGATTGAGAAATGCAATCATTCAGGGAATGACATCTAAAACCACCCCTTAAAATCTTATTTTCTTCTCACTTTCTGTCTCAAGAGATTGAGACTGCTGCTCCAGAAAAAGAACTTTCCACTACTGAAGTTTTAACACCTCCTTCAAGGACTATGGCAGAGACAGCATGCAAGAACTAGGTCCCTGCAGGGGAAACCTGCAGGGTTTTTTTCCCCACTGAAGCACAAGCCCAGTGACCTAAAATAAGACCAAAAAAAAAGTGAAAACCTACAATTCTGCAAGAAGAGAATACTCCAGATAAAAAGGCCCATAAGAAGCATGTGTTCCATTTGTGGACTGGGATGATGCAGCAGGTGAAGCAGGCTTGGTTATTGGCACAGCATTCTTTGGAATAGAAGGCAACTGTTTCTTTGTAGAGGCTCGCAGAGGACTGGTTCGCAGCTCTCCACTCAAAGTTTTCTCTTCAGCATCCGGTCTCTGTTAAATTAAAGGAGAACCACAATATCACAGGCTGTATTTCATAAACATTTAACATACATTAACAAAGGTTTAAACTCGACTTTGCTAATTACAAGTTAGTCCATTGAAATGTATCTAGGGTTTTGGTGTTCTATTGCTTGGAGCCGGGGGTGGGCAGATGTCTCTTTGCATTTTGATTTTAAATAGATTTTTATTCAATTAAAGCCAACCTACAAGCACAAAAGTATTCAATGATGGATAGGAAATCTGCAGATTAGGACAAATGCTTAAGGAGGCTTACATTTATTTAGAACCTGAAACCAGACAGTATATAACATCAGCTTAGAAGTCAATCTATTTCTAGCACCCAGTGCATCAAGATAAATCATTTCTACTGACAGGCATCCCAACATTGCAGACTTCAAAGACTCTTTAAAAGTAGTGTAGTAAAACTGAGATGAAAAAAGAAAGTTTCACATATTTCACTTTCTGCTTGTGCTTAAGACATCAACATTCCACTTGGAACTGATCCTATGGCCCACTCCCTGTGTGAGAATCACCACTTGGCAGTGATATCAAGTTTAAATAGTTTCACTGTAGGGAACCTTTTCATGTCTTTACTGTCTTTCCTTAAAAGAAAAAACCAAACCACTGCCCACAAACACTGCACCACGTACAGACCCCAAAATCATTCTGTAGACTGCAAGACAAACCTGCAGGCTACAGACTTGTGCTTAGGCTCTGTGTGGTGACTAAAGGAATTATTTAAGCTACAGCGTTTTGAAGCACCTGAGACTTGTACTAGTAACAATACCTATGTCACAAGCATTAGCAATAAATTTATATAATTTGCCCTAGTACTGAACACCTGAGAAGTGATCAGCCCTAGAACTATCCTGCTTTTATTACTGCTACAACCTAAAGCAGCAATAGCACTATGGAGGCACAATTTTGTCAAGGCTCACTGCACATGAAATACCTGGCTAAGCTCTACATAAGACAGTAAACAAATGCCCCAAGAAAAAAGTGATTCAGCCACTTGAACGAGTTTGTTTCATGTTTCCTACTCAAAGATAAGAAAAGTCAACAAATTCTGGAGTAGACTCTTTCCACAGGCACATTCCAGTTAATGTAGCTCAAAGCTAATTTATACCAGTTAGTGATCACAACCCTCGGGATAAACACACACACTATTTGCAGATCACCTGATGGTTCTTTCCAGAACTGCTGCCACCCCTCACAGCATGACAACACTTCATGGCATCCACTCATTACATACCTTGCGCACAGAACCTGTAGACATGCTCCAGAAAGTGTTCATAACGTGTATTTCAAATAAAGGGCTGAAACTTTTCAGTGTCTTCAGAGTATCCTCAGGCCTTTCTGATTTACACCCTAAAAGTACACAGAATGAATATGCATTTTAACAGATAAACAGGACTCGACATATAAATAGGATCCAGATCTCATTCTGCAGCCAGCATCATATTTCTGTAACTTCAGAAAAAAACTTCATGTAGTTAAGACCAACAATAGCCAAAAGTGCCTAAGCTCTCTCATGTTAGACTCCAGAACAGTAACATGTCTATTTTTGTGTGTGAATCCCTGCCCTCTTTCTGCTACAAACACATTCTACATTCTGCATTCCACATTTGTCTTGCCAACAATTAAAAAAAAAAAAATATCTCTTGGCTCAGCAGAGTCAGGAAAGATCCTCTACACGTGCAAATATTAAAAAATTATCACCTCACCACATCAGTCCAGCCCCAGACAGCACTACGAGAAAGCCATCAAGTGCCGCCCCTCACATACACTGTTGACTTTGCACATTTCTGAAGTGCCCCACTTTGAGAAGTTTCCTGACATTCCCAGTGACAGAGATGATCCTCCCATTGAGTTCCATCGTGTATGTGTCATTTTGTTTTTGTCTGCATTGGAACATCACCAGGAATAGACAAAGCCACAGAACACAGAAGTTTTTCTGTAGCCTATTCAATGGTTTCATTACAAGCACTAAGGCTTAGCGTTCCTTAGATCAGCAGTTCAATAACAAGGACTTCAGCAATATTTGGGAGTTTCAGTGTGTCATCTGCTGTCTATGTCCTTGTTTTTCTTGCTTTCCTTTTTTTTTTTTTTAAAGTCTTGCTGTTGCTTGTGCAAGAACTTTCATCTACAGCACCTCTTGCCTAGCATAGCCTATTCCCTCCACTATTTTTTCCCCTCCAGTTCTCCTACTTTCCCTCCTCATCCCACCTTCCCATTTTTGATTCCATTAACAAAGATTTTGATGCAATTCACTTTACTCAATCTCTTTAATATGGAGTTGTACAACATTGACCAAGGCAATTAATGGGATGTGAGAGAGACAGAGCCAATGCCACAGGCTTCTACTGTGGTCAACACTACATTTTCCTACAGTAAGCAAGGCAGCATCTGTTCACCATTGGTTTGATCCGTTTATAAAGAAGAATGTTAATGTTATGATCAAAGTCTTCCTAAAAGTAAAATAAATGCCAATCCTGTTAAAATTCAGAAAAAAAAATATGCAGACGATTTATCAAAAGAAAATCTAGGAATGGCAAATATTTAAAAGAAACATTAATATCTAATCATAGGTAGCCTTCTAGGCTGTGTAGCAGCCAAGCATTCAAAAAATGCAACACCTTTCAGAAAAGTGTTGAAAAAGAATTAATTTCCCCAACCAAAAATCATCTCAGACATTCCAGTATACACGATTCCTCCAGGTATTTTCCTGCTTCAGCAGCCAGAGTCTCACATCATTCTGAGCCACTGAAAACAGAAAGCCAAAGCATGGCTACTGCACTGGCATGCCCTGTGATAGCAGGCAGAAGATGTTTTCACTTTTCCCCATCTCTTGTCTGGAAAGCAGAGTCATGCCAGAGGGCTATGCCACAGGCCTTTTCCATCAAACCCAGCCAGACTAAGACAACAAGACGCTGGACTAGGAAGGTACGAGACATTTCCTCAGGAAACTCCGGCGTAACCAGAGGGTGGAGGAACTGACGCACAAAGAGCACCTGAGTGCCTGGGCTCTGACAAGAGAGAAAAGTGCTGGAAGCTGAGGTACAGGCTGGAAGACAATTAGCTGGAATCTGGAGTGATTATGGGGTTGGAGCGGGATTATTTTCGTTCTCTGTTTGTTTTGGGCTGGTGTTTTTTTACGACTGGGTACTGTAAATTGCATTATCCCGGAACCAGAGATGTAAGAACAGGAGTTGAGCAGGATAAAGAATAATGTGTACATAAAAACCAGCCAAATCTATTCCCAGTGAAACAGGGAACTGTTCCAGAAGCTTGGCAACTGGTGCTAGATGGAGTTCAGTTACCGGATCCACCTTACCAAGATGCCTACTAACAGGCTACTAAGGGCAAACAAAAGGTTATTTTAGCTCTAGTTAAACTAAAGAATAACTTCCAGAGGTTCTCATGCACATTCATCTTTTATCCATTTGCTTGCCAGCAATAACTCATATATGGTATTGTCCTAAACTTATTGTTAAACTGTTTCCACTCTCATTCACCTATAAAAATACTGTTTATGATGGAGATCTATAACCTCAGAGGACCAGCTTCCCAGAGAATGGCCTTTCAAAGCCTTTTAAGGTGTTTTAAGAGTTTATTTCTAATCCCAGTCACTCCTTCTAGTTATGCTATGTGGAAGTAGAGAACAGAAGCCCTAAAGGAAACTTATCCACAACTGCTTACGCTCTCTAGTATCTTCACAATTTACTACCCATCATTAATCACAAAAATGACTAAAACAAGTATGAAAGATAATAAGCCAGTAACAGCACATTTAAGTTGGACTGCCTATCCTACTTCTCACTATGTCTGCAGCACACAGAGGAGAGCCAAGTCCCCATATCATTAATGGAATTTCTAGGCAGTTCAGTCATTTAGCCTTACACAGGGCTCAGTGTCTATCACAAGGCACCCACCATTATGGCACCTTATGGTGTTGTGACTACTGAAGCCACCAGCTTCCCAAAAGAACTCAATACACTCTCCTCATTTATGAGAAGGGAATAAAAACATTCAAAATCATCCACCTCTCTCATTTCACACTGTCAACATTCAGAGCACCTCATCCAAGAAGAGGTTTGATAGTGTGCCACTCTGTAGTACATTCTACTAATTTCTCCTACTTTAAGAATAGCAAGTAACAACAACCCTCCTGAGCTGTCCTCCTCCCACGGGCTTTTTACGGCTATCTCCTCCTCTAGTGTTCTCACTCTAGTTCCAACAGTAATTAAAAAAAGGCAGAACACAAACCTGTGAAGAAGTATTACTTCAAATGCTGCTTCTTGGAAAGGCCTTTTAACTTCTATACAGCACCACACTGCTGAGGTCCTTTCACATCAGGACCAAAAGCCACCTGCTGCCAGGCACAACCCCATGTCCACATTCTCCAGGTGCACAATAAACAAGAGCAGTCAGAGCAAGTGTAAACTCCTCTGGTACTTCAACAGCACTCTAAAATACTTCAAAAACCCAAAGTTGTCACTAATGAAAACTCAGAATTTACTTTGCTTTTGCACCTTTTTCTCCTGTACACTAAGTATTCTCATTAAAGATCTCTTATTTTACCTACTGTCAGAGTAGACGTCATATTTTTCTCTTGTCACCAACAGAGTCATCAGATCAAATGCAACACTAAAGCAATTCGACAAAAAACTTTATCTGCCTGGAACAGAGCACTCTTCTGAAGATTTTCTGGAAACATCAACAAATCAAAGGGAGCCACTCTACACCTAGGAAAAAACTGAGCTACTTCGGCAGAGCACCAGAGAACAATGAGTGTTGGACACATAGTGTTACGTGCTTGCCCAGCAACTGTAGCTGACAGCTTACACTAGAACTTATTTCTCCTCAGCACAGCCACTCCTGATCCTCCCTGGACCCAAGGACCTCTCGCCTAGACCTTAACCTGCCGGCCAGCGCGGGAGCCGCAGGTGGCGGAGCACAGGAACACTGACCAGCAGAGCCTGTTCGCCAACTCGTCCTCCAGGGGCGGGTTACACCTTCCACACCAACACCTGCTGCTACGAGGTGCAGCATTCCTTAACACGTTTCTCTAGGAAATTGCAGCCTACGCCAACGGAACCAGACCTGAAGGACACAGGGGGATGTCCGGCCGAGTCCCACGGGGCGGCGGGTCGCAGAGGGAGGGACCTGCCCGCCGGGTCACGGGAGGGCAGCAGCAGCCCTGCCCCCGGCCGGTGCCAGCCGTGTTCCCCGCCGAGGCCGCGGCCGTGCCCTGTGACGGGCGGAGGGTCGGAGGCCGCCGGGCCCGGCCCCGCGGTGTGTCCCCAGGCCAGACCCCGCGGAACACCGTCGTCCAGGCGGGGCCGCGGCTCCCAAGGGGCCCAGCGGGCGGCGCGGCCCCTCCCGGACACCGGTGCCGGTGTCGGGTCCGCCAGTGCCGCCGCCCCCGAGCCCGGCGGGACAGCCCGCGCCCCCCCGCCCCGCAGGGACGATGCCCCCGCGCCCACCGCCGCCGTTCCGCCCTGGAGGGCCGTGCCGGGCGCTGCGGCCCCGCTCACTCACCCGCCGAGGCTCCGCCGCTCCCCCGCGCGGCCCAGGCCCCGCCGCCGCCGCTGCCGCCGCTCCCGCTACCCCCGGCACAGCCCCATTTACCGCCCGCCCCTCGGGCCGCACATCCGGGCCGGCCCCCCCCGCCGCCAATCGCCGCCCGGCGCTCCCGGGCCGGCCCCGCGGGGCGGGCGGCGGGGCCGGGGCCGCCACTCAGCGCTCGGACCGGGCCGTGACGCGGCGGGGCCGCCCCGGGACCGTCATGGCAGGGGCCGGGCGGGGGCGGGGGCGGCCGCCCCACGGGCCGCGATTGGTCCTCGTGCCTGTCCGTCTCGAGTGGGCGGGCCAATGGCGCCGTGAGAAGCACTTGTCACTCTCCCGGCAGGAGAAAGCGCCGGGGGCGGAGCTCAGAACAACGGACGGCTCTCACTGGCCGGCGGGCGCACGGGGACGCGCGCGATTGGCCCGAGCCGCCGCTCGTGGGCGGGGCCTGCGGGCCCGTCCGTGCCCGCGCCGGGTCCGAGCGCGGCCCCGCGGGAGCGGCGGGAGCGGGGCCGGGATAACGGGAACGGCCTGGGGACGGCCGGGGGACGCGCTCCGGCACCGAGCAGCCAGGGACAGCGGGACAGCGGCCGCCCTGCGATGCGCTGCCGCTCGGTGAATAAATACCGTGCCCAGAGGCAGCGGCGCAGCCCCAGTCCAGTTTTGCAGCCAGCGCTGCCTGTGTGCGCCGAGAGCTCCGTCCTCCTGCTAGTGGTGACTTCATCAGTCGCGGACTTTTACCACCTTGTTTAGCAGGCTTCTAAAAATTGGCATTTTACAGGACAGCTGGATTTTATTTTTTTACAGAATCACAGGATGTGTGAGGTTAGAAGGGACCACAGTGGTCACCTGGTCCAAAATCCCTGCTTTAATAGGGTATTCCTAGAGCACATGGCACAGCATTGTGTCCAGATGGTTCTGGAATATCTCCAGTGAGGGAGAATCCACACCCTCTCTGGACAATCTGTTCAGTGCTCAGTCACTGCACAGGAAAATTCTTCCTCATGCTCAGGTGGAACTTCCTGGGCATCAGTTTCTGCCCGTGGCTTCTTGTCTCATTGCTGGGCACCACCGAGCAGAGCCTGGTCCAGCCCCCTTTCAGATGCTGATAGACATTGATGAGGTCCTGTCTCAGCCGTCTCCTCTCGAGGCTGAACAGACCCAGCTCCCTCAGCCTTTCCTCATAAGAGAGATGTTCCAGTCTCTTCATCATCTTCATAGCCCTCCACTGGACTCGCTCCAGGAGCTCCATGTTTCCCCTGTCCTGAGGAGCCCAGAACTGGGCACAGTCCAGATGTGCCTCACTAGCTGAGTAGAACAACCTGCTGGCAATGCTAATGCATCCCAGGATCCCATTGGCCCTCTTGGCCACAGGGGCACACTGCTTGCACACTTTAAAAGTTCCTTTTTAAGTTAATAATATCAGCTTCTAATACTACCCCTGAGCAGGTACATACACACATACAGAGTGTTAAATTATATTAACTGTACACACACGCAGATATACATACAAAATCTACCTCTGAAATCTGCTGAAGAGAAGGAGAAAAATAAGAACAAATCTCAGGAGTTGATTTTTGTTTGTAATTAGACTTTTTCTGAGCCCAGTAGAACAATTACAAAAGTGCTATACCAAAACTGAAGTAATTTGTCAAGGTTTGGAAGATGACAACAAAATCCATGCAATCTCAAGTATAAAAATTACAGAGAAATTTAAAAATCAATGCATACAGGGTGCATTTATTTTTGTTCCTAAGCTATCAGCAAAAATACCATGCTAAGGTTATCATTTTGTCTCAATTATTGTAACCTTCTCCTATTCCCCGTCCTTAAAATGCCACTTTAAAGTCTTCAGTCAGTTAATAACGTAATTATTCTGGCCAAACCACTCTCTCAGATTTCTAAAACCCTTTGGCAATTTCCTGTTCTTCAGTGTTTCAAATGCAAGCTCTTTGCCCACACCACTGAAGTGCTGCACAACTTCCATTTAGGCTAATATCCCAAATTATCTACCTTCCACTGTGACACAGAGTAGCAGTCGCCTCTTACCTCCTTTTCTTTACTAATCTCTTTCCTGCCATCTGTTTTCTTTGTCCTGCTCTAACTTTCTTCACATCAACTCTCCTTTGAAGGTTACATTCCCAGAAATCTTTTTTACTTGGTTACTTACATCAGTAGGCTTTTCAGACCTAACTGTTCCTCCAAGTGTCTTGCCTCTGGTCCTGATCTTGCTGAGGAATGAAAGGGGATAATGAAATCCTCATTTACATGTTACGTAGATGTCACTGCAAAATTCTGTGGCTTGAACAATGTTTTGGTGCTGAGTGTACATGTTCGGGATGTTGCAAAACTATATCACAATGGGAATAATATTTTGACATTGATACCAAGGATTGTGAGGAATACTTTATCAGGACTTTGAACACAACGTTGTTAATCCTCCTAACCCCACTATAGTCCAAAGTTTCCTATTTTTGATAACTATAGAAATAATACTCTGACAAGAAAGTGGCTAACTTTTGTCTAATAAATTTTCTTCAAGGGTTTTTTTAGGTTCCCTTCCTAGTCATACCAAATCTGAATGAATTCTATTTCACAAAATCTTTGTGTTTTGACCAATATGAGAGATTAATCAGGCCTAGAATGCTTTTTTTATATTACTCGCCTCACGAAGACTTTCTTTTGCTATGGCTTGGTACTCGTAGCAAACACTGTATGTATGATTATTGCACATCTAAATAACCTTTAGATACACTTTTTCCTACTTTTAGATACTTCGTATTTGTTTCAGAAGTCTATATACTGTAAGGAATTTTCCCACAATATGTATGTTCATAGCTCAAACCCATTCACACTCATAATCCAAACCCCAAAATTGCCAAGCACCTGCACCTTTATGGAAAAAGGCAGAGTGTGATGGCTCTATCATTTAAGGCATGTTCGATATTATCTTTCATTGTTCAGTGTGTGAAGACTCTGGATATTCTGACTGGGCCAGAATTTCCCCTTGTGGTGTCAGCAGTGAGAAGAAATGTGAATTAAAAAGAGACAAGGAAAGGTAAAATAAAGTCTGTAATTAGCTCGGGCTCGGCACCACTAGATGGTGTCCTGCAGCTGTTCTATCACATCTCGCAATCCATGGGCAGGTAAGGGACAAAAACCCCTCACGGATGGAAACACAATATGTGCTGCATGACAAATAGAAACCATCAGGCCGAGTGCTCCTGCTTCTCTCCCTCTGAAGTGCCCAGTGGTTCTACAGGGAGGCTAATAAAGAATTTTGACAACCTACATAACCACACAAAACGTTACCTTACTTGATAACTACTCACATTAACGTGACGTTTTCTTCCTAAAAATGCGAAGGTGAAAGATGGCATTTTCTCTTTTTCAAACCTAAAAAGCAAAATTACAAACATGGTTAAAAACCTGGACCCCCCCCCAACATCTTTTTTGTACATTCAACTGAAATTCCTCTGTGATTTGTATGCTAGAAGAACATACTATCAGCACTTTATAGAGCAATCTAAGCAAAAATAAAAGCAGTCAAGTAAACAATTTAGATGATGTACTTATTTTTCCTATTTTTTATTAAATGAAATTTCTGGAGTGGATGTAGCTATAGATGCACCAATATAAAAATGCTTTTGACTGCATATTTATTTTCCCTGAGGAAGAGGTAAGATGAAACAGCACTAACTGCATCATCAAAATTTGTTATTTAGTTCTTAGGGTAAAATCACAGGATTTACTTTTGGCCTCTGCTCAGTCAGCAGCAAACTCGCTATTACAACAGAAGGACAGAAATATTAAATTTATTTATTCCCCATTGGTAGCCTCCTGTCTTCCTAGACTCACTTCATATGAAAAGAATACATATGTATATAATATTTGCAGATATGTATATTTGCATGGCTGTCAGTGTGTTTCACAACGTGAGAGATTGGCTGTATTAATGCTTTCTGAATAGCAGAAGCTACTATCAATGATTAAAGATCAGATCATGGCCTTAAAACTACACTTTCTTCAGCATGTCTCACATTGTGGAAAAACTACATTAAACATTTAAATCTGAATGTATTTCAGATTCCTTAATTTATGAACTAGAAACCTTAGTTACTGTGAGTCCAACTGTGCAGAATTCATAACCATGAAACTTCTATAATTGTACAGTACTTCTTTTATTCTTTTTTTATTTACTTACCTAGTAGCTCTTATTTGAATAGTGAGAGTTACAGTTCTAAGATGAATTTTGATTCTGCACAGCATGATTTTGAAAGTAATTTCCTATTTTGAGGAGAGGAAGGACTATTTTATCAACTTTTTCTTTTAAAAAAAGTTGAATACTTGAATCTGACGAATTAACTAATTATGTCAGAATAAATCCCATTAAAGAAGATTTAGATCCCAATTGCACTGGCTTTCTGCTCATGAGAATACTTGCTTCTAGGTAAAATATCCTAGGAAAGATAACTGGATGAGAGGCACTCAATTTGTTAGTCACACATTTTGGGAATATGTTCCTTGGCTATCAAAATCATATGAATTCTCTGTAAATGCTAACATGTAAAATTAATTTTACAACTACATATACATACAACTTATTCATAATAGAGACATATTTAGGATAAAAACCTATGTATTTAATTCCTGCTTTGTATGTCTACTGATGGATTAAAATTCCACATTTTAGACTTTTTTACAGCCATTCTTTGAGGACTTTTTATGAGGCGTCAATCAGACGTATTAGACTTACAGCTGTAATTGCTATTTCCTTGTGGATAAGTTTTTTTTTTACTCAATACTTTCCTTTCATTGAGCATTTGGAATCATAATAATGTAAAACATACTTTTAAACAAATATGTATATAATCCCACACTCTCAACAATAACTAAGATTACAGAATAATCAGATTGAAGAATCTTTTTGAAAAATCAGTTTTGCAGAGAATAGTCATTAAAGTGCATCTGTATGAGACAACTTTGGCAAATCAGTGAACACAGTCCATGTAAACAACCTTTGATCAGCAGTTTCTACAATATCATTATGAACTCCAGTTTTTGCTGTAATGGTATGATATGATGAGTGAAAGGCAGACCAAAACCAATTCATAATTTTCAGATGGAAAATCACAGTTAATTTGTTGACTGAAAAATAACTACATAATTTCAGAGATGATAAGACATAATAAAGTAGGACTATTTTTTTCTCCACTCACACCTTTAGCCAGATTTCTACACAAAAGTCAACTTCCTCCTTTCATCTTCTTATTACTTCCCTGGTAAAGTGACATATTAAGCAGGTGTGTAAGTGGTTGGTAATTTTAAAAAGCTGCATATTTAAAAAACTTAGTGGATGACTGATCAAAGAACTGAATATGAAGAGTAAAGACTGGAGAGAGGGGGGGTGGATATGCAAAGGAAGCCATCACCTTCAATGGAAATAGCTGTGAAAAGCTCCCAAAGATTGTGCCTGCCTAGCTCAGCTAATACAGTTCCAAACAGAGATGGTGTAGGGCTCTTTAGTCCAGAACACGAGCTGGTGACCTCAGTATTCCAATAAATGAAAAGCTTGTGAATAAAACACTTTCTCTTCCCTCTGTCCCTCCAAACAGAAACTGTAGCCAAGGCTCCTGACTCAGAGTTTATAGCTGGGGACAGAGGTTACGTTTGCAAACACAAAGGCCTGAATGGAAACTCAGAAACACCCCTCTCATCCCCCAGGATCAATTTTTATTCAGTTCTATATTCTATATATACATTTCTGGCTTAGACTAAACAGTTTAGTAGACATTATGTATTTAGTAGATTATATATAGAGAAAACAACTACTATATTAGGTCTTTCTAAAGCTAGACTGAACACATAGCTTAAAAAAAGTCTCAGAATCTTCCCACGTCCTGGCATCTGGATATAAATGTGGTGCAATCACTCTTTCACTGGAAACAGGCAGATAAGAGCTGGTTATGTCTCAGATTTGTTCTCAAATTTTTAGGCAACACAAGCAGAACCGATGGGTGGTGTGGGAAAACAGAGTAACATTTTAGTTCCACTGCAAATGGATCCCTTGCAGTGAGCAGGAGAGGAGCAAGGAGAACACTGACTCAGATGACTATCTTGGAAAGGCAACTGGATTCAGGATCTGGCTATCCAGTTATAGCTGAAGACCCTCAGAGAAATGAACACTGGTAGATGGAAAATCCAATATCTGCTCAGTAGGAAGCAATTTAAAGTCAAATGAGGTTACTGTTAACTTCTACTGCCTCATGACCAGGATATAGGAACCTCAGTCTGCCTCCCAGTTTGGCCTATTCACAAGCAATTTGACCAGTCACAAATGAATGTTTTAGGGACATTACAGACCAATTAGAAATATTGACAAAATTCCTGTTAACTTCAACAACATTTTTTGAGATGTTTAATCTATGAATACGAACTCACGTTGGCAAAAAAATTTCTTCAATAGAACATCTCTGTCCCCATCTGTTTCAAGTGGTTTATTTTTTAGCTGAGTTTTAGTGGCTTTTTTATGCTATCAGCAACCTGTTCTTTGTAGGTTAGTGTGAGTTTGGACCTCCCATTCAGTTCTCTCTGTTTCCTCAAGGTAATAATTTAATTCAGAACTATCTTCTATCCACTTGACAGTTACCAAACCCACGAGAGGTTAGGAGGATTAATTTTTCTTCTTTTTTAAGAGACACAAGTAGTGTCTCTGCAGTTTTGAAATGTAGCTTGGCTGTTTGTGGTTTTATTACACGGCATTTCATTCTAAAAAGCAAGAGTGTGAACTGAGATTAGATTTAAACTGAGTCTTTCCAAACATCATGAGAATTCCTCTGTCAAATAAAACTTTCATCTTAATTATCCTTAATAATTTCCACTTTGCAAACATAAGGTCCCTTAATGCCTTTGGAAAATGAAGATTATGAGAAAGAGACTATACAAAGATAAACATGTCTCATTTTGCAGAATTTTAAACACCTTCTTTCAGATAATAAATCTAATGTTAATTAATAGCAGGGTATAATATTAGATTTCTCTCTCTTATGAAAATCCTTCATAGAATGTTCCCCAGTGCAGTATTTTCTGTGTTATTTTATATATTGGTTTAAATTTAAAGCAGAGCATACTGCTGAAAAATGTCAAGTGGCTTATTCAATAATCAAGCAAAGAACTACTGTCACAATTTCATTAATTTTCATTATTTCATTACAGACTGCGTAATTATAAATTAATTTCTATTTTCAGTACCTCTGAAAGTCCTGCCCAGCAAAGGTTTGAACACAGGCTTGGCTTTGAGTATTTGAGCTGGACAGAAATTCCCTGTTTTCTTTGATTTATGACAACCTCAGTCTGTATGTCTGTGTATGCACAAGTCTGTCTTTATACATATACAGACTGCTAATTCAAACATATCAATACCTTTCCTAAGTAATTATGGCAGCTGCACACCAAACTAAGCACTGTATTCTTAGAAAAAATAATATTTTTACTCCTGCAATACACAACTCAATATGCTAATTTGCCTGAAACTAAGATATTTCTACAAAAAATACAGGCAACAATTTCTTTTTAAGACTGTTGCTACTTCCTGTTGTAAATTGCACCAGCTCTTGAAAAGGAACATGCAGTGGGTTGTACACAGAAAGGAGAACATGAGCCAACATCCAAACAATAGTAACACAGCAGCTGTACTCCCATGTGAGAAACCATCAGACACACAGTAGTTACAATGGTTAACATTTCTTCCAAACATTGATTACATTTCATAAAACCAAATCAACCAAATAAACATACTTAGAAACAAAATATTTTTAATATTAGAGATTAGGAAGGACCAAAAACCACCATAAGGGCAGGAAAATGCAACTCTCCTTCCTCTCTGAGTGTTTTTGTGATTAATCTGAAATAAGGATTTCTGTTTCAAAGCAATCTCTGGGACTTGATGAAGTTTTCTGTGGCTGGCCTCTTTAGAAACCTGGTTTAAAACCTTCCTACTGTTTATTTAGAGGAAAATATTTTGAACCTGCTCCATGACTAAAATGTCATGGCCTAAAATCAGCTAAATAGATCTGTATTTTTTACTTCCTCCCACAACCCCCAAAAACCCAACCAACAAAAAAAACCCAACAAAAACCAAAACAACAAAAAACCCTCAAACAAAAACCCTAAACCCAGAAACAAACAAACAGACAAACAACCCCCCACACACATGTGATCAGGCAAAATAAAGTTCTTTACAACTGGTAATGTAGATTAATATTTGGATCTTACTATAAAATTATTCCTTACCAAACAATGACAATAGACAATTTTATATGTTTATACCCTTTATATGAAGAACTTTTGTAAGTCATATGGCACTTCTGTATCCTTGAATTACAGAAAGGATGAGGTGGGAATGGTTCTCTGCAGATTGTCTGGTCCAGAGCAGGGCCAGCTGGAGCAGATTGCTCAGGACCACATCCAGCTGGGGTTTGAGTATCTCCAAACATGGAGAGACACCACAACCTTTCTGAGCAACCTGTTCCACTGCCTGATACCCTTCACAAGACCTTAAATTTCATGATCTGTCAGTACAGGCTACTGTGTAGTGGTAGCAACAGCTGGTCTGTAGTGAACAGCTATTTGAGTCAGAGCACAATATGAAAGGAAAGGTAAATTATGGAAGAGGAACTGTATTCTGCAGAAAAAAAATATCATATAAACTGTAACAGCTATGCAGATTGGTGAAAAAACCTTTAATAGACTCAAACTTAAGAGAAAAATCTCTTATCTCCCTTTCCTGCTCATTAGATCTCCAGCTATGGGTGTTTAACTACCTGAAGGAAATTTATGTGCTTTTACCAATTTCCTTTGATGAACATTTCGCTGTTCAGGAAGGATAATGAGAGTTCTGAGCTGGAATGAATCTGCACTGCCATGTGTAATGTAGAAGGGGAGTGTGCAAGATGAATCCTGAAGTGGAAGCAGCCTGGGCTGGTGATGTTGTGGCATCTACCTGGAGTGTGCTTCTGATACCCACAGCCCACACCTCATGTTTGGGTATCTGCACAGCACTACAGCACCTAGTCCAGTCCAACTCCATGGCACAGACTGTCAGATTTAGAATATTTTATATCATGGGTTGATAACAGACCTAATACATTTTTTCCTTAGGAAATAAGGTATAAGCATACTTGGATAATAGAAATGTTCAATCCATTCCACAGTGGTGAATAATGATCAAGACATGTAGCCAAAAAAAAGATCACAACTGCTTCACAGATATTCTCATTGAAACAAAAATCCAAACTAAATATTAAATGATACAGCAAAGAAAAAAAGAAATGCAGCCTTTTCTTATATTTAAAAAAAATACAGAACTAAAAAAGCTCAATATTAGCTGCCCATTACAACTGCTACTACTCCCTGCCCTCTGAAAAAAAGGTTAGTTTTATACCAAACACTGCTCAGATACCTTATGTCATTACTTATTTGTGATAAAAGCAAAGAGCCCTGTACACACAGAAAGCTGATGAAAAGACACATTAAGGGATATGTTAATTTTGCTAAAAACACTGAGAAAGAACTCAATTACAAGACAATAAAAAAAGAGCAAAAATGCTGGGAGATAAATATCTTTAATCTAGTGTGGAAAGCCATAACAAGAACCAATTTCAAACAAGACATCCAGTAAATATTTTTATAGTGAGAGCGATTAACCACTGTTGCTACTGAATGGGGTTATTTTATATTGCTTGATTTCTTCAAAGTGAGTCTGAAAATCTCACAGTATGAATTTTTTTATCTGTATACTGGGTTCAATATCATGTTGACTGGATGAATCATAATGGCCTTTTACAGAGGCTGGAAGTGACTTAGTCCTTTCTGGGACTTCTCTGGGTTTATGGGCTCTTCTATTTAAATGTGGACTTTCTGGATTCAGGCAGTAAAAGAAACCATCCCCATATAACTATTACAGCTCATTACTCTCTCTGTATCTGAATACTATTAGATCAAGTTTATACAAATGAAAAAGATATCCTCAAGTTCAACAGCCTTATAGCATTAGCACTTCCTCTGGCCTACCAACAGAGTCCCAGTCAAGCTCAATGTAGGACTTTGAATAAAAATAGAAAAGCTGAACATACACATATTCTCTCATAGGTAATTTTAGCCTGGTTTTTAATTTTATTTAAAATAAAACATTAAGTACTTACTGTTTGGAATACATTTAAATAGGTAAGTATTTTAGGCTCCTAATGAGTATGCCACTGAGGTGGAATCACCTCAAAAATATAGGATTGTGATTATTATCACATGGCAGTGACTGCTTTATTAACTGTGTGGTGAAGGAGCCAAGGTTTGTGTTACACAGACAGATTCCTCATTTTTACTTCCAGCATCCGTCATAGTAGAATCTATTGGAAAATGGAGTACAAATCATTCAGGAATTTACAACAGTCAGTTGAGCTAGTTCTGTGCTATATCATTTCTGGAAGTGAATGCCTTTGTTTTGCACCCTAAGGGCTGCTCATATGCATAAATAGCCCCCCTTTTTCTGTTTCTGAATCACGGTGTCCAGCCAATACAAAAAAGATTATGAAGTATGAAAACCTCACATATCTCCACCACAGAACAATAACAAGATCTATACTTTGATTTCCTGGGAAATAAAAATTGTAGCTATACTTCCTGTCAGCCCATTCCTTTGAACGTGTTCTCTTCATAATTTGGATTTTGAATCAAGTTTAAATGGCAGTTAAAAATCGTATGTGGCAGTACACAATGAAATTTAGCTTGACAGCTTGGACATCAAAACTAAAAATAAATGACTTCACATCCAAATAATAAGTAATAACAATGTTAGCCTGCATAAGAATAGCAGGACTGGATTCAAATACAATATTAATTTTAGGGATATGAGTGACTAGGGAGAGACAGAGGCAAAGAAACAAATCCTTCATATAGCAATAGTCTCTTCTTATCCCCCAGGCAACTGGCTGCCTTTCACCTCGGCGGCGGAGCAATTATGTGGCATAATGACTGCAGTGCAAATAAGCAGAGAGATTTTATTAAACCAAATGAGCAAATCATCTGCGTATTATTGCGATTTGATTGACAGTGACAAGTGTCGAGCAGACACGGATGTGAATATGATAAAGAAGCTTGCAGGAAAGCTCTTGATAATGTTACTCTTGATAAAGTTGCTCTGCAAACCTCTCTAAGTAAATAAAGGGGAAAGAATATGATGCATATTAATTCGCATAGTTTGCAACCTGCCACAGGACTAGAGGAAAAGTTGCAATAGGTTCAGCACGTGGCATTTCATATGAATTCTAAAATTGCATTTATGAGTCCCATAGACTTTACAATAATATATTAATATTAAAAGTAAAGGTCATTCCACATAACAGTTAAGCTGCCTGAGCTTCAACCTTTATATCAATAACAGACTCGGGCTGGGGGCACAAGGAGGAGGAAAACAAGTGGAATGATCTGAATAAATGTAAAATGTTACTTAGAAAGATTGCTGCCTTTTGCTGGGATGTCCATTTACACATTTGTACTTTCAGTGGACAATTACATTTCTGACAGGCCTGCCATCAGAATGATTAAATCAATACCTTTCGTATGGGAATGTGATTAATTGGCCTGGGCCTTCAGGCTCCATGTAAGCCACTCTTACATTAATGACTCTCTCATGACATCATAGCTCTACACAGTCCAAAGTTTCACATCGTTGCAGACAGCATAGAACTTTGGATAATTACTTTTGGCACATGGAATGAATTAACCAAGGTGACTGGGAAGCTTTGACAGCAACACCCATGGAAGAAAAGCAATGGGGATAAAATCTTCAGGGCTGTAATAGCACTAACATCATGAATAAATTCAGGCTTACAAGTTGAAATTGTTTTAGTGGATAAACCATGTGATAAATAGCTCTCTTTCCTCCACTTCTTCACATTTTTTTATTACTTTGAATTTGAACGTGAACAAGCCACAGCCTTATGCCACACTTCAGTGAACATTCTTTTGCCATCAAGTACCATCAAGTCGAAGATTTTCACTCTTTGAAAAAGAATCATATCTGAGAGGAAATGTTCTTGTCACACAAAGTACACTGTAAAATGTGGAAAGCATTTCTGATTTATGTTCTAATACCGATTTGAGTATCTATTTAGACATATTTCAAAGAGACCAGCTTTGCAAGGCTCTGCATACCCTGAGCTGATTCTTGTGCTTAACTTTAACTGTGCAAGTAAACGTCAGCAGAGGCATTCAAGAGCTGACATGCTCAGAATAGCTGAAGATTCAGATGGTCCTTTTTTTCTGAATTTTTTTTTCTGAAAAATTAGATTGATTTGCTTAAGAAGTAAGAATAATTAGAGACTTACTTTAAGAAAAAAACTAACATTAGTGTTAATTTTCACATTAACTATTCCTTCCTTTATTCAGTGAAGTATTTATGCACACATTGAAGAGAAAGCATGTGCTAAGTGTTATTTCAAACTTCTACTGTTCCAGGAAACCTGGAGGATATGAGCTATTGAAGGCTAAACCAGAACTTTAGGGGCTTTACACTTGTATGAACTAACTGATAACTCCAGAGACAAAAAGCCCAGATGACTGCACATCTCAGTACACGTGCAGCAGAAACCAACCACAACTTGCCAAGGTATCTGGCCCTAGATCCTTAATCTTTTAATTAGGCAAAAACTTCAATTGGTCTGGAGTTCTTACAAAGCTTATTGATAATCCCTGGCAATCAATGCACTATTATTGGCCTTTGTTATTGCTGCTAACAAAACCGACTGTACTAGATATGGATTTTACCACAGTTCTCAATTCTCACGTCATGTTTCATAAATGGAAGATGATAATTAGATGTGAACAAAAGTCAGAAAGTTTACTTAATTTTAAGAAAAAAATCTGAAGGATAGTGAGAAAAGAAGTACTGAATTGCTGTTAGAGAAAACTACATGTTGAAATGGACCTGGCCACTAAATCCTGGCCTGATTTAGTCTCTCTGGTAATATCAAAGCAGTGCAGCATATAAAAGAGTTTTAAGAGTACATAGGAGAACTTAGCTACAGTTATGTAGATAAAATAGTGAGATACCAAAGTAATTTTTGAATGATCTTCTTTCTTACCACACAGGCTAGAGCTGTTCGAACTTGCAGTTTGTGGACTAATCTTGGTCACAAGAAGATGGAAATATAAATACATTTTGAGTCATTTTTGCACCATACTATCCAAGCTTAGGATCATATGCTATCAGTCATAATCTGCATTATATATGACACTCTGTCACCTTGCCATATTTATTGTAAGAACTAAGAATTATGTCTATAATAATAAAAAAATTGCCATTGTAAAAATAACATAGAAGTGTTCAAACCAAATGGTTCCACTGCACTTCAGATTTAATGAGATATTAAATATAGAGGAGGCATTGATGTGAATCTCTCTTTAGGGAGGATCACACACAGTGTTTGGTAAACTAGGCAAGAATTTAAAACAAACAAAAAAAGCGCAAAAAAGAGTTAAATTAAACTTTATGCAAATATTGTTCATTCATTGTGAGCTGTAGCTCTGCCTCAGCTCCAGACAGTTCAATAATATCTCTAATGATGCTAAGTCATGATTAGTTTCTGTTTTACATGAAAAACTGAAACCTCTCAAAGGAAAGTGCTAGGTCAGGGGTTCCCTGTTAGCTCAGGGGGTAAAGGGATGTTGCCTCACAGGTATCCCATTCATAACCCATCCTGTGTGACCTGCAGCTTAAGGACTCTCTGACAAGATCCCTGCCCGAGGTAAGGTGGTGTGGCTGGAGGCATAACAAGGTGTGTGAGCAGTACAGGCATTCCAGCCAGGCTGTGAAATTCCCAGTGATGTCTGTAAGGAAGGGCACCTTGTTGAAACAGGCAATGCACAGGTCACAGACAATTTGTAAACTGAATCAAATTGGAATATATCCTGTACAACAAAGAACAGTTTGTAAAAAAATAAAGTACATAGAGTCCTAGAATGGACACTCATTACAAGTATTCTACCCCCAGCAAAAAAAAGGGGAATATTCTGAGATAGGAGAAAGCAAAATAGGCAAAATGATTGTGTCTGAATCTCAGCATTGCCCTTCTGTCCATCTGGGACACAGGTAGGGCCCATGCTCTGTCTCTCACTCACAGTCATACTCTCTGCCCCATCCCATCAATTCCTTCCCAAGTTGTCCAGATTGTGGGATGACAACTCAGACAAGTAAATCCTATTTAGATAATTTCATGTCAACACATTAAACTCGTGTTCTGTACCAAAACCCCCTAACTGTTACCAGTAATATCTCAAAAGAACTGAAGTAGGTGGTTGACAACAACAGTAAAAAGGATTTTTTTTTTCTTCCTTTAATTCAAACACTCAGATGGAGGAAAACATGCCTCCAAACCAATGAACACGCAATTCTACTAAACTCAGCATATGCTTAGCCAGTGGATGCATTTCTGTTGCTCAGGGTGGCACCAGAAGTTACATGTTATATTTTTCATTCTCTGCAGTGGTAATTTCTGGGTCATTTACCTCCTCAATAATAATGTTTAGCTGAGTAAAATAATGCTTTAGGCTTTAAGTCTTAAAGGTTCTTCCCCCTTTGCCCCCCTCAGTAGGATGACTGATTTCAGCCCTTTAGAAAAATAAGCTTACTTATGAGACATTAGTGGCATTATTGCCTCCTTTAATATTCGTGACAGTCTCCAGCAAATGTATCACAAGCTGGCATTTATTAGTGCTAGGCACAAGTAAGGGGCATGTTATTTGATTTGAATAACAGCTTGGAGCTACAGTTTGAGTCCAGAAATATATTAGTCAGAAACAATCTCATTTAATAACACAGAAACTAATAAAAGAAAAGTATTCCAACTGATTCAAAATTGAATTTATGAATATTGCTTAGCAGGATTAATGATCAAAAACTGAACCTGTTTGTCATGTTATAATAGACTTTTCGATTTAAATGCAAAACTAGAAGTCAATGAGTCCAATGGATTGTATATTGCTTTGAAGAAAACCAGTTCATTTTACACATAAGCTTTGAAATTGGCAATAAACTTTAATTACAGGGTCAGATAATCAAATTATAATCAAATAGCCTCACATAAAATCTGTGTTTGAAATTAATGAGAGACAATTCTACTAGTCTGTAATATTGTACCTCTGAAACTTACTAAAAGACATTTCATTTTCATTTAAAAGTCACCTTAAGGACTTTTCCCTCAATTTCTTCTGCATAGCTCAATTTTATTTGGAAATATCTCATTTTTAGACCACACAGTTATAAAGATTTTTGCATATGGAAAAATCATTTGTTATTCCACTGATTTTTTTTATTGATAATAAGAATTTTAATATCACAGTATTAGAAATCTTTCAAGTAGATGCATATTTATGCATTTTTAGAGAAAGCCACAGTTCAGATAATAAAGCTGTATAGTTGTTCAAATGTACATACTTATTAAAATTTTCATTTAAGATGAAATTTTTGATGACTGATCTTAACTTGCAAGTGCAAACATATATGCTAATGTACACTACTGCATAATCTATTTCTTTTCTGGGCTATACAACCATGATAATTTCTCCCTGCGTGTCTTACCTTATTTTGAAGAAGAAATATATCTTATATTTAAAACAAAAGATAGAAAGAATAAATCCAAACACGCTCTGGCTTTCTCAAAGATTTGCTGCTGTGTGGCTTCAGGCAAGTCACATTATTTTATAGTCAAGCTTTCTCATGTAAAATGGCAGTTACAGCTTAGTACAGCTCCAGTGCAACTGCACTGGGCTAATCATGGGACATTATTAATTGTAAAATGACTATCCAAATGAAGATGCAAGATTGTTGGATAGATAATGTCAGACCTCATTACACACGCAACCATAAAAGTATGGAAAAAGTCAAATACTTCTAAAGCTATCACTCTACCTGAAACATAAAAGAAGCTGACTGACAGATCTATAGGTGTGGGGTAGCTTAAATGCCTTTGGATCCATTCACACACCTTCTTAGTGCAGAGCAGCATCTATTCATGCCCTAAAACACACTTAATACTTTTTCTTTTGAGAATACAAATGAACCTTTAGAAAGTCAAGCTAATATCACAATTCCTGTTGATTCTTCCCATGTAAGAAGCAACAAAGTCATATCTTTTGAATCACAATGGAGATTTTTAAGAAGTAATTGTCACAATTGCTCAAAATTGTTAATATAACTGATTATTACAAGTCATACTGTCAAGCATTAAGTACTGGAACAGGTATGAGAGCTTTTGTCATTCAGAGTTCAGCCTTGCTGTCTGTCTCAGATTATGCTTGAGGATATGCATCATGTTTGGGATAGTTTTAAAAACTCTGAAGCAGTGGGGATTCCATAATTCCATTTGTGAAACTAACCTTCAACTTTACACATCTCACCATTATCAAGTTTCTTGTTGTTTGTAAGTGTGATCTTCTTTCTGCCAGTCTCATTCCTTCAGAGCAAAATAAATAAACATCATCTTTGCTGTTTACAAATTTAAATATCAGCTCCTTTCCACTCTACTACATACAGCTATCATCTAGGCTAGTCATGCTGGCTAATATCTTCAAGCCAACTGAAAACTAACCACAGAACAAAACAGACAGAATATGCAGCATTAAAATCAGAACTTACTTCTGTTTGCTGAAAAGCACAGTTCAAAATGTTCACATTTTACTTGGTATCTCTACCTGCCACAGATAGCAGGTTTCAGTCATTGTAAACCTTTGTTCCCTTTATTTTCTATATATATATTTAACTAGAAAAGATAAATTACAATTAAATCTGTCTGTAATACATTTGACTGGAAACAAGTGAGAAGTACACATGCATGCTAAAATTGTGCTTCCACTATGGTATCAATATATATTGAAAGTAACAATATCAAGCCAAAACATGCAACTGCTTTGATTCTGGTTGAAGGCTGTACATTATAATGCTTTTACACCTGCAAAGTTTTAATAGAGATGTTCCCCCATCTCTATCAGTTTCTGAGTGATTTATTTCCTTGCAGAGGACAAGCCAATAAGGGCAAATACAACTTATCTGGTAAACATCTAAAAAGCTGCAAATAACTTGAATTGAGCTTGACAGGTCAGCACTTCAAGACAACAGGTCATGAAAGGAGATGAAAGAAGAGACAAAGCCAAGGACTGGCCTTGCTCGCGAGACTTTTCTCAATGCATTTGTACAGCAGCAGTTCCCTGGATGCTTTGCAGAGTGGGGAGAAAGTCCAGTCAACACTTTACATGTCAAGGCCTTAAACATTATCTTCAGATGGTTGATTTGCACTCTGATGGTGACAATGTAGATTGTTTTGAGTTATGGTGGTTGAAGTGTAATTTTGATGGTGATTAAAATCAGCAAGACACCTCAAGGAATAAAAGTTTTCCTACTTTTCCAACTCCAGCCTCTCAATTTTCAGTGAGTGGTAAAATTAAGTAATCTAGAGGCATAGTTTAGCATTAAAATCAGGGTTACCACAAGCTAAATATTAACAACAGTTTAGGGGATGTGGAATTTTCACAGAAATAAAGCTGGAGGAGAAAGGATTTGCGAAGATCTCACCTGTATCACAGTGAGCAGGTGAAACTGCAGCTCTGTGCAGTGACTGTCACACAGTGTAAGAACAGCCTGGAGGGTACAGGCAATTCACTGTTTGCCAGTTGAAGAATCCCAACTTGTTAATTTTGTACAAAATTTCTTTAGCTTCAGAGTTTTGGGGTTTTTTTCACCTCTTCTGACTTTTACAGAAAAACACATGTTTTGTATAGGACTTCAAGTTCTTTATGAACACAGTTCCAAGTTGTTCCTATTGGACATACTATTACCCCCTTTTTTTACCCCAGTTCTATAAAAACGCACAAGCAAAAAAACCCACCAAAACTGCTCCAACAACCAAAAGTTTACTAACCTCCGTTTGGTTCCATTTGAAAAGAAACAGATGCCAAAATCAGGTGTTTTTTTCCTTTAATCCTGTGTATTTACAAAGAATGCTCAAAAGTTTTGAACAGATGGAAATTGTTTCTTTGCTTCTTGCTTCAAAGTCTTTGTTAGTCAGCACATCACATAATCGTTATATTGAGGCAATTTTACTGAAATCCTTGTTATCACATCATCTATTCCTTACGAACAACTCAGAATAAAGTCTTGGGACCAAATGTATCCCATCCATTACTTCTTATATATATGTATCAGTATTTTATTGGCTTCCTCAAAGAAGTCCTGCTTTTCTTTCTCCTAGGATTGTAAAATCATGCTTGGAAGCATCGTAAAGAGCACAGAAGTGTCCTTACCTGCTGGAGGGTTTTAATTCTTGCAGAAATAAATGTGATTTTTATCTACAGGTTTTATACATAATCCAAATAATTTACTTTCCTTTTTAGGAGCTTCATCCATGTGAACAGTATTTTTTCAGTTCACTACTACACACTATGAAATCCCTTGAGGGTATTTGCAAAGGTTATGTTTAACCTAGTGGCCTAAGCACTCTTGATTTACTCTCTCTAGCAAGAAATGACTCCACCAAAAAGTGATCCATCAAGGTTTCAATAAATTCCTGATCTGAGAACCTTTGCAAACAACTTGTCTTTCTGGAAAGACTAGAGAGCCTGACAAACTTACTAAAACAATTTAAGTCTTTAACCTCAGCCCAAGCTCAACCAGGTTCTCCTTGGTTTCTCAGGGGCCGTTTTGCAGAAGTGTCCAGATTTGCTAGACTGTGAGAACCTCTCCCAGGTCCAAGCATAATGTGCATAATGCCAAGGTTTCTGCAGCCCAGCAGCCTAAAAATCATGATGTTATCTCCTTTTTCCCAAAAGATTAAGTACAGCCTGATGTTACATGTACCCATTGCTGGGGAGCTCTAAAGAGCACAGTTAAGATGAGGCCACATTTAGGGGGGTCAGATCCTGTTCATCTTTCCATATGTCCTGTGATCAGACCTATCAACCGTGTTCATCTGCACAGGTATGCCCTATCCTGGTCATCATCAACTGTTTTTCATCTCCTGTAGAATAATTCATATTTTACATTGTGAACAATATATTGTAATAGCTCAAAAAGACACTTTCCCAAGTAAACAGTTTCATAGGTAGCACAAATTTCAATGTTCTATTTTCAGTTTCAGCAACTCATGGGTCTAGAATAGAAAAGGCTTTTTTTTTTTTTTTCTTTTTACAAAGGTCACTCATTCCTGTTCATGGAAATACTTGCATCTAGCAATCCAAATCCTATATGAACGCAACAGTAGCATTGACATGATTGTGTTCCAGTTTTTGGCACAGTGTGGTGGATCTGTAACTGCTTGGCAAGTTTCCCTCAGAATACCTGAATCTACAGAACCATTGAATGAGATCCATGGTCTGCCCTGATCATAAATTTGCAACAAAGAAAATACTCCTTAGCCATAGTCATGAGTTACTTTTGCAAGAATTTTGCTTTGGAAAACTCCTACCCCGCCCCGTGTCCTCCCCCTGACCTGCAATAAGCAATATCTCAAACCCTTTGTGTTCCTGTGTCAACACTATCCCCAAACTGTAAGTGTTAGCAGCTGTGCACAATATGAAAGGGGTTTTGAAACACACAGAGACTAAAACAGGAGCAATCACAAGAGCCTCTTTGACTCTCAGAATGCTAAATCACACACTGCTGATCATTGAAATAGTTTCCTTTCTGTGCCCAACTTATGTAGTGGTTTTGCTGTTCTGGCCAACCTACAAATGAACTTTTTGTAATAGGAGGCCTAAAAATGCTGAACATATGTGAGCATCCAAAGAGTTGGCAAGTATTGGACAGCTTCAGCTTTCTTTTCATTGTGAAAATTTCTCCTCACTGATTGTATGCTCAAAACAATTGACTTGTTTTAAAACAAGTCACATTTCTTGTGACTCACAATTCATACTGTAAGGCTACTGTGTTTAAATTTAGTGGTTTCTGCTCATCAAAATTTTGCGTGCATCAAACTAAATTTTAGGTAGGCTGAAAAAAAAAAGTGTAACAATGTAAGCCCATAAAATGCAGTGTCACAACAACACAATAACTAAAAGTCATCACTTTAAATGACCATAGACCTTGCCCTTCTCTAATAGGCTCTTTCTCGTCTTCCACCTTTTGTTCTATTTGCCAGTATCTTTTTTATAATCCACTGCAGAAGAGCAGGAGAAACCTGCCACAGTGTTAAGGATGTTGTCTACTCAAGAGTTAAAAAAACCCAAACCAAACTCCAACAGAAACCTCCTTCAAAATTATTTTACTGAACTTCCTATAGTTCACAAAATACCCAGTATGGCAAACCGTTTCTTTAATTGAGCCGTGGTGCTTTTTATGCCTCTGAGAACTGTACAGAAGTATCCCTTCCCCCTACTGGCAAATGGTGAGATAACTTTCAGACTTCCATTAGCTCAGTCTTGCTGATTTGGAGCACTAGTCCTTACTTTAACAGGATAGTTTCTTTAATATTTTTGCTGTTCCTCATTTAAGTGGGGACCACTGCAATGAAACTAGTCTAGAGAAATATTTTTGTGCCAACATCCAACACTTTTTTCTTTACAATATATTCCTCTATCAGCATCTGCTAGAGCTGCTTGTTATGGTTTTGCAACTCTTGTTTTTTCCTTTATATTTCTTACATCCCACAAACATTCAGGAAACAGAAACACATCCATTCCTGTTTCATATTCACAAGAACATTAGCAAATAAAAGTTTTGACATGCAGATTACCAGAGGGTACCATCACCTGCTCCACCTAATCATCCCTGCATTCTCCTGCTGCATACTGCCCTCCTGTAAACGGGAAGACAGTGCTCTTGAGGTACTGGAAGTAAGAGCCCAAATCTGCCCTCCATCAACTGCTATTGCCAAGACTTCTGCAGCTGCATGGAGAGTTGCTGCAAATGGATGTTGAGAAAGCATTCACTTTGTGTGAGCTTTGTTTTAGAAAAAAAAATTGAGAAATGGATTTCTTGTGTGTGCTACTTTTTTAAAAAGTGGTTAACTATTAAAAAAAACCCCAAATAATTATTTATCCATTATTTCAGTTACTTAGTTTTCCTTTTCTAAACAGAAAGTTCAGTGTTAACCTTTGTTACTACAGTTGTCACATTCTTTAACAATACATTTTTTAATATGCTTAGTCATGCTCAAGCAAATACCTTCTAGTCCTTGCCTTTCTTAGTTTCTATTATGCAGTTGGTAGCTAAACTGTCATTGGTACACATTAATTTTATATAAAAAACTGTGAGACTGACTTTTGTACCTCTAAGCTCTGTCTCATCCACTTTATGTGTCTATTTGCTTAAGGGTGAGACTTCCAGTAAACCATGTCAGTGCTATGCATTGTCCCAGGTTTAGACCTTTTTATTGCTATTTTTGTTATTTAAATATTTCCCCTGATTTACCACCCACTTCTACTTATTCTATAAGTGAAGGACAAGATTTGGGTGTTTTTGTTTGCTTGTTTTCACTTACATAAGATTAATTATTCAATAGATTAGCATATGGACAGTAGTAAAGAAATAAACACACCTCCACTTACTGCTCAGCTTCCATATTCCTCACAAGTGACTGTCTTCACTTCTGCTTGACTGTTCCAAAGAAATGGAAGACCCAAGTCAAATTCCAATTCATATTTTGATGGCAAAAAGTACCAAATAAAGGAGCACTGTTTGAGTTATTTAGTTACATTGTAGTACCATAACTGTTTCTATATGATATCATAAATTGAGGCTGAGGATTATTACATCCAGTCTATTTTAAGTCAAGGTCAGTGGTGGCTTAAAACGAAAAGGATACCAGAAGCCCATTAATACATTTAGGCTGTGAGTACTGGGATAGTGTTCATCATCTGAGGAATGATGTTCTTGAAGAGCCTCTCAAACTGAAACAGTGAGGCGGCAAAAATCCTACCAATTTTAGAAATGTGTGAGTGCCATTCTATGATGATGCTGTCTGGGCCTGCTAACCTTCCGAAAATAAAATTACTTGAAATTTAAGCCAACCCTACAGGAATACTGGCACATATAGTCAATGTAACCTTATCTGCTTCTTTACTGGAAATAATTAGAGATCAGATACTTTAACCGTGGCTGCAAAGAGCTTGAAGTGTGCTGACCTCCATAAAAGGAGAGAGTTTATCGTGGTAAACATGGTGAATCAATGAAGCCACAGAAGCTGAGAGAGCTGCCATTGATGGTAAGATTTGCTTCCTCATGACTGTAGATGGAGCCCTAACATAAGTAAATACCCTCTTGGCAATACAAGTTTGGAATTTCATAGAATATATTTAGAGGCTTTTCAGTATTTTTACTTATTGAGATTTTAATTTTCAGGACAAACAAAGTGAGAGCCCCACTGTTTTTCTGGTTTCTCAATATGCCAAACTGATTCAGCTCTCCTCAAAAATCCAGAAAGAGAGAAAAGCAGTTGTTCAACTTTTATACTGTCCTGCAATTATCACCTAATCTAACTTTCTCTAACAATTTCTCTGCTAAAGGGCACCTCTAGGGCTGTCAGGCCAGCTGAATTAATTTAGAAAATGAAATCCAAACCTGACTAGTCTTATTCATCCCCTGCATCCATTATTCCTTTCATAACTGGATGCTACTGTACTAAAAAGCAAGGCAACAGCACATTTTGTGGATTTTATTGTATTACATATAAAACACACCACTGAAATATGGATTGTAGGAATCTTAGTGAAGAAGGAGGGATCTCAGCACCATCTGACTGAAAGATGTTAGATAAAAGAGGAGATATTTATAGAAGTAAAATATGTCTACAGTTGTTACTGTGTCTAACAATACAGGGTTCATCAGTATAATTAATCCTTTCCTCCCTGTAAATCACTTGTTTAAAAAATAAAGTATTTCTTGATTACTTGCAGCAAAACAAAACAAATAAAGAGAAATATCAAAACAATACATTCTTTCACAGTTCTCAAGATACTTTGTCTGTTTCAAGCTTTAAGAAACAACTGTTATCACTGATGTTCTGGAAGTTAAAATATATACGCAAGGACTATTGGTATTGGGTTGGCATTTGGCATCCAGAACAGAACAGGGTGAACTGGAAAAACCACAAACAGTTTTAGAACATTACTACTTCTAATTATTATTTTATTTTTAAATGTTAGTGAAAACCTTAATTTTAGATCATAGTTGGCAACTCTCACTGGTTTTAAAAGCTGCATCTCAGAAAGTTCACATGGACAAAGGTCACTCTGGAGAGTCTGAGAGCTAAAAGGGAAAGAGCAGCACAACTTGTAGGTAGAAAGTAGAAATAGGGACCCTGCACTGCACTTTAGAATGGGGTTGGGTCACTTCACTGCCTCTGAAAGTTCACAGCTTAATTGTAATTACAAGCCTGTATATTACCTTCTATATTCACATGGTATAGCTTCTTGAACAACACTCAAATACATACAAAGCACAGGTGATTTGAAAGATGACTATCAATTACAAATATTTTATATCCCTTAATTTATGTGAAATGAATAGGTACAGGAGTTTATTTTGAGACTGAGGTTAACTTCTGGTGAGCATGTGTGAAACTCACAGTTTTACAAGCACAATCGTCAAAAAATAATTTTTTTAGCACATGTTCATGAAAGTGAATTTCTGATTGTGCAGTGAAGTTTTACAATTACCAGTTCACGTCATCTTATGTAGTAATGGGACAGGTATCCCAGTTTGAAGCAGCCAGTATTTCCAGGTTCAATACACATACACTGAATATAAACATAGAAGTTGAATATAAACTAGAATTCAAACTACTGTTTCGTTGGGTCAATTACACATGCTTTGCATTTCATATAAATTGTATATTTAATATCAGTAATTGCCATGAAGATGATTTTCAGATTGAAAATTATTTGCTGATTCAATTAACATGTTATGTTAATACTAAAAGCTCTTGGGAATATCTAGGGTTATTGCATGGTAATGGATTATCAGAAGATAAATACGATATATCTGATTTATTATAAATTGTTTATTTCAGTTGAACTTGGACTGTAAGTGTACTTAAGGTTAAGAATATACCATACTGATTTGCAGCTAAATTTTGTTAATTTGCCTTGTTTTGGAACCAACTTTTTTGTAGCCATTTATAAAAGACAAAATTGTCTATAGGGACATGGGTTTTTTAAAAATCGAGGAGCTAAAAGTTATTTTCTCATCACTCAGAAAATTTCCCTAAATGATTGATAATACCTCTTTTTAGCTTATTTAATTTCTTTATTCAGTCATAAGACAGAGGTATCTGGTAATTTTGACATATGATTTCTTTTTTTGTAACTCAAGAAAAAGCAGTCTGTACAGATGAATTACATTAAATTTAGTCTATCCAGATGCTGAACTATGCTCCAAGCTATATTGTATGAAATATCAAAGATGTCTATGTGTTCTATTTAAATACAATTTTTCAGATTCTACTTGATTAAAATAAAATCAAGTTGCTTTTAAAAGCTAACCTGTCCAAAAAATGCCCAACAAATTCCTGTGCAAGCTATTTATTGGTTTAATCTGTAATCACTTATACAATACTGTCTAATAGATGTAGATACTGTTTAACATCAAGAGATCTATTTAACTCTCTCTCTTTATAAAGATGAATACAGAAATGAGCAGAGAGAAAATGAATAAAATAGGTTAGATGTGTCCTGTGGTGACAGAATCAATATATTTAAACCGGCACAACATAGTTCAGACAACTCCCCTTAGAGCTCCAGTGCTTCAGAGCAGTTATTTGAGCTTTGTCAGGACATGGACCACATATGAAAAGTAAGGAAACTGGATTTACCTGCAGCATCTTTGGGTACTTGTTGACCCCCAGACTGAATCACTTATTTGCAGCATTTAAACCCTGGAGCAAAAATGTTACATAATTAGGTGTAACAAGACAATCTCCTGTTTCGAGAAATTCATTAGCCAAATAAAAGAATCCTCTAACTAAAACAGTTCATTTTATTAAGATCCACATGTTATGTTATCTATTTATTTCATAACTCTGCTAAGGCCTTTTTTAATATATGACTTTATAATTTGTTTTCTGCTGTTCTGGCTTACATTAGATAAACCACTTTTGGATTTTATGCAAGACATGTGGAAAAATCCATCACTGATTTACTGCACATTTCCACACACAGTCAAACTAATATCTGATCACTATTGAAGAGGAAAAAACCCTGCTTGGCAGTGAATACTTAAGCAAATTTCCAAACACATGGATGTGCACAGCCTTGTGCAAGAAAGCTTCTGATAGCCAAAATGCCAACCAACACACTGCAGTATTTACCGGAAAAGATAACAGAAAATTTAAGCTGGGATTTATTTTCACTTCAGAAACTACTGCAACAGAAGCAATTGCAATAAAATAAAAGTGTTGCAACAGCTACCTCCAATACTTTGTATAACAGATTCTGAGTTTTATAATTTATCTATATGATAAATATAGATAAATTATAAACCTCAGAAACCTTCTTTTTTTTTTTTAATAGCTCTAGAAGATGAAAGTTTTGAATGTTAGTCATGAAGACAAATCTCTTTTTGTCAATTAAATCTCTTTAATTACATTCACTCTTTTCAGTGACTATTTGTAGTTATCTATACTGCTGCTTCCAAGAATACAAGGTAAATATCTCAGTACTGTTATCAACCTTCTGCCCTAAACTACCTTTTTTATATATTTCAGTTGGATCAACAAGAGTAGTTTTAGTACGGCCACAGCAGGTGGAATGACCTTTACCCCATTCCTATTTTATAATGTGTTTTGTGAGATTCTTGACACATTACTTCAGAGCCTATTAGGAAGAATACGCTGCAGAAAGTTAGTGTCTTCTGAAAGTAAGATTTAATTATTTTCACATTTAATTACAGACCAAGCTAATAATTTTCAATTAATCGAAATCCATCCTCTCTTTAAGGACACATGCATTTTTTTAACTGGGAAAAAAAATAAACAACAAAACAAAACAGAGGCTGCTAATCCTCATTTGGGAAGTATTTAGCTGCAAGCCATGGTTCACAGATGGTTTTGCATCCTCAATAGCTTTGTGGGCAAGATAGTTAACTGTGATTATATGAAAATGTCAACAAAAATTACCAGGGAGAAAAAAACTCAAAAAGTTTTCTAATAAAAATGGCAATAAGAAGCCACCTTTCTTCCAGAAGTAAAAGCAAGTATAAACCATTTTTGATGAGCAGATCACCCCCTTGAACAAAGGAGGAGTGCACTGGAACAGAGTATTTGAAAAGCAAAATCATGCTTTTTGATAGATATTTTCTGTCGTGTACATAGTAGTTAATCCATTTTTTAGCAACATTAGCTGTCAGATTAACACATTATCCATGTGAGTCACAGTTAGTCTAAACCAAGGATGTGCCTGAAGAATGATGTGCACCCACATGAAGGAAGGTTTACACAGGCTGACTTACACCACCACTGTGGAATGCAAACCCTGCTTTCTTTTTTTACTAATGCTGACCAGAGCTCTACAAACAGCCATTCTCAATTGCTGTATCATGCTGAGTTGATACAAGCCTTGATGTGGATTTTAACATCCATATGCAGGCCTTGCATCTGCCACACACATCCATGCATTAACTCCAGGGCATATATGCCTCCATTGTTCTGGTCAATATACATCAGGATGTTAAAGAATTTACTTCATCAAAATGCTCCTTAAATACACTGGTTTTATCCATTCGAGAGCATTTAATTTCTGGAAAGCCAAGTTTAAGGAAATTCAGTGTCAGACTAGAACAGGGTATGATCTGCAAGCAGCATATTTTCCTATCAATCAAGGGAGCAGAGATAGAAGCTTTCTCAGGCAGCTGATAAGTGTCAATATCCCATTTAAAAAATACATCCTGAGCATATGTACCTATTGCTATATCTCTCAGACACAAGGTAAAGAACTATAATAGGATTAATTTCATCTCAATTCAATGATGACCCATTTGGAATAACTCACTTTTGGAGACATCATCTTATTAAAAGATTGCACTATAACATGGGACTGCAGCTCTTAGAGGCCTTTCCCCTACCAACATTTCATTTCACAGTTTGATTTTACTCTCCACTCTTATTCAGTCTGTGGCTCTATTTTTCACCCTCCAGCAGGCCAACAAAGCCCCTTTTTTACACAGCCTGTATCTTTTTGTAATCTTCCAAAGTTAATAACCAAGCTTAATGAAGGCAAAGCCTGCTCTGAAACAAGCTTTGTTCCAATACAGGAAGATTTGGCAAGAAAAGGAAAGCTTCCTATGGAATCTTCTTAGAAGACAAGTCACAGCCAAACATTCCAAGTGGTGTCTGAAGGGTGTGAGACTTTCGTGTATAGTAAATATTTGCTATCTGTAGGAGCAGCTAAAAATAAAGAAATAAGCTTTCATTTTCTTGCCTTTGGCTCTCTGTATTTGGTCATGAACTATCTAAATAGTCCTGGCCTATCCTGCAGGGCACGTGGGCCAGCTGGGCTCTTTGATGGAGCACAGGTCAGATTATGAATATTATGTTTATAATCTAAGGACACTCAGCTGCCATTTGAGCATAGTTCCCAGCTACTTCTCACTAGAAAATCTGTAGGAATTAGCATATTTAACTCTAAAAAACAGCAGCAGCAGCAACAACAATGAGAAAACAAAACAAAACCAAAACTTTTGTATTTACAACTGTATTAAGGAATTGAATTCTCTTAGAAATGAGCAAGCATCAGATTTTAGACCAGTGACACTGGACACAGAAGAGATTAATACACGCAGTTTTTTTGTATCAAAATGAACTTGCTTTTAGACAATTTACCACTTCAAGTCAAAAAATATTCTAAAATTAGATTAAAAAAAAATGAGGCAAAGAGCATCTTCAATAAACAATTTGGAGAAGACAAAAATATTTTCCAGTGGCACACCTAGTCTTGCTTTTAGAGGCAAGTACACAATATGAACACAATATGACATGCTCTTTATCAAAGCAATGCAATTTCTGACTGCATGAGAGTTACCTTCAAGTCCCAAGTCTCTTCAGTGTCACTAAAAACATTATAGGAAGAAGCAGGGGAAATTCCAGTCAAGTATTACTCCAATCATCCATATCCAGTGCTCTGTAATAGGTAAACAGAGTCAATAAATTCAAAAACAATAAGAGAAGCAGCAAACAGGGACACACATCATGTTTGAAGATTTCCTGAATTCACCAGGAATCCCTTTCTGATCAAGAAGAGATGCAGTATTGCCCTGTAACTTAAGACTAAGTAGCTCCTGCATCAAGCATTTATCTCCACAGAGAGAAATAACTGCTACTAATTCTATTTGTTCTAAATACTATCCCAGTACAAATGTTGATACTATTTGATGCTGATAAATGAAGATAGTTCCTGCCCCTTTATTTTATCTCCAAAGCACCGGTGTAAAGGTGGGGAATCATCTGATTTAATGTAGATGATAATGAAATAGTAGAACAACAGATGAGTAATGAGAACTGACAGGTTTTGTATGTGTTTGAGGTAAAGGATTTTTTTGTCCAGTAGAAATGCTGTTTGAATTGTTTCCCCTTATTTCATTTTACATTTCAAAACAACATTCTTTTCTAAGTAGACAATAGGAACAAAAGCAAGAAACTGCATTAAATAAATCTCTAAAAGTCTATCTAACAGGCTTCAGGCTATGCTGTACTTTTTCTTTTAAACATTTCCACGTAAAATCAGATGTTAACTCTCTGAGTGAACCCATGTGCAAACTCTTTATTCATCAGATTAATGGCTGTGGAGCAACAGGCAACTGAACACATTTCCACTCACATAAGGTATTCATGACTTTCCAGAAAACTTCACATTATTGCAACTACTTTTCAGTCAAATATGTTGCATCTAGAGCAGAAGGAAATAAATTGCAACAAGGTTTAATAGGAAACTACAGTAAATGTATTGACACAACTAGAAATTTGTTTCTTTAAACAGGACCTTGTTATTACTTTGACAGATGGATTTTTGCCTTGCCATACATTTGAAAAGAAAGGAAAAAACAGCCTTTTCTCTGGGATACTTCAGATTGCCCAGTGTAATATCTCTGTTTGTTGCTGCTTTTATGCTGATCCAAGGCACAATCAATAGAAGAATTTAGTCAGGTTCTGTGCTATAGCAGCTAAGGCATATGTTAAGGTTGAAAATCTACAGGGTGAAAATATAGAGGAAAACACAAAAGTCAATATTCTATATCACACTTGCATTTATGCTGCATATTAGTACATGCTTTTAAATTTATACAACCTGTTGTGCCAAATATCCAGAGCTTTATACAAAACTAATGGTAGAGTTTCACTTCTGGGCACTTTGATCAACAGGAACACAGTAGATACAGACAAGATAACACACGCTGGTAACAATGCTGGTGCCACAAGAAGAGCAATGAACTCAATAACATTTGATGTAAAGGTGACAATATAAAAGTGAAATCAAAGAGCGACTTTGTGATTCACACATATGATAAAATCTGACCTACAACAGTAAATGTTGCAAAAAGCAAAACCCTACAACTTTGGAAATAACTCCTCTTCAACTATCTGGTCAACTTCTCTTTAACTTTCTAGGATTAAAGTACTTTTTTCTTTTTTTTCCTTCTTTTTCTGAGAAAGACATCTGCAATACTGCCAGATGTCTGCCTTTTAGGTTGATCATTCTACATTCTTTCAGAAATACTGACTCAGATCTGTTACTTGATCTGACTCTGTTTGTGGATCCTTATAAATATGACGGTTCTGTTGTTGGTTTTGTTTGTAAATTTAACACAGATAAATTTACAAGGCATGTTTGGGATAAACTGCACATTTTGGGACCACATCACAGTTTGGATGAGAGGAAGTTCAAACTTGTGCAACACAGTGGTTGCTTGTTCAAGTATGTATTTTCAGATATATTAAACTGTAGTAAACACTAAATTCTTGAAATGATAATAGTGGCTGAATAACAGAGAGAGTGGCAAGTCAGCAAACCACAGAGTGATAATTTGATCACTGGGTTACAGAATAGTTAAGTTCCACTGTGACCCCGAACTTCAGACTGTGTACAGGTCACGACCTCTGGACTGCAAGAAATTCAAGAACAGAGAACTCGAGCTGTTAGAATACAGGACCTGTATTGCACTTCAGCTTTCATAATGTCAGTTCCCAATTTCTTTCTGTTCTTTTTCCACTCTGTGGAAAAAGTGTCTGCTGTACTGTTGCCCCAAGTAGGACTGTGCTGAACACATTATATACTAAGAGCTCTTCTGAGCAATGAAGAAGGAGGCCTAAAAACCAGGAGGCTTAACTTCATGTTCTGCTATAAATGATTTATAATTTATATTGTGAAGTCACTAAGAGTGCCTAAATAACAACAGCAGGGAAAGAATAAGTAACACATCCTCCTAACACTCTTTCACCCTCTACCCTTTCTCTGCTCAGGGCATTTCTGAGCCACAAGTGGCTTCTAATACTTCTAAGTATTTAAGCCTCCATGGATTTCTGCTCCTTAAGCTTTTCCTGTTGTCCCCCTTAGGCATGTAAAGCTTAAACACTTAGCACAACATCCAAGCAGAAGCTGCCTCCTGGTTGATATCTCCCTGACACTGCCAATGAATCCTCAGAAAGAGAAATGGGTTCTCTACAGAAGTTAAGTAGTACCGACAGGAGCAACAGGTACTAGACCGAGGAAAAGAATGTGTGTTGCCTTCAAAAACACACCATTATCCCTGCAATCTCAGTCCTTGTACAGTTGTGTTGCCACTTTGCCATTGACAGATCCTCAACTCCCACCAACTGCCTCCAGGCAGTTTTTTTTCCCTACTGTTTCTCTTTTCAAAATGATTTCTGCACGCTACACAGTTTGTAAAATGCTTTAAGGATTCCTTGTTGGAAATTGCAAATCAAAGATTGGATTTGAAAAAACGCTGCAATTTCATAAAAATATCCAACAAAACTGGTATCTAAAACTTAAAAATAATAATGTAATAAATGTTAATAATATCAGTGTAATACCAGTTGTCTACTGTTACAAAGTTATGTTTGGCATTTGTTACTGAATCATTTAAGATCCGTACATGCAAATTGTTCTGACAGACATAATTTGAAAGCATAAACACTGGCAATTGTTTTGTTACCACTGTAGCTGTTTTCAAGTACCATTTGTGCAGTGTAAATAGGGACAGAGACTTACATTGTGACTAGGACAATGCTTTACAAGCTTCCCAGAGGTTTGGCGTTTGTGATTAATTTCTCCTCAGTCTTTAAATTATTTATGCATGTAAGGATTTTGAGCTGCTAATTTGCTCTGCTGACAAATTCTTATAAAGCATCCATAGGTAGTTCAGCTGAACTAACTACTACTATTTAAGGGATTAGCAAAAAGGGAATTTACAGTATTCTGAAAAGGTGGAAAAAAATTAAGAACTTGTAGATTTGTTTCTTTCTTAATGTCTACAGCTATTTGTATAAACAAAAATATTTCTCAAATGGAATGATAATCTGCAATTATTGTACAATTGAAATAAGAGGTCCAAAAGGAGTAGTCTGCAGCAACTAAATAGACCCTGAAAACAAATATTTTAAACATAATCCCTTTAAAGGTTCATAACACTACCATGGATAGACATTACCTCGAAATTACATTTTACATATATGGAATGAAACACTAAGTATTATCTCAGTAACGTTTTTGTTAGTTACACATTTCTTTCCTTGTGTCTGTAATCTCTATTTTCTCCTCCTTAACTGGCTTTTCACCTTTTATTCAGCACTGTGACATTAAATGGTAGAGTCCCACTGTGTAGAAACCCATGAAATTTCCATTGCAAAGAACAAAGAATAAAAACAATAAGGCCATTTCAATATAATTCTTTCAATAATATATATCATATAGTTATTAAAGGCAAAATCTGCTTCACACTCAGGTATAGGTCTAAATAAAACTAAACAGATCAATTAATTTTAGTATTTAACAAGAACAGGCATTTATGAGTGCAGTCTTTGAGCTCATTTTCTTCCTGTAACATCTGATTTTGTATGCACCATACACCCATATGAAATTCTAAAATTTAGAATTACAACATGTCCTTTAAAGAAAGAGTAGACGAATCTCAAATGTTGTGAATTACAATTCTGTATGCAAGTGTCATATGGGACAGTAGGGGGCAACTTTCACCCACAAGTGGTACCTTGTGCATTCTGATCCATAATGTAATGACATGAAGTGGGTACTTGCAGTACTTACCTGACTTTACTGGGTGGTCTATATCAATTTTGTAAAATGGAAGGTTTCATTTTTAAATTCCCACTTCCTTCTCCAGGCAGCGTGCTGAGGAAATATCTGGTGTATACACTAGAAAAATGCTGCAAGGTAAAATAACAAACTACAGTCTCAAAGCTGTTGAGAAATGAAAGAGAAGGACAATTATATTCCTCTAGTTTGCTGTCATAGGATTTGTGAGAAACCAATCTCAAAAAGATTATTTTTTCCACAATTATATTTTGATAAATAATTCTTCCTTGAATAAACGATTTATAAATGCAATAATTTAACACCCTAAAACCACAGCATGGATTAATATAAAAATTGATGTAAATAGCAAAGTATTTATTAGTGATTTTAATATGCATAATGATATTATGTTTAATAATAAATTCATATTTAAGAATAAACTGCTGTACTATATTGTGTATCAAATTTTGAATCAGTCAGAATACAAAAGTTTGCCATGCATTTCCCTTTCCAGCAAATGCTAAACCCAGGCATGCTAATAAAGGAGAAAAAGTCAGACATAAAGTAGTACTTTTTCCAAGTGTGTCTCACTATATTACACGATGATGATTTTTTTATTAAAGTATTATATAACATATATAATTTAATATGCAACTAATTGATTTTCCTCTCAAATTTATATTTAATTTTCAAAATTATCAGATTGGTGTAAGTAGAGAAGTAGCACTGAAAATATTTTCACACCAAAACTAGTCAAGGAGGACAATAACACTTGTAATAAACACACAAAACTAGATTTAGTCTTGATATCTGTTTCACAAAATGAAGTGGTTAGGCCTAAGGTGAATTTTTAGCAAATTTGGGTAGAATCATAATTTCAAGCGAAGGATGTCAAATAATGGCAACCAAATCAGACAAACCTTCACGTTACATTTAAGCTTCAAGCTTGAGAGTAAAATACACTGGATGTTAAACTGCAGTAACAATGTGAGAAAGTGACTGCAGACCTTCCTCCTCAAGTGTCCTGAGATCCTTCAATAATTCAGGCAGGTAACTGAATTCAAGAGCCTTTGTTAGGGAGTCAGAATAACTTATTATGAATGTCTCGTCTGGCTTTAAGCCCAAAGAAAATGCACTGTGCATTTCTCAGTGATGTAGATAACAACTATTTCTCTAAACATAACCCCACCTTAAAATATAAATCTCCCATTTCACTTAGTGCACTTAAACTATTTTACTTAATAGACAAGGCATAACATAAACAAGGATTATAAAATGTGAATAACATCCACCCTCCAGCAGTTCCTGAAATGAACTTACATTTTCATGTTAATACTCAGAGAGCATGTGTGTAACTGGTATCAACAGTACTACTTTACAAGGAAAATTAATCATAAAAAGCATAGTAAAAAAAAAGCAGACCAGACATTTTACCAAAAGGGATTACTTGAGATTACCTCATGATCCCATAATTTCTGATGTTTTACAAATTACTGGGTGGGGTGGGCTTTTTTTTGTTATTTGGTTGGGGGTTTTTTGCCTTTTAACCTAAGCCTGAGAAGCATCATGCTGTTTTATTCCTGTGTTTTGACAGGACTGAACTCCAGGTGAAACCAAACTGTTGGTTTCCACCACCCCCTTTTCCTCCCCTCGACGTTTTCCCGTCTCTGTGCCTTTCATGAGTTGCATGCCAGGACTCAACTTCCAGTTCATTTGCCTACTCACTTGTATCCTGAGTTTGATATCAAATGGACAGTAGAAGATGTGGTTCATCAGGGTCACCCTGGAGGGACAGCCAAACAGACTGGGAAGTTCAGTGTCCTTTCTCTTCCCTTTGTACAAAATAACCTGTATGTGACAGACTTGCTGCTATTAAAACCCTGGGAAGCGTCCTTCCAAGGCAAAAATGCTGTACAGGTTTATGAACACCTCCTTTTTTCTAATGTAAAAGCTTTAGGAAATCAGGCTCAATACTAAAACAGGCAAATGAACAAAGACAAAAGTCAGACTCACACCAACTCCTGCCTGCGTCTCTCCAGGATCCCCACCTGGGCCCTCCCTCCACTCTATCTGAAACCAGGCCTGTTACAGGTGCTGAGGAGAAGCTCAGTGGGAAAGCTCTTTGTACAGGACACCTGTTTTGTTACAATGTTTAATTCTCTATTTTCTATTTCCTCATCTTACTTTTTCTCCTTCCTTGTCTCCCAGGATATGTCCCATGTGACTTCTTCCACATAAGACCCACATTTTCCCTCCATTTCCTCACTGACACACAGCAACCCCAAGAAGGAGACCATATTCCTCTCAGGCACTCAAAAACACCAAATCCTTTGCAGCCACTGAATTTACTCTAGGGTAGACACAGCTCTTTAATCTCACAAGTCCTACCCTTGCTTTTTCTGTCCAGGCTGTTCCTGCTGCCTCCAGACCTGGGCAGGGCAGGGGCTGTGTCCAGGTGGTCTGTGGTTACAGGGATTTTCCTCAATGTGCCTCAGCAGAAGTGGGAAACCTTATGAAAAGATTGTTCATCCTTTCTGCTTTCTCCCAGATGTGTAGGAATCAGCTTAAATCCAACAGAACAGTCACAAGTAGTTATGCCTCTTCCCTCTTTAATTGTAAAGCCTCATTTCTTCACATGGTAAGAACGAAGACAGAAGGGAAGCTTCCAGAAAACGGCTGTGTAATTTCAACTCTCTTTTGAATAAAAAGCCTCTCTGTCACCAAATTAACAAATGCTTTTATTTGGTACCTTTCCAAGGGTTCTTTCTGTTGGGAGGGAAGGAAACTTTTGGAGAACTGGTGGGGTTGGGCAAGGTAACCTCCAGAGTCACCTCTCCAAACTCAGCTTTTCTGTGATACTGTGATTTTTGAAGCAGTGCCCTCCAGTTACAAAGAAAATATCTGGAACCCACTGAGTGCAACAGGAAAGAAATTCTAAGAGACAATATCTACAGTCACAATATGGAAATAACCCAATCTGCTGCCCTCTTAAGTACAAACTAATTCTGAGGGCGTAATCTCTTTGCTCCACATCTTTCTGTGCTCTGTTTTTTTTCTGTCACCAGAGCAGCTCACCAAAATTTACAATGAACAAGAATTAAGGTTATGGGCCTGATCAAATATGGACTTCCTGCTTACTGCAGTGCAAGTGAAACACAAAAACTATTTTGACTTACAGCATCTAATTTTGCCCAAAGCCTTTTTGTACATTGATTTTAAAAACAAAACTCACCATTAGTAGAAAAGTCTTTCTCCCACTTCCCTGCTGTAGGGAGACAGTCCTCCAGAGAAGGATGAAAATGGAGAAACAGCACGTCTCACACTCTACAGACTTCCTAACAGCCAACTTCTGTGCTCTCCCTGAACAGGCCAACTCAGAGAAATACTGAGATTAACAAAGCTACCCCAGTCAGTGCTTTTCACAACATACGCTGTTGTAGGATCCATCAATAGCTGTACAGGGCCTATGTTACAGGCCACTATTCTATTTGCCTTATGTTGTGAGTGGAAATGTAATCCCACATTACTTTCACAAACTTCTGTGAAGATCTCTGTTATCACAGACTTTTGAGTAAATAACTGTAAATTCCATTCTAAAACAAATTACAAGTTACACTAACTTGTTTGCCTTAACTATAGATAAAAAATTTCCCCATATCTATTGTTGCTCAGGTTATATTTACTGTATGCTGATACACGACTGATACTGCTTTATAAATAGATCCATTTTTGTGCATTTCATCTAAGATGTAAATTATACCATTGACAATACCAACCTATTGGAAAGTTTCCAAATGGGCCTGATTTTCGTACACTACAATAACTGCTTATTGCAGAGGGAAGAAGGTTAAGAAATGTTTTCAAAAAGTAAAAAGATTTCCTGTAAGATTTTCTGATGTTCTCTTCTTAAGTTTGCCATGTTTAATTACTGTTCATGTACTGTGTGTTTGGAATCAGAGGCTGATTGGTGTCTCCTCCTTTCCTTTCTTTGGGAAAATTGCCCTATATATGGTAGAACACTTTCTGGTTTTCATTATCATTGAATTCAAAGGCTATCAGCTATTGTAGCTATTTATACTTACGAGTGGGTAATCAGAATTATTACTGGTTGGTAACAGTTCTTCAAGCAAAAGAAACTTCACTTGATTGATTTTTTTTTTTGTTGTAGAGTAGGATCACATTTTTCCAATGGTTTTTCAAGGACGGTTCAGTTCTTGCATCTTTAATATGTAAGGAAATATTTTTGCATCCAACAAGAATGACAGTTTGTATAAATAGAAAATAGATTATTTTTCCAAATCCACAAAAATGTTAAACAAATCATTGCTAGATCATGTGCAAGACCTGTCTTGCACAGTTGCAGCTACTGATGTTTGACTACTGAAGTAAGATATATTTTAACACAGAGAATGGGTGCAGACAGAGGTTACAGGTTTATATCCCTATTTCTCACAGGTCAGGGAAAACAGTTGCTTTGAAAATCTAGAATGTGTTAAGAATTCATGAACAAAGGTCATGAGGAGGATAATTTCAGTTTGAGACTGGTCTTGTTTCATCTATCAGTTTGTTTTCTTACTCTTAAAATAATTTCAGTTTAACATAAAAAAACCAAAAACAAAAACCAAACCAACAACCCAACCCAGGAATAAATCACAAAAAATTGTTTACCAATGAAATCTACAGAAAAGTTACCTGAGCAAACCACACTGTTAAGAGAAACATAGCTATGTTTTGTCAACAGCTTCACAAAACTTGGTGGAAATTTATGTTATATCTACTCTTATAATCATGATATGAGATAAGCTATGACTTACTCTACAGAAAGATTGATTGACTTCACAGAGATGTTACCTGGTTCATGATGTATTTACTCTTGTAACTTCCATCCCTAGGTTAAGGTTATAAATGGTTAAATGCAACATTTAAAACAGATTAAGTTTTTTTGACCTAAAAATGTTTCCACCTTGATAAACATACTGGGACACCTGGAGAATACCAGCTATTATTTACGACATCAGAAGATAA
Source organism: Pseudopipra pipra (assembly GCF_036250125.1). Classification (NCBI taxonomy): domain Eukaryota; kingdom Metazoa; phylum Chordata; class Aves; order Passeriformes; family Pipridae; genus Pseudopipra; species Pseudopipra pipra. Next base: position 12,499,244 of record NC_087562.1, read on the forward strand.
TCATAGTAAAGCTATAAGCTCTAATAATAAATGGGAAAAGATATAAAATAAAACTGATCATTTGACACTGCCATTTCATCTTATGCAGGACCACTGTTGAGACCAAGTTATGCCATAGAAAAAAATTATCTATGCCACAAAAATTAATATTAATTGAGTAACATTTTAAAGCACGGTAGTACCCAACATTAACATGGCTCCTTTGTACCTTAGTCTAAAGAGTACCTAGACATAAGATTTCTTCAAGCTATTCATTGCTGAAATCTAGCCAAAACAGTACTATGTTACATTTTCCACTTGCCCTGCACAGTGTAGCATTTAGACTTAAGATTTAAGAGCATACTGGAAATACAGACTACTTAATGTAAGAACAAAACTTTCTGGTATGATCGCATGTTTATGTTGCATAAGATAATACAATCCATCTGTCGGGAAAATCCTTGCTGAATACTGTATCTGCTTTAGCAATAAACATGAACAGAAATCAAGATTATTTTTTAAAATCCAAAACTGAGTAACAGTGAGCCTTACAAAGAAATATGTCTAGGAACCTGAGGCAAATTATACATGTTAATGTTGGAGTCACTGAGAACAGTTAACACAATGTAACCAAATGTCAACTGGAATATTTTGCAGTAACTGACTGAATATATGAAGAGGTCTGTGTTTAATGAATATATGAATGCTTGGTTTCTAAGTTTTCAGCTTCAGATGGCGAAGATTAAGTGCTAAGGGTGTTACTGTAAATGTTTAAGTGAGATGAACATCACTGATTTTCTAATTTTACCACATGGTTTATTTCAGAAGAAAACAAGCACCAGTTAACATAGTTCTCCTGCAAGTCAGTAAACAGTAACACACGAAAACTCAATACAATTTGCTTCTTTGTTTATGTGCAGGATATTTAGTTTGGTTTGCAAAGTATTAGAAGAATAATAAGAACCTCCTGATAGAATACCACAACCAAATTTCTCAAAAGCCACTCAGTTAATCTCAGTGTTGAATCTGGCTGTTTCAAATTATTGTAATGTATAATAACAGTCTTATTGACAATATAGATGCACAGAGCCAAAAAAAGCTAGAAATAGTGGCCAAAATGATGAACTAAGCGCCAGCCCAAATGACAACAAACATATGGCCATTAACTGAAGAATGGAGGGGTTTAGGAATGCAGCTGTCTGTGGTCTCCTAAAAGTTCCAGAGGAATGAAATGCTGTGAGGATTGGCAAAGCCTGGATGAGAAGTACTACTGAAGATGGTAGGTCCTAAAATGGAGTCAACCAGCGGATCATGTTGGAATTCAGAGATTTCTGTGGTCAGAATATATTCATTCCATTGGCCTCATAATGTACATCAACAAATTAATATTGTATGGATGTCATTTCAAAGCCTACTGAAGACGAAGAGCCATTACTGAAGCCATTAGAGCACAGATGGTTCAAACTATATGCAGATATTCATACTTGCATTTCTGCATTATAGCAGGGTTTTTTTTCTGTTGAACTGTAATGAATTGTCTCATAATCTATTCCATCTTCTTGCCATTAGCAGGCTTTGAATGTTCACAAATAGGAGCAAAGAACTCATTTTCCAGAGCTTTAATCACACAAAGAGGGAATGCCTAATTCTCTAAATGAAATGGTCTGTGATCACTGAAGCAGAGATTTAATATATCACGGCAAATTAGGTAGATTTTAATAAATTACTTATCTCTCTGAATACTTTACATATGCTTATGAAGAAACATAGCCTGTTTGCAAACAGTGGAAATCCACAGTCTATAAAATCCTTTGAAGAAAATGACAAATAAAAAAGTAAATTAAAAAATGAAATGTATTATATCCTCGTTCTCAAGAGACAATCCTTTTTGCAGCATTGATTCACAGCTCCATTAAAAATATCAATTAAATCCTTCACTGAGATTGGTTAAAAGCTGTAAAATTAACTTTCCATGCTAGACACTGGTTATTCAGATACAACGATTTATTGTATATGTTTGATGTAAGTTCTAAAAGTGACAAAACCCAAATGAAAACACAGTTGCCCATCCCTACAGTCCAAAGTAGGTGAAGCAAAATCTCACACTTTGCCTTCTTTTTGTGCTTTGACAGATGTTGGCTGAAAGTAAATCTTCTACTGTACAGAAAATGATTGTGCCTGCCCTCCCCCTACTTCAAATTATGGTAACCATAAACAGCTGATTATAATGTTAGTAGAAGGGTAAAAGTTATTTAAAAAAGGTTGCAGTAATTTAATAAGTCCTGCAACTAGCCTAATTTTTTATATTTAATTGATAGGAACTGCATGCATCAAAGAAAACACATACTGAGATTTAATGTGCATAAAATGGATATTAGCATTTTAAAGAGGCAGATTAACACATTAATCCAAGTAATTTTCATATATTGCTTTTAATAAAATCTTCACAGTATAAAATTCTTAATGAGGCTAATCACAGGCATTCCATTTAGCGGGGTGATTAGGGATAACATAAAAGTATTTTTAATCAGTTTTCTAAGGCTTATGGTTTTTTTATTAAAAATTAAAATTTTGACTTGCATTTTTATTACTGTTTTATGTAGGAAAAAATCTTGAAAATGCAAATAAAGCACATCATTCAATCATGTAGGTATTAATTATTTACAAGACGTTGTCCATTGTGGAGAGATTCTTAGCCTTAGGGGGGAAATATAAAAACAAACAGACTGAAAAGTATACAAAACTTTACAACTACAAATCAAGCGTCCCTTCCATATGAATTATACATTAAATATACTGTAAGAATTACAAAGATCTCATCTTTGATGCGCTATCAAGCATGTATTTACACTGGGAGAAGGAACTTCTGCAGGCAAACTTCCTTTCATGCCTCGGAGTCGTCTTCGCGCTCCTCACAGACTGAACGCGGCGTGTGGAGGGGCCTCCACGGCTACTTTGAGCTCCCCAGTTACTGCACCATCATCTCGTGAATCAAAAACTAGAAAGGGAGCCTCACAAAACAGCATTAGCAATTTCATTTGAGGGTTTGCTTTTGTTCCGGTAATTTTCCGTAGCGTTTGGACAGATTAAAAGGCACCCGGCACACGCAGAGGAGAAATAAATAAAGAATAAAGGAGTCTTCCAGTTCAGGTATTTAGCCTACTGCAAACTGAGCACTCTAAGAACTAGAATGTACATCAATTAAAGTGTTAGTGCTCGAATTACCTTTGAAATAAAGAAAACTATTGGTATAATCATTGCCTATATAAATTAATAATTTTTCTCCATATGTAAACATGAGATGTGGCAATATGTAAATTCAAACTCTATTGAAAACATATATGCATATTTATAAATAGTTTTAAGCAAAAACATACCTATTAATGCATTTTCTACACTGTGTAGGACAGGTCCAAATCAGCCTGGACACTTACTAGTATTTAAACAGTAATTGTTTTTTCCAGCTGGTGCAATGCAAAATTATTTAAATTGCAAGCTTCTATGTGTTGCAAAATAGTGAGGTATAAGCAAAGAAGATAATTCCTCTAGACTAAACTATTTGACTACCTTCATCTTTGTGTATGTGGGTTTTGAAGTAGTATTTTAAATTTCTATTTTACAGAAATTAGCTGACATGATTTGAAACTGCACTCTTTTACAATATCTAAGTAAGCCCAGAGGGCCAGAATCTCTGCTGCTGTGATTAAAACATGCTGCTAAGTCAAAAATGAGGCTTTTTCCCAGTCCTGCATAAAAAGCAATGAGGCTGCCTAACATGACTCTAGAAGGAATTTGAATAAAAACAAATAATCTTGACAGCATATTTTTTCAAAGCAAATTATACAGCTGACAAATGGCAAGGTTATGTATTTAGTATATAAACTGGGTTAAGTACTCTGGGACATGCAATGATACTGCATGTTACAACTTCTAGGCTGCTGGGACAGCCCAGAAGAGGTTTAGAGAAGAAAAAACATGGGATAAACCTTCCATTATTTACTCTGTTGAAAGAGCTATTATAGGACAGATTGGATGCTAATCTTAGAGATCCAAACCATTTTGTATAACCTTGAACAGATCACTCAGTGAACTGTCAACTTCAAGAGCAGACTTTAGGGGACAGTATTGTTTTTACTTATAAGAACAGGATAACTGTAATTACTGATATCAGAACATTAATTCTATTTTCTCAGTTTTCATATTGTCATACTGTCTCTGAGGCACATTGGTAGATATGTTGACTACAGTGTTTTTCACTCATTCTCTTGCTAAGTCATTCACTTAATTGCTTCAAATTTCATGGAGGCCACTTTCACACAGTCAGCAATGAAAGGAACAAGATATGAAAAAGACTGTGCTTGGAGTCTCAGAAAGAATGAAGGACATTTTTGTACTTCATGTGGTAGTGTCCTACCAATTTCCCTGTGCCTAGGGAAAGTCTTTTTTCCTCAAACCAATATCCACCTGAGAGGATGTGTACACTGTAACTTAGGAATTCTATTTATTGTGCCATTACATTTAAATGAAGTCTGCATCCAGATCTTAAGAGCAGATCCTTTTACAATGACTTGGTCCAAGAAAATATATGGACATGTTCTTTTGTCATGATCTGACATACGTTAATGTAAAATTCATTTCAGTTCTCTGAAAGTTCTAAATTTTCAGAAAATATACAATGTTATATGCCCTGGATGCAATAGAATCTTCCCTGGCACCTGCAGGGAAGGGCAGAAGTGTGGATAGGAAAAAGAATAAAAAAGTATTTCTAGCTATTATTATTACTTTCATGGATATAATTCACACAAAGTAAAAATTAGTTCAAATGTCTTATGATCAGGAGAAGAAAGTCCTTCCTGTAATAATAATTCTCTCAGATGATTAGGACTTTTAAGAGTTTTGTGAAAGGTGACTTTCAAGGGTAAAAAATTGTATTTATATCACTAATCAATCTTATCAAACAGGAATTATGACAGTGGGAATTATGGTCATAAAGTACAGAACAAAAACAATCTTGCAGTGAGAGACTACAAAATACCTTTGGAGGAGATGTGCTTTTGTACAACTACCTGGAGAAAAAGTATTGGTGGAGAAAAGCTTAAGTGGTTCAGCCACAGTAAGAAGTGCATCAAATCTGTATGCTATCTTTCCAGGGTATGGAGATTTGATTCTTTGCATTTTCCTTATCGTGTTCCTGGAACTTTGATGCATACTTTTAGTATTTTAGCTACAGCATGGATGCAAATCATGCATGATAATGGGAATGGATAAGAAAGCCTATTTCTTTCCCTCACTACTCAGGTCCCCGTTGCTCAAGGTATGGGAATTAGACACAGCAGTAGAAGTTGCAAAGTGACATTAGCCTGGCATTCCACTAGGGCTGACTGGAATTCTGGCTATTGCAAAGGGTACCTTGTGTGCTCTGCATCCATTCATCAGGCTGGTTCCTGCACTGGCAGAGGAGAGGGACTGTTTGTAACAGTTTACTCTCTTCACTGGGCTTTCCCACAGTGGAAAGAGGGTTGAGACATAGAGGTAGGAGAAAAACACACACTGGTAACCACGTCCCTGCAACCACAGGGAAACAGAAACCCTAAGCAAGGACAATATTTTCCTTCACTGTCTGTGAAAGGACCAAGTAGCCTTCTCGAGTCTTCTTACCAGTGTTATAAAAATGATCCTACAGCCCAGGAAATGGAAGATTCCACACCTCCTGCTCTCCTTACCTTGCTTTAATGAGTCACAGTGAAGGTTTGGTCAGAGTCCCTTTCAGAAGGGTGTTCACTCTAAACTGACACCTTACCAAAACCACCACTATTTCATACTGTCTGGGAAACAGGTTTCATATGGAGGACACAAGCTGGAGGTACTCTGGGAGTTATAGCTCTAAATAAGATACAGACTTTAACAATACAGAATTACTGACATAAATTTTAATAAAAATATATATAGTCCTATTACAATGAAGCACGATGTACAAAATAGAGAATTATAGCAAGTGGACATGTCTGAAAGTTCTTAGGTCTTATGAATGAAGTACTATGAGCTGGGAATGCTCTTTGGCTTAGGTTTTTAAACATATTTTAAGGAATAACAGTAGCACACAGTTTTTGTAGACTTTTGCAAAAAAATGTGGAAACCATTAATTATTATTAAAGAATTTCTTATTGACAAAATGTCAAACAATTACTTTCATAGTAACCCTTGCAGAGAAAAGTAGAAATTCAACAAATAATTTTTAAGCTACAGAAGTTTACAATAAACTGATCTGTAAAACTTACCATCAATGTCTTGTTCAATGATATTTCTTTGCTTCTGGAACACCTCTTTCAAACTGACCAGAGCAAACCCGATATATTCACATTCAAAATCCTGTTCATCTTCTGGGGGATCACTGATCACACAGATTTTAGGATAAATAAAAAACCCAAAAAAACCCCCAAAAAACAAACAAAAACAAAAACAAAAAAAAAAGGAAAAAAGATATTTTACCTTCAAAAAGGGTTGAAAATCAACTCTAAAACCAGAAAAAAAGGCAAATCCACATTCTATTTTACAAGTGGAACACAAATAAGAACTATTTATCAAGTAAATTCAACATTTTCCATGACAAGAATTGTCTAAGACACCCTTTTTTAAATCTTCCCCTTTTCTTTAGCATTACTTAGCTGTACTAGAAGGACAGAGAGGTTTAACCATAGATTTGTAGCCGTATAGAAATGTGCCATTTTTCTTTCCCCTCCCCACCACTCTGTGGTACAATTCTTGTTCACATGGCCATACAAGAAACTATATAAAATATATGCTTTTCTTTTGTGAACTTAAATTACACCCATTGCATCCAAGTATGGTTTTCCTTCTAAACACATAATTCCAGGATTGGGTTGGAGCTGACTTGAGTTAGTGGCTTGTGTTGGGGCCAAAAACACCGAGACTGACAAAATGACAGGAATTTAGAGCTAACATTTGGTATGTCTTGGCAATGTTGTTCAAATTGTGAGAGTTTGTGAGCTTTACAGCCTAAAAACGTTACAATAAGCATAATTTCAAATGGGTAACAACCAAGTTGCGTAGAATCTAAGTCTGAAGGAAAGAATATGTCAGACGAAATACAATCAAGTCTTCCTAAAAAGACTTCAAACACAACAACTACTACAATATGGTCTTATAGCAGTTTATTTTTGTGCTCGTCTCTTACTAAAAAATATTTATCTTAGAAAATACACATGTAAATATTTTTCACTAAACCCAGTCACCTACTGAAAATACAAAAATATTTTAAAAAATTTCCTGGAGGCAAAAAAAGGAAAACTATCACAGCTACTTCCACCAGCAGGTGGCTTGACTGAATATAATTCATTTATCTTGAGATTTTGGCACAAAGCTAAGCAGCAGCAAAACAGCCCAAACCCAATCAAAAATAGGAAATACTTAGATCTGCAAGATAAATATTAAATTGAATAAAGACAAGTTAAAAATTGTAAGAATAATTTGATAAAACTGTTGGATTTTGGGAACAGATCTGTTTTGTTATGATGATTCAGTGTCAACGTTAAATCTCTTGGGGAAACCAGCATAGCAGTTAAGACAATGACAGAAGAAGAGATTCATGCTGAATTAACTTTTATCACCTAAGGGTACCAACTATTACCAAAATTTTCACTAAAACATAAATTAAAAGCAGGCCAAGTAAAATTTGAGACAGCATCTTATAGGCAAAGGGGAGTGTCATTCATACAGACCCACCCTGTGGTTCAGATCAAACAAAGGTATTTTACATGAATAGGTCAAGCTTCAACAAAACAGATGAAAATAACAGCCCCTCTAACACCATATAGTTCCAATATGCTTAAAAGATGATAATATTGGATTGAATCTTTGCTGCTTAGCAGGAAGGAGGAGTTATGCACTCTGGATCCCGTGGGAATACTCCAACTAGACTCCAAGAATGGTACCACAATCACTTTGAGTTTTGTACTTTTAAAAGTATCACAAATGCTTTGAGAGAATATTTAAATATGATATTTGGTATGCTTTAACTTGTCTTCATTTACCAAAAACTGCAAGAGTTCTGATTTCAGGCTTAAAAAGACAGAGTTTAAACTGCCTGAGAACCTACGGCACATGAACAGACCCCTCACCCAGCTGCAGCAGCCAGTGTCCCACCTCACCTTAACACTGCCTCACTTCTGAAACAAACTTTGATGGGAGTTGGTATATCAAATTTATACAAGGATTTCTTACATGGATAAAGCTATGGAGGGCGTTCCTCTCCCATACTTCTCTCTGGGATCCTAGACTTTCTCTCTAGCTCATTTCCACATTTCATTTCTGTAACACCAGTTACTCACTTCCTTGCAGGAATCCCAGACTTACTGACAGAATAAGAAGAAATTTTGACAGCCTGGTAAAAGCACCGTGTGGGAAGATATTTGCTAGCCACTGCAAGAAAGACTAGAGAACTAAATGAAACTTGTCTGGCAAAAGAAAAGTGAAAAAATAATAAGTGCCTTAAACTTAAAATGTGTTTTACAGTGAAGCAGAAAAGCCTGGACAATTATTTATTATGGTTGTTAGGATAACACTTAAAGGCATTCTCACCAGCAGGTAATTTAGAGTGACTGGACAAAACTTCTTATGTAGGCAAATCTGATTCTAATTTTTTTTATTCCACAGATCACCCATTTTTGAGCAGGAAGGAGAAAACTCTGTGTGTTAATGTCGCATATTAATGTGAAGCTAACAACTGTACACATGCTCTACTCCCCTGTAACATGGATGCATAGATTTTCTTTGGAGAACAATGACTTCATATAGTCTGTTTCTTGGAATAGCAATCATTTCCCACCAAGAAATGATGCACCTGTCAGGATCAGCCTGGAAACCTCTTGCATAAACCTGTTCACTCTTGTTATCACAGCAGGGTGACTGTTAGACACACGGATTCCTCCACTCCTCACATATGTCTCTCCTGACACTTGTCAGAGGAGCACACACTCTACCTCCAGGTCTGCAAGCATTTCAAGTACAGTCTGGCATGAGGAATCAGGCAACTTCCTCTACATGACCAAAATTTCTACACTCTTAAAATGCTGAAAGACAACAGTGGAAGAATAAAAAATAACTATGACAGTTACAGAAAGTTAAATGGACTGCCAGAAATGTGTCCTTTTAACTGATTTAAAGACTTGAACACGTAATGACGGGGTTCAGATGCTGAAATAACAATTTTGTGTCTTTTTTTTCACAAAGTTTTTACAAATATTAGAAAGTATAGCTTCCTAAAATAGATAAAGAACTTGAATCTCTATTATACAGAAAAAGAAACAAACCAAAAAGGCTTCCCATGTCATACATTAGAGCTATAAGAAAAAGCCAGTGTTATGACAAAAATCTCCCTAATAATGATAGAGACAATGACTGACTGAAAGCATAAAGATGCTTGTCAAACGAACTATGCTCATATATTTTACATAATTCCATTTAACAGCATTTTTTCTTGATTTTTTACACTGAAAATTCTTGCATTTTCTGCCACTATTTGTTCAAATATGGAACCAAAGTCAACATTTCTAATAAACACTTAAAATGATTCCATATCAAGAACTGAAAGAAGAGAAAAAAAATCAACTTTGTTTTGAAATCTTATCTTTAAATGAACAGTAAACTCCACTTCAAACAAATTTCAGACTGGATATTAGAAAAAAAATTAGTTACTGAAAGAGTTGTCAAGCTCTGGAATTGGCTGCTCAGGGAACTGGTGGAGCCACCAACCCTGGAGGTATTTCAAGTGCTCTGGAGGCACTTGGGGACGTGGATTAGTGGTGGAAGTGGCACTGCTGGGATATCAGTTGGACTTGGTGACTCTAAAGTTCTCCAACCTAAATGGTTTTAGGGTTCTATAAAATAAATATACTTTCCTGTATAAATGCCATGTCAATCTATATTTATTTACTTGCAAGTATAAATTAAAAGAGTATAAAGCTGTGAAATGCACTGTTTAGCAGTAATTTTGCCTCAGCAGTAATTTTGTTTATTATATTAATGTATCTTTTAACATTTGAGAATATTTATCTTTTTCAAGAGAGATTCATTAAAGTGACTCTGCTTTTGGAAGACAAAACCAGCATGTGATGAATCTATTTATTTATTTTCCAATACAGATCCAATCATTATGAGTATTGTTTCTAACAACATTCTTTTTGACAGGAAAAAAAATAAATTAATACACTACTTAATATACATAATACACTGTCTATGCTCTATAATCTGGCATAGCACAAACACTAATAAAGTGTCAGGCTCAACCATCTGCAGGCAATTTTCAATGATATTTATATCCTTGATAATTTGGTTTCCTGAGCTTTAAAGCATTAGTTTAGTTGAGTTCCTGTTTCAGCTGAAAAAGCTCTGATACTAGTTTGTAAAGCTTGTGATAGAAAACACATGTTGATACAACTAGGCCAGGTTTAAAATACATAGAGTTGGAAACTTTTGGAGTATGGGCAGAATCTTATCATAAATTTTGTTTCTTGGTGGTCCTTGCTAGGATAAAGTGGGGAACTGGACTACTGATGAAATTCCTGCCTTCCTGTTTAGTCATGACAGAATTGAAATTTCACCACAGGCCAAGCCAGACACACCAATAACTGCAGAAAACAATTTACCTGGTAACACAGAGGACAGGACCATGATGGCACAGGTAGAAGGTGAATGTGTCTGGTCAGTGAAAAAGCTTACTGCTGTTATTTTACCTTCTTTTTACCTCAGGTTTGTAAGATATTTAATACAGATATCTAAGTATTTATAGGAGAAATCGCAGCACACAGACTAGCTATTTGCTGAATTATCCCTCATGAACCACAAAAAAAAAGAAAAAAGAAAAAAAGAGTATTTTATTCTCAATACTCTCTAATCTCAGCAGAACGTGTTTCAGTAGAATGTTACCCACTTTCCTAATCTACATGGTAAAGTAAGTCTTCTCCTTGCTTATTAAATGATTTTAATTTTTTTTAAAAAATCTCCAAACCTAAGAATGTTTTGGTATGATATTTCCATCCCAAAAAGTAATCATTTCATGGTGTTCCCTGCTCCATTCCAGTAAAACCTGTTTTCTGGCCAAAACATGAATCTCAGATATAGAACGGAAATGAAATGAAGAGAGATCACTCTCTTTCTTACTGCAGAGTGAATCAGGGATTTGTGGATAAACACATATTTTAAAGATTTACAAGTACCTCCAGCACTTCAAGTACAGTCAGCAGGTATCCTACTCTCCTGCAAATTAAATCAATCTTTAATTTAATAATTATTCCATTCTAATGAAGATTGACTTTTAAGAGAAAACAGGATCAAATGATGTCATTCATTCTGTCAAAGCACAACTGCTATTGCAATAAAAAAATTAGAATAACAAAAAATTTTTTATTATAATGAAACTGGACAAGACTGATTTATACCCTCTCCATATGTATTAATATAAAAAGTACATCTGTGTATATATATATATGTTTTTGGAAATTCTAGGGCCAAGGAACACTTTCTGCAGCTCTTAAGACTCCTTTTAGTACTCTGAATTCAGAAAGCAATGAATGTACTACACTACATGGTGTAGAAACGCACTTTTCAAATTCATTAGTGATAGAATGCTGATGACAGAATCTCTCTTTTGCAAAACAAAATTGTTAAAAGCAAAAGAAGCAAACAAACAAACTCCCAAACCAAAACCCAAACCACAGCACTAAACCAACATTAAGTGAGGCTGCAATCTTCCATGCCACATGAACCTACTCAGGGAAGAAATAAGATCAGAATGCAGGTATCATTCCTAGTGGAAACAAATTTTTTTCTACTTAGTTACTTAGGTAGGTATTAACTTCTCAGGGATACCTCCTCAGCAGAGACAAACAATGAGGCAAACCACAATCATTATTTACAAAGACCTATAATAGAGTTTTTCAGCACTAACATGTACCTGTCTGTGTGTAGCTCTGGCTTTAGAAGAACAGACTTGAGATACTCTTTTCCTGCACAATTATCTGCCTTAGCCACATATATCACTGCAACGCAAATCAGAATTAATATCAGTATCAATTGGTTTTCACCTTTTAGAAGAAAGAACATGAGGAAAAGAACAAAGGAAAAATAAACATTTCTTTCTTTTTTCTAAGGAGAAGCAGCAATGTTAGAATCAAATTTGAAAGGTCATGTGATCTAATGTGTCACTGGCAGGTCTGTGTGCACACTGTCAAAAAAGATACAAGCAGCATCTAAGCATGCCACACAGCTGTCACTTGCTGTTAATGGCAATAGCAGTCATGATTTTAAAAGCCAGTGGTCTTTATTGCTTTGTATTTGAAGTGATTTACTGCATTTTCTTCCACTGAGGAAGCCAGTGATAATGATAATGTATGGCAGAGTGCTTGTCCTTTTTGACAGCCTCAGTAATTTAATCCCCCTTTCCTGCCACAGTATTTCAGTAAGAGAAACCTCTAGACCAATGGACTGGAGAAAATCCACAGCCTGGGGAGTGTGTGCGAGTGCTCTGAAAGCCTCTCACTGTTTTAATTTAAAATACGAACACAAGAATCAGCTTTTAATTTTTGGACTATTAATATGACCTACAGTGAAAGTTAGCCTTGGTTTGGAAAACATATTAAAAGAATGAGAAACATGGTTTTAAGAAATTCTTCAAGTTTTGGGGCATCTTATATTAAGAAAGTAGCAGATTTCTTGTAAATGGTATCAGTCTGCAAGTATCAATACACTATTGTGAAAGAGTATAAAAATTGAAATAGTATTGAATTAACTTTATTTTTTTTTTAAAGAAAGAAATGCAACTGAAAAAGTTTTGATAGGATAAAACTAAAATTAATATAACCCTCTAAGAATCATTTGTTGTCATTTGTTTTTGAGGGGAGGAGGTGGAGTTAGAAATTTGTCTGTCATTACATTCCAGCATTTCTAATATTCACTCTATTCTAGTTACTTCTCACTGCACTCATAAGAGATCTTTTTCACTCTCCACATCACATTAAGGTTTCCTTTTGCTGTGCACTGACAGAAATCTTTAATGTATTTCACTGTCCAAAATAAACTTATTTGTATAAAAAGAAAGTACCAATTCTACCCAGGAGCTGAGTATTGGAATGCAGCAGCATGAGCAGAGATAAGAAGGCTTAAACTCCATGCAGACGGATTTACTGAAGGACACATCTCTACTGAAGTCCTAGGAAGCACACTTTTCAGAGCTATTGCTTTGCCAGCTTTCTCCAAAGCTGCTCCTCAGCTCTTCCTTGGCCAGCAGAACTGCTCCTAGGAACGGGTTACTATCAGAAAACAGCCAGTCCAGTTGCTGAGTCGTTCAGTCCAAGGAATCTGCAATTTGCCACCATTTCTCTACTAACAGAAAGCAAAGCACTGGTGTTTTACCTTTGAATCCTTAGTTTCCACCTCACGATTTCTTACTTTCCTAGGTTAAAAGAAGCTGTTATTGTCATCTGCTATTCTTTTGGACATGTGGATGACTTTCCACATGTGCTGCTCTCATGGCCAAGTGCTCCTGGGGCCACCACAGGAAGCGATGGGGAGGCAGCAGGGAGACACATGGACAGCCAGAGAACTTCAAAGGAAATGCCACATCAACAGATTCCTCCCTTTCCCATAAGCATCCCAAATGGAATTTCCTCAATTTACTAATTCTGTATCTAAAACAATTTAAAATGAAAATTATTTACAAATCCAAAGGGTTCAAATTCATTTCACTCAATGGAAAAATTCAGACTGGAAAGTAAAACATTCGGCACAAGAACTCCATTCAAGTCTGGGGAAAATGATTAACTATAGTGAAAATACATTTTTAGATCCTGATGAATAACATGCTTTCATATCACCCCACGGTACTGCCTGAACTTAGAACCACAACATTGCTCCAAGGCATGGAAGATCTCCTGTTTCTATCCAATTAATTGCAAAAATAATTCAAAATTAACTTGTAACAGTTTGCATCTAAGATTATAATTTTAAAGTTACTCCTAAAGAAGTACTAAAAGGTGAAGATTACAATGACCCTGGAAGCTTGTCAGCAATCTTTGCAATTCAAAACATTAACACAGCTGTTCTGTTATAGTGCATTTTTTCATAGTTCACATTCTAAAAAACAGATGAAGTAGAGTTTTATCACAGTGAAGAAAAATTGCTTCACAGTGTGGATCTTTAATGGAGAAAAGGAATAAACACACAGAAATGTAACAATGTCTTCTGATGCAAAGCCTTAACATTTGAGTTATACTGAGGAATCCACCTTTCAGAATAGGGATCTTCAGAAGTTTATTTTTAATAAAAAATACACTCCATCATCTTTCCCCCACCTCGTGTTCTTTTGGTCTACTTACCCTTGCACTTCAAGTTGTTCAAAGAGCCACCCATTCACTTAAGAGAGAAAAGTTTTCGAGAAAAGAAAGCTTTCCAATTAAATTTCAAATAAATTCTTTGCAGCATTTCATAAATCTTTCTTCGACTTCCATTGCCTGTTCTCTAGAACTACTGTATACAGTGATAAGAACACACTTCAACCTTCTATCAGCCTTGCTTTCTAGTAATTTTCTTGCCATCTCAGCATTTTCACATTTAAGTCTCGTTATTTAATAAAATAAGAATGTTTTTTATTAACAGCATTTATGAACTAACCATAGCTTCATCATTTAATTAATCTTGGCCCTGACAAGAAAAATGTTTCTTTTACTGAAACTAACAGTCAAACATCAACAGATGCATTTATATGTGTGGGAAACTGGGCTTTGTTTGCTTGGACTAACATGTTTCCTTATGTTTTTCTGACTGTGAAACTGCCATTACTTTAAAGAATATATGGTGACATGACTGGAAAAATTCTGGCACACAGTTTTAAACTGAATTGAAAAGTTTAAATATCAGTTAATTGCTTACTGTGATCAGTAACTCCACCCAACATCAACACAATGTTGTATGTACCAAAACAAATCCCACCAAAAAATCAGAATCCTTTCTGTTCACCAAATATAAAGACAGAGTCATGGTATGAGCACAATTTGGCAAGTTCCACTTCTCTTTGAGTTTATGAGACTGTAGTGGTTTGGAAGCTTTCTTGGATATTCTAATAACTCTTTCCACTGCTAACAAACACACAGCTCCTTAGTCAGTATGGTCAGCAGTAGATAAAACAATGTCATGGGAAATCAAGGGGTATGCATTGCAATCCTACAGTGTATAAACTTCCCCAGTCAAGTTGCTGTTCCAAGACCTTGGAAGAAAAAACAAAGATCTTCTAAGCATTTGTAGTGAAAAAGACACAGTAGAAAAACCCCAATTTATGTCAAGTTACATGCTTGAACCAGCAGTGAAAATGGAAATTCGTGGGATCATGTACGTCCAGATCAATGGAGCTCCACTATATTGTTTTGCAACAAGATTTTGTTTATCTTCTGATATCCCACATGTCAGGTGATGACAGCAAAGGACGCACAAAAGGTATGGAAAACCTTCCAATGTTTTTTAAGCAGTGAATCTCACAGAGCCCTCTGTATCAGTTAAGATGATTTTAAAACAGTCAAGCTGTTCCAGTTATAGATAATATAAAATGCCTTTTTATTATAAGAATTACTGATTTTTTTAGATTACTTATGGACTTACCCTGATTTTCTCCATGCAGAAATCTAAAAGACTATTAGGTTCCTTCTAGGCTCAAAGTAAATTTCTTTCTACCCATGCAAATCTCATTTTTATTAAAGAAAATATTCAATTAACCTCAAATATTCAGCATACTCAAATCTAATTAGAATGAATAAGAGATGCAGCAAAGCTATAGTAAACACACATGCAGATTTCATTATTATTATCTTACTGGCTTCTCAACTGGCTTTATCAAAAAGCAGACTCATTAAGTTTTTTCTCGCCTGTATGTAAAGCTAACCTTGAGTAGAAATTAGATGACCAATCACCTAAGCAAACCTCTGCAAATAACAACCATATTAGTCTTATGCCACAGAATACAATCCTGAAGCAATTAAGAGCAAAAAACACCTTTTGATACTGATTTGTTAGGATATTTAGAAGTTTAAACAGTTCTACAATTGATACTGAAGCAGCAAATAGAAAAATCAAAGTTATGAAGCCAGGTTATGACTAACAGAAATAATACAATATAGCACTACTATATTGGAAAGCCTTATGAATCAAAGCCTTATGAGTCTCTGCAATACAATAGCACAACATTATTTTCAAATATCACAGCTTGAAATGTATTGAAGTTTCGTAATTGTCTTAAAAGTCTGAAATTTTGTTCTCTATTCATCATAACTTTGCTGTATTTTGCTAGTTTAACTTTGCAGAGTAAATACGTAGAAAACTAATACTATGCTTGCACCATACCTAGAAATCAGAATATTGTGTAAGAATTTTATATCTTCTGAAGGCTTATTATAATCAAAGCAATGAGAATTCAAAGCAAGAGAAATCAAAACTGTTAAAAAGCTTTTATTGGCTTATGTTATTATTTCAGTGATGTTTTAATACAATTATTTCAGTTATGTCTGCCTTCCTAGAACTTTTAGAAGTGTTTACAGAAGCTAGCAAGATGAATATTGTTCAGCTCATAAAAAGTTATTATTTATGTAATCTGTTATTTAGTAACTGATGCCACAAATCCCATTTGTTGGAATGGGAGCAGCCTCAGCAAATGAAAGACATTGCAGCACGTTAGTTTTTGTGGTTTTGTTTTTCTTCTCTAAAGCCTTACAAAGATCACCATCCTCAGACTCATAAAAACTAACAATTGTGCCCTGTCCTCTACTGTCCCTCTCAAATGGGCAGTCCCATTACAGCAACAGTTGATGATCATTGTCTAGGAGGGATTTGAGTCTTCAACTACAGGATAATCTGATAGTTTATAAGTATTAAGAGGATCTAAACAAGTGAATTCTTTGGCAAGTCACATTCTAAAATCAGGTTTGTAGATGGTACCAATTTTAAAGATCTGACTGTGACATCACTTTTGCAAAGTTGCTTTCACAAAATTATTTTTAAGAGAATGTTCAAATTGAAGGTCTGTGGAATGGTTTGTCACAAATAGCAAACTGATTCACCTGCTCCAGGATACTCTCAGATAAAAGTCCAAGACAACTTGAAGCACTTAGACTGAATCTTAAATGAAACAGACTTTAACAGAAAAAAAAGTTAGTCAATAATTGAAATACTATGAAAGAGCAGGGAAAATATTTAACAACAGAATTATCAATTACTAGAATAATTCTACGTATGCTATAATATATAATTGTATATTGACATAAACTACCTTCAAATGTTCATTTATTAGAGACTAGCATGTGCAACATGCAGGATTAAGTATAATAAAGTAAATAGCAATGTATTAGTATTAAATATGGATGAATAACTTCC
Organism: Pseudopipra pipra; assembly: GCF_036250125.1. Lineage (NCBI taxonomy): Eukaryota > Metazoa > Chordata > Aves > Passeriformes > Pipridae > Pseudopipra > Pseudopipra pipra. The sequence continues at coordinate 12,516,653 of NC_087562.1, forward strand.
CATTTTAAAAAGTTCTGATTAGAGGAACATTGAGTATTCGCAAGTGGTGATCGAGTCCAATTACAAATTTTCTCTTTCCAAATGTATTTTAGTTGTATGTGGTTGATGTTTTTCTTTTGCTGTATCATCATGCACCAATAGAAAAATTAGTTCATGATGCTTCTTTAAAAAGAATACATATATTTATGTATAGCCTAATTTTAAAATGTATGTGCTCCCAGCATATTTAAATTTATTGTAATGCTACCATTTCTTCCACAAGCCCACTTCAGTATTCCATTTCATAGTTAACAACTGCATCCTTACCTCATTTCTTAAAAACCACCACTAATATTTCCCAAAATATTTGGAAAGAAGACGAATGGTACACAGATAAATGCAAATATAATGTACAGGAAATAGGCTTTATTGCAGGCATTTTCATAAGACAGAACTTAAGAGAAGAAACACGCCTGCTCAGGAGTACATCCCACTGACCAGTGCTACACTTACAGTGACTCCTCTGACCACCTGTTGGTTTGGGAAGTGACAGTGGGGTGTCCTCTGCAAGGAAATAATTTCATCTGCATTCAACACACAGCTGCTGGATTGTTTCATCTGAAGTAATTCGTAACTCAGTATGACCAAGTGATGTAATTTTAATCCAGATCTTTTCAACTTCCTATTTAAAAACTGAACACTAACATAATACAAATTATTTTGTGTTTCTTGAAGTGTTAAGACAAAACAAACCCACATCCCTGTAAGTCACAGGCTGCTTTGCATGATTAACACTGATTGATTGATTTTGACATAGACACAACGAGAATGTAAAGCCCCAGGATTTGAAATTTAAGAATATTGTTGCAACAGCTACTGATGCACATTCAGTGTTTAAAATATTTTTGCATTAGTCATAGTCTTCTTGGGAAGATTAGGTTAAAGTTATCCATATGTACAAATGCTATCTGAACCACTAATTTTAGTTGCCATTATTTTTAGCTACACAGCAAAGTGATCCTGTAACTGTTTGATATAGTTTCAGTGACATCAGGTATCCAAGTTTTCCAAATGCAAGAGAATTGTTAGTGCCTCTTGCAGACTATACCAGGAACAGCTAATAAAAATCCATCAAGTCACAAAATATCTAGGCATGTAAAGTAACACTCTATCTACATGGAATTCAAATTCATACACTGAACTTGCCTACTTAAATCAAACATACCTTTAAAAGTTAAAATTAGCAATAGGATAATAAAAGTAATACCCCAATTGTTCTTCACCAGAGCCTTTTCTTGTTATCTTTAACCAAACTCACATTTTTTTCTTCGTTGTAAAATTGTTTCATTGTGTTTGGCAAGGTCAGTAGTATTGTGTACAGATAAATTGCAATCAGCTTTATGTATTTAAGTGTGAATGTCAGACTCAACAGAAAGAGTCATAAGTATTTCCTTAGGTAACTGCAATTTGAAGAAAGAAAAGCCACTATGGGTTCCAAATTGGAGCACTGAAAGATGACATTCTTCAAAGAGCAAACAGAATACGTTGGAGTACAGAAATGTCAAAAATATTTTTTTTTTACTTCTTTCATTTCTTTTCAAGTTCATAACTTTATTAAAAATATTTCCCCTATGTGGAAATATTTTGACAATTTTTGATTGTAAACTTAAATCACTTGAAGTACTAAATCATATTCAAAAGATTAGCTTTCTAGATTCAGTGTTTGAACTGCAAGTCAATATTCTAATTTATTATGGAGATAGCTTACATTTTTCCAAGCAAATTACATAATTAATCAAACTGAAAAGGAGGTGTATCCTATTGTAAAAATATCCATCATATAGAACAATTTCCATTGCTGTCAAGTCCTTTCAATATTTGATGAAGTAATTTTACCCCCTCTTTTCAAAAGACATTTCCCTTTATTATGTATCCTAAGACACTTTAACTAAAAACCCAAATCTGAATATTTCAATAAGGTTGTTTTATTATTCAGTAGATTCATGGAAATTTTACTAGGATGACAGAAAAAATTCCACACCATTCTGTCTCCACTAATACAGGTACATGGCTTCAGCTGGCAATATTACTGGGATTAGCATAGAATGATGAAATATTTAAAGGAATTTTTTTTTCTAAAATCTAATAAATCAAATGACTGCCAAATGTCATTAAAGTGATGGTCTCTGACTTGAATATGCTTTTCATATTCAAATTTGAAAAGAAAGAGATGAAAGCCTGGAAAGGTTACTCAGTTTCAACTAATAACCTCAAGCACTCTACATTCACATGCATAAAAAATGAAATTGGCTCTATTGTCTAATTTTACTTCAGAAACAACTCTTTTCTTCTTGCACTGAACAGATGTATTAGCATCTGTATTTAAAGGGATATGCTGAGTGGTTTTGTTCGCCCCAAAGTATTTAGCAGCTATGTCAGACTAGTTTGTACACAGACAGTAGCTTATGAATCAAGTCCAAATACAATATCCTGTATTATAAAGTATTCCTTTTACATATTTTAAGATTTGTTTGACATATTTAACACTTGTAATTGCACACAGTAGGCAAAGAATATTACACTTTTTCAAGGCTAATGGGGTAAATCCAGGTATTCTGCTTTCTAACTTATCATGAAGCAAATAACTGAGTCATAGTATTAGAAAATTGCAAGAAAAAAAATTAATTTGGAGCTTAACAGTCAAGACTATTTTGAGTTTTATTAATGTTAAACATGAATACAGCATATACAAAGGAGAACACAGGCTGATTAAAAAAGGTATTTACAAATAAAAAATATAGAACTGCTGAAGAACAGCACAGCTAGCATGTCATATTTCACCACTAATAAAAACCCACTCATATTATATAGCCAGGCTGAAAATACATATAGCATCCAACATATGATAGGAATTAATTTTTAAACAACTATTTATTTTTCTGTGATGCAGAGTGAAATATGTTATTTAAATCTTTTCCTAAGTTTTTTTTTTTAAGCCTTGGTCTCATTTATTAGGCACTATTCAAGTGAACAATGGAGAATTTGTCAATTACTGCCCCCAAATCATTCTATTTTAATGGGAATAAAATTATTCTTTACATTTAGAATTTAAAACAAGATATAATACAAAATTTCCTCAAAGAGAGAGAATGGGCACATATTAAAATAAAGACTATTAAATGCTTTCAAAGAATCTGAGAAACTGGTTCAGTGCTTTCATTTCAGGTGAGGGAAACAAAACATGGGCAAGATACTTAGTCTATGTCAGAATTCTTTCTCTGTCTTTTAATACCAACTCTGTAATTAGTGCTACCCAGAGATTTGGAAGAATAACTGAACTCCAACAAGCTTCAGGATCTGGGTAAGCACTAAAGGCATTGGACATTTCGTACAAAATTTACATCTCAACTTTTCTCATCTGTCTGAGATTAAGAAACCCTTTTATTAATTCCACAGTCAGTCTTGACTGCCACCTTCAAGAAGCTGTATATTCCATATTTTCATTTCCTTTTTGGTCACACTAAAAGGCTACGACTTTGATGTGAAAAGTAAGATTCCAGCTGACTCAAATGGTACACAATAGCATCCCACAGAAATAAGTGCTTCTGCACAGAACAGCAGAGCTGAAAATACCGTGCTTATAGGAACAATGTTCCTATTTTTTACATCCACAGTTTTAACTAATATATGGCCCTTGAAAAACTTAAAATAAAGGGAACTTCTAAACTGTAAGACAACTTGAATCCTATATTGAAAAATGGTCAAAAATATGTACACTTTACTCCTTAACATTTTATATATTTATTTGCACTTGTGTTCTTCTATTTCATGTGGAGAGCACATAAGATAAAACTACAAGCTATTCTCCAATAATCACAATTATTCATCCACTTACTATCAATACTTCAATCACTATCAATATTACTTGATTGACAAATATATTTATTGAATGATAAGCCATTCTCTTACTCTATCAAGTGCTAAATTCTTGTGATCATCTTATTAGCAATGTCAGAACAGAACCACAAATGAATGCTATCACAGGAATGTCAATGTAACTCAAGTGTTCAGAGACACACACATTATTCATTAAGTAATTATGATTAACAGGCAACATGGAATCATATACACATAAAAATACATATTACAAAAAATTATTCTAGTTCTGTATGCAGTGACTTTTCATGTTAGGAACAACATCTTCTACTTTTACCTTTTCCCCACAATGGTGTGGATGTGAGAACAGAAAGAGGGATGTGGAAATGCTCCCTGTTCCTTCTCCAAGTGGATGGGACTTCCTATAGTGCATCCACTTTGGACTCTCCCTAAGACCTGGGGAAAAGAGATGTCTCCTTGTTGAACAGCTCTTCTGGAGGTGAATCTACTGTCAAGGAGGGAAAGGCACATGTCACGTTCCCCTGCACCAATGTTCTGCCACGTGCCAGGAGAACACAATGGCCCAAGGTCAGCACCATAATTAGCTTTGATGCAATCCCCTCAGCTCTGTCTAGAACTGAGAACACATTGAACTAAAAAAATCTATTTGTGACAATGAATACAACTCTGGTTGCTGCCATTTTATCCAGTGAAGAGTCAAAATTCCTCATTTTTTGAGTGCAGCTGTAGTGGAAGAAATATATCAAATTGCACATTTTTAATATAACTGTTCTTTTTATTTACAGTTTTATCATTTAATATTTGATAATGTATCCCCCCCTCGCCATTACAGTATTATGTGGGGACCATACAGACATTAAAAAATAAATAGAATTTGATTCTCATAATACTCAGTGTGAAAAAATTATGCTTGGTGATATAGACAACAAAACTAATCAAAATTAAAATTTAGTTTCAAATGCTATCCTTTGATTTTTAAACTTCCAGTCAGAAAAATACTCCTTTCTATTTGTAAAGTCACCATAACCTACCACCAGGTCCACAGGCTCTGACAAACAGTATCTCCAGTAAGCAACTGAGGATCATTCGTATTCATAACCACAAAAAATTACCAGTGGGGTTAAAAATGACTCTTGCTGATGCTTTTCCCGTGGGCTTATGCATTCAGCCTTAAATTTGACTTTCTTCTTAATTTCATATTCTAACTAATTAGTATTATTTGTTACCTAAAAAATAATGACTTAAGATTCTGTAGTTTTCAATCATTTTAAAAGTGGTTGTTTGGGTTTTTTGATATTACTTCACCCTTTTATTCCATTTCTTCCATCATGAAGAATGACTTTCAGTACATGCTTCCAATTACAGCTTCAAAGTATATTCGACAAGGGGTAGATGGAAGTTGTAAATCCATCATTTCTGCACAGTGCCTACTCAAACTTCTGTCATTTCAAACTTTATCACTGGCAAAAGACAACTTAGGTATTGCCTGGATTCTTTAAACTTTCTCTCTTTTACTTTAGTTCCTGGACTATAGTGACAAAAACACAATCAATCACCTCAATGATGGAGAATGGCAAAAGCTCCTTTTTAATCTTAGACCCACTAGTACTCCTTGAAAGTACTGACTATGAAGTTTTAATAAGTTACTTGTATCTTATTCTGATAAGATGGTTCTGTTTCATGAATTTTATTTCTTGTTTTATTAAATATGCTGATGGAGCACTTTTACTTCCCCAGTTTCTTACAGAAGAAAAGCACAAAGCAACTGGTTTTAGATAGGACTAGGAGGATACAAAGGATTAGTATTTCTGGCACAGCAGAATCAAGCCAACTCAGTAACACAAGGTAATACTAAAACTCTAAAATTTTAGTTCTCTAAATTCTGATTGGATATTCACAAAACAAGCCAGTTTGAGGAAAATATTGAACACTCAAAAATCTCCCTGAAGCACACTAAAGGCACTCAAGTCCTGCAGAAAATTAGTGTAAAGAGAGATCAAGTCAGCCAAAATTTAAAACTGCAATACAATGTCCAAATAATTTTCTTTTTTCCAATGAACAGAGATATCACATAGGAGGAAATGCACTAGTCAAGCAGTCATACAAAAAAAGCATAATAAAAAGTATCTATTGCTTTGCTATACATAGGTTTTATACTTTACATCTTCTCACATTTGCAGAAACAGGTTTCATTCACCAAGAGAATCATGGGCAATTGGTATTGTTCTTTTAATGGTGTTTAAGAGGGATTTTCATGTCAAAACTAATTAGAACTTGAGATCTTAACTTACAGTTAGAGGTAAATGACAGTTATCAAAAAACTGCTATTAGAGCAACAGAATGCACTCACAGTAGCTGCACCAAAAAAGAGAGACCTATAGAAAATAACAGAACCAGCACTGAATAAATTGGTCTTGCCAGTAATTACCTCATGGCACATTTTAAGACAACTTGGAAGCTGACAGCAGTAAATTTTATTGTGATAACTGAATGCTGTATAATCTCCTGTAAGGATACAGTGTAGACATGGGGGTGAAAGGGAGGAGGGGATGGAAGAGAAAAGACTTTTTTTTTTAATTTTTTTTTTTTTTTTTATAATATAAAGACCATGCCAAAGAAAATGCAAATTCCCAGTTTTGATGTCTATTTTGAGGATCTGAAACAAGGCTTTTAATCAATGTATTATACATCAAATTGATAATGTTAACTTCTGATTATTCAAATGTATGAAATATTCATAGAGAACTGTCCAAACTTTTACATTTCTCAGACTTCTTTTCTCTATTAATTATCATGCCTGGAAGCTTTTTAGTAAAAGCAGCAGCCATCAGCCTGACTGAACCTGACAAGCTAGCAAGGCCCAATTACACTGGCACTCTGTGGCACTTTGATGTACTGGAAACGAAAAGAGATAGGGGCAAATTGTATAGCACATTATGTTAATGACTTGATTTAATCCAGCCACTAAACTTTATGTAGCCTGTTAAAAAAGATGCTAACACTAATTATGCCACTTTGGAAAGGAAAGAAGGGGACAAGCATTTCATACCGACAAAGTGAAGCTCATAAATGTTGTAAATGAAATGAAACAAAATGAAGTAATCTATGATTAATCATACATCATAGACAAGAAGAAAAGAGAAAGAAGCAAGTGGTACAGCTAAGTACTGGAAAATCTGTTAGATACCCTTTATGATCAACATATCTAAGAAATAACCATGAACTGTCTAATTTGCAACATGCAAAAAACCCCCAGTATGATCTTAAATGGCTTAAACAGTTTGGCATACAACTCAGATTTATAGGATAATTAGCATAACAATCTCTAAAAATCACAAGTCTTATTTACAGTGTTTGATTACCAGCAGGATATTTATCTCAAAAGATAAAAGGCAGTGATTTTTAATCTTAAAAAAATACAAATTCAATAACAATTTTGACATGCTGTATTCTAGAATTAACCCAAGAATTCAAATAAACCAAGGCATATTTTTAAAATCCAATTTGTATCAAACATGTTGTCTTAATAGTTTATAGCTTTTATTGTTTTATCTACCCTTTGTGAACATGCACTTTGTTACCAGAGGAAGAGATCAATGGAGAGAGGTAGAAACTGATGAACCTAAAATGAATCTACACACAAAAATCTCTCAGAAGTGTTCTTAAATAACTGTGATAAAATAAAATACAGGATGACTACAAAAGTATAGAACAAGTGTTTGACTTACTAGTGATGAGCAGCAGTCATTGTAAACGATTAGTTCTCAAAATTACAGGTGAAAATTTTTTATACAACGCAATTCTTTCTTCAAAAGTACCTTTTGTATCTTTCTGAAGAATATACAGGCGATAGCATTACTGAATCCCTTCTACAGTTTAAAAAAGAAGGAGCAATATTTCCCATGCAAAGAGTTGCTTCTTGTTGTTAGTTGCTTTGTAAGATGTCTCACGCCTTGAAAAAAAAATTTAAAAAAGTCAAACTACCTCTAGGATATCACACTGCAGAGCACTAAAAACCGTGAAGACTGACAGGATCTCACAGTACACCTCTAGTCCTTTAAAAGAAGGCTAAGACAGATGAGAAAAGTATTAACTGTTAGAGGTACTAACATCAATTTTAAGTACTAGTTTCGTATTTTTTAAGATAGTTCAGTCAATGTTAGATCTAAAAGTAGGAAATACTTTCTTTTTTTTTAGAAATACTGTTCAAAGTAAATTTTCCAAATTTGTATTATGCTGTGTTATTTTGTATATATGACTTCATGCTAATTAATTACTGGTTTTAAGAGTAAGGGGACATCATTGGTGTACTTGTTCACAAATAATGACAGAAAAAGAAGTACAACTGAAGTGACTGGATACTGTACATGTACAACTTTATTGAAAAGTGATGTTAGATATAGCAAACCTATTATTAGAGGATATTTCAGCTTAAAATCTTTTTCTGTCTTGCCAAATAATTGCCGTGATCACTGATTCAGCTGTTTAATATTCGTGGATCTGGACTTGAAATAATACCATCATTGCTGTCAGTTTTTATTGATTCAACAGCATCCTCAGCTTGTCTACCATCTTGATCTGAAAAAGAAACATTAAAAGAATCAATGTAATCAACCTCCCCCATACTGTAGTCCATCTGAGACCTGCTGAGGAATCTGATAACAATATATTTGCTTTTCTAATAAATGAAGAATAAGTGCCAGGTAAATCTTATCTTCCTGCAGAAGATTAACACTGCAAATCAATGACCTTTTGAGTCATCTAAACTGTATTTTTTTCTGTTTAAAAAAAAAATAAAAAAGTGTTTCCCAGATGAAAGTTAAGGATTGGAATGATGTAAGTCCTGTGATGGGATGAGGTACGAACAACTGTTAGTTTTACATAAGAACATGGCCTGAATTTGTGGATTTCCTCTGATTATGTTTAACACCATGCACATGTAGAGAAGAATGTATCCTTTTTTTTAATAAAAAAGTAGTTCTGTATGCACTGGATTATTTTCTAGAGCATTCAAGGTTTTTTCTCTGAAGCAAATTACTTAGCACAACAGGGATTCAGCATCATGTTTTCCCAATTTTTCTAATGAATTCTTATGCAGAAGCTGCAAGCAAATGAACATAAAATTTTAGCATTCTGGTTGTGCATTTACTTGGTATTGTGGACTTGGTTTATTTCAATGATAAACAGTCTAAGCTCAGAGGTGGAACAGGATGACCCAGCTCTTATAATCTTTAAATAAATCTGCCTCTAACAACATTATGTCACAAATATGATAAGACATACTACCCCTCTCACTGTCTGAAAGGATTTCTGATATCAGCATTGGCTGCTATCTGCAGACAAAAGGAGCACATTCATTAAAATAGTCTTTAAAACAGCATAGTTCTAAGGGAGAATATAAAGACATTTAAAATAGAAGCCAGGTTTCCTTTAATATTTTATGAATCTAGGTCAGATACCAGATTTTTGCATTCAATTACAATACAGTTTCCATTTGGGAAGAAAATAACACCACCATATCCACCACGCAGCTTCAGCTATGAAGTACACCAGAATATAATTTCTGTCATGAAGCTTCTCATAATGAGGCAGCTCCTACTGCTAGTAAGAAATGCTTAAGAAAATGGAAAGAGACATAGAATTATTAAGAAAATACAGTTACTTATTCATAAAAATGAATTCTACCTTCTGGTTCCAATTCTTCAGTTATTTTTGTCTCGTCTCCAGAAGTAATTGGTGTTTGGTCAGCTAACTGCTCCTCTGACAGATGTTAGAGCTCTTCTTTCTCCTGTTGAATTTCTTCAGCCATCTCCTTCACCTTATCTGCTAGCCTTTCTTGTTTAACCTCCTGTAGCACATGCTACATAAAAAGATAAACTTACAGTCTTTATAACATCCCTTCAATAGTAAAAGATATTAAAGTTCAGAATTTGAAGAGTAATGGCCCACATTCATTATACACAGCCTTGAAACAATGGTATTGCTTATGCAGCACAAGAAACAATGAGAAGTTGTCAACTGCAGTAACAAATAATTGATACAGTAAAAAGAAATTCTCTAATGATGTGTATTTGTGAAAACATAACTATTATAATCATTTGGTACCTGTCAACATATATACAGCCTCTTATTTCCAGATTCATTTATATTTCAGCTCTTTCAGTTCTACAAGACTCAGTTAAAAAAACAAAACAAAACAAAACCCAAACAAACCCACCCCACCAGCACATTATTCAGTTAGCAATTTTATAACTTAAATTATACAGTATTTTCTGTTTCAAAAGCAAACTAATATCATATAAAAAAGAATCAGCCTTGCTACAACAGAACAAACATGCTACCTAAGGTAAAATAACTTCAGTGCATAACTTACTCTAAAGTAATCTTATTATCTTCTTTATCTTTGAGTTCATTTACATAATCATAGCTCGTCAATGGATACACATTACAGGGTTATGTCCAGGATGGAAACTTACTGATGACTGAATTCAGTCATCTTAAACCCCATAAAAGTGAGGCCTGTTGAGCTCTCCTGGACTTCAGGAGCCCTGTTTGGTCACCTCTCCCTGCCTGGGACACCTCTCAAGGCTCACAAAGGCTCAAATCTGAGATACTTGCAGGACCATCAGTGACAATGAGGCCTGGGCTGATACTCACCCCCTCACATTCATTAAGGTGTAACTCTTGGTTGTCAGGAAACACAAAGGGATTTAAGTGATTAATTCACTGAACCCCTGGTAGATACCTTTAACATTGATAGGTATCTGTACACAGAGAAATAGGTGCACACATTACTTTACCTGTGTTCACACAAATTGATTGAGGTATGAATGTTACTATGTCAAATCTATGGTTAAGTCACTGTTTATAATTGTAGTGAGCCCTATGGAATCGCTTTGTAAATGTTAAAATACTCAGTGTTTAAGTGGTGCTAAACTTTTTTGCACCCTTATCTTTGCATCCATATCTTGGCACCCTTAATCCCCTTTGCATTCCTGGCTTCAGTGTAAATCATTCCAAATTGCTTCTAATTTGATCTTCCTTTGTCTGTTTTAACTTGTGCAGTAATAGAGTGAGCCTTGCCATCAAACTCTGTAAAGTTGTATTTTCACAAATTCACATTAAACCCTGCTTTTGCCAAAACCTGTGGCAGTGTTTCTTTAAGAAGCCAAACCACTTGTTCACAATACATGTCTAGCTATATTCCAAAGTTTCTTCATCATTTCCTCTTGCTACATAATGGTAATTTATAGAGGGAGGGCAAAATAAACTTCATCCAAACAATAAAAGCTCCAGAAGCGATTGGATAACGCTCTCAGACTCATGGTGTGACTCTTGGGGTGCCCTGCAGAGGGTCAGGAGCTGAGTCCCTTCCAGCTCTGGATATTCTATGATTCTGTACTGTGTGGGTGACCACGCACTGAACAGGCTGCCCAGAGAAGCTGTGGAGTCTCCCTCTCTGAAAATATTCCAGAACCGTCTGGACACAATCCTGTGCCATGTGCTCCAGGATGACCCTGTCTGAGCAGGGAGGTTGGACCAGATGATCCCACTGTTGTCCCTTCCAACCCAAACCGTTCTGTGATTCCACGAATATTTCTGCAACAGCCTTTAGGGAACCAAAGTGACAGGAGGGTCCTGCCATTCAGTTTTCCCACAAAGCTACATTATTTTTCATGAGGATCCACTCAAAGTCTCTATTTTTTCCCCATTATAATAGGGGAAAAAGTGATCAGAGCACACTTGGATCGGGGTTGGTGCTGCATGCTGGCTGCTGCTTAGCTTGCTTCCCCTAATCATCACTGTTTTTCCCTGTACATAAAAAGTACACACTTTGAAGACCACTGAGACCTATTTTGCTTATTATCCCTAATAATAGTATGGCCTATGAAATGTTCATACTCTTAATACCACTTTAAATTCAGCATTGCATAGTAAAGCTGTCAGTAACAACTGTCAGTATGTCATAGCTTCATATTAATGTATCTTAAGGCATTTTTATTTATCTATACTCATTTATTTAGTATCACTTAAGGCCAGTTTTGCAAACACTTGCTGTGGTCAAATAAAATGTTTAAATATTCAATCTGGTATTAGAAGTCAGTAGAGCTACTCAGAATCTTAATGGTAAGTACATGATGAACTCAAGCCATAATCATCATAAAGATTATTCACAACAAGTTTGCCCACTTCATTCCACTAGGCTGTTCACAGAAATACACTTTTTAAAGACACACACTAGAAGAATCAACTCTAAAAATATTTAGTTTACTTCCTGTCTGTGCTCTTCTTTTGTAAACTTTATACTGGCGCAGTGTTGAGATAAAAAAAGAAAAGATTGCAAGGTCAATTATTCACTGAGAAGTTGTCCTACAGCATGAGAAAAACACACATGAAATAATCTGTTCAGTAGATTAGAAGAAAAATATGTTATTGTAAGTGCACATAGCTGTAAATAAAAATTGGTGTATTCTGAAAATATTAAAAATTTCTGAATTAATAGTTAATTAAAATTAATTAAACATGGTCAAGGGCAAGAATGGGCTTCAAGTAACTTTGTGCAGTACACAGAATAGTGGTTTTTAATTTGAGAGAGACTGTCAGATGGGCCTCTTTTCCATAAGAACTTCCAATGTAGAGAAAAAATACTGAATAAAGAGTAAATATTAACCCAACAGATGAATAATAAATACAGATGAAATTATATGAGCCTCATTCAGCATATAATCTGTACCAGGTCAATTTTTGTACTTAACAGTTACTTCAGTGTATTGTACAAATGTACATTTAAAAGGCAGCATTGAGATCACCAGCAAAAGAAACTACGTCCCAATTTTCTGGGCAATATTCCTGAACTCCTCATCTTGACCTCTACATCTTGAGAAAATAGGGTTTTTTTACAGAAATATACCTGTTTCTACTTTGATCTTGTCAAGGATTTCATTGTCTGCTAAATCAGATTTGATAGCCATCTCTAGTTTAGCAATTTGCAGTGTCAGCTGCCGTTCCTTTGATTTCCACTGCTGTTCATGGGTCATACAGAAGACACTCCAATAAAACATATGGCATGTGAAAAACTTTCAGAAATCAGCTTCCACAGAAAATAATAAAGAAAAAAGCTTTTAGTGGCACAGAGACCACTGTCATCATGTCTTAGGAATTAAGTAAACACATGCTGGTCTGCTGCTGTTGAAACCAAGGCGCCTTTCTCAGGCTGCGGTTGAAAAACATGAAAGAGTTTGTGGGATGAGCGAAGGAACTGGCCTTAATTTAGAGCTCCAAAGTCAAAAAGTTGGCAGCATGCAACATTTGTGGGACTAGAAAAGGAATTCAGATGCATATCCCAGAGTAATCCACAACTCCAAACCTCAGCGACTGACAACTAACAAAACCATTCTTTCCACATACAAAACCTCTTAATGTAGAGAATTGGGATCATCCACCTGATTTCTTTTAAATCTGTGAAACATGCAGAGCCTAAAGTCAGTTGCCCATTCAAAGAAATGGTGACCACAAAGTGACAACAGTTTTCTCATACTGTAAAACAACAATTCTGATACTGATTAAGAAGCACATCAAGAGTAATCTTTCTCCTACTTTAAGAAATAAAAAACAGAGATAGGCAAAGAAATTAGAATAACTATTTTGCCTGTAACACATTATTTACTTGTAAACTACCAATCTATGTGCAATAAGGATTGCATGGACAAAGAATGAGAACTGCTGAAACCACAACAAAATGTGTAACTCAGATTGAAACAAAATTAAATACATTATATAATTTACAGTGTAATTTCCAGTAGGCAAAAAGACAAAGCAATGCAATGAGTTTTCATATAAATTAAACAGTGAGTGCTATAGTCTTCAAATTATTATTGCTCTATACTTGCATTTTTATTTATTGGAAAAATGTCCATCTTAATCAAGCACAGAACAGTTTATTCACTTTTGTATTCTGTGAAAAATCAGAAATTGTATGTTTCTTTAAAAAAACAGGAGTCAGTTCCTCAACTCTTCACTTTGGGGAAGCTCATCAGTTAACAAACATTATATTTTACATGTATAAATGTATTAAAAATTTTCTGACATCTATCTATTTATCAACCCATCTCTCCTATGTAACAAGCCTCAACCACACAAAGAGAGAGGAGAAAAAAAATATTGCAGAAGGGACAGCCTGCAAGGGACAGACTCTACATTCTGACTGGAAGAGTTCTGAGTACCTGTAAGTGCATCTATATCCAATATATTTGAAGAATGAAAGATTAAAGAGAAAAAATACTACAGCATGAATTGTAAACTCTAAAGTATAAGGCAAGGGTTTATATTCCTGATTTGTGTTCTTCATAAAACCAGTTCTGTTTCTTTGTATTGTCTTTTTCTCATACTACATCTAACCCATTTACACAGGTATAAGCATAGAGCATCTTACAGTGTGACTAAGTGTTTTTACAGCACACATGCACTTAAGCAATGCTTCTAAATCCTGCAGTAATATATGCTTCACTCTCCTTATATTCTGAAGATAATATGCAGGGAATAGGATGCACTGAACCCACTATCATTCCATAGTACTGCACAGGAACAGAGGAGAGGCAGTGTGTTCTCCAATTGCCTAAAGTTTGATTGGCTCCCATAAGGGAAGCATAAATCTCATCAAAAAAAGAAAGACCATCAGTTTTCTCACTTCTGAAAATGTTTTCAAGTCTCAGCGACCACATTATCTAGTTATATGTGCATTCATCAGCTTTAGGTACAATTACTTCACATGAAGATGTAGCTATATATTTCAGTTTTTCAGAAGACCATGGCAGAAAAATCATTAAGTTACCATGATGGTAGTTCAGAATGCAGATGTTTAAATGAAGAACATTTTAGATGACAGGTTTTATCTGAGTCTATATAATGTTAATGTTTATGTCAGTTTGAATTGAGTCCTCTTGTGTTGCTTTCTTCCTTTGAATTTTAAGATTACTTTTACTTGAATTCATGTGGAATTTCTTTCATATTTACTGTATTTCACTGGAGTTGGAGCCATCTGTGTAACTATAATGGTCAACCACATCTGGCACCATTTCCTTTGGAGGGAGTTTAAGCATTGCTAGATTTGCATTACAAGGTCATATGAAAACAATTCCTCCAAACCTTTTATCCAAACGAATTGTTTTCTTGGATACTGACTAAATAATAAGAGTCAACTGACAAATTCATACTTGTTCTTTGAAAACTTTTCAGATCCAGTTCTGCAGGCTTGGCTTTGGCAAAATTCCCATCAACGTCAAATAAATTTCCTAAAAATAACATTAGCAAAGAATGGGTTTATGCTTCTTTTCCTCCATTAAAAAAAAAAAAAGGAAAAAAAAAATTATCTAGTAACTGCAGACACTGGTCTGTCCACTGCTAGCAACGGGTAAGCCGTGGTGAAGTTGCACTGTTCAAATAGTTAACCAAAAATGCTGGCCATTAAAAGGTGGTTGTAATGAAATGATCCATTTCTCTTTCCAATTTATTGTTACAACATTGAATGATTTTGTGCTCTTGATCACAACCTCACCTCTTCGTTCCTTCTCTTTGAAATAGTTACTGATTGCAATCCATTCTGAAGATGGAGGCATTTGGACTGCTCCTCTTTAAGATGTACATTCAGTTCATCACCTTTGCTAATAAAACATCATGGAAGGTCTTCAAATTGTTTAGGCTCTATAAAAAGGAAGGAAGGAAGAAATATTAAAAAAATTAAAATAAATCACATCTAGCAGAATGTTACAACACTGTATATTCCAACAGTGGTTTCTCATGACAGTATTTAATATATATTCTGAATGTGGTCAGCAGGAGACACTCTTGATCCAAGTAACTGAAAGCAACTTTCTTTCCACATGGCCAAGAGAAGGTGGCAGTCTTGGTGCTCTCATGAACATTAAACCCTCAGTTCAGTCATGATGAAAACAACCAAGAAATACATCTGTTCAGCAATTAAAAGATTTTGCTGTGGTTACAGTGGTTAGACATGCTGACCAAAAAACACTGCAGTAGCAAGCAAAAATGAATGTTGACCACAGTTATGCTAATCACAGAGATTGCCACAGCTCTGTTAACCCTTAATTGTAGATATATCATTGTTTCATAATCCTAATACACTCAATTCCCTACTAGCAGTATTTTAACAAGGGCCTTCTGATTTCTTTTACATTTTCATTTACTTCAGTGGATTATATTAAGGCATATTTAACCAATTTTATATTAAATTGAGGATGCTGATAGAATCTCTATTTCTAGAATATTAGTTAATGTTATAGTGCCTACATTCCACAAAGCTTTAATAAGGCCTTATTCATTAAGAATTTCAACGTAAGCCACATTCAAAGCATGACTTGAAACAAAACAGTCCACAAGCCAATCTTCTGTTTAACAAAATGATTCTATGAAAATTTGTACCAAATACATGAGTATAGATAATGTTTAATGATTGTAGACAAAAGACATTTAGCTTCATTTTCCCCATATAATATCCCTACAAAGTAGTTAAATGGAGAAGCTGAATGTGAACCTGTAGATTGTTTGGGTTCACTTGCAGTCTGAATATACAAGAAACAAACAAAAACCACATGAAAAACCAACCACCAAACTGATCTTCAACCTTTCATATCTTATTTCTGAGAAAGGAAAATATTGTGGAGAATAAAAAATATTAGTAATCTTGTTTCAGAGAGTTAATGATGTATATTGCTCCACAATTTTTAACAATCTTTTTGCAGTGCTCTTCTTGCTCTGTCCTATATCTGTGAACTCCGTTGCAGTAACTTCAAAAAATTACAACATTCAAAAGCATTTTTACAAGTATTTTCATATCTGTCCACATTTTTTCCTTTCTTAACAAAATCAGAATCCTTAGTCTATAACCCTTCCAACTGTCCAAGTGAACTCATCTGTTCATCCATCTCTGTTTCAATTTTTTTTCTAAAGTTCTTTTTCATTTCAATAACTTGTGTCACTCCAACCCCAATATAGGGAGAAAACCAAACAAATTAAACACCTTGGCAAAGTTGCCTTTCATAGACCATTTCATCCTCATCTCTTTCCTTCATTACCAAAAGAGCTGAAAAAAATCCAGCAATTGTATTTTCTACTGAACAATCTCATTAAAAACACTAAAAACATCCTCCTGAAAAATCTCCTTGCTTCCACTTCATTCTATTTCTTCAGTCTCTCTGCTACTCTCCTGACCATTTTGAATTAGTTTTCCTCATTAACTTTGAGGGGACCACGACTTCACCCTCATTATTTTTATATTCTTCCAAAATTCATTTTTTACCTGGATCATCTTCTATATCTGTCAGCACATTTTCCCATTATACCCAAACTGTTCTCTATCCTGCTGCCCCTGGAGTATCCCAAAACTCAGGTCATGACAACAATCAGGAGGATAATTTTAGGTTAATGTTTCTAGTCTGGAAATTTCTTTCTTTGGGAAACACGTCTTGATATTGTTGTCAGTTAGAAATAACTCTTTTAAAGAAAATGGATATACACCTTCTAGAAATACTGCACGAATGAATATCAACTGCTCTCCATTGCAGTTGTGAAACTACTGTACCAATAGTTCAAAAGAATTGACCCTCTATAGTATTTTACCTTGCAGTTCCACAGATTAACATATTCCATATTATAAATCATGAAATCCTGAAAACTCAGTCTGTAATTAAAGCAAATAAATATACCAATGGCATAAACTGCATACTCCTAGCAGTTTCAGGGTCCCTGGTTCCTCTAAGCAGATTGCACAATTCCTTCATTCAACTGGCTACATTAAAATTCTACAGCAACAAAACCGTCAGGTAAATGTTTGGTAAGAAGCTGAACTTCAGTATCATTAGATGCAGCAGGATTATAGGCTCCTATCATTCTGTGGTTTCACATTCTGGGCCGACTCAAGTTCAAAGATGAACATGGACAAATTATATGGGCTTCAATTGGTAGAAATGGAAAGTAAATGATAATGAACTCAATAGACAAAAAAAAATCAAGATAAACACAAAAAGAACTAAAAGCTGCTGTGTTGATAAGTATGTTACATGCCATCTGAACTAGAAA
Organism: Pseudopipra pipra; assembly: GCF_036250125.1. Taxonomy (NCBI): domain Eukaryota; kingdom Metazoa; phylum Chordata; class Aves; order Passeriformes; family Pipridae; genus Pseudopipra; species Pseudopipra pipra. The sequence goes on from NC_087562.1 coordinate 12,534,623, forward strand.
TTTTGGATTTTACAGTTATTCACATTTAGTAGACATGTTTCAAACATTGAAATGATTGGAAATCAGAAAACCATTGCAAGTATTCTCTTACAACAAAAAAGAGACAGAACACTCACTCATCGTTATTCAAAATGCACCTTTCACTGTGAATATTAGAAACAATGTCTTCAAATACCACTTTAAATCCTGTGCATGTGTTTCCATTCAGCTGCTGCCAGGAAAGACGCACAAGCACTTGACGTTTGTTGTAAATTACCAAAAAGTGGCACATGATTTAAAATGGAACAGTTCACTTATCGCTTTCTATTTAAGAACAGAAAAAGCCATGTGAAACCTGTCTCCCCTGGAATTTACACTCTACATAGCTCACCCTAAGAAAAATTAGATTTGAGCTATTAACAGGAGAGCTGCTTTGGCAGGGAGGATATAGGTATTACACCAGAGAAGGGGAGGGAGGCAAAACAAAGCAAAATGTAGAAACAGAACAACACAGGGAAAAAAGGAACAGAACAAAGATCTAATGTCACCAGTGTTATTTAGCATGCTAAAATAATAAGTAGCAGGCAGCAGTAAGAGGTCACAAGGATATTAAGTGCTTCCACCTCATAAGGCTAGGATACTTTATAAAGTTCTATTGCAGTTAGGACTCCTACTTACAGGAACTCTCCCATTTCCAAGCTATTACCAAATCACCTCTGTATGGACATGCAGTTCTCCAAAGACATACAGGAAAAAGGAGACAAGAGCTGAATAACTAAAACCTATACAGAATCTACCATGCAATTGCATGTTCTGGTGATATTTTCATAAAAATGCTCTTTTTATAAGGAAAGTTATTACTTACAGTAGCCCTCTAAAATAATTTCCATGAACATATGAACACAAGTTATATCCTAATGTGAGACTGAAAGAGCCAAACCTGCTCTGATAAAGTGAGGGGGGTAGCATATTTAAGGCAAAGTCCCCTCTTTAAATCATGAGTGTCTTTCAATAGCCAGATAACTCAGTTCATTCCTCACAATCTGCTTCAGATGACTTTGCAGATAAAATCATTAAAGACCTCCTATACCCTTCTGAAAAAAAAAATAAATTTTAAGACGCAAAGTCCTTACTCTATTTGGAGTAGCTTGAGAGAAATGTAGTATGTGGTACATTTTCATGTCCTCAGTATTGACTAGAAATCAAGGACTGGGTATATTTTTTTTCCATTTAAGCAGGCTTACGTGATGAGAGCATGGGAATGTACTGACCAAGTTGCAATTATCTCTTGAAGCTGGAGAAATTTTCCTCCCATTGCTGAAAGAGCACTGCTTTTCTCAACCAGCTGTTAATGGACCTTGATCAGTTCCACATTGTCCTGAAAATTAGCCTTCAAAATTAAAAAGAAATGCATCATGAGCTTAAAAATACAAAATGAATTATATTACTTTTGTATATTTTGCAAATCAGCTTTCTACAGCACATTTGGAGAGAAGATTTAGTGCGTAAGACCCAAATTAATTTATTTTATAATGCACATTACAGAATTTATGTAAATGAAAATGATGACACAGCAACTTCAATCAATACATCAACATCTTTGACTATTGTATAAAACTGTACATGACAGGAAAAGAAAACAACCCTATACCTAAACAGATTGTTTTCCATTCACTTTTCCACCCTCTGAAGTATTTGGTGCAGTAGCATACCATTTTATGGAGTTTCCTTCAGGAGCTTAAACCTACCAAATATTTTTAAGAAAAAGTGACTCAGCAATTCATACTGTAACACCTTAAGGCTGGTACTCAAACAAGCTGCAGGTTTGTCTTAACTACATGAAAATAACTTAGTATTTACGTAAATATTGTTACAATGCTAAGATTAAAATTCTAAGATCTGAGAATGTAGTGTTTAAAAGAAAGGATGCTTAAAATCATTCAAAATTTAAAGAAATATTTATTTAGATGCTTTCCCTTACTTCAAACAGTGCAACTAAACTCCATTATTTTCACAGTTTCTTCAAATATGTGAAGAGAAACCGATTCTGATCTGTAGTAATATAAATTATTATAAAATCAGAATAAATCTTTAACATTTGAAAAGGTAATTTCTCTTCCAACATTTATCTCTTTTAGTCATATTGGACGAATTGTCACAATGCCACGCTGGAGCAAGACAATGGACTACAAAGCTTACACATCTGTAAACCAGCTGAGTACATGAAATACTTTCCTTTTGTTCTTTAAAATATCAAATGCTATTGTGTTTTGGCATTGCCCAGTTAATTGTCCTTACTTAGAAGATAAACAAACTTACGAATTTGAGATCTTCACCAAAAAACAGGCCTAACTCAATGTTAAAACTATCATGTGTCTAAAACATGTTATCTACATAAATTAAAGTTGTGGTGAGCATAGACAGCAGCAACTGTCTCATGCTAGCTATTTAAAAGCTAATGTAGTGGCACGTTTTTATTAATCTTGTTCCACACATCAAACAAAAGGCTCTCATGCCTTCAAAGGCTTTTTTTTTTCTTTTTTCCCCCCTTCTTTTTTAAGCTTTTTTTTTTTCTTTTTAAGTAGAAGAAGGAGCAGATGATAGTGAAATTTATGATGTACAGATGTAAACTCCATGGCTCCTGACAGTCAACATTAACTATTTTTTCAGCAGTGAATGAAACAGCATTTGATTTAAACAGGTTTGCAATACTGATATTATGGCGTAAATTATTCAAATTCAGAAGCAAAAAATTACTTTTTATTTGGATCATTTCAATTGTAAGAGTATCTCATGAAGTTTCTAGCTACAGAAAGCATGTGCAATTAATTACTTATTAGTGTATTACATCAATCACAATCTCAGCTCTAATTATATTATTTCTCTACAGTACTTCTGCAGTACTTTATTTATTTAAATAAAATATGCCTAAGAAATGTCCACTGCAGCTAGGTACATGACAAGGAGCCTGCTGTTGAAGTATGAGATCTCTTCAGATTTTGTGGGCAAGGCAAAGTTAATTGGAGAAGATTCTGTTGGGGAGGTTAATTTTTCTATGAATTAAGCCACAAAACAGTAGAACAGAATAGAAATTGATGATCTACACAGCCTTCTGCTTCCCGGGGAGGTGTTACATTCTGCTCCCAGAACATCTGCCCAGGTCTTCTGATATAACTTAAAAATAGGGGTTATATTTAGATTTAATATAAATTCAATGATACTTTTCACTTAAACAAATAATATTTCCCTCAAACTAACGTGTAAGACTAAGGCTGTACTGAGATAGCTCAATCAATATTTTCTTTATTGCCCAAAAAGTAAAAAAAATTCTGCCATAGAACCTGAAGATGTGGAGGTAGAGCTGAAGCACAAGTCAGAAAAAGAAAATGAACCAATATCCCTTTGGAGACAGTAACATGAATTAATGGGCCTACTGATCTAGCTCTAGCATGCCTTCTACCACAACTGCAAAAATAAGGAACATGACTCTATCCTTCCACTTTAAACCTCATCTTCAAGCTGGATTTAAAAGTCTGAAATGGAGAATGAAGTTAGGAGAAAGTGACTCTTAAAAAAGCTAAGAATGATGTTTGGGGTTAATGTCTGAAGTACACCAAAGAGACAATCTTTTTTCCAGACCTCTTATCATTTGGATTAGAAGCATAGAGAGTGGGGTCCCAGTAACAAGGCTGGGGACCAGCTGTGTGGGAATGGGGCACTGACAGCAACCTATAGCAGAAGGAAATGATTAAAGAAAGGATCTTGACCTGCACTGTACAAATTTATGCCAGTAAATCCCAGATGGCTAAGCTAATAAAACTGAGGTCTAATTAAACCACATCTCTTGCATCTTGTCTTTGCTTCCATATGAGCAGGACATGGATACAATACTGAGACTACTCTTAAGAGTCACGACTGTTGTATCAACTGGATTAGTGGCTCACAAACTTTCCCTATCTGCATTCAGAACAAGAAAAACAAGCAAGTTAAACACATATCACCTCCTAACTTCTCAGGATCACTTGCCCTCTGTCTGGCAAAATAAAAAAAAAGCTTCTCAGCTAATCATTTGCAACCACAGATGCACCAATGGACAAGATACACAGACTGCCAAGCAGAGAAGTAAAGACTAAAACATTAATGTGCAGTACTCATCTTATTTTACAATGCTTAAGAACGAATAGGATTATATGTTATGCCCTTTCCTTTGTCTCCTTTCTTATAGGAAGGCAAACGTGCAAATACCAAATACCTGTTTCACAAATGCATTCTGGGATGGTTTTAAAAATGTTTTTGGAGAGTACCATCAGCTATTAAGTTATTTGAAGCTACCTGCTTTACTAAATGATTTTATTTAGAATTAATGTTTTACCTTGAGCACTGTGTCTAACAGACATCAAACCAAACGGTTATGGTTTTGGACATCTTTAAATTATAAACAGTCAAGATGGATACAAATAACTTTTGTACTTAATGTGTTAAGTCTAATAATCCACAGGCCAAGTTTCTCCCTTAAGGCAGAATTAGATATTCCTGAAAGAATCCCCAAATGATCTCTAATTAAAGATGGAAAAAAACATTGCAGCCATGTTCCAATGATCATTTCAAGGAGTACTGTGCATATGAACTCAGCTCTGTTATGTAGCTCATGTGGTGTTAGACAGAAACTACACTGAAGCTGCAAAGGCAGTTTTGAAATATTACTGGATTTCTTATGGGTAGAGGACTCAAGATAACAAGTATCTCCCTTCCTTATTGCGGATGGATCAAGGATTTACTGTGGCTGCTTTGCTACTTGGAAACTATGGGTATTTCAATCACAAGAACCCTCTCAACCATGTAGCACAATAAAGAATGTTTTCCTCAAGGTTGAAAGTAACCTAATTTTGTTAACAGCAGGCTGATATCAAATGGTGCTACAGCAAAAAGACTTGTGGGAGCACAGTTATTATGCCCTTTCGGCACCACATAGTTCCTAAAGAATGTCAACAAACATTGGGTAGTTACATAACTAGATGACAGCCAACTGTATTCTTACAAAACACAAGAAAAAGCTGCCAATTGTACCAAAATTCAAAGTCAAAAGATATAATGATGAACTAAGATGACCTTATTGGTCACCCAAATTTCCAGTTTTTCCTCCAGTATTCCAGTATTTCTCTGCTGATGCAAGGAAGATTAAAAATTACATAGAACCTATAAATCTATTTTTGCAATAAAACAATTAGTGCAGACTGTTCTAGACAGCAGGTAAAGACTTTCAAGAAAGTAAGCTAATGAAAGTCTCCTAAATAGAATATGTATGTACCTATGGTTACAGTTAAACCTGGAGAAGACCCTTAAAGTTCTGGTTCTGGTTCACTCAGCATAAAAAAATACATACCTTGGAAAACATGGGGATTAACAGTCTTCCATAAAGTATTCTAGTGGAAAAATACACACACTATTCTACATATGTACTAGTGGACATTTTTCAATTTATTTCCTAGTTTCTTCAGTCAAACACAGTAACTCTTAAATACTAATGTATCTTTTATCAGGTCTCAAACAAAAAATGGACTGTAAAGGAAATAATTCCAGAACTTCAAACATGAACTCACAGATAGTAACAGAGGTCAAATATCATGGATTGTATACACGTACTTTCATAAATATAAATAAGGATCTGCACTACTTTTAAAGGAATTTTTAGATGAATTTGAAGTGTATCTTTAAAACTTCTTAAAAAATCTTACAGAAATATGGTAGTTGAATTTAGATGTTATCTTCAGTTTCTGCCTGCTATACTTAAAGAACAGTGTTTATCTATAGGAAATGAAGCATGGAAGTTATTTGAAACAGATTATTTTCAAATAATGAAAAAATCTTTTAAATATTTTCTGAATCCATTGTAGGCGCAGACTGAGAAATTATTTATGATAACAACTTCTTTAACCTATTTAAACTAAATAAAGGAAATTCTGAATAGGGGAGACTTATGACTTTGTGAATAATTTAATAGCAAACATTATGATGTATTATTTATGTAGCACCACTGATGCACAAAAGAATGCTCACACATAATAAGGGGGTCCCTCCCTCGAAAGGCAGTTAAAGAACTGACCACAGACTTCTCATCCAAGTAGAACTTTCGTAAGGAAGGTGGATCACGAAGTATCAGACCCTTAATGCAACTAAAGGTAATAGTCTGAAACTGAAACACTCAAAAGGGGGAAAATACATGCAAAGTAGTTTTGCATGCATTTTTGCAAAAGTGAAGGAAGAGGAGAAAGAAAAGAGGTTAAACTAGTAGAGGCTTTATTGTGAACACATTCTGCATGCATGTTTGTCTGACTTTGCTTCACTGCATAGCTATTCCTTCAAAAATTTGCTAATCTGCCCTTACAGGCCCAATATTTTTCTACTATTTGTAGACTTCAAATTATTAATGAGTATTAGTGAACATTAAACTGCTTACTATGAATGTATATCTAAATTTTCGTAAGAATCATACTGAAGAACGAATAGATGATTAAAATTTGATGACTTGATGACTTGAACTTCAACTGAATCAGTAGGAGCTGGAAATGAATTCTCTAAAATGGTAATTATGAGCTTCTTTGTTTATTTATGAAAAAATCATAACTTCTTATCATACCAATCTCCCTGCTTAGAATGGATACGTGTATACATGGTTGTTTGGTAGAACATTTTATGAGTTAGTTTCACCAAACAGAAGAAATGAATAAAGCCCATATTCCTTGACAGAAGAATTAATTTCCACAGCTACATATAAACACTATGACATAGCTCTTCTCATGCCTCCACCATGGAGATTTCTATTTTTCACAATACCTTTGGCTTGCTGTTCTCTGCTCTTTCAGCCGTAGGATGGACTCCTCAATTTCCTTTTCTTTCTTTCTCTAGTTGACTCACAAGTATCTTTGGCACGTTCTAGTTCCTCAATGTGTTTCCTTTGGGACTCAATCGCAGTCTCCCTGCAAGTACAGGCATCTGACATTCCAAACTCAAGTATTTAATAAAAGTAAGAAATTAAATGAATACTCAAGAGAGCAAAAATTGTAGGTGTTCAGCAAAATTTGTTTTTCTTAATGACATGCATTGTAGCAGAGGTTTAAGAGTTTATTTCACTATGAAAACACAACACAGACCCTACACTATGTTAGAAGTATCCTCCTTCTAATGCATTAGTACTAAGTGTTTTCTGAAAAGCAAAACACCATTACTAGCTATCAAAGATTATGAGATTTTCAATGGATGGAGCAGTGAAAGTAATTTTTAAGCTTTTATTCTGACAGGTAACTTGACACACTAAAAATCAGATGACATGCCTTTAACAGTGGGATTTATCCAGAACATGCCAATTTATAAGTGTATTTCTGTACAATGATTTCCTATGATTCAAGTAAATCTTGTGTTCACAGAACTTCAAGCACAAAATACACAATTGCACATTAATTCATATATTTGTATACTTAGCTTGGGGTCTGCACAGGACATCTTGAATCTGGATCTGTTCTTATGCCAAGAAAAATCCTCGCATTTGATCTTTATTCCTTGAATCAAGTTGCCCTCTTCTCTTTGCTACTACTGGGCTTGAATCAATTTATTATAGTTCTACCCTATTTTTGCATTGTTAAAACAAAAAAACAAACACTGATTTTGGGAATAAAACTGCCTAATTAATGATATGAAGTGTAAAAATGTAGGCGCATTAAAAATGTCAAAACTTGTACTACATATAAATTAAAGAAGCAAATGGGTAGAGACGATCACTTTTTATTGTCTGTCTGAAAACATGAGAATTGTTTTTATTTTCATATGCCTAAATACTCAATGCAACGAAAATAAAGGCCAATGTGAGGGTGAGATGGAGGAAAAAACCACAGCATAACTGGCCACCAGCCTGATCCATAACTTGTGGAAGTTAAGGAGACAATTCTGCTGACTCAGGTTTGAATCAGGGCCGTAAGTCGTTTGTTGTTTGGTTTTTTCTAACACATTATCAGTCCAGCATATAAGTTAACTGACTACAAGTACTTCTAGAAATGTTCCTATGAAAACAGGAAGACTTTAAAGTGAGGTTTCCAAATGTAGCTACCATAAGTAAAGGACTGAGAGAGAGATTGCCTTAAGCAGTAAGTCCAAACAGTAAAAAGCCTCATTATAGATGGCTGCAGTGTAGGATTTGCTTTTCAAAGTCCACACGTGCGACAGATTTTTCAGATCTGCAGTGTTGTGCACACATGTATCAAGAGACCAGAACAAACCTTGAAATTAAAAAAGGAAAAACATGTGCAAACAAACTACAGATGTGGAACTTTGTTATTACATGACAACACTAAACTTTTTCATATACTACTTTTATAACCCTTTAACATGTAGAGAAGTTATACTAAGGAAGTCCCATGATTTTAACTATTAGAAAACTTGCTTGATAAATCTGCACTTTTGTTTAACCCCTACTACTGTGGATTCTCATAATAAGGACTTCAAAGGCAAACAAGTTATCATGACTGTTATAAATAAATACAAGAAAAAAAAGGAAAGAAAAAGCTTTCTGTCTACAGGTACTATTATTGCCCACTGATGAACAGAAAAAGAGTATGGACGTGCTACAGTACAGCAATTATTAGGGGTAGTGATATAAACCCCTGTTTTTAATAAATGTGAATTACACCTTCCCCTGCGTGCTCCAGCCTGCCAGTGGCCTCACTCACTTTTCTGAGACCAATGTTAACAAAAGATTGAACACAGCTGTGTGGACAAGGCCTATGGCCTTGAATCTGGAGCTGCTGGTCAGCTGAAAGCAGTTTGCTGCAGAGGCTCTCGTTTTGTCTCTCAAGCCCATGAACTCTTCCTGCAAATGCTCAATTCTTTCTTCCAGCTCCAGGCCTGACCCGGCCACTTGAGGTCGCCACCAACCTGTTCAGACTTTTTTTTACCATTAACAAGCTGTGTTAACTTGGTGGTCATTCCGGGGAAAATAATAAAAAAAGATGAAAAAGAATGTGAAAAGTCAGCATAAAAAGCATTCTGCTGAAAGGAACATAATCACTGTGAAGACTTCAGCATAGAACCTGAATAATAAATTTCAGGTTTTGATATAACTATTACTGCCTGTGAAGAACTCTTTGAAGATAATTGAAACCACTGTGCAGCAATCTGCTTTATAGCACTGACAAATAACAGTTTCCTAAGGCTTATCATTTAAGGTTAGTAAAGGGAGGACACATATTTACTCCATATGCTGCTTAAATGTAATTTTTAACGCATGACCTTATATAGGAACCTCTGCATGCTGTTAAGTAAAGTTACGGATTTGGGATGTGGTGGGGCAAACTATAAAAGATACAATTTCACAAAACATTCAACTGTTCAAAAAATGCTAATAATATACAACATTCCAATGATACATAATTTATACTAATTTAGGGTTTAAATATATGTCTCATTTCTAAAGTGGCTAAAATACAGAGGTTGAAATATTTAAGCAGGTACTTTGGAAAAAGAGACTTAATAGTTCTCATTACCATACTCAAGTTTTATACTTGGTAAATATTACCAGTGTGCTTCAGACAAGGAACGGTTAGCTGAAGAATATAATTGGATACAGAGGGAATGGTTTTCATCTGTCCTTAAAAGAATACAAATTTTGCTCTTGGCATCTCAAGAGTTGTACCTTTGATTTCCCTTAGTTTTGATAAACATTGGTAAGCTGGAGCAAAAGGCAGAGAGGGCACATGGGGGTGATGTAATATACACGAACAGAAAACATACCCAGCGGTGAACAGAAAAAACTTGGCATATAAAGAAAGAAAAGGTGGCTTTGATGAAAGAGACAAGTTCAAGACTTTACAAAATTGGTCGCACATCTTCAAGACCTGTATCTAGTTTACAGGGAATCTATTTTTGAAGGTCCAGAAAGAAAACTGAAAATAAGGACACACCTCATTTGTTTAAAGGAGGCTTGTTTTAGTTTTTGTATACTTCTGGACAGAAGCTTCTACTTAAAGAAACAAAAGTGAAACCAAAAAAATCTGTAATGACTTTAGGATGTCACAGAACGTTACTTGCCTGTAAGCAGGTTTTTTGTTTATTTGTTGGGTTTTTTTCAATGTTCTTCTATTGGAAATTCATTCCAAACTTCTAGTTACAAGGGTTTTGGCATGAGGGATGCTGGAAAAGAAATTTAGCTTGAGGAGTTAAGATCTTTGTCTGGCAATCTAGACAAACACTGTATTTTTTATTTTCTGTGCCATAAAGTATTAATTCAGGTATTCCAATGTGGACATTCCGTGTAATGTTACCTAAGTGGATGATGAGTGCATTTGGTAAATCATCTAACAGAAACACAGGAAATGCCATTTGGAATAAGCAAACAATTCATTTGTTCCACCATCTTGTATTTGACAACAGCCTGACAGAAAAGATGGAAGTTATGTCATGCTGGTCAATTTGTTCCTGATGCGCTGAGGCAAAAGGAAAGAATGTTTCGGACTTTAATAAAGTACAAAATGGTCCCATCTACAGAGGCAATATTTTCAGCTGCTCTTTTATGGATTTGTTCACTTCTGACCAGACCTTGCTTGGGTGCAGCAAGAATTTATTAAGTACAGCACAGTGTGAGCACAGAGTGCTGGTGCTTTTGGATTAATTAGCCCTCCTGCAATATAGGAATACCATGAACAGTTCTGCTGAGCCCAGACTGGTTTGCCAGCACAGCACTAAGTTTAGTAATAAGCCTGAAGTTGCTTGGGTACCTTTGGGCACACAAGGTACTCTGCTCCACATGCTACTTGGGACTGCTTCACTGAAGTTATCTGTTACACTGAATAAAGGAGAGCTGATTATAAAGGTATTTTAGAGCTAACTAGACAATCACAGAATCAACCAGGTTAGAAAAGACCTCCAAGATCACAGAGTCCAACCTGAGACCAATCTCCACCATGTCAAGCAGACAGTGGCACTGAGTGCCATGCCCAGTCTTTCCTTAAACACCTCCAGGGACAGTGACTCCACTGCCTCCCTGGGCAGCCCATTCCAACATCTCATCACCCTTTCTGTGAAGAAATTCCTCCTAATGTCCAACCTAAATGTCCCCTGGCACAGCCCGAGACTAAAGATGCCAGTCTACTTCCTGAAGGCCAGAGAAGTACAAAATAAAGGGCAGAATCTCTCTGTATAGATCATTTTGATTGTAGAATGTAGTTCTGGACGAATCATTAGGCTTCTGTAGCCTCTTCTTCAGTTCCCAGAACACCCATTGTACTCTGACAGCACAGCTCTGAACCCAAGGTACAACTCCAAAGTAATAGCCAGTGCTGTACCTCTGTACATGGAGATCTAATATCCACAAAAAAAATCCACCACAGCAAAAAAAAAAATAAATCTTACATACACAGAGATAACCAGAAATCAATAAAAAAATGAATTACCAGTGATTTTTGCTAGTGCTTTAAAAAGTGCTCTGAGAAAAATCAGCATGATTTTTAATTTGTTGATAAGGCTTTAAAGGGCAAGAAATGTTACTGTAAGCTAAAATAAAAATATGAAACCTCATACCTTTTAATTTTCTCCTCTTGCTTATTTGTATGCTGCTTGAGTAAGATGTGGTCATCATGTATATGAAGAAACCTGTCCTCCAGTTCTTCTTGAATGATTTGTTGTACAGCTTGTAGAGCTTTTACATCGTGTGGTTGATGATTCTACCCAAACCAAGACAACTTTAAATTACCTTCAATATATTCAACAACATGTAGTTCAAAGCCTAAATCATTTACAAATACTGAAAAAAGAAGAAACTTTTTAAGTAATATTTTTCACTTATATGAGTCTGTTGATTAATTTTTTCAGATTTATTGTCATGTTAATCACTTCCTATTACAGATTAAAAAAAGCAATTAAAATGATACAGCAAACTGTTTACCTATTAGACAACACAAAGTTAACAGTTTAGCAAGTAACCAGGTTCTTTAAACCAGGTTCCTTAAAAATAAACATTACCAAAGAGATGCTTTCTAATCTGTTTCAAAGTTAACATACTGTCTTGAAGTTTGAAAAGATTAACTCATAGTTCTGCAGATTTACTCAGACACAAGATTAAGCCCAGTTGTTCCATTCTAATAGCAGCTGAGTAACATATCAGAATTGCATAATACTTTTGGTTCCCATTTTGTTAAATGGATCTGGCCTTGTCCTTAATTCAGAAAAAAAGTCCTTTTTTTCTTCTGGAAGGACGAATGTTACAGCTCAATGACATTTCCAGTTTTTAGCATCTCACAGCAAGTCCCCTCTTATAACAAGCAACTTGAACATAGAATGGGTCACAGCATCTTTCAGAATTTAACCCAGATTTTGAATGGTATTTGAACTTAATTTTGTGAGTGGCAACATCAGAAACATTTTTAGAAAGGAACTAAAGAAGCCACTGATCAAAGTCTGTAACTGTAATAAATAGCAGCTGGTACAAACCTTGTAATCCTTCAATTCCAGATGGAGTTAGACCCGTATCTCTCACAGGCAGGTCCCCCACAGTTTCATCAGCTGAAACAGGCATGGCTTATCTATGGATAACAAAATCAAAATGAAATTCTTCTTCATCTGTTATTTAAACTGTGAGACTAGAATGAACTACAGTACCTCATACAAAATGAAAGAAAAAGTTATGGCAGATCCACTGAAACGACAGACTAGTACATTACTGTAAATGCTCCTACCTCAACTGGAATGCTCAGAGGACAATCTGAACTTTCAAGTTTAATTTTATGCCAATTTTAATCTGCTCACAAAATCTGGCTATTTTGGTTATGCAATAGTTTCAATTATATTTAATGGATGTAAAATTAGCTTTTTAAAGTTCTAGTTCTGCTGTCTTCAGCAATCTTTGGGCTAAGGCCATATTTTCAAGTGGATGTGGGAAGGGGACCTGTGGGGTTTTTTTGTTTGGTTCGGTTTTTTTAATCGTTTGTTCATTTTAAGACAGGTCAAAGCTTGAGGCATCAGCTGGTAGATGAGTAATGCCATCTTCCATATTTTGAATAGGACTGTTTGAAACAGAGGCGCTGGGGGTTATGAAGTCATTTCAGTGTTGCCTGGCATTCTCTTAGTCTTCTTTCAATCATTGTCATAAGAGAAATTAGTTTGTAAGATAGAGACTTTCCTATGAATGATTCTCATAAATCTGAACATATTTCTTTCTTGAGGCAACAGAAAGCTTAGCTACATGACAAAGTGAGGTTAGGAAAGTATTAATGTGAGAAAGTACTACATTTGTTTCGGTGTAATATATGAACATACTTGTTAACAACCGCTGTTTCTTTCTTGTTTTCTGGTGCAGAAAATTACATGTTGGTCACAGAGTCAAGTAATGCTGAAATAGCAGGAAAAGGAGAGACATGAAGTCTTTTGGACAATCTTCCTCACTCCCTATTTTTACACCTTTCAGGTGATATAACTCCTTAGTGAATCCAAAAACATCTAGGAAAGCATTGAGAAATTAACAGCGATGCTACTAAAGACTTGCATCAGAGAACAGAAGTGACACAGTATAATCCACAGACTTTCCATGAAGTATCTGTTAATTTTACCATAATCAAAACTGCTGCTAAAGCCATGCCTTTCTTCTACCAGGAATGTCTTCCATCATAAACAAGTCTCCTTATGGCTTTGTCCAAAGGGAACAAAAAGAATTAATGGAAGTTTAGTTTCCAACAAGTCAGTCCTGCTTTGGTTTTTTCATCACTAATATCTATAATAAAGTATTATTTCGAGCTTTCACTGTTTATAAAAACAGAAACACATTTTTCTTTCATGTGGAACCATTTCCTTGTCACAAGCATTGAAATGAACTGATCTACACTTTTAGATTAGCAATAAGGTTGCAGATTCAATGCTCTCAGTCACAGAAACAGAGAATACTCTGATGCTGATGTCCATGGCATGCAGCCACTGCAATCAGTGGCACCAGTGGCAAATACATATCAACTGGAATCCAGCTGGTCAGTGTCCTCAGCTCTTTATGTATTATTCTCAAAACTTTTTTGTCATTTGTTAAATTAGCTCTATCTGCAGTCATTGCCTTCACTCAGGTCCAGGCTCATTACTGGGGTCACTATTATATGTCACTGTATCAGTATCACTACTGCAACTGAGATGAAAGAGAAGCAGAAACCTTTACCTCCCAATGATCATCCAAATTTGGTTCGTGATGGTAGCAAGGAGATGTTACCATCATATGTCTTTCTAGAACGTGGTTGTCTTTGCTTTCACAAATCAAAAATAACAGGGGTTTTTCTGGCAAGTTTCAGAGACATCACAAGAGCTAAACAAATATTTTATCAGCACGACTCCACAATGTTTGTAATCTATCAAAATGAAGCTTCACAAACTCTAGCACAGTAACAAGCACAGGCAAACATTACTGTTTTCACTACTTGCTACTTGGAAAAGAAACATTGCTATGAATATCTACCTGTTATATTCAGTATGAAAGAAATCTATTCATCTAAAAACAGAGACAAAACAACACATGCTTTTCCCTCAAACAAACAAATAAAAAACTCTTGTCGGTAGTAATCCATTACTGGCTGCAGCAAAACCACAGAAACACTTAAGCTGTAAACAAACTAACATAGCAGAGCTGCACAGCAAGCCAGTTTTTACTGGCAATATGGCACGACTTAAAGTGACAAAATAAAGCTGCTATAAATCCTGAAAACTTACAAAGGCGAAATTTTCAAAAGTAAAAGGAAGAATTAATTGTTTAATTTCCATTACAAAGTGACATAAATTAAGTATTCAGCTTTCTTTTCTGTCCTAGGCCACAGGGAAAGAAAAAAAAAAACCCAAAACATTATTTGTTTTTATCAAAAGAAGTGCTTTTAGATAGAAATAGTACAAACCTGTCTCCCGGTTTTAGGGAGGCAAAAGATAATTACAGATTTAGAATTTGGCCTGGCACTGTATTTGCCTCATTAGTAACATAAGAATACCTATGTCCTCTATAATCACTAACAACTACCATTTATGCTCCTTCTTTGAGAGAGGACACTTGAAACAGCACAGCATGTGTTACATATGCTACAGTTCCTCTTTGAATATTATCTCAGTGTCAATCACAAACACTTAAACAAAATTACTTTTCCCTGCAGTCCAGTTCCAGCATTATTTCCGAAAGCATGAGATTTGGCTGCAGAATTCAGTATTACTTTTGAAAGCATTTCCAGAGCGATTACACATGACAAAACTGTACAGCAACACTGCCACAAAAGTGATGGTACTTAAGAGTCCAGCATTTCCTGAAAGATAGCATAGCAAAGCAAGAGAGATATAAATTTATATTTGCTTCTGGACAGATCACATGCCATGATCAACCTCAAACACTTAAAACAGCTTTTATTTCCAAGAAAGGTTACCCTACAGTTACTTTAGCATGTCTTGTTCCTCAAAAGTAAAACAACTTCACCTACGAAGAGAGGAAAATTGTCTGTATCTCTGGGATTAACCTACAAGAACTTCAAATTAGGTATAAAGAAGCTTAGATACAATTACTGAAGTCAAAGAAATCTTTACTTTCTTATACACTGTGTCAGTTACAAACGTGTTTTATACTACCTGTATCCGACAATTTACCACAAAAAATCTGCACACAACTTTGCAGCGTTATGCAAAGCTAGTCAGTAATGAGATGGATATTGAAAATTAAGTATCAAAGCTCATAGTTTAGGTTCAAATTGTCTCACAGAAGCATACTGTTGTCCCAATATAATTCAAAAGCAGTAAAACTAAGGAGGGATTACCTAAATTTTCAAAAGTTCTCAGCCAGTGGGGATAGAAGGGACTTCTAGTGAAGGGATTTCTAGTGAAATATTAAAAATGATGGCTTAATTGTTTCAATATGGTTTTTGAATTTCACAAGTCTCAGACATGCTTTTCTTACAAAAATCCTATTCCACTATTCTGGTAGAGGAAAGATAAAAAAAAAGGTGGATAGAGAGACCACTCACCTATCTTAGTATATCACAAAGTATTTCCAGCCTATATTCTCACTCTACTGAGTCCTTAAAAGATAAATATTTGCACTCTATTTGTCTTGTCATCTAAAATAATCTCATTTATTACTTAGTAGGAGTATACACACATATCATCTTTCAAACATTATCTGTTGCAGTGCTGTGACTTTTGGGAGGTGGAGAGGGAAAAAAAAAAGGAGAGAAGATATGGAAGGTATTAGGAAACAGGATCACAACATCCTGCTGTCGTCTGGGGGAAGAAACATCTCTCAGACCTGCAAGTCCTACTGGAACAAGGAGATATCAAAACAACCGTGTCTCGCTTTCAACGTACAAGTGCTTTCCAAATTTTGATTCTGGCAGTGACTGACAGGGCTGGGAGGGGCAGGGTCCCAGGGAAGGCAGCGCTTCCCCCACGCAGGAACGCCCCCACTGCCCGGGATTTCCTCGGGCACAGGAGCACAACTTCAGCCCGGCAGCCTTTGCAAATACAAAACAGGGGCTTGTAGGGCTACTTTTAATCCATCACTGAGGCTCCCCTGCCTTCCCCTACGGGCACCGAGCTGCGAGCGAGGAGCCGCGCGGGTCTGGAAGCGCCGCCCTCCGCGCCGGCCCCGCTCCGCAGCTCCCGGGCCGGGAGGCTCCAGGACACGGCCCCGCAGCCCCGGGCAGCGCCAGCGCCGCCGTGCTCCCCCCGCCGTGCCCGGAGGAGGAGAAGCTCCCCCCGTACTCACGGCCCCCGCCAGCCCCTCGGCTCCGCTCCGCGCTCCGTTGGCAACTCCCGCTGTCGCCACGCGGCCCCTTCCCCTTCCGGGCCGCGCTGCTGCTGCCGGGACTTGGAGTCCGGGGCGGGGCCGGGCAGTGCCCGCGGAGCTCAGCGAGGCTCCCGCCGGGAGCTGCGGTGCCCGGGACGCTGCTCCGCCCCGGGCGGGCGGCTGGGGCGGCACCATGAAGAGGAGAGCAGGGGAGCGGGAGAAAGAGCTGAAGGTACCTTCTGTTTGCTTCCCGCTCCCCGCAGCCCCGCGGAGCGTGCCCGCGGCCAGCCCTGTGCCCGCCGCCGGAGCGGCTGCTCGGGGCACAGCCCGCCGGGGCACAGCCCGCCGGGGCTCCGCCAGCTCCAGCGCCTGAGCCCCGAGCGGGGGCACAGCGAGGCCGCCGTGAAGTTCGCTGTGAGCAGGAAGCGGCCCCGGCGCCGAGCTCCGTGCGGGGTCACACAGCCCGGGGCGCGGCCCCGTGCGCTCGGCACCGCCCCGGGGCCGCCCGGGGGGAGCGCGGCCGGCGGCGGGGGCTGCCCGACCTGGGCATCCTGCATCCCCCTCTGCCTGGAAAGAGGGGGCACCTAGGACAGCTTCAGCGGTAGCTAGTGGTAAAGGCTCGTGCTATCTGGGCAAGGTATTTGAATTTTAAGGAGAGTTCTGTGGTTTGTGAAAAAGAAAAAAAATATACAAGTTTGGTTTTGTCAAAACGTTCACAGTGAGGTGATGCACTATGTAACCGCGCTTTTATTTTTAAATTTGAAAGTACTCTACACCAAGCCTGACCTAAATAAACATTTTTAAGTCTCGTCTACCACCCGAGCTTTATAATGTTTGTTTTCTCGTTCATATATTTAGATGCAATGCTGTTACTTGCTTACATTGAAGATGGTTTTACACTGTTTGTGAAAGCAAACAGCAGTGCTGAATGTTTTGCTGTTTCACGTGCCTTTGAAGGGCTTGTTTTACCACACTGTACAATATTTGCAACAATGTACAAAGGTTGTTGTACCTTTCCTGATTTTGTTTACAAAACAGTAGTACTGAGAAACAGTAAGTGACTGAAAGCACAATGCTGGTATTAGTGATGTTAATGAAAGGAAGGTTAATTCCATTAGAAATTTAGAAAGAGCTTTCAAAAATGGTAATAACATACACCTGAACAGGGACTGTGCTGGCTTTGGTATTGCTATTAATTTACTATTCAGCATTAAATGTTATTTCATTTTAGGGGCAGGGAACAGGTCTGATCTAACTTTGCAACTATTTTAATGTAAAACTTTAGAACCTGTTTGCAGTACTAAGATTCCTAACAACTCTTTAAGGACTACCTGATCATTTTGTAATTAGTCTTTCTGCCAAGTTGCTCAAGGACAGCAACTTCAGGCTTACATTTGTATTCTGCCCTTTCCATAGATGTCAAAACATATGCAGATGTCCCATCCAATCTAATGTAAATATGTTGCAGAAAAAACCTCACCCCATACTTATTTTAGCCTGTACATTTGTGCTGCCCATCTGAGGGCCTCTGTCTTTTCGACAGGTCTCAAATGTATTTGGGAATGGTTTGCATTAGGAGAATAATTGCCTCTGATATGATAAGGATAAAGATTCAAGGATATGTGGAAGGAGTAAGAGGATGGTGCTGTGAACTACACTGGCAAAGGTTGTATGAGGACAAGGCACCTGAAGAGGTGTCGGGAACAATGTATAATAAAAACTCTATGCTAAAGTGAAAGAGTCCTGCCATAGACATGTGTAGATGTTACAGGTGCATAAACAAGAGAAGGATGAAAATTAACAAGATTCTTACAGAGAATTTAGAGGTGCCAATACTTACAGGATGCCTTAGGGGGACGTTGCAAGTTGGGTACTACTTGAGAGGAGCTTTGAATATATTGAAAGTGAAACAAAATGAACATCTAGAACATCTTAGAATAAAGGCTGCCAAAGGGGAAAGCAGCAATGGGAAGAGGGGGTTGTGTGTACAGGAAGGAATGTATGCTTTTTTTTTCATGGGATTTTATTGTAATAGTTCTGCCAAGACTTCCATTTAGGTACTGATTAAAATATTTTGTAGCAAACCAAATATTAGTGAGGTTAACCCAACCTCTTCTGGAGAGTAAGATTTATGAGGCCTACTGATGAGAGGGAAGTGGTTGGATAGAGAAGCTGGTTTGGATTATGGATCTCCTGCCAATGTCTCTTGTTTTCTAGAATTAAATCTCAAATAAAAGTTCTTGTTTTGCTATAATTGTGTACAGTTAAATGCTGTCTATGAGAATCCCAGTGATTGGCTTTTGCTAATTATGCAGTATGTTTCTTATATATGATAAGCTGTTCTCTCTCTCAAATTTTCATGTGTATAGCAAGTTTTGGTTTATGTTGTTATAGAACGTTTCTGTTCCAAGTACATGTGGTCGAAGTCCTTTAGAGTGCAGTGCTGTCATACACAATTTCCTTCCAAAATACAACTTTGCAGATCACTCAATTGGGTTAAGATTAAATGTGTGGCAGAAATGAAATTGTTTATGCTAGTGTTTGGTGTTCCAAGCCCAAAGGGAGGAGGATGTAAATTCGTTCTTGGGAAGAGGGTCTGAAAAAACTTGGAAACCATAGCCAGGAGTTAATTACTCATCTGTCCTAAACACCATGTTGGGGATGCAAATGTCCTGTATAATATTTCTCTGAGTCTTAAGTAGACAGTGAAACACAATTACTCTGAGGTTTCTAAAGACACCTTTAGAGCTGTTGCATGCCATCCACTTCTCTGGTCTTACCTGCAGCAAGAATTACTACTGTGCATAAAACCAGAGCTGTTAGAATAGATGTTGTTCATTAGCTGGAAAGGCATTTTTATGAAATAGTCCATTGGAGTTTGTTCATGGTTGTTTGTTTTAACTTAAATTCAGCTTTAATTAACACAGTTTATAATTGTTTTTATTCTTTTTTTGTATACACTGTTAGTCAGAGTTGGTCACTTTTTTACTGGGTGTAGAAAAGGTACCACAAAACTAAGACCAAACATAAACCTCCCATTAGTAATTTAAGTACTATATTAAAGACTATTTTCTCCTTTAGACTTGGGAAGAAAGCTGTTTTGCTTTTAGGATGTTTATTACCTTGATTGATATTCACAGGTGAGTTAAAAAAGTTAATCTTTAATGTAAGACTGTTCTCAAGACTTACTTGGCCAAAGTGGTTTTTTAAAGTAAGTTTCAGTGTGACAGAGGGCAAACTCTGCTGACTTCCTGTATATGCTTCCTTTTGCCACTGTTTCCATATTAAGACCCTGAGTCGTTGCCATTTGAAAGAGAAGATACTCAATTAGTCTGGAGTATCATTTTCTGTCAAAGTAAAAGTATTACCTTGATGGGTCCTTGGAATAGGCCACTAAGCCCAGTTCACAATTACCTTATGTAGCTGTTTATGCTAATTCACAGTGGAACCAGAACTGACTGCAGAGAATGTATTTCACAGACATTACTGTTATGTTTGTACAGCTCCCAACACAGCTGGGACCCCAATCCAATAAAGTTATTGCTGTACAAATAATAAATGCATCAATATGCACATATCTGAATATTCACAAGGGCTTTTACAAAGTTATTCATGTGCAGTTTCACATTTGTGAGACATGTTAGACAAAGTGGCAAGGAAATATAAAGCTTTAAATAACACAAAGCTTTGTATGTATTTTATTTACAGGGACGAAAAGGGAACATACAATCTTTTGGCTGAGATATCAAGGAAAGTCTTATTTCCTGCATCATTCTAATTTTTGCTGCCTGAAAAATAATATATATATTTACAAGAAAAAATAGGTTGCTTCAACATATTACGCTCAGGGAAAATTAGGCAAGTATTCTCAGAGCATGATGAAGGGAATGGTTTTAGGATTAATGCTGGAAAATGTTGCCCATACCATACAATTAAGTATATAAACTTTAACGTTCTCTTATAGTAGTTTGTTCAAATATTATGTTGATTTCTTGTTTCATTTTATCGTTCTACCTCTTAAAGAGACCCAAACAAAAAAAAAAATTCTAATTGACAGATTAAACAGGTTCTTTTAGAAGTTGTATTTAGGAAAATTAAAGTTAATGGAACATCTTAGATACAGTTAAATAAGCTTCTTGTCATGTCATATTTCTGCTTAGGTAAATGGTGTGCAGGTTTTAGCAGAATCAGCAGCCAATATGCCAGTAGCAATTTTTGTGGTAATCACATTATTGGCCCTTTCCATTATAAATGAGACAATAATTAAGAAATACTGTTGATAGTCACATAACACATGATTTGTATATTGGAAATGGTCAGGTAGAAGCCTTGCATATGCAGAATAAAATACAAGAAAGAATGAGTGGCAAATGTTTCTTGCTTTTAAATTCATCACATTCCTGCTGTTTAAATTGCCTCAGCTGCTAATGCTGGAACCATTACAGTAATGGACTTGGCAAATGAAGGAGAACCAAGACATACACACTTTATTACTGGAGGGGTAATTTTCTCTTCATCTGTAATAGCAGCAGTGCCTAGTATTGATCAGACCATCAAGATACTAATCCTCTGTAAAATTACTTGTTATAACTGAAAATGTGTTAATCCAAATCAGTCTGTGTCCTGACTTTCTACTTACTATTGAATACAGACTATTAGATGGTTTATTTTTTGTGATTTAAAGCCTTTACACTGATAATAGTGGAGCTTCTTTTGCAAGAGTGCGTGCTTAATCTTAGCTATGGCCCAGGGTTGTCTTTTTGTTTTAACTAGAACATCACCCACTTAATTAAGAAGTGGATGTCTATCTTTCTGCTCGGAATTATATTGGTACTTTAGGCTCTGCAGATTTATTAAACGTGTTGTTTTACATTCAGTCACTTGTTTTTGCTGTAAATAAGAACAGATCTGTGCTTCACATATTAGAATCTTCGAAGATCTTGGAGCTAAGGATGTGAGGAGAATGGCTAGTCAAAGCAGCAATTCATGTTTTGTGGATTGTGGCCTGTGAGGGTATTGTGTATGAGAGTAGTGTAAGAGGAGTCCAATGCCAGGGGTCTGGAGAACTTCACTTTACTTTGATCTTAGTGATCCACTACATCAGACAATGGTATGGAGAGCTGTGTGTGTTCTGTATCCGAATATGGGATGGCTCCTTTTTTCTCTCCCTTTCCCTTTCCATTTTCTTTCCTTTTTTTCTTTTCTCTTCCCTCTGCCTCATCTGTTTTTTAACAGTCTTGTACATTTAGGTTGGAAACTCATGTCTCTTACTCGTATAGCCTCTAGCCAAGTAAAATTTTGGCTGGGGTGCACCCAGCAGTGCAGTGGCTGTTCTGGGTGCACGATACCTCGTAGGACATGGCTGTGGGAAATGGTTCCATTAACCCTGACCCTTCATTAGACTCACTGCTCTGGGCTCCTGCCACGGACAGACACTGGTGTCTTGCCAGCTCGTGGTGGGCAAAAAGTGTCCTAGAAGTGAGACAAGATGCAGAATTGGTTGTTTATTTTAAAGACTTGGTACAATGTTCCATGCATTTTAGAAAATTTTTGTTGTTGTGCCAATTAGATTTTTGCTCTAGCAAAATGAACAGTGTTTTTTTTACCCAGTTACCCCTCTGCTTGCTTTCTTTGTTGTAATTTAACTGATTCAATTTCTATAATTTAGAGAGACTTCAGGGTTTCTAAAAGGTATTGGAGTAGCAATAGGATTCAGTTTCTTCTGACCCAGGGTAGTGAAAACTAGACAGGGCAAACAGTGATTGCCTAAAGCTTGTTTCTGTTCCCAGTGCAATTGATGATCAACCTTAAGCAGCCTTCAGCTGAAGCAGGATTGGGCTCTCATGCTTTTAATAATTCATCCATTTCTTAAATTATTTAATTAACCTGTAATGATCAAGAGCATCCAAAATATCAAATGACCCTCTTTCCTTCAGCTGAGACTGAAAAGCACTGTCGTGTATTATTGTATTCTGGTAGGTCCACTACTGAAGTGTAAAACATAATTGTGAGTAGTTAAAGCACAGGCATTTAAAGCATAGGACAGATTAAATACTTGAAGCCTTCTGAATAGAAAATGATAGCGCTGTAATTTCAAAACACTTTTGTTTAGTTTCTGGAGTCTGATTATGGGAGGAAGCTCTACCTTATTTAGCATAACAGCCTTTGTCTACATGCTGCCCCACTTTCTAAAAGAATTACGTCTTTATCTCCTAGAACTTGTTCAGCTTCATTTTCCCTTTTATCTGCTGCTCTTCCCACCGTTTTTATTTAAGACTGTAAAGTTACTTTAGTGTAACTGCTCTTGTCACCTTTGCCCTCAGCTAATCAAATAGTTTACCTTGAGGGAAGCATTTATCTCCCACTTTCATTATTATTATTTTCGTAGCTGTAAAGATATATATTTTATGTCTCCAGAAGGGTGTAACAGTGAAACGAGGTATTGATCTGCTGTATTTGGCAATTTCTTTCCACCTTGCCATCGATATCATGTCAGCCTCTGTCTGTACTGTGGTTGACCTCACAAATAGCTCTTTATGTTCCCATTGGATTCAAATGATATACTATGCTCAAAACTAAATCAATGAATGATTATAAAGTTTTTAGTATTATTTCATAACCCTCGGGCAACTGGTACTTCATGCATTGCATACTTGAAAAGGTACCTGATTAAAATATGTTGCTGATTCTGTTAAAAGGTTTTAAACTGCACTGAAATAGAACAGTACAGTTCTGTTATTAAATTCAGGGTCTGATTTGTGTGTTTCTGTACAGATACTAAAATTATTGTAACTTCTGCCTGTAATTTACCAAAGAGATTCTCCTTTATACTGGCACAAGGTTTTACTTGGAACAAAACCTCCTACTTCTCATGCCTGCTTTGTCATCGAAGTGCAGAAATTTCATGCGCTGGCTCTTGCCAGTGAAAAATCATGACTGTTACACGGTACATGCTTATAGGGAAAAAAGGAGGTAAAAATCAGATAAGGTTTTCATCTCCAAAAATTCAACAGTAACTTTAAACAACTTTTGGATTGGAAAGCATTGCTGTTATTCTCTGCAAAACCTGTATACCTTGGATATACTTCTGACAGTCTAACTGGTAAAATTCATGTTCAAATGCACATTTAATGGTTTGCTTTTTTTTACTCTGATGGAAATAGGTAGGATTTTCACAAGCATGTAAAGAACTTTAGAAGCTCAGTCTTATTATACTGAGTGTGCATTCAAGTTGGGCAAGAAGCTTTCAGAAACCTGACTGTTGTCTCAAAGCAGTAGGCCTCTTGAAATGTACATCTGTATTTGGAAAGGACTGTCTGAAGATGGTGTTCAAAAGGATAGGTTTATGCAAATTAATTAGGCAACAGCTTGCAGATCTGGAAACAATTTGTATTCTCTTCTGATTCTCTTCTGTGTTTACTTCTAGTGTAACATATCAGTGCAGCAGGTAATGATGCTCTTGTGCTCAAAGGAAATACTTCATTGTCTGGTATCCAAGTCTCGTGATAGCAAACAGCTTCAGTTAGTTACTGAACTGTGCTATGGTGCTTATGTATGTACCTAACCACTGAATAAAGCCAGAACAAATTATTTAGTCCAATGCTGTTAGGTAGGAGAAAGTTATTTGGGGCCTTCATCATAAACAGTGGATATAAGCATCAGGGAAATTATGTTTAAAGTGAAGAGAAACTTAACTTTCTCAAGTAAATTCATAGAATATGATAGGCATCAGATACACTGTGTACATTCCTTGAGACTGAGTGGTGTGTGTGCAGTAAGTCCAGTTTGTTTGGACAGGAGTTGACTACCTGAAGTAGCTACTCTGTGTGTGCACACACGTTGTGCAGCTCATGGTGGAAGTGTCGGGTGGTGCAGTTTGTGTACAGGAGCATTGTGCACTTCAACAGTAAAGAGTGAAGTCAAGACACCCAGAATTTAAGATCTGGAAATCTCAAATGCAGAAGGGCTTCTAATTGATTTGGACCTCACTGTAGGGCAGAAAAAGAGGAAGTAGCTGGGAAAAATGGGTGTGTAACCAAGCAAATCTTCTAATAATTAAAGCATGATGGTTTTCTTTCTCCCACCCTCACAGAGTGTAAAAGACATTGATGAGCTCTCCCCAGATTTATGACTTCTGCTATAGATAGGACCCTCTTGCCTATCTAAGAAAGCCTAGAAATTTCTTCAGCCCAAAAAAAGTTGAATTATGATTTTATGGTTCTGGCTTCCTGAAAGTAATTCAGTGTGATCAGGACAGCAGATTGGTCGTTACCTATGATATGAAAAGTTTTGATAGTATGAGTTGTGCAATACAACATATGAATATAGTTCCTACCTTAAAGAGTTTGTGCTCTGTGTGTGTCTGTGTATGTGACAGACACATGGTTTTATGCTTCATGATCCAAACGTATTCCTCATAAATAATGACAGTTCATTTTCTCTTGAGTTTGCAAAGCACAGTTTGTGATTAGGGTCTTTAATGTATTGGTATCATGACAGTAGGTGGTACAAAGCAGTAATGTCACAGGTGGGACGGTGGCAGTGACCCAGCAAAAGAAACAAGCACTTTGCATGTTGATCTGTTTTGTGAAAGGGCAGTATTTGGCCCTGTAAGTGCAGGGGAGATGGACTGTTCATGAAAAGGGCATAAAGAGCTAACCCATATGATCCTTTGTCAGGCTGATTAAATTTAGTGTCAAGCATTCATTCATATGAAAGATGAGAGACATCACTGTTTATCTAATAGAAAAAAGTATTTCTATTTTTCCTGAAGTCTTTTATATGTTAATAGAGGCAAACGTGAATATGATCACATAATTTAAATGTGTAAGTAAAAATATACATCTTTACTGGCAATGGTTTAAAAGTAAGATGTATATGTTTTATGCAAAATAATGCAATTTCATTGTTAATCATGCTGTTCGAGCCATAACTCCACAGAAAACAGTGCTTTTAAACAAATGGAATATACTGTTATTGTACCATTTATAACAAAAATGCTTAGAATATTTAGGGACTGATGCAAAGTATTTATTTGCATACTTTAATAGATGCTCCTATTGTGATATTAATATACAAATGCAGAATTTAAATTCCAGGTGATTGTATTAGACCTAATTATAAGGTGTCAGACTCTGCTTTTTAATACTGGAACAAACCCTAGTATTTAGAATAAAGGTTACAACAGATGTCATTTTGGAAATAAAGGAATGCCATTACAAGAAAATGGAAGAATTTCTTTTGAAATAACTAAACTACTCTTAAATATTAAAAGAATGAGAAGGGAAAAAGTTTACATGTATTTCCCCTCACTCTTCCTACCCTGCCAAATCTGGCTTGCTTAAAAGAACTGCTGGGAGTTCTATGTAATGTTATACTTTGCATGCATTTGTGATTTGAAATAATAAAAAAAAAAAAGTCAAATTTGAGAGAGACAGTTTGAATGGCATGCTGTCAGTCTGGCTCTTCGTGAATTGGCAGTGGTCTCATTTAGGACCTTCAAATCTGTGTCTGCCTGGACAGAATGGGAACATTTTGCATGTTCTTCAGAAGACAACCACTCCTTGCTGCCTCACAGTATTCAGTGGTGCATGACAGTTGCCCTTCATTGCTGTCTTCTTCGAACTTAACCTTTGACCGTCCACTTAGTTGCCGCGCAACGCTTGGAGCAGGCCAAGATGTTCATGGATGACGGGCATTGGCCTGCAACGTGCTTGTCATTATTTGACTGTCAAAAGTAGCCTGCCATTGGGCTCCATCAAGGTTTGAAACCTATGTGCAGCAGTCCATATTACTTAACTTCCGAGACTGTCAACAGGATGATCAAATGTGCGTAAAAAATGTGTGTTGAATATGTCTTTGATCATAATATAGGGAGATACTTTTTGTGTGTGCTAAATGTATTCATATGACTTTCACAGGGCCAAGAGGTTGATTCTGCTGCCATGGTAAAAAGTGAACTGTTGTCTCCTGTGGTCTTAAGTTTCAAATAGCACGATTTAGATTTGAACAGCTCTGCCAGTTAAACTCTCAGCTTGTCTTGCGTATCCTATCAGCTTTTCAGCCAGCAGTGTAAGCAGCGAGATACTCGACCAGTGGTGCCTGAGGTTAGCTGTCAAACTGGAATGTTATTTTGGATCTTGCTGTAATGTAATATTATAGAAGGAGGTCAGGCTGTGTGATTTGTAAAGCAGTTGTGCAAACTTAAAATGACTGAAATGTTTATTTCAGGTACTTTTTTTTTTTTTTCTTCTTGAAGGAGTTGAAGAGAAGACAGAATTTATCCTAGAAAAATGTAAAAAACCGAAGGCGATATAAAATGGTCATTTTTCTCTTCAGTACAGAATGCAGCACATAAAAGAGCATCAAAATCCAATATGAGGAGTCAGTAAGGCTGAAATTCACTAAGTAATAAATGTTTAACATTGAAAATATTTCACAGTCAGACATCTTTGTATCTTCTGGTAATGCCAAAGACATTTGGAGTTGAATTTCATACTTAATTTAATGAATGGAAATTGTACCTCTGGGTTAATTGTGGTTATAAACTTGGTGTGTAGGTAAATCACTTATGCAATCTATCATATATTAACAAATACTTTGAATTGGATCATGCTTGGAAGAATCATATCCCACCTTAGTGTAATATTTGCTATTCACTTGGGCAACAGCTGTCTGTAACAGCAATTTATTTTACTGGATTTCAGACATATCTGTTTTCTCTCAAAATGCCTCCATTCCTTTGCAGTTGAAACGGTGTATTAAAATGACATCAAAAAATATCAACTTAAAAAACCCCAGAGATTCACTAGAGCTTGTTCATAATGACTTCTATCCAAAGCAGAAAAGTAGTGTTACCTTGCAAGCTGGCTGTAAAATTACTTCTCTTCAAGTTTCAAAACATCATCATGCTAATAGAGTAAAAACAATAGAGTCATAGTAGTGATTATTGTTAATTACACTATTGTTAGTGTATTTTCTAAACCAGATTTTATTTTTTTCTGAATACAGTGTCAATCGCAGGAGAGCTCGGTTCAGATGCACTTGTGTAAAATGCTACATTGTGTCATGGAGATCTTTGGTCTTCTTGCTCTTAATCATAAATGCTGTTGCTGTTTATGAGTCTAGCTCTTTGACTTTAGTCTTTGCTAATGCATTGACACGTGCCTAGTCTGAACTGGAGTATAAAATGCATGTGTTGGTGTGTTTGTGTGTGTATGTACATGTGCAGGCCATAAATGTGCAAAGTTCATTGGCAAATGAAGTGGTCTGTTATTAGTTGTTAAAACTGTGATCTTCTAAGCACTTTAAGCTGGTCACAAAGTTATTAAGTTTTGATTTATGTTTCTCTTTTCTGGAGTGATGTATACCTACACAATGTATTTTGGTGAAGGAGGACTGAATTTCTGAAGTGGGTATGTGCAAATATGCAACCATTTAAGTGCTTTTTAAGTTTACAAATAAATAATGAGCATTTAAATAATGAGCCATTGTGTTTGTGGATATGGTTTTTGAACTCAGAACTACTTTCTTGGCTTCCACAGTTGAAGGAAAAATTACCAAAATTAACAGAAAAACTGACCAGACTGTTTTGAAACTAAAGGAATGTTATTTTTCATTTCATTTCTTTCTCTTACTGTACAAATCAATGTTTAATTTCTACTGGGAGTTAACTACTGTTTTGTAGTTGTGTTCCTGGGGGAAAAAAGTTTAGAATCTTCCAGCACAAATTTATTTTTTCTCTTAAACCCTGGAATACCTGCCTCTAACCAGAGGCAGCTCTTTTTCCTATTTTCAAGTAGTATTTTACACTAACGTGCAGAAGAAACTGAGCATCATTATGCAGTTTATTGCAAGTCTTCATATCTTTATATTTTTCCAAATGGAAGTACTTTTGTGAATGCTGTCCCATCTGTGTAATAACTAATAGTTTGTGATGTTCTTGCTCTTGCCCTGAAGATATTTTTAACTTATTTAAAGGATGTGAAGGAACCAGTTTATTAACATAAAATTCAATTAAAAGTAAGTTCTTATGTACAGGTGGTTATGTATTAACAATTAGAAGATAGTGTCTTTTCCCATTGCCTTAAAAGAGAAAAGGGGCATTGCCATAAAGGCATTTTGCAACTTTCTTTAGGTATTAGAATTTGAAAGTGAAAACACAGTGAAAAAGATGACAGCAGTTAAGTGTCATTATTTTGTTTTGTGTTCTGAATTGAGAATATCCTGCCTGAAAGAAAAGCATTTTAATCAAACAAACTTAAGAGGTTGTTTTCAGGGTGGCATAAGATGTGCATGTGCTTTTTATTTCAACTTCCTAGTGTTCAAAAGCGATACTTGAGAGGTTAAACATCCATGATTCTCTATGGTGTTATAGGAAAAAAATAAATCCTATTACCCAAAATAAAGGAGAGGTAGATACCTTAAGGGATGTGCTTCGTTGTCACCTGTACTCTCTGCAGTACAAATATCAGCTTGTCACAAAGGTTGAGACCTTTGTAGTCCATTTTTTCAGGGTACAAATCTGTCTCTCTTCTGGCTTTAATGCAAGAGCTGTGAAATATCTGTATTAGGTAAAATAGAGGTTAAAGCACCTTAAGGGCACTGAATTCTTATCTCTTTTTACTAGCAGTGGTGTCAACATGTACTAAAATGTGATGACCTACTCTCCTCTTTGATAAAAAGGAAAATGACCTGTCTACTGTGGATAGTGATAGAGTTGCCTGGGGCAGATTATATTGTCACCTTCTTTAGTATTGGTGTGTAGAAAAATAAAAAAGGCCAGGATAGTTCTGTTTACCATAGAAGTGTTTGACATTTCTAGCTACTGATAAAATATACTCAAGGGTAGAAAGAAGAAACTGGTTTACACTACTAAACAAGGTTGTGAAGAAATGCAGAGATTCTTTATTGTGTGAGCCCTTGGTATCACAGGACATATCAAGAGATTCCTTCTGATCACTTCAGACACCACAGTTCAAGTTCTGCATTTAACCCAGCTTTCTACTTGTCTGAGGCCTTTTGGTACACATGAAATTGCGATGCACCTGTGTACTGTGCAACCTCGAGAGTTTAATCATGCTCTTAGTTAACACAAGGAACAATATTTCTTGTATTGTGGAAATAATTAGTGTAAAATTCAAGACCTTTTCTCTGTAGCATTCCAAAGCTTTTATAGCTTTGTAACAATTAATTTAGCAGTCACTACTGTTGTTAGTAATTTACTATAGCTTTGTAACAATTAATTTAGCAGTCACTATTGTTACTCATTTACTGTAGCTTGGCATGATGAAATATATATAACTTGGAGAGTTGATTTAAATTGCAAGGCTGGAACATCTCAAACTGTTAAATGTACTTTGAGCTATTATTAATACTTCTTTGAAATTCTGTAAAGTAAAGGAAGGCATGTTTCATGCT
This sequence comes from Pseudopipra pipra, assembly GCF_036250125.1. Lineage (NCBI taxonomy): Eukaryota > Metazoa > Chordata > Aves > Passeriformes > Pipridae > Pseudopipra > Pseudopipra pipra. Next base: position 12,564,789 of record NC_087562.1, read on the forward strand.
AATCAGAAACTGAACTTGAAGGAAAAATTTCTGTTATGCTCTTTATCAGTATTTAAGAATAGAGTGTGTTTAAGCATTTCTTCATGTTTTGCAAGATGGTGATGAAATGCAGGGGATGTTTCTTGTGTGAGTTCTTTGATAATAATCTTGTCTCTTATTTGCATAAATAAATAAAAAAAGTTTTGTTGTTAGAGCTGTGAGACTCCAGGGGCTGGGGAATTAACTTTGTATTGCCAAACTGATACCTTTTTTACATTTTTTAAAAACTAAAGTCTATGCCCAAAATATGCATTTTTGTGATGAGAGAAATCATAAGTGAATTTCCATGACAGAAACTGAAAACATTTCTTTAAAATGCATGGAAGCCTTTTTAAAAAAGTCTAAGTTCCATTAACTTTGGTCTAGTTTTGTCTGTTTGCAAATCAAGCTCATTAAACTGTTTGTATCCTAAAGCTCTAAGTATTCATAAAGAAGGTGGAAATCTGTTGGTATTGGGTTGATTTACAGTAGAATCAGGTGAAATTTGGAAAATCAGTGTTAACTCATCTAAGTCAGATCACTGAAGTGCATCTTATTAGATCCTGAAAATTCTGACATTGTATTCTTCTGAAGCCTAAATAATTTAGCTTTTGTTTTCTTTAATTGTTTAGAATTTTTTTCTAAAGCATGGAAAAGGGGGATGTAGCTGTCAGATCATCCTGAAAAACGACTTCAAACAGAAAAATTTTTTTAACAACTTGTTGAAATGGTACTTAGGCTAGGACAATTTAGCCTCAAAAGTCCGGTTTCCTCAAAGTTGGGGATATGCCATGGTATCAAGTGGTATAAAGTCTTCTTCTGCTTCAAGGAATTTTGATTATGATGAGCTGATGAATTAAATAAATGTTATTTTAAACTCTTGAAAGTGTAGCAGTATCTGTGGAAATACCAATTTAATCCTTACATCTTTCGGTATGGTTATAAACTGATCAAATTTTAAAGGCAAGTACTATTTTTCACTTGGGCATCTGCTAATTCTTGTTCAATGAGAAGTAGTGAGCAAGGGTATTTAGTTGATATTGAGGAAAGAAATGGAAGATTTTTAAAGCATGCAATGTTAGCATAGCTGCACATAATAAAAATGAAACAAAAAAAATCCAAACAAATAGTTGGGGAGAACGTGACCTGCTCAAGCATAAGTACCTGCTGGGACTTGGCTTTGAGTCCTTTAGAGAGGTACCTGGCTAAAAAAGTCTGGACTATTTAGAATCTCTTATGCTCAGAAAATCTCCTTTGCATGTGGAATCCTCTCTGCTGTCATGACCCTGGGCCTAATCTCTGCTTTCTAATTTCATTTTGGAATTCTTTGTTTGAGGATTCCAAATTTCATCTGTGTGTGCAAAATGGCAGAACTTTGCATGCATAATAAAAGCTCAATAACTTCTTGACAGTGCCAGTGGCATGATTAATTCCCGTGCATAATATATTCAGTCATCCTGTGCATGTGCAGTGACAATGTAAGCAAAGGGGAATGAAGGATCCCCATGGATGATGTCTGGGAGAGAGCTCTTGTCTTGCTGTCAGATATGTTTGTCTCTCCCCATGTCCCCACAGATTTCTTTCTCCTTGGGCTTTATGCCAATTGCAGCATCTTCCCCATCTGGTCGGTATCATGAAGCTGGACCACACCTCAACCTCCTTCCTCTCTTGCTGGCAAGTTTGTGTGACTCTTAGTAAAGAGGCAGAAAATGCAAGGAATCTGGCGTTTTCCTGAGGAGCCTTTACATAACAGTCCCTGGTGTTTGCCACATCGAGTCTTCTCATGTTAATAAAGTGGCATTGTTAACAGAAAATCATGCCTGGTGTTTGACTGCAGCAGTTTTCTATCAGATGACTTAGTGCCTTATATCCCAAATACTAGGCCTTTGATTGTGTTCATTCTCAGGAATGATCCAGACTTAGCTAACCTTACAGTGTTACTCAGTTGTGTTTGTAGCATGCCACATAGTTTTTTTGTGCTTCTATGAATAATTTCTAGGCATTATTACATGTACAGTAATAAAAATCTTAAAATATTAGGGGCAATTAAAACATTTTTAACTAAGATCACCAAAAGCTCACAAACTGGAAAATCACCTCAATCTCTTTTCTGACATGAGCTCTTGCAGGCTCTAAACTGGGACCGCGTGGTGCCTGTAAATGTTAACAAGAAGCCTTAGAGAACTTCTACTGACAAGCCAGTATAGCTTTATGACATTATGCTGGCAAAACTCTGTATGTCATATTTGTAGCTACATACGTGGAAAGGTATGGTACATTTTGCTAGCTGTAGTTTTTAGGCAGGTATGGTGATTTGATGTCATGCTGCACGTATTTCTGTATCACAGTAAACAAAATATTTGTTGTATCTATCTCGTTAAATTAATAAATCAAGTAGGTTTTGCAGCTGTGTTTTAGTAACTGGATAAAATATAATCTGAATTCTGGCTGGTTACCAGTGTTTATCAGTGATGAAAAATTACAGATTAGTCTGTGTTTCTATAATCAGAACATTTACACCATGGATATATTGTTACAGTTGTCGTTTTAGTTCTGATTATTACTCAGTATGTCTATTGCAATTTTCTCATTTACAGCTGTTATTGAGCTCCATGTGTAATAGATGGAATTACTTTGTCTACCATTTATTTTATGAATAGCCTAAAGAAACATTAGTATTAATAATATTATCCACTTAATGTACACAAGAGTTTATAATATGCACAGATGAATAATGTGTTGCACTATTTAAATTTTATTGGAATGAGATAAATAGATCTAGTGCGTTTTTTTGGTAAATGCAGTGTTAAAGTCATTGGGGGATTTAAAAAAAATCAATTCTGAGCAAAGTGATTGCAACTACTCTGTTGTCTAATATATGAGTAAAATAGATTAGACTTAAAGCAGTTGTGATTGAGGTTTTTGGATTTGGTTTTTCTTTTTTTTTTTTTTTTTGAAACAAGAGGAAAATATCCTGTTTAAAAGAGAGAATTGAGAGTGTAAGTTCTTCAAGTTCTTTCTTAAAGGGCTGTATTCTGCTAATAAAGTGCTCTGGGTGGGAAAACTAACAATTTGGTTTCTTTGCTCAGTAGCAGGAAAGTGTAAAAGAGACATATATTAAACAACTAAACTGAATTTTCCAGTTTGATAAATATGGTATGCAGCTTTGATTAAACAGGAAAAATAGCCCCCTGCATGGGAAGCAAAGTCAGGCCTTGTCCATTGTAGGCACTCACCTTCCTACCTGTTCGTGTGCTTCATCTGCTCTTTGGGCTTAGGTCAACATAGAAAGGCTTGGTTTTGTAAGCCTAAGAGGAAAATATTCCCCCCCAGTTTTGGGTAATTGTGACTGTATGAAAGAGGAACTCCTTGGCCTGTTTTGTCTGACTCAGTAGGGCTTCTCTAAGTTGACTCTTCAAGATACTGTTTTTGAAAAGGCCATTATATTACAAGTAATAAGGATGTGCTTTGGTCTTGTGAAAATGCATTGTAACATAGATTCAGTACATAGACCAACCATAATTAATGAACACAAGTGAGGTTTTTTCCTAGTTATTTTTTTTCTGAATAAATAGGCACTTAAGCAAAACCTGCAGTAAATGTTATGTAGAAGTTAATGCTGTTTGAAGCAGAGAAAATTAAGTTCAAGTTTCTGACAGCAGTATTTGGGTATGTAACGTAAGAAGAGCCATTCTGATATTTTCCTTGCTGTGTTAAGGCAAGTTAAATAGGTAAAGGTAATATGTATGAGACCAACTTGTAAGGTTATAAAAGCTGGACAGTGCTGAAGAAGTGTGTCCTAAAGGTTGTCTGACTTTGCTTAATGGTTCAGAGAGGTCTTATAAAGGACACACCTACAGCTGTTGCCTGGCCTCGACTGGCACGGCTGCCTTAGCCCAGTGTATTTTGGGGGAGTCCATAAATTTCTTAACATTACCATTACTTTGTCATTTAAACTCTGTCCATCCTGAGCTACATTGTAGTGTAGGGATTCATGAGCAGTGACCTACCAGCGTTTCAGCACCACCAGAGGACTGCAGAGCTGTCTGGTATTTTAACTCTAGTCCCCAGTACCTGGGTGTTTCAGAGAAGAGTAAAATGCGTGCATCACATACAAATGCTTTTCTTTACAACTGGCCAGTTATAAAATACTGTAATTTTCTTCCTTAAGAGAATGTGTTACCAGTTATTTTTTTATTGGGGCCATCTATTCTGTTGCAATGTAAAGTTAATTTATTCCCAGCTTTTATGTGATTATTTTCTCAAAAATGTAGAGCTTTTTAGAAGTTCTGTAACATATCACAAATGAAGAGTGGCACAAAATTGATATTTTAGCGGAATAATCTTCAATGTTTTCTCTGGTTACTCTATCAGTTCTTTTCACAGAAATTTTTCTTTTTGCTTACTACAGAAAAATTACATCAAATGCAGGATAACAGAACACTGTCAAACTAAGAAGGTTTTATATGGACAGCATTAGACAGGAGCAGAAAGATCCAGTGCACTAATAGGCACACTCACATGAGCTACCTAGTCCATTGACAGTTTTTTCCTTTGTTCTCCCTCTCGACCCACTTTCTGCCAGTGATTTGTGACATATTTTGTAAGAGATCAAATAAGCCCTTGACACCTGATTGCAATGTAGTGCTTGTTTACAGTTGCATTTTTGAAGGACCTCTAGACAAGATGGAAGGTTTAACTTAAAGTAATTAAATTTGCATCTGCTCTATGACAGGAATTTTCTTATGTATTCATCCTGTTGAGCAACTTTTACTGTAATTGGCCATGAAGTACCAAAAGAAGGATGCAGGTAGACAAAATCATTGTTGCCTACTACTAAAATCTGTCATGGTATTTCTAAAGGACTGGCTTGTACATGGCTTGTGCTGGGGTCCTTTGAAATATAGTGATGCCTACTTTTATTTGGAAGGGGAAGGGAGAGATTTCCAAAGCACTAGCCCTTTCTCTGGGTCCTTTCACACTGCTTGAGTGAGGCTAGATGGTTAATTGCCTGTACTTCCATTAATTTCTTTCAAAATTATTTTTATTATGTGTTTTGCAAGTTACCTGCCTTTTTTTTTGGCATGTCTGTCTTTATCCTTGGGCAAATTCCTGAGCTGTTTGATAGTTCTATAGCTGGGCACTGAACCTACTTTCTTTCATCATCTTGATTATCTTGATCATTAAAGGTATATCTGTTGAGGGGTGATTAGCTGTGATGAAGTGGTTGGCATTCTTCTCACCTTGATGGGTTCCAAATTTAGCCAGATGTTGTAATTTCTGTTCATATCCGCAGATGTCATTATTTTACAACAGACTGTTTTTGTTTATATGCTTGTTTAAGGGCAAAATGAATATTTGATTGAAATTATTTATATGAGAGCTTCTTGCTGGTTTTTAAGTCTTGAAACAACCTTGGAGGAAGATGGAGGACTGGAGAAATAAGCCTGATTGATTTGATCATATTCAAAGAAAAATTACAGAATTAGCACTGGAAATGAGGTAAAAGGTTCTTCTGACTCCACATCTGTTCTAACAGAATATCCTACTGGTTAGTGCATTAAATGTTTAATTGTCTTTTCAGAGATTTCAGTAGATTTGTAGTGTGTAGTTGGCTTACTAGTTGACCAGTAGATTAAAAAAAGTCCTAAAGTTTCTCACAATGGTTCTTAGAGACCCTAGGTGAGATATGAATCTCTGTTGTTCTACTTACAATGCATGTGGGCTTTCCCAGTTGTGTAAAATGCTGATGTGATTAAATGTGGCACAGAATTTTTGTTCATGTTGCATAACCCAAAATTTCTGAGGTTTTTTTTTTCCCCTCCTTGTTATCACTTATCTACTTAGTTCAGATGAATAAGCACGAGATTGCTGTTAGTTGGCAGAACTCTTGGGCAGTTTTTAAATTCACTTCATTCTGAAACCATGTAAACATGACTTATGCTCAGTAGAATATTTTTTTAGCAAACATTTCATGTGGGGAAGTACTATTTTTTGTGTATCCAGTTCATCACCAGTCTGTTAGTAGCCTGGTTGTTGTCAGCAGGCTTTTCTTAACATGGAAATTTGAAGAAACTTATCTGTTCTGCAGACAGCACTTATAACTATCATTGACTTACCAAGTTTTTGGGTTAGTTTTTTGGTTGGTTGGTTGGTTTTGTTTTTTTACTGAGTAGCTGTCTAGTAATGTGTGATTTCCAGTATCCTTGTGTTCCCTACCAATATGAGAATGTTTTTTAATGTGCTAATGGTACGTGTTAATTCTTGTAAGTCAGAAGACAACAAGACACTAAGTAGACTGAAGATAAGTAAGGTTCTTTTCTTTTTTTTTAAAATTCTTTTAAATGTGGACCCTGATATGAAAGACAAATTAAGACGAGCTTGAGAAATAGCATTTTCTATTCACATTTTAAACCCTAAAGAACTACTTTGTAGTTGCTTTGAATTTACCATGATTAATTCATAACTATTCTTTGTGGTATATTATGGCCAAATCCAGCTGCTATGACATGTACACTTGATATTGTTGAGATTTCTCCTGTCAGTGAGATTTGAAGTAACATGCCGTGATGTTCACTTAATACCATTCGAAGTGGTTTTATGAGGACCGAGAATTATTTGCATCTTGCATGACCTGTCCTTATTGCTATTTTTGAGTACAGTGTAGGTTAGAAGAAGTAGTTATTTTCAGCCTACTGACTACAAGCGAGATTAATAGCTTTTGAAAGGGCTGTAATGAAAGGCTGACCCAACTGGCTTTTGTATTATACCTTGTTTATCCTTCTCTCATCTCTAACACCTTTGGGCTACAACAAAATGTAATTTATGTTAGCAGTGCTTCATAGAAGGTGAAAGGTCATATTTTTAATGAGAGTGGCCCTGATTGGGATTCAGGTTTTAAAAAGTTGTCTGGTAGAGGACAGTCAACAAAGTCCATGTAAACAGGGGGCAGGAAAGCATTATTTGAGAGGAAATAAGACCACTTTCTTTTATTTGAAATTCAATTAGCAGAATTAGTTAAATAGCTGGGAAAAGGGATTTAATAAATTACCAGCATTGTGATGGTCAAGTCTAATAAACCATTATAATTTTGGTGGGATGCTGGGTTTTTTGTAGTGAGAAAAGTATTTGGCAGGTTTTTATTTCCTTTTTCTTATTTTGGTGCTCTTTGCTAAAAATAGATCTATATTTATATATCTACCTTATCTTTGACTTGAGCAGGACAGAAATGAAATGACCACCTGTGCTTATTCAAGGGAGAAATATGCGTCTCAGTGCAGCTCAACTTGTCTGTGTTTGTGAAGGTTAACCATAATACTCAACTGGGTTTGAGTTTTCCCTTTAGAATGAAAAGTTGCATTATGTTCATGAGATTGAGCAATGGTATCTATTAGTGATGTGTTCACTTTGGTAAAGCTGAGCTTTTGAAAGAGATATGCTTTAAAAATGATCCTGCTGGATTTTTGTTGAATGGTGTTAATATTAAAATTCACTGTGTTGCTTACATAACCAATTTTATGAAACATGTACCTCCTCATAGAAGCCAAAGTTTTTTGAAGCAGGTTTTAACTTCAAGAGAATTCTAGTCAAAAGAAATTTAGCAGGTACAGGTTTCAGGGTGTAAGAGAGGAAGGTAAGGTTCTCAACTCAGAGTAGTCAAAAGCTGATTTGAAAGAAGTTCCTGGATTTGGGTTTTTGTCATTCAAACACATACCGTGGGACTGATGCTTGCCATGAAAGCTCACTCTTGTCTTTCAGTTATGTACACTGTTTGCAAGTGACAAATTGTTTCAGTTATATTTGAGAAAGGAATGGGAAACACATCTGAGATTCTGAATTTAGTTACTGTTTGTGGAAACAACTTTTAACCTGGGTGTAGTTCAAAGTTTACATAGAGGAGAATGGTGGAGTGAGTCCCTTCAGTTCTTTACAGCCAAATTGCCTTTCCTGGAGATACAGATTCTCAAAATCTGAGTTTTTATGTGTTGTTTTTAAACATGTAGAAAATTCTGTGCTAGAATGGTGAACTTTCCCACAGGACAGCTTGGTAACTGATGGAGAACGTAGGCTGTGTGACGATAACCAGTGTGTACATAAGGCACACAGGATCCACCTTGTGTGGGATCTCAAAATGAAAGTTTAGGAGGGCAGCAGCAAAAGAGCTGGAAGACTTTGGAGAGGTGTTGTGTTGATGTCAGGAGCTTTTTCCCCTGATTTTGCACTATTTTCTGTATATCATGCTGCATCATAATTAAGTGTTGGATCATGCCCCTGTACGCATCAACTTTTTATTCCATGGTGATATGTGAAGCAATATATTGAGGCCCTGTTCTAGCAGTTTGAACACTGGATTTCTTCTCCCCAGCACTCCCCACTCCTGACTTTTTACCTGAGCCCAGCCTTGCTGTGCTGTGCTCAGCAATGCCACTCCATCCTGCTCTCTCCCTTCCTCCCTACCACAGCACTCCCCCGTGGCTTTGGGCTCCTGCTGTCTGTTGGCAAGGAATAGAATCAGACATTGCTTTAAAGCAACATAATGTTGCGATTCCCCTTCTTTTTATCCGTGTCAATAGGTCTTGAACTATTAATGCAAATCTTCAAAATGATTCTTTTAAATTTACACTTGTTTTACATTATTTTATAATTAAGTTTTAGTGTTTAAAGAGAAGAAAGGAATAGAAGTTTTTCAAGTGATTAAATATTAATTTTATTCACATTTAACCCTAATTTACATTAAGGATGTTAACTGAAAGGCAGATCTTTTGAATTTAATGTTTTCATTTCCTTCTAGCCTCATTGATGAACAGTTAGATGTTGTCATATGTTCATAAAGTGTGATGGTCCACTGGGATAGAAGGAATAATTGTGCTGTCTTACACTTTCTAGGATGGTCTGTTTGTGATGCTTACTGTTTCCTAACAAAACAAAACAAACAAACAAACAAAAATAAAATTAAAAAATCTTTTGTCTAAACTAAAACCAAGATTTGAAACAAACCCCTGTTTCAAACTATTGGAGAGACTGTCCTTCTCATACAGCTAATTATTTTTCTTTTATTTTGACAGTAATGTACTCCTTAAAAATTCATGGTAGTCTTATATTTCAGATATCGTCTTTGTTCTTTTGAATGAGGCTTTTGTAAGCTCTCCCTCCCTAGGTGCTTATGTCTTAAAAGATTGAACCACCAGACCAGCCTTAAACACCTTGAAAACCCCGTACTGATGTTCTGCATGCAGGTGAAATGCAGCTATACCTTACGAAATACTGTGCTTCATTTTATACATTTCATATCCAGATTTCTGTTTTGTACAAACACTGATTGATTTGAAGAGACCTGTTTAATCCTAGGCAAGCCTTTTGAGGACTCTCATGATTTTTCATATCTGTCTTAACAGTACTTCAGTGTTTTAGAAAACTGATTTGTAGGTATTTTATTGGAAGCTGTATCAAGGGGTAAAATTGATGATAAAATCTTGTATTACATATGTGATACATCTGTTATATGCAGGACTATGAATTTAGGTAAATATAAAAAAAAATTATGATGCATGCAGCTACAACTAGGTGTAAAACTGACTGCTGATGCTTGTTTTGATTTCCTTTCAGAGAATTATGTTAACCAAAATGCACTTGGTATCTTTCTGTTAAGATCTATAGTTCTTACCTGGGAGTTCAGGAAATGTAAAATTTAAATTGCTTACAGAACCCTGGGTAAAACTACAGTCTTGGCATTGCATAAACTGCTACAGCTTCTTCCATGCATTCAGTGTTTAGACTCTCACAAGTAAAATGCTGCAAATGATACAGGCCTTTGTGCAGTGTTTAATAAATTATGGAACTTTGAAGAATCTTTGAGAAGTAGGGCCTGCATGTGACTGAGCAGTAGACATGAATAAGTGTTATCCTCAAGTGTATCTAGCAGACAGTAATAGATGCTTGAACAGACAATATGAGCACTGAGTGAATGATGGTAATAACATTAAATATTTACATACAGCAAAAGCATCTTGACAGCAGAAAAGAGACTGTCTCTGCAGTAAGGTGGATAAACCCCAGTGTGATATAGTATACCTTTCTATAGGACAACTTTCTGTTAATAACTAGCAGTGTTTCTCTGTAGTACACATGGTATAATCTACTGTCATACAAGACAGTTTTCAAGACTTCATCGGGATAATCTCCGGGTGTTGATATCACTCCATACCTACTGTAATGTAAAAACAATTACAAAAGTCAGCAATAAGAATTAATAACTGGATAATACTTAAATGCTTAATATTAATCAAAGTACATTTTGACCTGTTACTAGAAGTCCAGAATCACTCTGCTTTGCTTTGCCTCAGTTTTTCATTGGATTTTCTAGCATAGGAACTGTCTGGAGAACTGTGTCCAAAAGAAAGTTGTACTGTGGCTATGCCTGAAAGAGTTGATGAAAACAAGAAGCCCTCCTGCCCTCTCCACTGCTGAGCAGTTTCATAGGAGTAAATCCATTTTATTGATTCCAGAGTCCTTGAAGTGCAGGATACTTGTTTATGTGCCCTTGTTTTGGTTTTTGAGGGAACCTGCAAATTTTGATTGTAGAACAGTTGGTATTGCTTGCACTGCACTTGTTCAAATAGGTCATGCTTGACTTTCCACATAATTTTAAAAGGAAATTATCAGAAGCATGGGATAACAACTTAATTTTTATGCTGAGGAGCAGATGAATTTTGTTGGAAATTTTTATCCTTTTTAATGCAGTCCAAATAGCTTTCAATTACAGGAAAGAAATAAAACAATGGTGACAGTAAATTGAATTTTTTAAAAATACTCTACAAAGCTTGTATTACTATGATGAACCTGTTTGCATTTGATGATCTGTCATGTCATGTAATTAAAACAAATTAATATTGAAAATGAAGTAAAATTGAGTACTATCAAGCCAATTTTTTGTATATTCTTTTTCCTGTAACAACTAAAGAGAACATAGACCACAATTTTAGAAATTGCTCTAAATCGTCTGGTGGTTTTTTGTTTTGTTTTAATATTTTATGGCAAAGATACTTAATTGGAAGTAGATACTAGAAACTTTGTTTTACTTTGATGCTTAACAATTTTTTTAGAGGTGGCTTTGGCCTGGGTAGCTGCTCACCATCATTCGAGAATATGAATAATTATGAATGTGGGATATCTAAGGCATATGACCAGTTGAGCTTTGGTCAGTCAAGCATTTCTTGAGATATAAGGGCAAATACATTTTTTGCAGCTTTTAAGGAAAGAATCTTAATGCTGTGGAGGAAAGGGCTGGTATATTGCAGATGAAAATGTTGTATTCCTGCAAATATGTGAATGATGTGTTTTGCAAACGGAATGTGACAGAAATTTACTGTGATGTGTTCTCTTCGTGGATGAGTTTTACTTTGAGGGAAGAAGTTTTGCAGGTGATAGCTGTTCTGAGAAGCATTCCTCTGTGGCTGGAAAACTGATGTGGACTACAGAGCTAGAATGTTGATAACTTGATGCTAGGGCATGTGAGCTGAGACGTTTTGATCGGGGACTGCACTGAAGGTAAGCCCAAGTGGGCTTATTCCACTGTCTAAAACTTGACCCATATTCCTTGTTTGCTTCTCGGATGTCAAGAATTGGAATTTATGCAGCATTTAAATTTAAGACTGCATCTGGAATCTAGTACAGTAGCATGCCCCTGACTGTCAGAGGGCTGTGCATCTCAGGATCCTTAAGAAAAAGTAGTAGATGATCTACATGTATTTTTCAAGGCAGCCAGTATTTTGGGACCTTTTGGATCAAAACTTCTAATATGCTGATCAGGAGTTACTCTAGTTTAAATCATCTTTCTTTCTAACAGAGCTTCTGGTGGATAAAGTGAACTATTCTTGTAAAAGCAATAAAATATGACAGGTTTTTAAAAGCTTGGACAATAATAATTCAGTGAACATAAAACTTTGGATTTTTTGTTCATTGTTATAGTAAGCAGGGGGTTGGTTACAGTTGGTTTTTGCTAATAATGCTGCCTTCTTTCTCTTGTGGACTCTACAGTTCCTTACCTGTTTCACCATTTTTCATGGCTTTCATCAGCACACCTTTCCTCCAGTCTGCTCATTCAAGCTTTTGAAGGTGTCACAGCAGTGAAAGTACTTCAGAAAGTACAAGTACTTTCTTTGAAACTGGAAAAGTAATTTGAGAAGTCATGAGTAGAATCCTATATGACACGTAAGGAACAAGATTATCTTACTTTTTTATCTTGCTTTTTTTATCTGCTGTTTAAAGTAGGGACAATATTAATTCTTGTGGCAGAAGTTCAGGTCCTAAGGCAGGGTACAGATTAAAACACTTAAAGTACATTTACAGTAAAGGTTTCCAAACTTAGTTACTGTGTGCTGCCCACTCTCTGAGTGAAGCCTTTCGCAGTTGGATTTCTAAGGTTTTTTAGTCCCCCTCTTCATTCTTCCCCTTCACACTCCTTGTGGCTTCAGAATTTGGAGAAATTATTTTTATACTAATTTCTAAGCATCTTTCTTTAAATTTTGTGATAGAGGTTATATTTCAATCAGAACAGGCATATTTAGTGTGCTCCTGTAGCAATAAGTGCCTGGTGGGGATTTTATATTTTTTTTTCAGATTTTTTTCTTTGTTCTGTAGTATGCAGTTCAAAAAGTACCCTAAAATGTATTATTTTTTTTTAGCTTAATGAAGCTAAGCACATGAAATTTAGAGTCATGAGGCACTTGAAGTGGAAGCTTAATGCCAGTAATAGGAAGAAGCTTTGCTGAGGATGGTTTTCTACTGAAATTCCTACTATAAAGTATTAATATGTTGCTATTCATTTCATGATGATAGATGTGGGGTTCAGATGCAGAATTTTAAATTTACTCATCTGTATGTAAAGTGTCCATAAATAAATGGTGTGTGCTAAATGTCTAGTGAACATAAAGACTTTTTCTTGACTTGTCCTGTAAAAATGTTGTGAAATAAAAATGCAGAGATTCATAGCAGGGATTGTATTAGCACCATCTTTTGCAGTCTGTGCTTTTAACTTGATCTAAATATGCAAATTTTTTTATTGGTAGATAATTGTGCTTGTATCTTATGCATGCATTAATTTGTATTCATTAAAAAATAATATTTCAACCTCTTCACGGCTTTTCATGAGCTAGATTGAACTGCAAAGTTTAGTTTGTTTGCATGGACTTAAATGTTGAACTGCAGTACTGATCAGCAGAGGGGAAACAGAGTAATGGAGATGTGGAATGGCTGTAAACTCCATTGTAGTGATAATAAGTACGGTGGCAGAAGTATAGGAAGTGTCAACATTTAAACAAGGAATGGAGGAATGTACCAAGTTTGCAGCCTCTAGAACACTTTATTAAGCTGTGAAAGCACTCCAGATAAAAATAATAATAATAAAGTCCATTCAAAACTGGGGGGGGGGGGAGGAGAGAAATTTAAAATATTAAGTTGATGAAATATTTTCCTAAAATCAATTTCATAAACTGTCCAAGCTATCCGAAGCTTCCAGTGCATAGTATAGGCTTTAAAAATATGCTGGTTTTGTCCTTCCCTGCAAGGCTTTTCCCTGGTTTAGGACCGTAAGAGTAGACTGTAAGAAAACTGTATGTGACACTTAATCAGCTGTTTAAGTTCGTGCGGGTTTAGTTTTAAAGCAAGAGGAGGAGTCTGTCTCACCATGACCTCGCTCTGTCTGTCTGCTCTTGGCCAAGAGTGAGACTTCTCCTCCGTGCTGTGCGGACTCTGCACTCGAGCTGAATTAGCTTTTGAACTTTTCCTGTTCTATAAATCTTGGGAGACAATGGAGTGCCCGTCACTAGGTGGCACTGGAACATCGCTGTATGCCGAGTACAGTCGAGCTCCTCATCTGCGTGCTGGAGCTGCCTGGGTTTGTGAGTGTCAGGGAAATTGTTTTATTGTTAAAGGGCATAGTGTAATATATTCATCTCCATCCAAGGCAGCCATTTAATGCCCTGAAACATGCCCTCTCACAGCTCTGGCCTGTTGACTATGCTTATTTGGTGTAATAATTAGCAGAATTTCTCACTAACAGCGGTACTTACTAACACCTCACATTTTCTTCTGTGTTTTTGTACGTGATGGATTGTGCATTCTATGAATAAAGTTAAGCGGGTCACAGCCTAAGCCCTGTACAACACAGCTATTTGCTGCACAATAGTTCTGAATAGATATATATTAACTCCTTTTTAATCCCCGTGGTGTGTAGTGCAAACAAATTTGAGTCTTTTTGTAACAGGCTATTGAAAACTTGTAAGCACAGAACAATTAACTTGTCGAGTTAAAGAACAAAAAAAAAGAAATGGAACGAGGAACCGCAGAAATTAGAGTGCAGTGTCTTTTACTAATGGGTTGCTTTAGGAGCCTGTGCTAGTGTTCCATCAAACTTGGCACAGACCTCTGTACTTTGTTCTAGAGCAGCAATTCTTCATATGCATGTTAAAGGTGATCATTCTCCTGTCATGATGTTCAAACAGTTACTCTGCTTGGTATGAAAATACAAATGAGATGTCTGAGTTAAACAGTACGTGGGGTTTTTTTGCACTTTCCTAGTTGGAAAAGTTTATATAGAAAAATTGTTCTGATAGAAATAAAAGCAAAAGGTCCTTGAATAAATGCTGTGAGTAGGTATCCTTGTCATGATTCTTTCCAAATGCAGGGGCTGATAGAGTTAAGGGTTCCCAAAATTATTGGGTAACCACAGTCTTTTTTTCAGTTTAACTCCTAGGTAAAAATCCAATGGAATTCTTATATAATGAATTAGTTCAACTAATAGTAGTTTAATGCATTTGTCATATGGAAGTTCAGCTCTGCATGGAGACCATCAAACCTTTTTCACTTTTAGTTTAGATGGGAAATGCAGGATAAGTAGTGCTAAATGTGGGTCATAAGCTCCTGCAGTTGTCTGTTACTTAATTTTAAAATCCTCCCTTTGAATATTTTTGTAAATCCTACATTGTTCATTCTTTTTTTCATTCAGCCCTTCTTGAATTCTAGTTACTGCTGAAGCACTTCCATTGTAGAAAGGGAAGTAATACAGCGTGTTAAGCCAGCAAATAAGAACAAAGGTGGCTCTGGCAGCTTTCTCTTAATGTCATTTCCTTGCCCTCAGCCTCCCTTATTAATGCATGTGAGCTGCTGTCACTCAGATGGTTCTAACACAGACATGCATACTACATGTCAAAAAGGATGGCCTAGATTTTTGAATTTCAGGTTGAGAGTACCTCAACATGTGAAACCACTGTATCAGGTTACAAAATGGTTGACTCTTGTCCGTGTGGACATTCTGAAGGAAAGAAATTTATTTATTCTTGTCTTTGACATATGCTCTAAGGAAACAAGAGACTTTAGAGTTTTAAGGTGTCTGCAATATTTTAATTTGGATGGACACTTTCCTGTGTGCCTTTAATTTTATGAGAGTTCAGAACAATCCTCTTTGTCAAGTTGTACTTCCATATTAAGATTATTTTTTGTGTGTGTATATCTCTTTTCATAGACAGGTTTTACCTCTCCTCACCATCGCTGTCCTAATTTACATTATTGTACTAATTTACAGTGGGCTTTTTTGATGACTTCTTTATATAACATATACAAATATTTACTTAAAAATACAGAGATTATTTGGCACTTTATTGGGTCCTTTCATGGGTTCAATTTTGAGTGTTACCACACAGCTGATTAAACATGTCTGTATTTTCCTATCAGCCTGGTACAGCTTTAGTATCTGGTGTGGGTCAGTATGGCTGCCTCTCTTCTTCCTTTGTTTAGGCAAGGGATCCTAACCATTCTACAACGAGTCAGTACTCATTGTTTGTTTATTAAATTTGGCAGAAGAAACATGCAGTAGTAGAAGTGTAGGATATTTCAGCAGAAGGCAGCAAGTAGGGCAAAGGAGAGTTGTGTTGAAATCTGGAACATGCCAGCCTCTGTCTTTTTTACCTTCAGAAATCCAGCCTGTATTTGAGAATAGCATAGAGAAGGGAAGAGAGAATGTTTAAAAAGATTTGTCATTACTGAACTTCACATTCTCAAAATACAAACAGAGGTAGCAACAGGACTGTCTAGAATTCTTAGACCAATTAAGAAGATAAGTGTATGGGAAGAAAGAACAGGCAAAAGTTTTTTCCCTGAACAAATGTTCAGGCAAGACTTAAGAAATAGTTTTTGTGCTTGTCCATTTTAGTTGAGTAGTGCTGCTCTGCAAAATTACACCTGATCATTGCAAGTGAGGGAAAGTTAACGAGAAATAAGGTGTGTATATGCAAATAATAGAAATGAAAACTGGAAATTAAGTATTAGCCTTTCCAAGAGTCAGAATTGCTTTATTAAAACAGCATTATTTGAAAATGTAGGAGTTCTTAAGTTTGCTCAGTAAATGTATTCTTAAGCAAAATGTTGATTTGCATTATTAAATTTGCCTGGATTTGGCACAAAGGAAGTGGCTTAACAGATCTACTTCTTTCACAGCAGATCACTGCTTGATTGTATTTTAGTATTCCCTAACACTATTTACATTATGCAAAGCCAGTTTAAAAATAAAATGTGAGTGAAAGACAATGAGTAGTCCTTCTTTTAGCTGTAGTTCTTTAACTTTATGGTAGTACTGCGAGTGTTCCAAGCACTGTGAAATACAGATCCCAACAAACTTCTAAGTTTTTTTGAATTGTGAGGCAGAAGAGAATATCTAACACCATCTTTAGGACTTCAGTAAAATATATTCTTAGTGAAGTAGACCAGGGTCTCCTGATTCACTGACCACTGGTGACTGGCAAAGTGATGAATCAAAACCAAACTGAGGAATGAGATGCATCAAACTTTCAGTCAGTGTGGCTCTGCTGCCTCATGTTTGTTTGGTTAGGGTGTATGTGCAGAACTTCTTAAGGAAATATGGATGATTCATCCTAGTCTGCTGGTCTGAACAGTTTGGGAACCACTGAACTAAAATGTATCATTTAGAAAAACTTCTGAGCTTGATATAGGAAAGAATTCCCAGGGGGAAGAATTCATCTTACACAGCAGTATTTCCTCCAATGCTTAATTACCCTTTCTTTTAGATTGTGCTTATTGTTTCTGGTCTGAACTTGTCCAGCGTTTCAGACTCTGAATTTTGCAGTTCATTGGCTGCCAACTTAACATTTAAATGTTCCCCATGTGGCTTATTTTGGAGACTGTGAACAAAACAAAGCCTTCAAGCTAAATAAAATTAAACAAGTTTGAATTGTTCACTATGAGGTGTTTCTTTAAATTATTTTTGTTACAGAAAAAACCTCTATTTTTCCAGCAGCCCGTAGAGCAATATCCTTCTTGAACTGATATGCCAAAATTCAATAGTATTTCATTAGTAGTTGTTGTATTATGAAGTTGAGGCAACAACTGTAGTTTATGGATTTTCTAAGTGAGTGTTACCATCATTTGACCGATGGTGTAGTGTATGCAAAATTAGGAAATTAGTATGTTATAAATACAAAGCAGTGTCTATACATTTATTACACAGGTCACTCTTACAAATCATAGAATCATAAAGTACCAGCTTGGAAGGGGACCTCAAGGATTATCTGGTCCAACTGTTGCAAAATGTACTTTTCCTCACTGAACAGTCTTGTACAAATATTGATATGTTAAATTTATGTACATACTGTGATCTCTGATGTTTATGTCCTTGAAAATAGTTTGTAAAAAGTGATTCAGCTGTATTAACGCTGTATCCCCATGTTCCTTCAAAAATGACATCTCAATGGTTGTGCTTTTTTGGGAAGACATTGACAATTTGTATGACACTGCATTCATTCTAACCATGATAACACACTGGTGATGGTTGCCTGTAAATTGTTCTGGGGAGAGGAGAGAGAATTGCACAGAACTCCTGCTCAAAGGCTCCTCTAGTGTGAGAAATGTTTGAAGGAAAATTTGAGTTTATCATGTCCTTGCAAAGGACAAAGCACAATGATTGAAGACCAGAGGCAAGAAGTATGGTACTGTTTCTGCAGCCAAACCCCGGGGGACTCACATACCCCTTCTTTCTGTGCACTGTGCTGCAGTGATTTTGTTAATTGTGGCATATACTCTCAAGAATTATCTTGTAAATACCTCCTTTAAAATACCTCAGCCGTGTATCTGGTGAAATGTGACTAACAGAAAAGTGTTCCTGGAATACATTTCCTTTTATCTATAAGGCTTTCAGCCATCTTCCTGTCTTTTCATTCTGGACTGAAGAATACAGTTATGTATTCTGTAAGTATGTAATTATGATGTCTTGGAAGGCTCTAAAGGTCTTTAGGTTTCGCCAAGTTTGTAAGTGCTTTTAGACTTTCATAGTGCTTATTGTGCTAATAAAATCTCTGGAAAATAATTTGGTTCTGTAAAAAATATCAAGAGTCAACAATTTTGTAATGGCCTAGAAAGATGCTCAAATACTGTGTAATGGGCATGACAGTTACAGAATGTGAAATTTAATGCTCTAGCTCCTTATTGATCTTCCTTGTAGCCCATTGCTTGGCACATGCATTTGCACTTAACACCTGCTCTTTCTACATTAACACTGTCTTCAGCAGTGTTATCAAGGGGGCTTCAGAAGTTGCATTTGATGCTAAATTTAAGTATTTAAGGAAATATCTATAGTTTTTCAAGTATCCATTTTCTTTTCACTTTACTTTTATCTGCTTTTTCTTTTGGGTGATATTTTAACACTTAAGGGTTTTTTTCCCTTTTTTTAAGTATTCTTGTTCCACAATGGTTGCTTCTACCATTACCTATTAATATATATATAGCCCAGAAATCCTGCAAGGCTTGTTATTTTCTGGAAATGAGGAAAAGCTGTAAGAAAATTAATTGTATCTTTGATCTTACTGGTGATTCTGAAAAAGTGTATTAGTGTGACCTGCCTGTGTTTGTGTTTGAAAGTTCTTTAACCCTCTATATCTACAGAAGTTAAAAGCCTGTTGCAAAGGTTCCGAATCTGCATTTTAAGCTGCATCAGCCCTGGGGTTTCATTCTGGAGGTCCTTGTTCCATTCTGTGGTTGTTGGTCAGTGTGTTTGCTCTTACATTAATTAGATATTAGACCCCAGTGAAATCTGTACAATTCCACGTTGCAGATGTGCAATACTTTCCAAAACAACGTGGTGATTCTTAATGTTTCTTTCTGTTTCCTTGGGTTATTCAAGGAGAAAAAGCACCATGTCAGTATTATTTTCCATCCCTAAGCACAATGTGCATCTCCTAAGGCTACATAGCTCTACTGAGGGACTCCATAGAAGTTAAGCAGCATCAGTATCTTCATGTTACTAGAACCTGAGAGGTCTACAGACAGCAACACCAAATGTATCCTTGTTTCGATATTAACTCTTGTTATAATTTAGATTTTTATTTTATCTGCTGTTATTCTTTATTGAGTCTTTTCTCTGTCAAAGATTGGTGCTTAGTATTTCACAGCTGGTCAAAACCACTTGGTTTCTTGGTGACTGGATGTGTATTTTTGGTACATGATGCAGAATCAGTTATTGATGACAGTCACCAAGGTTTCTGTCTGCTGATTCTTTGGAATTGAGCTGCTTAAGAACTGCTCAAGTGAGAAATTTAGTTTCTCAGCAGCTTTTGACTCTTTTTAAGAAACTTTGCAAAAAATGGCATGCAGAAATGCCCCAGTGTCTTTATCTATTCACTGTGAATCACAACTATGTTGCACTAAAAGTATCCACTGTTATAACTGTTTTCTTAAGTACATGTATGATTTTGTGTCTGTATGTATAAGAAGAAACTCAGAACTGGAGATCTGATTGAAGCTTGATCATTTTCAAACAAAGTCTGAATGTTCTTACTTCTCACCTAATACATACAGCCGACCCATTTACCAACTGGTACTTGCTGGAAGAGGATGCACAAGTGATAAGGAACAAGAAATGGATGATGGTATCAAGATGCTTGAAGTGATGGTAGAGGGATCAGAAGTTTATTGACAATTATACTGAGGAGGCTTAGGGACATTTTGTCAGTCCAAAGTGTCAGTGTTTGAACTATTTATCGCTTCAAAGTTTTCTTATGATTACTTAAGGTGCTAATCCATGTGTGACAAATATACACTCAGCTAGGTAAGGAAATTGCCAGTTCTGTTCCATTAACAATCACTGGCCAAAGGAACAATGTTCCTGTAGGTTAAAACAACAATTAAGGGGCCTTAACACGTCAAGGTGGGGAGAGAGGGGATACTGGCAGCAGACATTTTTCACACATTACTAAGCTGCTTCAATGCATAAATTAACTCTTAGTTCAGTTACATCGGTTGAGTGTGTTGTGCATGTGCATGACTGGTCTGTGTGAACCAAAATCCGGCCCTGTTGATTTATGAGAAAGGGTAAGAGAGGTTGAAATTAGTAAGCAAAGCCAAACAGTACATTTTCAGCAAAGAATATCAAACAGACTCTCAGACAGCTCCTCAGTTAAAGATGTTGGTTGTTAGACCTGAGGTCTTTGCATGGCAGTAGATTGTTCATTACATAATTTTTTTTGTGCCCTGATCACTTGAGCTGTGTTTTGCTACTTTTGTAACTGGACTTTTTTTCAGTGGGAGAACACGTTTCACTGTGATCATATTAAATAACAAGCATACTTTATTGTAGTATAATTAGTAAGTATGGGGACATGAAATATTGTTAGAGAGTTATAGATAACTTTAATGTGAGTGTATATAGAATAATAATAATGCACATTTTTGCCCTTAATATGAAAATGTTTTTGACATATAGTAGGATGTGGAGAGGGCATCTTATAGTAAACAAAGTGTGGTACAGTATGATCATGTGTCTACCAGTATTTTTGGCAGTCTGAATTATAGAAAGAATGTAGCAAGACAAGGCTTTTGGTAAGTCTTGAGTGTAATGAAGGGTAAGCTGGAAATATAACTTTTTCATGTCAGTAAATGGTACTCTAAAATTGGCCAGTTCCTTAAGATCTTTTTGATGAGTGGAGTTTACAGAAATAATTTGAAGAAAAAAAAATTCTGAAATCTAATATATGTGATAATGGAGAAATAAAAGCTGTAATGGTGCATTTAGAATATATTTTTTATTACTCTAGGTTCATTTCTGACATAACTTGTTTTAGTGAGCCACTTGAATGATCTTGGTAGCTATGAAGTTTTAATAGCTAACACTTGGAAAGCCTTGTAGTTTAAACAAATGTTAACTTCAAAATCACATTCCTTCCTTAAGAAACTATCCCAATTTTATTTTATTAAAAAAGAAACCAAAAAACACAACATGTGAGAGACTATTAGGAGGTAAAGTTGTGGAAGTTCCTGTAAAGTGGTGACTTTTTTCTAGGTGGGGTTTTACTATTGTGCCACAAAATTTTTGCTATATATTTAATCTTCCTCCTTTATAAAGCTGTTGAGCTCTCACTTCAGAGCACTAGTCCTTTGCTTCATGCAGGACTTGAAAGAAATCCATGTTTTATTATAGTTGATTAAAAGAAAAAAGAATGAAAGTGAAACACAGACTCTAATGTTCATTCTTATCTGGGGAAACAAGCTAATAGAAAGGAGAGAATTTTGGAAAACCTAAGGTCTGTATCTGTACTTCTGTTTCAGATCTTTCTTTCATGACAATAAGCATTCTCAGAGTACCTTTCTATACCTGATAACCTTTTGGAAAACAAAAGACTGTTGGGAAAAACAGTACTGGAGATGGAGATGATAATTTCTTATGCTTTGAATAGAGGCCCTTTGTTTTTTAGGATCTACCCCAGAAATTTCTGCAAACACATTGAATTGCGTTGAAAACAAAAAGAAAAAAATTGAAGTTTTACTAGTTTTGGTCCCAGGTCAGTATTTCTCAAAAGTGTAAAAACTGCAGCAGGGAGTTAGCAAAACTTTTTAAGATGAAAAAATAGCCAATGTTTTAAGAACTTCTGATGAAAGGAGTTGAGGCAGAGGAGCTGTTTTAGGCTGGGAGTGAAGATGATGTTCCAGAGCTGCTGTGCCTTCCTTTTGCAGCCTCACCTCCAGCAGTGTGTTGTTCCCTCCTGTAGCCCCAGTGAGATTATTTGTCAGATCTAGACATGAGACAGGTAAAATTCAGCCTGGATAAAATGTTCAGCTTTCTTTTAGCTCTCTTTGCTGAAAGGTTGCTGAGGGTGGAGGGGAGTAAAAATGAAGAACATTTTCAATCTAACTTTATGGAAATAATACAGAAATCATTGATGTGATGAAATTAAGGGAAAATTAGGTGGAACTTTAGGTCACTGTGACATGAGTCAGAAAATCCAGTTATTTTGCAAGGAAGAGTGTATATGATTATATAGAATTTTTTTACTGGTTGTGCTGTTTTCTCTGCATAAATATCTAAAAATAGTAAGTTACAACACAGATATTTTGGGTTTGTTTGAATTGCCTTCTTTCATGTATCCTTTATATAGCATGATTCATCTTTTGCTTTATTCTACATAGTGCTGATTGTAAGGTGTAAATAAGTAATCGGTGACTGAAAAAAAAGTTACTTGCATCCCCTCTGAGGTTGGGAATATGTCTGTTAGAAGTTTCAAAAGACCATCTTTTCTGGAAAAAAAAATCATTTTTAGGGAATAATGAAATGGACTTTTCCAGAATAGTGAGATACAGTCGTATTTTTTGGAAGGCTATTTTGAATATAATATTTATTTTAACTGCTTATCAGACTGCATTCTTATTGTATAGCTAAGAACTAACATCTTTAAATGTTTCATAGCCACTGCTGTATCTGTCCATGTCTTGGTCTTTTGTGACTGACTTTTTACACCTATATGAGATGCTGCTCCAGGCCCAGAGATATTACTTGGTATAGTGAAGCTGACATTTTCCCAAAATTCTGGAGAAATGCAGGGCAGCAAACTGGGTTATCTTTTTAGAGGTGACTGCTACTTGCATGGACTTAAGTCTCCCTTGTGTTAACAACAGCAGTTTCTTCAATGAATCCTTCACTGGGTTTTATGCCAAATTCTGGGGGAGGAAAAACCACACTTTTGCTTAATGTTTTCAGTGTTTTTATGTGTTAGAAATTGTTGTGACATTGCAGCCTTGAATTTGTTGTCAGAACTAATTTCATTAATGTTTGTGTGATTTCAATAAATTTAGGTTTTGTATTATATTGTTTCACCCAAGGCATAGATCCATAAATTGGAAAATAGGTATTGTCTTTTGACTTGTTTGATGAGGAAACTAAGTGAGAATTTTATGTTGGAAACACTAAAGTCTTCTTAAGCCTTTATAGCTTAGGTATTGAACTTCTGTCTTACAATTAAGAGAGAAATGAAAGCTTTTGAGAATGGTATTGACACTCTGCAGGGAAAAATGTCAGCTGCAAAAGTTTTTACATTGTCATGCTTCTTGGTCAGAAAATGTCATTAAGTCCCATCTTTTCCTTATGCCACTTAATTTTAAAATAACAAACCATGTATCTGTAATGTAACTGCATTTTGGCCTGTGACTTTGATGTGTCTGAGCTGTGTTTCTGTTACTTCTACTCTGTAACATACAATGTGTCACTTCTATTGCCGTGAAAAAACTTTGGAAAAAAAATTTATAGTGATTGAGACATTCCAATTATTAATATTCCACTTGATGAATTTCACAATCAATCATCTCATTAATAGGCCTGTCTATGACTAATAAATGAGCAGAGTCTGTCAAGATCTTCAAGAAGTTCATTGCATGCTCTAAAATTGGGCATTAGTGCTTTTGATCTTCATTGCAGTTATCAGTTAGGTATAATAGCTCGAGTAATACTCATAGCAGCCTACAAAATTTGTAGAGGTTCACTCCTCTTTGAAGGCCAGAGTTAACAAAGTTTCTGAAGCAGTGCACGATGCATGATGACATTATAGGGATGGTGCACATAAGATGGTTTTTCATGTATTGGCATCACTAATGTATATATAAAAATAACATTGTTTTTTGAAGTGTAAGAAACATGATCATGATACCTGAATAAACTGCTACACTGGTAATAATTTTTTAAAATTTAAAAATCAGATTTAGAAAAATTGTTTTCAAGATGCCTGATACCTTCAAGTAAAGGCAATTTTTAAACTTTTATTTAGGGGTTTATGTGTTTGAAGAGCCAATAAACAGTGCTTATGTAACAGTACTTAGATTTACACATCAGCCAGCTGGTATAGCCAGATCTTCAGGTTTTCTTTTTTCTTTTTTTTTTTTTTTCTTTTTACTTTTTGGAGGTATTTGTGAGCAGCTTGATGTTTTTGACATCTGTGTGACAGCTTCTTGCATAAGAGATGAGCAGCATGTTATACCACCCAGCTGTGTGTATTAGTCTGCACATCAAGCTGAAGAGCGGCACTTAGCCAGATCTGACAATCAAATGTGAACTAGTACTACCTATACACAGGAGTGCATTTTAATGTTGTGTGCTTTTTGCCAAGAGGCTGGTACTTGACAAAGAAATTGTCAGAATCTCTCTTCTTCCCACCTTTTTTTTTTCCCCTTCCCACAGATGTGAGTCCGTGTTGAAATATATTTTTTTTCCCCTGCAGTTTAATGTGGTTGATCTTACAGGTAATAAAGCCAATCTAATGTTTTCAGCGATTCCATGTAATAAAATTCTGGCAAGCTGTTAGTGATAGACAAGTGTAACTGTTTTAGGATATGCAGCAAATCAGCATGTCATTCTCTGCCAACTTAATCCAATGGCTTCATGGCCATAACATGCCAGCAACCTGTCCCCAAAGAAAACTGGGGACGTAGAGAAATTACAGTGCCAGTTCAGAAATGTCAGTGCTGTTCTTGGGCTCGTTAAGAGTCAGTGCTCAGCACATTGTGAGCGTGGAGATGAGTAAGTGAGAGACACCTGCTCTTACTGTAGTTGTACTGATCTGTAAACCTCCAAAACCTGTACACTTCCTCATGATTTTAAACCTCTGTCATCTTCCTTAATGCTTAAATTTGAATAAATGGAATTAATTGTCACAGAATGCACAGTTATACTCTTAATAGTTCAGCTTTCCTTGTTTTTGTGTTTGCTGTAAGCCAGGAGTTAGTTACTACATGCAATATTGTTTTCTTCCTTTTTTAAATAAGATTGCCAGAATAGAGAGGATTGTTTTAACTTATTTATGCAACCCAAAATGATGATGAAGAGGGAAATTAAGAAGAAAAAGGATTTTTTTATTTATCAGTTAATTCTCTTGTCTATGGAATACTCCATTTGCAGTAACATTTAGGTGATGAAATATGTAGTTTCCATATAACTTGGTTTCATTAAAGCGTTTGCAATACCTTTTTTATCTTATTCTGTGTTTCCCTTTGTATTACACCCTTACCATTCTTGTAAAAACTGTATTCCATTTCCATCTGGTCTTGCTCTTACAACAAATAAGTAAGAAATTCATGTCCAGTTATAAAGTAGGCACAGTTTTGAAGAACGTTAGACTGACATGGATTTTGATCAGTGTAATAAGGACTGATTATCTAAACAAAAATTTAGGAGTAAAAGTTCTCACGTGCTGAGAAACTACCTAACTTGAATTGCTGCTTTGTAAGTAGAGAAGTTCCACTGATTTTTTTTTTTTATCCATTTTTCCTTATTTAATTTTCCAGAATTGATGGTAACGAAAAATAATTGCACCAGTTTTTGTCATTTTAATGCAACTAATTTTATACTTCTCTGTTTATATCTTGGGTTTTGTCTAATTTTTTGTTTCAATTTTACCCCTCCAAAACAGAAAAAAAGGCTTCTTGAAGAACTTGGAGAGAACAGACTTCCATATATGACTCCAGCCGATGATGATTTCCATCAGTTGGTAATGTATTTCTTCTAACTTGTTTTAAACTAAAATGACTTTTTGGACCGAACAACAAATAAATCTTTCTTCAAAGACACACTGTGAAATCTGATATGAAAAAAGGTGTCCTGATGGCTGATAATGGACTTCCAGGTGGTGTGAAATAAGATCTCTAGAACTGAGATATTCATGAATGAGAACTTGGTGAACTTAGTTTATTTTTAGGGGTGTGCCCTGAGTTCCAGGTAACGTGTAACAATCAGAGTTTCTCATGCTTTGTTGAAATAAAACACATCTCATCATTCCTTTAATTTTTTTTTATCTGAGCTGTGAAAAGACCTGTTCTTTATAGCTTGTGTTTGGCAAAAGAGGGAGAATATTAACATAGAAATTCAGATTTGATACCTTAATTTTACTTTCAAACAATAAGTAACCATTGAGACATTGCTTAAAAAACAAACTGTGGAAACAGGAATACCTCAAATGAAACCAAAGTAGGATCAGGCCCAGTAGACACAGGAGTAGTAAACCAAATGAGTGTGTGGAAAAATATGATGAATTAATAGAATTTTCTGCATCTGTCTTGCATCTTTCTATATCAGCTATAAAACACAGGGTAGGTTCAATCAGATCAAATTGGATCACTGTAAGACAAAAAGTATAAGAAATAATCTCGTAGTTTGAACAGCTACAGCAAGCATGCTTACATTACAGGTGTGTTATCTGTCTTCTATATATTGATATATGGCTCAAAGATGTAGAAGTGTGGAAGAGCTGGAAAAATTTATAAGAGCTAAACAGATAGATTTTATTATTTTTTTTTTATTTACGAAAAACCCAAACACATTCTTTTTAGTCTTAAACTAAAGTTCATGAAGAAATTCTTCCCCCTTTTAAGACACAGGGAGCTGATTTTTCTCCTTCCTTGTCCTGTTACATCCCCTCCTGTTCTCTTTTTCTGTCTCTGTTACTGGCAAGAGCTGC
Source organism: Pseudopipra pipra (assembly GCF_036250125.1). Lineage (NCBI taxonomy): Eukaryota > Metazoa > Chordata > Aves > Passeriformes > Pipridae > Pseudopipra > Pseudopipra pipra. The sequence goes on from NC_087562.1 coordinate 12,591,581, forward strand.
TTTGCCCTGCATCTTTTTCTTTTCCTATCTTTGTAAATCCACATTCTCATGGAGCTGATGTGAAAAGAGAAGGTGGAGCCAAGATTGCCCAGGTGGCATCTCATTTGCTCAGTATCAGTAACCCATAAATATAGAAGACAGTGGGAACAAGATAAGCAGTGAAATCAGACCTGTTCAAGCCTTAATAAAGTTTAGATACACTCTTTCTGCAAATATAGAATTATAGTTTTTATGTAGTATATGTGTGCATGCTGGGTATTTTTAAGTGTACATGATAATCTTAAGCATCACAAGCACCTTCTAAATTCTGTGGTGGTTATGAAATGTTACTTGAATCACAGCTGTAGAAATTACAAATTCCATGACGCTTAAATGCACTACAGATGGGAGGAAAAGAGGGGTGAGAGCTTGAAGACAACAAATTGCAAAGTAAAATATCACATACACTTTAGTTTTACAGTCTGTCTTTCCTGGACAGACCTGCCTTACTCCTTTAAGGATCCACCTCAGATAAAGCAGCATTCTTTGAACATGTTGGAAAGGTTAGGTAGGCTGCAAGTAGAAAAACTGCCATATCCTGTCAGATGTGGAAGCGCACAGCCTGAACAGAAGTAAGAAATTCCATCATAAGCAAAACTTCACTGACATCCTCTTTCAATGTGTCTTGCTTGATGAAGGATTTTAGAAATGGGCCCCAAGCCATAGGCTGAAAAATTGTGATGTTTAGCGCCAGTTTGGAATAAGAAAAAGGCTTTTAACAAGGTAATTCACAAATATTTGAAGTACAAACTATCATTTTATGACATATATGGTAGTTTTCTTATCGAGGGTCCTTATTGCCGATTTCTAACTTTATTGTGTCAGTTGTGTCCAGAGGGTGGATCTGTGTGTTGAGTATCACCATCAGAAGGGAAAGCATCTATATATTTAAAATCCTGTGTGTAACGTTAAATGCAGATTTGACCATCAAATGTGCTTATTTTTTTTGTCCTGTAGTTGCCAGCAATGTACCTACTTCTTTCAGAGTGAACAGTGACTTGACCTTTAATACTTGCTGTCAGAGTTACAACACAGAGGACACGTTTACTCCCCCTTCCCCATCCCCCCGAAACAACAAGGTGTCCTATGTGAACCCAGCATTCACCCTGGATCTGATCCCTTAATGTTTTCCTTATGTGGGACATAGCACAGTCACTGGTTGGAGATTTAAAGAAGACCAAACTGTTTTCATGTGATGTGTCGGAAATGTGTTTCCACTTCCTGCTTTCTTTGGAGATATCAGTGTGGTTTTTTTTCTTTTTAAGGTAGAATTCGAAGTGTACAGTGTGAAACTTCATGATAAAGTAGTTCTTAATCGTGTGATCTTAAAACAGAATCCAAAGGTAACGTGCCTCTGACTTGGCTGGCAACAAAATGTGCAAGGCATTACCTCTGCAGTTCAGAGGGGGAATACAATGTTGTTACCTTTGTAAAATCTGTGTGTTTCCTTTCTAGTGCGTGTTTTCAGGCACTTAATTGCTTTACATCATATTCTTATTTCCCTCCTTCTGTTTCTAATAGTTGTTTGTAATTTCATGGGTGCAATTCATGTCAGAAATTCAGTCTTTTTTTATCTTTGTATAAATGGTTTAAAAATACGTAGTATTAATGACTGTTTAAATATACCACAGTAGCATATGTTATGTGGTAACTGGTTAATCTGAGTATGTCCAGTGTACAGAATTATTTAAAGAAATACTGGGATACTGTTATAGAACTGTTAGTGCTCTTTCTTTTATACATGGCATTTGCATAATGAAAGAAATAATGCAGTAATAACCTTTGTATGTCACAACATATAATGTTCTGTCATTATTAAGTATGATTGTGAAAAGGTATTTATGATTCCCATCAACCTGTACCCACCCATCTTACTGCAGCCTATAAGTGTAGGTCTGAAATGTAGTTACTGATTTCAGTTGTTGTTTATAAGGATTTTTTCACTGTAGTGTTCAAAGGCTGGAGATACACAGCACTGATTGAAACAAAAGGGACAGTTCAGGACCTCTAAAGGAATAATTTTGAGCTTTTGACAAGCTCAGGTGAATTGCTTTTATCAAGTTTAGATTCAGTTCTTTGAATGAAAGCTGGGATCCAGTGTTCTGTGCTGGGGATTGTAGAGGGACCTTCAGACAGATATCTGGGACTGTTTTCAAGCTTTATATTTGAAGTTAAGGATGTAAATACAATTGTCAGAAATTATTATTATCTGTAGATACTGTTAGAGGTTTTTTCCCTCTCTCCAGGAAGATAGTTTTTGTAAACTGTAAGAATGTGTAAAGAAGGGGAGTTAGCTTCACTGTAAAAATTTCACAAGAAATGGTGACAAGGGTTACAGACAAACTAAGATTTATTATGTGTAATCATTATTTTTAAAATAGACTTCCTTTTATGTTCCTCTTTTTAGTAGAAACAAATGATTCTATAAAGCCAACTCTTCAGAGTTGTAGGATAACGGTGTGTTATGATGCAGAACTGTAACTGTTTTCATGCAGCAGAAAATGTGCATACTGACTTACTGCCTGCTTTGTGTTTTTTAAAGGCATGTTCTTTGGATTTTAAAATTAATTTCCTGAAAGGAAAGTCTTAAATGAGACTTGGAAGTAGATAGTACTAGTAAAGTAATTTTGAGTTGTACCAGAAGGAACCCACAGATGGGCTGTAGGTCAGTGTGGTGCTTTGTACTGGTGACTTTTATTTGTATTTTTTAAAGCACTTTGAATGTAAGATATTAGGTTAGTAAAAGTTTTGATAGATCAGTTTTGTGCATCCACGTGCTCTTGCCCCATTGCCTAATGCCTTCAGATTTCAGTTTACTTTAACATTTTTCCCTACACCACCATTGGTATCTGCCTTTTCCCCAGCCTAGTGACTAATTTCTGGACAGGAGATAGGTGTGGTGGAGTCCTTTGGAGCTTCACACTTGCTAATTGATACTTGATATGCTCACATTGCAGCCTTTCCCTTACTAAAGGCACTAGTTTGCATCTATTTCTTTTATTTATCTATTAATTTTAATGAAATGCATAAGAACTCTTTTTAAGAATTTATTCTCTCTAGCCTTTGTCCAGTTTGCCAAACAGTCTCAGCAGTAGTTAAAGCAGATTTACAGGCAGCCAATAAAAGGTGTGATTATGTGATACTCACTTCCTTAGAAAACCAGATTAACAAAATAAAATTATCCAAGCCTTCCTGGAGTGGGAAGCAGTATTGTGCATACAAAGCAAGACGCTGCTGATTAGCAGTGTTATACCTTGCTGGGAGTTGTTGCCTCCACACGCTGCTGGATTCTGAGCTCCAGCTGATACCAGAGCTGGTATGGTCAGAAGAGGATATGAGGCAAAAGGATATTACAGGTAGGGAGCTGGGGAGGAAAATAAGTTTGGAAATTTTGTGTTATCTAAAAGGAGAACTTTTATATAAAACAGGAGAGCTAATTGGCATGCACTGAGGAATGTGAAAACAGAAAGGACCAGTGTGTAGAGGACTGTTTTGAAGTTAGACATGCAGTGCATTTTTTTAAAATTTACATTTTCATTTTTTTACGTTTTCCCTAGGAAGTATTGATATATCAAATGGTTTGAGTTTATCACGTAGACCTCTAGAATTCTGTGCATCAGAATGAAACAAAATGGTCTTTGCAACCACTGCAAAAAGAAGAGTTGCTTTTTCACTGCTTGGTAACCTGTTGTTTGTATATGTAAAGGCAGCATTATCTACAGGTTCATCAGATGAGCTTATATGTTCTACTAATTTCTGCCAGAATCCTCTGGTTGATTGATTGATTGATTGATTGATTGATTGATTGATTGATACTCTCTGGTTACAGGCCACTGGTACATATCCACAGTGTGTGCAATATATTGATACATGGAAATAAAGTAAAAAATACTGGCATTTGTTTCTTCACTATATTCTAGACTCATGCTTGATAACTTGACAATTTAGCCTTGTCTCTTTTTCAATATATGAAATATTTTGATTCTTGTAAAAAGAATAATTGTTTTCCTATTTCTGTTGTTTGGTGTTTTTGTCTTTTTCTTCTTTAGTGGAAGACCAAATATTCCAAGCTGATTTTCAGAAAATCTGAGACAGTACCTGAAGAGCTCCATCAAATGGTACAAAAAGGCTTTCTGACCTTGCGAGAACACGATTGTTTCTTTCAAGATCTTGTAAGGATCAAAGGAAAAGACTTCCTTACTCCAGTGTCTCGTATATTAATTGGAAACCCAGGATGCACTTACAAGTACTTGAACACAAGATTGTTTACAGTTCCTTGGCCTACTGAAGGTTATGATATAAAATATTGCAGTCCTCAGATACATGATGCTTGTAAAGCATTAATCAGACTTAATGACTACTTGCATATTGAAGCAGTCAAGACATTACAAGGACAAAATTTATGTGAGACCAAAGAAATTAAAGATGCTACTGTAATAGATAGGGAGCAAAGTTCTGCTACCTCTCTTACGGAGCGAGGGTCTGTTTCAAAAGATCAAAGCAGTGTTTGTGTACCAGAGGATGACTCCATAAGCCTAAAGAACAGAACATCTTATAACCTGACTTTATTAAATTATATGGATCCACTGCAAATGCTGTACTTGAAACAAGAACCTTATTTTGGAATGGGGAACATGGCAGTGAGCTGGCACCACGACGAGAATCTGGTTGAAAGGTCGACGGTTGCTGTGTACAGTTACAGCTGTGAAGGTGGGTGATGGGAGCTGACCAGTCATATAATTATCTTAAATCCCTGAACCCCTTTTCTCTTTCCCTGTGTGTATGTGCATAAGCACACCTGCATGCCAGTCTGGGCTTGTCATGTGCTTCTGAATGCGTTGTGGTACCTTTTGTGTTTAAGCCTTATCTTTATTTTTACTAAAACCTGTACAAAATATACCTGTGTTTACTGGCTTAGCAGTTGTTCTCTAAGTAGCTTTAAAAATTGGTGTAATTAACTTCCTGACTAAGAGCCAGGAAATCAAAATCTGTCAAATTCCTTTTTCAGGTTAGTGCATGAGCATGTTTTCTGTCCTGTAAAATGTTTCACTGTAGTTGAGATCACCATTTTTATGGTGTTATTTGTCATATACAGACTTGCTTCTACTTTATACTGCTTTTACTACTCTTCTTTCTTTGGAAAGATCATTTTCAGTTGGTTTTGGATAGAAGTATTACTATATTTATTTTGAAGTTATGCATTTTGTCTAGGCATGCTGTAGTGTTAATGCATGTTTTATGGGACTTGCCAACATTTCTGTAGTTGGGAAGGGTGGACATTTTCTGTTAAAAGAACTGTTATCTGACAGGCTTTGGATTTCTTTCAATGACTCCCAGTTTTGCAGGGCATAAGATTAGAATTTAGACACTTGATTTGAATTTGCAAATGCTCCGTTATGTTTCATAACTCACAATGGATTTTTTGTTATTCCAAAAATCCTTTGATGTTTGCCTTAGAGCATGGCAAGAATTCACGTTGACTTCGGTAGGTTTTGGCTAAAGGCTTTGATGTAAAAATGATAGTTTATACTTCCATGTGCATTCTCTTATTGGTTTTGTTATTAGTTTTGAAACTATGAGTCACTTTGTTACTTAAGGTACAGCTGAAGTCATATTATTTACTTTTTCCTCGACATAAAACATCAACTGGCGTAGCAAGCTGAATAAAAGAGATTTCCTGACTATTAAAAGTGTCATTTTCTTCATAAACTTTTTTCTGCCCTGTTTGTCAAAGGCATTGGTATTTTATGCCCAGTAAATACATTGGTTTTTTCCCAGTAAGACTGTAGATAAATATTTTTGCAGTAAGATTTTAAGTTAAAGAAACTTAAACTTAATAATACTGTGTGTGAAGATTTATTGTAATATGCTTAAAAACATTTTACTTTAACATAAAATTTGCTTATGGAGGGGAAAAACGTGAGTCCCTTTAAGTCAAGAGAGCTATAAATCAACAAATATGAAAGCTGCTATGTTTATCCATAACTTGTCAGTTGATTTTGTTTCTTTTATTCAGCAAGTTAAATAGGTAAAAATTATGATGTTTTAAAACCACTGTAAATTCTGTGGAAGATTTGATTGATGGGGGTATAAAGACATATTTGATACATTTAGACTAAAAATTATTGTGATATCTATGCACAGTTAATGTTTTTGCCACATACAAGATTTTTTCATAAATATACTTACATTTAAAAGTTTGTAATTTTTTTCTGGAGGGTTTGAAAATAGACATGAAAACAAAGAAACGGAGATCTTTCCAGTGAATAAATTGATTTAGATTTACCAAAAAAAAAAAATAAAAAATTACAACTTAATTTTTTTCTGTTTTTGCTCCAATTGAAGTTTGATTATATGTGGGGTGTGTGTGGGGGGGAGAAGTCCCTTGGCAGGAGGTGGCAATATTAAAACCTCAGTGTAACTGGAGACAGTGTAAGAGATTTTTTTTGGGAAGAAAATTATTTATGGAGTCAGATCTGAACAAGATTAAATTCCATTTATGGCCCTTGAGCGTGGCTCAGGTTGGGTTCTTGAACCTGAGAGGGAGTTTGAGGTGCCTGGCGTGGCTCCTGAGCCTGGTGAAGAAATGTCCTGCGGTGTCATTTTGTGTGCAAACAGTTCACTCATCTGTCTGTGTGCAGGGAGGGGTTGTCACTGTATATCCCTGAAGCAATGACCTGCTTCTTTGTAAATTGGAGGAAATGCATCCTGTTTATAGCTTATTAGCATGGCTTTGTAATTGAAATGACAGTAAATACTTGTGTGTGCTGAAGTTTTGTGCCCAGCACATCCAAGAGGAGGGGCCAGTCTACTTGATTGTAGAGAAATAAATAGATTGTCTTTTTTTGATCTTCTCATTTTCTGTTCACAGGTTTCCAATGCTTGTAGTTATAAGCTTATCAGTGTTTATAATATTATTCTTTCCAGTTGCGTATCACTTCAGTGGTTTCTTCAGTTCAGAGGCTTCCAGTATTTCCCATATGTCTTACTGAGCTCTCCATAACTGTAAAGCAAGAGGAATCTCAACATCTTTTTGAGAATTGTTGTGACATCTGTGTAGAATCATGTCTTGACTTCTCTTATTATTTTCCATAAATATATTTACTTTTTTTGCCAATATCTTTGATTAGTACTTACGCCATTAATTCATTTAGTGTCGAGTTAGCATTGAGTTCTCACTGTGATGTATAATGACTATCACAGAATCATTACAGAGTACATAATAAAAAGAGTAGATGTGGTCAGTTTTTTTGATGGAACAATTTTTCCTTAGAAAATGTAGCTTAGATAGATTAGTAGTTTTCTGGGAGAAAGCACTGATTCTGTGGGAAGTGCACACACGCATTAAGCACATTTATTTTTGTTGAAACCAACTTGATTCTCTTTTCTGCTAGGTCTTGCCCATTTCTTTTGTCAGCTCTCAATTCCTCAAATTCCCACTGGTCTCTGAGGTACTCCAAGCACTGAGGATCTGTGGCAGCCTTTAGCATGTGGAAGCTCAGGCTTCCAGAGCTTCATGGCTAGTGTTGATCTACCCTGCTGCCAGTGCGGAATCCCCAGGTTGTCAAATTTTGAACAGCAGGAGCCCTAGGAGTCAGGCAGTCTTACTGTGTTATGGCAGCTCTTTGTCAGACTGTTTAGAGATGCACAGCTCAGGTTATATGCTTTTCTTTTACTTTAATTTGCATTTTTATATCATTAATTGTTAGGCACCTACTTATTTGATTAAATAGTGTTAAAACAGATACTGCTGTAATTGAAACCACTTATTTTTTTGTTCACTTGTTTACTGTTTGATGCCATAATGAAAATTTAATGTTTGAAACTTTGATCGGTGTTAATTGGAGTAGAAGCAGTTTTTAATATGCCGGAAAAGAAATTTAGGCACCAACATAAAGATATTGGAACGAGCTGATATTCTAATTGGTATCAGTGTTTATTTTCTTGTTTCCTTTGTCAAATTGTTTCAAAGCAACCTCAAATGAGTTACATTTCTAACAACAAAACAAGGTAAACATTTTGCTTGATGCTCATCTGAATAATATTTGCTTTATGCATTACACTAGGCTAAGAATAGGTTGTCAAGTGATAAGAACAGACCCTCATAAAAATTTGAGAGGTTTCCTTTTAGTGTGTGTGCTGCATGAAAGTGCATGAGTGGCAGTCATGGTGCATATGCAGAACCGAATAGGTTACAGAATGTGTGTTCAGTTATACTGTCGCTAACAATATTCAGCATTAATTTACCTTTCAGAATTTACTAAGGAACAGGAATTTCAAATTTCGACCAATTCAGCTTTTTTAAACACACATTAGCTTACAAATATCCTATCACCTGAGAGCATTAAGGTAAAAACTTATTCAGGATTTTAATATAGTAAGCTAATAACCCATTTTTATTTCCTGCTGCAGTTATAAAAGTGAATTGCAATCCAGTAGAATAAGGGCATTTTCAAAAATTGGATTTTATCCATGAAAATTTCCTAATGACCAGCTTTCCCTCAGGTCATTTTAAGTTTTGCAGGAAGTTTTATTACTTAGCAGAGCACTAGTTGGTTCTAAAGATGTTCTTTGAAGTAGAGACTTGTTTCAGTTACTAACTTAAAGGAGATGGAAAAGAATGTGATCACTTGAAGTGTGTCCATCTTTCTGTTACCTGGATTTCCCACAGACTGTGTTGGAGGTTGGATAAGTAGTTTTCTCTGGATTCTTTACCATATCTAGTTTGTCTATAAGGCCTGTTTGCTGTTTAACTCTTGAACTTCGGAACAACTGGCACTGGTGGTTGACAAGGTGATGTTGAAAGGTTTAACAAACTTACAGTTGGTTGCAGTGAATTCATATCTTGAAGGAGCTTTTATGCTTGTTTCTTTTGCACACTTCTCTTTTGTATTTTTTTCACTCTGTGATGTTAGAAGCAGCATCCTAGCACTAAACCTAATGATGGCTGTTTCACTGAATTGTGAATAAAAATAATTGAGACTCACTACAGATGTGTGTTTCCTCACTATGTTAGAAAAAAAAAAATCCTGAAACTACAAAAGTTGTTTGAAATTGAAGTCAATCTAACTTTGTAGTTGACCAATAACCCTCTTTATGTACTGCTTAATGGATAAAAGTCATGGAGTAGACATCTGTGCAGGATGAGACCAATTATATTAAATGATTTCCAGTGTCAATAATATTATAGAGATATTGCTTGTTGAAATAACAGAAATGGTATTTAGGAAATTATGTATCACTTCTTAAGAAATGAATATTTGTGTGGCATGGTCATATCTCTAACTGGTAGTTTCTGACCAGTTGGAATTACATTCTGAGAATCACAAATTTTTAATGATCCAATTACTTTCACAATAGTAGATTTGAATCCCTGTTATCTAAAAAGAAATCATCATTTGAATTGACTGTTGTGGGTTGTGGGGGTTCTTTTAAACATGCTCTCACTGATTTGATCAAATACAGCCTCTCCTTCAGGAATGAAGGGGTGACAGAATATTCTTTGTTCTTATTTTAGTGCTTTTGTTCTTGATAAAGCTGAACACAATATTCCAAATATGAATTGATAAGAACATTGTTGGCAAATGTTAGGATTTTTGGTTTTGTGAATGTCATTTGCAAGAAAAAATTAAAATGTTAGTACAGTTTAACTTCTTATGCTATGGCTTTTCAAGTAATAAGGTAGAAGAAATAACTCTGGGCAGATATTTATTCTTTCCACCAGCTGCTAAGAAGCAAAGCATGCTCTGCTTCTTCCACTTCTTGCATACAACATATATAAATTGCTATTGAAAGACACTAATAATTTATATATTTGATTAATTCAGGGACATGTGCCTAAATTCTTTTAGGTTCTGGAAAAATCAGAAAATCTGTAAAAAAAGCCAACCTTTTTTTCTGTAGCTCTGTAGCAATGGTCAGTTGGATTTAATGACAGAGGAGATGCTTTCAGTCCTTTTTTGGCAATGTGTTGGCAGTGATTCTCTTGTCTTAAGAAATCATGCATAAGATTACAGCTTGACTTGAATAAAGAACATTTAGGTTTCAGAGTGTCAAAAAAATCTCAAACTCTCCGGATTTTGGTGCTAAATAACAAAGAAACCTTTCAAAACCACTTTCTGTGCCATGGAACAATAACCAAACTAGTTCCAGGAAAACAAGTTTCATGTTGTTCTGAACCTAACCGTGAACCAAAACCTGATAAGATCAGTTCTTAGAGCTGGAACATCTCTGAAATTTGAGCTGCCTAGTTAAAAGTGTAATGTTGTGGCCAGTTTTCTGTAGAAGTTACATTCTCTCCTGCATGGTTCTACCATAATTGCAGGTTTGATGAGGTATTGTTGTTATGTTGTGATGAGCTTGTTACCTGATTGCACCATTTCATTTGGGATGCCAGCATAAAGGTTTTTTTTACAGGCCAAAATCTATAAATCTTTACTGACCAGAATTCAAATTTGAACATAGTTTTGTTATATTTCCACTAAGTACTGTTGTATTTGACCATTTCTGTATGGTTTACTTCAAAATTAACTTGTGTTCTTAAGGTGCTGGGTATGTGCAAGATCCATATGATTTACTGTCAAATACATATGACATAGATACATCCAAATGTTTTCACTTAAATGGGAACCGTAATTATATCAATAAATATACAGCATTCAGTCATGCTTGAGGTGTCATAGAGAATTTAATAACAACTTGTTTTTATGTAGAAGTTTGTCAGTGCTACCTGGGGATATGCCACAAATGTTAAGGTGTCTTTTCTTCCCTTGCTCTCACTTTCAGAGTAGCATGCATTTAAAAGCAAGTAGCAGCTTGCTTCCATTTGTTACCAAAATGACATGGTAGGAGCAATCAGTTTCAATTGCTGCTGATAATTATAAGGTGCAATAATTGAGAATATAGAGAAAAGGAGACTGTGAGCTGCATTTGAACTCAGTACTTAAGCAATAAAAAATTTATCAAACTGCAAAAAATAAGTCATTTTAACGAGCACATTCCAAAGGTGCTGGATTTATGAGGAGACCCCAGGAAACTTTGATTGAAATTGCTGTCTCTGATTGTAGTTCTATATTTTATTGGTGCCATATTGTGAACAGTGCTGCTGCCAAAGTGAATGGGAAAGCAGAATAACAGAGAGAGTTAACCCGGAAAGGTTACTTCTTTTCATAATATCCATGATGTATTGCATTAAAAATGCCTTGAAAGCCATCCTATTTGCAGTTTTCAGAAAACATTTTTCTTAAATTAAGTTACGATTTATCTGAAGAGGGTAGAAAACATGAAAACCCCTTGAAGAGTTTAGTATTGATTTTTCTGAGTATTTGCTAGCTCTTGTTTTCTCATTTGTGTGCTCCTTGATAGAAGGGCCTAGACTTGCTCCCAAGCCAAAGCTTCAGTTGGCTGAGAGCTGCAGCAGTGAAGGGAGGGAATTTGGGGACTAAACTTAAAGTAAGATTTTTAACTTAAGAACTTTTTAGATTGGCTCTTCAAAAGGTTTTTACTCTCTGCTTCCTGAATATAGACAATATTTAATGGCATAATAGCTAATAGATTGTCTTAATTTTCCAAGGGCAACCCCCAATTAAAAAAGCAATGTAGTAACCACGTGAGAGGAGTGACATGAATATTTTGAAAGTGTGAGTTCAAGGCCGCGTTTTGTGGGTGCCTATTCTAGTAGGAGCTATATGTGTTCAATATTTTTCTTGTAGAATTAAATGAAGGGAAAGGTTTTAAAAATTATTACATGAAAGCACATTTCAAGTGGACAGTGAAATGGACACACACAGTTACTAACTTGTAAGCCAGAATTAGGCATGTTACATAGTTCACTTCTAACCGTTCACTGCCGTTCTGTGCCAACTGCTTATTAAAACTTCATCCTCCCTGTCAAAATGCTCTGTTACTTTAGCCCTAAAACTGTTATACCATAGCTCCCAAATACCTTGTTATAAGTGCTGACTGTATCTTTCAATTTATACTGCAGTGAAGTAAGCTTATGAAAATAGTTCTGAGGGATTAAGCTCTAAATACTATTTCTATGCAGTGGATTATTTTTTCCCCAAGCTCAACATGTTCGTGTTGCCTAATGATAAGAAAAGTGTTGTGACAAATGTATTGAAGCTTCATTGGCTATTGCACATGTTATCTAGCATGTTTGACTAATAATTTTGAGAAAAGAATGACAGATATGATTCCAAGATTTGCTCAACTTTGGTCTAGTCTGTGTTTTGTAACCATTATTTCACCTTACTTTGTCTCAGTTTATGATTTACTGAAATTGCAAGTATGTGCACAAATGAATTTGCTCATAAAATGCTTTGGCAGTTTATGACTTGAAATTCTTTCAGAAGTTATCTATTGCTATATCAGTGTTACTGCATTTTTAAATTTTTTTCTTCTATGCTTATAGTTTCAGTAATGAAACAAATTAAATTGAGTGAAGCTTAATGAAAACTCCTCTTACATGTTCTTGAGAACTTCAGAAAACCTCAAGTCCACTACAAACCTTGGCTTGATTTGCCTTTACTTTGCAATTAACCTGAAGTTTTCATCTTGGTAACTTTTTTACTTTTACCTATTGCATACTTGTGAATTTGGAGATGATGATTATACCAAATGGAAGTTATAGAATCTTTAAGCCTGTTTAGATTGTACCAATATGGGATATCTTTAAGTCTGTATTATTAGATGAGATTTTATATTTTATGATTCTTGCCCTGTCTCTCATGTTTGTGGTGTTTTTCTCTCTCTCTCAAGATTCGGGTGTGGGAGAAAGCAATGAACAAGAACTGAAGGGAAGAGACCCAGCTGTTTGGCACGTAGGCTTGAAGGTAGCGTGGGACATTGAGACACCTGGATTAGCAATACCACTTCACCAAGGAGACTTCTACTTGATGCTTGGTAATTTTCAAGTGCTAAGAAGTTAAACTTTCTGTTGACAGTAGAGAAAATTACATTTATATTTAAGTAAGTTACCACACCTTCCTTTCAGTTAGAGCTTTATTTAGAAAGATGTGAGATCTGGCTAGTGTATATAATAAATTCCTTCTTCCCTGCCTACTTCCAGAGTATTTTGAGGGAATTTTTTTATTAATGTTTCTTTCACTTCACAGCTAAGAAAGAAATAGTTTTTTTGTGCCTTTTCTATCTGTTTTTTAGTCAGAATTAGTAGACTAGTCGAAGACAGGCTTCAGACCATAACCAGAATTTCCCCAGATCTTGTGAGAAGTTGCACCGTATCTGTCCCATCCTTGTATTTCTAGATGCTTTTTGTATTCTTAATGCAGTTTTTCTGAGTAACTATGAGCATTTGCATCTGTTATGTTCAACAAATAAATTTCTGTTCTTCAGCGTGGCTTATAGAGTGGCACCTGTATTATGTAAGCTGTGAATGTAGCAGTCTTAAAGTTTTCTTGTACCATGGTTCTTGAAGTTTCAGTCATTATGCCAATCTGTGGATGTTTTATTAGTCACCAATTTTACACCTGACACTTCTGTCCTTCTGCTACACTTTTCCATGCCTATATTCAAACATGCTGTTTTCTAGTGGTGGGATTATACTAAGATCATAATGAACAGAGCTGCCTTACTCTAAGAGTGAGTCTCAATGTCTCAAGCATAGAGGATTAAAAGAAGAAAATTAAATTGAGTTAATTTACTTGAGCAGCTGAGCTCACGCACTCAGGTTTTTCCATGGAAAGAAATGAAGCGAGAACTGCTCCTAAGGTTTGTTGACACAAAATCTGTTGCTTTTTCTTTTGGCTTGTGTTTCTCTTGATTATAACTTTTTGTTTAAATAAATTTGGTTACAAATCAAACAAAACAAGAACAAGGCTTTTGACAACATCACGTTTGCCTGGTTAGTGTCTTGGCTTGACAGACGTCACTTTTGAAGACTGAGAGCACTTGCACTGTTGCCTGTTTGTGTTTGTGCCTTGGAAGGTAAACTCCATGGAATGTCCCTAGAATGACCTGTCACTCCCAACTTGATGAGCAGAACAGTCTTTGCAACTTTCCCTTTCCCTTTCGTCTTCCAACAAAGATGAAAACAGTTTACTTACAACAAGCAGTACATTTGTTGGCCATCTTAAAAAATATATACCATTCTGTGTTCTTAATTACCTCATCAGATCTTGTGCACTGTCATCAGTGAGGTATCTTGTGTGAAAGCCCTGTACTGACTGTGCTCTTAAACGTGTTCAGACATGAACAGATCAAGTGTTAAGATGTGAGATCCTTTGGCACGGGATGTACCTCCCTTTTCTGTATTTGTGAGGATACAGAAAGAGAGAGTGAAGTGGCAGCTAAACATTCTTAGAAAGGTTATTGTTAATGTATTTTTGTGCAATAGTATCTAAGCCATCAAGTAAACTTCTTATCTAATCCTTCCTGACTGGAAAGTTTGTGCATACACAGCTATGCTTGGCAACAGAATCAGAAGGTGATTAATAAAAGAGGGGGTATAACTTCAGTATTTTGGTTGAAAAATACTCTGGATTGTAGTTGACTGAGTTACCAGATCATAAGGGCATTTTTTATTTCCCCAATGGAATTCAAATGCAGTAACTGAAGTACTATCAGGAATGCTCTATGAAGGGTGGCTCAGAAAATTAGTTTATTTAATACGTAACATTGTGAGCCTGTTTAGATGGAAACAGAGGATATGTTTAACATTCCTTTGAAGATGAAGAGTAAATCACTTTCTTATTAATACTTTGTGAAGAGCTACAGATTTGAGCTCTGTAGGCCAGGTGTTTTGTTAATCTCTTCTGTTTTTCCATAGTCTTTGTATTTCTTTTCAATTACTTGAAAAAAAAAATTACTCTTCTACACAGTCTAAGAGGGTATTCCAAAATGGCCCTTTTATTAGGTTACTGTGTGCAGCAGAACTGCCTTTATCATTTTCACTTGAAGTGAAAGACAGTATAAGTGGACGTATATTGTTTTAGTGTACTTTTTAAAAATTATTTTTAAGAGGAGGCACCTTGAGGATGCCATCTAAAAGGTAAAATAGGAAAGCTCTATTTTTAAAAAAAATCCCTTGGCAATAAAAAAAGAAAATTTTAGATTCCTTTTCTCTTGTGCATTTGTACGCAATATGTTCCAGACCCTCATTTTCAGTAAGCAGAGTCTTCTTGCTGGCATTATTTTAAAAAGCAGTGGCAGCAGTAAGTAAGACATCTAGAAAATAGAACATTAAGAGTACTGCAGCTTCTGGAGCTGTTGATGTACAGAGGCTGATTGATATATCGGACTGGTAGGATTGGTTCTGACTACCATTGACTCATCCACTCTAGCAGAAGACTTTGTAACTCTGTAGGTCTGTTCTTCCAGTTGTTGAGATGGTGCAGTGCTTACTGCTTTATATGGATGCTGTAAAGTGCTGAAATGTTGCTTATAATTAAAAGTCCAGTCCTATCAAGTCCTGTGCCTGTAATACCCCGAGTATTACACACAAATCTTATAGAAAAAAGTGTGGTAATAGTAATGTACAATTACAGTAACTTGTAAATCCAGATCAATGGGTATAGCAAAGTAACAAAGAAAAACAGGGGTGTTTTTTTAGCATTTCTAGTAGACATTTAATAATGTTTATGTTCCCCTCTTCATTGGCTCTATAAAATGGATTTTGTTATTCCGGGTAGAAATTTAGTAAAATGTCTTAAAATTTAAATTGACATCTGCCTTCTCAGCAGCCCTCTTCAGATGAAATCATGAGCTGAAATTTAAATGCATGTTAATCCTAAACATGAGGTGACCAAATCCATTCTTCCATTAAACTGTTACAATAATATAAGAGATTGGGGGGGTTAGGCAAAACCAATCAAAACTCAAAATTACTTTCAGTAAGACAGATTTTTTAAAATAATTTTTTTAAGGCTTTCTGTAATAATAAGAAAAAAAGTCTGGTGAATGACTGCAAGTCTGCTGCCTAAAAACTCGAATCTGAACTTTATATCACTCATGAAACGGAAACACTTTAGCTCAATTTAGAATAATATATTGGTCTGCAGAGGAAGTGCATACTGAACCCTGCTGTCTCAAGTACACAGTCAAAGGGTGTCTAATATGAAACGTGTTGGGTGCATGCAATAAATCCAAAACGCGTGGAGGTGAGCAAAGGGCCCCATCTGCTCTGTCCTAGAGCATGCTTAACTAGGGTTGTCATGGTCCTACTATTAAATTGGAATCTTTCCCCTAATCTTTGAGTTAGACATGACCAGATTTGCAAGCAGATTTACAATTTTCACTAATTTTCCTACCATGACTTCAAAACATACCTAACAAAAATACATTCTGGACTCTTTCAAAGGCAGATTTACTTTTCTGCAGCTGTTTCCCATAGATCAAGCTCTTGCTTGAAGGTTTGGGTTTTAAAACAGCATGAAGATGAACTTTGAATCTTATACCACTCCCACCCCTAGCAAATTATAGTTCGAGAAGCATCAAAAAATCATTTTCCTAACCAACCAGAAGTAGGGTGCACACATTGCAGAGGTTGGCTTGTGGTTAAAGATAAGTATTTAATGGAAGCGCTTCCACATGTATATAATGACTCATTAAACTATTTCTAGATATTTAATCTGCTTCTATTTTCACAAACTAACTTGAACCCTCTTTGCTCTCTAGCGTCTTGAATGTGTTGGAGTTTTTTACCTCTCCCCTCTCCCTTTTTTTTTTTTTTTTGAGTCCACATTTAATCCAAATGGTGTATTCCTTACTATTAAGACTTAGAACTTCAGGAATGTATTTGTCGTTACCAAACTTTGATCAGGTTGGCAAATCTCAAACACAATTTTTTAAATTTAAAAATTTACTATTTAGCTTTTAATTAATTGTATTTTGTTTGTGCAAAAAACTAAAAATATTTCTTAGTTAGGGAAAGATCATCCTTCTAGCTTTCTGTTATGAAAGGAATATTCCACTGACCCATAATTTCTTAGGAAGGAGACATACCTTCCTGGTCTTTTTATTGATACATCTGCAGTAAAATTAGTTTTGTTAGATTTTATCCTGTTAAAGCATTGTGTGCAGTTGGATACAAGTAAAATGAAAATGGTGGAAAAGCATTTTATTGCTTTGAAAATTGCACTGTAATATGGTTAAAAAGAAAATTCTTTACTTGTTAATGGTAGTTAAGAAAACTAATAACAAAAGTCCCTTTCACTTCTGTTTGTAGATACTTGTGTTGGCTAGAATATTAAAACTTTTGCCAGTGCTTTAAACATCGCTGTACTTTTTATTTGCTTCATGAAATAGATGATGAAAAGGCAAATGTCTAAAAAGTTCAGGAAGAACATTTGAGAGAAGATAGAAAAGACTATATAAACCCCTGTTGATAATTCTGAGAACCCTTTTCCATTGTGGTTTGTGTTTTCCTGGGAAGTACTTTACCTCCAAGTAATAAGTTTTGGGCCTTTAGTCCCCAGTCCCTTAAGTAAGGTTTGGCTAAGAATTGCTTTTCCTTCTACCTTGTATTTGTTATGACTTAATAGTCTGCAGTGACATGGGTGTACAGTCATTGTTTCAGAGTGCTTTGGCTCCTCACCTCACTGGTGCTCTAATAATTAGTTAAGTAGTAGAATGAGTTAACTGTATGTATGTTATTTGAATGTATAGACATATCCATTAGCCTGTTCTTTTGATAAGGGCTGTGTAAGCACAGTGCTTTCAGTGTTTCTGCTGGTGGAGCCCAGGAAGTTCAGCTGTCTAGAAGAAAGTGGAGGTGTGGACAGAGCAGGAGCAGGGACTGAGAACAGTATTGGAGAGAAAAGGAAGGAACTGGAAGTACTTTGAAGCAGCAGAGAGGACTGTGCTGAGGTTCTGTTCTGGGAGGGACATCTTTGAGAAGAAAACCAGGCTGATAGATGTCAGTACAGGGGAGGGAGAGACAGATCTATAATGTGAACCTGCTTCCACCATTTAAAATAGAGTATGCAGCATCCAAATTCCAAAATGTATCTGCTATCTCTAAATGGCAGTAAAATCACTGAGAATTTTTGCTGGTAAGGAGGCCCCACACAGAGAATCATAGTCTGCATCCAATAGTAGAGGGGTGGTCAGCTGTTAAATCTATGGCATTAGATTCAGCTGTAAGCCCACTTCCTGTACAGAACTTCATGCAAATTTTGGCAAGTCCCTTAACCTCTACTTACCCTTAGGTTTTTCTGTGTTGGTTACCAACTTTTCAGAGGCCTTGCAAAATAGCAAAATAGCATTCTAGCATGTATTGGACTTCATTAGTTTTTCCTGATTGTTCTCTAGAATTACTATTTTAAATTAAGAAAATTCATAGTGTTTTAAAATTTATAAACGTTCAAAAAGCCTCATGAGACTTCAGAAAAATATTCTGTGCAAGCGACAGCATTTTTCATAGCCGTGGGAAAGCTTTGGGAGAGGAACAGTCATATAAGCAGAAAATTGTAGTCCAATTCTCAAAACTTCTTTCTTATCTAGCAATTAGTTAATTGGCATATGCATCTTTTAAGCATGCATGTGGAATTTTTTTAGAAAGAGAAAGGATTGTGGGACAATTCTTGAAACTACTAAATACATTGCTAAGTTGGTGTAATTTAATGGTAATTTAAAATAATAACTCACTTCTCATATGCATTATACAGTTCAAATAAGTTTTTGTTTCTGTAACACATATTAAAATGAGATATCCCTGCCATAGTTGTCCAGAAGTGGTGGCAAGGTAAGGTCCCACTGTTTTGTGACAGGAAAGACCATGTTGGCTCTGACCTCACCGCAAATTCAGAACTGTCCAACAGACAACTGGCCTGCCTGCAGTTTTCCAAAGCAGGATGGACAGATATATGTCTGCTTTTATATACGTCTACTTTTCGTGATGCATTATGCTGAAGAGGCAGCGTTTTGGTTTTGCAGACCTCGCCAGTCAGTGCTCAGTCATTTAAAACTGATGTTGCCTCCACGTGTGTTGTGTTTCAGAGAACCCACAAGAGCGCTATGGTAGTTCCGACACGGGTGACCAAAGAATGTAACAGCTTTGGTTTGGCTCTAAAACTAGAACAGTAATCTGGGTATAGTGTTCTGTATCTGAATAAAAGGCTTTTACTGCCAAATGGACAATGGCCAATTTAACAAAGAGTGATTTTTCTTCTCAGTTAATATATATTTAGTAGAAAAAGAAAGCAAATCTTTACCGTAATCTTTTAAGACCTAAAATGTATTTTTTAATGTGCTCTGAGGCATGCAATCCATGAAGCTTCAACTATTTTTGTACGATTAGAGTTTTAGATTAATTGTAAACTCTTAAATTAAAATTACAGGCTTCTTTCTAAGATTCATGAAGGATTAGAGACAGTTGGAAGCAATTCCAAGGCAGAACTCTACAGTGAAAGATTTGCCAAGGGTTTGAATAAAGGTGCAAATCAAAATGTAATATGTCTAATTCTGTGTTAGCTAAATAAAACATGCCACACTGAATGGACACTGAAAGGGGTAGTGGAAGTATTTAGGAAGATGTGACTGAAATATCTAAGCACTGGAGAAAAAAGTAGTGTACCAGATTAACTTCTATTAAGTATAATTTTTTCCTGTACTTAAGGTTTTCTAATCTGTCCCTAGATGATCTCAATATGACACATCAGCACTGTGTTCTGGCTGGTTTATCACCTCGATTCAGCTCAACTCATCGAGTGGCAGATGTAAGTATCAAAAATGTTTTGCTGCTTGGTCCTTTGTAAAACTAATATTCTGGTACCTTATATGCAAAATCATGGTGTGTTATCCAGATTTGTGGTTCATGTTATGCTTATGACTCAAACTGTTTTCTTGAACAACTGCTTTTTGATTAGCTTTGTACTGAGGCCCACTTGCTTCTGTATTGGTAGTTTGCCTAAACTCCCACTTAGACATGTCAGATATGAATTCAGAAAGTGCTGCATCACACCTCATGGATTGCTGATGAAATATGGAAACTGCTTTTTACCTGAAATGTTTTACAGCTGTTTTGCTGTATTCATATTCCAGTCCTAGTTGAAAGGTGAAATTCATGATGAGATAGAAATACTCAAAACACACACCAGCAGTGTCCACTGGCAGAAAAAAAGGCCTTTAGGAGATCAGAACAACCAAGACTAGGCATGAGTATGCTTTAAATTGTGTCCTTCTCTGCATTTGAGGATTGAATAAGCAGAAATGCTAGCTTCAGCATAATTTATATCAATAACTATATAGACAATTCAAGAAGCTTTACTGTTCTGCTTTGGTTATTTCAGAAGCAAATTGTTTAATATATTTGAGAAGTACATATTTTCTGAAGTGGCTATATATAAATTTTTGTTGTATCTTTATAGTGTTCTAGAGGAACATTGGAATACATATTTGGACAATGTGAACTGGCACTCCAGAATTTACAGACTGATTCTGATTCAATGGCTTTATCTTTGAAATCACTGGAAGCTGCAGTTGTGAAGCAAGTAGAAGAAATACATAATGAGGTGAGATGATCTGCACCAAAAATGCTTCAGCCGGGTCTGAGTGGTGCAGTCTCTTCATGGAGTTAATGACAATCATGTTCAGCTGCTTACATTGCTTTGTGCAAGTTTGCAATGTGGATTTTATGACTTTTTTACTTGGGTACAGTAATGGGGATTATCATGGAAGTTTTCATTTTTCCTTCTTAAGATCCCTCTGCTGGTAAAGTAAGAGAAGTTTCATAAAATATTGCACCAAATCTGGCAGTGTGCTGAACAAACAAACTACTCTAGTGCTTCTCTAACTGAAAGGAAGAGAGAGAAGAAATTAGAGGATTAGAGGGAAAGAGCAGGTAGAATTTTACAGCTGTTCCTCCCTGGTTCCTGTTGAACCAGCTTTTTGCCAAAGGCTGGTGCAACACAATTGTGAGTGTGGGCTTTAAAGTGTGTTCTGAAGAAAATGCAGTGGAAGACATTGTGAGGAACATATTTAAGAAGGTCATTTAGTGCTATAATGTATGCAAGCGTAACAATGCACTTTGACAGGACTGCACTGAAGCTGGCAGTGCTTTCTTGCTTGGAGCTGTGCTGTATTTCTGTTAAGATAAATACAATCACTATTAGAAGCCGTACATGGGTCATTTTCACTAAAATTAGAATTTGTGTGAAATGTTTAAATTGCTGTCTGCTGAGGAATTCTCATTCTGTAGTGTTACCAAAATTTCGTAGAGCACATTTTTATCTGTGTTGTGTTTACAGTTGGTAAAATGGGATATACTGTTGGCAAAAGATTTGCACCCTTGACTTTTACCAAAACAGCTCCTAGGGCAATTTAAAGGAGTCTGATGCATGGAGGGGTTTACAAAACATTAATCAGGCTCAGTCCATAAAACTACACGCATATGTGGTTTGCACAGCAAGGGCCACATGCACAGCTGGTGTAAATTTGCACGGGTCCTTTAACATCAAAGCCATGTGCTGTTTACATCAGGTGAGAGACTAGCCCCTGGTGTTTGCAGTCACCTGAATAATTTTGCTGTGTGACATACAGGGATGTTTCCTGTTACACATATGGGATATACTGTAACAGCAACCTTTGTTTAACTTGTACATATTGTGCACTTAGACTTAGGAGACACGTTGGATCTATATTTAATTTGAAAAGAGAATACTAATTTTTTTCTGTTCTTTTTGTTTATTCTTTTATCCCAAGGTCACCTCTTTGGTTGAAGGGTAAATTCTGTATGTTAGAGTGCCACTTAAATTTCATTTATTACTGCACAAGTACACAAAAGTTCTAGTGGCTTATCTCTGATAAATGCATATTTCTTTTTAAAACATCAGTGAAGTGAAAGCATACAGACCTGTGAAGCTAATGGAACTTTCCTTGCATCTAAAATCTTCCTACCTTCTTTTATTCTGTGTGAAAAAATTTTGTCTTTTCAGGCACTAATACAGATTTTAGGTTCAAACTTTCTCATGCAGGTGAAAAACAAGAACCTGTTTTGTTTCTTTAAATAATCAACCTGCTTACTGATGAAAACGAGCCTTGCATTTCACTCCCTTAATTTTTTAGTATTTTTTAATGCAAAATCTAAATAGCACAAAAAGCCCAACATAGTATTGATGGAGAAGTGCCACCCAGTTTCCCAATCTTGCTTGTGTATTTCTGGTATACAGCTTTCTGTACTAGTTCTAAACCTCCTTGTAACTTTTTTTCTTCCTCTGGACCAGAAATCATGAGCTTGAAATGAGAGTATTCCCATCTCTGAAGGTGGTGATACTGATGTATTTTATTTTCAAATATTGTCATAACTGAAGTTCTTCAGTTTAACTCTGATAACTAGGTGCAGCCATTGTTATTGATTCTTTTGCTTCTTGAAATGCTATGGGTTCATTTATTTTTACCCCTCTTGCTGGTACCTCTGAAGTCATCAGAGAACATTAACCAGAACAGAACCATCACAGTACCAAGGTAAAATATAGTAGTTTAGCAGATTCCCAGTCTGTGCTGAAATTAACTGCTCTGCCAAATGAGGCCTGGATGAATTATCAGTGTGTACTAGAGGGAAAAAGCCTAAGAGCAAGTCTCAAAAAATGAAGTATGATTCTGTGCCTTCACTGTTGTACTCCTGGGCAAGAAAATTGACTTGCTGTGCTGATGAAGTGCATTTGAACTGAGGATCTGAAGCATAGGTGGAGACTTAGGGGTTTTTTTTCCACTTTCATGGTGGGCAGAGAAACCTCTAAGAGAAGTATGGGTGAGTATCTGGGGGATGTCTTTACTTGATATTAGATTTCCCAGAGTTCATTTGTCGGGGCTCTGTCTTGGATGTCTTGAGATGTCTTCTTGTTGAAAAAGTAGGATTCTAACCTGAGGAGGTTTTTAGCATCTCTAGTGGGCAGCCAGGTGGAAGTTTAATATTTCTTTAGACCTAGCTTTGTTGTCATGGTCTCCCTCAGTAAAACAGCCTTCAAAGGAATATCTGAGTAATTGCAAGGTATGTGCTGTTTGTTAGATGTGTGAGTCACTTTGGTCCCAGTATGCACTTTGTAGCTGTAAGTAAAGATAGCCTTAATTAAGGGTGTTCACGTGCTGCTTGTCTGAGTAGCTTGTGGGCTTGCAGTCTGAACAAATACTTCAGTGGCAGGGGTGTAGCAGGGTGAACAGATGTAGTTACCTTCCAGCTGTGGACTACAATAGCCTGAAAACTCACACCCAGTCACAATCAGATCACTGTTTGGACAGTAATAATTTATGCCAAAAGAAATTTATGCCGAATTCCCTGAACAGGAACCTCTTGCTCCTACTGAATCACACTTGGCTTTCCAAAATACATATAGCAGCTGAGTACATCCCAAACAGAGCTACAGGGGACCTGGGGAAAACCATTGGCAATTGGTTTTTAAAGTAACAAAACACTGCTGAACAGGTGATGTAAATGCTCATACGTAAAAATAAATCTGCAGAAAAGATCTTCACCCTCCCATTCTTCACATTTCAAAGAAAATTTGCTTTTCTTGCTCTGACTAATGCAAAATCTGCTAATAGTTCATGTTGGTGTGAGGTACTTTCAAGGCTTGTTTGTTTGCCAACACCAAACTAATAAT
This sequence comes from Pseudopipra pipra, assembly GCF_036250125.1. Taxonomy (NCBI): domain Eukaryota; kingdom Metazoa; phylum Chordata; class Aves; order Passeriformes; family Pipridae; genus Pseudopipra; species Pseudopipra pipra. Next base: position 12,615,175 of record NC_087562.1, read on the forward strand.
TGGATATTCTCAGTGAAGTAAAACACTATCGGAATTTTTTTTTAGTGTCTAAGGATTGTGCTAAAAATATGGCAGGTTTCAAAGGAAGTACTCAAGTTTGAAAGATAGACTTTTTTTCTTATCAGGATATTTGCTCAGCTGTAATTATCAGATCCTGATTACCATGACTAGAACTAAGACTGAATGGGTTGTCCTGCTGCTTGTGAGGTACAGTCACCTTTTTCCTACAGCAAATCTGTTTTTATGGCAGCAGTAGGTAAAGCTGGTGAATACACAGGGATTTAGAAAAGTCTGGACTAGGTGAGTTGAAGGTATGTGGTGTTAGACACTGAGGCCACTGATGAGAAAGGGTAGTGGTGTATGCAGGCAGAGGAAGGTTAATATGTTTTAGCACATCACGGTGAGCTGATGGTATGGTTGGTGGCTGACTAGTCTGGCAGAGAGAAATATAGATCACCTACATGCAAGGCATTTGATAACCAGTACTTTTAAATTATTGACTGAGGAGCACTGCCTCATAAAATGCCAAATGCTACTGTCGGCCTTTTACACACCGATGTTGGCAATAGCCTAAAATTGGCCTTTAATCATTGTTTAAAGGACAACTTGAAAATATGTTGAGATTAGACATATGAGGCCTGATTCTGAGCTTACTTGCACAGATGTAAATCCTAAGTGAAAATCAATTAGGAGATGAAAATTATTCCTCAGACGCTCAGCCTATATATTTTTAGATGTGAATATGTTTAAGCTTTGTCCTGTTTGGTCATGTAAAATGCTTTCTAATGATGCCTAAAGTTAGCTCTGATATATGTAAATCTCCAAATTAAAACTCTTTGACAAAATCCTTGGCAAGAGCTGTTAACCTGATAGTTTTGTCACAGAAGATGAATATTCTGTAACTTCAGTTCCATTAAGGCTAGAATTGAGCTTTTTGTGTCTCTCCAGTATTTAGTGTCGTGAGGGGTTTTTTGTGGCACAGCTCCTCCTGTTTGTGGAAAGAGACAAGCCAAGAAGAGTGCCTTCCTTCTACAGAAAAAGATGTTACTGAAGAGAGCACAGTTGAAAGCAAGAGGACATACAGCTTGGAAAGCAGATAGCATGTTGTTGTTAAAACATGGATGTGGTGTAAAAGGTGTTTATATGCTAATTAAAAATACCAAGCAATCTTAGCATAGCAAGAATCTCTGGAGGTTTTCATCACAGAATCATGGAATATGCTGAGTTGGAAGGGACCCATCAGGGTCATCAAGTCCAACTCCTGGCCCTGCACAGGGCACTCCAAGAGTCACACCATGTGCCTGAGAGAATTGTCCAAATGCTTGAACTCTGCCAGGCTTGGTGCTGTGGCCACTTCCAGGGGGAGCCTTTTCCAGTGCCCTCTGGGTGAAAAATTTTTCCCTAATATCCAACCTAAACCTCCCCTGACTCAGTTTCATGCCATTTCCTCGAGTCCTGTCACTGGTCACAAGAGTGAAGAGATTGATACCTGCCCGTCCACTGCCCCTTGTGAGGAAGTTGTAACTGCAGTGAGGTCTGGCCTCAGTCTCCTCCAGGCTGAACGGACCAGGTGACCTCAGCTACTCCTAATAAGGCTTCCCCTTCATCCTTGTGGCCCTCCTCTTAATGCTCTCTAATAGTTTGATGTCTTTTTTATATTGTGATTTTAGCAAATCTAAGTATTTATGTTTGCATATATCTAAAACAAGGATAGAGAAATCCTGTCACCCTTGCCTCATCAAGATGGTTTTTTTTCTCAGAATCAACAGTTAGCTGCTCAGAGGAGATAGTTCAGTGCAGTCACATGTCAAACAGCTTCATGGCCAAGTTGGTGGGTGAAACACTGTTTTTCTCCCCAAACCCCATTTTATTAACTCAGTTTAGAGCTTAACAGAGATGTTGTGAGATGAGTGTGGACCTGAGTTTGATAGCTGTAGTAGATGTCAGTCCAGATCATTAAACAGCGGCTTTTGCAATTAGGTTCACTGACCTCTGATGAGACCAGCTAATCCTGCAGAAAATGAATTAGCTTGTTGCTAAACTTTATGTCTTACACCTAAAAAGCAGCTCTCCTGTGTCAAATTGTATATGCTGTATAGGATCAAGATACGTTTAAATTTTGGCCCGTATGCCAGACTTAGACTGAAATTGCATAGATTAATGTAACAAATCAATATGACTAGCCAGAAATCAGATTGACTGAAATAGATTCATGATGAATCATATTTTAACATTGATTTTAATAAAAAGAATTTTTTTTCATTGATTAATGTCCGTGTGATTAATTTAATGAAACCTGTTTGCCAGACATCATGTGGTAGAGGCCAAAACACTCAAAAAGAAGTGGGGAGAGGAGAAAAAGAAGTATTGAGTTCTTAAAATTCTAGCTGAATATTGATATGCTCAGCCTTCCCAAAATGGTATATACTGACTTTCTTTTTTTTTTTTTTTTTTCACAAACCATAACTTGATCCTTCATACCTCGTTAATATTGTAGAGGAAGCAAAGTTTCCTTCAGCATTTTTTAGGAAGGATGTCGTCAAACTTCTATGCTAAAGAGTCACTGGCTAACAGTCAGGTTTTTTTAAAAACATTCTAAGGTCTGTGTCTGCCAGCTAATCATGTTATATTTTACCAATAAATTTGCTTTAATATTATTTTTATATACTGGAAATTTAAGTATCTTTTATTGTAAACTTTAATTTATTGACCAAACCTTTAGTTAATGTTAACTGGGATACTTTAAGATTTCTATAGCAGTTCAGTTCACCCCTGCAGGAAAGGAAGTCTTAGGTGACAGCTTTGGCCACTTCTCTTTATTCTTTTACCTTGGTAAGTTGTCTTTATTTGCATCTTTGGAATTGAGCAGGGATGAACAAATCTCCTTTGTGGTACAAATAATGATTAAAGCATCTTTGAACTTAGTGTGAAACATAACTACCACAACAAAGATATATATGGAATTCTAAAGGCCAGAACTACGGATTACTATTAAAGAAAAGTGTCTTCTCTGGTAAATGGGCTGTTTGGTAAAGGATGAAAGACTGTGATTCCTTGTAGTGCCACCCTCTTGTTCCATAGCAATTGACTGGGCTGCATTCTAGCAATGTTATCACTGCAAGTTTTTTCAGTCTTCTGTGAGGGAAACATTTTGAAATACCCAATATTAATCACAATGACCCAGAGTTGGTACCTGTTTGACTGAATTGTGAGGAAACCTGAATGTTTGTTGTACGTGTACCACATGTGAAAAAAAAAAAAAGTTGGGGTTTGCAATTCTCTGGGTTTGAAGAGAGTAGCTCAGGTCACAAATTGACATGGAATAGAAGTAGAACAAAGAGCTGGGTGTAAGGATGTGTTTAGAAATGAGTACTTTGGTGACTGTTTCCTTTTCTGTGGGATTGTTCAGGTATAGCTGGATTCATGCACTACCCCATTCCTGACTCAGATAATGAACGTAGGTGTTCATGCTGCCATATGTTTTTATCTTGCAGGTTGAATTTGAGTGGCTTAGGCAGTTTTGGTTCCAAGGCAAGAGGTATTTGAAGTGCACTGATTGGTGGCTTAAGCCTATGGCTAAATTGGAAGAATTTTGGAGAAAAATGGAGATTATGGTAAGTACTAGTTTTAAAGTCTAAAGCCTCTAGGGCTTAATTCTGAGAGCACTCACAATTATGTTTTTAATTGTAGTGTAGTAATGGGTTTTAAATTTTATTCAGAACATATGAGAAACAGAATCATTGTCAGCCTGATACTGTCTCCTCTCACTTTTATGCCCCAGTAGCCAGAAAAAATGTGAACAAAATCAAATCCAACCCCCGAAGATTTTAGTTATTTCCTGACTTTACTTGTTTTTAAGGTTTGACAGTCTCATAAGCTGACAGTCATATATTGCATCACACAAATTGGTACATGAAACTGCATTGTCTATTTTTTTGTGCGACACCCGGATAGACAACTCTGCCAATGACAACAATGGCAAATGCATCAGAGGAAAGTTAAGAACAGGATTGGTCATCTGGAGATCTGTACCTGCACACTTCCACCACAGCTAAAACCAACAAGAGGAAAGTAGTTTTAAGAATAATTGTAATAATGGTTCCTGTGTACTTGAATGTACATCCTGCTTTCCTTGAACAGGGACTCTGTGCCAACATTGCCTGTTTGGAAGCTGCTGTCTAGGTAGAGATTCAGTTGGGACACTGTGCTGTCAGAGTTCTGGGAGCAGTTGTCTGCTGCTGGATTTGTGCTCAGAAGGAACTATATGGGCAGATGTCTCCTGCTCATCTCCATGTTTTTGTCAGGAAGTTGCTTCTCGATCACTTCTGCTGGTCACAGCATAAAGGCTAAATTTGCCTGTAGTGGACTTGGAAAAGTTTGTAATATTGCTGAGGATGCCAAGTAGGGGTGTGTTTGAATCTCTGGAGATGTGGTGCAACAAGAACATAATCTTGAGTCTCAAGGGAAATGTTGTGACTCACTAAGCTGCTCAAATGTATTGTAAGCTTCTCCAGCAGTGGCACGTTCCAGATGTGGAAAAATGTCTGGAAAAGTGGAACTTTCAATTGTGAAATCCGTTGTCACAGGGAATCAGTGAACACTGAGTTTTCCTACAAAAGGAGAAAAAGTATTTATAACTTGTTTATGTAGGTTTTTTTCCCCTCATTTTTGTGTTCTTTTGTGCTCACAGTCTTGAATGACCTTTCTAATTTAAAAAAATCTTTTAGTTTGTTTTTCTTTCAAATGACAACTCACTTGTAACACAGGCTTAGATGAGGTAGAGACAAGAAATGTTTGATATTTTATATGCATTGTGTGTTGAGAACATGGAAAAACAGCAAACTCTGGAGCTCTCAGGGGTTAGGTTTTCTGCAATTGGTGTGACATTGCCAGGTGTCTCTAATTAGAAACATGGTGGCGTCAGTGTATCTCCTTTCAACAGGCCTCAGGATGATATTTATCAGCAAACTGAAGTTTGGGCCAAAACAGAAGCTGCTTCTAATTTAAATTTTAAAAATTGCTTTAATGTTTTATGACTTTTAACATATTACTCACAATTAATTTTAGCTATTGAAGGAGACAGAAGAGAATGTTAATTGAGAATGTCTGTTTTGTTGAGCCTCTAAGTAAATTTGATGCTTACTGTATTTGGGACTTGGAGATGGGCTGGTTTTTTTTGGATTTAACCTATATTTTTGTCCTGTGGTGTTCCACAAGGTGACAGTAGGGGACAATGTTGAGCCGCAGTTTCAATGCAGCAGCAGGAACAGCCTGAATAAAAATACATCGAAATGTGGCATTAACATCAAGAATTATCCCTGTTGCTTCAAGTTAGCTGTAATCTCTAAGATTCCATAACACAGGAAATCAATTGCGGGTTAACAAATTCAACAGCAATTTAACATAAAAAGTGCAGTGTTTTGGTGCATGCTTAGCTTCCACAGCTAAGTTAAATCAAAAGGGTATTTTTGAAGGTACCCAGTCGTCTGCAGTTGATGTTTTTTCTCCAAATTTACAATTTTAGCTGGATGATTGTTAAAAAAAATGGATCATGTAATATGCTAAAAGTAAAAATGTCTTAGAATTGTTGATCTAGTTTTGGAAGAAGTTTTCTGGTTAAAAGGAATTATTTCTTAAAAGAAAATATTTAAGCACTGTATTTTTCTTTTGTGTGCGAGCTGAACGATTCTTCACTTAATTTTCTTATATGTGTGTCTAGAGTGATACAAAATTCAGTCTTGGGGTCCCAGTATGCCTTTTTTTTAGTTTTCCCCCTTGTTTAGTAAAGCAGTTATAAAGAAGGAAAGAAAGTTTCCAAAATTATCTCTGATGCTGTTAATTGTAATTACTCCTCTGTCACATCAGAATATGATATTGCAGGAAGTTTAGCCCAGTGTCTTCAGACCTGTGGGCTTTATTTAATATTTTTGTACATTATAGCAAGCACACAATTTTATCATAATGTTTATTCCTGGCATTTCTTTCCCTGAGGATAGTTTTACTTAGAGCTCACTCTTGTGATGTAAATGTTAAACCTTTCATTTGAATGACATTCTGATAAAACATCACATTTCCCACAATATTACCTCATGAATTTATGAGCCATTAAATCCAAAGCAGTTTAACCAATCTTCTCTTCCCCCCCCCCTTGAAAATATGAAGGCTATTCATATGTTTGAGGGGGTTTTTTTAAAAGTCATCCAAGATTAACACATTATCACCTGCAACATCAGGATAAATGCTTTCTGAATTCAAAGGGAGAGTTACCATTTGAAAAAAAGACTGTACAAGCTTTGCTTTCTGGGTAAAGAGAAGTCTGAAAAGCTGAAATCTCATGTGATGTGAGCAACTCTTGCTGTAGCTGTTCTGAGATTCAGTGGAGAGACAATTTGTCTCTCAGGGTCTGATATCATGCAAACCTTGCAATCTGACATTTATTTTAGCTATGAAAATCTTTAACCACCATACCATATCTGTAAGAACTGCAGAAGTCCTACAGTCTTTTTGTTTGTTTATTTTGTTTTAGGTTGATTCATGTTAGAAAAGTAAAATGTAAGTCAGTGAAATGGTTTTTGTTTGTGGAATGAAAAGTAAACGTATATGGTTACACTACTTACATATTGAATTTTTAAAGGCTTTTTTTAACAAATCTAGTATTCCTTAAAAAAAAAAGGACCCTTGCAGTGCTATATGGTGTGAATTGTATTTCCTGCTTTGACAGTCCATTTAGCAATGTAGCAATGTATTTATATGGCAGTTGGCCTTAATAACCTTTATTGACTTTAGTGGGTAAGAGCCAAGACTGGCATTATTAAAATGTATCAGTTTCATTGCAGTATAAAATCACAACATATATAATTATGCTAGGCAGGCTAGGCTCCATTTAATCCCACCTATTTATGCAAGAATTTGGCAAGACAAAAAAAAATTGTAGAACTGAAATGTAGAGAAAAGCATGAGTGATTTTGAGTTACATGTAACAGCACAACTGTTTGCCTACAGTAAAAGGTCTACTTAAAGGAATGAAACATACATCTCAAGGTAGTGATTTCTTAATGGTATAACTGAAACACAAGTAATTGTTACACCATTTGTTTCACTTTCCAGCATCTTAAAATAGAGCTGATGATAATGAAATGCAGCACACCTTTTAATTTGTAAATGTAGTGTAAAAGCAGAAACATCTACATTCTGTGTAGTGACAACGACCAAGGTGGCATTTTATGCAAACTGGTGTCTTTCTGCACAACTTTCACCTTGATTTGTAAAACTTTTTTAAGAACTATATTTATTCATTGTTATTACTACTGTTATTCTCAACAACATGCTTTTATCACTTTATACAACTGAATTGAAATCAGAGAGCAAGGCTGTTTTCTCGTGAAATTATTTTTCTTTCCTTTTTGAGTACTATTTTATTATTTGCTTCTATTGCTACATATGAAGTATGTCATAGTTTCAGCTGTAAGCCACTATTGTCAGGGGCTTACAGCCTGACAGTTAGAATTGAGTCTAGGCTGAAACTTGAGCTACAAAATCTCAGCCCAGAGCCATTTTTTTTTTCCAAATTAAAGCAAGGGTTTAAATATGTATTTAAATCGAAAGTATTGCAGTTCCCGAATAACCATGAAAAGCTTTAAGACAAAATATGCTTTTACAAGGAATTCTCCCAGCTTTTGTAGACTTTGGCACTTTAAACAACTAACCAATTATTTTTAAAAAAAATAGATAATGGGATCACAAACAGGCTGGTTGGTTGTTTAGCTTCTTTCAGAAAATGCATAGCTACTTAACTGACATTTCAATTGGTTTGACCTTGTCAGCCAAAATTCAAGGAACTCTGAGGTATTATTTTAATTTGTCTTTTAGTTTTCCCATTGTGCTTAGATATTGCAGTGTCACACTTTTTTGGAGGGCCATGTGGCAATATCGTATTTGCCTAATGAACTGTGAAATGTAGGTACAACATGGCAGCTCAAAGACCTAAATTTTAGCCATATTTCTTGTCTTTTGGGGCTCTCCTTATCTGTTTAGGCCAGATCCCTTAAATAAATGTATTTTGGCAGGTTATATTTTGTGAACACTGGGAGTCAGATGTTTCTGGAAATGTACCTTTTATCTTAAACAACAACAACGAAACCTGATCCTGAAGACTTATTTTTCCTTTTTTTTTCTTTTTCTGGCACTAATTTCCTTGACCCCAATATTTTTAGCTGTCACAAATAGGGGAAAGGATTCAGCATTGTCTGTAGTAGAATCACTGACAATCTGTAAAAAGAAAAAAAAAGTTATATGCACATCTTTCAGAAAAAAATTATTTACAATTCTGAGGGAATTCAGACTTAAGCTTCCAAAACAACGTGTGTGCTGAAAGCACAAAAGACTGTGTTTATGATTCTCTTTGAAGTGTTTCTGCAACAGGATAAGGAAAATTTTAGAAACTGTCTGATAGTGTTCAGGGTAAATACTTAAACCCCTTTAGAGAATTTCACACACAGATACTGTGCAGCAGAAAAAAGGATACTTATGTTTCCTAAAGCTGCTACAGCCTACAGCTTTGTACTTAAAGACAGAGGTGTTGAATAGAATTCTTCTGAGGATACATCCAGTGACAATATCTACAGGAACATCAGAGCAAACCAGTGGATAGTACTTTCTATTTTTAACCCTTATGTGAGCTGGTTGAGATCTAAGCTGCGTTGATATGAACCACTGTAACATTTCTGTTATAAACTGGAATTGTTCAAAGGGCAGTCTTCCCACTCGTGCAGCATACTGGGAAAATCACATTGAAAACATTAAGGTTATAATGTAAATTGGCATAAGCCAGGGAAAGTTTGGGACAGTTTCTGTCCTGTGGGACAGTGAGATGCATTTCTGGCAGCACAAATGGGGGGGCCGTGGGTGGGTTGTGCAGTTGTGCCTGTTGTGTGCCTGCACCAGATGGGGCAAGGGCTGGGCGTGCTGTCCTGCTTCTGGCTTGCTTTCCAGGTGGATTTGCCTCTGAGTTACAAGTCTGACATTTTTAGGTGTTCTTGTGCATGCAACTGGATCTTGATGGGCTTCGGTTTTGGATAGCTAGAATTCCATTGCCCTGTGCTTCTTACTGTAACAGGGCTTCTTTCTGTTGTCTTCACTGTATTTTTGTACTCTTGGATGTATACAATTGTGTGTAGTAAATACATGTAAAATGTGATGAGCTCTGTGTTAGTATTTATGGCATAAATGCATAAACTGTGATCAGCAGCAATCAAAGCTGTGCACGTTGGTTATTCCACAACCTTGTATCTGAATTGTGTGAATGGATCTCTGTGTCTGAGCTGAGCAGTGTGGCTTAACCAGGATTCTCCATCACATGTTGGAAGTTTTTCCATAGTGGATAGACCACTAGAGCTGATGTATAGTGTGACTGTATGTGTATGTGCATGCTTTACACACAAATACATACTCAGCCATATTGGGGATTTTAACCACAATGATCTTCTAATTAACTTCTTTATGTAACTTCTGATTCATATACACTTTAGTGAAAAGGCATTTATAGGGTATGAGCACTGGGGGCAACTGCTTGCAGTTTTGTGCAGCAGGAGAAATATAGGAAAAGAGTTTAGAGAGCATTGGACTACATTTGGCAGTTCTGCAGTCGCCCAGGGTCTGGCAGGGAGAGAAAACCTGAGATCATGGTTCCTGCTGCATCCTTGTGAATGCAGTTTAGAACCTGTTTTTGCTGCCCTTTTATTGTTGATGGGAACTATGTGGATGGGTTTCAGTGAAAGCTGAATCCGTATGGTGGGGCTAGCGGAGATTGTATAAAACTGTGCTGTTTCCACCATTGTTCCCCCAGAACCTTGGGTGGACATACACTAGAATAACAAAAGGCCTTTGTATCAATGGTATGTTTATCAAGGCTTATTAATTGCTGTGGAAATAATGACATAGTAGTATTGTGCTGTCATTTTACTGGTCTAATTATGCTTTGCAAAGCCAGGTTGGATGGAGCTCTGGGCAACCTGGTCTAGTAGAAAGTGTCCCTGCCTATGGCAGGGGACTGAAACAAGATGGTCTTTAAGGTACCTTCCAACCCAGGCCATTCTGGGATTCTGTGATATGATTCTGTGTTCTTAGAAATATGTTTCCTAGTAGAAAAATGGAATGAAAGGCTGTATTTGAACATTAAGTATAACATTTCTTGAAAAGAAATTAATCTATTTTTAGAATTTGTGTATATGTTATATATAAATTATTATTACCAATTATTACCAATATTTAAAATTATTTCTAGTTCTTATTTATGCAATCATAGAAGTGATTAGATATAGAGTTTATTGATTTGTATGTGTGTACATATGTTTATGGACATGCTACACAGAAAAAAAGAATATAGTTTGGTATTAAAACTGTATTATAGTGGTTTGGCAAGAAGAATTTGTACTGTGATTGCTATAAACTAGGGGAAGTTGTGATTTTTAATGAAAGTGAAAGCAAATGGCAGTATGACTAAAATGTCACTATCTACATTGCTGTAATTTTTATTTTTTTTTAGTATAGCTAGTGTTGCTAAACATATTTTTATTGCTATCCGTATTTTAGTGGCTCTGTAACCACTGTAAAATAGAATACAGCTGTTTCGTTTTCCAAATAGCTCTGGTAGGCAAAGGAGGTGATGTCTTCTGAAAAGCTGCTGTTGCTGCACTGATGCCTTTTCTTTCCTATCTGGTCATCAGTCCTTCTAATTCCTAACAAGATCACGGGCAAATAGAGTTTTTGCAGTGTGTTCTTTAGCATTACTGCAGCTTTCATTTTGAACATAAAGAAATAAAACTTGGCTTCAGAACTTGCCGTGGAGAGCATTATACTCTGATGGATTACGTGCTAATTCTTTCACTGACCCTCTGTTTAACTTTTGCAAGTAACTTAGGTGTGGTTTTCAAAAACTGTTGTCTGTGTCCTAGGGAGAGAACATCCTGCGTTTGAAGGAACCCAACCAATTTCTGCCTCTCCCACCCATGACTGGAAATTGTAGAATTTGGGCCACGTATAAGATTTTTTTTTTCTTTTCAGATGGGAAAGTTGTATCTTTTTAAGAACAACAGCAAGAGCTTACTGTGTTTTGGCTGACCTAGATTGTCTCCTGGCAGTTCCCAGGTCTAGTTCTTTTGTGTGAATCTTTTTTGCATTTTCCGTTTGTCACTACACATGCTTCTGCTTAATAATCCTGAAGCTGTAGATATAATATAATGTTTACTATTCTGCAGTAGAAAGATAATTACTGGCTTCCTCAAATGTCACAAATGAACATCAGATTTTGGCAGTTTTCCTTGGACTGCTAGTGAATTTGTAGTCTATATTAAATTCTCACAGCAGAGGCAGTGATATAAAGTTTAAGTGTAACAAATCTAAATTATTCTTGTAAAACAATATGATTGTTTATCACAATTAGACTACTGGCATTTCTTTTCATAGGACTCATTTTGAATTTCTGTAATGTAGTAAAACAATTAAGGGAATGGCGAGAACAGGCCAGATTGTTGCTGGTGAATAGGAACGGCATCAGTGGAGCTGTGCTCAAGATGAATCCAACTCCGTGCTTAGCATACAGTGTTCTACAAAGTGCACTGTTAATAGGTGGGAACAGTGCATCAGTTAATGTTGTCTAGCTGCCTAGGGATCAATATAACTGTGTAATAAACTGAAGTGATTATTTTTATGTGTGTGTGTGTGTGTATGTATGCATATATACACTGCTAATAATTATATTTTAGCTCTATCTTCAGGCTGTGTCCTACATGCTAATGGATTAAAGCCTCACCAGCTAGCTAGAAGGTCAATTGTTTTGTGATGTTGTGGTGGGACTCAGCTTGGATAACTGAATTATAAGAGGTTTTTTTGTAATTCAGACACACGTCAGAGTAAGTTAACTCATTGTCATCCTTTTGGTCTCATACTCTGTCCAATGTCATGCTTCCATTTCATGAAAAATCATTTGCAGTAATAGGACCACAAAATTCACTCCCTTGCTCAAAACTAATGATTGGTTGTGTTGCTGATGGATGATAGAAATTATTTTAAGATTAGCCTGTACAAACCAATTTATGCTGATGCTGTGTAGTATCGAAGTACACAAAGGTTGTACTTTCCAGACTTCCTTGATCTAATAAAGTATCTGAAAGTCTTTCAGCAGCAGAGCCTTACATTTCTGTGTTTTCTTATGGGGAAGAGGAAAGAGCACCATAGTGTTGCATCTCCAGTGGTAATACATTTATCCCCCAGGAAGCAGGGATGAGGTAAGATGAAATTAGTTCTGTATTGCATTTATGTAGATGCTCAATGCAAAAGCCAGTATAAGTCCTGTCTGGGTCTTAGTCTGAAATCTTATGATGCCTCTGAAAGGCTTCAAAATATACAGAATTAGGATTATTAGTATAATAATAAGACTTTTTATAATATTTTTTATAATAATACTATAATAAGACTTTAAAAAGTCTTCTGTAGTTAGTGTGTTCATCAATGCAACCTTACAGGGACTGGCATTGTCTCTCAGAGGAATGACAATAGAGAAAGGAGAGGTTGCCAGGCAGGTACAATTGTACAGTCAAGGCTCTTCAAACCATTTTTTCCCTTACTGATCTTTTGTTGGTTTTCATGTAGGATATACTTGATACACAATTTTATAAAACATTTATACATTCATGGGTCAGTTTCACTGGGGGTTGTTATGCTGAAGGAATTGTGAATTTGCAGTATCAATAATTAGGAATCTACTGGGGAGGAGAAAAGATGGGTAAGACAACAGAGGAACCAGTCCTGAAAACTCTTTAAAATTTGAAAAAATACTGAAAAAAACAAAGAAGTCCCACTGGTTTATTTAAGAAATCCTACTGTCAAACAACTTGATAACAGGACTGCTTTCTCAACTTTTTTTTTTTTGCTTTTCATCTTTTACATTTTCTTCTTAAATGTAAAATACTATAATTGAATCACAGCATTAGCTGGCTTTTCCCAACAAAACAGCAGATTTAGGCTCTTTGCTGCTAGTTTCAAAAGTAATATATGTGGAGAGAGAGCATGAAGACAAAAATTGAGCACATAGATGTATAATCCCGAAGGAATAAACTGACTTCTGCTAGACAAGCTGAAAGCTGATTAAAATATTTTTCATCCTTTGGGTATGCAACAGCTTTTGATGATGGAGAGTGTATTAATATTCAGCTTAGCTGCTTGTCGACACTTCAGACAGGTCCCAGGAAAGACTCTGATACTGACCAGGTTTTCTCACTCTGCCAGAAATCTTCATGAGACACAGAGCAGCAGCCTTGTACCAGCAAAAGCCAAGATAAGAATACTGCTATTTAGCTGTGTCTTTATTTTAGAAATTGCTTTTATACATTTTGAAACAGTTGAAAAATTTAGAGAATTCTTTTAATGATACAAACTCATTTAAATGCAACAAGGGACAAAGATTATTAATTGTTTTAAAATAAAGCTGCTGTAATCTATTCAATTTTCAATTCACTTGTCTGAGTTGTTTCTAAACATACAAAGATGCCAGTAATAATGTCAAGATTGACACTGATCAGGATTTTTGAAGAGAATGTTCCTACTTGATTTATTTTATACCAATGAGATCTGAGGTGGTGGGGTACTGTTCTCTTAACTTTGTCTGTTCCATTGTAATGTAATACCTACCTTGCAGACAAGAATGAGATGTAAACAGCTGCTTTATCAGCTGATGCTTCTTCTGTTCTTTTGCTGGCGTGCTGACATATAGGGTGTTTGCTTTTTCCCCTTCCACAGTGACTAAATATATACAGTATCTCTGGAAAACATGTCATACACTGTGTGAGGTGCCTTTAGGATGGCTCCAGGGCTAAATACTTCCTGTAATAGGTGAAAGAGCATGGCTTAATCAGCTTAGTTAACTTAATTAAGCTGTGCTTTTTCTCATGGTACAGTTTAAAAGTGTATTTCATTTAGAAACTGTATTTCGTAGTTATGAAATGACACAAGGTTGGAGAAATTCTGTGGGATTTTATAGTGGGCTTGAAAAAGACGAAATTTGCTTGTTACTCTGCAGTGGGAAGAAGTAAAGTGTTAAAGGAGTATTAAAGGAGTTTGTCCTTTTTACTGAAAGTTTAAAGGAAAAACTCTAGTGCAGTTTAGGTTGTAAAGGCTTCTCAAACTGAGAAAGTCTACTCTTCTTTTTTTTCCCATCTAATTTTAATATTTTTATACATGTGAAGAGCTGTCCGTGTTCATCCCAACCTTGCCTTGCCTGCTCCCAGGTGTGTCATCAGATTCTGTGACACTACATTCTTATAGAACATGGTGTGGTTTTGAGGATGTGGATCTTTTCTCCCCTGATCTCTGGGTCTCAGCAGAAAATATTATTACAAAAGAAACTTATTTGAACTCAGTTGTTCTTTTTTGAGATGAGTTGTTCTTTATATTCTTCATGAGGTACTCCACGTTAAGGAAAAGGTCTGGTTTTCCTCTTGAGGAAATGTTGGGATCCTGGTCCTTGTGGAACCCTCCTGTCTGGGAGGGGAGAGGATGAGATTGATTAGCAGGGCACAGACACAGCTGGAAACAATAAGTGCTGAGCAAGTTCTAATTCCCATCTCATTTGCTTCACCTGGCTTCTTGATGTTTACTTATTTAGTTACCTCTCCAGGTGTTTGAAGGAGTAAAGGGTGGGGATAAAAAGCAGGCAGGGCAGCAGAATGCAGGTTGCAGTTGGCCATGGGGAGAGTGTCAGCATGTGCCAGTAGCCAGGGAAAACATGGAAGGAGGATTAGGAGCTGTTTTGCTGGTGGAATAACAGGACTAAAAGCAAGGTGAGTAAGGGCTTGTGGGACAGGAGTTTGGAGAGAATGTGGTAGCGGCTGGAAAACTTGAAACTGGGTGTGTAGGTGGAATGGAACCTTTGGGTACAGTGGGAATAGAAAACAAGCTTGGCAGGAAAAGCTTTGGAGATTGAGAAAGAGTAGGAAAGGATGGGAAAGGCTCTCAGGCAAAAAGGAATGGTGTGATTTGAGAGAAAATCGGATGGAGAAGCTTTGCAAGGGGGAAGTGGTTATGGGGAAGGTGGCAGGAGGTGAGGTAGTTGTGTGTCTCCTTCAAAGCTGAATATTGTGTGTAACAATTTCTTTGATTTGTTTTTTTCCATCCCTTTAAAAAAGTTAGTGTTTTGATAGAATTCTCTTCATTGATGCCTCTGTGCAGTAATACTACTATATTTAATATGGTACTGGGTCATAATACAGAGCCAAATAAGGGAGAAATAGTCTTTGTTTAAGCAAAAAGTAATTATGTTGAATGTAGAAAGCTGCTTTAAGTATATTGGAAAGTGTTTGCTCTTAATTAAATAAACATAAAATTATTCAGAAAAAAAATCAGGGAGATTATATATGCAGAGATTTTTAACAATTTTAAAAATGCATATAATGGTTTAGATGTGTTTTTATAGCACATGGGCACATACATATACATATATATGTACATAGAGCCATGGGTACATGTAGAGGGAAAGAGATGTGCCTGTTTAAGCACTGAGCTGTTCTCTGTAATGCTTGAAGTTGCAGAATCTTACTGAACTGATACAATGTGTTAGGTTCTCATATTAGTACTTCTCATTCCACTGCTTGGGCATTGTAGACTTCAGTGTTTCTTCATTATATGGGGTGTTATAATTTCCTGATGACTGATTATGTTATTTATAATACAGAGGGTGTTAATCCTTTGGTGATTAACACTCTATTTGAATTACCAGAGGTCAAAGGTACATTCTTTTATTTGAGGCTGTTTTGGTTTTTTTTTTTTTCAGTATTTCTTCCTTTGATATTTTTTTTCTGAAGGTTTTTTCATCGTCTGTTTTATCTGAATATTATTTTGAGACTGTTTGGAGTGGGGAGAGGAGTATGCTTCCTCCTTAGGGGCCCAAGTCTGTTGAAGCTGTAGGCTTTAGAACATAAGTTCTCTTTGCAATGGATGGCCCCTCCAGAACTCCTCCATCTAAAAATAATGAAAATCTCCTAAACAAAAGAAGCATAGTCAAAAGCATGTGGAAGTAAGTATTCCCTACTTAGCCTGTGAAAGAGTAGATACCTACTTGTGTCTCATTCTAGGCCTTTTTGGAAATTTAATCTTATTAAAGATTATAATTATGTGTGCATATATATAAGGTGTGTATATACCCATATAAACACACACTTTATAAGGTATAAATATATATGGCTGTTATTTCAGGTGATGTGGAGATGCTGCAGAGATTCTTGTCCTGCTGCCAGCTATATCCCAGTTACTGTGTTTTCAGAATTGAGGAGCTATGTTAAAAGCTTTCAGTTGTTTCAAAGGCTGTCACTGTGCAGAAGTTATCCATGCCCTAATATTTCAGTCTTTTCTCTACCATGGAGTTTTTGTGTTTTTCTGATCTGTGTTCCTTAAAGGGCGGGAGCTGGTGAGAGGGAAGCAGCAAAGGATTTTTGCTGGTTTGTTTTTCACACACTGTTGGGATTGTGTAACCATTCCCCAGCTCCAAGAGAATTCAGTTATGTGTCCAGGCTTTCTGAGTTTCTGTGTCCAACTGCAAAGCCTTGCTGGTGACCTACAGCAATTTCCAGTGTGCTGTAACATGGACATTGCTCCCTCCTGTAAAGGTGACCGTAACATATTCTTTGACTGCAAATGCTGAGGTAGATGTTCCACCTGGAGGTTTTTTTGTGCTGTGGTTGTTCCACCTCCTTCAAATCTGGAAAAGTCTGGGCATAATGGAAAAACCTGCAAGAGTTCCCTTGCTGGCGTTTTCCACTCCAAAACCTCGCTGGTAGTACCTGAAATTGCTGGAAGGGAGTTACAGGAGAATTACTTTGATGCACTGGAGCCCTCTGCAATGTTTAGGACTCGCATATTGCAGAGGAGGTGATCAAAGAGTAAAGAAAAAGCTAATGTGAAGCCAAAAACTGAAGGAGAGCAGCTCATCTGGTTGGGTCAGCATTTTGAGCTTGTAGATTGTGGTATGTTCTCAGCTCAAATGATCCCAGCCTTGGAAGCTATAAAGAGATATGATAAGCCTCCTTCTGTGTTTTCTGATAGATGCATAACTGCTCCTGAGCAGCATCAGAGTAGATGACCAAGTGTTAACAGTGTATATTTTGCAGAGCTGGAACTTGAGTTCACTGATGTGTAAAAGCTCTGTTTTAACTCAGTTATGAGCTATGGGCTTAATGCCTGAGCTGCTGGATGAAGTCCTTCAATCTGTCAGAAGACTGAAATGTATTCTAATAATTCTTAAATGCTTCCTCTGCGTAGCAAATCTGTGGGTGTTTTAATACTGCTCTACAGCAGGTAATGTGACTGCTCTGTAAGTGGAAGCACAGAGGCAAGTTGCTCCTGTCCAGCTACTCATTTGATGCTTGTGTTTTACTGTCTGTGTGTGCTGCCTTGCTCTCTGGTGTTTTGCTCTGAGCTCGGTGAGGTGCTGAGATTAGTGCTGGTTTGCTTTTGTCATAATCTTTCATGTTTGTGTGACGGATAGGTGAAAAAGTAGTATTTGTTCTGCTCCAGCATGCGAGGAATCCAGCTCAGGCACTGAGGGCGATTAGTCTCTATGTTGCGGGATAAAAAGCAGACGTGCTAAAATTTTAGGGGGACTTTTTTCTTGTACGTGCTCCAGGGGGAACGCTGCATACTGCACTGTGGCTTCCTACGTGATTTTTCTGTTTAAGATTGTTTAACTGCTGACTGCCATTCAGCTGCTGGCCTGTGGTTAGCTCTCTTTTACAAATACTGAGCACTACACTGGCTCTGTTCCTTCTTTCTTTGTTCCTTCAGTGTTTCACTTATATTTTAATAGTTTCATTTACGCTTAGAAATATGTTTTGGTTTTTTTTCTACTTCCACAGAGAGACTGTGAGTAGTCTGGCACCACAAAATGTATGAAAGCATTTGAAGGAGTTTGGTAGGAGGGAGAATTAAAGGCCAAAGCGGTTTTGTGAGCAGTGCAAGAAATTGGGAGGAAATAAGTTGCAGAAAAGAGGGAATAACAGGGAAAGGAAGCAATTGTAAGAAGACAGATAGTATGGCAAATAGAGAGAAGGGTTAAAAAGAGAGAGGAATGGGAATAAATATAATGGAAGTATAAAGAATCTTGGAAGGGCGAGGGACAGATTTGCATTTGTGGATTAAAAGAACTGAAGATATTAATATGACGATCTGAATTTTCATCTGTTAAACTTGTTGACTGCAGCATTTAATAAGGTCTGGTTCTGGGAATATTAAGTATGTAAACTACTAATATAAAATGATGCAACTAGTTAAAAAATATGACTTCTGTGGATGTAGAATTTCACTTTATATGTCAAAATAGTTTTCTTTCTGCTAACATATTTCTGAATCAGCTTTCTTGAAGGAGTTGTTATATTATTGCCTTACGGTAGCAAAATGTTCAGCCTGGAAGTCTGCAGTGTGTATGTGTGAAATTCTAAGTGATGAACTGCCTGATTAAAACCAGAATATGTTTTTTAGGAAAAATTGTTATTGGTTTTGTGTAAATCCATTTTTAGTACTGCGAACTAAAAAAAAAAAAAGGCAGTGGTGAAGGAAATAAATTGGGGGATAGCCAGAAAGACTGAAAGAACATAAAACTGAAGGTGTAGTTTGAGCATATAATTATTAATGCTTTTAATGAGAATATTAAGATCCAGATTGGTAACTAAGATTTGCTTCAGGAAGGATGGAGCAAGTTGTTTGCTGATTTGGCTGGTATAGCCAGAAGAGTGTACTTTGCAGTTTTTATATTGAAGGTTATCTTCTGTACAAATATATATCACATTAGTCCTGTTTCAAAGTCTGCTGAAATGCCCTTGATTATTCTTATATTTGTCACAAACAACTATTTATTTTCTTGGGTTGAACCATGAATATTTGCAGAAGTGCTGTAATACTTTTTTCAAAACAACCATTTGAAAGTTTGCACAATGGACTTAAGTAAATAAGTGATGCTCTTTTTTGGTGACTCTTCCCATAATCAGAAGTTATACAATTAAATTCATTACTAGACATTCAAAGTATGCTACTTAAAATAAACTTGGAGATGTACATCAAAAATATTAAGTATTTGTATCCTGTTTCCGTTTCACTGTCGTATTTCGTTTTGCCTTACATTACTGACCCAGTCAATAAGCATATATAAACCGTGTCAACTTATGCTGTTTCATTGCATTTTTGCTGATTAATTGCATTTTTCAAATATATTTTAATCAAAAAACATCTTACTGCCTATTTGCACAGTACGGCTTCTAAATCTAAGACACCACTGGGGTCAGAAGATAGCAGATAGCCTATACAGTGTTTGAACTGCTACTCCAGTTCTAGTTTCCTGAGGATAAATGTGATTGCTCCAATATAAATGTTTTAGATCACAATGACGGCTGTGGAAATTAAACATAGCCAGCAAAATCTATTTTCTGTCTAGCTAAGTAGAGGACAGATGAAAAAATTCCCTGGGTGAATGAATTCTTATGAACAGTGATTAATCTTTTCCCTCTGCTATATTAATTTTATTGTATTGTCAAAAAAAAAAAAGTCTAACTTGGATTTCTGTATGTGTTCTTAGTATTCAGGTTTATCATATAAAGGTGAAAAATTTAGAATATTATTCTTAGACCATTTTGTAGCACACATCACAAACACTTTTCTCACCACAGGGAAAAGTTAGCCTTTAAGATAGTTTCCAGAGAGTTGCAATGCTCTGTGAATGGAATAGATTTTAAAATTCTGTGAAAATTTGGGCTTTGGGGAGAGGTGCAAGATTTCCTATTTCCCAGGACTTTTCTTTCTCCTAATTTATTATGAGCAGTGCTCTATTTTTCAAAGCTTTGCCTTGTCCTGCCTTAAAGTATCTTAAAATATTGAGTCTTCTGCAGACAATTCTGTTTCTCAAACATAAGTTTTGATACCTGTTTCAGAGACCATTATAATGCAGAAAAATGCAGAATTTTCTCATAGAGACTATGTAGCAGGTTAAGCACCAAGAAAAGAATGAGAGACACTACCCTGCCGAAAGGTAACTCTTAGTCAAGTTCATCTCTGTTTTACTTGTTTTCTGAGGGACAGTCCTGACTTTTGTAGTTCTGGAGGATTCACTGTCCCTTCTGGCATCTCCTTAGGCTCTACCTGTAGCTTCACCAAACCCTCTCAGTCTGGACAAGTGGTTTGAGTCCATTGTTTGTGCTCAGTCAGAGGAGGCAGAACAGCTCTGCCTTTTCAGGGGGCTCTCTCGGTTGAGGCTTGGAGCACTTGAACATGCTGCTGTTAATAAGCTCACATCCCTCCTCTCTGAGCCAGTTCTTTCTTGTTTCCACAGCAACTTCTTAAGTAACTCCATCTAGCAAAGTGTGCTTTGTAGCAACTTGCCATTGGAAGCAATGTGATAGTTTGTTTTTTTTTGTGAACTATACCAGTCCCTGGGTATTTCTAGTTGGGCTGAAGAGTCAAAATGAGCTATGGAGTGCTCAGTTGTTGCGTCCATTGTGATTTATTTTTTTCTTTTTTGGACAAGGTGGGAGAATTAATGTAGGTTGTAGCTTAGAAGTGGGGCTATGGTACGTTATTTGTGTATTTTCTTAAAATTCGTATATTGTGACCCTTAAGATATACAGACAGTTTTTTTTTTTCTTGTGGGGGAATAAAAAAGTTCCCTTTAAAAGGTTTATTGCAAAGTAAATGGTTAAAACGGAGCTGCAGTTACTTGAAAGAGACAAATATACATTCATTATTTCCTGAGTATGTTGTTTTTATGGGAAAGCAAAGGAAGCAATGGCTGGGTGTCATTAAGGAGTAGCTAGTGGAAAGTGGTGAAATGAGCAATGAGACTTGTAAAGTGTCATGAAAACTGAAACACCAGGGTACAAAGTACTGCTTATCCTCACAGATATGGATACCATATGGCAACATGAAGGGAAATGGAGAGTAGGAGACAAGAATCCTATTATTCCTCACACTTTCATTTGCTTGCTATTTGCTTTGGGCAAGTGACTTCAGAACTTGTTCCTGAACCTTCCTCTGGCACAGTATTTATTGACAAGACACCTGTCTTCCCTGTCAGGCTCCTTGAAGTTTCTTTGGTGTAATTCCAGCTTTAGTAATAATTATAATTTTATTGTAATTTTTCTAATAGTTCTGGAATAATCTCTTCTTGACTTTTCTTAAGTTAAAATCTATATTAGTTTTCTGGTATTATAACACTTCCTTCTCTTACACCATTTCACTTATTTTCCTTAAGAAAGACAATGTGCTGTGATAGGTTCTTGCTGTCCCTGAAATCTCTGCCTTCTCCTTTTTTCCTTTACCTGCAAGTTACTGTCTCTGGTCAATTTTCTGCACCTCTCATAAATATCTTTGGAATCAAATGGACTGATTGAGTGTGCTGGGAAAGACATGGGAAGGATTTGACTTCTGGAAAGACAGCTGCGTGGTCCATGTACCTTTGAAATGACACAGAGGAGAGCCTTTGTCAGCTCTCAGGGGCTGCCACAGCTGTGAAAAAATTTTGTCACCTCTTCACCTTTTCCTCCTTCCCATCTCCTAAACTGCACACCTGTCTACTGAGTAGAGTTTTCTTCACTTATCCACTATTTTGTATTAATTTCATAGTCCTCTGAAATCAACAGGTCTTCCTTAAGTGTTGTTAACCTAAGTCTACCAATACACAGTACAGTCATCTTCATAGTAATAGTTGTTCAAAATGTCAGTTCTAGCAACTTTCACCTTTGCTCTTCTGACTTCTGTGTTTGTGAAACTGTACTTGAAAATTTCTGATGATGTCCCACAAAGTTAATGGCTGGTAGATAAAACCAAAGCAAAAAGCGTGTTGTACAACATACAAAACGGGGCAGAGGCTCACCCGCTCTTTCATTGTTACTTAGAGTGAAACTTTCAGCTATTTTGCCTCACACCATCTGGAGGGACCATTAGTGTTTTTGGCTTTACCCTCACGTAAGGTTGTGGAAGTGAGCAGCTGTGTTACAGCAAGAAAATGTGATTTTAAGAGCAGGTCCTTTTGTCATAGCAGTTGGTGCTACATCAAGAGAGAACAAGAAAAGCTGCCCAGAAAAGTTGTATGGGAGGCCAAGAAAATCGTGCAGAACTCAACAGAAGATGTTATAAAGGGATAAAGCATAAGGTTTATGCTTTGTGTGTAGTAAGAAAATTAATGCTTCGTGTGTTATATCAGGCTGTTGTGGGCATGTAGTGGTGAAATTACAGATAATAAATTACTGCTCTTTCTACTGAAGCTATATAACCTTTCCTAATTTTAGCACCACAAGGAAATGCAGTTTAGTGGTTCTCTATGCTATGGAGTTTAGTGCAAATGTTTGAACTTTTCTGTGGTCTAGAAAAGCTGGCATTTTAAGAAGTATTTCATAGTTACATAGGTTACCATTACACCACTGTAGTGATTTTGCAGTGCTTTGTTCAGTGGAAAACTAGCCTATTTGTGGGGAAAAAATGTCCGAAGGACATCCTAACTTCTGTTCTCTAAAGTAGTGTTTGATATGACACAGCATTAAGGGATAGAATCAACCCCATACATTCTCAATTTTAGAAACAGGGAGAAAACTGAAATATGAAGCTATTCCCACTAGAAATGTTGTAAATCTTACAAAATATATAAGCTTTCCTCTTCAACATACATCAAAAGCATAAAACTTGGGAGATTAAAATATGTTTTTAATCTTGGTTTGATGAGCAAAACTTTCACTGTAATATTTATTATGAGAGGCTCTACTTGTGTTGCCTCTTCCCTTTGTTCTGTTTATATATGACCTCCTTTCTTCCAAAAAAAGTAGGAAGTATCGCTTTCACAAAGCTGAAGGATATTGCAATGGTTTGTTCATTTAAGCTGAATTGTAGGCCCACGTGGCAGGCACAAACTTTTCTTTTATTGTCCTGGGTCCCAGAGGACCAGCAGTGCTTTCTGATGGCTTCCCATGAATGCCTTTCATTTGTGGAGGAGTTTCAGTGGCTTATGCTGACTGTACAAAGATCAAACAGGCAGGAAAATTGTGGTTTTATGAAACTTAGCCAAGATTTTTTGTTTTTTTTCTCAGAAGTTTTTCCTCTGTAACCTTATTTTTTAAGGACAATATTAGGTCAATTAGTTTTAGTGGCTGATGGAAAAAAAAAATGATTGTTCTATAATTTTCTCTTTAAAACTTAAGTATTTTCTCGGTTATTAGAAAATTTTTAGACGTGTATAAAGAAACTACTGACCGTAATTGCAGTCTGTCTTTATTGCATTTGGAATCAATGGTATCCAAAATTAAGCTGAAAAAAATGTTGTGGCTGCTTGGTCCTGCAATTTGATCTATTTTGGGCCACTGCGCCTGCAGAGTTTTGCTGAAATCACCCCATTTTGTTGTGTTGGTTTTTTTTTTTTTTTTCCTGGGTACAAACGTCTGTCAAACAGATTTGACTGTGATTTGACCTGTCAAAGTCTCATTTGTTTCAAGAACAGTGCTTTTTTTTCTCAGCAAATTTTCATAGCATTCTTCATAGAGATTTCTTTTTTGCTCAGCTGTTGGTGAGCTTAAGTATTGGAAAGAGATGTGCCGACCACAACTTCTTTTTAACTGCAGTGATGGCATGTTTTGCCAGCAACACACAATTTTCATTGTGTTACTCATATAAAACCTCATGTTTGTCATATGAATTCCGTTTTTGTTGAAGGATTATTTTAATAAGACTAAAATGGCTTAAATTTCTGAAGTAAAACCCGTAGCATCTTTAGAGGTCAGACGTAGCTGAAACTTGAACAGCTGTACAACATGCATCCTAGATTGTTTTTAATTGTCTTCCCTTTCTCTAACAGCAGTAATTCTTGTTTATATTGTCAAGAACCTTTCCACTGAGCACAAGAGCACCATACTTTAAGGTCACATGCTTAACCCCACTGCGGGGTTACAATGTAAATGGGCCCCCTTTGTTTTCATTAATGTGTGAGGGGTGGGTGCAAGGCAAGGCTGTTCACAAGGCTTAAATAACTTATTGTAGAAGTGTCTTAAAGAAAGCATATTTTGTCTCCATACCACAGTTGTTTAGCATTACTCTTGTGCATCCAACCGACAGCCAGTTTGGCAATGGATTTTTGTGTGTCATTTTGTTCTTTTGACCTGTGATACTTTTTTCTTTCTCTCTTTTTTTTCTTTTAATTGAGCGAATGGATTCACCTCAGATAATACAAAACGAAGAAGCTTTTCCTCTTTCTATTCCTGATATCTTAAAAGTAGTAAACAAAACTGGAGCTGCTCTTTTCCACTCAAACCCCTTTACGTAACAATTTTCCAGTTGCTGTTCCTGTGTTGATAAAGGGGTTTAGAATTGAGACTTTCTAAAAATGTCAAATTAAATTATTATGCTCAGTGCTTTTAATCAGTTTAAAAATTAGCAAAGTATAGACTTTTAAAATGACTTTAGGAGTTTTAGGTGTGTTATTTTTCTCTGCCTGTAGTCACTGATGTATGGAGAAAGAATGATATTGAAATCTTACGAGTTGTTTTGATTATCCAGAATTGGCCCTGAGTCCCAAGATTTTAGGTGATTTCAAACCCAGTGTTGATGGTATTCTGTGGCTAACATTTGTAGTTGGTTTTGTAGGCCAAAAAAGTTGAAGTCGTGCTCTTTTTTGGGCGAATATCTCAGTTCCAGGTTGTTTGCTTTTTTCCATATTTGGTGATAAATTTGGACCATAAATATAATTTTATTCATGTCTTGTTTCGAGACTCACAGACTTATACCAGCACGTGGAACAGTAGATACATGAGCTTGTGATCCATCCAATGAGATGAATTTGATCCAACAGGGTTGTATGCAAGAGTTTCTGTGCAGGTACCGAGAGTATAAACACTGAATGAACAAGGCAAGGAGAAAGGATTATGTCTAGAACATGCAGTAATACATAATTATCAAAGCAAAACATCATTTTGAATACAGCAAGTTGCAGCTTAGTAGAAATAGTACTTTGTTGATTTTCAAACTTTGTTAATCAAGGTAGAAAATTGGGTTTTTTCTAGCTTGCAGTTGAGACAAAAATAATAACTTTCTCGAGATGAAAACTTTTCAGTATGAATTTAAGTTTACTGTGTTTTCGTGCTCTGTTTTAAGACAGAAATGTTGTGGCAACATGTTTTCACAGATGCTTATCAAAATAGTCTTTCCTCATAACTGCTATGGTCTTAGTTATGCTGTTTGGGGAGATAAACTTTGTCTTGGGTTTTAGTTTTCTTGCACTTCATTTCTGGTAAGAACAACTTACTATATCCAGTGTTCTCTCCAGTATGAGAATAACTGATTCAACTAGTTGTAAACAGGATGAAATCTGCCAACCTTGAAAGAAGATTATTTAATACTCAAGAACGTTGTCGTAGTTTAATTGGGAAGTAGTTCTGTTGATAAACATTTAAGGAACTTTTTTGTGAAACAACAAAATGTAGACCATTTAAGACTTTAAATAAGCATACAACAAATACAAGTCTTGACAAGAGAGTTATTATGAATGTCAAAAAATATCAAATATTATTAGAAGGCAGTCCATGTTCTAGTGAAAATGTTTTAGATATTTTTTTTCCTAAATGAATATAGTTATCCCTGAAAATTGATTTGATATATGTAAAAAGATTGCATAATGATATCCTAAATAAAAAATTGAGAAGGGGAAAAAAAATAAAGAACAGAAACTCCAGAATTCAAATGCTGAAGAGAGACACCAGGTTTTCATCAGATGGCATGTTTTCCTCTTTAAGAAGAAAAATATTTATATATACAACATTGATAGTTTGAATGATTGTTCAAATAGAATGTACTTCTTACATGTGGACTCTGGTGTGAAGTGTGATTTGCCCTGTAGTGTCATGGTAAAGCAGAAAGTGAAGTAGGTAGACAGTAACATTAACTGGAGATTTAGAGCCCTAGCATGGCTTGTCATGATGTATCTTTAAGGGTAGAAGTTTTTGTATGAGAGAACACAGGTCAGACCCTTCTCCACAAACTGCTCTTTTTCATTTCTTCAGCAACCCAGGAGATCCAAAAGCTTTTCGGGTTAGTGGAGAACATGTTCATTGTGGCATGTACTCACTATGTGTCTGTTAAGGATGCTCAGCCAGTTTGTGTTAATACATCCTTGACATTGCTTTTTTACTTGTGGATTAACAGTTCCTTCTGGAAGAGTGCAGAGGTGATTAGTCAGCCACCTTTGACCTCTCTCTTAAGTTGGACTTTGCAGCTGAACTTGAGAACCCATATCTTGTTTTGTGTGCCTGTAGAAGGACGTGGTAGTGACTGGTGAGGCAGCAGCTGTGACTGTCCTGGTGCAGGGTAACAGAATGCATTGTTGTGAGATGCCACAGGGTAACAGTGTTGTCTGTTTTCCAAATGGCTTTGTCCTAATTTGTGAGCACATCATGCAAATGTCGTCTCTGCTGAGTAGCCAGAATGCTCAGCACACAACTTTTGTTTCAGAGAGTAATCGATGTGTATATGTTCACAGTGATCTGATGATCACACTGTTTGTTTTCTTTGTTAGGCACATGAATCATATGATGAAAGTTTATTTTCCCTGACTGAATGTTGCGACATTAATGAAAATTGTCGATGTAATATTTTTTGATATAGTGTAATTTGCAAATAGTTGGACGTTCAGTCTTTAAATACTTCTTCAGTGTTGTAGCATGGTGTTTTACTGGGACACAACTCTAGCAGAATAATCAATAGCTGCCTATAGCTGGCATTAACAGCCTTATAAAGGGTAGGTTTTACCGATATATTGCATTCAGAAGAAAAATAAATAGCAAAGAAAATGTTACTGAGTGCCTGGTGTGATGGAAGTTGGCAGCTGAGTGTCTCCAGAGGATGAGAACGTCTGTGGAAGTGACCTGTCCTTAGAAGGGGTGGAGGTCTGCCTGGGTGTACTGTGTGTTAATGCTCCAGCTCCATGATTCCATGCTGCAATTAAGTGGGATGTGACAAAACAGTGACTGCAGGTGTACTGTCTGTGTTGTACCCTGGTGTGTGTGTCTGTATACAGCGAATATGGGCATACACATAAAAGATTAGGCAGAGTTTTAATTTTCTTTAATTTAGGATTAAATCACTGTGATTTGTGATTTGTTTAGGTTTGAGGGTTTTGTATGTGGTTGTTTTTGTTTTTGTTTTTTTTTTTTATTCTGGAAAAAAGTGTAGGCTTCTTTTGAGCCTACAGTATGGTAAGTTTGATCAGACATTAACTATAGTGAAGCATTGCTTATTTAGCATTGTAGGTGTACCTGAACTACTGAACTAATTTTGTAATTGTCTTTTTTTTCTTGTAAGATTTGTGTTGCCTTTATATACTAGTAAGCTATAGTAAGACATACTCCCCTTCATCACTTATAATGGAAAATTAGTGTCCATATATATGTGGCATGTGCATATATTACAGGATTATGTATCATTATGCTCTAGTAAGTCAGAATGACATGTGCAAAACTTTATTCCTAAATGTTCTCTGAATACAAGAGAATTAAGACTACGTAGTTGCCTGCTCTTCCAGGAGGAATCCATATTTACTGTAAGGACTGAATCCGAAATAGTGATGGTATATTTTGGGCAACTGTTTGTGAGTTAAATCAATAGACCTTTCTGTATTTCTCCTTTGTCAATGCCTCCATTTTTTAAATTTTCTAGTACATTCCATCAGGTTGTACATTTTACAGTGCACACCCCCAATGTCACGTCATCACCATTTGCGTGGCCTATATGTGAAGTGCCTAGCACATGGTTTTATGTAAAATATAGTTATGTACTGTAGCAAAAATGGAGGAGGATAAGGCACTGAAATCAGCCTAGTTTTCAGTTGAGAAACAAGGATCACAGCTTCTAGAAAAGTGTATTTCCAAATGCTGTTGTCATAATGAACTAATAATATCTGGTGGTGCTCTCCTTGCTGCTTGTCAATGTCATATTCCCCGTACATTAAGTACATATAGTGTAGGAGGTTCTATTTTGGTTTTATTTCCTGTGCTCTTCCCAGCAGTGTGCTCTAAATTTTCTTTCTGTCCCTTTGGCCACAACAGCTTGTATCACTACTGCACTTACATGATTATGAATTTTAAATCTTCACAACAGCGTACCATGGTGTCACTGGGGGTAATGAAGCTGTTACTTGAGCCAAGTGTGACAAAACTTCATTTCTGAAACAACATGGTGAGAATCCCATTCTCACAGGGATATCCACAGACCCGGTGCATTTAGTGCTGTGAGGATGATAAAGGCATTGAAACCCTTATGTCATTCGAAGATACGATTCAGCTGTATGTGGTTATCTTGCATATGTACTAAATTGCTATTCTGCTATGGCATGTGTCTTAGACAAAGCATGCCCACAGGCACTTCTGGACATGTGGCATGCTGCTTCATTTGATTGTGGCTTCCAGCTTCTTCATTCTGCAGCATTTAACCCATTCTGTAACGTGGCTTTCTGTGTTTTAAATGATTTCAGTCAAACTAATGACATGGGAAATACACCCTAAATTTCTGCACAACTATATTTTAGTACAGATTGTGTTAGGAAGCATTATGGCTAAGGCAGTAAGTAGCTTGATGGCAACAGGTAGTGGCTTCAGTGATGGGAGGAAAATGTTGGTATTCTAGGCTTTTCCATGCTAAATAGATACTGAGATGTGCTGTTCAAGGAAATCAGTAACATGACATGTGATTAAACACTGAAGGTAGTCACAAATAAAAATGCAATAATGAATTCAGAATCTAGCACTCACTGTTTTCCATCTTTCTTCATAGTTTGTGCAAGTTTAAAAAGTCTTGTTTTTGTGACAATAATCTTAATTTTAGTGATTCCAGTTTGTATTTTGAATGCTACAAGGGCCAGGGGTCTAGTTTGGAGATTTTGGTACAAGTTTTCATCTGTAAATATTTTAAAAGGAGCTTGTGTGTAGCTTAGTGTATTAGGGCTTCAGTATAAATTAGATGAGTCAAAGCAATGCCTTGCTTATGTGTAGAATTATTTCATTAGAATTAGTAAAATTATTTGAGTATTTTATTTGAACTTCAGTTCATTTCAGTGTTTGTGAGGTGGGATTACCTACTTCTGGCTTCAAAGTCCATAATTTTTTCCTCTTCTCTCTACCCCACCCTAAATTATTCATGGATGGTGACGTTAGTTTTGAGATGCTAAGAAAATTATGGGGTACTCTTTTGAGTTCTTTTGAATGCATAGAACCATTTGTTGTGTGGTTCTTCAGTGCTTATGAGAACTGCACATATTTGTTGATGATGAAATTCAGACTGCTGGCTGAGCGAGCATGTGCAGGTTGTACTTGGCGTGATTCAGCATTGCAGAATATAAGCTGTCCAGAGTGCAGATTAGCCAAGTGAGTCTTGTAGTGCATCTTAGCTCAACTGATTTCAGCAATAGTAAATAATCACTGAAGCATACACTGCTGTGCAGTCCTTCAGAACTTAAGTGTTCAGCGTAACTACTGTTTGCATGTGACCAAAATGGAAAAAGGGAGGTGTATACAAAGGAGTGAATTATAACAAAGAACACTTTCTGCTTCAGTTCTTGCTCAGAAAACATATGTTCAGCCATGCAGGCAACAGTTGGGGTAAAGACACTGTAGGTTTGGAAACAAAAGGCATGTTCTTTTCTTGCATTCACAATGTTTTCAAACATATTCACTTGTTAGGGACTGGCCTGTCAGCTGGATCTTCTTGCAAGCGTGATTTCTTTTTCCTGACTTCTTTCAAAGGCTTTTTCCCCACAATGTTTTACACTTCATATAATCCACTATGCATGGTAGGCCTGCCTCATTCTTTGTGCTATTGATGATTCAGAGGTGGAGGGGCCATGCTCTGGGAGAATGTGGCTGAAGGGTAACCTTTCACTCACCCATACATCTGAAGATGCTAAGCCACTCTTATTCCAAATATCTTGAGTGGTTTCGTTGCTCTTTCATGATAAGATGGGTTATACTTCACCTTTAGAACATTGCCAAACCAGTTAGTGCAGCAAAAATACTTAGAAAGTGTTGATCTTTATACATTTTTTTACTTTGTAAGTATGTATTGAATATCTTACAGACACCCATCATAACTACAGTGAATCATCCAGTAAAAAGGATTATTTTTTTTTCTAAATTGGAAATTCATTCAGTTGTGGCATGCCAGAGTAACCAAAAATTACTTGGTCATTACTTCTGTTTGGATTCCTTTTCCCTAAATATATGGTTCAAGACCCAAGTAGAAATACACTTATATAGGCATAAGGTAATGGTTATTTCCAAGTCAACTCTACCTGGTTTAATTTATGACCTTTAAACTCATAAAACTAGAAAATGTACTGCTTTAGCTCCACAGGTATAGATAAATGGTACAACTTTCTAGTGCAGACAAGACTACAGTTTCTCTGAAAAAGTCCAAGTGATCTACTCACTGTAGGTTTTTCTAGGTCAAACTACTCATCTATCAAGTCAGGTATTCATCCTTTGCTGTCAGCAGTGAATACCTCAAAGGGAGGCAGGGCTGCCAACATTTTAATGCATGTAGACTTGTATATAGAGCTTAAACATATGTCTGACTTTAAGCATTCTGCTTTATAATTGGGTTATGTACTTGTTTAGTTTTGATGTGCACCATTGAATATAATACTAGGAGAGAATGTATGTTCTTTGTGGCAATGGTTTCACATCAGCAACTTGAATTTTCATTCCTTTTACCCTACAAAAATTACACGTCTTTCATAAAATTTTCTATTCCTTTATATTTTATTTAAAATAGACGTAATATTTGACTTTAAAACCTGGTTTTGTGTTGGAAGTTCTCAATCAATAACCAGAACAGTAGGGAGTTTCATGTTGGCTTGTGGATTATTCATGTGTTTTGTTGGTGTATTAATAGTGTTAGCTGAATTTTCAGCAGCCTGGGAAATTACCACTGATGAATGTCCAATGATTACAATATCCCACACAAGGCCCTTCAGACCATGAGGATCATTTAGTCAACTAGAAAATCCTCAGACAAGAAAACTCTGTGTAAATATTTTCTAATGGAAGGTGCCAGCAAATACATCCTTGCCAACATATGTCAAAACTGCCAGAAGATCTGTGAGGATGGGGATTAACTTTTTAGCACTGTCATCTTAAGAGCTTTGACAGGGAAACATTATTTAAATGTTTTTCTTTGACTGTGTATGACTGGAAAGATGCTAACGGTAGATAAAACTAATATAAAGCAGTTAATGACACTGACATCTATTCCAAGTCTGCACTCTTTTCTTTACTTGAGGTCTGTGTCAGAAATCCTTGAGAATACTACAGATGTAAAATAAATTGTCTTTTCCTTTTCAAATGAAATTTGATGATTCGTCTCCAGTCTGATACGAGAAAGCACACACTAGGATATTGCTTCTTTTGAGGAATTTTTTGTTTTATTTTATAGGCTTCTTAAAAGTAAATTATGTTTTAGATGTTTTAGTGACTCTCTGACTCCCAGAAAGAAAATAGTTAATAATAATTTCTTTCCTTTCAGCTCCCACGGGCCTACCTTCATTGTACAGTTTGCATATAACAGCTAGTAAGAGTAGAATGTACTGAACCTTAAACAAATCTATTAGGATCACCATGGCAAGAAACTGGGAAAATGGCAGGAAAAAGGAACAATGATTTTGTAA
The DNA here is from genome assembly GCF_036250125.1 of Pseudopipra pipra. Lineage (NCBI taxonomy): Eukaryota > Metazoa > Chordata > Aves > Passeriformes > Pipridae > Pseudopipra > Pseudopipra pipra. The sequence continues at coordinate 12,646,892 of NC_087562.1, forward strand.
ACCCTCCAAAGGTCAGAAAAAGGCTTTCAGTAAGTATGCAGAGGCTAGAAATCAAATCCCATTTCCTATCATAAGAAACCAGTTGTTTTAGCAGCAGTGGTTAATGTACTGTATGTGAAAGATTTAAGACTAGTTGGAAAGCTTTGCTTCTGTTTTATTAGGCTGCTATTGAAAAGCCAACAGCATAACTTCAACTAGGTGCTTTGAGATTTCTTAATGGGCTGTCAAGGGCAAGACACCAGGTCTGTGCTATACTAGCTCTTTCCTGTACATTAAAACAACAGGGGCCAAATGATCATATACAGAAGTATGAATTACTTGATGCTTTCTCTGTTCCATATGGTCAGCCATGTCTTTGGCAATTAATCATGTACAGAATCAGTTGAGTGCTCTCTGAAGCATTGAAGTCAACATTTAGTTGTACCTGTGCCAGTGGGGGCAGTGGGGGTTGCGAGCGTAAAATAGCAGGATGAGGAGCTGCTGGCGCCGAAGCCAGAGCAGCTGGCTTCTATAAACAACACTTTTTTCCTCTTTACCTTTTTTTCTTTTTTTTTTTAAAACTTTTCTTTGACAAACATGACTCATTTTTCAATATCATCCAAAACATGCGGGTTGCTGAGTGAAGCTGTGATATCTGGCATAGTGGATTAATAAACAAAAGGCAGAGAATTGGGTTTAATGTGCCCAAATTACTGGGTGATAACTTAAACCATACTGGCTGTTTCCATCGTATCAATGAAAATGGGTGCATTTGATTGTATTTTAAAAGTAAAGAAGAAATGAGCAGTGTTTTGTAAGCAATTACTAGCTTTTTTATTGCAGAGGAATTACAACATGTTAAATTAACATGGCTTAATAGATTTCAGCTTCTTTTCCTCCACCCCTTTAAAAGGCACCATGTTCTAGTTTTGTAGAATTTCATCAGGATACTTTTTGCACTGAAAGCAAAATAAAATGACAAAAATAACAGGGAAGATACAGAACAACATTTCATCTCTGCTTACAGATTTTACTCTTATGTTTTTCCTTTCTGTATTACTTATTGATTTTTTTTAGAGATAACTGCTATGTTAAAGTAGGAGTGGTTGCTAAAGATTCAGAAGCTTATCCTATTTAAACTGGTGGTGAGTAAATTAAATCTAAGAGTGAAAAATCTGATTTGTTGACCCAATAAAGTAGAACCAAGAGGCAAACTGTCCCAAGTGCCACTTTAGTTCAGACTGAAGGCTAATTTGTTTGACAGAACACTAGGCTTCATGTCTCCAGCTATACAGTGTTTTTAACCTTAAGTCTGGCTCCTCAAGAGGTCTGTATTGAACGAAGGAAAACTCTAGCTTTAGAAGATCAAAAATGTACCAGTGTGGGGGTTTGGAGTGTTTAGATGTTGCTTTTACTTGCATGTGTGTAAGCATGTCATAGTATTCACCCAGGACACACACAGTTCAGCAGGGTAGTGACCTATGGATGTTAAAACAGAGTTTCTTTTGCTGTGTATCTAAGAAAAAAATATTACTGTAATCCTGTTAAAAAACCTAGTTTAGATTTTTTACGTATCTAATTTTGAGTGTATTTCCTGGGTGAATAGAAAGGCTTGGTTATAACAGCTTCAGTTCAGTCCCATCTAACTGATATATTTTGTCAGTGGGAATGAGAGGGAATAGGGTGTTGGTCTCTTAAAATCTAATCTTAGTACCTTCCTTTCTTACATAATGAGAGAAGATACTCTGATGGCTGCTGCCTGATAGGTCAGTAGAGCAGTAGATTAGTTCTGCTGCTGTACCAGGAGGAAGTCAAAGAGTTTAGTTTCCTAGATACTGTGTTTAATGTAGAAGGCTGGATTGGCACACTTTATATATATGTAAGATATATGTGTGTATACCTCTGGGCTTTTTTGAGAGGTGGGTTGTGTGTTTGTTTTTAAGACCCATGCCATTTGGGATTTACAAGGAAAGGCTTTAAATATGTTAATAGATCTATAAGGAGAATTGAGTAAGATTTACTGAAAATATTAACAATGCTGCTTATTAAAGTGATATGCTGAACAATGAAACAAGGAGATGCTTCCCACAAGTGATAAGCAGTTTGCATAATCTCGTTGCTTAAGTTGTCCAGGATATGTTTTTGCCAGCTCAGGAAGCAGAAGAAAGAAAGTTTCAACAGTTTGTAAACATTACCACCCTCAAGAATCTCTGTGAACACAAGGATGAGATAAGACAGGCTGTAGGGCTGGTTGCCTTGTTTATTTATTCTACTGTCCTGCAGTCCCATGTGTGCTGAAAAACACTGAGTCAGTGTTGAGTCCAGTTCAGAAATGTGAAGGCTTCACTCAGCATTGGGCAAAGGGGGCCTCTGCAGACAATTATCTGTCATTGAAAGAATTGAGACACAAGATCAGATTTTCTTTGATGGGATGTGCAACTGTAGTGATGTTCAGAAGGTCATTCCTGCTCTCTAGAGAAGGGGTGGTATCAGCCGGGTTTCAGATGGATTTTTATCAGTGTTGATGTGAGGAAATGGCTTTCCCAGCTGATAACATCTTTGACCGAGTTTCTTGAACCCTTGACCTTTATCAGTCAAGGTATAAAATCCCCTTGTTAAAAATAAATCCCCAAACAAGTTACATGGAAAAGAAAGGAACATGTTCCTTTCAAAGGAACATGTTTTATAATATTATTTTACCCAGAATGCTGCTTTATTTGTTACAATTTGAGATTTTTATTGAGATTATAAGAATAGCAAGTTATTAAGAAATGCCTCTATAAAAGCTGCACATCAAGCCCTGCACTCACATTCCAGGTAACCTCACTGCCCTCAGCACTCCTAGAAAACAAGTAAATCAGTTGAATAGCTATGTATTGTTGTTGTATGTTGCTTAATCATACTATTTCACCCTCCAGGTAGCTGCAACTGTTCTCACAGGGCTTAATAAAGAAGCGTTTATGATGTCAGTGTCAAACTATGCATTTGACTTGAACTATGCACATCACCACATAAATGAAGGGTGTTAACAGAAGGCTGGAGCAATATAATTTCCCTCAGTAAAAATTAAATTAAGTTCAGTTTCCAGAGTTATGATGTTCCTGTAGATGGAGGGGACTTCAGGTAATGGAACTCAGAACCAAATTTACAATTTGACCAGGTCCACAGAATTCATACAATAGCATTATGGGATTGTGACTACTTGGAGAAGTGGTCACCCATCCCTGACTGATAACAATCTAATAACATCCTTTCTTTGTTAGGTTTTAACTAAAAATTCTTTAGGAACTATCAGTTCTCCATGCTCTGCGCTTTGTGAATCACTTATGTTGGGGATTCTGATGTTTGTTGCCTGCAAATAACTATTCTTTCAGCTTTGTGAGGCAGAGCATCTTTAAACTTGGGACTTTACTGCAGTCTCGGAGAGAAGTAGACATGTCACTGTCACCAGTGGATTTCCCTGTCCTGTTGTGATTAATGTGGCCATCCAAGGATTCTGAAAGGGAAGTTTGGTGGGTTGTGGTCTGATCATCCTATAATAGAGAGAACCTGTAGCTGTAGTGCTGTGTCAAGGCTTGTACATGATAAATATGAAAGTTAAAGCCTTAGTAGGTATATTTATTGTGAATGACAAGGAGTGTTAATTTACACTCCTTAAAGAATGTACATCATCTCATGTGTGTTTTCACATGCTGAAGTCCTCTATCAAATCCTGCTTTAAACTGTGCAGCTGCTGGAAGTGAGGCTGTAAGGTCAGGATTGTTGAAGTTGGCGGATATTAGAGCTTGTGGAAAAGATGTTGTAGGTCAGTGCAAGGGAAACCCATGTCAGGGAATCCTTATCTGAAAATGCTCTCTGGCTTTTTGTTTGCTTTGTAATGTCAAAGCAGGGTCAAGAATGTGATCTGTATAGACAGAGTTTTGAACATTTTGAGTTTTTACAAGAAAATGTTCTTTTTGATGTGTAAGTCCCATATGATGGGCTAATGCCTTTTGGTAGGCCAACTGATAGAACTGGGAAGTGGGGAGAAAGATGCTTTTTGCTCTTTGTCATCAGATGTTGGTACAATAAAATTATTTTCTGTCTCTGTGAACCCTGTCATGCTTGTCTCATGGAACAACCATGGTGGTAGTAATGCTACTGCTACTTTACGTAGCTTAAGAAGTGTATAATCTGCATGTTATTGTCTCTTATGAAAAAAAAAAGCAACCTTTCAGACCCAGGGTAGATCTTCCTGTTTTCACAAACTAAAGATAATAACAATCATTTCTCTCACAGGATCCCCAGAGGAATTTTAGTTGGGCAGGGCAGAATGTAAAGTGTATGTGATTTGGAGGAGGAGGCAATATGCCATGTATTTTTGTCACATTGTTCCTATAAGAGAGATTATGCTGGGAATAGGAATTGCAACTCTTAGTTATGTTTAAGTTGTGTTTTCAAAGTCACATATGCAACTCCTCAGGTTAGAAACTTCTTTTTTTTTTGCCTCCTTTACTGTGAAAAAAATAGGTTTGTGCAAGCATTCTATCTATTCTGTCATCCTTCCCAAAAGCATTTAGATACTTTGATATGTTTGCAGAACCTGTAACTGAAGGTTAGAATAGCAAAAATAGTTAAGTGTATATCAGTGGCTGGTTAAGGTGAAAAAGACAATATAATATCTTCACTGAAGGAAGAGACACTTGCATTGACTCTGCCATGGTTACTCTGCTGCACATCAAGTCAGCACATGTGCACTGGTGGACATCTGGCTGGTCAGTAGTGTGAGCATCAACACGTGCCATGTCCTTCCCAAGTTGGCAGAGATTGGGAAGTGTAGGGGAAAGAAGGGGAGAAAATGGTGGGTGAGTTAGTGAAGGCAAAGATGGAGTGATGGATTTAGAGTTAGCTTGCTGGCTGGATGAAGGATGATAGGAAGATCTGCAGTTTTGTTACGCCAATGTTAACTGCCAACACAATATTTGGGAAGGCCAGTAACTTTCAGTCTGCAGAGACTGTGTGTCATCATATTTTGCAGATGACTTAAATCAATTGCATTTACAGATATGTATATTTTTAGCAGTTTTTAATTTATTCTATGCGTGAAAGTATTTTTCTACTTGTTTAACTGAAATATTTAATGATAAAGAGAACATGGAGACATCAGCAGAAATTCCTTTCAGAAGATACAGTAAAAACAGGTATTTTCATCAGCTTTACCAAAGAGCAAATGGGGAGAGGGAAATCCCCCAACAAATGCATTGAAGAAAATACTTCTAATATTATTTGATACCAGATAATATTTAGAAAAGAAAGGAACTACGCCTCAAGAAAATGATGCCTAGTATGCACAATTTCTTGTTGTGATACTTAAGGCAATGAGATTTTAAGGTTTACCTTATATGCCATGTATATTGATTAAATACCAAATATATGGTGGCCATTTCTAACCATCATTTACTGTATTGATTTGTCAGCAGTGGAACTGTAATAAAAAAAGCTATTGATTTACTGTCCTTATTTGCTTATGGGCTTTTTATTAATTTTACACATTGTTTCCTATTTCTAGATTATAATTTTTATGTGTTTCCTCTCTTTAAGACAAGTCTGGTCCTCTCCGAAGTTAGAAAAGAACAACGAATTGAGGAACAAAGGAATGAAACCATCAGCTGCTTCCTGCTAGTCCTTAAGGAGCGACAGAGGCTGCGTAAAGAATGGACAGTAAGGTGGGAAAGACTCCTATAAATCCCCTTGCAAGTTGACATTTTCAAACAATTTTCAAAATTTTCACTGTTCAAATAGTAATTCCTTGAATGGAATCGTCAGTGTTTCTGCTTCTGATTTCAGAGTTACTTTGTGGGGTAGACTGCTCCCTTACTGTGCTCACATAATGGAGGCCATTGATAATAGCTTGAGGCAACATATATATATTTGAGGATTGGTGCCACCTCAAGTGCCCTGAGGTTTTCCATATATTGCTGACAATATGAGCAATGCTCTTTGCTGGCATGCTATGCTAATGGACACACTGCTTGGCTGCTTTCTTCGTGATCCTGCCATTTTCTGTGGGATCCAACTGGTGTTAACTGGGTTGTGTTGGGTGAGATTGGCATGAGTGTTTGTATTGCTGGAGTTCATATTATGACTGGTTTATTATATGTAGTTCTTAATAGAACTCATTGCCATGGTAATAGACCAGGTCAACAATTTTAAAAAGGTGTTTTTGTTTCTATTTGGAAAGGTTTGTTACTGGAATGTAGCCTTAATGCATTTCAGAAGCTACAGCTACACCATACTTTTGGTTTGTTCAGAAATAGGTGAATAGAAACAGAATTTCCACCATATGCCACCTTATGTCCTTCTCTTTAGCTATTAAATGAGTTGATGTCACCCTTTTCCACATTTAGTTCTAAAAGCTTTAGATTTATACTCATTTCATAATCTCTTATTATTTTCTTGTTTATGATTTACATTAAGTATCTATCAGTCTATGAAATTTTTCTACCAAATGTACAGCTTTTCTTTTAAACCAGGTGTTCTTATTTATAATTAAATACAGCTTTTAGTAAAAAGTAATTTTTAATGCAGTTTTTGTAAATGAGATTTTTTTAAAATGAGATTTAGCCCTTAATTGGCATTATTTTTTTACCTGCACTAAATATTCCATTTAAGGGAGCTCTTTTGTGGTTTGTTGTAGTTCTTGAAAACTCTGAGATAAATTTTTAAAAGAAATCTATAGATTTTGGGTCTGACACTTGAGTGTCTTTGCTGTTCCAAACAGTTACAGTGAGTGGACTTGAAATATTTTAGAAGCTTTAGATAAAATATAAGCATTATAACATGTAATCATTTTGCAAATTAGAGGCTGCATTTTATAAGTTTGTGTTCTTATGAGTATGGAATGTTTATTTGTGTATTACTCAGTTAAGATCTCCGAGTAAAATATTGTCCATATTATCATGTGGGTTTTATCTTTTTTTTTTGAGGAATTTAAGGAGTTTTTAGTTGTTCGAGGTTTTTCTTTTTTGCCGGGGGGGGGGGGGGTGTGTTGCCTTCCATCACTGTGCTTGCTAAATAATGCAAACATTTTGGCCCCGTTGGAGACAGGGGAAATCACTCAAGGCTTTTCTGGGACATTCTGTGCATCTTTGCTGTGAACCAGAAGAGGAGGATTCTAATGAGTGGAATATCATTTTAGTGTTCCTTTAGTTTAACAATAATTCCCTAATATATGAAGTCATCACAAATCATAGCAGCTGGGGGTAATTTGAAGATCAGGTGGGTTTCTGTGTTTCTGGCCTCTACTTGCTGCTTGGAGTGCTCCAAGGCTGGAACCAGGGCTGCAGTTGGAGCTGTAGCCTCGTCCCTGACAGAGCAGTGCTGCAATTTTGGGGGATGGGGAGAGGCACAAGCAGATGAAGTACAGGCCTTCTTAAAACTAAACACCTGAAAGAAAATTTCAAGAGCATTGTGCCTTGAAAGTTCTGAAAGAAAGTGTCCTTTGAGTATTAAATATCCATAATCCTTTTTCTTTCTATTTGATGTTTCCCATTCCAGTGACCTATCTGAGAGTCTCATCCATATGAGCTGCATAAACAGGCTGTTACCATACACCTCACTTTACTTCATCAAAGCTCCTGCTCCATGTCTGGAATGAAACACTGGCTGTGGTAGCCATCGAGCACACGGTGGTGAAAGTTATAAAACGTCCGCTGTGGTACAAGCAGGGCTGCTCATGTTTTAGAGATCAGTCTATTGTGTACTTTGGAATTACATGAGAAAAATGTGCTTGGACAGGAAATAATTAGCACTTGTCAAAGGGCAGGCAATAGGTTACAGTATTTTACTTTCAACAGGCTATCAGGGGATCAGCTAGATTAGATAATAGAATTTTTTTTCCTGTGGAAGTTAAATACAGATGACTCTAATTACCTTACATTGTGCATTAGAGAGCAGATTATGAACAGTACAACTTCAAGAAATTTAGGTCAATGAAGGGAGGGCAGCTGGAAAAAAACTTTACTCTGTATTTGGTCTTTGTAGAGTTTTGTAGTCATTCTGTTCTTTCTGGTGCTTTATTTGTGTCATTAACACCTGAAATGACACGCTGAGAACTGGTAATACAAATTGATTGAACTTTTAGAAATTTAGCCTTTCTCAGAGAAAGGCATATGGACTGTTCTGATATGTATCTACATGGTTAAAGCATGCTCTTGTGTTATGTGCTTAAAGTTGTATCAGTGTTTCTGCATATTAATGAACTGAAATGACTCTTTGAGATTTTATTTCAGCTCCACAGTCCAAAACACGTGGCAGTGTGCTTAGTGTTTCATATACTCAGTGTTTCAGCTCAGCATTTCATATACTTTTGAGGCAAAGATGTCAGTATCTCAACTATCTGAGCAGGTCTTTTAGGGATTCAAGTTGTTCTCTGAGTGGTAGTGATCCAAAATACTTCAGGTAGGACTCAGTGAATGTCTTCTGAGTGTTAACAGAAATGGTCCAGAGTTTCTAAAGCCCCAGATTTGTTTATACTGCGTGATAGTGCCTGATGGACAGGTTGTTATAGCTGTTAAAGAGCTGCTCTAGCCCTTTGAACTGACCCCTTCTTGACCTCTCCTTATAGAAGGTCACTGTTCACCTTATAAAGTGAGGGGAACCTTGGATTCTACTGTAGCAAATAGACGGTGAAGGGAACAGCTGTGAATTTTGGACTAACCATGCAAACCTGTATAGACTTTTTAGGGTCACTGTATGATAATGAAAATTGCTACCAAATTATATGGAAATTTAACAGCAATAGTGGGAAAGAGAGGGTGGAGTCTAATGCATTTGGTTTGATAAATGAAGTGTGAAGTTACCCATCTGGCTCTAGACAGCCCTCTTTTTCTCTACGAAAGGGAAACATTTAAAAATAACCATGGTACATCTAGAATCAATGACCCATACAGAGAGCTGGAATAGATCAAGATTTAATGGTGACTGTGGAAGAAATTATCATTTGAAAAGTGAGACAAAGGATGAAAAAGTACAGTTCAATATCTGCACCTGATTAATTTTTTGAAAAGGGCTTAATATTTTTCCCCGTTGATGATGCTATTGCCATTTTTTATTTTACTTTTTAACTGGAACCAGAAAAGTGGTTATATCATAAAGAAACAGTTTGGCCAAAAAAAAAAAAAAATACTTGAATTTCAAGAGAGGATGTTTCACTTTTCTCAACCAGTAAGTGCCTGAGAGAACTGGACTATAGTTAAATGGAATTGTAGTTCTTATCTCTCCGAATAGAACTTGTACCATGTTATAATAACATTGTCTTTAATGCTTGCATGACATACTGCACTTAATTGCTTAATTGGTTTTTGTTGTATTTTTCATAGATGTATATTTTCTACCAAACTAGTTTATCATCAATAAATCAACAATAGATTAATTTAAAGTAGTGTTTAGCTGCATTGAAGTTATTGACTGCTAGGAAAAAATACGGTTGGTTAAACCATTCCTAAAATATGTCTTTTTTTAAATGGAAAAATTTTATTAGTACAAAATGATTTTATTACGACACAGACTCTGATGTCCATTTTGCTATTTTCCTCAGTGAAATTGTACCATTTGTCTTAGGGGAAGTTCAACCACATATTGGAAAATGTAAAGTTTAGGAGAAAGACACAATGGAATGGAAAGTTTGATAAAATTATTTATGATCATTGTATTTTCATAGTTTTGCTACTCAGCCAAATTCTGAAATCTTAACTTCTCACTAAATCATCGTGTAATGACAAATTGACATAGTGAAAACAGAATAAACGTTCAATAAATAATTTGTACCAAAGTAAACACAAAATTCTTCTGGTTCGTGAGATAAACAGCAGAAAAGTGTTAATTGATTATATCTTGTAAGAATCAATAACTTATAACCTTGCATCATTGAAATAACACAATAAAAATCTATTTTTATGAGGTCATCCTACAACCCATAATATTTTGTAGATTGGGTCACTATATTTCTAAAGTTGTTATATTCTTCCATCTTTGCACAGCACTGAAAGAAAGAACCTCTTACTCACAGCAAATCATATTAGTTTCAGGTTTCAAGTCAGACTTGAGCTATAATTCCTCAGCGTTTTTTGCCTTTGTCAAACCCCTTCTTAGATCTCACAGTTTTGACATAACAGTGTAAAGGTATGTTTGTTTTTTTTTTTTCTAGCTACAGTGAGCAGTTACACTGTGAAGGTACTCAGCTCTCAACAGTGAAATCTGAATTTTGTGTGGATATTTATATAGGAATTTAAATTATAAGTGCCTACTGTGAAATTGAGTCCTATTCTGTGATAACGCTGTTCTGTTCTGTGAGAACAATGAAGAATCTTAGAGTGGAATCCTAAAATAGTATGCATGTTAAATGAGAAACAAACAGGAGGATTTTATATATTTTATTTTCTGTTTTGAAGAAAAAGTTAATTTTTTTTCTTACTACTAACCTCTTTATACCTTGGAATTTTAGATTGCAATTAAGAAGGTAATTGAGGTAGATTTTACTCTTTTTAGCTCCAGTAAGAGAAAGTGATGTTGATGTAAAGAAGGACCGTGTCTTCTCTGTAACAGAGGAAAAGATGATGGGTTAAGAAGTTAGCACGGGCTTTGGGAAAATTGGAGCTTTTTTTCTTCCCTTTTGTCTCAGACTTTGTGTATTTTGAGGAAGTCGCTGAATGCTAGTTTTTAAATGAAATGTGATAATACCAGTTGAAAGACTGGTTGACAAATACTGAATTTACCCTTTCACAGGCCTGGAAAGAAGATAAGTATATGAAATAATGTGAACTCTTCAGAAACTACTGCAGTGGGATCTACATTAGTTCCAAAATTTAACAGACAAACTGCAGAGGCATCAAAGTTTGGCTGAGAGTGAGTGGAAGTATTTGGGTTGTTTAAAACTTTTGTGGTCTCTTTGCGTAACATACAAATGACAGATTTTTATTTTTTTTTCCATATGGTGGAATCCAGGATCCATGTTTCTGAAATTAGTAAGGACTGCAGTACATACAGCTGTGTGATCTCCAGTGGGCTGTTTTTTTTTTTTTTTGATAGTTGTCCTCTCTGGACAAAAATGTGTGTCAGCAGGAATGGATACTGAGTAAGTTAGCAACAAGCATAGACCAAAATTTTCATTCATCATTTTGGAAATCATAGGGAGGAAAAAAAATATATTTGGATTCTCTGATATTCATGTTTTGTATGTGTGTGTATGCTCTTTAAAAGAAGGAAGTGAAACTGTTCAGCATCCAGTATGTAACCTAAAACAGGTTTTCAGAAAGTAAATGTACTTGGACTGTGTGCAGAAAGTAAATTGTGGCTTAGCTAGTAATCCTGTGTACTGTATATTAATCAAGAAGATGCTTTGAGACAGACTGAAAACCAACCTTGCAGCTTTCAAATGAATGTAGAAAAACACTGCGGCTTCAATGAAGTTGTCAGGTCTCCTGCTGTAGTTATGCTTAGACATCAGCTGCCTTGATTGACCTTTGACTTCTCTCCAGTTGCTTATTACCAGACTTCTTTTGCTTCTCGTGACCCTTCCTGTTTTCTGCCTCTGTCTTTCACCTGTGTTCCTTGTATGGAGGAGTCATTGAAGCAGCCAAGCTTGGGATCAATAGGTGCAAGTACTCTACGGAACAATGGAAATGCGGCTTGATTAAATGCTGCTGTTTAGCTGCTCCTTTGAAACTGTCTTGACCCTTTACCCTTGAAAAGACTATCTGTTTACAAGCTGTGGCTGCTTACAGAAAATGCTGCTTCTTACCTTGTGATGTCACTATATACGCAGGAAATATGATGCAAAAAAAGTTATTTGGTGTAGGGACCTAATCCAAATTATATTACAGGGCAGTCTAACAAAACTTGCAGAATTTCAGTTCTGTGGTTGGCTTTTGTCTGCGTCAGACTCTTTCATTAAGACCCTTCATAGGGATTGTTTGCTCTGAGAGTTTACTTTATCTTTTTAGTTCAGTTTTAATGATTCACTTCTGAAAGCCACAGAGAGATGCATCATCCTATACCTGAATAACAACTGAATCAAACTTCTTTGACATTTTCCTTTTTTGATTTCTTGATTTTTCTTCTTCTTGTGCTAGATGGGTTTTTTGAAAGATAATTCAACGGCAATTCAAAAACTGGCAAATGACACAAATTTAGTCCTTATTTATAGTGCAATTAAAGTTTAAAAAAGTGATAAAGAATTTTCCCACTCTATCAGAGAGCATTTGATGATTTATTATTTTTATGTTTGGTTTTACTTGGACAGGCTTTTAAAGTCAGCATGGGTGACATTTCCTTATTTATGTAAGCTCTCATAATTGCAGTAGAAGAAGGATAGTTAGTGTTGTTTTTTCCATTGCCTTGACAATGATTTTCTCACTACCACTGGGAGACCTGCATGCTGGAAATTGAGATTATTGCATTTCCAGGCTGCAGGATACTGGAGATTGACTAGATCACAGAGGTGACAAATTTATAATCTGTGGAGACAAAGTGTTAGCCACATCATCAGACAGTTGAACCAAAAAGTAGCATTAGCATCAGCTGTCATCTTTCCTGTAGGAGAGAATGGTGTCCCCCAGAGGCAGGGGGAAAGGAGAAAAGCTGGGAGAACTCCATGTTGTACTGTGCTCTGTAGCTGCCCACATTAGCTAAAGACCTGGTGTTATAGACTAGGGATAAAGTGTGAGTGGTCCAGTGAATGAAAAATTATCGTGGGTTTATTTCTCTTTACCCACTGAGGTTTATTTTGTGCAATATCAATCCATACTTTCCTCTGCCTTCAGCAAAATGTGCTGATGTCATGATATGTAATATGTCTATTGAACTACTGGCAAACAGTATGAACTAAACCTTTGTCTAAAACTAGACATTAAAATCAAGAGTCTAAAACCAGAATTCTCTCTTTGTAAAATAGTAGAAGCCTTATCCAAACAGGACTTTACTGTAAATGTTGTTATCACCATTATTGTCACAGCTTTATCTGTCATAAAACTGAATTAAATAAATTTAATTTGGAGGTGCATTAAATAATCTGTACATTACCAACACTTACAAAACAGAGGGTAACATAAAGGGGTTCCCTTGCCAAATGGTGTGCTGATCCTGGTGCACCATTGATGAGCAGATGCTTACATAAGTTCATGACTTAAGTCTTAAATGCTGTCAGCTTTGTGTTATTAAAGTTTTTCCACATGCATAGAACTTGATGGCTTCAGGGATTGACAATGAAATACAAAGCCTTTTGCTTTCAGGTCAGCAGTTTAAATATGGTTCAGGTAGGTAGTGCCAAAGATTATTCCCGTTGGGTATCTGTGTTTGATGGCCTATGTAAAATGCATCGGTTCTCCAACCCTACTAGGCAGGTGTGTATATCACATAAAGCAACTGCTACAGCTGACACTAATAGGTACCCTTGCTGGCATTTTTGGAGCAGCCAAAAATTAAATGGATGTAGGAATTGAGCAAGATGCTGAGAATGCTCTAAGCAGTCTAGACTGTGGTTGTGAGGTGATGATAAGCCAATGAGTGTCGTGGCTGACTGTGGGCAGAAAAGGGCTGTCAGTCTGCATTGCTCCACAGTTTGCTTGCATTGAAGTTATAGTAGCATGCACAGATAATCATATGCTGGGAGAGAGGCAGGGTAAATTACTGGACAATCTTAACAGGATTGACGAGAGGGAAGTGCAGTCCATGGGGAGGTCTAAGAATGGGTTGGAGGTGTATCAAGTAATCAGAGAAACCAGTATAAACTGGAGAATAGAATTAGATTTACTTGCTTATTTTCACTACTAATGAGATCTTTGGGGCATTTGAACAGTTTAAGTTAGCTATTATTATTTGTTCCATTTATTTTGTCTGAATTTTCAATAATTAATCTATCATTGATGTGAAATTATTTTAAATGTCATCATAGTTGATCATTTAATAACTGAAAAAGGAAGTTGGCATTTCTTAAGCTTAAGAGGCTCTGTAAAAACATAGAACTTGAGAACCTGTTATATAACATGCATTGTTTTCATATTCTTTGTCTTATTTTGGTAAATGGCAGTAGCCCCAAATGGCAACAGTGCTTAAAGCATATGTAATAGTAACAAGAAAATCCTACTATTCAGTAACTCAACCACCTGAGAACTCTTCTAGAAGTATGCAACCCCCAGCTTGTGACTGAGAGTACTCATATTTCCACATTGCTGTATTTTAGAGCTTGTCTAGCCCGGAGTGTGCTGGAGCAGATAGGACTTATGGGTGGAAAGGTGTTAAACTAATAGTGGTGTACATCAGTGATATGATTAGAAATTGAGAGAAATAATTGAAACAAAAGGTATCTTGAAAAGATTGAGAAACAGGCTCTCAAAATACAGGGTTTGTGGGGGAAGCTAAGAAAAGTCTATTTATTCAGTGTTGAAATGAAGGCACTAATACTGGGAGAAAAGAGTATTCTGTTGGAAAATGAGAGTTCTGAGAATTCTAAGAGCTACTAATAAGAAGGTATTCCACTTTTTCTGCAAGAGTAAGCTGAGTGGATCCATCAGTTATGCCCAAGAATATGCTGGAGTTAGCTCCAAATTACACTGGAGGGCTTTTTCTTGTGCAAGTTTAGCCAATACTGTTAAAATTTTTGTCAGTTGTTTTCAGGCAAGTCAACATTTTCTCATTTTTACTTTCTCACATATGTCACTACGTCAACATTTGGTCTTTCTGAGATCTGAAAAATATTCTTATCAGAATTATTTTTTACCTCCTAATTAAGGTGGATTTGAGCAAGTGCACAGGAGGTGTAAGGTACTCAATGTATCCACTCCAGCAGAGATGACTTGCTGGCTGCATGGCATGTTTATTGTAAGATATAGTTTACTGCATAAAAGATCTAACCATTCTGTATTAGGCTCTTCTGAAAGCATTTTAGGTATTTGCCCTTCTTTTTATATTTGGAAATACAGATAATCCCCAAGTCCACTTGTGTATTATTAATGATCGATAGGCAGGTTGGAGGAGGGGAAAGGAGGGGAGAAGAAGGATTTGAGAGGTAAGAGGGTGCAATGTTGGAGAAGGTTTTAACTGTTTTGCTTGCCTGTAGGTGACACTGTTGCATCATTTATCTGTACGTTTTCACATATGTTGTCCAGGGACAAAAAAAAAGTTTCATTAAAATAATTTGAGAGATTCAAAAAAAGTACATTTCACTAATGATTCCTTAAGCCTTGGCTAGAGAGTAGAGTCTTAGATACAGGCAGATGAATTGCATGTTCTCCTTCCCAAAGATGGCAGCAGTTTATAATATTATTTCTGATTAACTAGCTCACTAGCATTGCATCTTCAGTTCAGTATTCCCTTGACAGGCAAGAATGCTAAAAAGATTGCTCTGCATGTTTCTGAAGACTAATGTAATAAACCAGGATGATAATACACTGATGAAAAAAAAAATCTTAATTTGCTGCTAAGTTACAGCAATATAAAGTTAAAATGTTTTTCTTTACTCAAGTCATTTAAATTAATAATGTGTGCCATTAACTGAAATCTCACAGAGGATTTTTTCTGATTTGCCATTAAGTCTGCTGGCTGCAGCGAAAATGAAATATTCTATGAGGCTTGAGCAATCATCTATCTCTAAGCTACAGTGTGCCTGCTGCCAGATGTTCAGGTGCTGGTGCTGCTGCTTTGACATGTATATCTCTTCCAGGCAAAAAAAACAATATATACATCAGTCCAGGTGCAAGGTGGCCTTGCCAGCAAACCTGCCTCCTCCTAGCAGTGACACTCATCCACTCCCCGTCAGAGTGTGTACGTTGGAAGGGGATTGTAATTAACCCCTGGAAAGCATAGGTTTCACTAAAATGATGTGCACAGTAATGATATTGTTAGCTTCCTTAATTTCCAGTTTCACCATCAATTATGCCATGTGTTTCATCCAGTTGGTGCTACCCTCCCAGTGTTAATTATAACCTACAAGACTGTTACAGTTAATTTTATGGCAAGCATATTGTCTCTTCAAGGCTCCACAGCAGCTCATAAATTATCTTGAAGGTAAAATGTAACTTGGGGAACTAGTTATGAAAATTCCATCCATCTCGCTTAGGAGGTGCAGCTGCTACTGTCAGCTGCCTCGCTGCTGCATTGTGAAGGAATTATGGTGGGTCAGGTTTAAGAGGCGAGGCCCAGGCTGTCACGGAGGAGAAAGGCTGTCCTGGCCCTGTCAGACAAGTACCTTCTGCCAGTCCCTTGTGGTTTCTCTTTGCAGGCAGTAAAAGGCAGGCGGTGCAGGTGGATAGTCCCCAAGCTGTCTCTATTCATTACTTTACAGAAACTTGTTTTAGGTAGGCAGGTACGGAGACCTTTTCACTGTTGTCATAATGTTAGGCATCATCTGCAAAGTGCAAGATAGATAACTCTATAAATAACTCGCTGTTCTGTTGGGCTGGGGTAGTGGAGAAAAGATGATTAGCACTGTAGAGGCACATGAAATAGCTCGCTGGTTTGTAAAATGACTGTTGGTTTAATTGTAGCAATAGCTTGGTCTGGAAGAGCACATCTGTTCGCCTTTATTTGGAATACACAATAAGAGGAGGTGCAATTTCACTGCTAAGTAATTTGTGTTGGAGTTTCACATTAAATAAATTAGCATGGGTTTATATGGGCATTATTTATGACATCTCTGTGTGTATCCTGTTTTTTTGCTGAAAGAACTTCAAACGCTCATTTCTTAAAAAAAAAAGGTGGGGGGGAATAATTAAAATACAGCAGCCCACAACTCAGAACAATGAGATCGGTGTTCAGTACTATTTAAATTTTTGTAGTACACTTTTATTATTACTATAATGCCTTATTCTGCTCTTTATAATAATAATAATAATACAGGACTACCATAGAATATAATGCCTTGTTCTGCTATATTTCTTCCTTCAATATTTTGTATTTCAGTAGTTTTAAATACTGTTAAGCTTTGGGCATTCCTTTAAGAATAAAACCAAAGTGCAAATTGAATTTCCTGAGAGGCTTTTTATTCTTCCACTCCTTTACCTTTCAAGAGGCATTCTGTGTTTACAGTGTTGTTTCCTAACCTCATTTACAGCTGGGAGGGCATATGAGAAGGAATACTGAAAGCTGATACTTTTCCATAGGCAACCGCTGTGCAGATGTGAGTGTGCAGACCCATTGTGAGTGAGTAAATGTTATGAATTCAGTTGAGAAAATGAACAAACACAGTAATGAAAAACAGTAAGGATAATCCATCTAAATATATGTTGTTTGTTTGTTTTGACAGTCTTCATTCAGTTTTAATTATTTTTGATCATTCATTATACAGCAAAGAAAAAGTGTTCAAAATAGTGCTGACATTGTAAATTAGACCTCTTATATGTTTGAAAAAGGGGAAAACAAGGCTCTTGAGAGACTGAAAATTAGTATGCTTTTAATGTATGTTCTTTATTGCTTTTCCCTAAGAATTTACAGTAGATGTACCTTGTGATATCTTTTAGAGGTCCATTCTTTCCGCAGAGTCAACAGCACACAGCTTGGTTTATTCCCAGAAGAAACAACTAAGTTTCAACTGACCAGAATCCTGTATTTGTTTGTTTAGTTTTTTTAGAGGGAAGCTGTGCATTAGTTACAGCCTTGGGCAAAGTGAGGTGTAAAAACAGAACTGCCTCAAGAGCAGACCCAGAGGCATTGCTTCTAAGACAGTTCCTTCTTGGCTTCATCCTTTCCTTGTCTCCCACGGAAGAGAAGAGGGTAAATTTTAAGTGTTGCTGGTGTATCCCATTGAATGTGGGGTGGCTTCACCTGGTCATGTATGTCATTATCTCCTACACTGTAGGATGTTGACCTCTACACAAAGATTATCCATCAGTACTACCAAAGCAATTGTGGGGTACTTTCCAGTTAGGATTCTGCATCACGACTGGGAAGAATCTGCAGCTGCTGTGGGATAGTTCTCGGGAATTTGTGTAGGTAGAGAAGGCTGGGGACAGGAGAGAGGTCTGAGAATTTTGATGTCCCATAATGATTTCTTTAGGGAAAAGTTGACTGCTGAGCATCCAAAAACGTAACATTTATTTTGCTTAAAATCATGTGAAAATATCTGGTTTATCATTATCATCATCTCTTCTCAGCTTGATTTTGCACCACTGCAATATTGCTGAGTTTAAGAGAGTTACTCTTGATTTGAGTGTGATTGAGAAGAGAATCAGAGCATGGGCCTTGGTAAATATCCTCTGCATTTTCTTGTGATGGAATCTTGGACTTTTATTGTGACACTGTTGCAGAAAGATGCATCCTATTTGAAAAGTCTTTATGGTTTTAATTTGACACATAAAATGGTCATTACCAAAGTCATTCTCTTTTAAATATAAGAAATCTTTTTTTATGCAGTTGAATAGGAAAACCTTTTTTTTTCCAGAACAAAGTACCTTTATTTCTTGGCTCTTGTCCAACTTTGATAGGTAAAAACTGAATTTGGAAAGAGAACTGTGTAGAATTGTGAACTGGTTTTTTAGGAAAATGGATTGAAGTAACTGTGAAATAATCGGAAAGAAAACAGCTTAAGAGTTGGATCCAGACTATTCAGTTTCACAGGCAAACACATTTAAAAAATGTTGCTGTTTCTTGCTTAACATGACTCAATATGTTCTATTATCAACCCAAGAAAAACTGAATTTTCAAAATAGCCTCAGTATTAGTCATTAGATTCCAAAAAACATTTGGAAAAAAAGGATTTGTTTCTGACTTGAGTCTTATTTATGACACACAGAATTTAGACTTTTTTTCTTGTAAAAGAAGTAGTTTAAAAGAATACAAACTCAAATGTTTACCAGTTTAGTGCACTATCAGCCTAATGAATTTCTAAGGACAAGAATAATTTCGAATATAAAAGGGATTTAAATCAGTGATAGGTTGTGCAGATTAGTGTTCAAGCTTGATGCTTCAAAATGTATAAAGAAACTGTGATTTTTTTAATAGTGTTGCAATATAAAAAAAAGGGGGGGTTGAGTTTTCTCCATGCTAACAATGAGTTTTAGGTTCCTGTAGCATGGGGGTGGAGGTCCTCTGTGCAGTTTGAATTTTGTGAAATCAACGGAGTGCTGAACACAGTTGACCATTTACTCATTCAGTTTGCCCCTGAAAACAAGTCACAGTACTGCTTATCTCCTTTATTGTGCACTAATATAGGAAATTCTGGTGTGAAACAATTTTTATAATCTTTTATTTCACAATATTCCCATACCTTGCTCTTTTTTTTTTACTCTGAGATGGAGAATCACTGTTCTTCACTGCCGTTTTAGGGCCTTCTGCTCTGTTTTTTCTCTGTGGAAGAGGGCTGCTCTAAAATTTGCCTTGGCTGAGAAGTGTAAAACTTGGAGTAGGGTTGCTTGACTACCATAATACCATGCAAATTGAATTGTTTCTGGCTCAACAGAAGTATGAAACAAGATCATTTCAAGAACATGTATAGTCTCTTGGAAGGAAAATGTAAATAGAATCACTTATGTGTTTGAGTTTTCACATGTTCAAGGCAAGCTACTGTGAAGTGTATGTCTGACTTTTAGCATGAATTCAGGTCCTCTTTGTCATTAGTCATTCAGTTTAACTGTGCACACAGAAGTACTTTGTTGAAGACATATTCTATTGATGGATTTGGACTACAGGGATTTCTCTCTCTCTACGATGTCCTTCTGTAAAAGGAAATCCTCTTGGTATTTCACCAGAGTATTTTAAAGCAAACCAACAAAGTGACCAAAACAAACAAAAAAGTCCCCCGAAAGAAAACCAAAACCCCCTTGAAATTTATGAAGTACCTATGTTTGTGAAATATGTAACTTTTCTTTTTTCTCACTAGAACCTATTAGCATATGCATTACCATGCTAACATAGATGCTGATCTTGAAAAGTGCTGACTTTCTGCAGACTCTTAATTGCTAACTGATATGGAAAATTCTAATCCTTGAATTTTTACTAATATTTATTTTTTATCCTACAGAAGGAACTGTAAGAAAACAATATGCTGTAAAATATTTTTTAAAAAAAGTTTAATTTCTTAAGTGAACAACTTTTAAAAATGTGTCAGTTATTACAAGGGGCAGTTGAAGATGAATACAGAAAAATAATTTTGTTTGCCTACTCATATTTTTGCTCAAAGCCTGACCTTTTTTTAAGCATATTATTTTTCTTTGTCACACACAAAAAATAACCCTACAAGATTTATTGGCGTTTGTATGGAAAAAATGAAAGGATTTTCATGTTTTGTAAGAAACTTAATACACTCTCACAGATGGCCCAGCTCAGGTGTGATTTTAATTATGAGATAAAACAAAGCCCAACACAGTAGGAAGTAGTCTTAATAAACGGCCTGAAGCTTTTGTCTTCATGTGTCAAAAAGCCTTTTTATTGCGTGATGAATTTTTTTTTTTCTAGCTGTTTCCAAAAAATGGTTGGAAAAAATACAAGGGCTTCCAAAGTTCAAGTGAATTGTTTTGGTCAAGTGAAAAATAAGAATTTTTTTTCCATTTCATTTTTCCTGCCAATAAGTTGAGGCTGCTTCTGGCAAATGATAGAAAAAATGCATTAATAATAATTAAACCTGCAAGGACACTAATGCTTTATTTATAAGTTAAATAATTTTCTATTTAGATGTTGTCATTGTTTATTGGTGTATCACACTGGTTAGTAGTAACAAAAATTAAGAATTTGTTAAGCCTGGCTTAAACTGCACTATCAGAAACTAATATTAATTTAAAGCTTGCTATGGTACTCAGCCTTCATTATTAAAACACAAATAGTATGATCCTGTTGTTAAATATTACTAATATATTATAATAATGTTGTACTGTCTTTCCCTTAGTGGGGAATTATGAGGACCTCATGTTAGGACCTCAGTGTCCTGACATAGTTAATTATCCATAGATAATGGTTTTCAGCAGTAGCTGTTCTGAACATCACAACCTCACTGTTAAGGGCTTAATAAATATTTGCAGACTCAGGTGCAGAGCACCTCCATCCCCCTCTACAGAAGCAAACAGCTGGGGTTGCTTTCCTGTGCTATACATCACATACAGCATCTCATTTGTTGTGGCAAACCTAATGGTGCAAATGGCAAGTTTTATGTCCTGTGCTATACTGGGCTAATGTTTGTTGCAGATATGCTAACTTGCCTTTCAGGAGTCATCTGTCTTTTCTAGTGCAGAAATATCTTGGAAAGCAGAAACTTCTGGGGTTCATTTACTTGAATGCTGTGTAGATTGGTAAAATCATTTAAGACTTCATTTTAGAGTGTATAACTGCTGTCACCTCCGATGCTGGAAGGTGGAAAATGGTAACCAGATGGTTCACAATTGAATTGTGTATCCACAAGCTTATTTTTAGGGAACAGTTATTTGTAATAATTGTTTCAATTATAGGACAGTGAAAAGCTTAATCTTCATGAGCTTTTACAAGTAATACAGGTTAGGGATTTTTATTTATGTGTGGTTGAATAAGTTTCATGGGAGGAAGTACCCATAAGGTTCAGGTAGCTGTGCATCATCTTAAATTATGGCTTGGAATATTGGGTTATTCTTACATAACATCCCAGATTTAATTGCTGTTGAATAATGGAGTGAAAGGATGAAACTCTAGGTTTATGTTTGTGGAACTAAGCCACATTCAGAAAGAGGCATTCTATCAGTGGTACAACTTTTATGGTCTTTGGTGATTAGTCATCAGTAAGCCTCTCTGTCTAACTAGTCGCAAAAGCAGTAATATTCAAAATGTTACTCAACAAATTATTTAGCATTCAGTCCAAAAAAAAAAAAACAACCCAACTTAAATTCTTCATGTTTTTCTCATAGATTTTAATGCTTTCAACAAAGGCCTCAAGGAAAAGTCATTTTTTTTTTTTTCCTCTGAAGTTTTCCATTCTCTGCTTCTTCCTTGTCCTGCCATCCATGCATCCTTGGTCCTAGTCCTTTTCTATTTGGGGATTTTAAGGGTTATATTATATTAATTAATCTCTTCCAGTCATATTCATCATGGGTTATGAGAAAGTATAATATAAAAAGTAGTCTATAATAAATAATGATGTGTTTTAAGCTTTTGACCACGTGCTGACTGAGGGAGCATTTGGAAGAACAGTGTATGGTCCATGTTCTACAGGATTTAGAGTCCAGTTTAGGCAGGAAAATTATCCTTGTCTGTCTTGTTCTGTGTGCATTAAGCACTGTGATTCTCAGTTTGTATAATGACAAATGCTGTATTAATATTTATATTTTGTAGGAAATCAGTTGTTGTTGAGTCAAGGGTAGTGATCATATTTGCCTTGCTGGGTGCCTTGACTTGCATGGGTTGCCATGAAGCATCATCCTTAGCACCAATTAGCCTGGTCTCTGAAACACTTCTGACTGGTTTCTGGTTGTCAAACACACAACTTTTTTTTATTCTCACTATTTGGAAAACTGTAGTGACCGTAGGAACCTTTGTAAATCAGTGTTAATATTACTGTGAGCTTTATGTTTCAGTTGAAGTTGTGGTTATGGTGTTGCTTACTCAGTTATGAGTTTGGTACAAACCTTGAGGTAGGAATTTTCATTCTGATGTGCATCCTATGCACAATAGGTTATGTCTTTCTACTTGTTAACACAATTCTGGTGATTTACTCCGAGTGAAACAAAAGCTGGCAACAGTGGTCTTTTTGTAAGTGGTGATAGGCTGTCAGTCCTAAGTGTTATGTCTTCCCGTGGAACAGAAGACACAATGGCAGTGCTTGCTTTCCCTTGACTGTTAATGGTACAAACCTAAAAGTTACATGAAAAACACAGATCTGACTGTAGGATTAAAACTCAATAAATATAATTTAACTCAATTATATATCTTTCTAATTGGTTGCACTTTAAAATTCTGTTGTAACTATTCTGTTGGTAACCTATGCCCCTTTGAGTCATTAACAGAATGTAACTGATCTTCATCTATTTTATTGGGGGGGGAGGAGGAGGTTAATCTTCAATATAATCAACGCAAGAAACTTTTGGCTCATGAAAGTAAATGTTTTCAATCCTTTGTTGTCAGATCCCACAATTTTCTCTACAGCAGACTTAGATGAAACAGAAAACTGATACACTGAGCCACTGGAATTGCAGTCTTGCAATTTAGAAATATCCACTTTATCCCTTATAATTTCTTCACTAAGATTCTTCAGTCTGAATCTGATATAGGTAGGAGCCAAGACAAACAGTAACCATTTATAATCATTCAGAACAGTTTGGATTTCACTAGAATGTAAAGCCAAAGAGTTCTTGGCTTTGTTTCATGTGTCTTACAAGGATAGAAAGTGCATTTAAATTGTAGTACTCACCGTGGCTGCATGTTTCTGTAGTATCTGCAAACTTTTATTTTCAGCATTATAAAGGTGTGAAAATACTAGTACAGTAAACTTTTCTCAATTTACCAGCTGAAGAACTTGATGTAAGATCCTCTGGCTTGCTAGAAAGAGTGTCTACAAAAATCTATCTCCAGTCCTTCAAGCATGAGTGAGAATGCAACAATACCAGTGATGCCACACGTGCTTATATGAAGGAAAGGGCAGGTGTGCCTCTGTTCTGTGTGGGGCACTGCCCTGGAGTGCTGACACCTATTAGAGTTTTGATCCTTCAAAACACTTCTGAATGCACGGCTAACCTGGGGTTTTAAAGAACAAGTGCTGCAGCAGAGAGTATTTGCAGGACTGAGACATAAAATTTCTTTAGTGATTTACTTTGATTGTTTTAGAGATATTTCCTAACTAGCTAGAATAGCTTATAGTGAGTTTTCCAGTTGCATAGCACAAAAATGGAAAATATATTTCTTTTCCTGTGGGAGTCTTAGTTATAGAATTATAAAAACTATCAAAATAGGCTCTTCCCCTCATTTTTAGTAAGTTACTGCCCTACCACTCAACATGCGTGTGCATGCATAGCTCATGTTGTGGTATGTATACTGAATTGATACATAATGAGTCCTTCTAGTAAGGAGAGTTTGCCAGAATATCATTCAGATTTGTCTTGTCTTGCCCTGTCGTCCTGAATTATAAATAACTTGAGGTTAGGAGCAATAGTTTAATTCTCTGTACCTCCAGGAAGTTGTTTTTAGTATTATAGGTAAGACTTGTTTATTCTACCTTATATAGCACTTTGAAATTCCTAGATGGAATTGCCATGCAATATATATGACAATAAAAAGAGAGAAGCCTCATGTTTGCAAAATCTATGCTGGGAAAGCATTATGGCAAAACCATTGTAGTACTGTGTTCTTTGCAGTTGAAACTTGTGAAATGTTTTGCTCTGGACTTAGATAAACTTATGGTGAGCTTTCCACATCTGGGGTCAAGCCCTGGCAAAAGTTGTGTTATCCTTAGACTTGAGCTGGGCTGGCATTTCTGACAGACGTGTAAACAGATGCAAGCGTTGTTGCTAATGACAGGTGATTATAAGTGGCATGGGTGCCAAGGTAATTAAACCATGCCTTGACAGGAACATTTGGTGAAATGGTATTTCAGCATTAGAAAAATCGTTGCAACGCTTTTTTTTCCCCTGCTAAGCTGTAGACCTGAATATCACTCATTTTGATTCTTTGGCCACAGTACTCCAAAACCTGCTCACTGCTTTACCTATAGAAGTGTTCAGAAATAGTTGAATTGCTCTGCTACGTATCAGTGGGGTTTTGGAGCTTTGAATCGAAGCATCTGCTTCTGGGAAGGCTTTTAGCATATAAATACAGTATAAAGTCCAGCACGGAGGGATTGGTGATGTATTATCTTGCTTTATGACAAGATAATGGTTACTGTGCCAGATTTATTAATGGCTGAATTATTGTGCTGCTGTTTGTCATATATTTCTTATTGGACATCTTAACTGCTTTTACTGCTGCAAATTATAGTTTCTAAATCTATTTAAGATTTTTTTGTGTGTGAATGTACTTCACAATGAAATACAGTTTATTCTAAAAGTGAAAATAATGGTTGCTTTAAAAGTAATGCACTTGATATTAGAACTTTTATGAACTCCAGGCAGTATATTCTCAGATCTTTATGAAGCAATTTCATAGTTTAAGATGACTTTATCTTTTCCATTCTTTCTGTAGCTGATAGTGAATAATGCTAGTTCCTTATTGATGTCAGAATTCCTAGCAACTCTTTATTTAAAATATTCAATCACATATTGCATGAGAGCAGTGGAAAAATTTGGTTTAATCCCATAAATTAATCAAAATTGATTTAATAAAATATGAAATATCTAGTTTAAGGATATTTTCCCATTATTCTGTGTGAAATTCATAATAATCTTAGGATGGAAACTAACTGTTCACACTATTGATGTTCCTTTGGTTTTTGCCTCAGCCTTGAAGCGATCAGTGTTTAATATAATAATCTAAGCTAAAATCCTGGACTTCTACCAAATCTGGGAGTAGAATTTAATCCTGTTTATTTTTCATTCAGGATGGAAAGAAATTATTTCTCTCTGCTGGTTGATCAGGACATCACTATAGCAGACAAGAAACTGCTACAAATAGTAGATTGTAGCTAATACAGTCTTAACATTTGGACTGGGTACTTAGCAAAGGGTCTTGGAAACTCTTTTAACTCTTTTAGTTTAAAGGTCATTCTTAGAAATGAAATTTTAAATGTGGTGAAATTTTCACACCAGGTACTTGAAAAGATTCAGTTAAATTACTTGTTAGATACCTGTCATCCACATTCTTATGAAAAGAAGGTAAAATTGAGTTAAACCCCTCAAGATGACAATGAAATTTTCAATGTCTCTTGTTGCTTTTTTTGGTTTTTTTCCCCCTATCTCCCAGTCCAAGTCTCTCAGCTTTCCATCCACTGTTTCTTCAAATGAGTGGGCTAATAAGACATTGATTACGGTGAATACGATTGTAGAATTTTAAGCCTCTGGACTGACAAAGATCCTGTAAAAAGTTTGTATGGTCCAAGGAAGCTGGCTTGGATGTATCTGATAAAGTCAAGTGTGGCAGAGGTGAGTGGTGTGTCTGTCAAGTGCAGCAGTGGTGACCTAGCAAAGTGAAGTAGTGCCTCTATGGAGAAAACAAATTAGGGCATCACTTTTAAGGATTATAGAGCTGAAAAGTGGGAGGATAACTTTGGCATTTTTGCCTTTAGAATTTCTCTGTACAGGAGCGTTTCAGAGGTTTAAGAAGCTAGACTGTTTTCTCTTCAGCAAATCAGAAGGTGTGCAAGTCATGCTTCTGTTACTGTTTGCAGCTTGTAAGTAAAGAAACTGTAGCAGAAAGAAAAGGATTTGGATGCTCATAGTTAAGGGAGGTGTGATAATTGTAAAGCCTATCAGAAATAAAATCAGTATCATATTGAGGTCCAGTACTAAGTGTATGTGTTCATACATGCAACCTTTCCAAAGGATTTTAATGTTATGTGCAAGTAACCTTGGAGCTGCCAGTTTGCTTTATTTATGATGTTGCCTGCTAGTCCCTGAAGCAGATAAACTATGGATTTTTTTTTTTTGATCCTCCATTTGCTAGGCTTTTGTTATAGTGTGGTTACAGTCACAATGTCAGCACATAAAATGTTAAACATCACTGGTCTGAAAGAAGCTTCCATTGTCTTCTACTTCTGGTGCCTGGGGATTCTTTCTAGTCTTGCAGTGGTGGTTCTGTCAGTGTAATATGTCATGAAGCATTTCTCAGTAATGACAGACATTGAATATGAGTGACAGGAACTCTGACCGAGTGAAATGGGTTCAATTACCAGAGATGTAGGGTTACCTGAGATAAAACCAAATGGTCCAATTGTGCTTGGTTTTGACCCTGTGACTCCCAACTATCCAGCAGCAAAGACAAATGGCTGATTAACCATCCCCTAACCCTCCTTTTCTGTGATAAACTTGTTTGGATTTCCTTGTCTGAATAAAAATCTAAGTGTGGCATGTTTCTAAAAGGAAATATGATAGGAAAACAATGAGTGCTGGTGCTAGTCATTTTCTTCTCTTACCGACACAAAACAGAAAGCTGTCATTCTATCTTGGAATGTATCTAGGACATAGTGTCCAGAAATCAATACAAGATAAATGATTGCTCTCTTAACCTCACCTTTCTTCTGCTGCAGCGGTTACGTTGCTCCTGTTCACCTGTAGCCAACCTGACGCCAGAATAAATGAGAGAACCTGCCATGAAAAGTATCTTCTTGGGGTTTTTTTTTGTGTTGGAGGGGTTTTGTTGGCTGGGGGGGAGCAGGGGTTGCTAGTCAGTATTGAGTGCCGTTTTACACTTGTTCTAGTCCAGTGCCTTCAGCTCCCAGATAGAGTTATAGCAAGCTCCCTAATTAAACTGTCGCTGTCTGCCCTCACTTGACTGCCTTTACAAAGTCATTTAACTAACAGACATTCCTGACTATTAAAGCTAGGAGCAGTGTGTCTCCAGTGCTGGAGATAAAATGAATGAAATTTGTTAATCTCTACTGACACTTGATCCTGGATGTTGAACTAATGCTGTTGCACCTGAACTTTTTCTTTATTGTAATTACTTCTCATGTTATTATTTCATGTAATAAATTGGAAGAAAATTTCAACAGGTATTAAATTATTCAAGTTGATTTATGGATGCTGAGTGAATATGACATTCATCTTGTGCATTCTTCAAAAGCACATTTCAGTGGATGTTCAGAGCTGGCTTCAAGGATTGTGCTAACAGAATGCTGTAGTAAGAGGATGTATTTCCTTCATCTGAAAGGAATGCCATTTTTAAGTCTCTGCCTTTTAGTAATGAAGATAAAATTTTGTGATTTTACCTACTCTTAATTTAAACAAGTACTTTGATTGAAAATTTGATACATTTTCAAATAGCACATAAAAACATTGCATGCCATTGGTAAAATTAGAGGGGCTCAAATTACAGGGTAGAATTCAGTTCTATTTGAAGGAACAAACGTTTTAAAGAAAGATTTGTAGTTTATTTTTCATCTCCTCTATTTGTGCTGTGTTTAGATTTTAAGGCCAGAAGGGATATTTAGATCATCTAGTTTGACCTTCTGTATATTGTAAGGCATTACATTGCACTTGGCTTTCCCAGATCATTGAGACCAACAATCTGTCTTTAGGTTTAAATGTATCTTTCAGAATGATGTCCATTGGTTTGAGGACAATGGGAAATTGGAGTCTTTTCTAGAACTGAATTCAACTGTTAGTCAGCCTCACAATTTAAAAGTTCTCTTTTCTGTGGAATGCAATTTTTCAGTCTCTGCTCCTTACTGTAATTTTTTCTGCTGGACAGGAAAAAAAACATTAGTGTGCAGTACTTTCTGTCTGCAGAAGCAGGTATAAACAGCAGTCACTTCAACCTTCACTCTTGCTTCTGAACAATTTGACAGACTGAGATCCAGTCTGAAGGGTATTTACTTCATGTAGGTTACATGCAGAGCTGCTGCCTTGGGTTCAAGAAGCCACATATGTGATAGCTCAAGGTTCTGCACCACCTTCTGTTGCATACTTTTAGTCCTGTACTTCCAGTGTTGTGAAGTTTCTATGCAATGTTTAGTGCTTAACATCTAAAAGTGAACAGCAAGCCAGAATAATAAGAATCATCTTCTTCTTTACCTGTTCTTTAGGAACTCCCAGATACCTAGTTATATGATTCATTTTAAAAGCTTATACATAACAGGGGATGATTTATAATGCTTTTGATTCCTAGTGGACTTTTACAAGTTCATCACCATCTTCATTGCCAGGTTGTGCTCCTTATTCCCAGGTCTGAGAGAGGTATATTTTAAACCTTTCTGACTTTTCTGCATAGTACATTAATCAGGGTGTAAATACTAGATCTCGTTGTTCCTAGGACCTATATTTCAGCATATTTTTTTCTCACAGGGTTGAAAGGATGTTTCTTTAAAGCACCTAAACGCTGTCATCCACCCTAGAGATGCTTTCATTAACTTCTTTCTGCTAAAAGCTCAGATCACAAATAATGCTCTATGCCATAGAAGTGTGGAAAAAAAACAACCCTGATGTTTTGGTATTCAGATTTAAGAAGATTGTGTGTGTTCAATTATGTTACTCTGTTGTGTAATGAGCAGTGGGTGTGGAGTTAAAAGTATTTGGCACCATGTCTCAGGAAAAAAAAAGTCCAATGGTATATTCTAAAGATGTAAATATGAGCTAGCAATATCATCCTTTAATGCCTTATGTGTCGGTTACATTTTTGGGAGGATAGTTTGTGGTGTATTCACTATTTTGGGTTTTGTTTTGTTTTGTTTTTTTTACCTGTCGGTCTTCACTTTAATATTTGAAGCATCTCTTGTATTAAGTTCTGTGTTTTTAAGGTAGTGGGAATGTATTTCCTAAGTAAAAATATGTATTGAGCAGGTTTTTCTCTCAGTTTCCAGGGGTCTGTATTTAAAACCAAACCAACCAACCAGAGCAAAGTTATTTCCTAGACTATTTGCCACAAGATCTGTAAAAGAAAGCTCTGCTTAATGCAAGTGTCAGGAACACAAGGGATTTCCTATATTACTGTAAAGGCTACAGTGTATAGTCCCTTGTGTGGCCTCCTAAGGATGCTCGTCCTTGTGTGTGTCTCAGGAGAAAGGGTTCAAAGTGTCAAGTGAAAATTTTTGTAGATGTTTATTGTGCTGAAAAGCCAAAATTTTTTCCAGTCCTGTAAGTGGTCAAGTACCTCAGTATAAGATGACCTCTTGAGTTTCTTTCACTCCATCTTTCTTTAGAGAGGCTGCCAGAATCAGGTTCATGTGTTTGAAAACACACTTTCACAAAACTGTCAGAAAAAGATGGTCAACCAGGTACAAGTTTAAATGTGGAGATTATATTGAAGGAGTATTAAACTGATGGAGTAGATATCTTTTTATATATATGTCCTATTATGCTAGTTCATCAAACATATATTTGAGAAGGATGCAAATTTAAAAATGGAGTGTAACTATTAGGCAGACCTACCTACCTTTATCAATGGAATAGATACCTTGGTACTTGGAGTAACCTAAAATACATTTTTTACTATTGTAAGCTATACATCAATTAGAATTTACTGAATGTCAGTGCAACTGTCATATTTCTAAAATGTAATTATATATTTGCATATACTAAATTCTGTGAAAAATAGTCTCAAGTCCATCTTTTGGAAGCAAATTGACATAATTTTGATATTAATATTCACTGAATTAGTAGAAAATAATCTCAACATTTCCTTAGCACACTTGGTAAGAGTGAAGTTTCTTTTCACAGATGATAAAAAAGTCATGGGGTCCTAGTACAAGTATGTGCTTTATTAGCACTTCTGCAAGGTCAAAGTCATTTCATTAAGAGAATGAAACTTTTTCTGTTTTGTAAATATTTTCTGTTATAACCATGAGACTCTGGTAGGACGAGTGGGCGTTTTCCCTCACGGAGACTTTGATCTTTGTATCTCTGCAAGCTAAACCAGATCTCGGTGTAACTTTGTTCAGTGGGCATCCACAAGTACACGTAATTCTGTTAATTTTAAAATTCTTCTGCCTTAAATCTGCAGCTCTCGTATTTCATCTGTATAAATAAAGCTCCTCGTGCAAGCCGGCCAGGAAAACATATGATACCATTTGCGATTGCAGAATGCGGCATGCTGTTCTTCTGTAATTATAATGGCCTGAGCAGTGAGGGGTTGGTTAGCCTTCCTTAACAATCATTAATCTAGCGAGTCTTAGTTACAGTGGCCCATCTTGGAGAACAGCAGTCCTTGGCATGAGGCACCTTGGGCTGCGAGTTTGTTTTGAGCGAGGGATAGCCTTGTTTGTTACATGCTGCTGCTCGCCGGTCCCTCAGGAGTCTGGGAGGAGGCTTTTGCCTTGTCTTGATTGCTGCTTGCCCTCTCCCTCACTCTCTAGCTTGTCCCTTTATTTCTCCTTGTTGTGAAAGTTTCTTTCTGTGTGACTGGGAGTCTGTTTAGCAGACCATATTGCAAGTGAAGGTGCATCGTTTGTTGCCTGATTTTGGCAACGCTGGGCAGTCAGCTGGGATGTAATTAAGACTCTGAGAACAGGCTGTCTTCTCCACAGGAAGGGCATGTTAGATGTTGCTGGGATTTGGGGCTGTCAGTTTGGCCAAGGCTGGAAACTGAGAGCTAGGGACAGTGATCTTTTCTTTCATTTATAATCCCTTTATGTACAGTGTATGCACTTGGCAAAGTTTACATATAACCTAGTGGCTGGAGCTTGCAAGCCAGTGCGGCTAAATTAGCATATGTTACATGTATATTTTAGTAATATTTTAAAGCAAGTGCAAATTTCCAAAGTGAATTATGCATGTATGACAGAAATAGGGTTGTGTTGCATTGGGTGTCAAATCCCACAACTTTTTGTCAAGACCATGGATTTTACATTAAAAAGGCAGAGAGACTAAACGAGGTAAAACAGTTTTAATTTTTAACAGTTTGGTCCAGCCCAAGGAACTGCTCTCTGACAGTTATAACTGACATTTGAATAATTGGATTAATTCAGAGAGGGGCAAATCCTGTATTGATGGTTGTGCTTGTTCTATATATTTTTTAACTTAAGGAAGGAGCCAAATGGTTTAATTATTTAAAGGACACTTCTTGCAATATAAAACACTGCTGTTTTGCAACTTTGGTCTAAAATCAAGGAGGAAAAATATTTGCATTATTTCATTCTTTACATTTAAAGGCTTAAGAAAAAAAATATGAAACTTACTGTTTTGTGGTTTTTAAGCCAATGTAAAGAAAAGCGGGAGAAGAGGAAATTATCATTTGTAGCCCAAAGCACCAGAAATGGAGATGAGCCTGGTTTAGTCTACTAGATTCCAATCTTTTGTGGGGAAGTGTAAACCCTAAGTAATAATCACATTATGCTGCAATTGCAGAATATTCAATCAGTGCTGTTGCAAGAAGGACCTCTTCTAGTTTTCTTAAGCTAATATGAAATTCTTTTTTCATTCAGACTCTTCTTTTTCTTTCTTTTTTTAATGAGAAATTTAAAATTTACAGAAGTAAATGTTTTTACTGTACTGAAAACCAAGGGTAGGAAGGCTAACTCTTGTCAGGGACAGTTCAGAACACTGCTTTGGCTCTGGCTGTTTACCCAGCAGGACATAAATAGTATTAACACTCAAGGAGAAAATGTGAATTCACAGCTTACGATATTAACACCCTGTAAGTGAAGTATGAAACATGCCTATGAAATGTCACATGCATATATGGATGCATGTATGATTTTAGACAACCAGAAGTGCTTTTTTAAAGTGTTGTGAAGTCTGCTTTGGTTTTGTTAGTTTATGTTGCAAAACAAGCAAATGACACCTTTCCTAAGCATTCCCACCTACCATCACCTTAAATTGTGCAAACATAATTTTGTTTCTAAAAAGGCTGGTTTCAACAGATTTATATATAAATAACCAAGTAAAATTTGAAAGTGTGTGAATGAATTCTAAATTTTTATGATTAGATGGCAAGGAAACATTATATAAGTGAGTTTTTTTAATTGCCAACCTTTAGGAGTTTCTGTACAGTCCTGAAATGTTTTATCATTTGCTTTGCAAACGAGACAGTTCAGCTTTCCTGTATCCAGACTATCATTCCTTTGGGAATTCTCAAAGCCTTTTAAAATTATCGGGGTTTTGGTGTTGGTTTTGTTTTGGGTTGTTGTTTTTTGGTGGTTTTTTGGTTTTTTTTCTGGGGCAGTCTAAGAAAGTCCCAGGAGTGAAGTTGCCATCTGTCCTCTATATTAAAAGAATCTTCTATATTATATACCTGATGTTCTTGTCCCAGAGATAAATGTTGATAATTAAAAGAACAGCATTTGTCCTTTATTCTGAATTAAAAAATTTTCCTTATAAAGAGCTGCAAAACTTATGAACACTTTTAGGTTCTTTAAGCTCCTTTTTTTTCTAGTGTGTCCTTTTTTGTTGTTGTTGTTCCAGAGTTCTGTTAAGTACTGGCAAGTAAATTGAAGAGTTTATTAATCTAAGAATGTGCACGTATGATTTAAGGAACACCTCAGCAACTCTGAATACACTTGAGTTGTAGATAAATTATTCTTATAGATAAGATACATATGAACTCTGATTGTGGTAGAGAGGAGGGAAGGCAGCGGGTTGAGAATGAGAGAATTATATGAGCCAAGCAATTATTTAGATAATGTTTCCTCCGTAAAAATTGCAAGTTAGAGACTCCACCTCCCCCTTCAGGAAAGCAACCTACTTCATTGTATGAACTTCCTTCCCCAACACACATTTGCCCAGGAACAATTCTTCATCCTTACACTTCAGCTGTAGCTCATTAGTGTCCATAGTTGCTCCCAGTGGTCCCTCCGTTCACAGTATCACAGTGCATGCATGGCCTGAATACCAAGTACCTATATTCTGAATATCATACTTATGCAAGTCAAGATTAATGATTGTTAAGTAGTGTCCTTGTTTGTTGTTTTAATACTCTCTCCATTTGTGGTTTTAAGACAACAACGTGAAGAATGTGTCTATCAATAAGAAGGGATGTTTCCTATAATAATCTGTTGTGCTGCTCTCTATCCCCCATGGTAGGCAGCACCATGCCAGGTCAAACCAAAAACCTTTCAGTGCCACACAGACATGGACAATGGCACACAGCAAAAGGGGGAGGGGGGAAGATAATAAGGACAGTATCTAGTGATTCTCTCCATGAACATTGATCCAGCTCTAGCAATTTGTGTCTAACTTTAGACACAAATTGCAAAGGTGATAACTTTAATGGTCCTGCGTAGATACTTGTTCTTGGTGAATTTATGCAATCATTTTTAATTTATGTGGACTTTTAACAGCGTTGCTATTCTGTTCTGAGCAGGTGCACTACTCTTTCCACCCAAAAAAACCCAAAACAGACCACCAAACCCAAAAATTCCACAAGCCCCCAAATCCCACCAAACCAAAAGCTCAATCTGCTTTTGCTTGTTTATTTCTTTTTTAGAAAAGAGTGAAAAGTTATTTGACAGAATATGCAGAGTTGGAAGGGGCTCACAAGTGTCATTGAGTCCAACTCCTGGTCCTGCCACAGGACCATCCCTGAGAGTCACATCATGAGCCTGAGAGCACCATCCAGGCACTCCTTGAGCTCTGTGGGCTCAAAGGCCTACACAGCACCCAGTATTCCCAGGAGGTCTCCCTTCCAATACTAACTGGGCCTGACCCTGCTTAGCTTCCAAGGTCAGACGGGATTGGATGCTCTCAGGATGGTGTGGCTGTAGACACCCTTGAGCTGGACAATTCCCTATGTAAAGTTTGCGCTTTGGGTTGGAATGGGGTTTTTTTGTTCATTCATGATTTTATCAAATTCTCTTTTGCGATCACTTTTCTAGGTTTGACAGTCTTTATTAAATATTTTTCATACAGAGTCCTTTCCATATCACTCTTCTTTGTCTTTCTTAATTGTAGTGTCTATGCTTTGAGGCAGGGAACCAGAATTGTTCAGTTCTTCATGCTTTGGCACCTAATCATATTCAAACATCAGCATATTCCTGTAAATTAGTTCGTTTTTCTTCCTAACTGGAATGTCATTTTACTTCTAATTATTCATTCTCCTGGTTAAGACCAAGAACCTCAATACCTAGTTCTAGGGATGCGGATCCATGTAATTCCAGTGAGGGATCTGCATTTCCATGTCTTTGTGCCCTCTGGTGGTACAGCACAGTTATGGATCCAGGGAGTTGGGGCCTCAGTGGTAGGTACCCAGTCACTACCCAGGTGATGTTTAAGCCTTTATAAAAGCCTTGATGGGACATTCATAGGACAAAGAGCAAACATCTGTATGCTGAGCTACTTTAGGGTTACTTGTAAATCCATCTCCACCACCTGTTCTTCAATTCCTTAATGTCTGATTTAATCTTAGAAACTCTTTTAGGTACCCGGGTTTGGGATTGATTTTGAGTCTCCTACAGTGTGTTTGCAGTTTACATCCTGGCTCCCAGGATGCAAAATGGTCTTCCATTTTTCTTTGCCTGAATTTGGTCTCATCTGTACCTACCTTCTCCTTTTCTACTGCTGGGGAGAGGAGTCAAGTTTTGAAAGGGGAACCAGTAATATGTAAAATGGTTCATAGAAAGTCTTGGGTTGAAGAGGACTTCACAGTTGAGTCTTAATGTATATATGGATTTACCTGCAACAAAAAATTTTGAGGGTATTTCCCTCCTGAGATATGAAACCTGTTGGAGGGAAGTACAACAGTTGTGCATAGATAGACTCTTTTTACTCTATGTTTAAAAGCCACTGCAAAAAAAAAAAAAGTCTGTGAAAAATATATATGGCAGTTCAATTGTGGATGATGAGAAATAACAGAAAAACTGTCATTCCATAGAGAGCTCTGTCTGACAGGTAGGATATGAGTTTTAGAAGATACTGTTAACAACTGTGTAAAAACATGAGAATTCCAAAACAGGACACAACTATAGGATACAGTATAACAGCTGATATTGGCTTTGTTTCCATAGATTACTCAGCAGTTTGGGATGAGGTGAGTTTTTTACTGACAATATGCACAGAGGAGACATGTATTTTAGGTAGTTGTGAACGGCTTATTTCAAACTTTGTTCTTCAGCTTCTTAAGAGTTGTTCAACTTCTAATGTCAAGCTGTTAGTTAGTATATGTGAGGTACCTAATGATGAATGACCTTCCAAAGCATATAAAGAATTGTTATCTCTTCCTAAAATCACCCTTTGCAGATTTTTTTTGTACAATATATTATCTTTTATACAGTACTGTAATCTGTCTGGTTATTGAAAACTTAATTAAAAAACAAATCCTGTTCCCCAATAGCTTCTAATGCATCAGGTTTTGTTACCTTAACATTTTTCTTTCATTAATATTGATTAAATTGTAGAGGGTTTCATTGCTGTTAATAGGGGGCACATTTTAAATTTTAGATCATTAACATTTAAATAGATTTTAATTGTTACATTTAACAAATTTATGCAGGTAAAGATTCAATTTCTTCAATTAATTTACATTTACAGATTCAGAGATCTTTTGCTAGGGCTATTCTCATAAAACTTTAAGGGTCCCAGAAGGATCTCTCTATACTTATATTCTTTTCATTTTATCCCTGCTACTCTCTCCATATTATGTCTTTGAAAGTGGTAGGCTTATTTCCATATGCTGCTTAATAAAGCAACATTTCTTTTAGCCTTTTAGGTGGAGGTTGGTTTAAAAAAATTTATATATAAAGACTCAAGTGAAATTTATGAAATTTTACAAGTTTGAGAATTAATTGTCTTCTCTGTTATGCCACACGTGGGGAAAAATAAGTGTCTGCTTGTTTGATGTAACATGCAAATCAGTCAAAGAAACAATTCCTGGGTACTTTTCCATCCCCACGGATTTCAGAAGTCCAAATGAAAATAGGTAAAGTTAGTTTGGTACTTTATCTCATACAATAGAGGAAAATTCAGAAAGATTGTATTCTTACCCATTCCTTGACCTGGGTCTGGCATTTCTCTGGAAGCATATCATCTTGGGTGTAGCCACTTTGTATCTACATAGAATATAAGTATATAGGATAAGTTTCTATCAGTTCAGGAAAGTCACATGTTTTGCTTTATCAAACTAATAAGTTAATGTTGACTTGCATGATGTCAAGATAAACGCAGTATAGAGTAAGGACAGGAGAGAGATGGTGAACATCCTATGTCTTACAAACAAGAGGACAACTATCTCTTGCCATATTAAATTTCATAAAGAAGGGAGACAAATTTCTTCATTTCTTTGGTAGCAGCCTGATCAGCTTAGAATTGCATGTGTATGCTCTGAGATAAATTACTAGTGAAAATTACATGTAACACATATTATATTGCTATATGTTACTATGTGTCTTGAAGTAATTTTCTGAATTCCCTAACCCAACATGCAAAAACGGACTCAGGGATTGTAGAAGATGGATCAAAGTCATTTGAAGTTTTTATGTTGATAGGAAATTCAGAGATGTCAGGGACATCATGACAATTTGACAGTGGGGTCAAATCAATAGACAGCAAAGCATTTATTATGTTGGAAAGCAAAAGTTAATACATTCCATATGAAGGAACTGCTCATTTAAAGAGTGAGTGGACCAGGAGTGGGCTGTGGGAGAAGGACCTGCTGGAAGACATGGAAGAGAATATCAAATGAATAGCAAGTGAACCTTAAATGCTCAGACACAAACAGATTTTAAGGACTATGGGACCAGGAAGATTAAGGGCAATAAAGGAGAGTAGAAATAGTAATGCCTCTAAAAATTTTCAAGGCAAGTATTACACCGTTTAGTGGAAGTGATTTCTGTGGACACAAGGTGGCCCAACCTGAGGTGATCAGAAAGAAGTTGATAGAAACTTGGCACAAAGGTAGTAAACTGACAATCAGTTCATATAAGAGGAATAAAAATGGAGGTGGAAATTGAGATCTAATATACTTTTTCTTTTTTTTTTTTCCTCTCATGATAATAAAAATCAGTGTTTTGGAAGGACTTTTCCAATAAGAGGAGTGATTAAAAAAAAAAAAAAAAAGAAAGAGATGGGGGAAAAAAAGGACCTGAACATGATGGGGAAGTTCATATTGTAGTTAGCTGACATAAAATTCCATCAAAAGGACACACTACTGGAGTATCATGACCATTAAGGAACAAAAGCATATACCTATCTGAGGGTAACTTAACTTGTTCTTATCTTATGAAAGGTAGCTTGTGTCAGGAGGCAGAGTGTTTTTCCTGGTAGTGATTTATCCTGTCAGACAGTCTTGATTTTAATTGCATTGGAGGTATTACAGAAAAAAGTAGCAGTTCCACCATGCTGGCACTGACGGATTCCTGGTTACCAGATTTCTGTGCAGAACTGTTGGCTTCTGTTCTGGCAGCATTCAGAAATGCAATTAATGTTTGTGAGGAAGAGAAACTTGCTTGAAAGTGTGATAACTTGGAAACTGAAAAAGAATTAAAAATAATTCTTCAATGGGTCAGTTTCTTGACTTTCTGGTAATCAGAGTCTTCTACGTGGCCCTGTCCAGAAAAAGAAGTTGCAGAGCTATATATTCATAGAGGAAATAGAGCTAAGTCAGAAAGTGATATAAATGATCTCAAAGCATAAATACAACAATTCAAAACAAAGTATATTTCCTTCCCAGAGAGGAATATACCATTTTGCTGAAGAATTTGCATTTCCATATTTTTGATTCTACACCTGTCATTACCAAATGCAGAGATGATTTTATGTATTTAATTTTAATACAGAAGAAGACAATCTGATTTCCAAGAAGGAAAGCGTTTTGTGTTAGGGCATCTTGGGCTTCTGCTAATGTGAAAATAAAAATATTTGCTGCTGAGGGACTGAGATCTACACATAAAATATCTATGAGGGAAATAAATATTTTAAAATGCAAGCACTAAAGTGGTACTGGCACTTCAAAATAGGGTCAGAGGCTGATTCCTCCTTTAGAAGTGTCACTGTTCTAATGTGTATGACTGCATACACTGAACCTTTCATGATAAAGTAACTACTGTTGCTTTTTTTTTTCAATGGAAAAAACCACACAGAATTCTTTTTTCATTCAGAAGATAACAGGTTTCCTAGAAATAGTAATACAAGGCCTCAGTATTATGTGAAAAGGAAGTTTTTATAAAGCTGATTTATTCTGTCCAGACTCACAGAACAGAACACCAGAATAACATCTGCCTGGCAAGTTAATTCATGAGGTTTTTTTTAATGAAGATAATTTCTTTAAAATGAGCAAAGAAAAAGCTTTGCTTCTGCAAGATAAATGTATCCTTTTTTTTTTTTCCCAGTTGGCCTAGGTGTATACCAAAACATGTAAAAATGTACTTCAGCCTGTATGTACTCAGCCTCAGTGCACAAAAGGAGAGGATGTGCAACATCAGGAATTTGGGAGCCAGGAGTCTCTGCACTCAGCAGCCTGCTGTCATCAGGCCTCACTCCTCTTTGTTCTAGGTAGCATAAAGGATGTTGGAGGAGACAAAACCTTTGCTTCAAAAACTTCTTGCACCTAATGTTGGTGATGTTATTTGATCTATAAATAATAAATAGGACTTTTCAGTAGTCCTGTTTGCTTCTGATATACAACAGCGACAGGGAGTACTCAGATCTACTTCCTGGCTTTGCATATTCCCCCAAATTGGTAAAGTGCCTTAAAGCCCACATTTTGGTTTCAGTTTTTGGTTTTAAGGTCAAATTTTTGTACAGAATAAAATGTTTATTATGTATTAAGTAATTTTCTGTAAATATTAAATCTCTGGTTGTCATGTCTGGATGCATAAAAGCTAGCAAGGAGTAAACTATTAATAAAATAGAATGAAGGAAAATGGGAATTTCACATGGGTCCTCGACTCATACTGACTACCTTTAATTAAATGCTGAGCAATCTGAACTTTTGTTGACCTGGTTGGGAACTGAAGTTGTTTCAAATGTGTCTCCTATCATTTTAACAACCCTCAAGTTTCTCTTGGAAATTACATATGGTTTTGTGTAAGGGGGAAGGTTAAATAGCTTGTGCTTTTACTTACCTTGTCCTGCATTCAAGCTGCTGTTAGATGAAACACATGGTCAGCTGTGTTATTCCTTAGACTTTGCTATAGTTCAAGACCAAAATTCCAAGACAAATAGCAAGAGGACAAGAGGTGTGGCTTAGCAGGGAGTGGCCACCTCAGGTCAATCTGTTAGTCTTCTGCTGCTTCCAGTGTCAGCCAAGCAATCTCATAGACAAAAGCAATTCCTGGGTGACATTTGTATGTTTGTAGATATTCTTTTCAAGCAAATCCTAGCTTTAGCTAACATATGCATATGCAAAATAAACTGTGTGGGTTGTGAAAACTAATGCTTAAATTTCCTACTAAAATGTTTCAAGGGGATTTGTTAAGGTCTGCTGGATTAGGGGAAAACAGAATCATGAATTTAGGTGGTTTATAACTAGTTATCAAGGAAGCAACTGAATAAAATTAAGGTCTCAGGAAAAGTGAAAATAATGTGAATTTGAACTGAAGAGCTGCTACCTCTGTCGCTTTGTTGTGCAGAAGAGTCCTGTCTGTGAGTGTCAGTCTTTACTTTTTTTTTTTTTTTTTACAAAGCATCAA
This sequence comes from Pseudopipra pipra, assembly GCF_036250125.1. Taxonomy (NCBI): domain Eukaryota; kingdom Metazoa; phylum Chordata; class Aves; order Passeriformes; family Pipridae; genus Pseudopipra; species Pseudopipra pipra. Next base: position 12,686,934 of record NC_087562.1, read on the forward strand.
GCACACATTGTTTTCTTTTCTCAGTGTATTTCTAAACAGGGCTGGAACACCTCCCCTGTGAAGACAGGCTGAGAGAGTGGGAGATGTTCAGCCTGGAGAAGAGAAGGCTTCAGGGAGACCCTAGAGCACCTTACAGTACCTACAGGGGCTCCAAGAGAGCTGGAGAGGAACTTTTGGCAATGGCACAGAGGGATAGGGTAAGGGATAGTCATTTTAAGCTGAAGGAGAGTAGACTTAAATTAGGTATTAGGAAGAAATTCTTCCCTGTGAGGGTGGAGAGGCACTGGAACATGTTGCCCAGAGAAGTTGTGGATGCTCCCTCCTTGGAAGTGTTCATGGACAGGTTGTTTTGGGGCTTTTAAGTGGAAGGTGCCCCTGCCCTTCACTGGTGATCTTTGAAGTCCCTTCCAACCCAAACCATTCTATGATTTTATGAATATTCTCAATTGTTTATTTCATATAAAAATAATTTGTTAGAAAGAAAAGACGTGCCTTTGCATGTTCCTACAAAGCTCTGCTTGTCAGCTTGTTGAGTCTTCATTGGTCATTTGCAAGCTAACAAGTACATAGAAGTGTAATGGGATACAAAGAACAGTCTCTAGCAAAGTGTAGATGTGCACACAAAACCTACAGAAGAGCTGCTTCATGGCAGCAGATATAGATTTCACAGTCTTATTATCCACCTGCACAAGTCTGTACAATTGGCTTGGATAGACAGGCATGCAGATGGCAAACTCTGTAAAAGTGTGAACAAATAAGGTAATTAAAAGATAGGTTTTATTGCAGAGAAAAATGTATGATTGCTTTTCCCCTCAAGTGATACTCTAATAGAAGTCACAGCTGTAATGGAAATATATTAACATATAATGGAAATATATTAACATGTAATGGAAATATATTAATACAAAACGTTACCACTATCTTAAGTTCCTGAGAGTGACAGTAGGAATGAGGAATCCTGCATTTGTACTTCCTTTTCCAGACTATCTCACAGATGCTTAAATGTGCCTTTTGTGTTTGTGTCCAGGATTTGAAATTTTAGCCCTTTCTCGTAAATAAGTTTGAATGAAAATTAGATTTATTTTCCCATCTTTAAATAGTCAGGAGAGTTGATTTTAGTCTTTCCATTGTACTCACAATATTATTATTAGTCCACCAGGTTTATCTCTAGTGAACTAGAAAGTAAAATAGAAGTAAATGTGGTATCTCTTCTGAAGATTGCTGTTCTTTGCTAAAAATAAAAAAGCACACTCAGATTGCACTGTCAGGACATGATTTCTGAATCCAGCCAGTTCAGACAGGTCTGACTAAAACTATGATCAGGTTGAATGTATTGCACTGGTATTCTAATTTCCAATTTGAGATTTTGCTACATAATCTCTAGTAGAGTATGTCTAATCTCTATGAGATCCAAAGTCTTTGTATAAACTCCCTGAATTTTCCTCCATGTGTCTCTACTAAACTGAGATGTGTCTTCTGGCTGAGTTGTAGAGACATTAAATTACTGAGTAAATCACTACAGTGCTGTTATGTCACTGTATCTTTTTCAAAGACCAGCTCAAATTTTGTGTGCTGTAGCTTTGATCCCTTTCGTTTAATTCTAAGAACACTTGTTATTATAGTAACTGTTGTTTGTATGTTATTTTAGCTTTTTACTTAAGTAGCTATTTAGCAATTTAAATGAAAATGTAATTGGGTTACATCTGTTTTACATGCATGTAATACCACGCAGATGTAAACCTATATTAAAACCATATTTTCTTTTTGGCAAAAAGACATAAAAATAGAATTGTAGCAATCATGCAATACATCTCTTTTTTTTTTTTTTTTTTTTTAGTAGGGTACACAAGATGTATTCCAGTGTTTATGTTGTGATGGTAACAGCCCTTTCTATTTTTATGAGAGCTAACTGGCATAGCCTTTTATTTTAGTTGTACAAGGACAAGTACACTGTTACACTGCTGTAAATCCCATGGAACTCCACTGAAGTTAGTTAAAATTCCTCACCAAACTCATCAGTTTCAATAACTGACTCTTTGCAGAGCCAAATTCCACTCTGAGGATCTCCTCTGAAATAAGGAATGTTTATGGGGTTACACTGTTATGAATGACAGTGATATTTGGCTTTCAATAGCTTTATTTTAAAGAAAGATGAACTTCTTGCTGGCTGATCTTACAAGGTGCTGAGTGCCCTCAGCTATTGTTGACTTTGTTAAGGTTTTTTTCTATGCTCTGGAAAGAGAGATAAGAGATATGGATTCAATTCCAGCTTTCCCTCAGCTTTTACCCTTTGTATAGGTACTGAGGGAATGTACTTGATGTCTCTGTACTATTGTAATCATAACACAGAGTTCCTCCTGCTTTATTTGTCCTCTTCATGGCTGACTACTACTCTTTGTTTATGTGGTGTCTAGCACACTGCCAGGATTGTGAGTAGTGTCCATTGATACAGGTGTAAGTCCCACTTAACAGTGAAATAGAGAAATATTTAGGGCACCTGGCAGTTCCCTAAAGATGACTGGGATCTTTGAAGACTTTGGAATTTCTTCAGAATAGCTAATTTCTCTATCAGCAGGCTCAAAATATGAAGTATTATGTTAGTTTTGTAGTCTAGCACACAGATTTTTGATAATGTAATGCCTTGAAACCTGTGTTTATAAAGTAAGACTTCTTACTCCTTTAGTTTCACTTATATAATCATAAGTCCAAAATAAACCATGTATATTTTACTTGGAGTGAAGATATGTTTAGTAGACTTCCATTGTTTCAATCTGTTTCTGTTCAATAACTGCATTTTTAGAGAATAATTGTGAAGGACATATAAGAAAACTGTTGCATGTTTTTCTTCATACTTTTTACCTATGAACATTTAAGGCTTTGATTTTACAACTGTAGCATATGAAACTGTATGGAGACAGAATCAGGATATAAACTTAAATTTATTCCAGTTCCTCGTTATTAAACACTTTTAATCTAAATCTTGTTGCTCTGAAATGTGAATTTGGCCCAAATAAGGACTTCAGTATTGTCTCTGAAGTGTATTTAAATGGGTAATTTTCAAATTACCAATGTAAAGATGATAGGAAGCCATGGAGAGTCAGTATTATGGTATTGTTTCTGAGCTGTGCCTGATAGCTCTGCTGCAGTTTGTTTGCTACAAGGTTTGTATTTCAGGAGTGTGTAATGCAATTATTCTGAGCAGTCTGTAATGAACCACTCAAAATTATTTTCTCCAAACCCACAGTTTGTTTTCCCTTATTTGTTTAAATTAAGACTGGGACTTTGTGAAAAGTCCACGATACAAGTCTTGGTTAAAAATTATTAGTCTTGTCAATATTTACAAGACTATTTAATTTACAAATCAGTATTTTGGTACACATATAGAGTATTTTAAACATTTACTTTTAAAGTCCTTTTCCCACATGTACTGTGTAGCTCCAAGTTTTGTCATTTCAGGAAACTTCTCTTTTGCTTTTATGTTAATTGGGCTGGTACGATACTCCAAATTTGCTTCATGACTTTGCCAGAAATCTTTACTTCCTTCACACGGAATTCAGTTAGTTGGTTACTGTTATCCAAGATTATACATATGGTCTGTACATAGGATGATCTTATTAACAACATGAAGACAAGAAACAATGGGATTTTCTAAATATTATCGGGTGAAGACTGACAGCTGGGATGCCCAACATATTTCCCCTTCCTCTTCATTTCTGCATGGAAATAGTTTTTCCCTTTCAGTGCCATTCTCCTTACCTGTGGGCTGGACTGTGAATCACTTGCCCTCAAGGTGAGATAATGATTTATAGATATATAGATGTATAAATATACATGTGTGTATGTACCCATGTATAAATATCTACCTAGGGAGATGTGTGTATATATACATACTTAGAACCTCTTGAGTTTTAAGAATTTTTGTGTGCCCTCAATACTGTAAGAACTGTCTTAGTTTCCAGACTGCTGGTGCCAAGGACCCCTCAGCTGCTGCTGGGGATGACAGCTTTGCATCTCTTGTGGTATTTGCACATTGGGTGTGCTTTGCAGAGAATGGTTTGGTGTTGACTTTCATGAGGACTGACTGTGTGATTTATGGTGACTTTCGGTAGGAACGTAGTATGTACAGTGGATTCTTCCTATTTCTGTCTCCGTTTATTCCATGTAAAATGTAACTAACTGCCTGTGCTTGGCAAGGAAAGCCATCTCAGAGATGTAGTGGGGAGGCTTAGAACTCCCAAGTACTTTGTCTTGAATCCACAACCTTGCTACTCAAGTGTTCCTTCTTTTGGCAGAGGCACAACATGCTGTTCATTGTCCCTAACCTTCCCTTTTTTTGCCAATGTGATGTGATGCTTGTGGTAAATAAAAATCATTGTAGTTGAGATATGAGTTAACTTTGATTTTTGACACCTCTAATTGACTAAGATCTCTGATTATTAGTATTTTAATACTTAAAAATAGTCTTATGAATTAAAGGTACTGAATATATTTTAAGTTCAGTCTATTAAGTGAAGGGGGAGAACAGAGTTACATGATTAATAACAATTATTAAAGCACTTGATGTAGCATGTAACTTCTTTCCCTTTATGTTATGACAGCTTTCTTTGCTGAAGAGGTAAATGAGTGTCTGTTATGACTGCTGGGGTGAGAAAAGAGCACTGAAAGCTGGACTCAGTATCAGATCATGTTTCACTAACAGAACAAGATTGATTTATTGTGTTATATTAGGGTTAGATGGACCTAGTACTGCTTCACCACATGCTATTTCATTCCCTTGTCTACTAAGTATGCAAGTACAAACAACTTTAACACAATTCTTTACCTAGAAACAAGCCTGAGGCTTCATCCAAATACTTTTAACATATGAAAATTGAGCTGCTTTGAACTTGTATGTTTTTGATAACTGCTTGGTATGCTTCCTGGAGGATCACCTGTAGGCTTTTCTTTCCAAATCCTAATCCCTTTGATTAAGTGCCAGGACAGATAGCTCTCATTGAATAACTCCAGTCTCATAATTCTTCCTTCATTCAGAGTTGAAAGGGAGCTGCTCAAGCTTCAATAGGTAAATCCTCAGATTTAGTTGAAGTAATTCAGACACTTAGAAACTGAAATTGTTTTGTTCTGAAACAGGGTTCAGATGGGCTACTGAACATTTACATACCACTTGCTGCCAGAAGCTGCAGGATGAAAAAAAAAAACAAAACAAATTTTTTTACCAAGAAGGATTGAGAGTAGGAAAACTTTGAGAACGAGACATTAAAGACAACCTGGCATGGAAATTTAAACCCAGAAATAGGAACAGAGTTACTCTGCTTGACTGCTCTTGTGGGTTTTTTTCTGCAAGATCAGACTGTGGTGCTGAGCTAAACATTCCATTCCTTCCTTGGCCCTTCTTGTTAGTAACTACCAAAATAGGGAGTAAGCAGGGGAAAAAAAAAATTCTTAGTCTTTTTATCTTTACAAGTATGCCTGCTGGGAACAAACCTGAGCCAGTTCAAGATTCTTCTATTTAAAAGTGTTTGTGGCAGATGAGTATGACGGGGAATTAGAAATAAACCTGTTAGCTGCTGATATCTGGGGGACATAGAGCTATCTATTGCACATACGTTTTTTTGCACACGTCATTTCGCGTATGTGCATAATGAAGCAGTTTTCTCTGTGGAGGACTTAACTGTGCACCTAGCAAATAAGAATGTTTTGCACACAAATAATTAGCTTTTGTACTAGAGTTGATTAACTCTAGAAATGGAGCAGAACAATTAGAGAAATTACACTCAGTTCATGTGATAGAGATTTTTACAGCTCCTTCAGCCTGAAAATTTGTTATATTTAGCAGAATGCAGCCTACCAAAATAGTACATAAACCTGAGTATTGTGGCACTGAACTAAAGAACTAGCCCATTCTGTGAGCAAGAGATGGGGCTTCCATGGCTATAACCAGTTACTAGTTAAACTTGAACAAAAACCATCGGGTGACTCTGCACCTTGCCAGCATTAGACTTTCAGTCAAATCCTTTTGCCTCTTTGCTACCAGGTTGTTCCAAAATATTCATGTGCAATCATTTACTCTTGTAGGAAAAAAAATAAGTTCTTACACTGTCTCTCTTATTTGTTGTTGCCATGAAAGGCAATGGTGTTATTTCTGCAGCTCTTTGGCAAGTAAACCACGTGAGCCATTTTAAGACGTGGCTTTACCATGAAAATAAACCACCACTGGAATCAAGTACAGACCTCAAAAACTACAAGAGTAGATTGAAAATTAGGAAATATATAAAGAAGCCAGACCCCACAAGGCTGGGGTAGTTCTGACTTTCCAATGTGACAGTAAAGTTCAACTTGATTTTTTTTCTTTTAAGAAGACTTTTTTCCAAATCATAACCCCCATATGAAGAGATTTGTAGTTGAGTTGCAGCTCAGAAAATCAATATGGTTAAGTTTGGAAATAGAATGGAATGGTATCCAGCTGCAACTAATAAGCAAAAGCTGGTAGGCCGGATGACATAAATGAGCTAGAATTTTTAAGGACACAAGTGCTAATTTCTTTGATCTAGAAAATAATTATATATGGTAAAGGATTAGGATTTCAGCCTTTTCTGGGTGATCTTGCTCCAAACAGCATAGCAACACCTATCGTCTCGAATCAGTGCTAACTCAGTATTACATCCAGACGAGGTCATCTCAGTCTAGTATCATGAGGTTTTATAAGTTCTTAGGTCTAACTTATTATTTTATTCTTTAACTTATTTGGTAAATGAATCCAGTACGTATTCAAATTGTTATTAGGGTAATGACAACTTGAGGGTTTTGGTTAATAAGATAAAAATAAAGTAGTTTGGTTAAATAAACTTTGAAGCAGAAAGCCTAAAGGCCTCTTGTTATTACCTCATTAACAAGAAATGCCATTAAGTTATTATTATTATCCTGTAATGGTTCTCCTTCTTATCGCTCTTGCATTCTGATCAGTAGGGATATTTAATGAAATAGCAATAAATTTGAAGAAATTACATGTACCCAAGCAAGACTATAAACTAAAAATGAAAACAGAAAGATTTAACATTTGAACGTAGACTTCTGAAATGGAGAAAGATTCTGCATGTTCTTATGACAAAGCTTTGGAATGAAAGCAAAAATTTATGACACATTTTATTAGACCTGTAAATCTGAAAGCTTAGCTGTAGTTTTTAATTTTTATTTTGCCTCTATGACTATTTTTATACCCTCTTTATAGTTGACTGGTCCAAGGTTTAAAATAAGTTCTGCTAGAGTATATGCCCCATTAGTCTTCTATAATAAAATGTGAACATGGCTAAAATAAAACATTATGCCTTAAGAGCAATTAAGAATGGTCTTTTGTAGATAACTGTAACATGAAATACAATCACTGTTTTTATTAATGGATTTGGGAAAAGCAGCTCAATGATTTATAGCAGAAGAGAGAATTATTTAACATTTTTATTTCTTTTATTTTATGTCTCACTCCTCAGAAAACCTTTTAAGACTCCTGAAATAAGCAAAATCTGTGTTTCAAATGTTTATCATGTTAATGTGAACCTTGGTCCGTTTTATTTAGGTAGTGCTATGATGTCAACTAAGAAGGTGTCCTTTTTTCTGCTGTTACTCCAGTCCAAAAAGTGTTGTTTTTGAAAGAAAATCTTGTTCCATGTTTTATAAGAGTGATAAAATGTAAAAGCTGGGCATTGTACTTTATAAAGGCAGGATTTGTAGGCCACAGACATAATCTACTGGGCATTGTTTGAACACAAGGCATTTCAAAAATACATAGTTTCTTAAAAGGTATAAACACAGTTGAGAGATGTTTCTCTAATTGTATAATAATTGTTTCTTTGTGATTATTCTGTTAAGCTTCTGATAACTTAGTCTTCAGGATCAGTGTGGCTGGAAGTAGAATCAGTGCTCTTAAACTTGGAGGTGGTGTTGTTCTTCTATTTGAAATATTTAGAAAGACCCGTCCCCTATTTGGATTTTCATTATGTTCAATTTGCTGCTTGCAAGCAAAACGTGTAAATTTTCTGTCATTGTGAATGAGGGGAGAAGGACAGAGAAGTGAAAGGAAGGTCTGAAATGACTGATATCTTTTCTCAACTCCTTCAGATCGTAAATGCTGTCAGTGTTAGGTGGGGTGTGTGCTCCTTTGGAGGCCTTGGTTTTCAAAAGCCCTGAAACTGCCTTCTAGGTTCCTGCTGACAAACCAGGTAGCTGCAGGCGTGCCATACATTGCCCTTTATTTCTCAGTCTGTCTGTGGGGGCTTGCAAAGTCTTGAGCCAGCGCAATCTTGGTTACACAAAATTAGGACCATGTTTTCTAGACTTTGTACTAGTATATTTGTATCTCAAATAAGAAATTTGTTATTATGTACTAGTAAGTGTGAGGTAGTATTTGAATAAAGGTAGCTCCTTTTGTCTTTGAAACCTCTTTTTTCCACAGCAGAGCTGTGTGTAGCTTGAAAAGCCATTAGCATAGAAACAGAAGGGCCACAGCAATATTCCACACTAGGTGACTGCTGGCATTTAGCACAAGCAGGATCAAAGCAGAATGTGTGCCTTGTAAATGATGGAGTTTGCAGTCCTCTAGGCTGGGTGAGTTGGCAAGTCTGAATTCTAACTGATGAAACTGAACTAAATTTCTTTTCTGATATCAACATTTGGAAAAGGAATCAAAATTACATTAGCTAAACTCGTCTTAAACTAAAGATATACAGTGCTTATGTACATATATGTGTGTGCATATATATGTGTAATTTATAAATATATATTTTTGGTGTACAAAAGGCTCTTTATGCTTCTGAAGGATAATATGAATACAGTCACTGAGCTTATTGTGCTCTTTGTTTCACCTGCCTTTAGAAAGAGCTAGTTCTAAATGAAGTTTCTTCTATAGAAAATTCTGCTTCCACAGCTGGGAATATATACAGTAAAAATCAGTAGCCTTATGCTTCTGCACTTACCGTAAAGTGTAGTTGCAAATGAAGCAATTTATTTGATTTGTAAGCACATTCACAAATGTTTTGACAACCTTCTAGTTTACACCACAAATTGTGCAGTAGCGCTGACTTCTGGGGTTAAATCTCCTGGCTCAAAACCAAGGGGTGGTCTTAACTGTCTTTAAATGCTCAGCCCAAAGTATTATTTGGTAGGGACAAATAGTAGCTGACATACACTGTGCTGGTAATATCCTCTGTCTGCTGTAACAAGATCCTTCCCTAGCCAGTGCAGTGCCCTATTTTTGGAATGTGTTGGCTGGCAGTACAAAGTGGGCAGTTAGTCACCTTGAGTTCCACACGCTTGACTTTCAGTCCCCAGGGACTCCGCTCCACGCTCAGTGCGAGCTGCTGTTGGCACAGGCCTTGAGTCAGTCAAAATTCTGTTCATTCTTCAAGATAAGATCTGAAATAAATGTGCCTTTTGAAAACTTGTATGGTTGCCATAGCCATAGGAATGCAGCCTTCATTTAAAATCAGCAGCACATCGTAGTCACTGTTGGTGTCTTTCAGAAAATGTTACGTGGAGTTATCCAGAGATTCAGTCTAGAGAGTGAGAAGGGCATGTATTACCTTAGCTTAGCCTACTTCAGAAAGGTAGCAAAGAAATGTTAGACTAAATCAAGAAGATTCAAAGAATCTGGCGTGTACATTCTCTTTACAAGTGATAGGATTTGTGCTCTGAACTCATCTAGTAGAGCTCTGAACTGTGCCACGGAAAGTCGAACAGAGCTAAAGGGTAAAGGAGCCTGAGGAAAAAAGACTATTGAGACTCAGCAATCTACCTGTGCAAGTCCATTTCTTCCAAATCCACCTCCAAAAGAGACAAATGAAAATCGGAATGACTAAAAGGTATTTTGTAAACTCCAGAAATGTCCTTCTGCTCTGGAATAGCTGTGTAGGATCACAGGGGTTCTCCTATTGTGCTGCAGGATCTGAAGTATTTGGCAATGAAGAACTCGGTTCTGTCTGTAGCAAATCTGAATATAACGGCATTAATGTAGATGATAGAGAGAGAATGACCCCACCAAATTCACATGGGGATGTAAAATTTAAAGAAAAATATTTATTTTGGCATCATACTGCAGGAGCATGAAAGTACTATGTTACTGGCTTACAAGGGTGGCACGTTAGATGTTTTTCTTTTCTCTGTATGGCTCCGAAAATAATCATTGAAATGAATGATAATTGTCATTTGCTATAGCACTTTATCAGCATTAAAGTAATACTTTTAGTCAACTTGGACTTCTAGTACCAACATGGCCAGTTTCCAAGGGTTTGTTCATGATTTACTCTGTGCTGTGAAAGTGCACTTTCTCTTATTGAAACTGTCAGCACGGCTGGGAGATCTGCATGATAATTTAATTATCGCTGTTTTTTTCACATTAAAGCAATTAAAATCAACTTGCAGAACAAGTCAAACAGTTAACTATGCTCATACAGGCTAAAAAGAATTCTCAAAGACAAATAGTTTCTATTTGGTGACAGGAGTGGCTGTGGATGAAGGGAGTGATTACTGTATGATTACTGCTCATCACAAATGACTACTTTTTTATTTTTCTGTTTTTTCCTCTTTACTAATACAGTTATTAAATAGTTTATATAAATGCAATAAATAGTCCTTTTTTAACATTTAGAATTTTAAAACATTTCAGACATTCTTGGAGGATAGCATGCAGTGGAAATACAGTGGATTGTGTTAAACAAAATGGGTACTTTGGTGTCTTAGTAGTACTATTGACTTGAGAGTGAATAATAATGAGATTTAAGATGTACAAATCCATGCAGGACCTTTGCTTGAGAACTTGTGTTGATGCACTTCTCCTTGTTTCTTCACTCTCCCTATGTGCTACTCAGCCTTTTATCTTCAAAACAAGCAATATAATTCAGGCAGTAGCCCTGTATTTTAGTTTTCATTGGAACTTGACATTCTTACTGATATTTTACATCATTTGAGTTTCCTAACATGAAGAAATTCAGGGCCACCTGGATGTTTGTGAGAACATGATTATTAGCTACAGCAGGGTTGGGATTTCATTCAGGAATTTTGTAGAGATTTTGCTTGTATTGAATGCAGAACTTCAAATACTGTCCAGAGTCATAGAGAGTGTGTATATGACATCTCAGAGCATGTGACTAAAAATCTTTTGGGAAATAACATGCATGCTAGAGATTAATTATGGAGAAATGGGTGTTGGTACTGTTCAAGTTTAGAATTCAAATTCTAGATACTTGATTTCATTGTTTTCATGTGTATCTTTATCCATCTCCAGATAATAATTGAGTTTATGGCACAATTCATAAGGTGGCTGTTCACAAACTAGTCAACAAAACCTGTCATCACTACCTCGAGTTCTTGGCCTTTCTGTTGGCATTTAAATTCTTCCTATATATTCTGATGTGTAAGTATTTATTATAGTATCCCAGAATTATCTTTTCAAGATAACAAAAGAAAATAGAGGATCATAGGCAGAAATGATGTTACTGTTTAGAATCAGTAAATATATTTGTACGTTCATTGAGTTTAGTTACATTTTAAATTCTGTACTATGAGATATTCTGTACTGAAAAAACATTTTTTTGTACTCCTTGTGAACAGGTAATAGGTAAGTAAAGCTTAGATTGATATTGATTTATAGGGCTGATCATTGACAGTCATCGCTGATGCACAGTAACACGTGCCTTCAGCTTTCTCTTTATGTCCAATAGATCTCCATTTAACTCTGTGCTGATTTGCACATATGCAACAGCTTTATCTTCAGCCTACTGTATTACCACTCAGGTCTCTACCTGTGGTTGCCTGTGGTGGAATGCATACTATTTTCAATATTTGCAAGTATGAAGTATTTGAGGTAAAGCTTAATTATTAAAATAGCTATGTCCATAAAGGACCTATACTGAAAATATACTTTTTCCTATCTGCTTCATTGTTGAGTAGAAGGAGCACAAAAATAATTTTTAATCAATTCCTTTCAAGAGTTTGTATTCTCTGCTAGGAAATCCTTTTGCTTTTTCGTAGTTCACAGAAGATACCTTGTGCTTGTATGTGGCATTCAGTTCTGTGCTGCTGGTACCGAGGTACCTAATGTTGATGTTTTCCTCTTAAATACCATAAGTGATATGAAATATGCAGAAAGGGCTTCCACAGAGAGAGAGATACTTCTTTAAAGTTTAGTTTACACAGGTTTGGGATGAGACAACCCACAGAGCAGTTGCTGAGATCGCATACACAGACAGTTGTGCTTTCTGTAATTTTTAATTGCTTTTTAAATTATAGAGTAGAAGCTGTTTGATGTACTGAAAAAGGCTGAGTCTTTCTGTGGTTCATGCCCTGGTTTGGGGGCTCTGGCTGAAATTTCATAGTCCTTTCAGGAATTCCCTCAGTGAGTTTGGAGGAGTCTCTTCATGAAATGTGAGAAAGCACTAGTTATCTAACTGTGAAGAGCAGCTTGTACGGACAGAGAATGGATGTCTCCAGCCTCTATGCATAAGGTATATTTAAAATCACATTTAATCACAGGCTAAATGGCATGTTTGCACTACACTAACATATTATGTTTAACAGATGCTGGGAACAACACCAATAATCAAAGGATTTTTAGTGAGATGTGTCAGTGCATTGAGGCTGGGTTGAGATACTCAATTATGAATGTCCTTTGAGCAGGAGATATTAAACTTGCTTGTGTTCCTTCATTTAAGGCCAAATGTCGGATCATCTTTCAGTAATGCTAGATTTTTTTTTTTTCTTGCTAGGGCAGATAATGTTGTGACAGCAGTTCAATGCTATAATTCCCCTAAATTACATATTGAATGAAAACATTTCAAGGGTATCAACTGCTTACTATAGAGGTATATTTGCTCTGCTTGCCTGAATCCTCGTATGTCCCTTGCAAAATTTCTTTGAAAGTCTTTAAAATCTATTTGTGTATCATCTGTAGAGTATAAAGAAAAAAAGTATGCAGATTAGGGGGATAAAAGAGCATTTCAATTATGTGATAAATAGAAATGCTTATGTCTTTTTGTTAAAAAAAATCAGCTCTGTATATTTGAAAGCATATTACTAGTGTGGCACACTGAGAGGTTTCTGCACAAGGGTCAGTTTCATCTTTGTGTTTTGTTGGACACTGCCTGCACTGGTTCTGAAAACTGGTTTTTTTTGAGAATATATTTGCTTTGAGTCAGATGAAAGGGATACTAAGAATGCCATAATGTTGGTAAAATGGAGTTCTTGGGAACACTGCATTATCCCTGCTTGTGAACTTTCAGTAGTTTGATTTTCTATCAGAATAAACAAGAGTTGAAAGATGACTAGTTCCTCCTGATTATGTGCAAACTTTATCACTCAGCTATTACCATCTGAAGTCTTGTGTAAACAGCTGTACCACAGGGGACGTTCTCTAAATTGCAAGGTCTTCCCACTTTGCTGCCACAGAAGACTGACTGCAAGCCAGTCCCTGCCAGCTCATGTTAAAACAGACCCAGTCCCTGTGTTAGGTCACCTATTAGAGATACATCTCTCTTCTAAATCAAATTAAGCTTTTTCTGGGCATCTGCTTTTTATCACCAAGATTTTTAAACCGCTAACACTCATTACCATGAACAAAGTTGTCTAACTGGAGCACTAAGTAGCTGCATATGGGGTTTTTTTTATGCTTATGGACGTGTATTTCCCTGCTGCATCTCTGTGGCTTTGAGGAAGGGGGCATTTTGTTGATCTGCTTGGGCTCATGTTTCTATAATTACTGCAGGTGCTTTGAAGAAATGAAATTTGCCTGTGATCTGCCCTTAAATTGTGAAGTTAAGGAGACTTCTTTGCTCCAGTTGTAAAATTTGTTGTGAGATCTACCTGCTAAAAGGGCTGAGCAGGACTGGCTGAGAAAGCTAAGAAAGCATTTTTTTGTTTGTCCTCTCCAATAGCTAGAAAAACTACTACAAAAAAATTATGTAGTGAAGTAAGAGTCTGTGTTGTTCTTAAGAAATACAAAGGCAAGTTTAAATATGTTACATAGAAGTTAGAGTAGGTAAAAAGGAAATCAGTGTGCGGAAATTGGTTTTATATTTGGATCATTCTGCTTTAAAATAAATATGTAAAAATAAACAGGACACTGTACAGACATCTTAAGATCCATGAAACCCAATAATGGAGCAGCCCACTTGTTTACAGCTGAAGTGTTACAGTCAGATGACTGAAGGAGTTAAACACCTGGAGCAAGGCTGCTAAACTGCTAAGCTGGCTTTTGGCAGCAGCACCAGCATGCAGAGAGAGTTTTTCCTTCATTATGGTTCAGCGACTAATTCATTCAAAGTTGAGAAACCAATTGAGAGTTGAAAATGCAGGAAAGCTTCTTTTCCTATTCTAACCTTTCTGTATATCGATATGTAAGAGGACTTGAGCTGCAGTTTTAAATGCTTGCTGGACACGAAAGACAAAAATAAAAGAATTAATTTTTTTAATATATCCAGTGCACTAAATTTGTTTTTATTTTAATTGAAAAACAACTATTCAAGAAATTATCATCTTGTACATTTTCAGTTTCCCTAAAAACCACATTTTTTGTCATTTTTTGCTAAATATTTAAATAGTTAGTAATTACTTCCAAAGTGCTAAAATGTATAGAATTGGGTAAGTAAATATGTATAATGTAGAATTGACAAAAATGTATTTCTGTCAAGTGTGGTAGTTATTATATTGAGTTGTAAAACATTTTTTTTAATAGTTACTACTCAATTAGGAATGTTTTTGTAAGAAAACAACTGAAGGTTTTAGTTAATACTTCTTGGCTTCTTACAAGTAATCCCTTCCTTTGGAGATTGCACTTCTATTTATTTCCGCTGATCTTGTTCCTCTGAGCTAAAACTATTCTACCATGACAAAATATAAGGTTAACATGTCAGATCTTGAGCATTTACAGGTAGCAATAACTGATCTATGAAAGTATCTCAGGCTTTCCTATTTGAAAAGAAATACTTCTTTAAAAGAGGTCATATATGTTTTGATAGACTATATTCTTCAATCAGATCTTTTGTATTTTGCTATACTTATAAAGGCAAGTTTAGGAAAGGAAGAGTCTCATGTATGTTCTCAAAAGAAATGTAATTTAAGCCCACTTCCTAATTTGTTGAATATGTTTTATATTCAACAGAATATAAAGAAGTTCAGAATAGAGCTTTAGATAAACAGATGGACTTACAGAGAATTGAATTACAGGAAATTATTGGTTTAAAGTTTTAATTTTAGTTTTTTCTCACCTTTTGATTTGGGAAGTTAGACATAAATTAGAATACTTTTAATACTTTTGGCTGTGATTTATAATTACCCAAACAAAATCTTAAAGCAGTGTTCACAAGAATGCGTCAAGTACTGATTAAGATTTCAAAGGATTTTTAAAATTTTTTTTATAGATGATTGCAACTGTAGATAAATATTTTTTCTAGTTTGTTAAGCTCTATTTCATCCCTCTGTAATTTCAAGTTTCATAACCTTTTCCCTCTTATATCAAGAGATATTTTGAATATGAAAAGATCATGTCAAAACTTAGCTCAACCCTTCATCAGGCTTTTTAAAACCTAACTTAGAATTCTGTTTCTAAGATAAACAGATTTGGATCAGAAAGATTTTCAGCTAGCTAGTATTCATTTTGGCTGAGAGTTCAAGCAACATCTTTAATCATATTTTTGTTGATTATTTATTAGTTTCTGTGGGAAATCAAAGGACAGACAACCTAAAATATGTCTTCCGTAAGATACATCATGAATCAGAAGCTGTAGCAAAGAATTTCTAGGATGTGTCTTTCATGTACTTATAAGAACTGATTGAGAGATAAAATATACATCTTTAGTGTGTGTATAACATGCAGATGAAGGCTGACCCAAAAATGGAAGACTCCACTATCTGGCTGGAGTAGGATTTCTATTTCATTACTAGAGTAAGAAAAGAGTATTTCTGTTCTGCTCCTTGTTATCTGAAGGACCATGGTTAAAACTAGGGCAAAACATCAAAGAAAATTGGCATAAAAGTGCACATTAAGAATACATGTCTACCTTTGGAAATGTTGCAAAATATGTGTTTCCATAATTGGTCTGTACTTGTATGGGGTAGTAGTAAAATGTTATATCATCCAAAAATAGCTATGAAACCCCCATCAACTTTTAGCAATCACTGTTAAGTACTTTTGAATGATGATAGTCAAAGACTGGCCTTAGTACTGACACTAACAAGGAGACAATAGTCTCGTCTTGTAGGAATGTCAATATGCTGAGCATT
The DNA here is from genome assembly GCF_036250125.1 of Pseudopipra pipra. Lineage (NCBI taxonomy): Eukaryota > Metazoa > Chordata > Aves > Passeriformes > Pipridae > Pseudopipra > Pseudopipra pipra. Next base: position 12,703,197 of record NC_087562.1, read on the forward strand.
TTATTGCAGACATCAGTGGTGGGAAAAAAAAATACTAGTTAATCGAAAATGTGATTATGTAAAACTAATTCTTCATTTCGAATGTGCTGCTGTAAAAAAAAATATCGTTCCAAGATTTTTACAACTTTAGTAACCCACATTTCATTCAAGAAGCTCCTTGGCCAGGGAGAAGCACCATTATCTGACATAACGAGTAAGAAGCATTTAGCTGATTTCTGGCTGCCAGTTCTTGTCTCTGAGCTTTTCTGGCTGCTTCTGTTTGTGGGGGATTTGACTCCTTCTCCCTGCCTTCCCTTTCCAGTCCTTCTGCCTGCACGTTTTCTAGGTTTCCTCCTTCTCTAGTGAGAGGGTACCTGTCATCAGCAATGTAAATTTTTACTGCAATAACTTGTTGATACGAACTGAGCAGACAGAATGTCCATCATCAAATGCTCCATCAGGATGCTGTTGGCTGCCGAGAGAGGGATGGAAATACTGAAAAAGTAATGCATGCCCCCCAGCAAGAAAACTAGAGAAAAAAAATAAATGCTGTGCAGATTCATGCCAAATTTGTAGTGGAATTTGGATTTTCTTCCAAAACGTACTGACAGTTTAATAAAAATAATTTATGTATTGAATTTTATCCTTAAAACCAATTATTTTTCTCATCTTTGTTTCCAATTTGAGTGGTAAATACATTTTTCTTTATATATATCAGTTTGGCAGTAGAAATCGTTCTTTTTTTTTTTTTTTCTCCCCAACACAAAATAATAGAAACCAAAAGACAAATATAAAATTTTTATAAAATAAATAATAAAACATGTTCTTCATTTTTTTATTGGAAAGCAATCAAATATCTTGTAACAAGAATATTTTTCTTCCATAAACTATATTGAGTTTTTTTCAAAAAGCTCTTTCTTATAGGGGGTAAAAGTAATGATTTCATTTAATTCTTTAGCATTTCCTTTGTAGGGCAGAGTCTGCCGGAGTATTAAAACAGAGGTTTAGTGCCGTATTTGGAATTGGGTGGTATTTGGCAGTCTGAATGTCAGTGCTGCCAAATATAATATGATTCAAACACCACTAATAGTTTCTACTTAGCCATATGTGCGATTTTGTAAATGTCTATGGAAATTGTGCAATACTCATTTTTTTGGGATGATCTATATATGCAAACACAAGCTGTGTCCTCATTCTGTGTCCTAAGGCAAGATTTCCAAATAAGAGAGAGTACAAACCGGTAGCCAAAATACAGCACAGCTTTTATTTTGTGAGCTTGTGTCTCCTTCAGTGTAGAAGTTCTGTCTATCCAAACAGTAAACTCATTACCTTGTGCTTCGTTTTCATCCAAAGAGCCAAGTGCTTGAGGAAAGCATCAACTATTAATTAGCCTTTATAAAACAATAAAATAGTCTTTATAAAAGAATAAAGTAGATACAGCCCCATGTTTGCATGCCTTTGTCAAGAAGGTGAGAGATGCTACTGCTGTTTTTTTCACTTATATCTCAGAGTGAGAGCAAAGCCCGCTGTGTTTTCCTCTACCCTTTTCATAAATACCTCTGATTTTCTTTATTGAAGTGAAGTGATTTAAGGACACTTGGGATCAAGGATTTTCATTTTTTTTTTTAAATAGTCATTATTTAGTTTCTAGATGTATTGGTGAGGAAACAAAGATTACCTTGTTCATAAGGGAATTGGTGCCCCAGGTTAATGTCCAGGTGTTCTTTCAACTGATGGCTGAGACTAATTTCTTCCTGGCCCTCTGGTAACCAGCTGAAGCAGGAGCCCAGCTGGTATATCTTCACTCTTGCATACCAACATCTTTCACTGATTCACAGATTTCCTTATATCCTCAGTACTTCCTCTACTGCTTAACAGTCTTCGAACAGTAGTTTGAAGATAACTGCTGTTGTGCCTTGCAATGGCTGCATCTGAACCAAGGAATGATTTTTTTTCTTTTAATCATAATCTCATAATGATCCTCATAAGCTCTATTTGTCAAAAGGTCATAAATTTGAGAACCCATCAAAGGTTTGCTAAAGAAATACTTAACACTGAATATTATCTGGTTTGAATCTTGTGAGTTTGGATGGCATTTCAGCAGGTAATGCTACAAAGGAGAGTTCTTAATACATTTAAGTCAAGCATTCAGTCTCTTATTTTCTCTCTCTCTCTCTCTCTCTCTCTCTCTCTCACACACACACACACTTATCTGCTGCCACCTGTCAAAGTTCACAATTTCAGTCAGTTTTTGCCTGCTACACATAGATGTAAACTATGTCAATCTAAAAATACACTGAGCGACAGAGACATCTAATGTTCCTTTACTGCATTCTGAACCTTAGGGTGCATAGTTTGTGTGCTTAGTTTTTAAACTTCCATGCAGGGTTTACAGATCTTTTGTATTCACCATTTGGTGTATGACCTATTTGAATAAGGGAGGTAGTGAATGTTAGAAGGAAGCAGGCGAGGGACAGCAAAGGGGCAGCCATCAATTCCAACTGCATCTTAGTAAAGAATATACTTACCCTGAGGGTAGGTGGAAAGTGGAAGCTTCAGAGTTGGAGTTTCTTATGGGAAAAAATGACAAACAAAGTGGTCTTTGCAGGTGCTGTTGACCTGTGAAGTAGGAAGAAGGCAGGTTCATTATTTATATGGTGGAAAATATCAGATGGGAGTACACAGCACAGAGAAAAATAAATTTAACCTCGTGTAGTAAACAGCAGTTTGAGGGAAAAAACTCTGAAGACTGTTGTCAGAGAAAAACAGCGGAGTCATGAGGGATTCACAGAAGTAAAATAGCTTCAGACTTTTTGTATGAGCCAGGAGAAAACTTCACAATTCCAAGTGCTTCTCAGTACTACTGATGTATTAATGTGAAGTTACTTTTTTGTATATAGCTGGATCATACAGACTATGTACATTTGGACGTTTAGACCACATAATTGAATTCAGAGCAAATAACATGTAACTGCACCAGCTCTGAAGGACTAGTAATTAAGATGTGGAAAGAGAAGAAAGTCCTTATTCACCGGAATGTTCACATAACTCCATGTCTGTTTTCATTATATTCATTCAGACTTTTCCGTCCCTGTCAGCACTAGAAACATTTAAATCACTATTGACAACTATGGAAGAGGGAAGGTGGAAGCTCCTTATAATGGCTTGTGTAAAAGGATTGTTGTTTGAACAGATCTTTTGGTGTTATCTGTAAAAACTAAAGCACAGTTCACTGAATTATGTTAATTCTCTCAGGTCTGTGTACAGTATCTTCTGGGGTTTCTTCAGTTCCTCAAGTACCTTCACAGCATAACTGCATGTTCTAATTATATAATCACACATTTACACCACTTATGTCATTAAGTGTAATTGTACTTGCCGTGTGAACCTGCCATGACAGAGCAAAAATTACTGTGAGAAAAATGATACAACAGAATCTTAATTTAAAAAAATTAAGTATTTAAGACATGCTTACCAAAATATAGCATATATTGAAGACTAAAAACTTCCATGATGCACAAGTGTTTGCAAAATCTGAGTGTTTTCTTATGCATGCACTTGTGAGACTTTTGCCTGAATTTGGGTGCAATTTTTGTTGTGTATGTTAAGCTCATCTAATGTTTGTGCTACACAGAAATAGTACAGGTAGTTGAGAACTGTGGCTCTGGATGTAGGCAGATAAGCCTTTATGTGTGGATTCTACCATTGTACTTAGCTAAGAAAATATGATCTAAATGACTTGATAGTTTTACAAGACTGAGTTGTAGCAAAACATGGTATAAGAGTTCGTGTGGCACAAGTCTGCAGGTGGCACTCTCCTTTCTGACCCTGGTGTGGTGGTGTCAGTGCAAAAGTGTTTGTGAGAACCATGGGACATGGGTGGAAGAGTAATATTTTTGATGAGGCAAAAGTTCTGTCTTTGAGGTATTGTGAAGATTCCTGGCATGTATTCCACAAGCACTCTAGTGAAGAGAAGGGCCTTGGTCCAGAGGCCTTGCAGATAGCTGTATTCAGGCTCAGTTCCCCAGACTATTTCATTTGGACTCTGATTTGTCTTTCCCTGAAACTGCTGATTTGTGTTAGACAGCTGTTACCTTTTATTCAGACCTGTCTGGAGTTCAGCAATTTATCTGAAGTTGTAAAGCTAGTCTAAGACAACTCATCAAAGGCTCAACAAAAACAGTTTCTTAATGGGAAGTAATTTTCCAATCAACATATAACAGAACTGTAGTAATACATTGGAATATCCTTTGATGTAGCTTAAGACATACAGTTGCCTAATAAGAATGCCTAATTGTATAGGTTTCATTGTACATAGCTGAGGAACAATTTTCAATAGCTTCTAAGGTATTATGAGATACTTTTGACTGAAATTTAAATTCAAGATTGTATCTTATAATGAAAATGGAGACATGCTGCATTAGCATAATTATATCTCTGTAGTTGTAAATATTTATGTAACAATACTGCAAAGACCAAATGTAGTTATGTACTTTTATTCCAGTTGGTCTAAACATTCAAGAAAAACTAGTTCTTCAGCAGTTCTAGGAATAGTTTACTCATCAAGTTATAAATAAGCTTTTAGAGGATTTAAGCTCACCTTTCTAACATAGATTTATTTTTCTCTTATTTATTCGCTTCAAATATTTCACTCTTGGTTGTTTTATGGTACCCCACGAAACTTCTTGTACTTCTAAAAAGATATTTTTTTTAAAGCCACTTTTATGTGAAAGTTTCTGTTGGAAAAGCATGTTTATAAAGCTCACCTGTACCTTTCTTTTAAATAGAAGCCTGGCGAAGGGGCACTGTCTGCTGAGTATCTCTCTGAACATATGGGCTGAATTACTCAGCAAACAATTGAACCACACTGTTTCAGATTGGTTACGGTGGTAAAAACTGCCTCGCACTGCTCTGCAGAAGAGGGATGGATAAAACGCTCTTTGAACAGTCAAGATTTTTTAAAAACGTCAGTGCAGAGGGCTTGCATTTGTGTTTGGCTTTCTAGACCTGCCTCTTGACCTTCTAATTACTTGATTTGAAACAGCACTGAGGGTATAATAAAACTGGAGGTTGTCTCTCGTTTGCTTTATCATAAATTAAAGCTGTTAGTTTGGTGAGGTGAAAGTAGAGGCAGAGTGTTCATTACTGCTCAAGTGACGGCTTGTCAATAGCACTGCCTTTTAGTTTGTTCTAGTCAGCACTTGCTGTGCATTTTGTTGGACCACTGGGAAATAAATACAACAAGATTATACATTTGGAATACCACAAGAGTTCATGAAGGGAAAAACCAAAAAAAAAAAAAAAAAACCAACCAGATGATAAATTATACACTTGGTAGAAAGTGACATGCTATCTTGTGCTATTAACAACCAGAGATAATTGCAGTGAATTGTAATTGCAGTTTGCAACTTACAGTACAGTGTGTCCAACATCAATCTTAATAGTGAACAAAGCAATTTATATTAAAAGTTAATTCACTTGGTAAGTTTCGGCTGTATACAAGGGAGCTAACAGATGTAGCTTTTCAGAAAGTTCAAAGGCATTTGGAACATGGAGAGAAATGCTAATGTAGTAAGCCTCAGAGAAATATTGCATTACTACTTGTAATGAAAACAAATGTATGCCATTATATCCCAGTTTGCGTTTATTTAATAAACTGTCCAGTTTTGTACATTGAAGAAATTCTGTTTCTGAATGTAACAAAACCAGATTTTTACCCATAGATTACACAAGAATAGCAATTAAATATGTATAGGGTAAGTGGGGTCTAGATTTCCATGTATTTGAGTCTATATTCAATTTTAACTTAATCCTTTTATGAGTCAGTACTAAAATGAGGGCGTGTGTGTGTATATATGTGTTTATACATACGTATTACTGGAATTTTTAAATCTAGGACTTCATTCTGGAATTGTTTAGTAGTTCACAGGGTATTTTGCTAGGTTGCCTGGTCATAATTACTCTGGATTTTGAGTGATATCTTTAATTGGGTTTAATTAAAATGAAACCTTATTTTGGGAAAGCCTAACACCCCTTCTCATGCAGATGATAATCTGGCATTCACTGACCATCTAGTGGTGCCCAACTGTCTGGGAGAGCTTCTGCGTCCTGCTGACTTCTGCTTTGTGGGCTGCAGCACTTCACATTTACTCTAACAGGCCTTACCATTTTCTGGGTGTTGTGGTCAGTCCTTGGTGCTCATCAAATTGACAGAGAATGCCCTGATGTGCAGAGTCACGTTCTAAACATGTGCTGTTCTGCTCCGGGATTGACTGTGCTTTTGTGGGTGACCATCGATACAGTTTAAAACTGCAGGGTGAAAGTGCTGCTACTTTTGATAGTATAAAATTCTCCAAATTAAAACATATTTAGATTTGCCTAACTGAATAATTGTTACATTTTTTAGAACTGGGAAAAAGATTGAGGGGCAAGGGGGTTGGAGAGGAGGTTTTACTTACTGTATCATACATACCCCGACCTCATGTAGAGGATTCATCCGACACAAAGGAGAATCACTCTGCATTTTGTACCATCATGCTTTTTCATAAACGTCTTGTGCTTATGAGAGAGCAGAGTTAGTTCATGTATGTGTCTTGGCTAGGTTTTCACCTAGTGTGACCTGCTATAGTTCTGTGGAACAAAGACATTTAACACTAGCTAATGATTGATTCTCCCAGGAGTTTGGGGTGTAGCTGAAAAGCTGGACTGAGGCTATTTTTCTTCTTTGTGACTGTATTTTCATTGGGTAGGTCAGAATGTTGTTCTGAAACACACGATATTGCTTAGATGTATGGTTTGGATTTTTACACGTCTCTGCTGAAGGAGATCCAGAGTTGCACTAAACATCTTATACGTGCATCTTACATTGTTTCTCTTATACAATATATACATGTGCATTAGGCAGGATTTTGGTCTAGGTTTCAATAAATACCCTGTTAAAAGAGCTATCTTAAAAGATTTGATCATTAATGTTATAATGTGGAGGTAAACTAGCAGTATTTAGTAGCCTGCTTTTAAATTCGGTGATAAATACTAGGCTGTAATTTTTAAAATGAGATATAGAAGATAAAAAAAAAACTTTGGTTTTTTTTCCTGGCAATTAATTTTCTCCTGTAAAACAACATACTGTATCTGACATAAATTGACAGGAAAGGTAATATGAGAAACTCAGCTTAGAAATGTTACATATAATTTTCCATTTGTTTTAGCAAAAGTCATCTCTAGATCAAAGGGATATTTTGACAGCCAGTCATTTTGGATGTAGATTATCCAACTTAAATTAATTTTGTTTACTTTTTTATGGCTGAAAGTGGAATTATTAAAAATACTGAAAATTATCTTATGTTTTGCTTCATTTTATCAGGAGCAAATCTCTCTGCATATGTGAATGTACTAACTGGTGTCATTTGTTTTACGTTGAAGGGCACGGGGTGCTTCCTGTATATATATATATATATACACTTTGTATGTCATAATAAGAACTGAGTTCTTCCCCTGTTTTTCTCCTTAGTTTTATGACTGTTAGTGCATGTTCCATTTATTATTGTGCTAGCAAAACACATATCCAAAAAAAACATCAAACCAAATTAATGCTAAAATGTCTGTCTAGTCTAGTTTTACACTGAGACAGAAGAGCAGAGGGCAGTTGGACAGGGTGATGTGGAGCATCACCACTCCTGACAGTGGGAACATCTGCCTGCCAGCATGGGTAGGTGGATAAACACAGGAACAGTGGTATGAGTTCAGATCAAGGATCCATCAAACCCACCTGTTCTTCCAGGAGTGGCCATGTGCAGATACCTGGAGAATAAGAAAAGGGCAGTCACAAATGGTACTTCACTCAGCCTCTAGTTATGAATGAAGGGGGTTCTTATGTGTGCTGCCAAGTGCCCCAGCACAGGCAGTACTGTGTCTGAGCAGGTGTTCCAGCTGGATGTGCTGCAGGAGCCTTGGAGTGGCCGACTCCTGCATTGGGGCAGCGGTGGAGACCTGGCTGACAAGGGACTTGCTTTCCCTCTCTTCAGGTAACCCCAGAGATACAGCAGCAGTGCACGAGGCTGGGCAGCAGTGTCACAGGCTGGATGCAGTGAGATTGTCTTGCAGGAGAAAGAATGGGAAAACACAGAGAAATCAAATTTTTGAAAAGCTCAGCAGTTAAGAGCTTCTACTTAACAATCTCGTTAAAGGAGACAGGTTTTCACAGGAGTTCATGTACTGGGTATATATTTACTCTGCATATATATACATTCCATAAAAAGGTGTGCTTGTCTTTTTCCCCAGGCACTCTTTGAGAAATGTCAAAAGTGCAATTATAAAAATAGACTACTTGGGACCCTCTGTTCACCCAGTAATTAACATAAATAATAATCTAGGAAAAAACTTTATTTTTAGGGTTTACTGTCTCCCAGCAGAACAGTTAAATGGCCAGACATTGTTGAGCTGTTTGCTCTTGTTTGCTCTTCACTTAGAATAGAATTTATTTCGTTTTTACACATGCGTATCTATAGAAGAAAAATTCCTGAAAATTAGTCTCCTGAGTCAGATGTGGCTTGGTATTGCCCTTTCTTTATGTAAATGATGGCACGTTGTCCATTAATGTAAATGCTTAGCATTAATTTGTAGTATGTTTAGCACCTACTTCAGAGAAAAAGTTGCAAAATGTTGACAAAAGAAACTTCCTGTTAGGAATTTATTGATAATGACGGTGAGCAACATGGGAAAAGCCTGAAGGATTCTACAAGAGAAATAATGGATCATGCCCTGAAATGCCTTTTAATGTAATTGAAATTGAAATAAATAACAGTATTCCTGAAATAGAAAAATGTAACTAACGCAAGGATCCGTTATGATATCCTCAGGAATTCTTCAGAACTGAAATATATTAGGGATAAGGAGAGGAACAGAAAGCAGAAGATATAACAAAGGTGAAACTGAAGACTTAAAGGACAACAGTCATAACATACACATGCAGGATAGGATGATCTACTTCTAGGAAAGAGGCCTAGAGAAAGGCTTTAAAAAGATCTTCATACCAAATAAATGTAAATAAAACTGTAAATCCACTGATGTATAAAACTGGAGAAAGAAGTAAGGATCTAAGGAACATTATATTCATCAAGACATTCTGAAAAATCATTTCATTCTTTATGTTTTTTCTTTATTTCTTAACAGAGCCACCATAAATGCTATATGTTAAATGACTGTGAAACTAGACTTGATTCACTCAAACATCTGAAAATAATCAGATCTGGATGGCACATATTTTGTAATGAGGAAGGAACTGACTAGCAGCTCCTTTTTACATATTAGGGTACTAGAACTAGATTACCTGATTTGCAAGTGTAGTTGAGAAATAAAATCATTAAGTTTTGATAGTTGTAAATTCTAAATTCCTATTATTTCTTTGCAACATTCCAATAAATTGTGTGCACACAGGAAAATACCTGCACATTTTGGTAAGAATTCAGTGCCTTCATCTGTAGTTGTAGATTGTATTCTGTGTGCACTAATACAAACATCATTAGGTTAGTCCTTCCATAGTACTTTCTGGCAGTAGATCTCTATAGTTTACAAAGATGTAAATAATGTTATATTTCAGGAAACTGGTGATCAGAGAAATGCAAGAACTCATCCAAAGTGACTTTGAAATACCGTGGCGTGCTACTTTATTTAACAACTTTTAATTATTCTTTCAGATAGTAAAACCAATGGTCTCCTGTTAGGATAGCATGCTACATAATGCAAGTGAAAAATGTGCAACATGAGAAATGAGATTACAGAAACCATTTTCTGAAAACAATTTGCTGAATGCATTTAGGCCATTCTTGCAAAATAAGGATGTGTTTAAAAAAAAAAAAAAAAGAGATTCCTGTGAAGAATTTTAGTAAGCTCCTCTTCAAACTTCAGCCCAATTCTTGAGGGCAGAAAAGAAGAGAGTGAGAATCTGCTTTTGTTGGAGAATTTACTTTGGTGAAATAATTGTTGAAGCTGTATTTCCAGTTCTTGGGACTTTTCTGGGGGAAAACAAGTCTAACTCTGGTTACATCAAGACAAATGAAACCAGGTCAGGAAACCCAGCTCCTCCACCACTGTAGTCTGTGAAAATACGATCCAGCCTGAATACTTGGTGTGGTGTCTGTGCTAGGAAGAAACATGAACAATTCTGGTAAAGAAGTGAAAGTAGGAATTTTGGGTTTGGGGTGCGGTTTTTTTTTTTTTTTGTTATTATGAAATACACAAAACGGGTGAAGATATTGCGGGCTGGATATTTGCTGCAGTGCATTTGTTTTTCAGAATCTCAAGCAGCTCTCTGATTTTAGGCATTATAAAAGAGATGTCAGTGTTTGGTTTTTTTTTTTTCAAAGTAAACACAGAAGTAGCAGGATTAAACAAAGAAAAGTTCAGGTTATTAAATGAAGTTCCAACACTTCTTACTAGCTCAAAATATTTGCAGCAAGTTCTCTGGAGTAGAAAATGAAGGGAATGTGCCATGCAATTTTTCTTTAGCCTTTTTGCAATGCAACAGGGCAATCGATACAAATCTTTGCAGTAATCATATATTGATTTTCCTAGAATATAACTCCATTTAAAGCATTTTTATCCCCAGGAGTGAAAGCATTGGAGGCTATCAAAGGAGGAAGTAGCTTTCCTTGACCCCATCTGCAGTTCACATTGATTAACAGAGGCTAGGTAAAATAAATAAATATGTGTGAGAGAGAAGAAAGAAGAAAGAGTCACAGAAAGGTTAATACTGGCTGGGGAGAAACATAATTATAGTGCATTAGGGTTTTTGTAAAATTATTAGGTCAGGATAAGCTAACAAGTGGCTTGGAGAAGGTGGATTCTTCATTAATTCAGAGCCAAATATTGCAATACCTATTTTTCACTGACTGTGCGTGCTGCAAATTCAAGTAATGGGGAGCTTTCTGCTGACCTACCCCTGTGTGCATGCAGGTGTCAGGATAGTGACATTGAGCTGAAACTGGTAGGTTTTTACTTTAGCCTGCAATGGAAGGTCTGTTATGATACACTGAGTCCGGGACAAGTTCATAGTGAGCGTGCAGAGGTGGCATTGAAAGGAGTTGGATGAATCCATGACATTACATTTTCGTTAACTGTAAAAATGCTGTTGTTGTAGATAGTTTTTAAAAGTTGCAGAAACACGCTAGATATGTTTTTATTATTGTTTTATGAAAAATTATAACCTATGCATATTATTTTAATATCACTTTAGTAGCACTGAAGCAAGTCTTCCTACTTTAGTGTATTGAATACAGTTTTCAGTTTTTAACCACTTATTTCCTTCACTGGAAGTGCAAAGCATCACATCTCATGCAAGTATTGCACTCTGAAATGTGTTACTCTCCCATAAGACAGTAAAACCAATGCCATGTAATAGATGGAGGCCATATGCTGTAATTTTTGAATGAGATTTTTCCTCAAAGCCAGGACTTTTTGGGTTTTCTGATTCATCTTAGCTGCCTAAAAAGTCCCTGCAGCCCATCCCATGCATCTTTTAGCTCTGTACTTTCAATCTGACAGTTTTACCTCCTCTCCTGCCACTTCTGTGATTTCCTGGCTGTTACACTCCCTTTCCTATGTTTTTGTAACTCAAGCTGGGTTCTCATAGATCAGCCTTTATTAAATTAAAAGGTGAGTTTAGCCTCATTATCCTTCTCAGTGCTCTGTAGTTGATACTGTTTATTTTACCAGCAGCTTCAGAGATTTTTTTGCTTCAGGCAAAGCAACTACTACACATTGTCAGATAAAGTACCTTATCTGTCAGCAGCACTCTTGTGAATTAATCATAATTCAATAGGTTTACTAATCAAGATTTGAGATGAATGTTTTGATAGAGCAATCAGATTTGTCTAATCTATTATTCCTTGACAGTTGCTTTAGGCAGTGCTAACTTGGCGTTAGTACCTGGTTTGGATCAGTTTGACGTGGCCCCACCAGTCAGTAGCATCAGTTATTGAAGTGATGGACTTCTGCATAGATACTAATTATGGTCCTTTTCCAGTTTCAAGAGAGACTGGAGTGAAGCTGAGATCAGGCAGCTCACACCTACCCTGTTCCATGTTATCAAAACGTTTTTGAACCAGGAGTTCACTTTGTAATTTTCACAAATAACAGAACTACTCCAAGCTTGTTGACAAATCTGAGACATGATTTATTGTAGCATATGCAAACATTGCTCAGGACTGAAAGGGTCACTGGAATAGAAAGGAGATAAACTTAATATATTGTTAAGTGTTGCTAATTATGAATCAAGTCACGTCTGATGTCACTAAAATTTGTCCTTTATTTTGCCCAGTTAAACATTCTTGGGGGTAATTTACAACATAGCTTGCAGCAGTTTCCTCAATTTGAAAGCATAAATGAAAGCTTTCATTGTATATTGACATATTTTTCTTGTTAAGCAATGTTTAAAGTACTGATACAAGGTGCTGTAATAGTGGGTTAGACTGCAAGTGCAAGTTTGGTACATTGTAGTCAATAATGCATTAGTGTGGGAAAATGAAGGAGAGGATTGATGTGTTTGGTGTTTTTTTAACATGGGTGGAGAAGAAGGAAAAAAATGCCTTCATGCATCCATAGCTAAATATAGACCTTTTTTCCTCTTTAATTTAATTTTAGGGTATGTTTTAGTAGTCCACACAATATATGTGTGGACCTTTAGTTTCATTATCACCTCAACATATGTTCTTTCTGTCATGCTATTCTTATGGTACTTTGACTTTAGGGGTCAGATAGCACATCCATGGTGATGTGATGGGAAGTCCACTGTGGACTGTCCTCTGTACAGATGGTGGTTGTAGCTGATGCTTGTTCTTGTGCAGTTTACTATGAGAACTGTCTACCATTTATATTGTGAGGAAGCATTTGACACAGAGCTAAAACCAGTCCCTTACCAATGGGATGTCAGATCTTCTGCCCTACATACAGCTTCTCTTTTAATCATTCGAAAATTTGAAATAACATTAGGTAAAAGAAGAAGCCAGAAAGTACCAATTCTAACATAGATATTCGGCCCTAAGCCTCAAAACCAGAAAATGTGCAGGTATAACATTTTACATAGCAGAAATTAGTGTCCAAATGCCTTTACTCTTCTAGTTGTGAAGGAATTTAGTACAGTGGAGAGGCAACTTGCACTGCAAATATTCTATGGAATAGGAATAGACTGTCATTTATTGATGAGCTCAGAAGACCGTGGTATAAATATTTGTGTTCACTTGAGGTTAAATAAGCAAGCAGAATGCTAGGTCTTTGCAGCCTTGCTTTAGTTGCTTTCCTGGAGTGATCTATGAGCTCAAAAGCTCACTAACTTTCAGAATACCTGCACAGATGCTTTCTAAAGTCCTAGTGCCAATACTTTATGAAAACTGCAATGGAGTAAGGATGCCAGTAGCACTAGGGACTAAAGAGAATCAGCAGCTGAGCTGAGTCACAGGCTAATGCTCATCCATATTGAATCTGTTGCAGGCAATGAGGACAATAACTCCTCTCAGTAATGATCAATTAAATACTTTCCTAGTTAACTTCAGCACAAGTGAATGCCTTCGGTATCTGCTGCACGTCAGGGAGAACTTTCTTGTGTCATCTTGCAAAGCAACACTGACTAGTAAAAAAGTGATACTCAAGGAAAAATGTACCTCTAATTTGACCATTTGGGGTTTTTTTCAGCATAGCCTGCCAAATTAAAAAAAAGAAAGACACCATTTTATGACTTTCATTTTAAAATGAATTTCTGTATTTTTGCCAGTTACTGCTGTGCTAAAAGCCAAAGTGAATATTATTTGTACTCACTGCTCATAAAATACCATAGGCCTGTTTTCTACGGAGTGATGAGAATTACATTGACTTTGCCCACCACAGGATTCCTTCTAATATCCTGTCAACAGTCTCATGCCCTGCATTTACTGCTGTGCTCAAATCCCATCTCTCCATAACATTTAAAAGGAATAATGAAAGGGCATCTTTTCCAATACCAAACTACCCTATTGTTTCGTTTGTTCAGTGAACTGCTACTGATTACTCTGCAAGTTCCCTCTACTTCATAAACTGGTAAACAAGAGTTTTCCTGTGTAAATTTAGATGAAGAAAGCTTTTTGATGATCAGTGAAGTACCGTGTGTGTAAAGTGGATTATTAAATTTCCTTGCTTCCTCCATCAAATTCTGCAAGTTAAAAATCCCATTCTGAGGTTCTCCACTCATTCAAAACCCTGGTGCTTTGACAGCCACCTTTGACTTCATTTTCTTCTTGATAAAATCTATCATGACATGCAAGAGTGCCTTGCTCATGTGAGATGAATGATGGTCCTGCATGCTTACTACAATAACATGAGATTAACATAGATCAAAGATTTGCTACAGTTATTAAGAGTAGGCAGCCTCCATATACTTAATTTATCTGGATTTTTTTTCCCTTTTGCTAGTTAACTTATCAAACTAATAAATAGCAATGAGTCATTCTGTTTTTTTTCCTTTAGAGTTCTTATAAATGTATATGAGTTGACAGTTTTATAATGGCGAATAGATAAAAAGTATTCTTGGTAAAAAGATGCTCCATGTGAATACTTGTATGCATTTCTGTTCACATGGTCATATATCTAACACCTGTGTGATCCCTCAGGCAATTCAGTCACTCATTTTTCCTGCCAATTTGCTTGCTTCATTTTGATCTATGTTTGCTATCATTTGTCAACTGACACCTTTAGCATGTTTTCACATCAGTTGTTTTGAGAACATGAATGCTGATAATTACATCAGTACTGCCCCATTGCAGGAGGATAGAGTAGGCAGTCACCTGGGACTGCTTTTTTAACAGTTATTAATTTCTAGTTTTCGTGTCTTGCAAAGTTGCTGGTTACTTATCCATTTCTCCCACTGCAGATCTATAGGCAGTAACTAGAAGTCTTCCATTAAGTGCATGTGCTCGTGGCTTCAGTATTGGAGCTTTTGGTTGGATCTTTTCCCCATCTGTACATGTCTTGCCTTCCCTCATGTAGATGTCAAAGACCTAAATAGTCTCAGGTTTCCAGTGCCTCAGTTATTTTCAACTTCCTTTGCTTAGAACAGAATTCCCCAGAGTTCGTGCATGCACGTGTCCAGCATCTCTGCAATTGCCATGAAAGACCAGCTTAACTTTTTCATGACTTACTGAGATTTCATAAGGGCTTCATGCAAATACTCTTTGTAGTGTCAGGCATTCCTTATAACTTCTGCCTCTTTCTTATTACCATGGTAGCTCCATCATCCAGTTCCAGCTGCTGTGTGTTCCCTTCTGTGAGAGCAGTCTTCTCTCAAGCACTCACTTTTAAAAAGGAATGTAGGTGAGATCTAGACAGTAATTGTGTTGCTCATTCATATATGGCTTTGCACAAACAAGATATCCCAGAAGACTCTTTGGCAAAGTTAATTTTCATTTTAGTCAACTGATTCATCTGGTTTTCTTCCCTGAACCTCATGCTTTACAACACTTGATGCAAGGAATAACTTGTCCTTGTGTGTACATAGGACTAAACATTTAACCCAGCTGTTGTCTTTTTATTTAGACAGAGATCTAAAGACACCATGAAATAAGCCAGAAACTCATTGAAACAGAAGCACATCACTGTAACAAAAACACATTTTGTATCTCTAAGGAGTAGGTGAATCTCCTTAACACAACTCTTAAATAAAACAAAAATTGCTCTATTGGTGTTAAACAGTGCTACTGCTTTAAAAGAGACTTGCCCCAAAGGGCTTATTACCACAATTTTCCAAGTATTTAATTTATTATGTGCTTGGTGTTTTACTACCTTTCCCAGATTTTAGTTATCTCAGCCCCACTTTTGAGTGCTGAAAGGTCAAGAGGTGTAAAGGCACATCAGTGTGAAAATGTTTAGACTATTTGAAATCAAGGAATAAAATAGAAAGCTGGGTACTTCTGAAGAGCTTGTCCATATTTGGGAATCCAGCATAACATCACTTTAAACATTGTAGTGCATAATTAGCATTTACCTTTTTAACTATACATTTTTTCATAAATGTCTAGAACAGGATTTACTGGACAGTATGGGTTCATTAGGTTTTCAACCTGATATTTGAATGTGTGTGTTGTGGGATTATGTCTTTACTTTTTGTTTATTTGGGGTTATTTTACTAAAATTTTGGTTTATTATTGTCTCTCCCACAGGGAGACAAAGTGGTAAGATATTCACAACAACAAAAATGCAGCTTCTCATGTAGTCTGCAAACATCTAGATGCACATGTGTTATAAGGAAGACACAATTTTGTTATTTAAAAATATAAATCTTATGTTTATGTAGCAGCTTTTATCCCCAAGGATCCCAAAATACTTTAGAAAACTCTTAACATATGTTGAATCATCTATCCACTAGAGTATTGGCACCTGTGGTGCAGAGCATAGTGGCCTTTAGAAGAAGGAAAATTCTTTAAAAATATATAGATACAAAAGATGGTAAGCATCCAGGTCAACTGCCACTAAAATCTTCCCATTGATTTTTGATGGAAGTACACAAGAAAAAATTCAGGAAATGTCATCATTTTATATAGCAGGTTAAAAAAGAGAAGCACTTTCCATTTTTCCATCTTAAAACATCTGTAGTTTTACAGAATCATTAATATACTGCTTATGATTTCAGATCTTAAGGAGATTTCTTCAAACCATTTCAATTTAACTTCAGTCGCATGTATCTAAATTCAAGAATATTTTCTGCTGTAAATTAGGACTTTAGTTAGTGAAGAAACTGGATTTTGAATAGGAGTAGAATGGATGCTATTATTTTGAAGGAAAATATGACTATAATGTCAAGAGCCAATCTCACTTGCATTGGCAGTGAAGAAAAATGATGGTGGTGACCTTGATGGGCTTCAAATAAATACATAAAAAAATTTAACGTGTTAAAATACAGTAAGTTTATCTGCCTACCTGTCTTTCTCTGTTTAGGTGTATTTCCAAGTGATAGGCATAAGAAATGATTCCAAGATTTGTAGAAGGAAAGTGGAAATAGTTTTCTGTAGTAACCTAGGCACCTTCATTATTTCACTCCTGTATGTTTAGCGTCCTGGACAGGTCCTAATTAGACTTTTTTTTTCCTTCTGTTGCTTTTTGATTAATCTAACTTTCAAAAAGACAGATGCCCAAGGCTATACCCCTGAATGCACGTGAAAACTATTGTAGCAAGGTGTATGAATGTAAAATTCACCTGTGTGACTTAACAGCGGCTGGTTTTCATCTGGGAGCAGAGATGCCTGGTGGTGTTGGTGCAGCCAGGGCAAACTGACCATCTCATTTGCAGGTGGTGCCATTTCACATATAAGTTGCTCAGACACCAAAGCTGTGCTCTTGTCAAAAGATCTGCCCCTCAAAGTTTCTGTTTGCACTGCCCAGCTCCTACATCTGGGGAAGTGCCAGGCACCCCAAGGTTTTGGATAGAGGTGCTGCTGGCACCGAGAGATGGGAAGCAGAGCTGCTGTCTTGATGTGGGTGGGCACATCAAGACAGGGGCTGTACCTGAAAGGGCTTGTCCAGGCATAGAGATGGTTGTGGCTTAAAGCCACCAGTGCCAGTTTGGCTATTGACTGTGCTTCAGTTTGAAGCCTGAGTCAGACTGATGTGTTTTTGTTTTTCTTGCAGGTGTTCTGTGCCAGGTAGTGTAGTCTCACAGGCCCTGCCAAACTGGGGATGGTACCAGCACCGTGGAATGATTAGGGTTTTTTTTTGTTTAGTGTATGAACATTTGCAGTAACAGTTGCTGCGTGTGAAATATTTCACAATTCTGAGTCATAATGAGTACTGGAATATGTTTTGGTAAGATCAAAATATTTTCCCTAGCATTATCATTCAATGGTAATACAAGAGGTGTTAACTCCTTTCTAGAAAAAACGTGCTTGTGTCCTTTATCAAGTACAAATGATCTTGATGAAGACCTCTGGTAATATTCAATGTATTATAATTAAAAATGTATTTCACTTGAATTACTTGTCATAATAGCTACTTGTTGGAAGGGAGATGAAAAATACTCTTCTCAAAGTCCAGTGGATTTAGCTTAGCTTTGAGAAACTTGGTACCCAGCAGCAGTAGCCAGTCTAGGTACATTTTTAGTTCCTGGGAAACATCTGAGTGAAAGAGCTCTTTAATTGCTGATGTAATAGCAACTGAGTGTTGATTAGAGTAGGATAAATCAGAACAAATATTAATAATTTGCCTGTGTTCTTCATGGGCAAAATTTCTAGTCAATAATCAAATATTGTTAATCAGTAGATTGCTTTGACCATAAAGAAGTTGTATATTGATGCAGCTGAAGCATTAAATTTAAACATTGTGATCTATGGGTGTGTCAGATCTGAAGCCTACGTTGCATGTGTTGATAGTAATCAGAGAAGGGGATTTTTAATGGAGATATACACCTTCTAAAGAATGGAAAGGGTAGGAGTTTTCTAATGAATATGGTGCAAGACTATCAAAGCAGATCAACAAAGTATGCAGTAACTACTGTACAACCATATCTCTACTAATGGCTCTCACGGTCTGCCTGTTGCTGAACTGTAGAGAGAGGGAGGGGAAAAGTAGTTTAGAGGACATAGTAAAATGGTGGGGAGATATTTTCCCAGGCACATTCATGATATTTGAGTCCCTGGGTCGTATCTGAAACAGTAAGTTGGAGTATTATGCATTGATTTTAGATATATGACTTTTACTGAGCGGGAAGTTGTAGTTCAGGAGACACTGAGGTCCAGGTTTAATTCTCCAGGAATTGCCATGATGTTTGGTGCATTTCTATTAGCCATACACTGATTCAGAACCAAGAGCTTTGTCAGTTGTTGTAAACAGCTGATCTTTTCCTCTTAGCAGTGGGTTTTCATCAAGTTATCTTTCATGATGAAGAAATTGAACTGATATTAGAAGACTAATTTATTTCAAAATAAAAGGACATTTGAGTCTAAGCGCAAGGGAAGATGTCTACTCTTTGCCTCTTTAGCACCTCTCAAATTCATTGGAATATCTTTATTAGTTCTCTGCAGACTGAAGAGTCTTTGAATTGTCAGTGGCACATGTACTCACACACAGAAATCTGAGAGAAGCTGAAACTTTTTTTTGTTTTGACTGGCACTTGCAAGACATCACTAAGTAAAATGCAGTATGTAATGCAGTATGTAGCTGTGAACAATTTCTTCCTCCTTTTTCTCTCTTCATATTTTATTTACTGTAGCTTGCTCTCAGTGCTCCAAATAATCTTAAAATAAATCTGATCCTATTTGATAAGACCAACAGTTTCTTCCCATCTTCTCTCTTCCAATCCAATCAAATTCCTTATCAACCTAAAAATAATCACAGCAAGCCAGCGAGCCTCCTGAGAATTCCCTACAGCCACTACCTGAATACTTCCTCAGCTCTTAGGTAGAAGGGAGTGCCAAAAACAATGCCATTAGTCAGACTTCAGAGAAAGAGATCTCACTCACTGACCAGTGTTGCTTCATCTAGAGGTTTTCTTCTGTGTGCACTTGCAGCAGTGGCTACTCTGGGCAGATCAAAAAGAGAGAAAGGGCATCTAGGCAGGTAATTTCCCCCAAGTTTTAGAAATTTAGACAAACTGCATTTTAAAATGTGCTTAGAAGACAACAGTAAATAGAAATTTCTACTGCAAAGCTTTGGGATGTTTAGGGAACCGCCACTTAGGCAAATTGCACACTGGTTGCCATTTCCAAGTGGACTTACTATAGGTATAAAACATTATGGAATTGTCATTGCCATGTTTTCTGTGGTAAATGAAGTAATCATTCAGCAGAAAACAAAATCAAACAAAGGCAGGTGGTGTGGTGTCCGTTGCTAGCTAGAAGCAATTATTAAGTGTGCCAGAGCAGCTTCAATAAGCAGGAAAGTTCTGTGGTGTCTTAACCAAGTAATGCTGTATTGCGTGGTTAAACACCTAAATGAAGTCAGAACAATTAAAGAATGATAGACTTGTTTTAAATGGTTGTTTGGGGTTTTTTTGGGTTTTTGTTTTTGTTTTTTGTTTTTTTTTTTGGTTTTGGGTTTTTTTGTTTTGTTTTGTTTTTTTTTTTAATTTATGCATACTATAATAACATAAATAACTCAATCTCTAATTGAGGTAATGTTGTGTCTGGTGATGAGCAGATGCTCAATTGTCTGAAATGAAATGAAAGGAATGGCCCCTTCCATAAACGGTAAAGGAAAGAAAGACTTACTCAAGGCCATCTAGTGAATTCCTGGTCATGCCAAGGAGAGCATTACCCTCTGTGGAATTTCAGTCCAGGGCTCTGTCTGCTGGAGCTCATTGCCTAACTTGTATGGAGAGATGCTCCAGCTTCCTTCAGGCCAGCACTTTGATTCATGAGCTCTGAACATATTTGAATGGTGCT
Organism: Pseudopipra pipra; assembly: GCF_036250125.1. Classification (NCBI taxonomy): domain Eukaryota; kingdom Metazoa; phylum Chordata; class Aves; order Passeriformes; family Pipridae; genus Pseudopipra; species Pseudopipra pipra. The sequence goes on from NC_087562.1 coordinate 12,723,569, forward strand.
GTAGATGCAGCATGTAAATTCTTACATTTTTACTTTTATAAAATGTAACTCAGTGAAAGATACAATGGAAAAGTTGCCATTTTACTCAGGAGTGCTTGTTTCCCGTTTTGGGCTCAGCAAAAACAACAGCAAGGGCCAACTCATTTGATCACCATTATGTGTAGTAATTTGTCTGAAGTTATTTTCTCATTGTGCTTCTGAGAACATGACAGAATAGGAAGGGGGGACAATTTACACCTGTTTTTAATAATTCATTTTAACATTGACATGTGACAGAAAATCTCCATTTGAGCTCAGAGGTTGCAAGCTATTTCATTGCAAAAGGAAGCAACTTCTTTGCACTGGTTTCTTACTACAGAATGCTTAAAGCAGCAGAAACTATGTTAATAAAACTGCATGAAATAAATAAAAATATACTGAAGGGCTTTGGAAGATGTGATTTGTGAATGAGTGTGTATGAGAACAAAAATGAAACCTGTAGTAGTTGGGTGGAAATTATTCCTTAGGCTGCAAACTGCCTTTAGGTCCATATTCTTCTCTCATCTGCACATACAAAGGAGTCTGTGCACAGGGGAGGAGAGAAATGTGACCCTTTATGAAGAGTGAATCGAGAGCTTGAGTACACATAAACACTGTACTATTAGCACAGCCCAAGACCAAAGGTACTGCAAGTTAATTGAGCAAAAGAATTTGTGTACAGTTGGCATGTCTGTTCTTGCATGAATCAAAAGGAGGAGTTGGGCAGAGCTCCTTTTAGGAAGAAAAGAAAAACATATGTTAGTTATTGTATTGAGAGGATGTTTTTATGAGAAAAGGGGATGCTGCTTCATTAATAACTGACATGTCACACCAATTCTGGTAGGTCTGATAGATTAAACATGAACCTCTCATTATTCAAGCAGCTGAAATGTATTGGCTGCTTTACCCACCTAATATTTATTCCTTGCACAGTATAACTACAAAATTGACATCTTCTTTTAAAATTGTTTGGCTGTAATAAATATAAAACTTTCACTGCTGATGTAAAGCCTTGCTAGCTGGCATCATTTCCTATCCCTTTTTAATTATTCTTGACACTGTGGAGAAACATCTAATATAAATCTGTAATGTGCTCTGATGACAAACTACACGGTTGGAAGACCATGTAATCTCTCCACAATTAATTAAAGTGCACAGAGCTGCTTTTTTTTCCCCCTTTTTTTTTTTTTTTCTTATTTTCCACCCCCCCAGCAACCAGATGCCACTGACTGGCTCAAATAACATTGCTGTCAACTGTAAAAAATTAAGATCCAAACCCTAAGAAAGGTACTTAAATAAAGAAAGCAGATGCCAGGTTACTTTTTGATATTGTGGCATACATCTTGGTGGAAGGCACTATTGTTCAACATCTGTAGCTTTACATACTTAATTACTGACGTGGCAAATCTGTCGGCAGTTTATTTCCACAAGTATCTGTCACTTCAGCAAATCCTTTATTGAAAACTGAACGATGCCAATCGGTGTGAATAGTTCACCACCACGCCTAGAGCAACGAAATTAAGGAGGATTTGGCTGCTTTTTTGTTCAATGGGCATAGCCTTTTGTTTTTGAATGGGCGTGAATCTGCTTCAAAAGAGCTTTAGCTCTGTGCTAGAAGGAGTTAGCAATGCTCTTAGGCTCCTGGACACATGGAGTCGATCAAATGCAAATTAATAACAATTTTTAGGCCACGTAAGAATGTTGTTGTAACATTTATTGACTGTAATAATACTGTGGACGGAAGACAGGTTAATAAAAGGTGTTTATTAAATATTACTGTACAGCCATATGACTTTTGGTGGTGAAGTCTATAGCCACAGGAAACTGCAGGTGCAGGTTAATTTGCAAGATAGCGAAAGTTCAGATACTATTAATCAACATTAACAAGAAAAGATTTCATAAGCACACTCATTTTTGTTGATATTACGGTATGAAAAAAAATCACCTCAAAGTTATTATTTAGCATGGCTATTTTTATTGAAATGTTTGAAGTATGTTAGGGTGCTTTCAGCTGTTTCTGTAACATTAGAATAAAAAGGATGTTGTGTCAGTGTTTTTCCTACCCACCTAGCATGTGTATTTAGATCAATGAAGTAAAATGTTTGGGGTTTGGAGTTATTTGGGAAAACTCTACTATGCTTTGTTATTTTTCAGTTAGGATTGTTCTGTTATTTAAAAGAGTTTTTTCAAGCATCATGAAATAAATATTTGTGGTTGTTAGTGAGGCCTTTCGTGGGAGGAAGGTGCAACTGTTGTGACAAGCAGAGAGAGTTTCTGATCTCCTGCACATCTGCCGTGTGCGGTGCAGCTCTTTGTGCGGCTCCGAGCACAGGACCAACTGTAGGGCAGATGTCCCAACAATTGATCTCTCCAGGATTAGCAGCACTGTATAATAAACATGGAGTCATGGAAATAATAATAAAGGTGTGACTCAAAACTCTCAGCTGATTACGTGGTACCGAAGGTTTAGGATGCAGTAGAAGGTCTTTAGTTCTGTCATGTTCTAGGGAGGTTTCTCTTCATGAAACAATGTTAGTGTTTGTGAACAGTTCTCTTAACTCACTTTTGATTCACATTTCTCTTAATGCCAGCATTCACTCCTCACAGTTAATGTGAATCATTTCCTTGCTGCGTGGTGTATTTCTTTAAGGAAATAACTGCTATTGTTAGGGACGGCGGAGGGGTTTTTTTGCTACAAGACAGTTGGCACAACTAGAACCTAAGCTACACTATACTTGTTAATGTTTCTCTTGGAGAGAAAACTCCTTTTTAGCAAACTGTACTGACTCATCAGTTTTCTGATTCAGCTTACAGTGCTTCCACTGAAACTTTTTAAAAATAGAGCAATCAAAACTACAGAGCAGTTCCTAAATGGGGAGTATGGTGGTGTAAATCCATATTAAACTGATACAAGCAATGTATAAGCTTTTCTGTGCTGATTAATTTTGCTGTGTTTTTTAACATACTTTGTGCTCTGTCAATGGGTTTAGTGTATTCTCAATTATTACATCTTTTGAATCATTTTATTTGGAGTTACATACAGCACAATCATGTTATCTATACTTGCATTATAGTTGAGGGATTTGAAACTGTGTTAAAAACTATGGATCAAATTTTGCTATCAGGTACCTCCAAGAAATCCCATTAGTTTCACCCATTTTAGAGAACTGTAACTGAGAGAGCATGGAGAGATCCAAATGAGTGTGTTCACACACAAGACATTTCTTGCAACCCTTTGGGCAACAGCCGCCCCTGTGGCCGGGCAGTGCAGGGCAGGAGGAATAGAGCATAAAACTTGTGTATTAAAAACATTCCAGTTTGGGCAAAATCAACATTCTAAGGGTACAGTAAGTGCCAGGGGATTTTAAGTGACCACAAATGGTTAGGAACTCGGTTTTACATCTCATCTGACCAATAGTTTATGACGCGCTGTGGTTTTTGCTTTTCTGTAACAACATGTTTCCTGGATCGTTTAAAGTATTTGGCTTGCAACACCTCTGAGGCATGGGTTAGCTTGCAGTAATGCATACTTTGATGTGTCTTATTGTTAAATTATATAGTGCTTACAATATTTCATTTTATTTAATACAAATCATTTTTATTTACTTAAAAGGAGCAAGCTGTCTTATTATATGTGTTTGGCTTAGAAACAAAGGAATTATATTCTTTTAAGAGGTGTTTTATGTTTTATGGTTACTGAGAGAATAAATGGCCTTTTAATAGGCATTTATATAAGTGAGATCCATGTCTCCACTCTATTATATATTTTCAAATAATTAAAAGTGCTATACAAATGCTATATGATAGCCTTCCAAAAAAAAAAAAAAAAAAAAGAGAGGTAAAACCCATGTGGTTTAAAATCTGTAGAAAAAAAATCTTATTTCTTGGGGAGGGGAGGAGGCAGAAAGGTTTATTAGGGTAATTTAATTTCTACTGATGCTACAAACATGCATGGGATGAGGATGTGGGAGTTCAAATGTAGACGCTGTTTGTACTGTTCCCTACAGTGACCTGTTCTTCATTGAGACAGTCAATTGACACAGACGCCAGTGCATTTATTACTGAGTCTACTGTAAATGAGACTTTCAGTCTTGCCAGGGATAGATATTTTTCCTGTGTTCACCACTATCACACATCACATTTAAGGACGGGGGAAAAGGAACTTTTAAAACAATAATATCAAACAACTTGGAAAAAAATGTTAAATATTACCATATGAAGAACTGATTAAATTTGTATGGTTTTCTTTCAGTAAAAATTGATATGTGATGAAACACAGTGCAGCTGGATAACTTGTTTTGGCTGAAGTTCCAGTGTTCTCTGATCTCTTTACCCAGCTATATATAAAAAAAGAAACCATATCAGCATCCTTGTTCCTATTGTAGAGGCTCTGACATAAATGCCCCCTTCTCATTTGCCCCTTACCATCTGGACTGTAAAAAACTTAACATGAGTTTGCCAGTGAGGTATTTTATCTACATATCTTCTTCATATTCAGATCTACTCTCAAATATCATTTTTGTAAGTCTACTCATCACAGTTTTCATGCATTTAATTTGTAAAACTACTGTACTTGGGTATTTCCAATCCAGCAGTGCTGGGGAATCAAGGAACAGATGCTGCTCATGTTTCCTTTTTGGTGTAGCCCAGAGGCAAGAGTGTTCTGATAGCTGGGAACTGAAAACTAGGTCTCATACTCAGACAACATTGTGTTGTCCTTCAGACTTTTTGGGGTCTTATACATGGTTATTAATTAGTGAAAACGCCACAGGCTTTAGGTGCCTCTTCCTGTTTCATGGCAATACAATTTTTTTGTTTGTTTGTGTAAATATTGGGTTTATGATTGTGGTATTTTTTTGTATTGAAGAAACTCAGGATCATTTCTTCCGTGAGGATAATATGTTCAAAAAGTTAACTAATTTTTGAAAAGGCATAAAAACTCTGTCATAGTCATAAACTTCTGCTTGTCAATATCAGAGGTTATTTTAAAATTCATATTCCTTGTGAATATTCCTCAGTACCTGAAATGCAGGATTATGAGTTTAGGCTAGTTTGCTTATTTTAAATTCCTTTCTTCAGCCAAATGTCCTTATATTGCAGGCTTTTTGGCTGGCACAGGAAGATCAGACTTCCTGCTCATTGATGTAGATAGAATTTTTCTTTTATTTTGGGAGTGGCAGGGGGTTGCTACAAAGTTTAATTTTCCATTTTGTTAACTAAGAACATATGCCAAGGGTCTTGGACTCTCTGAAGTACTGACTGACATAAAATATAATGGCAATCCAGCATGGGCTGGGGCTGAAGAATTTTGGATATTGTCCCACTAGATACTGGAAGACTGCAGATTTTTTTAACTGGGATAGATAGCATGGGTAATTTGCTCTTCACTTTGGCACACTCTGTTTAATTGCAACTACAGCAGAGCAAAACCATCTGCTAAAGTGATCAAGGTCGTCGGTTTTGAGTTATGAACATTAGAGAAAGTCATAGATACAGTTCTTCTTGTCATTTCTTGTGGTGGAGCCCCGCAGAGAGGTACCCCATCCTTGGTCTGTAGTGGTTGTCTCTATTGTTTGATAAGTGCCAACCATGTGTTCCATCCCCTGCCAGTCCTGTGCTGCTGCAGCTGCTGCCACACTGTGCTGCTTCTGCTTGCTCTGCTTGTCACTGTTGTTCCTAACTCTGCCATATTTTTCAAGGGTGTTTGGTGCAACCCTATGTTGGAAAACAGGAAAAAAAACAAAGAAAATCTTCATAACTGTTGTAGTCTCTCGTTAGGGACTGCACAGACTGAAACCTATGGAGCTATGAGGTTTTCCACACTTTGTAATAACAGAGTTCTATTTTAATAATTTTAATCAGATTTTCTGCTTTTGATGCTATCAGATAGAGTATTCTTTGCTCAGGAAAAGTTTGTGCCTGTGGAATCCTTGGACCATCTGTCAGGACTGCAAAAGGAACAATTTCTCTGTTCTTGTGTTTGCCCCTGTACATCATTCTCTGATGGCTTCCAAACTGCTCCTCATTCTCAAACATAAACCTGCTCTGCTAACATCTCCACAGATATATATATCTATATTTTTTTGTATTTAGAATGCTACACTTTTATGGGGAAGGATACAACTTCCCTAAAAATAAATAATAAAATCTTAAGACCCCCAACACAGAATTAAATAAGAATGGGAATTTCTGTCCCTGCAAGAATTACCTGGATTTAAAAGGAAATATCTGCAGTTCACATACTATTAACACTCCAATTCTACAGCAGCCTTGCCATTCCTATTAATTTAATTCTCAGTAAATGCTAATGAATTTATATATTAAAATGGATAAATTTTGTGTTTCATGTGAGGAAGGCTTATTATTATTTATTGAATGGCAGGACAGAAAAGATGAAAATGTACCTTTATCCCCAAAACACTAAGAGTTGAATTCTGACATTCTGATGAGGTTCTCATTGTGTTTAGCTTTCCTGAACATGATTGTTTTATAAGGATTTTACACCTCCTTTTTTGTGACTGCTAGCAATGCACAGTTACGCATGTGTGGATTTTCTATGCTCAGAATTCTTACTGTGTAACTGAGAAGTGTTACAGAACCTACCTTTATTGTCCAAACCCTTAACCATGGAGATGAAGGCTGATGGTCTAAAGGGAGCAGTCAGTGACTTCTACTCTTTGAACAAAATTCTGATGCAGTTGTAGGCATTTCCTGGACACATAAAGAAAGATCATGGCCTTTTATGCCCTTTAAAAGTTGCTTGTTTCGTTTTTCTATCTTATCATTGCTACCATAGCTCTCTTTCTGTTCATATCAGCTAATGTCACATTTGTGTTGCCACCTTAACTTTCTAGGGTAAAGAGTATCTTAGTCATAAAAATATAAAAGCTGCTGTGAAAGTTCAGGTGAAAGGTTCACCTGATTCAGCAATCCAGTCTGAACTGTGCCTAGTTTTGAAAGCATAGAGAGAGAGAGTGGAGAGAGGATGCTTGAAGGCAAAAACTGATTTTCCACATTTCAAACTTGCTAGACGTTTACGTGAAGATGATCTGGTATAAGTAAGTGGGAGTTAAATCTATTGAAATACAGTAGAACTTTGCAAAAATAACTTAAATATTCACGTACAATTCTGTGCCTATAATTTAATTCACATGTGCATATATTAATTCCGATTTCAGCATAGCGTGATGTATATGCCAAGTTCTGACTGACAACCTAAATTCAGAATTTTAGTTTGGACAAATAAAAACAAATTATTTAATAGATGTACAGAACTGAATAAGCAATTATATAAGTGCTGTGATACCGTTATTCACACAAGAGGAATGCTGCATCATGTTCTCTGAGTAAGGTTTACTCTTTAAATTTGAAGGTTAAATAATGGACTTCATGAAGTCAGTAATTTCTACAAGGCTCAGTTACTTCTTTCCATAAGAGTATTGTCTGCTCTATAACCCACAGAACAAAAAAATTTTCAGAATTACTGCCACCCCCAAAATTACCCTCTGTTATCCTAAAGCCCAGCCAAGCAAAGCCCTGTATGCATGTGTGTATGGGATTATACGTTTTCACTGGGAGAAAGAAAATGTTCAATTTTTTAGACTCCTTTAGAATGCCTTTTACATTTTTCATTTAAATAACATCAGTCCATAAGTATAACTCATTGGAAGGAACATATTTGAATATGGTATATGTGTGATACTTCTGAGAATTGTCTACTGCCTGAGCTTTGTGGCTACTGCCTCTTTTTAATTCTAAAGTACTGGTTCTGACATGATACAGAGACAGCAGAAATGACCCAGAGAAGGTAGGAATCAGCTAAACCGAAGGAAAGCAAGTGCAAGGAAGCAGTAAAAGAAATTTTCTTCTGTCAGTTCAAAGTCTTGTCCATCTGCTCTTAATTTACTGTCATGCAGACACTGGATCTTTCACTGCTGTTGGGCCACACAATGAATCAAATCCTGTTTCCTAATTTCCACCACTCTAAGTTATGTTCCTAGGAAATGGAATTCTGCAGTTTCTTGCCTGTCTTCATGACAGCTGGAGGAAAGGAATGAGGTGAAGAGAGGAAGCTGGCAGTGTAGACCTTTCATTTGGGACCTACCGAGGTCCCTCACTTTGGCTTGCAAAGTGTTGAGGTTTTGACAGCCTTTAGGTAAGGACTTTCTGTGTCTATTGTGTTTTATCTTTTTATATATAACTGTGAAGAATTTGTCTTATTTTTGCTAGTTACTATTCAGTATTTTAATGGTATTTCATACAAATTGAGGTGAAAATATTCTATGGTTGAATAAAAAAGAAAACCCAGATGGCTTGCTTCATGCATTACTTAGCTGTCCTCTTCAAACAAAGTCAGAATTATATGAAAACCTCAGAGTATCCTGTCTCAGATTTTATTTGATGATTTCAATATGCCTGATTTCTTTATTTAGATGATGTTGAATTAAGGATGTATAAAGTTGGGAAGGAATTTAAAATCAAGTTTGGGCTCAAAAAGACTCCAAACCAAGTTAACTGCTTCTTAGAAGATGTGAGAGGAATTTGGTATGAAGTGACAGTCTGGGTATTAGGCCTGTTCTAAAGATGTGGAGCCCCATTCACTGCTCTGTTGTGTTCTCCACGTGTCTGTATATCAGGATATACACTGCTGCAAAATTAGAGTGCCCACACTTCACATGCACTGACTAGGCAACATGCAAATAAAAATAAGTTAAGACTTTGGATATTTCTGGATGGCAGAGCAAGGGAGGTTTTGGCAGATGGTGTTAAGGTCTGGTTGGAGTGCCTGTGTATGGTATGTGATGATTCCATGAACAGTATATATGTGATGCTTGTGTTTGACTTCAGCATGTAATTAGTTTATGAGGTTGATATCTGATACCTTTAGTTTCAGCCTTTCCATTGTAAAATATAAATAGCTTGATGGTTAAAATTGTGGACCACTTGTCACCCCACATCCCAATTCTATTTGAAGGAAAGTAAAGGCTGCAGAACAAGGAAAGACTTTGAGCACTTCTGTTAAATACTGCAGTGTAGTACCAGCTATTGACATTACCTTTATTGTGGTGAATGTCTGTACCAGGCTTCCTTTCCCAAAAAAGCATGTTCAGAAGATATTGTTCTCTCAGCTCTCAGAAGAGCTTTCCAAATTAATATTTAAAATCTAAGTAATTAATTTACTTATTACTTTACATTTATGTAAGCTGTTAAATGTAAATGTTTCACTTTCAAGGGAGACCTAAATCATTTGTACGATGTGGTGTAATCCTTTTTCCATTAGAATCGGAAGAGTTTCCGGCGAGGCACGTCTTTCTCCCACACAGTCAGTATGCAGCCCCTCTTCTTACACATCCTGGTGTGGGTTTTTCCATGAACACTTTTTGCTCTTTAGTTATTTGTTGTAATTATCAAGTTCATTTTTCTCTAATAGATGTGATTAAGTATATTTAGCACTGTGTAATGAGTTTTCTGCCTGGTTGCATTCTGGCTAATAAGGAATTCCTCAGAGTCTCTTCTGACAGCTGCTGTGGATCCCAGGTTTGTGCTGCCACAAGAGACCTCTTCCATGAATTGCTAACATTAGAGAAATTAACTTGGTTAGACTAACCATAAAATCTGGGCTGAAATTTGATTACTAATAGATCTCGTGCTAGCTTTCAACAGCACAGATATTGTGGTGTTCTCTTACACAGAAAGACCCACAAGAAATCATCATGATTCAAAAATACTTTTGCATTCACACATAGTGAGTATGTAAAGTTCTTTGTGGAGGCTGTACTGATATAAAAAAATAGATTGGAAATAATACTACCAGTAATTGTTCAGTGTTCTTGTTACAGTAGCCCTTTTTTTTTTTTTTTTTTCTTTTTTTTTTTCAGTTCTTATGATCCATCTGCTAACTTACTGGTCTATGGATAATGGTTTTGTTATCCATACTACTTCCTATTATTATACCGGCTCCCAAATTTGTGAGGCTGAAAATGATGGGAGCAATCTGTAGTTGGTGATGCGGTGCTGTGGCTGGGTTGCTTAGCAACAGCGGCTGCAGCCCCTGCGCCCGCTCTCCGGAAGGGGGATACAGAGACGGGGAGATGGAATAAATACACCTTCGGCAGGCCTGACTCGGGAAGGGAATGGTAAAGGCTGGAAGTTATTTTTTACTAAGTGCCAGTGACTGTGGGAAAAGTCTTCTGTAAACAGGTCCTGTGAAAAAGGAAAAAAAATGGAAGGCGGTCACTTGACTTTCTGAATTACTGGAAGAGAATGAAAATCCAGAAGTAAATATGTTTTCTTGATAACTGTGAGCCTGCACTGTATTATGAGGTATTTTCTACTGTGGTGCATAATCATTACAGAAAATGCGTAATCATAACCATGTGTCTTCTATTTATCACTACAATTGAGTACCAAATTCATGGAGAATAGGGATTGAAAATTAATGCCAAGTACCTCTTAAATTCCCTGCTGGTATGTTAATTACATAAAGACTGTTCATAATAGGGTTAGTGGTAATGTAATAAATATGGATGGGTCTACAGTTTTAAATTCTTTTGAGATCTGAACAACACTACATTTAGGATCAGACAGTATTAATTGCTAGGAACTATATTTCAATCCTGTTCTGATTTCCAGTGAAATATTTTACAAAGACTTGTGTGATTACTGAAGTATCACAGTGTTATTTTCAGTCCCTTATATCCCACCCCCTGAAGCCTTTGGAAATCTTCTGTGCTTGAAGCCTCTCCATAGAGCAAGATATCACACTTTGCCACTATATTTAGTACAAAATCTCAGCCTTTAGGAAGCATAAAATGTAAAAGAGAGTAGGAAGTAAGTTGATGCAGATATATCCAAGTTTGTTAAGGGGCTCTTATCTGCAATAACCAGCATCACACGGGATTTTTCCAAATGCTGGTTATTGCTGCTAGTCAGTGCTGCTTTGCAATTAGTGTTGGAGCAGCTCAGTAAGGTGGATATATAGGAACTAAGACAGATAACATAAGTGCAAACAAAGAAATTTCAACCTTTTGACCTCCTTTGTACTTATTTATTCCTGAACTGGTTCTTAAGCAAAGGGGCAAAATGGGTTTGCTTTTTTTTGGTTCCTTTGAAGGAAAAATATGTCCAAAAATATGGAAAGAAAACCCCACATTTTTTAAGAACTTGCATTGTTTCACTTCCATGTTTTGCAAATGGTGCACTCATCATAAGCCCAGTCCTAAAATTCATCGTAAGAGCTGCATATCATAAAAGCAGAGGTTTTGATCTAAGTGGGAGTCTGCGGGTTCATTTTTAGAAGGTCAGATTGATAGACAATATCTCACAGTCTAGATAGTGACTCTATCAAACTAATTCTTAAACACATAGTAGTACAATGAATTATTCCTGTCTTGGAAGTATGGTTTATGACCTTTCTGCCCCAGGTATTATTGCTGATTATTATCTGAGAATGGGTAGTAGCATGCTTTTTTTGTTTCATTGTCTTTTGTGGGTTTTTTATTTTAACTCAAGCTGTTTTTTAAGCAAATCTATTTTATGAATCACTTAATACAGAAGATTTATGATAAAATAAATTTGTCTTATAGCTTGGTAATAACTGCCCTTCACCTTTCTTTTCTCCTAGAGGTTATTGTTTAAACTAATATCTCAGATTGTACAGATAAATATTTCTGTGACCTTTTGTCTTCCTTTTTTTTTTTTTTACAACAATTTGCAGAAAAGTGTCAGCATTTTAGAATGTTTTAATTTATTTTGCAAAATCCACAGTTGTTAATTGCCAGCTTTTCAAAAACAAAATGGTAGAATTCTTCATACGAGGCTGCATAAAAGATGGACCTATTTTGTATATAGAATATTGCCTGTCCTTTAGATCTATGTGTTTTGCTTATGGAATAAACCAAAGTAGGAGAGATAAACTAATATTTTGTATAAGCTCAGCCAGACAATACACATGATAAAGATGTTTCATCTTCTTATGTATGCAGAAAATATGAAAAATTGTAGTTTACACATATTTTCTCAATTCAAGTGTAAAATTGGGCCCCCAGATTGCCCTGGGCCACGGTGGTTGTGTTAAAGAAGCACTATTTACCTAGCAGCTGAGTGAAAAATGATCAGAATATTAGACTCATCTAGGCCACATTAAGGAGCCATTGCATTTCCCGACAATTTTATGCTATCTCAATATGAAAACAGAGCAATTTCAGCTCATATCAGGTTATGATCGGCAATTACAGTTGCATAATTCACCTAGTCGTCTCTTTTCAGGGCCTTTATTTTCCCTCTTGGTGACATTCCTGAGAAAGTGCCTGATAAAAATGTCATATATCATCCTGGCTTTAAAACTCGTAAGGGGGTAATCTGCTATGCCTTGCTGAGCCTATATTCATCACTAGATTTTTGACTTGGAGGGGTCATGACACTCATAATTTCCTTTTTGATATTGTCCTCACTAGATATGACAAGGGGCTGTAAAAGCTCAGTTGTATGCTGTGGTTAAGAGCCATTCCAGTGGGGCTCATCACTAGCAATAACAGTGCATTACTGTGGATTGTGCAGTAGTTGGCCATTTCAAAGATAATTAGATTTGATGTCAACATTTCTTTATCACCTGCATCCTTTTGTGCATCTGCGTGTCAAGTTGTTATTTCCGGATTTATTAGCACCCTCAGAGCTACTATCTATCTGTCAGCCTGTGTGGTGTTTGTGTTGACAGTTGTAAAGTTAATTACTAGTACTAATGAGCATCGGGCTTTTGGTGGACATGGCATTTTGGGCATTTAAAACTGTAATTAGATTTTTTTTTTTCCTTTGTGTACAGCCACAGGAAAAATGCGGAAAAAGAAAAAGAAACTGAGACCGAGCACCCTGACCTCAAATCTCTATCTCCAATTTGACATTGTTTACGGTATCTAATTCAAAAAACTCGAACAGGCAGCTTTGTTTGCTTTTTACTACATTTTCTTCTCATCATTAACTCCATGAATATTTCTTTTATCATGTCATCCAAACCCAGATCTTAAGGGAAAAAAAAGTTTTATTTTCAGATGACTTTATTGCAAACGTGTCCATATAGCGTATGTATCAGCCGTTCCTTTATCTGTGAGAATATTTGTATTTTAGCACACAGTCAATGCAAGTATTGTGGTTAAAAATAAATTTGTAACAACATCAAAATTAGCCCATCTTCTGATCCCTCTCCTTTTAATATAATAGTGTATTAAACCCAGTGAACACAGAGATGCTTCTTGTTTATTATACAATTGTAAATCCAGAGTATTTTCAGTGAAGGGGGATTAACAGAAATGTAACAGAAAGAGGAATTTTGATACTTATTTGCCTTGCATACATGTTAAATTCCCTATCCTGTAAATCATATTACCAGATCTTTTATGTGATGTTCCAAGTAACATATAACTCATAGGATTTAGAATAATGGCACTTATATGTGACATATACTTTATGTAAGTATATTGTTTATTCTGCTGCTGCAACTAGGAACCACTCCCTTGCTGCTTTTTCTATTTGCTTTCTATTTATCATTATCTGCCATTTTGTTAAACAACTACCCTTCCCAGACATAAATCATCTGTAAAAATACTCTGGCTCAGAGAAAATTTCACCCTGGCACTGAAATGATGAGATAACCATTTTCATCTCTTGTTGAAGCATTGAGATTTATTGGGCTTTGATGGGCTACAGACCAGACATCATTCTCTGCTAAACAGACTCCCACTTGCATTTATTCTTATTGCATTTAGCAATTCAAAATGGAGCTCCCGAAGTCCCTGCAGAGCCCCTTCCCAGCTTAGGTGGGGCACAGGACGTCAGTGTTATTACTTTATATTAGATAAGGAAGGGACACACACTGAAGCATGTGGTGATTCAGATGATTTTTTATTTCCGTTTAGCAGTGATGACAGAATGTCATAGTGAAATGACTTCAAAAGTCATTTTTCCCTCTGCCCTGGTTCTGCAGCCTTGTCCCTCGAGGGCACTTCCATTGTACAGTTATATTAATTCTGCTAACTTTCAGACTTCATTGCTGACAATAGGCCTTTTGGCTTTCTCAGACTATTACATTAAATTTCCCATCAAACCATGTCAGCCTCTGAGGTCAGAGATTCCAGGAGAAGCTTTAGATATTTTGCCTTTTGACTTCATGGGCAGGTATTTCTAAATTGCTTTTAGGTTTGTTTTTCCAGTGTCAGAAATCATATTGAACCTATCTGAAAACTCAGACAATGAGTGTTCATCAGGTGAAGGACAAATTGTCCGAGGGGTGGGGAGGGTGTGTGTGGACACTCAAACATATGTTTGCTGGAACGCTTCTGTCCTTGGTCGTGCCATTGTCAACAAGGATCAGGTACCCTTAGTGCAGCTGCATTTCTCAAGGCAGCAGGGTTTGACCATGCGTTTGACACACATGCACCCCAGGGCGTTCTTCAAAGGTTCATCTTCCAAACAAAAGGCTTTTATTCTATCTCAACATACTTTTAACGTTAACTGGTTTTGCTGCTCTGGAGTTTGTTTGGCGCCTTTGTGAAAAAATTTGGTGTAACAATCTTCAGTTCATACTTGGGGAAACTGAGGCACAGAGGGGTGAGCTGTTTTAGCAAGGTGGTGAAGGCACAAGAACACGTGAACTCTCCTTCATGGAGTCCTGTCCACTGTCAGTGTCTGGAAACAGTTACCTTGAGGGGGTTTTGAAGATTTGAAGTGCAGTGGACTTAAACAAAAGCAAATCTTATTTGCATAAAACATGGTTCATGTAAGAATCATCAAAGTCTATGTGACCGTGAAGTAGTTTTTAGATTATTGAGCAAGCTCTGCTGCTGAGCCATTCTTTGTCTATATATTCATCAAGATTCTGAGCCGTCTCCAAATAACATATAAATTGTTTTAACTTGATCCTTTTTTTTTTTTTCCTCCTTGGGAGTATTTTACATTATAGGGGGTAATAAAGTTTTTAAACCAGCCCTTGTCAAATGCGATTTTAAATTTATCACAGATAAACACCCAGAGTTGAACTGAAGAAAATATTATTTTAAAAAAGATGTTACTGTGTGCAGAATGCAATTATGTAAAAAAGGCAACAAAATTATAGGAAGAAAAAAACCAGGCTTTCATTGATAGAAACACGTGGAAAAAAAAACTTAGAGCTTGGATGGCATATAGATTTCAGCAAAATTCAGTGTGTACAGCTGTCTTAGCCACTATTTCGAATTTGTAATCATGATTTCTGCATTTAGAGAACAGGAATTCTGCAGCGTTTTGTTTCCCCAAAGCTCTATTATTTAAAAATAAGGTAAAAGAACAGAGAAAAACATTTCACTGTGTAAGCAAGCTCTGCATATTTTTGTGGTAATTTTCAAGTACCAAAATTAGAACTGTCTTAATTCTTAGCCGAGGATTACATACGTGGAGGGGAATGTGTGTGTGCAGAATAACAGGCGGGTGGCAGGACTGGAGAAAGATTTGCTTGGGAGGGCAGTGTCGATGTGTTACTACCTGCTTGCAGCCATAAGGCTGGGGAATCATTTGTGACACTCTGGGGACAATTTTGTCACCCTGACAGTAATGCTTTTATACACCAACTTGACACACAGGAAGAATCCATAAAGACAGATAAGTAACTGTGAAAGTGGCTGGGGATCAGCCTGAGTGCTACCACTCACCTGCAGTGACAAATAGATAGTCAAGAAGGATTGAAAATCCTGCCCAACACAGAGATATGTCAGTCCAAAGCTGGAATACTGCTTGGTTACATGAAGGTTGTAGTAAAAATACACATAAGGCACATGCACAGAAGGGCCCCCAGGCGTAAGTATGAGAAGGTTAACTTCAAAGTGTATTAGTTCTTCTTTGTACCATTTTTTTTTTAAGAATACTTGATGTCTTTCACAATTGGACCAAATACTTATATTAATTACATTTGATTGGGCTGATTCCTGCTATTTTAATTGAAATGAATATACGTTAATATTGATGTAATGAAAATGAGAATTTGGCCAATGTGATTTTCAGGGGAACCAGTGGGTCTTTTTCCAGGTGTCTTTTTTTTTTTTTTTAGTAATTATTTTATACCAATAGAGGTCCCCATCTGCAAATCAAATGAAGAAACTTGTGACTTAACAAATATGTGCTGCTTTTAAAAATATTGTACTTTAGCTTTTGCAGTCAACCATAGGTGCTAAAAATCAGTGCCAAACCATTTACTGTTTGTTATGGTCAATACTGTGTTAATTCTGACTGCAAATGTATTGTAAAAAAAGTGACTTGCGCTTTTTAAAATACTCTGTAGAAACCTAATGATAGTTTTATTGGGTTTTTTTGGTTTGTTTGTTTAAAACAAAGGAATCTAATCTAACCTTGAAGACCACTTCTGAATTCAATCACTCTTTGTGACTTTCATTTCATTATTCATATTTGATAATTTGAACTTTATTTCTCAGGACAGAAATGAGTTACAACCAAAGGCAGATGGTGTGCTTGGGTTTTTATTTTGTTTAGATTGTAATCTCTGTTTTTCTCCCTCTGTCTGGCCACTGGCTTTCACTTTTTAAGAAACTTTCCTTTGTAGGCAATCACTGAAGTAATTTTGGTCCCTGGAATAGGGACTAAAAAGAACTGCCACCCTTACAATTTCCTCACATTCCATGTGCTCAGGGTTATTTTTTCTCTTTTTTTCTTCCAAACTGGAAGTTCCTTGTTGTGTCCTCAGTTCCCTTCCATAGCTCCAGCTTCTGAGCAAAGTCTGCAGTGCACTGAAATGATACCTGCTCCCCTCACTCCATATGATGCTGCGCTGCAAATTAAGGTCAGATATTTTCACCAAAAAGTGAAATTGTTACAAAGCTAAAGCTTTCCATGGTAAATACATCTGTTTTATTAAAACAAAATCTGTTTAATTTTTCTATGAGCTTGATCTGAGGTATAATAGTTCAAATTTCTGATTATTAAAAAAGAGAAATTCATTTTGGGGCATTTGAAATCATCTTCTAGAAGGGTAGATTAAACTTCTGTTTTATTCAGTTTGTTCAGCTTTTTGGCAAAAAACAGTATATCTGTGATGTGTTTGGGACTTTATAAGACAAAGCCATGTAATGGCCTGTAGGAGTTAAATGACTGCTGAATAAATTATGGGGGATGTACTCTCCCACAAGGGATGTCAACTATAGTGTGAACGTGAACGTCAGGCTCGCCTGCCACAACTCCCATCAAACTGTGCATCACCATGAAGAATACAGTTCAATGTTTTACTGACAAAAAACCAAGTGTTTCAGCTCAGTTCTACAAATCAGAGGGAGCTTTGCAATTCGGAATTATTTGGGCATTATTTGATAAAATAAATGCAATATATATAAAAAGGCAATGGAAATTTCAAAATTTCCTCTGGCACAGAGATTTGTGGCTTCACTCAGCTTATGTGCAATATGCCATTGGCAAAGCAATTCCTTCTAGAGTCAATTGCTCTTGTTGGTTGAACTGAATGCTAATGGAGGAGCTTTTATCTCATTTGAAACATATTAGTCAGAACCCAGAGAGCAAGAGGATACTGCCAAAAGGTGTCTTGCATTGACAGCAAAACTTCTAACTCTAGAGCTCATCTCTCCCATTTCCATTCTAATCTTGGCTCTGATTTGGGTAAGGAAAATACAGTTATTTCCTATCATTGCTTAGGATTGCCTTAAAAAAATGTTTGTTTCCCATTTGCCTTCTCTTTTTGTAGTGCCTTTACCCAGAAAGTACATAATTACTGCAACATCTGTGTTTTGAATGGTGCTAAAGCAGTAGTTGTGCTTTGCTGCCTCGTGGATTTGCAAAGGGAATTTGAAGACAGTTTTTATACTTCTGTACTCTATTCCACACACTCGTGAAAACATGAAATGTCATGATTCAAAGTATTAGAAACATTAGAAAACCAATAATGGGATATCTGTGTTTGTAATGCTCACATTTCTTTAGATAATGTTCATTCTGCCTAAGTGTTCTAAATGTTTTCAGTTTACATGAGCATATCTTTCTCATGAAAAGGACTTTGAAGCAATGTTGTCCTGTCCCTGCTTGATGTATGCACAGAATCATGGAATACTTTGGGTTGGAAGGGACCTTAAAGATCATCTCATTAAAACCCCCCTGCCATGGGCAGGGACACCTTCCAGTAGACCAGGTTGCTCAGAGCTCCATCCAGCCTGGCCTTAAACACTTCCAGGGGTGGGACATCTGCAACTTTTCTAGGCAAACTGTGCCAGTGCCTCACCACCTTACAGGGTAGAATCCTTTCCTAATATGTAGTCTAAACCTGCCCTCTCTCAGTTTAAAACTATTCCCCCTTGTCCTGTCTATACACCTATGCACATATAAAATATGTGTATGATGTACAAGATAAAGACAACTGATAATGAATGACATGTTTTTAAATGTGTGTCTTTGTGCATACTGATATAATAGGAACTGTTAAAAGACTTTAGGAGCTGTGTTCATGAATTGATCTTAGTTAACCATACAGATTTTGCTACTAAACATATTTTGTATTCAAGACTTACATTTTTAGTCTGAGTGTTTAATGATGCAAAGTTAAAACCATAGTCTGACCAAATCTGCTTCTGCAATCTGAGGTCCAGAACAGTTTTTTAGCCTACTAAATTAGTATTTTGTTCAGCCAAGATCCTTTTATTAATGAAGTCTGAATCTCACAATGAATACCTCTTCAGACTGGAGTGGAAATAAGTAGAATGATGTGGTCATTTGTCATCAGGAGGTTGAAAATGATCGGTTTAGATAACCTGAAATTGAGTATGTTTGGTGATTGCTATACCTCCCTTTGTTAACTGTGATTATCATGTATTTTCTGATGGTTGCAAGTAGAGTACTTTTGTTGTATTTTCTTTATTTTTTATAAAGAACTTATATCTTCTTTTTAGCAAAGATCCATACTAAACTCGTAGGTCCAGTGCTTTGACTGGTACACATTCCTCAGGCAAAGTGTAAATTGGGCAGATGGGAAAACTGAGTACAGTCCAGGAGAAGAATTTTGTCTTTGACTGACTTAATCATAACTAGTGAATGTTTACTGTGCTCCACTGACTGCCGTGACACAATGTGAATTTATGTCATTTAATGTCACTTTTGAAGTTACTATAAAATCTGAAGGGGGGAAAATGCAGGTTCCACCCTCCCTGAAAAGGCAGTGTACTAGTAATTTTGTGGTAGGAGACCTACAAGGCTAGATAGTTTTCCATAACACTCCAGATTTTTGTCTCTATGCATAAGGAAATAATGCCTTGAGCCATTGTGCTTAGTAATCTGCTGCAAAGCTCAAAATCGAAATATTTTCGTGTCCCTGTTGATCTAGGGTTCTTCCAAAAGGGAAGAAGCATAAATTGGAATCAGGAGAATCTGGATTATATTTTCTTCTACACTTGGGATAATTTCATACTTCAAGCTGAGGCATCAACCATCTTATTAAACATTTTCTGATAGACACCTCAAATCATAATTTTTTAGTTGGATGGGTCCATAGTCATTGTCTCCAGAAGGTACTAATGGGGTCAGAAGTGGCAAGTATAGCAGATTTATTTTTTTTTTGTAAAATCAGCGAATTTTGTCAATCAGTTACTGAAGGCCTTTGTGGTAATAGTTCCTGATTAGCAAAGTAATTATCTGTGAAACATTTCTACTAAGAATGCCTATGTCCAAGGGGAGGGAATGGAAGGAAAGCTGGCTTTGTTGGGGTTTGGTTAGAGAGATAACCCATTAGAACATGGGGTGGCTGACAATTCAGGACAAGTGCTTTCCACTGCATAAGCAGTGTGGACACAAGGAGTTGTTTTGCAGGAATTATTAATAAGAATTGAAGTAAGGAGACACCATGTGTGTTCTGCTACAGACAAGGCTGGAGTTGTGCACAAAAGGAGGAAAGTCACAGTGTTACTGGAAGGGCTCACAGAGGTCAAACTCTCCATTACAAGCTGAATAGATTGTAAATAATATACATAGATCACAGACATATCTCTTTTTCCTATGATTAATTATGCAAATCTGGTATTCTGTCTCAGGTCAGATCTGTGACCATATAGTGTGTTCCTTTTTTTATGGAAAATTTCTGTGTCCTACTCCCTCTTCCCTAAAAGGAGCTACTAAGTAGAATTTCAGAACTTCCAAACTGTATTTATTGCTAATTTATTTCAAGCAAAGTGCCTTTTATGGGCTTATCTACTTTTTTTTTTGTTTTGTTTGATTAAAACACGAGCAAAACTCAACCGACTTGAACAGGTTGAATGCCACATCTGTGCAGAAGATATCAGCACACTTATTTATGGCTCAAAGAAACAGAGTCTAAATTAAAGCAGCTATTGCTATAGAATGGATAAACGGCCATTATGAATTATCCTTAATTATAGTGATTTCCTAAACTAATAAACCTGCTAAATCTTTTTTGCAAAGGTTAGTTTACACAGTGCATATAAAATCCGCATGTGCTACGCATCAACCACCAGCTGTCTGACAGTGTGTTGCTATTGCAGTGAGTGTTCACATAAATTTTATGTTGGTTATATTAACAGTCAGTCCATATCACTACCCACAGATGCCAGTAGACATAAAAATTGCTCTCCAGTGAGCCTAAATATCCCTAGAAGCTAGTTGTGTCTAATGTTCCATGTAGTATTTGTACGTGAAAGCAGCAGATTGAAAAGTTATTTACAGATGAATATTTCAATCCAGTTAGTTCATATTGGCCTACTTAGGCTTCTTTGCCGGTTTATTTGTATGCTAAATAATTCACTAAAGGTTCTTGTTTACTTTCAAAAGTAGTTTCTATGAAATGCAAACAACAGAGCCAACTTCAGGTGCTCTAAAGGCTAAACAGCCCTGTTTTAAATGCAGGTCAGAGCTACAGACAGCATCTTGCAGATGGGCTGTCACTCATAGTTTTACCCTTTTAGTTGCTGGGTCTTTAAAGAATTTACTGAGATTTGATGCTTTTATATAAATTTATGGCAAGAATAGGTTATTTTTTCTTACTCTATCCTTTTTCATGGACAAATGTGAAATCCTTCAGGGTCTTCCCGTTAAGTAGACAGAGCTGGCTTGTTGTGGGCTGGTTAAATGGATTCTTGACAGTGCACAGGACTAGCAGGTACAGTAGATATGTGTTTCCTTCTGCTGTAGGACATAAATACATTTCTGTATGAATGTCTGTGGTACCATTGGTTGTATACTTTGATTTCTTGATCAGTCAGAACACTGGAAAAATGCAGCCACTGTCTGTTCTTTTACTGAGATCCAGGAACTCAGCAACACTCCACAGCACTCTACATCACAGAGTTCATCTATGTGCTAACTTTTTATTTTAGAATATTGATTTTATCATTTTTACTGTTTGTAGTAGGAGTTGCTTTATTGATATTTACTCAACCCCTCTTTGTGCAGACACTGTAGAATACTTTGTTGCAGGTATTGACATTCATCTGCTGGTTGCTTCACCAGCATCAGCTTATTTCACCCAAATGGTATTCAGATGCTGTAATTGTTTCTTGGTATTGATTTTAGATGGCTTTTATAACACGCTTCCGAAGACCACAGCACAACGTGCCGAGTCTGACTGGAGCTTCAATTCAACCCTTTCAACAAGAATGTGAATCACACATATTAAAGTTGCAACAGTCTTGATTTGCTTTGCAAAGGTCTCTCAAGAAAGATTAAGACCAGTCAGTTCTTGAGAGATTGTGAAGGAGTATCTTACTGCTTTCTAAAGAGTAGCTGGCTATTTTTGCAGGCATTCTGAGCTATTAATGAATATTCTGCAATAATACTAGAGGTGATGTGCTGTCAATTCTGATCTATTTTTGTACAAATATGTCACTGCTCAGGCTTATGTTCACAAAGACATTTAAGAACCAGTTATTTTGTTGCCTGCATGTCCTACCATTTGTAAAATGAGGACTTTTGGGCAAATTTCATCTTCAGCAGCTACTGTGGATGGGTATATAGTGCAACATACCTTCTGCAAGAGTTTCTTTGAAGAAAGAGTGATTTCACTTGGGTTATGCTCAAGTCCCATTCAGTCTTTCCACAGAAGTCTTTATTAGTAAGTTGACCTGCCCAAGTGCCATGGAGGCTCAGGCCTGTAGTGGCATCCCTCAGAGAATGAAAACTCCAAATGTAAAATTAAAATAATTTCACCAGGAAATACCCAAAGATGAAGTAAAAGCCTATGATATCACCTGAGAAAGTTAACCAATAGAGCATGTATACCATATCTATTGACTTTTATCTGTTAGATCTTTATTTATTTCTTAGCCAACGACAGTAGAACAGAATTACAAATTTAGATAACATTTGGAAACCTAACATAACCTTCTAAAAAATCAGAGTAAAAGTAGGTGCTATAAAGTATAGGAAAATGCCTTCTCTTGTGCCACTAAAATGTGAACTAACTGCTGATTTATTACTCATTTAACTGGTAGTACATTTTGCACAGCAAGTGCTGTGTTCCCATGCTGGTGTAGCTTTAGGTATCTATAAAAGATCTCTTTGAAGAACTGAATAGTAGTTTTTAAAATTAATTTGCATGCTTCTTTATGAAAACTGAGTTGCATTCTGTTTAATAAAAAAAATGTAGTACATGAAATACAGTTAAAAACAGAATCCCTAGGAAGATTCGTGGGGGGTTGTACCAAAAGTGTTTGGGCAGTTTTGAAAATTACCCATTCATTAAGGAAAATTTAAAAAAGGGTATTTCATAAACATGCAAGGGTATATGTTTATGTGGACGGCAACTTCCTTCCACAGGGAATTAGTTTTTGCATAAAAAGATGAGTTGAACGTTGTTAGTATTAAAATACAAACCCCAGCTACATTTGCCAAAATATCAGTCAAATGCTTCCTGAGGACTAATTGGGGTTAGAGTTAGAGGTAGGGTTAGTTTTAGGATTAGGTTTAGGGTCAGGTTTGAGAGAGAGAAAGAGCCTAGAGCCCAGGGACACTGGGGCTGGAAAATGCAGCCCAAGAGGATCATGGCAGGGCCCCAACATTGCTGCCTCTACGCCTTTCAAATCAATGTTAGGGTTAGACTTAGGTTTAGGGTTAGGATTGGGGTTCCTGAGGACTTTTTCTGAATTCAGAGGAGGTTTCCTCTGTGCAAGGAGCCCGGGACTGGGCTCTGTCATTGGCAGTTAATTGGGCAGAAATCTGAAAATGGCAATGTTTGAAAGGCATATGTGTGAAGGCAGACAGGCATCCTGCAACAACTAATTCACCCACATAACACATCTTTGAACTGTCTAAGGCACAGCTAACTGTTTACATGCTACCAACAAGAGTAAATACTCTGAACAGAAGGAAGAGACAGAGTTTCTGTGAGTAAAGAAAAAGATTACAAGACAGCCCATCTGCCAGAGAGAACCTGTCACCTCCAGTTACGAGCCAGAGGCAGCCCTACCTTATAGCAGCTAGAGACCAGTTTATTATTCAAACAGGAGAGAGGGAGAAGCTAACTTAGACCTTCATTTTCTGTCTGACAGGGTGTCAAAATATCATTTTTGGTGAATTTTGTGAACAGAATAGTGAGGATAAGGTGAGTCTAAACACTACCAAGAAAATACCTAAAAGAACTGCTTCAGCAAAACCAAATGGCTATCCTGGCTAATAGCTGTGCAGGGGATTGAACACCCTGGCTCTCAGGTATAGACAGGAATTCTGCCAGGGAACGTACTACTGGCAGTGGGGATGAGAATTATATTAATAGCTAAGGCAATCTTGTTATCCTTAAGAATCCTGATTATAGTAATTTAAAAAATAACAACCACGTGTTTATCATTGTCCTGTGAGGCTGAAAAAGGCACTTTCAGAAGGCCTTAAATTAAGCCACCTTGTTTTCTTTTCTCTTTGGAATACTTATTTTTTATACATACATATTATATAGCAGGTATTAGAATACTTATTGTCTTTGGAAGCCTGTTGTTTATGCCTACAGCCGGGTCAAGTTTCCCTCCTTCCGTTGGCATCGTCAAGACCAGGTAGAGTGGTCAACAGGCAGTTTTCACTGCTCTTATAATGTTTTTGTTTTACCTAGCATCCCTTGGGGAACAGACAAATTGGGTGCATACATGTAGCTGGCCATCTTGACATTGATTTTTGAAGGTTCATTAGATAAATGCTGACATCATAGATTGATGTCTCTTTAAAACAGTGCCTAGCACAGAACCATTGGGGGAATCAAAAATATCGACTTACCATGTTTGTGCAGAAGGCCCATGGAGATCTCCTGCATTAATGGGTCCATCAATTTAGGTATTCTTTAATTATTCTAATTGTACACCTTGCAGCTGGAAACTGACTTTATTAGGACTTCTGGCTAGGTAGTCACAGCTTTTGCAGAGAAGAAATAGCAGTGAATAATAGTGACTTTTATCTACTTTGTCATCACATCTTGAATTGTTCAGGGGTTTTTTAGTGGTTTTTTTTTTCTTTATTATGTGCTAATTTGCCTGTGTAATGTGGTGTTAAAAATGAATAGGGATGCAGTGATGGGCCAATGCAGAGGCCAAGAAGCTATGTGGTACTTTAGAGAAATAGATGCTGGTAAAATAAAGTTGATGGTTTTGTTCGTGTTTAACCCCTCACCCTGGCACCATCAATAGATTGAAGACATCATTTGTATCTGCAAGTGTTTGTTTAATTAAGACCTCCTAAAAATCTTTGCTATTGATTCATTCCATTATCTTATTGATTAACTGCACTGGATCATGTACTTGCTCTTTAGTGGAAGGCAACAGTTTCAGCCTGCTGTCATTTGCCCGCAGATGTGAACAGTAAGCAATGTTCAGCATCCATGTCTGCCAAAGTGTCTTGTGTTTTAATGAAGTACTGGCTGCAATTCCCTGTATTACATGAGAAAAGCCAGTTGTCTCCTGCTGGTGGTGTGACCAAGCATAAAGGTTTTCTTCCAGTTATTCATAAAGCAGCTGCTTACCAGGGAATGTTGGAAAGTTGTGCTTTGCATTTCTATGTTAAAATCTAGAGGTTTGAGTCAGAGCAGCAAATTAACACAGATGACCTGCATATTTCATTTCCAAGCTTCTGTAGTTTGTTTTTTTCTGTACCGGAGAATAATGTAAACCAGCATTTCTTTATAATATGATTTTATATTAGTGCCTTGCAGCTTCACCTTGTGGAGTTTTCTGTGACCTGGTATTAATATATGTGTATATCTGATAAAAACATCCCACCACTGCCTCTCTGAAGATTTTTCTCAGGAAAATCATTCAGTAGCAAGATTCTGACTGCTCAAGAGTTGGATTGTCTGGCTACATTTGTGCAGCCACATGTGCCCTTGTTTGTCAGCTCTTTGTCATCTTTTTTTTTTTTTTTTCTGTAGAGAAAAGTCTTTTCCTTATACCAGTGTGATAGCAGTGTGGCATGTAGTACCTTATTTTACAATTCCAGAAATGAGTTTCTGTGTTGGAAGTGGGAATCTGACAACTCCGACCTGCGGGGACCAGCTGCCACAAGGTCACACAAGTGTAATGCACTCGGCTGCTTGCCCACCCCGAGGTAGGCTGAGTGCTGCTTTTAGAAATGCTCATGCCACCTCTCGGATTTTTAGGGGATACCATTAGTGGCAAAAAAAGAGGTGGTGACTGACAGTAAAATTACTGGTAAGTCTAAATTAAAGGAAAAAAAAACCTAACCCGGCGTTTTCTCCTTCTGTCCTGACATTTGAGTGACAATCCAGATTGGACCAGAGTAACAGCCAATATTTCAGTGGAAAATTTTAAAACATTGTGCATGCCATATTGAAGTGTTCCATAGGAAATAGGGCACATATTCTTTATTTTCACATGCAGCTTGCTCTTGACATTTCCAATATACTATAGGTGCTGTGGGTGGTCTCCTGGTGAATGCCAGCGGGTTTTTTTGCTGCCACTGTGAAGGAGGGGCTCAGAAACTCCCACCATGACAAAATCACTGCTTTTTTTTCTCCCCTTTTTTATATAAAATGAAAACTTCTCCACTTGAGCTGTTTTAAAATTCTAGCTCAATTGAGACTTTTGTGTTTAGTTAAGTTTATATATCTGCTGGCATGCTTTATTAATTTAAGCCAAACCCTCAACTTTACCTTGGCAGAGACACTGATTTTGTTGGGTTCCCTGCACCCTGTTAAATGAGCTAGCACCAAAACAACATCCAATGGACAAATGACTGTGTTCTGATTACTTTTCAGGGTCTTTGATGACAGCAGTAGGTCCTGACTCAGCCTTTTTGATACCTTAGCATGGCAATTTTGAATGCCTCAGGTTATTTGTAACTGCATAAATGCTAAAATTAAATCACAAAGAACAAGTTCTTTAAGTTCTTGTTCTTTAAGTCATCTCTGAGAAAACATCATACACCTTTTTTTCCTTTTTTTTCAATCAGAATACATTTATGTACAAATAATAAGTTACTCTGTTTGCCATCATAAGTAAATGTAATATTTATGATATGGATATGTAATATGTATCATATATAAGAAATTGCTAGTCAAGTTCTGGAATTGAGCAGGACAGGGTAGAAAGGACTGCCTGTTATGGGGATTGTCTTTGTTTCCCCTCTGGTCCAGAATCATTAATTTTTTTCTGTTTATATAACCCCAGTAACAGCATCACATTGGGGCTGCTGTTGTGGCAGGTCCTGGGAATCTCTTAGATGGCTGGTAATATCCTAGAAGGCTTTGTCTCAGAGCAGATCTAGAACTGAATTTTGTAATTGGTGGGTAATCAGTAGGAACAAAATATTTGCCTGAGAGGTCCACAGGAGGCTGAAGGACTAAGGTGGGTGTTGGCAGCAGCCTGGGGAGGTGGGATGGGATGGGACTTACTCCTTCATTTGACAGGGCTTTCAGCTGCACAGGCTTGGCATCTGTGTGAGATTCTTTCTGTTCCATGTCTGGCTTGGAATTTTTGCTTAGCTTCAGTCTCCTCCTTTTCTTGGGTTCTGAGCACTTACTGTGATTAGAGAACAGAACAAATGCTCAGCCAGAATGGGTTTTGTCCAGTTCTTTACCAATAATTGAAATGATGGGAGCAAAGCTCCACATGTCCCTTCTTATTTCATCTACGGAGGGGCTGATCGGACCCACTGTGTGCAAATTGCAGTGCAGTAAATTCACTTTAGGTGGTTGTACCCCTGATGGCTTTAAATGAGCTGCAGTGGGTGTTGGTGAAGCACAGCTACACTGTGCTGGTCACCTTGTGGAGGTCTCAGTTTACTTTGCTAGCTCAGAGACACACACTGTGTACTGGGCACTGTTAGATAAACAGCCAGGTGTATCCTGGCTGGCTCAGGGATGCTTGTGGAAACAGGATCACACCTTTGGATTGTGAATTAGGCTTTAGTAGTTTATATTCACAGAAGTAAAGAACAATACAGTTTCAGCATTTTTCTGGAAAACAATCTGGTTTTGTTTCTTGCTGTTCTAAAATCAAATTACTTTGCAATCTTAAGTAATTCATCTATATCTCTGCAGGAAAATGTAAATAATAGTAATCAATATTGCTATAAAGGGCAGAAGTAAGTCCTGGGAAAAATGTCAGCATGTGGGACTGTTTCTATAAGAACAAGAAGTCAAATTCTTAAAAGTCTGCTGTAACCTTCAGTTCAGAAGACACTTTAGCACAGACTAGTGAAAGTATTTTGTGTTCCCAAAATATGTATGAGTTTTGAGAGATCTTTTGGATAGATTTAGCTAAAATTTCAAAATGTGACTTGTTTTGAATATGTTAAAATGAGATTTTATTTTTTACAATTGGAAATGTCTCTCCAAAATATCTTTGAAATGTTTGATAAATTGAAACCAACTGCTTCTACCAACTTTTATGGTTTTAAGAAATTAGGATTTTCTGGGGAAAACATGTTTCATTGAAAAGATACCAGCTAAATCTATTGAAGATTTATTATTTATCGTGGACCAAATCTTACTTTCTGTACCTACATAAATAGTTAATGAAAGTGCTTCCAAGCATAAAGCATGAACTATTTGGACCAATGTTATAAAGTGCTTTGAGCTGGGAGAAATAGAAGCTGGAACATGGAAGTTACATTATAAGCAGAGTTGTTTCTGTTCTGTAGAAAAACTTTTAATTGTCAAAGTCTTTAAAAAGAAAGTAATTTTTTTTCCCTTTTGAATCCTATAAGAGTTAACTTCAACACACATTGCTAATATAATATTGCAGTTATCAAAAACTCAATGCTACTGTTTTGATTATTGAGATGTAGGTGGAGATCAATTGAACAATTAAAACCTCCAAATAAAATTCCAGGAATTGTTGATCTGAGCGGGAGCTCCCAGTGGAAAGGACTTATTTTTGAAGTTGAAGTTTTGGTGTATAGTGTCTTTACTATTTTACAGCTTTGCTGACTGGACTATATAAAAGTATTTCACAAAGCATAATGTCTTGGTCTTTTTTGGGCAGTGAACTTACTGCATTCATACAATAGAAATCTGAACTCATGTACTTTAAGTAACATCAATTAAAATAGGTTATTTTAGAAGAAATAACACTTATTTTCTAAAACTGGCACAAGCGACTGGAATATTTTGAAATCTGAATAGAAAGAAAAGAACATTTTGAAGTAAGGTCTACATTAAAACACAAAGGTAATCCAGTATTTTGGGGAAAAAAAATAAATAGGGTTAATCTTGCAGGATTTCTCCCCAAAATTGCTGTTTACAATATGAGATAAATTAGTTCTGAACGTGCTTCCTATATAATACTGAACACTATATCAAAGTGAGTGGGTGTCTTGTCTGAATAAGAACAGCAGAATGAGACCGTATATGTTCATATGAGGCATTACAGACTGAAAGATGTATGTTTGAAAAAGGTAAACCTAAGCTTCATTAATCTTTCTTGTTAAGTATATCCAGTCAAAACATACCAGATAACTTTCTCAATAGATGAGGACCACTGGTAATAAACAGAATTGGGCAAAATGTGTCTAAGAACCTAAGTACTTGGAACATGATCCTATTCTGAGCCCTTTGTTGGTGTCAGTATATTAGCAATTTCCAAGTTAATTTTCATGTGGAATACTGCACAATGGAACTATCCTAAAATAAATACTTCATATTCACCCATTCCCTGATTTCCTGTAGAACCTATACAGTTCAAGTGCAAAGTGTGACTGTCCTTGTATCTAGCATGTTAGCCAAAAAATTACATAGAAAACTTTTCTGCAGATAAGATAGAATTTTTACTGCTGCAGGTATGCTTTTGTTACTTGCTTGTATTTGCTTATACTGTTAGTGAACTTGTCCTTCCACCAGAGAATTTGGTAGGTTATTCCACACCAATGAGGAAAACAGTGCACAACAGCACAGTCTAAAAGTAAATAAACAAAGAACTCAGTGGCATTTCTACCCTGTAAAACACTGCCTTGTGAAGATTTCTTTTTAACTTTCTCTCTTTTGCCTCCATCTGAGCCCAGATATATGTCCATTAGGATTTCTTGGAGGCTGTAGCAGGCTAAAATCCCTGCTTTGATTGTTGGTTCTGTCCCTTTTCTGCTATAGACAGTAATGTAGATTATTCTGAATCTTTGGCCAGGGCTACCCCAGCAGCCTTCTGTAGGAGATACTTTGGAAGAAGGATCCAAAGGTGTAGAACTGCATGTTGATTTTCACTCACCCCAAATGACTGGACTATTTGTATTTTCCCCCTGGCAATTACTCCATCTGTCTGTAAGTAGGCAAATTACTTTCTCACCTGGAAATGAAACAATAAGCAAACTTGTATGAATTGCTTTTGTTTCCTGACCACTTATTGCTAAAACACTGAAGTTTAGTTTTAATCTTGTCTGTACTGCTACAGAATCCCCAGGGAAAAGGAGCTGATTTATGTACAGCTTAGCCTGAAGCACTTGCGTCACTGTACAATTTTGTATTGCTTGCTTAATAGACCACAAAAGTCAACATCTCTTTGGAAGAACAATTTGTGCTTAAAGTAGTCACAAATTCCAAGAGATCCTGTTAAGGCAGGATGTTGTGAGAAACCCAGAGTTGGAAAAAAAACCTCTTGTTTCCAAATTATAATGTTAATACTTGGGAAAACTTAAGCCACTCTGTGTTGGTTTATGTCAATAAAGGTTTGGGTTTTGTCTTTCTTTCTTGCCTATCCTCCTTTGGGAAGTTGGACGTAAGTCAACATTTTTAGCTGCAACATAAGAATGTTTCAGTTGTCTATTATTGTGGAAGCAGATGCAAGATTACATCTCTGAAAAGAGACAGACAATCTGCATTTAAAATATCTTTAATGAAATGAGGTCAAAAGCTTTAGTTCACAGATTTATAGAATAAGTGAAAATGAAAGGGACTTCAGGATTTGTCTAGACCAACCTCTTGCTCGAAGCATTATTATCACTGAGGTCAGATCAAATTGCTCAGAGCTTTAACCAGTCAGAGCTTGAAACCCTTCAAGGATGGAGACTGTACAACTTCTTTAGGAAACCTTTTCTACTACTTGACTATCTTCATGGGAAGAAAGATTTTTCTTATATCAGGTCAGAATTTCTCTTGATTCAGTTTATGTCTGCTACTCCTTGTCCTCCTCTGACGAGCTGGCTCCGATGTTTCCCTGCTAACTTCCTCATAGCTACTAGGTAACTGATGTCAAGTCCCCTTAAAGCTGCTGCTTCTCCAGGCTGAACAAGCCCTGTGCCCTCAGCCTCTTCACAGGGCAGGTGCTCCAACCATCTTAGAGCCCTCTGAACTTACTTCAGTTGATTAACATCTGTCTTGTATTGGGAGATCTTAAACTGGGCACCATATCTAGATGTGATATAAAATTGTTGAGAGGGAAGATTACTTCCCTTGATCTGCTTCCCTTAATACTGTAGGTTATCTTTGCTGCCAGGAGGGACCACTGGCTTGTGTGCACCTTGCTGCCTACCAAGACCTTCAGGCCTTTTTCATGAGAGCTGTTCCCCAGCCAGTCCTAGATTATTGTTCCTTCCCACATGGAGGACGTTGCGTTTTTCGGTGTTGAATTTCATAAAGTTCCCCTTGATCCACTCCTCCAGTCCTTACAGGAGTAGTCACGTCCCCCCACAGCTTGTGAGCCTGCAGTCCTCCGCCTGCTCCAGGTCACTGATGGAGCCATCAAATGAGGTGTCCTGCTATAAACCACTGTGGTACTTTGCTGGCTTATTGCCATCCAGGTGGAGTGCAAACCATTAACCTCTGTGCTCTGAGTCCCCAATCGTCAAAGCAATTTTTGTTTTGTCTTCCTAGGGGTCTGTTCAACCTGGGGATAACCTTTTTTTCCTGCAGTGGTTGGCTGTAGGTGCCTATGTCAGACAAATTCTGCATTTGATAACATGCACAAAACATTTGGTTGTTTAGTGTCTTAGTTAGGTTCTACACAGGTGAATGCCAGGTTTTAAACAGCACTTTAAAGTATTCATATTCATATTTGAAATATTAAAATAATAGCAATTCTGCATTGCATCCATGTAGTTTGCAGCATAAGCTCACTTAAAATAATCACTATTGAGAGCCTGCCAATGTATATGTTACATCACTCTCGTTTCAGTGTTCCACAGACCTGGATTAGGAGTTTTGTTAGGTTCAGTTCTAAATGGCTTTATTTAATATGAAGGATAAAGATTTTTTGTTCTTATAAATAGGCAATAGTTACATAAAAGAGGCATGGTATATGATTGCTCATCTTGATCACTTTATTCACTAATTTTTATAGGATTTGGCACGTAGTGTCTACACTTACGAATGTGCACAGTATACGTTTACACAGAAGATTAAGCACTGAAGCTAATATAAGATTGATGAGAGAAAGCTCATTGTCAGTATGTCATATATTATGGATCAGATTCATGTGTCCAGCATTAGATTTAGAGGAAGTGCATGAACACCAATATATGGTTGCCTGGTTTCTTCTTAAACTATCAGATACAAAGCCACACATGAGCAATTTTGAGAGCTGAATATAACCCCCTGACAATATCAAACTCCTGAGTTCTTCTGACAGCCACTGGTAAAGCCAGCTGATTTGTAGAATAACACATTGTCCATTCCTTCGGACAAGTGAAATTACTGTCCTCACCTGACCATATTGAAATGATTTCATTTCATTTCAGGAAATCCATTTCTAACAACATACAACTTTTTAGCAGTTTCTGTTGTGATGGATAATTTTACTGAT
Organism: Pseudopipra pipra; assembly: GCF_036250125.1. Classification (NCBI taxonomy): domain Eukaryota; kingdom Metazoa; phylum Chordata; class Aves; order Passeriformes; family Pipridae; genus Pseudopipra; species Pseudopipra pipra. The sequence goes on from NC_087562.1 coordinate 12,755,791, forward strand.
TTGAGACAGCAACTAGAGCTTCTATCCTCCTATAGAAGTTGTGAATAGTTCTATGTATACAGTCATGTCAATATTACTTATATGTTTCATTCCACAGATGCTAAGCATTCCAAGCCTACTTATGCAGGCTGTCTGTAAGAGGATCAGTAGTTCTGTTGGGACCCATGTCTGAAAGTGAGTGCATGTGGAATGACTTCGTTGAGGCAGAACCAGAGCATACAAAACATTGTGGGTTGTTAACAGTTTATTGAGGTGCAGGGTTGACAAATTATTTAAGTACACCTAAGTCAAGTGTCTTGATTTTATATTAATCTTGAATGTTCTATCAAAAATATTTCTGTAGTTGTGCTTTCACTGTTTTTGAAGGGAATAAGGAATATCAGCTTTTGAAAGACAGCCTAACCAAATGTCTTAAAGTACAGGTACAAATGGTCTAGGCACCTTGTCTGTTCAGCTCTTTGCTGTGGAAGATCTGCATGTTGCCATCTTCCTAGAAGACAGAAATCTGAGCTGCATTTAATCTGCTAGATTTTTGCTGTAATCAATATTTTTATTATGGCTTGAAATTATAGGTGTATGGTTAATCTGATTGATATTAAACCCATTCTGCACTTACATAACACCTTTTGATTATTCTTTATGTGGATGTTTAAGACTTGTTTTCGTTGGGCTTGCATTGTTTCTTTTCTGTTTTAGCATCACCTTCATATGGGTTAATTTGCACATCCTACTTTGTAAGACCATCATGTATCAGAATGTCTGTTTTGACTGATTTAGTACTCTGATGTTTTCCTTTTATTCCAAAATAGCAAATTTTGTCTCTTGCAAGACAGTGATGTTTGCATGTAACGTATCTTCCATGTTTCCTTCAGTTTAGCAAGGATGCCTGATTAGCACAAGCTCAAACTATGTAGAATTTCTAGATCTTTCTTGGTTAAAGTGCTGAATGAAACAGATAGAAAATAAAGTCTGTGATGGATATAAAGTACAGACAAGAACACTGGCTGGCAATTAAGTACAGGCTCGAGGGTCTGAAAAATTACTGAGAGAAGGTTAAGGGTGAGTGGCAGATAATCAGAGATGAAACCAGGTAAAAGATAATAACTGCAACAATGAAGAACAAAATGTGACAGTGTTTATAAACCACAAAAAGGATGAAGACAAAAACCTTAAATGTAAAAGTTATAGCTGAAGTCTACTAAATTGGTGCTTTAATGAGCTGCCTGATGCTCAGATTATTACAGGTGACCAGCCCCCACCATTTTATAGACAACTGAGCAAATCATGAAGAAATTCAAGAGGCAGTGAAAGTGCTCAGACACAACAAAGCACCAAGTGTTGATAACATTTCTACTGAATTATTTAAAGTAGCAAAGGGTAAGTTTTGTTTGAGGACTTTAAATTTCAATTACCAAGGTAAAACAAGCTGAAGATATAAAAAACTAATTAAATAAAAAACAAAAAAAAACCCTGTTGTTTTACATCTGTTTGAGGCCTCAGCACTTATGGCAAAGGAAATTAAACAATCCTGTGGAATAAAATTTTAAGGCACATTTTTTTGCTGGACCAGAGAATGGCTGATATACTAAAATGTAATAAAGGAACAGTGGGAGGTTTGTAAAGAGGCAAGTGTATGAGCATGGAACCAAGCACATTGGAGGCCAGAAGAGGTAGCAAAAAGGTCAAAAAGATGAGCTAAGTGTCTTTTGGAAGCTCATTTTTTTTGGACCTTGATCCTACACCAGCCAAAGAGAACAGGGAGCAATAGTAATTGAATGAGTCCTGAGATACTTAATATGAATTACAGCAATAGACAAAATGTTCTGCTGACATAAAATGGAGCAAATTATGCATGCAGCAGAGGACCTTCAGTGTTCAGAGGGCTAAGCGGGTTTTTTTTTCTGGTATTTCCTGTTACAAGATGCAAAATTTTTATTATATAGTAACAGCTTTTTCACCAACAGTTAATTGAATCCATTATCTATGTTATTATAGGTTACATGGAAGGGGAAAATTTATGGAGGACTTTATAGCAGACATGACTTATTTGGTCATTCCGAGTATCTAGGATCAAATTTGAAAGCTCAAATTTCTAGGCTGCTGTGCTCTAGCCCCTTGAAAGCTGCTTGTTATTTCCTACCCATTTGTTATAGTATCCTGTTCGTGGCAGTATGCCTACTTTTTAAGGTTACTTTCATTAATCAGCCATAAGTTAATTTCTTTGTAGGCAGAATCTCTGATCTCATTATGTTGTCTTTAAAGCTGAAGACCTCAGGTTGTTTTATTTTTACTTTGATATCCCTGTAAAAACATAAGTTAAAGAACTGTGTCTCGGGGAATCATTTGGAAGTCTTTGAAAAAGTGGCAGTTTGGACAATCATAAAGCAATATTCACATTTTTATTTAAAAGGTAAAAGATTCAGTGACTGATGCAGCTCTGGAATGTGGATCATGTCCTTAAAATAACCTGCACTCTCTGATTGCCTTGCAGAGGTACACAGAAGAATTATTCTCCCAGACTACCTGGTCTCAGGACTAAACACATAATCAAGTCAGTGATAACATGAGAAAATCATTTTTCCTGCCCTGTTACATGCAATTCTTTTTCTAGGGGTTATGTGCATATTTTAGTTAATAGCTATGACTCTCCTTGTTGTACTTCTTTCTGATTTTTTTTATGGTAGTCAACATGTTTAAAAGTTTATATACTGATCTGTGACTTGTGTGTAGAACATCTGTGCTCTGAGATGTTTCTTTTCCAACAGGCTGATCACTTTTTTTCTTTTTTTTAGAGATAGATGGCCATTACCAGTACATGGGAACAGCAGTCAGACTTGATATGTTGCATATACTATGAGTTTAATGTTTTTTTTCCATTGCACTTCATTTCCCTAATGCTACCTGAGGTCTTTCAAGACACATGCATCCCTGTCTTCTGTCTTTAAGAGTTAACTTCAACTCAAGCAATAAAATCTGGGTGCTTTTTAGAGCATTAAATCTGGCGAGCGGATATTTGTCATGATGTCTTTTAGGACCACCAGGTGTATGTCAGGGAGTGGGAAAGTTGCTCCACAGGTAACTCAAATCTCTCTGAGCAAGCCTGGTACATGAAGAAGCCATTTGTATCCCACTGAGTCCCATAATGTTGAGAACATTGCTGAGATTTACACGAGTCCAATCTAGGCAGTGATAAGACGGCAGCAACCGTGTGACCTGAATCCCTGTTTCTCGTGCCTCGGAGGCTGTGGCACTGCTGGGGGTTTTGGGTTTTTATTTCTTTTGGTTTTAGCTGGGTCAAAGCTGCTGTGAAGGGTGCATTTTATTAAACTAGGCAGCTGGAAAGCGGTTAGATGGAAGAGCTTGGGAAAGGGGGCCACGTTGCCTCTTGGGTACGAAGTGGAAATGCCGGGTCAAAGGGAATGTATTGGCAAAGGTCCTGGATGCCTGTTTCCGTATCTTACTTAGGGCTGCCCCAATGCTTTTAGGCAGAATTGTTGTCAATGGTATTGATCAGATGTTCTGATAATCTAGCAAGCTTCCTGATGTGTTAAATTCCCATCTTTCACGTGGCATTAAGTGTGGAAGAAGTATATGTAACTCTCAGTGGACACCACCAGAGTATGACTGCTAGCCATCAGTTGTGCTGCACATGCCAATTCCAATTAGTCGTTTACCAGTCCCTTTTAACACTTTCTAGCAATTCTGTGTACCCCTACAAATATATTATGTGCTTCTAAAGTCTTAGTTTATGGTTTTATCATAAGAATTGCACAACAAGTTCTATTTTCATGAGATGTAGAAAATGCTGAATTAAATTTCTGCTTCCCATGGATTATAAAAGTGTATATTCAGACTGAAAAGTGGGCAAAGAAAATATCAACTCCAGAAGAGCAAAATTTTGTATTTAAAGCAATTTAAATACAATGAACAGGAGCAAACGTAACATTTGAACTTAGAAGCTAAAATTTAAAATGCATCTTGAAATGAAATTTAACTTTGTTTAAGCTTCTGGTTTCTTTTGCATAGTTTCTTGATAGTTTTTTTTATGAACAAATTCTCACCGTAGAAAATATTATCAAGTTTTCAATCTACTTTAGCTTGTGCTTTGAAGCAGTTACAATGTGAGAGGAAGGGTGAGATTTTCAAGACTTCTTCCCTTTTATTGATGTGCAGGCGTGTACAGTAACAGCTTCCAGGTTTCCCGCTTTCCATCACCACGAGCACAGCAGAGCTGTTACTGCAGACAAGATCAGATGCCATCACTGGTTTTGTCTAAAGGGTCTTGTGTGATGTCCCACCTAATCACCACCTCCTCCCTTGCTCTGTAGCAGAGAAGGGCAGAATGGAGCCTGTGAGCCTTGTGCAGCCCACGAGGCGGCATCCGAAATTCCCATCAGTCAAAATAAGACTTATTACAGCAAGAAATAGGTTAATCATTGTACCTCTACTTCAGCAAATGCACAATAAAGAGGTAGATTAGTAGAGATGAAAAATTCATTGCAGAAGTGGCACAGTGTTATGAAAAACAAAATGATTCTATTGAGCAGTAGTGCTGTTACCATAATCCTAACAATAAACTCTGTTACAATAATAATAGGAGAAAAACTAATTGCAGCAAGGACAGGACAAATCTTTTTTAATCCTCATTGTCATCTCAACTAAATCCAAACCTATTTGTATTAACCTTTGCTGACAGAGTCACATGATGGACATAATTTCTAGTAATTTACCAGCAGTAGATCTAACCTTTCTTCATCAAATATTCATAAAGGCATGATTCTCAATGATTTTCTGTCTCTTTTCATATTTACAGCTTGTTGTCTTCTTCCTTTTTACTATAATTTGAACACAATTGAAGTCAGATGGAATTAAAGTTGAATTGCTTTAGTGGCTACAGTACCTGAAAGCAAAGAATAACTGATCGAAATTTTGTATAAATAGAGATCATGCTGTACTCTGATGGGATTGCATTAAATAGTTCACACGTCCTTGCCTTCTGAGGGGGTAAAAACTCAATACAGATTAAATGGCACCAGTTCTTGTCACTGGCATAACTGTTTAAAATGTGTGTGTGTGTGTCATGCATCTGGGTAAACACATGTGGAATTGAAAGTATGAACTTTTACTGGAACCTTGAACCAAATACCCAAGGTATTTGGGTCATGAAAAGAAATGCTGTGGGCTTGATTCCTTATTTAGGTGTAAATAAGACTAATAATTGAACTCAATTATGCTAGTGTAAAACTGATATAAAAGGTTGAAGATAAATCAATTTAAGGCAGTGTAGAACTACTATGACACTTGGACTATGCATCTTTTTCATTCTAGAGAAGTTTAAATCTGAAATATAATTATATACTAGCTGCAGGTTGACCACACTTTCCAGTGGATTTTTTTTTCTAATGAGGGAATAAGACCCTTTTGATGAAAATATAAGGTGTAATGGAAAACATTAAACAGAAATTCATATACTTAAAACCTTATGTGATAAATTCTCAGAAATACTTTAGACTGGTATATTTGAATTTGAGATGACTGGGTAATTGTTTGAAACATCCTGTGCATCATGCTATGGACAGAAACTGTGCCCGTGAGCAGCTCTAATAGACAGTTTGGTATCACTGTGCTCATTCTTACCAGCATAGACTGTGGATAAGTGGAAAAAATATAAATTATTTAAAGTAAGCTAAAGCAATGCTTTTTCAGTAACCATAATGTGCATAGGTGCCTTTTTTCCCCCCTTTTTTTTCTTTTTTTTTTTTTTTTAAATGCAGTGCTTTTTAAAATAAGCATAAAATGCAATGCTTACTTTGTCTTCATCACTTCAGTGTTCAGTTCTGGGTGCACACCAGCCAGGAACTGAGCTGTTAGGACCTCACTGAGCGTTTCTCAGGTGTGGCTGTCATTCTTTTTGTGAGCAGTCCCAACTGTCTGATGAGATGAGCTGCTGAGAGCCGTCAGCTCCCATTTTCATCACTGAGAACTGAATGTTCAGCACCTTCTACCTTTAAATCTTTAGAAAACAGAGGGTTCTGGCAGCTCCTAAGTAGTGGATATTTCTGCAAATAAACGAAAAACATCTGAAAGATATGTTTTTCATAACTTTTATTTTTGGGGGGGAAAGTAGAAAGGGTTCTGTTGTTTGTGCCAGATTCCTCTACAGCAATGACCATATGAGTATTACTAATGAAAAATACTTGGTTTTTTTTCCTCAAACCAGTTTTCATCCATTAAGAGCGGGTGAAGAGGCATTTGACTGCCAGTAACAGATATTTCAGCACACTTTTTTCTTTGCCTATGGCATCCTTTGTAGGTTTGTATTTTGATTTGAAAGTGTTATTGTCAAATTAAGATAAATAATTGAATGGTGCAAAGAAGGGAGTAGTTGTAGGCTGATGAGAAGGAAGTATTTGTAGGCTGATGAGAAGGAAGTAGTTGTAGGCTGATGAGAAGGAAGCCTGTCCAGTGGACAGGCACCATACTAAGATTGAGAGCACGTTATTGTGACACTAGAAGGGTGAGGGGCTTGGATGGAGTAGTGATGAGGGCGTAGAAAGTAGTTAAATATGCACTAAAAGCAGATAAGCTTACAGGTAAATACTATATACTGAAGCAGTTGATATGCTCTTGTACAACATGAAGTTATCATTTTAAATTTGGTATATTTAAAGTTAAGTGTGGAGGCTTTCAAGAATTCTTTAATTGAAACCAAATGAAATGCTATGGAAAAAATGTTGGAAATTGAAAAAGGTATTAAAAAAGGCACAGAAAAATATATAAAGCTGTTCCTTCATTGCAATTTTGCAGAGAATTAAAGCAAATAGTATGTATTGCTTCAGTTATTCTAGCCTTTGTCAAAGAAAAATCCTTTCTAAATCCTTAGTAATTATGAAATTAAGAGGTATTATTCCATAAATGAAATATATGCATATTTGAATGCTCATAATAAAATTCCTAATTTGCAGAAATAAGATTTTTAAATTACCAAAATGAAAGGCTGTCTCAATTCTCCACTGTTTTAGGATAATGCTGAAATAAGCACTCTTAATTGTATATAATTAGAACTCTAACTTTATAGGGTTTTAAATAAAACAATTTTATAGGAATGTGTAAAACTGCATTTCCTTTCAGGTGACAGATTTAAACATTACAGACAAAATGTTTATAAACTCCATAAGTAATATAAATGGCATTTTCAGATCTGTCCTAATATTGGTTCTGATTGCCTGAACTCACAGCTCAGTTATCTTTAGAGGTGCATCCAGCTGAACATTTTAAACTGCAGACTGTTTTAAAGAACAGAAAGCCAAACAATTCAGCATAACTAACATCCTCTCATCAGTTCAGGGTATGGAACTATGATTTATTCTTTACAGCTCAGAAGACTGCAGCACCATGAAGCTAGATGAGGTGCCCCAGGTCATACTCAAATTGGGAGACAGATTCAGAAGTTACACAGAAAGTCCTGAAAAGAGGGAGGTGTGCTCTGCTCACCATTATTCAGCATTTGCTTCTTTCTCACAAAAAAAAAAAAAAAAAAAAAAAAAAAAAAAAAAGAAGAAGAAAAAAATCATAAAATAAAACAGCCCCATTTATTCATTCAGTTTGCCTATATTTGTAGAATTCTATGAAAATTATGGTGAAAAAACCATATTTTTACTGTGACCAACGTAAGAAGAACTTGACAAACACAATATCTTCAAGGGGCTTATGGCAGATACAGAAAGAATCTGGTCACTTACTAGTACATGAGATGTAATAAAGAGAATCTGAAACCAAATATTTGTGTGGCAGAACTGGTTACAACCTAGACATTCGCCCACTCTTTTCCAGATCACCTTGTTTCATGAGGTTCTGCCAGTCCATAAGTTTGCTATAACCAGTTGTTGATGCAGTGAAATGCTCACCAGTTCTAATGCAGGTTGTTACTCAATCATAATAAAGACAGAGAAGGAAACTGCATTGGGTTCTAACACCTTTCATATCATATGTGTAATTTGTTTACTGCAGCGAGCTGATTATTTTTTCATAGGTCAAATTGCTTGGTGTTATGGGAATATGAGGGGGGATTCTGTAGAGGGAAAACACACAGGCTTCGTATAATTTATGCACATATTGAAAGCATGGGTTTAGTCTATTTGTATTGTAAAGAGAGTGCTTAAAAGTGTCTGAACGTGGTTACAGGTTATTTCCAATAATGCTTCCTGGTGAGGGATTCCTATTGCTTGATTTATGGCAGTCAAAAGGAGCAAGACAATTAAAGTTACTGTGCCAAAGTTACACTCTTCTTTAGCAGACGTAAACTTTGACTTTAGACTGCATTCATATTTAAAGAATTTGTGATTATCAAGATCATTATAGTACTCATGGTAATTCCAATAGGCAGTAGTGAATGTGGCAGTAAGTGCAGCTTAGAGTTTCAGACAGATCTCAGGCATTTCATCTAAAAAGCATGAACACCAAGTTAGCAGCCTGCTGAAAAGTTGGTCTTTCCATCAGTCCCTTGGCGAGGGCAGCAGGTTATTGGGACTAATCAAGTTGGTCTTGTGGGCAGCCAGTGAGGCCTTACGGCTTCCCAGGTGACCTTGGTCCTCTAATGTACTGTAAAGGACTGACTTTCTCCATTAATAGTTTGTTTATGGGAGCTGGAAAGGTGACTTGTAATACAGCTGCTTTTCCTCATTCTTCCATAATGGCATTTTGAACAAGCAGATGATGTCCTTTGTTTCAGTGTGACCTTGTATTTTTGGTGATTTCACGAAGCTTTAAGAGAAAATAAGTAAATGAAAATATAAATATGCTGTTTGCTTACATTTTTGTATATTTGATATTTTTCATAAATTACATGACAAATTGTAATATTACTTAAATATATGTGTGTGTGTACACACCTTTTGGCCAATTCTCTTTGACTTATACCTGTCTATAATAAGTGCAAAAGAATGGAGAAGATGGATGCTTCCTAAAGGGTTTTTTCCCCAGCATCAGAGTTTTTCTCTCCATAGTGTGTTGGGTTCAAAGGCTAAACTGACATTTTTGAGGCTTTGACAGTAGAACTCTTCTGTCTTCTTTCATTCTCCTGGAGTATGTATTCCAATTAGAATGTATAATTTTACAGCAAGATGTATATTACAAGGAATTTTAAAAGTCTTATTCAAAGTCAGCTCATTAAAGAATGGTTGTGTAGAAGTTTGAGCATCATTGTATTTAGGATTTTTGTGTCAGCTGTTTTGACTTCTATCATAAGGTACTAAATTTTATCCTTTTATCCCTGTGCTAGCTGTGTAACTGCATGGTTTCCAGGCAGGAATCTTTTCTTGATTTGAAGATGTCAGAAATGAAGAATATTCTGTTCCTTTAATAGTTTGTCCCAGTGTGTGATTGACTTCACTGTAAAAAACAGGCATATTTGAATTTCACTGGGTTCTTTTTCAAATTTCAGCTTCCTCTGCTATACAAGAGAACTCTTTCATACAAGATATTTTACTTCAATCTATCAAGTTTAAATCTGATAAGTGAAGCAAATTGAGTTAATCATTATCGTGTGTTTTCCACCTTTCTCCACAGTCTCTTTTCTCTGCTTTCTTCAATGTACTTCTAAAAAGCTGGAAACAAGGCTATTCCATGTTACTCTCATATTTGTCTACCTACTGAAATACAGAAGGATTATGTACTATGCTGGGAATTCAATTGGAGTTATCTGGGATAATATCTACTTTGTTTTCAGATGCAGTGGTTTTGAGCACAAACTCATCACATTTCCAGTCATCCTTCTCCCTGTCTCTGCATGTAGTTCTGTGACACATTTGGTCTTGATCATTAAGTGACCCAGCAGGTCTAAGTCCTGTCCACGTGATTTTAACCATATCAGTCTCTCTCCTACCTGCAGAAATTATCAAATAGCTGATCATTGACATTTACTTTCAGAATACTGATGAAAATCTGACTAATACTGGCCACCATATCAGTCTCTGGAGGAATCCCTTGTGAGGGTCACCATTCAGTAGTGATTCCCCACTGATGTTTATCCTTATGTTACTTGATAGCCATTACTTACTCGTGGTGTATGTTCTGCTGACATTCAGTGCTACTTGGGAAAAAGAAGACATTCACTAGCTAGTGTAAATCAATTCATCCTGGTCCTCCATAGTTTCTTCTAGTAACTGAACTTGTCATCTTAAAGGGTTTGTCCAACAAGATTTGTTTTCCTGAAAAAACATACTAATTGTCATGCTTTATATATTCATATTATCTGTCAAATGAACCCTGTATCAGATTCTCTATTGCCTAATGATATGCTACAGAGCCTGTAGATACTTGGAGCACTCCATCTCCTTTGTCATGATAGTAGTGTTCTAACAGCCTATAATTTCCAGAATTCAAATCAATGTTGTTGGGCCAGAGAGTTCTTCAGTCTGGTAAAAGTTAATAACACAGCACAGTGCCAGACATTAACATCTCTAGGAGGCTGTATGAAAAGATGGATATTGTTTGTGTGTGTGTATATTCTGGAGCAAGTTGAGAAAAAAAATAGGTTTGAACACTGCTTAAAGCTTCCTGGCACAGCCCTAGCTGACTTCTACCAACAGGGATTTTTACATTGGTAGACGATTATTTGATTCCTAAAATCCAGAGGTGCAGAGGATAACACCCTTTGTTGCTTCCAAGTAAAAAAGACAAAAGGCAGAAAAAGCAAACAAGATTTTTTAAGCCCCAATGTTTTCATAATGCAAAGGTGTTTTCTTGAAGGTATTCTAAGCCTTCCAGTTAGAAAGGTCACAAATATATTGAGAAGATTGGCACCTGGCTTAAATTATGGGACAAATGTAAATGAACAGTATTTTTCTAAAATCTTGGAAGGAAGGAAAAAAAAAAAGAGGAAGAAGTGCATGGAATATTCCTCAAGGGCTTGAAAAGAACCTGAGATAACAGCATGATTTCAACAGCATTTCACTCTGGCTGTGCAGACAAGCCAACATTCGGTAAAGTGAACCTGGTAAAGTTATTAAGGCTTGGAAAAGGGAGATCAAACTGATAGCTGTTATCAGAAAGTAGCTAAGCCTGTCACTGCTCGGGCAGGCAACAGTGTCGTGCTCAATAGTGGTGAAATGCTGAAAAGCTGAAGTGAAAGTGGAAAGAAAAAACTCTGTAGGAGGAGGTCTGAGAAAATAGTCTTCTCATCTTCCTGAGGAATGTCATTAACTACCCTAGATGCTCCTACTGGCACTTCAGTAAGCAGGATAGCATGTGAAACTTCCCTGTAGAACTTCACATATCTGAGAAATACAAACTACAGATTAGTAACTCCTCAGGAGCACTTAATGGAAAAAAGAAAAAAGGACACCTGCTGTTTGGATTAAAAAGAGGAGGATTACATAGCTATTGCCAAACTCCTTAAAGTTTACATTCATTTCTTGGCATTAAGACAGATTGGAGTAATAGCATTTCAGCAAAGAAAAAGGTGAACGCATACTTTGCATTGCAGATTAATGTGATCAGAATATTACTTGAAAAAGCAAACTAAGTAGGAGGGACATTAAGTCAGTTGCATACTCAGGGAAGGAGTGTTTCTTGTAACACAGGAAGAGAAGAAATTTCATCAGCAGTTCATTGAAAGGAAGGTCAGCTGGCAAGCAATAAACTAGGAAAAATGGATTCTGAAATACAATATTCCTAGACAAAATAAAACATATAGAAGGCCAAGATCATCCACTTTTAGTAAAGTTTAAATAGCAGTTCTTTAGCAGACACAGAACGAAGGAAGACAAAACAGTAGGTCTCTTGTGAGAGTAATGAAATGGATACTTTTCGTTATGTATATCTTGATGTTCCATGAATCTGCACAGAATATGGAGGGATGGACAGCTGATGGCACCCAACAACAGATTTCTGTTTCCTTGGCCTCAAAAAATTACAACATTGTCCACAGACTTTGAACCTGACAGTGTAGCTACCATGTAGGTTCCTTGGCAGAAGTCCCTGAGAAGTTTTGCTCTGTGTTGCTGTAGCCCTGCATCCCTTCAGATAGCACATGGCAGATTCTTACCCATTGTGTAATGAGTTAATCAAAGACTGGAGACTAAGTGCAGGGAGAGGGACTGGGGTGGGATGGCTGCCTCAGGTTCTTAAGAGAAGTTGCAGATAATCATGTGCATGTGCTGTGTTGGGCAGTGATGCAGAGATCGCCTCCTGGGCCCTGTGCTGTGGAGCTTTTCAGCCTGTGTTGAATCTGAAATGTGTATGAAAGTTCCACTGAGCTAAATGAGATTTAAATATGTGACTATGATAGAAGATTGGATCAGGTCCTTAATTAACTAATATAAGAGGTCTTTAGAATTCTGATGTGATGTTTTAAGAGGAATTATATGACAGAATAACGTGAGTAGCCTTGCAGGTCAATCTGTACAGCAGATGTCAGCCTCTCTCGTTAGCAGACTTCAGGCTTGGCCATTTTACAATAAAGATTTAGTCAAGAGAAAGCACGTAAATGTTTGAGAATCAATTTGAATTGCACCCTGCAAATACTAACAAAATAACCCATCTGAACTACTCATAAGGTATTGGCACCATATACCTTATTATCATTGGAGTGTTCCCTATGGCAATAACTTCAAGAAGAATTTCAAGAGTAGTTTCATTATCTATTGAAAAGCAATTTTTTGCTTTCTGTTGAGGCAAGATAGTTTTACGAATAACTCTGAAGTTTACTCCGAAGGCCATTTCAATCGTCCATAGATCTTACGATATTATGTTACCTCCTTTCGTTTCAAATTCACAGCATAAGAAAGAAAAAGAATGACATAAATTGGATGTTAGAAGAGTTCTGAAGATAGACATCAGAAGAATTCAAGAGTAAGAAGAGAATTCAGCATTATTTGTTATTTTCCATCCTAAAGTAAAAAGAGAACAAAGCATCAAAAGCATCAGTAGTGAGAGATAGCTCAAAGCCAGGACTGTATATCATAGGATATGAAACAAGTGAGTTGGCACCACCAAAAGGTCTAAAGTCTTAGTCTGTGGCTTAAAGTCGTTGATGTTGCAGTCAGAAGGATCTTTCAACCACAGAAAGTAATATGAAGAGCTGTATGCATTTGTTGCAATAGATGTTGTAGGTTTTGCCTACTAGTAGCGTTTTGGTACTCACTTGGGTTAATAAGTCTTCCTGGTGCAAGGAGAATTCAAATCCACTGATAGGATGTTATAGATCACGGTCTTGCACTTCTTTAAGCACTTCTGGAAATAATGCCTGTGAACATAAGCCAAGATCAGATGCAAGTAGTTTATCATGTGTTTAAATGGATTGAATTCAATCATATTCCATAAAGGAAAATGTATTCCAGGCTAATAACTTTAAATCATCATTCAGTCTGTACTGGAATTTTAGTTGGCATTAAAAAATATTGTAGAATTACATTAATTTCAAAGTTTTGAGATATAGTGATGCTGAACTTTCACATAGCATTTCTTCTCTTAATGCGGTTGAAACTAAGTTGAGAAATACATTTGTTCACATTATATTTGGGCAATAGTCATTATTTACGAATTAATATAGGAAAGGAAATTTAACATCTCTGTATAATGTTTTCAGTTATTTGAAACACAAAGGGTAATAGAAAAAATTCTGAGGTCTCATTTGGTAGTCAGAAAGATTTACTCCACTTGTAAAGAAGCTTATTGAGTATATTGTTGTCATATGATTTTTACTTGTAGCCAAATGTACTGTAGCATTTCCTGGGATATCAACTCTATGTCTCTCCCAGCACCGGATTTTTTTTTGGTGGTATATTTTTATACTGATTTATCCATAAAAAGTCACCGAATAAAGCAGCAGCCATGGAGAAATTCTGCAGTGTTTGAAATGTTATTAGTTAGTTGAGGCTTTCTTTTTTTTATTCCTAAACATCTTTTTCCTCTTCTTGAGCCTCTCTGCCTTTCTTGTATCTGTTTTCTCATTTCCCTATTATTTGTTCCCTCCTGCGTCTGCTTGACCCCATGTTGACCTAAAAGAAACTGTGTTTTAGCCCTCAGGATTGCATTGCTCTTATAGTATTAGTTCCAATATATGTTATAAACATTCTGGTTGCAGGCTACAGCCGAGGTGCACAACACAGGGAAGACAATGTAGCTCCACAGAAAAATAAATCTTTATTTTTGTTTGTTTGTTTCTTTGTTTCCTAAGCCACTTAGGAGTTCAAGGCCATAGCTCTTGATAGAAAATGTGATATAAGCTTCTCTTACATATGTGAGTATGTATTTATGTATGTATGTATTTATATCACAAGTTGTAGTGATAAACAAGATCTTAATTTCAATCTACAAATAGAGAGTTAGTCTTGTGTTTGTTTGGCTTTCATATATAGTGCTTGCTAGCCATCTATCATAGTTTCCTTTTGGCTATTGAAACATGCAAATTCACTGAAAAGGAGCAAAGCAGGCAAAGGTGCATTTTATTAAGAGCCGGAGAGGATCTAGGTGGTTTCTGGGGCAAGATCTCCATTTGGTGTCACTCTCCCTAATAAGCATACATCCACAGAGGACTGTTCCCTGTTAAAGCATATGTGGAGTCCTTCTTGCACAGCAGTTACTACAAATATCAGTGGTCTCTGATTCCGTTCTGCCCCCAAATGCTGCCCTGAGTCACCCTTACTTTGGTCCTGATGGAAATTGTGGATTTTGGGGGTGGATTGTGTTAGCAGCTTGCAGGAGTGACGTAGGAAGGATTACATAGCATTGATGTTAAAAAGATGTAGCCCACTTCTGTCCAGTCTGATTTAAGGATCAAGTAATACAGTTACTGTTAGTTGCATTCAGTCATGTTTCTTTTGATTTTACTTTCCTTATATAACGGATTTGTCATAGAGCAGTTGATTTTTATTAATGAGAAAAGGTGCCTTATGGAAAAATGGGCACTCAACAAGGAAAACGTTTTACCTTTCTTGAAGAGGGGCAGAACCTCTAAATCCAGAAGTTCTTTGGTAAATGGGATTGCTTACTTTAAACGAGGTGGCAGTAAAGGGAAGGGCCATCCTCCTGCTGGGACATTTAAAACAGCCGTGTCTTTTCCTCGGCTATGTGACTTTCACGTAAAAGGAGTACAAAAGATAAAGTGAAAGAGTAAATGATGCTGGAAGCATCATTAACTTTTCAGATGGCATTCTTTCGGAAAATATTCTGTCTTTCAAAAAAATGTGCCATATGCATGGCTCAGCCCCAGATCTTCCAGCAGTCTAATACTGGCAAGGGAGGGCATCTGTAGCCCCCTGGGAAGTGGGCTGTGGGGATTTCCTTTTCTCCTCTTTGTTGGTTTTTATATCCATTTCCTTTTCCTCTCTTTTTCTCAGTCATTTAATGCCATTCTGCACAACAGAGGGGAGCATCTGGCCCCAAGTAAACACCCAATAAAATAAGTGGGGGAAGTTCACAGCTCCCTTGGTGCTTTTGCGTCTGTCTGTCTGGTTATGGACTCAACAAGATAACCATGCATCAATTTACATTGTCCAGGCTATCTTCACAACCAGAAGTGCTTGAAACCTTATTTTAATAGAAGCTTAGATTCTGGAGAATACTATAAAATCTCTCCAAAGGCTCCAAATCAGCAATTCCATCTGTGTTTCTGCAAATGTAGAGGAACAATGCCCCAGCTGATTATGCAAACAGAATGAAAATAGTTATTTTAAAAGTGCATAAAATCAATACTTTGGGGAAAACAAGTCAGCTGTGTTTATACTCAGCATATAGCAGACATTTTGTTTCTTTGTCTGCAAAAAATCATAGAAAAGCAAAGATCGCAAGTGAAATAAAACAGCCGATCATACAGAGGGGACTGGAACATCAGATGTCTCAGCAAAGGCTTAGAGCATTTTAGGTTCCTTTTGAGAGAATATAAATTATGTTGAGGTTGATATATTTGTATGTTTTTTTGAAGTCAAAGCCAAATATTCTCAGCACGGTGGGAATAACTCACATCCCATTGCTGATCATGAAAAGTATGTAACTAAATCCATGTCTGTGGTGCTGAAAATTTCCTCCTAAATGCTGTCTCTTTTGGACTGATGGGATTTTTTGCAAATACTGCAATGAAGAGGTGTGCATATAAATATGTATAAGCGTGCTTCTCATACGGTCAGGATACATTGCTTGTACACATATTATTCTAAAAACAGGAAACAAAAGCATCTGAGAAACAGGACTAAGACGGAAAAATTTTTAGACATGTAAGTTAAATTGGATTAAACTTCATCTTTCAGCAAATGCTGTGTTATTTATTCAGGGTTTCTCTGGGGGATTTCCCTACCCCCTACACTTTATAGAGAGTAGTGATGTTTCTTAATTAAAAAATCAAACAAACATGGAATGGAGGCTGCCCCACACAGATGTTCCCTTGTGGGAATAGGAGGTGCACTGATTTTCTCATGGACAGTTTCTGGCTCTGTTGGACAGAGGCCACAAAGGAGAGGAAAAGCTCTGTCTGGGGAAGTCAATGCATCTGATGCCAAGATTATTCTCAGTGCTGCAGTGCCATCTAATAGATATTCCCCTTTGTAGGGGAGAGTTGGTGGCCATGGCAAGGAGGGTCATTGATAAACTCATCAGAAGTTGGGTAGATTTCTGTTTATTAATTACCCCACAGCAGAGATTACTATCTCAGAGAAAGGATCTTCTTGTGTCCTCTTTTCTTTCATTCTTTCCACCCAGAGCTGAAATGTTTCTAAGGTTTTGGGGCTTTGTTTTACAATCCCCACTCTGTAGTGGAAGATACCATGCAGCAAACCTTTATCCTTTCCCATAGTTTGTGAGCTAAATAGTTTAGAACGACTGAAGTATATTTTAAAAGATTTTAATTAATATTGTAGGGGGGAAATATGTTATTTTATTTACAGTTAAGGCAAAGCAAAATGTCCTTTAAAAATAGTTTTATGAGGTTTTTCATGTATTTATACAAATACATGTGAAACACATTGGTGGGTTTGAAAACTTTCATCTGGACTCCACCAATGCTTTGGTTGCAATTATTTCAACATTTGGAGGTTATTAATTTAAGATTTTTTTCATATTTACCTGATATACTATTTGAGTAATAACAGAAACTGACATTTTCAGGCTCATGCAACTGTCACTTAAACCTCTTCTGTGTCAGGTTCATTGATCTCTTCTGCCTGTCTGTGGAACAGCAGAACACTCTGCAGGGCAGTGTTAAAGATGGACCCTGCTGTAGATTCACTTTGTAGAAGAACACACAAGGATAACACTGGTTGTTTTCAGCCTATCCTATAGTGTCACCAGTGATGCCTCAGGATATTTTAGCCAGTGTCCTCATTTCCAATGGAATGGTTTATTCTGGAGGCATAAAGCTCCTGAGCCAGTGATTGTAAATTTTGGTTCTGTGGTAAGGGCCAAATGCACCAGTGACTCGAGTCATTATCAACTTTGGAAAGAAGCAGACAGGAAAGATCATCTGACATGCCAGCAACTATATTTGTACTCATGTATTTGTGCAGCTGATACTTTTTTTCTTACATTAATATTTAACTGATATTGCCTCCATCCCTTCCTAAACCTGGCATTCTCTTTTCAAGTCTCTTATCTGGAAACAAACTCATTTTGTCCCTTCAATAAATGCAATCCCAGTCTCAGCCATTACTTATGACTGGGCAGACTGTAGTTACAGGACATGAAAGAACATCAGCAGTGACTTACTGTAAATGGGACAGACTTCTTGGGAATGCACTGGGGATTAAATGTCCAAAAGAATGAAGCACTGCTCTCTTTCCATCTGGCCATTTCATTTTGCTGCCTTTTTGGGATCAGTACTTCTGAAATCTGGTTTGCAAAGTCAAATATTAATGTAATTTGTTTTGTCCTCTGAAGGTTTTAGTTGTGCAGAGTCACAGGAGGGACAAGCATGGAACAACTGAAAGAAATCCTGTCTGCCAAGACTGACAACTTTCTGACTGGTTAATTAAAAAAGCTAAGGAAATCCTTGGTTTAAGGTTTAGATTGGACTCAATAACTTTCAAAATGTCCCTTTTGGTGTAAAAAATTAGAATTTTGTTGGTGATAATGACAAAACATTTATAGCCATATTAACCGCCCCCCATATTTCAATATTTATATTTTCTCCATCCTTTGTTTTTTCAGTAAGCAGTTTTTAGGATACAAATCATGAAAGTTAATAGCAAGTGAAAGATTTGTAAATTATTAGCTTGATTATATTTTACAGAGTCGAAACAGAGCTCAGAAAGCATTCCACCCTAACCCTGGGGATTAGTTAACCCCCATTTTCCAAAACTCTATTTTCCAAGCACCCTTCAAAACACCTTTGGTGAAGTTCCAGCTGAAATACTGATTCTGTATATGTTATTTCTTCCAAAATAAGTCAAATCAGAAGTCAAGACGTCAACATTTTTCAACTATAAACAAGTTAAGCTCCAGTTCCATATGTAGATCTCATGTCTTGGATTAGTTCTCCAGAAAGAGTACTTCTGAGAGCATAGGAATGGTTTCCCTCTGATATAGGTGATCCAGGGTGGAGCTCTGTCCATGAAGAATGAAAGTACCAGTAACACAATGGCTTTTGCAGGTTTTGTTCCCAACAGAAGCATTGCCATTTCTTCAACTGTTTGTTTTCATTGTTCTTTGGGAACCTTAATCTGTGGTTGTAAACTTTCACTTGTTATAGGCTACTGTGACCAAACAGGTGCCTGGAGTAGAAGAAAAGTAAAAAATTAGGCGTATTTTAACTTCTGAAATTGCTAATACTGGAATGGGCACGCAACTGGAAAGCAGCTGCTTTTCAAATTTCTCACTCCTATTCCGTTTCTTCATTAATTGCATTTATCCCTTCCACTCATTAATTTTTCTTGTAGATAAATGAAAGTTCAGTTCATCAAACAGCAGAAGTAACTTTTTCGATCCTTTTTAGGGACTTTATCGCAATATCCTGTCCATGTCCAAAGGTGAAGGAGAATTTGTATTTATGGCATCAACTCCAATTTTCACTTTAGAGTTTTTCTGTTCTTTACTGAGCAAGTCAGTTTGATCAAACAGATTTTTTTTCTTTCTGTGGAAACTTTGAAGTTACAGAACATCACATCTTGTTACTCCATGTTGTATTAGCTGAGCTACAATGCCAATAATGTACCATGCCACAATTGTAAGTAGCTAAAAGAGTTATGAAATTTCACTCTGAGAAACTATATCCAGCCTCTTGCATTTCTTCCATAGTTTATTTTGCATGGTGTTTATTATTATGCTTACTAGCTCATGCGTATTGTGAATGGTTTCTAGAGAAGCATTTGGGTTGAAATCTTGGCCTTGTTGAAATCACTGGAAGTTTCAACATTGACTTAAATGGTATCAGGTTTTAATTGTGATGTTTTCAGCAGCAGATGTAAATTTGTCATACCTGTCAATGACATATGACATACACTATTCAGAAAAAACAGAAACCAAGGTTAATTTATTTGAGTATTTCTCCTTGTGTATGTAGTCTCATCTTTTCTCTGTACTTTGCATGACAATTCAAGTAGCTGAGAACGCACTGTATCCTCTTGTATATGCTCTGGTAACTAAGAGTGTTAGCTTGAAATGACATGGGATAATCCTAACACTGAGATTAGAGTAACTACACATAGTTTGAATAATAATTTCCATGCAAAGGAAAGATTTGAAGGACAAGGATGAAAAAATCCAAACCTGCAAGCAAATCTCTGTGTCTCAGGTATCTACAATATTAGGATTTGTGTTCACACCGCAGAGGTCTCTGTTGGAACATTAATAACCCATATTTGACCAGACCCATATGGGCAATGTCATTGTGAGTTTTAAGAGTAGAAGATGGTGTCTAAAGAAGTTACTGCTGTTGCTCTTAGTCAGAACAGCACTTCTGTTAGCAGAGTTGAGTCATTTTAACTGATGTCAGTATGGGTTTAGTGAATGCATTTGTCTCAGCAGGGTGATCCAAATGCTGTTTTTACCTGGGCTGTTGTTTTAAAAGTTACTTTGAAGTTCTGAATAAGAGCTCAGTAACACCTTTATTCTAGCATGAATAAAGAGAGAAAATAGCTCTCATATAAAACATAACAATTTCAGGAATGCTAGAGTAAGAATGTATGGGTGAGTGTGTGCTTTTGTACCTGCAGAGCAAATATCCCATCCTCCCTTTCTGACCATATCAGTACAAGGGGGAATTGGCCAGACCCATTTTCCTTGTCTTACCTTATGGATTTCCACGTGATCTCCCTTGGTCTTTGAACTGCCAGGCGTAGACAGCTAAATTAGTACCATCTAGGAAATAGGACTGTTTATATCCTCCTCACTCTTAACACTCCTGTGCACTCTGAGCTGCAGATTGACCCTATTGATCTGATTTGACTACACTTCTCTGGAGTAGACAAACAGTGCAGTAGAATTCAGGGACCCTAATTCACAGTACCTTATTTAGGTTCCTGGGTAATTCTTATTTGCATTAATCACATTCATCAGCAGAACCTGAGGCTGCTTCTTGGCTTTTATGCATTCCTGTTCCTGACAAGGGAACAAAAAGGTATCTGCATTGAAAAAGGACTGTTTTAAGAATATTGATACTTGATAGTTGCAAAACTTAACTATTAGAAAGAAAACTGTTTTTCAAATCAATGGCTCACGCATTACTGTAAAATATATCGATTAAAAACAAAGCTTAATGTTAGTCATTTAGCCAGCAGAGTGATGCAATAGTGAAATAAATTTATCCTTTGACTTTTGCATTAACCTTTTATTGACTGCTTGCATACTCATAATTAACACACACTTTAGCTAGCTTGGTTAATTCTAGCATTGTGATCAGTGTGCTCTGATGTAGCTGACACCCTGATCATCAAAATGTCAGTGCAGCCCAGGGAACCATAACCAGGCAAGTGTCAGTCTCACTGAACAGATACACCTGCCCATGGAGATGTTAGCCAGCTTCCAGGGAAAGTGTCATGTATTGCCATGCAAATGGTCATACAGTCATACAAATGACTGTATGTATTGTATTGTCATCACTTAGTTGAGCATATATTAATAGTTCTTGGTCAATATTAATGAGCAAAAAACAGGCAAAAAGGGAATCAAAAATCTGTGAACTTTACAGGGTAGAGGTAGTGAGAATGTGCACTGCAACAGTAACTGTTTCTTAAAAATGGGCTTTTTTAATTGAAACTGCCACGAGTCTAGACTGTTTTAGTAAGAAAGCAGAGACTATGGAGGTTTGTGCATTCTGCACATCTTTAGACAAACAATCCTTTCTATAATATGTTGGTGAAATGTATTGTCAAGGTGTTGCAGCTAAATTGCTCTGAAATATATCATAGCAGTTTTTGTGTTGTGCAGATAAGATATTGAAGGTGCCCCTTGATTTGGCATCTATTCTGTATCTCAGAGCTTATGTGATTTCCACTCTTTACACGTTTTGTACGTATGATATACGCAGATTAGTTCTGCTCTCTTTTGGACATTTGACTCTAATAATTCAAATAACAGTTTTTAATTGATATGGAATACCTTCATTAGCTTATAATATTATAAATCTTGGTACTTTCCCATTACCACTGTAGTTCTGTGTTTGCAGTCTTTCCCACATGGAACCTCATAGTTTCTTTTGTATTTGGGAAAATAATTTCTGTTTATTGTGAGTTATTGTTGATAACTTATGTTAGCCATCACATACAAAAGAATTTGAAATAATTGTGTGCAATCATCTGTGCCTTTGATTGTTCTGCTTCAGTTTAAAATATTGCTATCCTTTCACAAGATATTCAACTCTGTTCCACTGCTACAAATTAAAGACCATTGTAGGAACAGTTTCTCCTACAGAAATTTTTTTAAATCAGTAGTAATATACTCATCTGGAAGACCTGTTCTTGCACCCTAATTCTGAGTCAGAGCACATCTTTGTATGATTGTGTTCGATCCTGTGGTTGCTATTCAGGTGAATTGCCTAATGAACTGCCAGGTGCAGTGGTGACTGCTTAGAACCCAGCCCCATACCTTCAAATAGGAGCAGCTTGAGTTGGCTTTGATGTCAGCAGATCCAGCATAGGGACTGTAATTTTGTTCAAAATACATAATTCACAAAATGTAAAAATGTTCTGCTGTTCTCACTATATAAAGCAAAGCAGTAGTAATCCAACAGAAAGACAAAGGAGCTGTGGGATTGCTGAACTTGGAGTATTATGGCACTGCTTTCCCTTTTTTGTGCTTTTACAGTGATGCATTTCTGTCATTAGACTTGCACAACAACACTTCCACTCCTCTAATTTCTCACGTGGAATATGCTCTGGCTAAAACTTCCCAAGTTGCCTGGAAGTTCAGGCACATGCTTAGTTGTGGGGAGACCTTTCAGCAATGGCTCTGTGGGTAACAAAAGTAGAGAAGGGAAAGTAGTGAGTAGAGGCTCATGGGCTGTCCAGGCGCAGCATCACCCTGACTGCTGCCGTGTGTACAGCAACACAAATGCCCGTATGTGAGGGGAAAGCTGGTCAATCCATATGTGTGAGAGAGCAATGGTAAAAAAAGACATGAAAGGTTAAAAAAAGGGCGGTGAAATGGTGAAGAAGCTAAAAGCTGATATGTCTTTTCTCTCAGCGAAAACTGTGTTGTTAATAGCAGATGTGTGAGAGAATGTTTATTATTATCATAAACTGAGTTTTGCAGACCACATAACATGCCTGCAGTACTTACTGGCTGAGCTTCCTGCTTTGTCATCTGTAATAATCTCTAGATGGTTAATTTATCCCCTTTTAGATTGAAATGCTTAAACTGGAATATATTATACTACCCACCAAATAGATCATATTATTTTGTGCCAAGGCAGAAAATAAAGCAAGATTTTAAAAGTCTTATAGAGTTATGCTGTAATTAGTTTCAGCTTCCCTTGCATATTAATTTTCTCCTGTTCCTTTATATAATTTGGAAAATGTCTTCCAAACATGATGGCACGATCAGTTAAGTACCTCTCAGAACCATACACTAAACTGCATTTGCTCTAACAACTATTATAAAGCAGCCAGCAAAACAAATCCTCTGTTATTCTGTACAGTGCAGCTTATCAATGCAAACAGTTTAATATTTATGCTAAGAGGATTGTCACAAGTAGCTTCTGTTCCTTTAATTCTTGTTTTAAATAAATAATGAGAACATTTAAACACATTACGCTTCCCAGGGCCCTGAGGTCGGCTAATCTTATTATTTATGAAGTGATGTGCTACATAATAGTACTTAGTGCATGTTAACAGATGCTATTATCAGGGGCTGATGTGGAGAGCTGAAGATATATTGGAATGTTATGTGTTAATACTGTCCTTGTAGTGTAATGTACGATGGATTGAGTGCCCAGGATGCTGGTGTGGCAATTAACCACCCACCAACATGGGTGTAAAGCTGAAGTATGTTTTCTCATGGGGATTACACTGCTATTAATAATTCCCAAGAGAAGAAGACATCTTTCATTTGGCAACAGTCTCTTCCAGAAGGTTGACAGTGTGGACAAGGAAGTTGCATGTGTCAGTATTTTTCAAGTTCATTCTACAGAGATGAAAGACACACATATGTTTAAAACAACTTTTAAGTTCTTGCAATTATGTGCTTTACGGAACACGAACTTTAAAAAATGTCTTATAAAAGTGCATTTCTACATTTTGCTTGTTATCTCTTTAAAAAGCTATATAGGCCTACAGTATATACCAAAATTATGGTAACGTTCAGCATTTTTGTTTGCCTTGCCCCATTGTGAACATTGTGATTAATAAGCAACATGCAAATTGTTTGAGGGGAAGGGAAAAGAGGGAGAGAAATCCACCTTGAAGTGTGACAATTTTCTTGATGCAGCACGTTGCATCACAGTCTATTCTTTACAGATGTGATGGTTAACACTTATAAAACTTTCTTCTGCAGGCTGCAGTTCAGTTGAATATTATAATTAGACTTCACTAGTATTGATGAATAATCCATTTAATAAAAAACATTGTAATTTAAACATTTTCTCTGGGGACTAACATACACTAACCTCTTAATTTAATTTTATTGAAGTTTTGCCCACCTATTCATCATTGGAAGTTGTTATTAACCTCCATTTCCATTTATCTTTATAGAATTTTCTCTTTTTTTATTGCCTTTTTCAGACCTAAGCAGGTTGATACACTTGTAAATCTCCAGAATCTACAAAGCTAGTCCGACTTCTTTAATATTGTTTAATCTATCCCCCCTGACCTTAATGCAGTAAATTCAGTTTAATCTTTCTCAATAATCTAGTAATACATTGGAAACCGCCAAACATTTAAATCTGATAATGGTTTAATCACATACTTTAAATAACAGCTGAGATAATGAAAAAATAATTCACCATATAAAGGAACACTAACTGAGTTTTCTCTGTGATTGGCTTTTTGAGAAATCCCTGTAGAAAATACAAAGCCTACAACAGAAATCAACTTCACTGGAAATGAGCAATCCATTTGGTCAGAAGATGTCGTATTTCTTTTTTATTATCATCTTTCTCTTTAAATTAATGCACAAATGTATCCTGGCTGAGTATTCAGTTTCTGGATACAGTTTTACTTACGTAGTTCATCTGCTTACCTTTCTTTTCAGATGCCAGTCAGATGCAGCAGAGAGCTTGCCAGAAGACCAGAAACCAGAATGTCATCCCTTCTGGACAGATGATGATGAATGTAATATGCCTCTGCCATATGATCTTGAAGAAGTAATTGCTTATCTACAAAATCTTACTCAATGGATAACAAGTGACCTTCCAGCCTAGAATTATTGATGCTCATCATCTGGGGAGAAGCTTTGTAGTTTAACATAAATCCTTTTCAGCTTTATGATTCCTTCATTACGTGTTGTTTTATATGTCAATGCAGATTTTACCAGTCATCACACAGTACCTTAGTTACTGTCTCATAATAAAAAAGACCAGCCCCCAAATTTACAGAAGCATGTGTTTTTTAAGACCTGAAGTCCAGAAACACTAGCCTTAGTTCTGTCCTCCTCTGCTCTGATTCCCATTGACCCTACAGCCCAGGGATATCCATGTTTCACAGAAGCACAGAATGGATCAGGTTGGAAGGGACCACAGTGGGAACATATGATCCAACCTCCCCGCTCAAGCTGGGTTGTTCTAGAGCACAAGACACAGGATTGCATCCAGACAGTTCTTGATTATCTCCAGTGAGGGAGATATTTCTCTCTCTGGGCAATCTGTTCTTCCTCATATTGAGGTGGGACTTCCTGAGCATCAGTTTCTGCCCATTGTCTCTTGTCCTGTATCTCAGCACCACCAAGCAGAGCCTGGTCCATCCTCTGACACCCTCCTCCAGATACTGGTAGACATTGATAATGTTCCTTCTCAGTCATCTCTTCTTGAGGCTGAACAGGCCCAACTCCCTCAGCCAGTGTGTTTTCACAGGTTCCTTTGGTATCTATATTTCAGCTTCCGTGAGTGCCTACAACTGCCTCTGGTTTGACAGGTTTGAGCAACACAAGGTGTATCTCATACCTGTGGCAAAGCAGACTTAATGATTTGGGCATCCTAATGAGAGGTGAGGTTGGGGTGAGCCTGCTGGAGATCTTCAAAACAGAGCTATGAATTCTTCATCCACTAACACGGAGGGGCGGGAGATGGTGAAGATAATCCTTTATGCAGTGGCTCCTTGTTAGACCATTTTTTCAGATGAGGAACTCTGGAGGAGCATCCTAACATAGATCCCAAGACTTTCTTGCTGCTTTGCATCATAGCAGTTGAGTACTCCTGGGAGAGATTTCCAACGTGAATCTACACCTCCTGGGCTCCCTGGAGCTCAGAATTCAGTTCCTAACCATTATTTTGTTTTTTACATGTTGTGAATTCTGTTCTGAGGCCAGGTTTCCCAGTGCACTGCCTGAAGAGCTGATGGACCTAAATAAGGCTTTCCATTTGGGTTGTTGGGTTGATATTGGGCATTACAGCATCTAGTGAGATCTATGAGAACAAAACCAGAAGACTATGAGAAATGAAGCTGTTTGTGAACTGTTTTGTAGTAATGCGCTATAAAAAGAACAATTCTAGGTTGGATGATATATAGCACTGCTGAATGAGATAGAGAATTTTGATTTGGTTAAATTGCTATTTTAACTTGAACTGGTGTACAACTTTGCCACAAAAAGCAGAATAAAATCATTACAGTGAAAAAGCACTCAGGCTCTATTACCACTACAAAAGAAGCCAGTAAGACTCAGAGCTTGACGTTGCCACCAAGAAATGAATATGCCTCCCATGTTAATCTTCTGTTTAAAGTCACTGCTGAGGGCAGGCTCACCCAGAGCATACCAGCATTCTGTACTGGCAAAGAGCTCTGTGTGCAGATGAGGCTTGTCCTGCTGAAAACTGTACTTTTGACAGTCTAACGTGTGCCAGACCTCCCTGGAGCTAAAGAAGCTGTGCCAGTAAAAATTCAGTTTTAGTGGTATGAAACTGTGTCCACACCTACAAACTTTTGCCAGAACAATTATATCAACTAGAGATTGTACCTCATAACACTTTTGGCATAGTTGTGCCAGCAAAACTGTAAAGACCTGAATCAAGTGTTTTCATTGTAGTCCTGGGCTTCTGCAAAAACTGTTAGCCCCCCTTTAGAATGTAAAGACTCTCTGAAGAATATATTATTATTTAAAGTAGATTTAATTATATTATTACCTTGATCCACACATTTATCTATTGTCTCTTGTGCCACAGATTTCATATAATTCCGAAATACTGTTATGGGTATAGCTTTTTCTTTCCTGCACTAGCTAAAGCTGGCTTTACCAGTGGGCAAATAGCACGTATTTGGATTTAGTGCCACACTAAACACTGTTTACTTTGGAGATCACTTAGGGAAAAGCTAGCTGAAGATGTGGGAATTCTGCTTTTGAAAAGGCAGTTCTTAGAAACAGATATTGCTTTGGAAATAAGCAATATGAATTCAAACAAGTTAATGATGTAACACCGTTAACACAGTGTTTGAGAGGACTGTTTATGCTGTTACTTTATGATTACTTTGTGTTTAATTAAGCACTGTTAACAACTGTGGGCATCACAGTATTGAAAGGAATCTGACCGCCAAAAAGGGTGGACAAGGCACATTATGTTGTGGTTTTTAGCTGAAGTGGAGGCATAGCTATTAAAAAATGATCAGCAAATAATTATTTCCAGCAGCAGTAGAAAAAAACCAAACCAGTAATAGGAGACTGCTGGCAGTAATAATAGAATTTTTAAAAATACATGTTCACAGGTCTTGCCTATGCTTGAAGATTTAAGGTAGTGAATTAGCTGAACTAGTGCTAGTCTCAGTGCAGTCACATGGCACTCATTTAAGCCATGGATGGCAATGACATAGAAAAATGAACACCTTTGTAATGAATAAAACCTAAGATTCACTGCCAAAATACCAATAATCAAGTGATTAAACAAGATTAATGCTCTGTATTGCATTCCAGTCTCACATCATCTAAATCAGTATAACTTGATTGAGTTCAGTTGAAATGCAAAAGTATGAGATTTCATATCTCTAAAGCTCACAGGAGTTGGTAGCAAAGACATGAATAAGGTTGATGGAACTATTTGAAGCACATAGTAATGCCAAAGGGTACCCAAAAAGAAGAACACAGTTGAAGGTAAAAAATTATGTAAAAAATTATGTAAAAAACCTGGGAGATCAAGTGTAAATTATCTCTGTGTTGGGATTATGTACTAGAAGCTGACAAATACTTTGAGGTTTTCTTTTTATTCATATAGTTATAATCTAGCTTTATTAAAATAATAATGATAGTTTAGCAATCCATTTATATTCTAGCTTTAGATGACACGTTTCCATTTTAGATGAGCTGGAAGACACAGACTCTAATGGATATTCAGTGTATAGCAACTGTTTGCCAAGCCTGGCTGCTCCAGAAGCATGAGGACCAAGGTCAAGTTTTTTCAAGGAAGAGGTGAGAGCATAAATTAACTTCTGACATTAAATTCAGTGATTCTTTTTAAATGGTGAAGTTCACGACTTTGCTTACATTTACTTTTCACCAGCCATGACTGAATTAAGGTAAAATAGTTCACTTGCACGTGTGCACCAGGCTAAATGGATTGCAGAAGATACAGATCTGTTTGCCTGTCTGCACTTGCCTTTAGACAATATTCATCAATTTTACAAAAGCTACTGACTAAACATGGAACCAATACAAATGAAATGCTCGAGGCAAGGGCTTTCTTTTAAAAATCTGATACAGAGTTGGTTTTACACTGATAGAAAGAAAATGCTGGCAGAAAATGAAAAACTTTTATTGTTTCTGTAATTTGGGGGATGAAAGATACAGACTGTTTCTAAGTATTTGATAGAAAACTGCTGTGTTATGCAATGTAATTAGAAATATTTTTATAATGCTTTGTTCATATCCTGTGTATGAAAATACTTTATCTCATAGGTCCTTTCTTCTGTTAAAAAGGTTATGTAAATAAATAATAATCTCAATACAGTAGGTTATGTTCTAAGCTTTACAGCAGGTTCTGATTACACAAGGTATAAATTAAAGAATGCCAGGAATAATCACCAACTGGACACTGTGCAGGATGAGTAACATGCACCACAATAAATATCCAAATCAGTTCCTCAGTTGGGTGAAGCATACTGTTAATAATGCCAGGGTCACGGTCATTCATTTGCTTAAGTGTTGGACTCAGTGATCCTTGTGGGTCCCTTCCAACTCAGAATATTCTGTGACTCTGGATCTCCATCCAAATATGGTTTAGGTTCACTGGTAATGGTGCAAAATGCACTACAAAATCATGTTGGACTACATAATGCTGTGGGGCAGATGCAGGGATTCCTTTGACATAATAGGAAATAAAGAAATTAAAAGATTACTAAAATCCATCATGAAAGGTGACTAAAATATTGTAGAGTTTAGGAATGGACATTGCTCCTTTCTCAGTTGGTGCAGTGCTGTTCCATTAATCCTCTGCCATGCAGTAAAGTTTGGGCTATTGTAATAGATATTAAACTAGGCCAGGAGCTGCTGTCTAAGCTGGGGTGAGAGGAGGGGAAGAGGGACGAGATGCACATGAGACCCATGGGATGTGCTTTCTCAAGGCCACAACTTTATTAACTGAACTCATATGGGAGTCATTGAGCTGTAACTTGTACAGTGCAGGTCAGGATCCCTCCCTTAATTGTTACCACCTGGTGCAAAGTTAATGTTGGCTCCTTAAACCCCTTCCTGCCCCTGACAGCTGGTCCTCAGCTTTTTGCTAGGAGCTGACCACTCTCTGCTCACACCAAGGTTACAGAGTTGGTAAGAGTGGTTGTTCCACTGTAGCAACAGGTGTGAGAAACTCTCATCCCCAGCTTTGTCCTCCACCTCTGTCCTACTGCCCCTCCATGGACTCCACTCAACATCTGTTTTCCTTTTGAGATTCAGGTTGGTGCAGCTCATCTTCTACCTATCCCACCAGGATGGTGAGCTGCCATGGGGAGGAGTCAGACAAGGAGGATACTGTTTGCAGTGAGGTTCCTCATCCCAAAAAAGACACCCACTGCACTCCCCACAAGAGAATGAAAATCTCAGCACTACACTAACCTGGCATTAGAGGAGAGGAGCTGCTGGGGAGTGATGAAGGACTCTGGCTAAACCACCAACACTGGTGTTTTGGAGGACTCCCAATCTGTCTGATTCTGGCTGTCACCTCACCCCACCTGTAGAGGCGGAGGCAATCCTGAATAGGACCACTGTTCTCTTTCCTGTCCAAACTGACTCTTCCCCTTCAATGTGGCTGGGCTTGCATCTTCATTTACATTCAACTATCCTCTTCATCTTAGCCTAAGGGCATTCATTGAACAGGAGAAGATAATTTATACAGTTGTAAAGAGACTGTACGTAGAAAGGCTGCAGAACTGGCTGAATAACATGTAAAAGCCAAGAAATAACTGATAAAATTATCACATTAAAATGCTGATATTTGGGCATGAGCACTTCACATATGTCATGAAAACTACGGTTTATCTCCTTATTGCTTTGGAGATATTCATAATCCAAAAGGATGTATTATGCTGTGGTTTACATCCTCTAAATCTCCACTGGTTTTAGAGGGCTTGTCCATGATGACTAAGAATTTGGTCACAAAAGTTGTTCTCCTCCCCCTCTCTATCATCGAATATTTGCTTTCATGCCAACACATCTTGATCTGATTAGTCCCCTTGATTACAGGCTAAAGTAAAAAGTCAGGTGTATAGGATTCCCATTATCCTTTATTTCGCTGCTTCTAAGAACAGGTCAGATAGAGTTATTTCAGTGAAAATGTGAACAATCAACTTCTGTTTACCATTAACCTTCAGTTTTCTTTTCTTAAAATCAAATCAGGTCTTGGTAGGCAGTTATTTTCATACATGTCCCTTGATCAGTGGAACAATCTGTCAAAGGCCATTAAAGCCTTTATTAGGTTGAATTGCATTCAAAGTTAAGCTATCCAATCATTTGAAGGGCTATGATGATTGTTTTTAATATAGTATACATTGATTTCTCTCTCTGAGTAGAAATGTAACTTTGAAACTAAGCATGTATGACTAGGGCATTTTGCTATCTGGCATGTCCTGAGAAGCTTTGTTTTTTGTAGAAGAGGAATGTCTACATAAAAAAAAGGAAAAACAAATGCAGTGAAATCACCTGTATGTTCTCACAAGCCGTTTATTTTTCCTAGTTTACTGTAACCCTCATGGTATAACATATGTGGAGTGGGAGGAAATTTTCCAAGGCCCTTTGCTCAAAATCTTCACTGAAAAATTTTGACATCTCATTGTAGTATTTTAGAAGCGACTCTGTATCTTAAGATCTCAGGATTCTTTACACAGAGAAACTGAGGCAGAGGTCAAAAGTGCAGCAGGGATCTGACTGCTAGCACTGGAACCGGGGGTTCTGTAACCCTCCATCAGTGGTATATCCCCATCACTTCCAGTTAACCAGCTCAGTTTACAGATTAAAGATGCTCTCATAGAACTTGTTGTCCTCCAAAGTTATATCCGTAAGTGGAGCTTTAATCTGACCTACTCATGTCATATTTAGCACAATATTTATTTGCATAAGATATGATAATGCATCTCATGTAATAGAGATCTTTTGTACCTCCTAAGGTTTGATTAAACTTTCCAGTGAGTCTTTTAGTTACATTCGAGGTCCCTGAGCTCTGAGTGGAAAAGGTAAGTTTTATTGGAACTATTAAATTATTCCATGGAGACTATGCAGTATATAATACAATATAATACAGTCCACACTCTTTTACCTCTGTTTAAAGTATGACCACTGCATGCCCTCAAGGGAGTATAACTGCTGTACTAGGAAACTCTTAAGAAAATACCCTGTGGGTATTTGTGCTATTTACCAAGGTGAAGATGAGTTGCTGGAACAAACTGGAATGTTGGTTATGCACCTATTAGCACTTTAGTCTGGTACCTATTTGGTAGTCTGGTAGTACTTTACTGAGAGCACTACTTTACTAGTTATTTTGATGAACATCCTGATAGTGTATTACCCAAACATTATCAAAGCATTCCACATTTCTTTCATTGCTGTTCTTTCTCTTCTGTCAACTAATGGCCCTCCTTTCCCTTTTTGTCTCAGTATTAACAGTAATGTTATTAACAAGTTTTGTTCTTTGTTAGGCTGACATGACTTTAAAGTGAGAAAACTTTAGAATTATATATCAGATAGCAATCTCCGAAGTACATTTATTTTCAAACTAATTTATTAGGATTTTATTTTGCTCCTTTTTTGTTTAGTACTTCCACATGTAATTTTTATTAAGGACTATTTATATAACTATGCAAGATATATGGTGAGAATATAAGTTTGTGTTATGTATTTACTGATTTACTGACATTTATCAAATAAACCAGTTAAATAATCTGTGTCTATCATTTGCCCTATAGAGTGTGTTAGGTCTTGTCTTCAATCCCTCATTGTTGCAGTGAGTGGAAGAAAAGTATATTTTTCCCACCATCTAACTTCAGGTGCCTATGTGAGAAAATTGTTTTCTCTAAGCTTCCTATATGCCAAATAGTGAGAGAGAAGCTTCTTCAAAGCAGCAAACTCAAAGATGCTCTGAGTCTACTCTTCAGTGACGCATTTCTAACTACTTGAACTGTGTGGCAAGTCCAAGTTAAGTGCAAAGTTATCCACATCTGCTTATGCTGGCAATTTAATAATGGTAAATAGATAAAATAGACAGTGAAGAATTTGTTTTTATTCTTTGAATTGATAGAATCAAATTCTGGTTATATTGCAAATCTTCTAGTAAGAAAGGCAGATTAATTTTTGTTACTTTGATTAGAGTCAGACCATAAATGAATATAACAGACTTCTACCCCCTGTAATACTATTTCCTTTAGCAAATATTTAAGGCTCTACTAGGCTGTGAACATATTCTTCTGGCTGTGCAACCTCACACTTCCCATGTCTGACACAAACTGTTATATGGTGTGAGTAGTAGGAACTCAGTGCCTGCCAGCTCTGCATCAACCTGTTTGAGTGTATAAACTGTTCCATGTTTGTTGCTGTAGAGTTTGCAATTTAAAACATGCAGTCATGTTAAACAAGGCAATATCAGAGAAATGTCTCTTGCACATAGACTAAAAGGTAGTGAGATTTGTGATGTTTGTTGTTTCTAGGGAGCTTCACTTCACAGGTTTACCTACCACCCACATCAGATTTTGTGGAGGGTTGTACTGCATCGAAGGAACAGTTGTCATTAGTTGTCTCCATCCCAGGGCTGTGGAAAGCTAAGTCCATGCTATCCCAGATTCAGGTTGCATAACAAGCAAGGATTGAAACAGCAAATTTCCTTTGATACTCTGAAGAGAGCCATTGTGGAGAACAGCAGGATGATTTGATGTGCACATGCCCGTGTGGCTGAGATGCACTGCAGTGTTCTGTATTACTTGGAGTTCCCTTAAGGCCAAAGACTGTGTGCCCAAATTGTTCTGCATTACTAGATTCCAGCCAAGAGGTGATGAAAGTGTGAATAATATTGGCCAGGATGGAATGGAGTCTCCAAGCAAAAAAGTTGACAGAGAGCATTATTCACAGACACTCCAGCTTAGAGTCAGCAAGGCATCCAAGAGGTAAGAAATTTGATTTCTTAGCCTAGAACATTCTTTCCTTGGCTTTAGAAAAGATTTAATTGACTTAAGTAAAAGTCAGGCAACTGGATGGAGACCCATTTGCAAAACCGGTGTGATTCTGAAACATTTCTTACAATCTATTGTGATATATAGTATATATATCTAGTAAGACCAAGATGAGTGTCCCTGGGATCTACAGTGCCTTAAACTGTTCCTTTTTTTTCTGGTTGCCTCAGAGTATATTTTCCTTTTCCTTAACTTTTCATAAAAATGGGTAAAACATAAAAAGGCGGTAGTGATCTTTCAAAAAAAAAAGATGCAACAGAGGGGCCTTTGCTGGAGGGACACAAACACAAGGAGACTCAAGAACAGGCATCTTCTGAGGGGGTTGAGAAGCTCTTCCAGTCTCTGCACTTGTCTTAAATGAGGCAGAGATTAATAAGGATTCATTGTTTGTTGAATTTTGATTTTTACCCCAATTCCATTCTTTCTGTAGGAAATCTGTCAGAAGAAACTAAATTCTCTTTGATGAGACAGACTCGTAGCTGTCTTTTCACCATAAAGGCTCTTGCACCTTGTTACACACACTTATCACCCTGCAAATCAGAGTTCCATATATACACCCTGCTACAGCTAAAAGGTATTCTTTCCTTTCTGTGATGAGACTTCATTTCTGATCTGAAAGGTCTCGAGCTATATTGCTGAAGTTGCAGGTGTGCAGTTTATCTGTCAGCCGGTGTCTTTATTTTGTGGTCATACACTCATAACTCAAAGTGGTTTTTGCTAAACATTTTTAAAAGTGTTGGTTTTTTTTATTCCAACATCATCCGTATTTAAGAACCATCATCTCAAAACAGAAGAATCACACTGAGTTTGTAAATAGGCTAAAAAAGAAGTAAAGAAAATTTGTATCACTCTGAATAATTGATTTTTCAGGGAGTCCAGAGTATGATTATAGAATTTGTAGCTGAATGATATCTACTAAAAATACCATACATGCAAATTTTCATCTTATGTGTATGATACCCCCTTTGCACACTTATATTTCAGCAGGTATGTGTGAAACTTGCTGCATAAATATCACTAAGATTTTGGAACTAACGGCACTTCATAAATTAGATTTCTGTTATTATCCTATTCCTGGTTGCATGTTAATTATTAGGGTGAAAATAAAGGGCACTCTTTTATAAACCTTCATATTTTCTGTTTACAAGGATTTTACTAACATCCAATAAATTTAATGACCTCTAACAACAAGAGGAAGTTAAATCCTACTTAGCAAATTCATAGCTTTTCAGTGTATCTGCGGCTTTATGGTATGTCAAACTGTAGGAATGTAAAAGTGGTTTCAGGAGCTGTTGCTGGGTTCAACTGGCTGCAGAAACTTTTAAGTTATTTTTGTTTCTCCTTTATTGCTTAACCTCTGGGGCCCAACGCTGGGCTACTTGATAAAGCAGTCATTCAGGAATTTTAAACCGTACAAGCTTTGACTTGATAGACATAGAACAAGGTCTTGTATTAAACATACATTTTAAAAACATAATTTCAAATCTGGAAATTGATTGTGGTTTGACTTACCTATATTGAAGAGCTCACTGTTCCTTACTTTCTTTGCTTTGCTGATATTATTAGATCTATTGTTCTTTTACCAGAACTCCCAGCTGATAGAAGAAAAATCAATGTAGAGCAAAGCTTACTGGGCAACAGCACTTTCATTACAGT
This sequence comes from Pseudopipra pipra, assembly GCF_036250125.1. Classification (NCBI taxonomy): domain Eukaryota; kingdom Metazoa; phylum Chordata; class Aves; order Passeriformes; family Pipridae; genus Pseudopipra; species Pseudopipra pipra. Next base: position 12,790,653 of record NC_087562.1, read on the forward strand.
CAGAGCCACAAATGACTAACTAAGTTATCACATTTCTACTTTTAAAGGCTTATATTATGCATCTTCTGATATTCTCAGAGGGCCAAAGTCAAACATGCATGAAGCAAGCTGGGAACAGAGCACTCTTTTAAAAAAATTCAATGTAACACACTGATTTTTAGTATATGCCAATGTAAGAATTATAAATCACAGGGAATTTCTTTCCAATGCTGTTTTTTAAACAAAGCATACATCCAAAGTTACACTTCCTGGGATTTATTTATCTGCATAACCTTGCGAGCTCTCATTTCAGTCAGCTGTTGGTCATACTGATCTCTCAGCTGCCTCTTGCAGTGTGGATTTGGCACTTGCCTGATGCAAGCAGGAAGCAAAGGGATCTCTGAGGATGCATCTCTTCTAGACCCCATCGCTTGAGCTAGCTCATCTTGGATTGAGGATGCTCAGAGGTCTGTAGTTCAAACACGCATCTGCCCAGCTAATGGGGTCAGAACATCTTCTTCCAATAATGGATTGGTTCTCTCTAGGGTGAAGTGCCTCTAAGAGAAATTGAGAGGATCCTTAAATAAGATTTGATGCAGCCCGGGAGAATGACAATTACATCTTTTGCTAACACCATTCCTAAGGCAAAGTCATGCTTTGTAGGAAACAGGATGATGGAGTACTCAGGGAGGTTTTTTCAGTGTAGTGACTAGTAGATAGGTCCATGGTACAGAAAAGTTTTGTGAGAAAGAAAATGAAACTCACATAAATGGCTCTTCTGTTGGAGACAGTGAGAAGTGTCCCTCTGTGGGTTACTTTGGTAAAGTCTGGGTTATTTTCTTCATGGACTGAGTGCAGCTGGTGATGGCAACAGGTATTTTTATCCAACAGATAAAAAACACAAGAGCCACTCCTGTGGTTGAAGTCCAGGGAGCCAGCTGAGATGGACAGTAAAAGAGGCACTCAGAAGAGGCTGCCTCAATCAAGTTAGAGCTGCAATTTGAATTCACAGATGAGTAGTCCTTTGCTGAGTCTTGACATGTCCCATGGCATGTCTCAGCCAAGAGGCTGGGAGAGGGCTGGGCAGGGGTGAGTTTATTAGACACAGTGGGCTGTGCCTATACCTGAACTTTCTCACTCCAAAGGTATTATTTCCCCACACTGTGCAGGCCTATGCACACTGTAGCAGCAAACCTGCCTCACAGTCACCAGCACAGGGAGAACAGCATGGCTGGGCAGCAGCCCTCCATGGCAGGGAAGGGAGATCCCAGCAGTTAGAGAGCATTAGAGCCGCCACTGAGCTTGTGTATCTGAACAAAAGCAGGGTAGATTTGCTTGCCCCTCTGATTCCCAGAAAGTCCAAGGCATCCTGGTATTTTCACCCATTATTCTTGAATTCAAATCCTAATTTCCATGGTAGGTCTGTGACTGAAATATAAATTGGAGGTGTGGGCAGTAGCTGAGACCTTGCCTGTCTCTGACCACTTAATTCCCAATTTTGTAATTCCACAGCCTTCTGCACATGTCAGTTTTACATGCAAGATGTAGCAGTAGGCTCTCCAGTCATTGCTCCTAGCTTAGCTGATGTCAATCATCCATTTTGGATACCCAGGACACTTGCATAATACTGCTGGCCCAGACTCCTGCATCAGCACTAGCTTGTCAGAAGTTCAAGTTGCAAAGTGGCACCAGAGTCCCTCTGGAAACGTGGCTGCAGCCCCCTGGTCTCACCTTCCTGCTGGGGACACAGCACAGTCCTCCCTCTTACCCTCCCTGTCTCTCTCCCTGGTTTTTCGTATATACTGACATTCACTGATGGCCTTGGCTCTGCAGTGAGGGTCCCTTTCCTTGAAGAAGCGTAACTCAGTGGTGGTGATGAGGCATTGGCACAGGTTGTCCAGAGAAGCTTTGGATGTCCCATCCCTGGAAGTGCTCAAGGCCAACTTGAGTGGGGCCCTGAGCAACCTGGTCTAGTGGAAGATGTCCCTGCTTGATGCAGGGGGGTTTGAACTGCATGATCTGTGAAGTTCCTTCCATTCTGTGATTCTGGGACTCAGCTGCATGCTGTTTGTGCTCACTATGACAGATGTCTTTTGCAATTGCTGATGAGACTCATCTGTCTCCTCCACTGGTGTCCTGTTTGCCCCTACGTGTACTGTGTGTGATACCTGCTGACCTCAGCTATGGCAGTGTCCTCTCTGGTTTTCCCACCAATTGAGTGTTTATTTAATCCACAGCTTGACAAGCAGTTCCAGCAGCAGCAGAGTGGTGAGGGCAGTGATGGGGGTGGCTGGGGAGGGGGTGGCCAGCCGTGGTTACTGACACATTCCCTTTACATTGTTAAAGCCAGCACTCAGCTGGCAGTAGGTATGGAAAGATGTCAGAGCTGTCTTTGTGAAATGATTTGACACAACGTGGCATGTTGAACTGTAGATAATGTTTGATGGTTTTCTTCTTCCTCTTTGAGAACAAACATGTAGCTCCTTGTTAATGGCTAATGACCAGGATCAGAACGATCTCTCCAATTAGACATGCCAAAGTTTGCATTCTGTAGCCAAGGAGGGAGTTAAATATATGGGGATCTAATGGGGACATAAAATGGTTACAAAGAGGTGCATAAGCAGATGAACATGTATGTGGCTCTTTACCCCCTCAGAACCCCAAAAGAGAACAAAAAGGGGCTCATCTGGAAACAGTTACAGGCTGGCATTTCACCAGACCTGCAGAGTACCTGCCCTGTCTCTGCCCATCTGCCATTGCCGCTTGTGTTTCATAGTTCTGTACCTCCATCCTCTGTTCCCTGTGGTGCTGCTGGGGGCAAATAGCACTGCAGCACTAGTGTTTCCTTACCCAAGGCAGCCCTCTGACTGTCCCCAGTCACCACCTGAGCAGTGCATGGTCATTGCTGAGCACTGTCATTCCTTCTTCATTTTCATTTACTGTACATACCTTTTAGAGCCTCACCGGGCAAAAGATAAAAGAATACAAGCTCCTGTAGTGTAAATATATCCCAGTGTTAAGGAGCAATGAATATGCACTTCCTGAAATGTACTGCAAAATTTTCTATTATTTAGAAATACTGTACATCATTATTTTTTATTTATTATATTTGAGAAGTAAAATATTTAAAAACATTTCTTTACAGTTCTTTTCTAAAGCTAACACAGAAGCTTTTTTCCCCTTTTTTTAAGGCAACCATTTAATAAAGTCTGACACTTAGCAATGTTTTGAAATAATTTTTGCTGCTCTGCCAGCAGTTAGCTTTGCTGTGAATCTCTAAAGACAAATCCATCTACAATGAATCTAGCAAAATTCAGCTCCGTGTTGTATGTCAGGGTTGAGGACTACTTGTCAGCTCTGGCACTGTCAGATTTTATCTTTAAATATGACAGGCAATTTGTTCAGGGAGCACTTCTGAATGACAAGATATAGTGGTGTTGTAAAACATGGCACCTGTGTGGTATGCCCTGCCTCTGTGGACATCAGAGGCTATTGTTTCCTTTGCTATTAGACAGCCACAGTCACACAATAAGGTGTGTAAAATGTTCACAGAAACCTTTTAAATAGAGTAGCAGGAAAGTAGATACCCTCCGGTCATTTAAGTCAGGCCATTTATCATTTTATCTTATAAAACACAACATTCTCTAAAATGTGATGTAAGGAGAAAACCAGACGCTCTGCTGAGCAGTGTCGGTGCAAGCCGAGGGTTTGAGCCACGCTGCAATAAAAGAGGCTTATCTTTAAAGTGAAATGCAATAGAGAAATTAGGATTTTAACTCCTTCCCAATCAGACAGATGGCAAGAGCCATGCAGAGGGCTGTTGTTGAGATATGGGATGAATGTGGTCCCACTGAAATATCCACCATTTACCACAGTGGGGCTTCCTGGAATGGGGCAGCCAGAGCAGATGATGAAACATTAATGCACCTCATGTGTTTGGTTTAAAAATAGATAAATGGAGGGTCATATGGGATAATGTGTGGCCAACAAGTCCAAGGAAGTGATTCTTCCCTTGTACTCAGCGCTGGTGAGGCCACCCCTGGAGTGCTGTGTCCAGTTCTGGGCCCCTCAGTTCAGGAAGGACATTGAGGGGCTGGAGCAGGTCCAGAGAAGAGCAACGAGACTGGTGAAGGGACTGGAGCACAAGTCCTATGAGGAGAGGCTGAGGGAGCTGGGGCTGTTCAGCCTGGAGAAGAGGAGGCTCAGGGGAGACCTCATCACTCTCTACAACTCCCTGACAGGAGGGTGTAGCAGGTGGGGGTTGGTCTCTTCCCCCAGGCAGTTATCAGTAAGACAAGAGGGCACAGTCTTAAGCTCTGCCAGGGGAGGTTTAGATTGGATATTAGGAAGAAATTCTTTGCAGAGAGGGTAATCAGACATTGGAATGGGCTGCCCAGGGAAGTGGTGGATTTCCCATCCCTGGAGGTTTTTAAGATGAGACTGAATGTGGCACTTAGTGCCATGGTCTAATAACCATGATGGTAGTGGACCAAGGGTTGGACTTGATGATCTCTGAGGTCCCTTCCAACCCAGCTGAATCTATGATATTCTGAGATGGTTTCTGTAATGAATGAAAATCAAGAAGCATCTCCAGAGAGTTAATCATTCCACCTGGATTTGGTAGTTATTTCAGGTTAGCATGAACTGTCTCTGAAGAAGTCTTGTCTATTCTCATTGACTTTAGAGAGAGCTGAGGTAACTTGCTTGTGTAATTTTCAGCTAAATTTGGCTCAGGAAAATCATCTTTAGTCATCCAAGTCCCTTGACTTTCTCCCCGACATAGAAGGCTAGATAGATCACAAAGGTGCTAGCAAGAATATTTACCTTCTCCATGTTCACAAGAACTTGAACATCTGTGGTATAACTTCATAATGGAAACTAATTCAAAGGGCTTTTAAAAACAAGGAGAAAGATTTTATTGTAATTAATAGTGATGGATGACTGGTATGGTCACACAGAGCAACATAAATCTTTGTGCCATGCCCAGTGCTAAAAAGCAGACAAAGTCAATAGCTCAGGAAACTCATGTACTTAAGCATAAAAAAGTCATACAGGGAAGGGGGCTTGGACCTCATGTCCATTAGGAGGGCAGATAAACACCCAGTGAAGTAATTTTGCCTGCCTGTCACCAAATAATGTACTCTGAAATGAAGTGCTGCACTTCAGTTCTACCCTCCTCAAGCAAGTGGCCTTGCCAGTAGTTTGAGAGAATGTAATCAGAAAGAAAAAAACCTCAAACACTAATGAGGAACCACACACATCAAAATTAACTACCTCAAATCATAGAAGCAGCTATGAGTAATTATCAGTTATCTACCAGTGGATTTTCAGGAGGAATGAGATGTAGAATACTTCATATATTTTTCAAATATTGTGTATTTACTGGGGTCTATCTTATGGAGCTGTATGAGAAGTATTAGTATCAAGGAGCAGGAAGGTCTTTTTTTAAAGGTGGAAATTGAAAATTTGGGATAGAAGTTAAATGATCAGCAGTGAAAAAATACATAGACCCATCTTACAAACTGTGCACCAGTGTATAATCTTTTGCTGCTACAGCAGTTTCTTCTCTTAAATATTGCTATTTGAATATTGCTATTACAGGAAATCTGAGATGTGCCAGCTAGGAAGGAGTAGTTAATCATATTATGCACTCTACAAATGTAATGTGCTGGTGGGCATGCTTTTCCGTAGGTAGTTCACAAATATCATGGAATTCTACCTGCAGTAAAAGTATTTTAGTGGGGGTTTTTTGCTTTAGTGTGTTCCTTGTATCCTTAATTTGCCTTCTATAAACCATGAAGGTAGTTGTCATATAAGTTGGGCTTACATAGGAATAAAAATAATGGCATCAAATACAGAGGAACAGCTTTCTTTGTCAGGGGAAAATTGCAATTCATTGATGCCACCCCTCTCTAGGCCCAGAACACAATGGACATGGTTATCTGCAGCTGTAGTAAGTCTGAGATGACAGGAAATGGAAGCACATGTGCAAAAACTCCATTTACTTTCCCAGCTGCCCAGGAGAAAGGTTTCAATCTGGAACAAAGGAGGGAGCTAGAAACTTGATGGGAAGGACCTCAAGTAGGCTGGAAGAAGCTGGTGGACATCCTGGAAAGCAGAAAGGTTAGGTGGGAGTGTTTCTCCACAGTCCTGAGTGTGCTGTGGTGTTCTGCAGACAGTATTGCTTTTGGTAGAGTAAATAATTTAACATATTCTGTGATTAACAGAGGAATCAAATTCAGGCATGGACATGTTTCAGCAGGACTCTTCCATCTGTATGAACAAGGCTTTGGTGTCCCTGTGGACCAAGCTCTGATGTTTGTAATTCGTTGTCCTCAAGACTTTTGAATTTATGGCTGACTGTAATCCAATATGAAATAAAATTCCAGTCTCAGAGACCAAAGTTCTGAGATTTTTTCATGAAGTTTAGAATGTGGCAAAACAGGAGAGATATACAGCAGTGTCTCTTCTGAGGAGGAACCAACAGAATATAACCATCAGTGTCCCATTGGAGCAGCCAGCTGGTCAGTCAGTCACAGCACGGGCTGTGTCCTGGAGAGAGGAAACACTACACAACATGGAGAGAGCAGGACTATTGTGGTGAGGGGATAGGGGCAGGATTTTGGTGACAAAGAATTTGAATTCACGGGAAATTAGGCTTCATTAGTTCTGCTGCTCACACAACAACTTCTTTCTAGTAAGCCTGAGAAAACTAGGGCTTTCTGTGTTTTACACTTATAAAACTAGGGTAATGTTATTTGAAGTGGTTTGGCTGTATAAAAGCTAATGTTTTTCAAGCTTCCAACAATTATCCACAATGGACAAACATTGCTTTTAATAGTCAGAACTGGGCTAGGCATTTAGCTTTTCAGCCCCAAACCACCCAATGCACTTGGGTGTATATTTAAGTTGCATGAGTTTTAATTGGGAAAATGTGTAAGTGCTTTGCTGGATCCAAGCTGGTGCTTGGAACATCAGTTTGCTATCTTTCTGAGCAGAGGTTTTTCAGAAAAATAAATCATTTCACCAGGTTTCCTAAGGAAGTATGTTTGCAATTGGGCTGTATTCTCAGATGTGTATGTCTTAGTTCTGTACCATAATCAACCAAAGAACTATTTAACCCAAACTTAATTGAATAAGAGAGTAAGTTTCTGCAGGTTTTATGAGAATGCAAGAGAGGCATTTCCTGTAAGGAAAAGGCTGTTTTGAGAACTCAGTCCTGTTAGAAATCAGCTCACCTACACAGGGATGGTGACTCCACCACTTCCCTGGGCACACTGTTTCTGTTATTCCTACAAAGAGTTGGCAGTTACATTGCAGCTTTATTTTTTTTTGCTCTTCTTAAAAATCAACTGAATATCAATCTACGATCAATAAAGAAAGTTGCCTATAGGCAGTTCTACCTCCAAATCTACTTCATGGATCAGCTGCTGGTAATCTATACACAGTCAATAAGACACATTTTGAAAGTGAGTTTTTTTCTCCCAAAAGGCAAAACTGCTCTAATTTACAGCTGGATATGAACTGGGCAAACAGCATATACCTGGAGTAAATGTAATTTCTAATTTACAAGAAACTCTGGTGAAAGATTAGATCTGATCTACTTTCTATGCAAGCAATCTATGGATATTTATATTATGATAACTGGGAAGCATAAATTGCTTTTGTTTTTCCTTTTGGCTATCTTTTTCATTTGTTTGTTTAGCAAAACCTGCAGGGGAAACTCGAACAACTATAATTACAGTCACAGTTACAAGTTGTAGGGTCTGTAGATAATAAGCTACAAGGCATTTTTATTGTGCTTTTTTATTATTATTTGGTTAAAGAATGCTTTTTCCCAAGACAATCCATCTGTATTTTGTAGGAAGGGGAATCAAAGCAATAGCTGTCAAATATCAGTGAGATAGCAGATTTACAAATTAATCCCATTGCTTTGTATTTCCACAAAGGTTGAAATCTATAATTGGTGCTAGAAACTATAATTAACTTATTTGAAGCGCTCAGGCAGCTAGGTGTGCAAAAAGGCAGCAGGTGTGTAATATCATTAGAAATCCACTGTATAAAAAGCACCTTGGAGTTTTATCCCTTTAGTTTCATGCTACCAGCTGCCAATTTGATTGGTTAAGTAGTTTTGGGCCATGCAATACTCTTTCTTTTGGATTGATGTGTTTATTACTTTTTATGACAGGGGATCCCAAGGCAGATGTTCAATAAAGAAACAAGCTGCTACAGACCAGAGTAAAGAGATAGGTGGTGTAGATGCAGGAAATTGGGAAAGTTATCATATGCGCTAAGTTGTTATTGAAGATTTTGCTCCCAGCATTTGTAGCAGTTGTGTTATATGCTCTTCCACAGACAGTAATCTAACAGGGAATTATTGAAAGCCAAGTGCCAAGATTTCAAATTGCACTATATGATCTGGAGGTGCTACTCAAGCAGGGAGCTGGAGCTTTGAAATGATAAAGACGTGGCCTTTCCTTTTTTAGGAGAGCTGTGTGGGAACAGTCAGAGCTGCTGTGCTCGTGCAGAGCCTTTTCTCACCAAGACACACAGCTGAAGGTCTGCTTTTCCTTTGCATCTTGTGCAGTCATTTCCATTAGTGAAATCATTAGTACAAAGGAAGTGAAAATCGTTGCTGGGAAGGAATATAGTTCAGAATTTGGATAAGAAGAGACTGATCCAGATCTATACAACTACAATTTGTTCAAAGCCAAATTCTGCTCTGTCTTCACCAGTAAAAATGTAGGCTCATCATATTTAATTGAATGGGAACATACAGATGGATGCATGGGCAAAACTAAGGAAAGAGGCAGGTTTTTTAGTTCCTGTAACTGTTCCCAGCTTGATTTATGTTTTGCTTAGTATTAAGGGGGAGAAAAAATACAAGTTTCTTGGCTTTTGGAAACTTACAAACTCCTGTAGGGGAAAAGCAAATATTTTCTAGAGAGGCTTCTTGGCATAAAATACCATTTCTTTTTAAGTGTTTTAAAAGGAAGCAATAGAATGTGATTGACTTAAAAATCTCCTTTTTTAATTGATTTAGTATATTTTGCTGGTTTTGTGACTTTAATTTAATCTATTACAACCAGATATGAGGAGAGCTAATAATTCATGAGAGATGTTATTTTCTAATTAGATTTTTATGAATGCCCCTAAAGCTTCTGCCCAGAAGCAGAAGCTGGCCAAAATTTTGAATTATATTGAGAGCAAACTGTTCTGCTCCATCCGTGTTCTTTGATTCACTGCTTTCCTTTGGTTTCTTGGTGGCAAGTATTAGCATCATCCCTGAAATAATATTTTTCCTTATGTTTTGAAGGGATGAGTAACTCATTCCTCCTTTCACCACCTCTGAAACACTTCCTGTCCTACCCCTGTAATCTCCTCTTGACTTTCTGGGGCTCAGCTCTTCAAGCTCCACTGGGCACCAAGTGCTTCCCTCCTTTCTCTTGCAGACAAGAAGGTGTGACTGTGCCATCCCAAATCTTCCCACTCCCATGTGTGTCAACAGTCACTTGAAACCTCCCTTCTTTGGCTATAAGGCTGTGTCAGGCTTGTTCCAGCCTGCCCCGTGGACTTTCCATACCCACTGCCTTTTCCTGCTATTTGTGAATTGTGGCATGGGCTACAAGGGAGAAGAAGGAAATGTGCAATGGGCTCTTTCTGTCTGGGAAATGCTGTTCAAATTCAGACAGTCCTGAGGTCTGCATGACTTCTCATGGCCTAAAAAGGCAGTTTTCATGGGCTGGGACAAGTATTCCAGGTCACATCCCAGCTCTCCCATTCTCTTCTAAGTGGACAGCTACTGAAGCCTTGAGAAGGAAAGAGAAAGCTCAAGAAGTTATCAAATTTAGCCTGATTATTAGACTATTTGTCAGACCAGGCTAACCAACAAATTCTATATGCTGCTGCAGATTTCTGTTGACTGCAGTTCAGTTGGCAGGAGACAGAGACAGGTCAGTAAAGGCTGAGGCTGGGTGGGAGCAACCGAGAGAAATACCAGGAATGCATTAAACATGTGAGGCAGAAAAGAGAGAGCTGTGACAATGAAGTGTTAGAGCAAGGGATGAACATTAAACTTGAGAGCACTTTCAGTAAAAGGATGTGTTTTGTCCTTGCATCTCAAAGCACAAACAAAGGCAGTGAGAGAGGCAATACAGACCTTGGGAGCTGAGGAACAGGGGAATCATGCTAAAAAGCAATATAAGCAGTTGTGGGAAGTGACGTTTTTAAAACAAACCACAGTGGTTGCTGCATTGTACAAACCTAATAAGACATAGTGAAAAATATTGGATTTATTTTTACAAGTTAAAAGTGACCTTGTTGGCCTTATGAATGGATTCACTTCTCACAGTACCTCTTAAGGGCATTAGGGTTATGACTAACTCATAAAAATAAATCCAATATTTTCCCCTTGGCCATGTCATATCCAGTGTTGGAATTCAGCTGTGAGAACTGGTGGGGCTCTGACTTTCATTTAGTTTGACCTCCCATTATGAGAAGTACCTGGCTCTCAATCCTAGTGGGCTGCAGCATAATTCCAACAGCAGTCATATACCTGCTGAGTGGAAACAGGAAAAAATCCAAGAAGGCCTAGAAAATGGAGGGTTGTGCGACACAATATGTAACTGAAAACAACACATGAAAGGAATAAGTGTTTCAAATACTGATAGGTCTTTTTTTCCTTCCCTGTTCTTCATTTGACCTGCATAACAGATCAAGGCAGGACTGCCAGTTTAATTGTTCAGTGTATGTGGGGGGGGTGGATTAGAATCTAAGCTGATGATTGAGCTCGTACAGTTGTTCATTTCTGTTGCAGTCAAAGGAACTTAAAAAAATCCAGTCAAGAAAATAACCAGAGAACAAGTGATTTGAATATGAAGTTGAGGGCTTTAAAGGCAACAAACACACCTATCTTAGTATTTGTGATGGCACAGGACATCTACTGAGCAATGGCCTAGTCCAAAGCAGTAGGAAAAAATAGTTCCAACTGTTTTCAGCACCCGTGGATGTCTACAGCTACAAATCTGAAGCTTTGTTCCAACACCTCTGTGGGGTCCATCAATCCCTGAGGTCCAGGGATACAGGTGACTGCAGTGTAATGTAGTCACTGTCATGTATGGAGGAGACCTTCATTTTAAGTGCATACCAGACATGCTTTTTTTATTACTCATGGATTCTGCTTGACTGCTCTACCTGATAACATTCCCTTTCCAAAAGGCTCAGATGAAATTCACCCTCCTTTTGGCTTAGGAACTTTTAAAGGTCCAGTACATGCATCTGGGCATGGTCCTGGGCAACTGTCTCCAGGTGGCCTTGCTTGAGAAGGAGGATTGGACTAGGTGGTTCCAGCCCCAACCCTTCAGTGATACTTTGATCTTAAATCCAAGCTGTGACAGCACAGACCTCTATAGGCTCATTTACCCTGTCAAGAAATGTAGAATGGGTAGAAAACCAGTCAATGACATAGGAGTGAAGGTGCTATGAGATTAACAAGAAGGTTTGCCAGGTACAATTAATTAGGCCAAGCTAAAATAGAAGCAGAATGAGATGAAAGATTTCTTGCATTGTGGCTGTCCTTGCAGGGATGAATCCTTAACTAGTGTAATTTGGGTTAAATACAAACTCCAGTGCAAAGTATGTATAAATCCATTTGTCTGTGTTTATCTGAAGCCAAGTTGGATTCCAGCTTTGGTTACTGCAAGGTTAATTTTGCCATTAAGTGTTGCCCCTTCTCTCAACAAATTTTTCTCCCGACAACTTGAGCAGCACACTGAATTAAAACTGTAGAAAATCATGAATGACATGCATACGCTGTAGGCATTTTGAGGTTGCAGAGCTAACAGTAGATATTCACACTTAAAATACTGAATTTAAGTTTATAAGCCATGGAAATGTTGAGTACCTTCTTTGCTTTGTTTCCTCTGCCTCTGCTTTTCCCATGATTCTTTTATTACACTGAACAAGTTCCGTATCTGTAACATACAGAAGTTGATGAGTTCTCATGTTGCATTTCCTTATTTTCTCTGAAAAGTTTCAATGAGTATTATTTTACCTGCATCATTTTCGTGTCCAAAGTATTCCCATAGTCAGATCAATCATGGGAAAATTTTCATTCCCCAGAAACATATCGGATCCAGAGAGAGGGGGTTCCCCAAGTGTGTGAATTCCAGCCCTGCTCTGTGCTGCTCCTCTGTGCAGCACATGAACTGTCAGCTCTCCTCTGGAGCAGCCCATGCACCTCAGTGCCTATGACACACCCCAGGCCAAGCAAATTCTGTGCTCTGAGCATTGTGGTGACTTCTGCAATAGCTGCTGCAAACTAAAAAGGTGTGTTGGCAAGTGAGCCACAACCACAGATTTAGCTTTCTTTTATGAGACAGCTTTGTCAGGATTTAAAGGTGTTTTTTCCTAAACATGACAAATAAGCCTGCTGAAGCAGCTAAGAACTCTTATTTATATAAACTGGTACTGATGTTACCTTGTGTAAAATATGTTTAATTTTATCCAATGCATATTTGAATTATAGTTTCCATAAATATTTGTGAATACATTATGATAAAATCTAAAACCTTGGCAACAGTTAAGAGAAGAGTTTGCAGATAAAAATCAACATTGCCTGCAGTATCCCAGGAGATCATACTGCTAGTGAAGTTTAAATTAGCTTTGCCCTAAAATCTCAGACATTCCTACAGCACACTTTAAAGCATCTTAAAGTGTGGAGGAGTTAAGCTAATTACTGTAGCATTTGAAGACAAGACATTTGTAAAATTAATGTGCTAAAGTCTGCAGTCTTTCATTCAGCAAAAATTCCCACTGCAATTGTGTATTTATTGCAGAAGAGCTGCAGAACTTGGTCCCCTGCTTTAATTTTTGATATTTGAATAGAAAATAATCTATAAATAGTGGGGGGTTTTTTTGTGATTTCTGGTTACACAGTGAGAAGAAGAGGAACTTGGACCACTTAACTTCTAGCATCACTAGATGTTATCTGCAGGATCAATCTTCTATCCCAATCCCCCCTAGAGGCTCTGCCTTGCACCATTTCCACTGAGCAGATTTGGTCTGCTCACCAGTTGCTGTGTTTGTCCTTGGCTGTCCCTGGGTCCATGGGGCCAAGCCTCTGTGAATAAGTTACACAACCCAGTCGGAGCAGCCCTGTAAAGCAAAAGGTGTGGTTATAAAGACAAGGCCACACTGTGGGGTTCTCAGGGTAGCTTACTGAAATCAGCTCAGGTCTGTGTCTATATGCCAAGTGATTGCCAGCAGCTGGAGAACAATGGGTTGAGTTTCATCTGAGAGAATCTCAGTTCACACTATGGCTTTCTGGTCCATGGTGTAAGCCAAAGCACAGGAGGTGGTAATGGTCAGGAGATTCAACAGTGTGCTCCCCATCTGTATTGACACACAAAGGCAGATGTGTCCTGATGCACTGAGGGTACCTGCAGTAGCTGTGGCTGCCACTGAGCCTGGGTGCCATGGCTGCTCTGTAGTAATTGGGGTTTACTTACTTGGTAGTAATTAGCAGCATCAGCCATGTAAGAGGTGGGTGAGGACAGGAATGTTGATTGGGGGGATGCAAACCCCTGTGTTTGGTTTGGACATGAGCTCTGGCAGGTTTGTTCTTTCTCAGTGTTCAGGTTCTCACACAGGGACATGGCTGCAGAACACAGATGTATAGGGAGACATTCAGTTAACAGTTTCCTTTGTGAGGTGTTAGAAGGATGCAACTCTCTGTTAAAGTATTTATAGGGCAAAGCACTGGTTCCCTGGATTTTGCTGGCGCTATTCACTGTAAGAAGCCTTGACCCCTGAGCTCAGGCTTAGGAAGGCAAGTTGTTTTCTATTCATGTTGATCCCAGTCTGTTTCTCCTCTAAACCAGTCCAAGGCAGTAGTGCAATTACAGAGAAGACTGAAACAACTTCCATCACCTCCTTAACGACAAGTAGCCTTGTTCCTTTCCAGGCTGCTGAGATGTTTCATCCATGTTTGATTTTTAACTGAAGACTTTTACAAGGTATTCATGACAAATGTGAAAAAAAGATTAGCATATTTATGTGAACATTTGTCCAGCTGTATCTTGCCAGGCTTTATTTTGGTTATTGAAGTTTCTGGCTAGAAAAGAGTCAGTAGAACTGTAACAGACCTCTTGGTTCTTGCTGTTTGACTGAGAGAGTCCAGACTTCTCTCACCTTAAAAAAAAAGCCTTGCTTTGGCTTCCTGACTGAGGTAGGATTCAGTTAATGGAAGTTGAGAGTTGGTTTGAGATTGAGGATGAGTGGCTGGATGGGGAGAGGATTGCTGCTTGAGAATTTACTCAGACTCTCTGTTGGAAAATGCTAAGGTATGTTTCACATTTTTATCTAAATATAATTGTGTTACTGAGTGTTGGCCAGATGTAAAGAAACAGTGCACCAGATGTGATTTATACACACACACACATATATATGTGCCTTTGATCTTTATAGAAAAGTATTGTCCTTCCAGTAGATTCATTTTCAGATGAGTTTGCTTGTCTTTTTCCAATTCAAAGATTTAGTCAATAATTGAAGTTAGGATGGCAGAGATGCTACAGAAAATTGCTCAGATTCACAGGAGAAGTGTGATAATTGTTCTTTTTATAGCTGTCATCCAATGCAATTCTGTTACTGGACCAGTAACTGTTAGTATTTCAATTCTTCCCAACTGCTATTTGAAGAAATATTTTAAAATAAAATTTTCTCAGTGTTCCTTAGCCTTTTGCAATGTTCTTATAGTTCACTGCAATTCCCCAATTAACAAGTCTTTATTATTGCAAAACCTACATTAGAAATGCTTATAGAGTTGCTATACAGCTCCTTGGCTTTTTGCAGGGCACCTTCTGTGCCTGCTCACTTAGAAGTTTATTGATTTGAACCACATTCTGAATCCGTCTTCTGCCTTTAATTTTTTTTTTGGCATCTCTTGATGCATCATTGACATGTGAGTTTTTTTACCTTTTATATTGTGGCTGCCCACTGTCTCAAGCACCTTTTTGGCATGTAGTAGGAGCCTTCACACTACTTCTTTTAGCTGCTTCTCTGTAAGATGGTAATAGCAAAGCTTGGGAGCTGGAGCCCTGGCAGGCAGGACTTCCCTGGTCGTCCCCAGCAGCTGCCCTTTCAGAGCAGGTTGCAGAGCTCACAGTCTCCTTGACAGACTCCAGTGTGTCCTTTCTGAATTTTTCCTTCCCTAGGGCAATCTGGAGGAATATGCCTCAGATGACTGCATTCAAGCAAATCTCACCCTTGCATTTCACTTCAGTCAATTTAGATCTCACACTTTATGCTGTAGCCAAAGCCATTAGCCCATGTCATCCTTCACTGTAACACAGATCTGCTCCTATCTCATTACAGTGTGCTTAGCTCTACCACAGGGTCTGATATACACATCCAGAGCTATACTGGGTTATTAAGGGTTTCACTTAAACCAGCAAGACTGGGGAAGTTTTGAAACTCTGTCTTTAATGTGACCTGTAAGGTTGAAGTTCTTGAGGTCTCTCTCAACAGTTGATGTTTCTAGTACACTCTGGGTGGCACTTCAGATCTGTATAATTACATGGATTTTGAGGGAGATATATGTATTCTGACTTCGGACAGTTCTGGCTCTATTGTAGCTTGGCTGCAACAAAAAAAGTGAAGACCTTTTCCTCTTATGTACATAAACAATGAAATCCTTAAATCTTCCTTGTCAGATGAAAGCCTGGGCATTCCATAATAATATTTTTCATGTGCCTTACTGTAGGAATTATTTTGAGTGCTCAACTTTGCCTTAGTAGGTCAAAGATGATATTCTTTTTATACAGATCTTTAATATAAGCAATATTCTCTTTCACCTCTGACTCATAATACAGCAGTTTTCCTTCAAAGTGTAAATTAAAGTGAAGCCACAAAAGGGTCATTAATGGACTTGGTAGAGTCAATACTGAGGGTATCATGTACTGCCTGTTTAATATTAAAAGCTAAGTCAATGGAAGTATGGTCTTAATATATGTGGGCTTTGTGAATGCTGAGGCAGAGCAGAAAGTTTAAACTTGGGAATGTGCAGAGAGGTGAAACAGTTTGCAATGAGACATAATGTTGGGGTTCATTCCTGAAAACCCAGGAAAATATATGCCTGAAGCTAAAGGTCAGAAACTATTAGTGAGGATTAGGATGGTGTCATCCACTGTATTTCATATGTGGAATTTAAGAAAAAAATTCTAATGGAAAGAAAAGATTTGTAATTCCAGAGCCACCAGTTAAGCAGTAATATCCAAATCATTGGCTAATCTTTTCCTTCAAATTAATGAATAAAAGGCCGAAATGCCAGAGCAAAATCCCCTACAGAACACACTTTGCAAGAGAACTAATAAGACACACACAGTATAACTTTATTCTGCTTACAATATAAGAGACTTATAAAGGACCAATTAAAAGAGACTTAAAATGCAATTAAAGTAGAAATCACTTGACAACAAGGCGCATTAGCTATCTGTCCCATCAGCTCTGCATTAGTGAGCCTTTAGCAAGAGATTTGCTGGTGGATAACATCTTTGTGAAGCATAACAGTGAGACTGAGCTCGAGCAACTGAGAGGAGGCAAGAGTCAAGCTGGCCTCCAGGGAAGGGCCTGGGACTGCCTGTTCTTGCTGTGCTGAGATGTAAATGGTGGCAAGTGATGGGAAAGAAAAGCAGCTTCTGAGGGATGGCTGCACTGGAGGACAGAGGGCACAACCTGTGAGAGCTTTTTCACCCCTCTGATAAATGGTGCTGCAGCAGTGAGCCCATCTGTTTCTACGACTGACAGTGCAGATTTCTTTTTAATACTTGTCTCTCTTTCCTTGGGGCAAGGCAGACAGTATTGCCATGGCTTGGTTTTGTCCCAGGGGATTCTTCACCAGAGGTGCAAGGGAGCAGCCAGGCACAGAGATGCATCGAGACACCTTTGTATTGGGACAAGGGGTTATTTCTGATATTACTTAAAGTTTCTGTGTGTTGGAATCTGAGCTGGGGAGCCACAAAATAGAAAATTCTGCAGAAGGTAAGAAGAGCTCCTTGTACTAAGAAAATGGCAATGTCAGAGAAAAAGATTATATTTTTTTTTAAGGAACAAATCAGTAAGTAGCAGTTTGTGTGAATGAATACAGAAAAAAAGAACTTTTTGTGAAGTTAAGAAGTGCAGCCGCAGAGCTGAGTTTAAGACCTGGAGAACTGATCCAGGCGCTGCTCCTTGCCTGTGGGAAGGACTGCCAGCACAGGCCCTTAGGCTGAATAATGTCTAGTATTTTCATTAAAATTAGGTGATGAATGCCAGAAATGCAACTACATCAGTAGATGAGAAATGTGATTTTAAATATGTACATGCTGCTTGGGAAATTAAAGATAAAGTGTGTGTGTGCATGGGAGCTTTTGGGTACCCTGTCTGTGTTCAGAACTGCAGAGCCTGCCTTGCTCGGTCTGAGGTTCGGCTCTGCTGGCACAGCCCTATGTCATACGTGTCTCTGCACAATGCAAAAGTAGTTTAAGTGTCTGTAATGTACAACAATAAACTGCTTCCAACCATCTCATGCCAGAGCTGATGCCTGAACAGTTACTGCTGACCATGCTTCCTCCCCAGCACTGGGTCATGGAATAACAAACCCCTTCACCGCTGCTCTGGGTGAGTCGTAGCGGTGCCTGCGACAGGATTCCTATAAAAACAGTCAGTTGGAAGGCTGAGTAACTGGTCTGTGTTACTTGCAAAAAGAAACTTTAGAAAGGCAATCCCAGTGTTCGTGCACCTCCCATCTCCCTGTTAAGTAGCTGTTAGTCACGTGCTACTGCTAATAATTTGCAGAAATGAACATTAATTAATTTATTTTTCCTTTTCTACTGCTGATTACTTTTCAGACACAATTTGAGTGTCTTTTAGCAAAATGGCTCCAGATTTGCATAATTACAACCATGATTTGTTTTCAAATTTTAATAGTAGATAATTAGATTTTTATTTTTTTTGTGGAGGGAAATACCTTAAGAGAAGGCAAATCAGAAGCTTGGCCATTTTATGCTAAGCCACATTGCGTGGGCAATAAAGAATAATTAAATCATCCACACTTTATCATCCACTTATCTACTGGAAAGAAAGGATGGGTTACTATTGCCTGCCCCTCAATGCAGCAGAGTCCTAAAAGGCCAAATGTTTAGCCAAAGCACTGCAGACCCCGGCTTGTGAAGCCTCTCCATGAAGTGTGGGGCTGACATTGCAATTTAGAAGCATCACGTAAAATCTTAATCAGTGCAACCAAATTAGCAGAGGGAAGCTTTTACACCATGTTCCTTGTTTACGCTTATCATTCTTAATAAATTCTAAATGCTTTTACAGGTGTGGAAATAGGCCTATTACCAAGATAATTTTCTTAATCGTAGACATCTCAGATTGAGATGTGACGTTCACCATAGTTCCCTTGCTCTATCTCATAGCTTTCTGAAAGCTGTCTGCGTTCCCAACACCATCTCTGTGGTAGAAGCGGTCTCTTGACTGATGTATGTCCAAATAAGACTTTGAATACTTTTCCATATTGGCCTTGAAATAATTCAGATGTCAAATTACCTCTCTCCAGACTTCATGACTCCACCAGGCCCCTTGAATACGTTTTTTAAAGTATTTAGGGGGAAAATATTAAATTTTTCTAAGCTGGGTCAGGGTTCATAGAATTTGCTAATAAAGAGGCAAGCAAGGAAGATATTTACTTGGGGAAGGCTTTGAGTATATTTTGTGTAACAGCTGCAGGTTGAGACAGCCTTTAGTTTGTGTTTCTGACTTTGCATGCCTCCAAGGTTTTGGCATCTTTGCTTTTTTCCCCCCTCCCCTCCCCGCCTCCTGTTTTCCTTTCAAGACAAATAAGGAAACAATTTCAGTCTTTTTACACCAAGCCTTTCAGCATGGTCCACATATTCAAACCTCAGGTTGAACCGCTTGTCAGTTTGACAAGGAATATGCTCCAGCTTCTTGTTTTGTTCTCTTTAAATGCCCTTACAGCTGAAATGCATTGAGAGCACAGAGCCCCTCCTGTCCCTGTGAGCACTGGGAGGCTCCCTCAGCCAGGTGTGCTACAGGTCAGCAGCACCACAGTGCTATAGCAATTGCTCTTCATAACTTTGGTGCAAGAAGAAATGATTCCTGCTGTTGCTGTGGTCAGCAGAGGCAGCTGTGTCTCCCAAAGCTTTGGAATAGTTGTTTATTTAAAGTTTGTCCTAATTACCAGCTTGTCTCTCTCACTGGACATCATTATAAATTCTCTATTATCGTTCTTCTGCCCGAGGGCCAAAACTTAATATTGTACTGCCCAGGGGCCAAATTTTGGCCTTCAGAAAGAAATCCCGTGTAGGGGTTTGGAACACTTTCCAGTGGCAATGGAAAATGGCCTCTGCCTTGTTCTGTGGAAGATTAAAGCAGCAGCCACTCCTGAGCCATAGCTGCTGCCGGGGCTCTTCGTAGAGTGGCTTTGTGTGTGCCCATCAGTTCAGTAACATGAGATTAGGAGGGAACAGGGGCTGACTGGCCTCCTTCTGCTGCATTAAAAACTATCTCCAGATAAAGGTGTCTCCTTATTCAGGCCCTCTATCTAGTTTGCCCTGTGTGTTTCACTTCTACTGGTTGTTTCATACACCAGAACCACTTGAAAAAGGAGTTAATTGCAACTTATCGCTATTAAGAACATGTTTGCTGAGAGCATGTGATATTTGTCAGGTGGTACAAAATTTGTTCAGAACCATCAACCTAAAATGCCTACAAGTATTGTTTCCTTTAAAATAATTTCTTAGCTTTAGCCTTATCTTACAATGTAGACTGAAGTAATCTGAAAGGTGACTGATCAAAGAAGAGCTATTACCCAAGACCACTTACAGTCCTTTAAATCAAGTGTCTATGCAATGGTGAATATGCTGTAGTTAATTTTAGAAACAAGCCTGTGACAGCAGTTACACACTCTCAAAAATGTTTAAATTCAATGATTGTGATCAAAAAGTAATTATACCTGGCATTCAAAAGAGACAATTCAATGCTTCTCGGAGATCAGTTGCAACCAAAATCTGTGAACAGAAGGAGTGAGCTTGTATGACTGTCACGCAAAGCCCTACCAAATTACTATTCACTTCGATTAACTTTCACTGACCGTGTCTATAGGCTGCTTGGTTAATGGTTTTCTGTCAATACTGTAAAAATGCTAACCTGTCTTTACATCTAATCAATTTTGAAATGGCTCTTTACATAAATGGTCTATTCCTTTTCTTCATTAAAAAAAAGGCAATCAAATAGGATTGAACTGAACAAGCAGTTGTTAAAAAAAAAATACAATAATTAATTTGGAGTCTGTGTATTTTGAAGTAGTTGTCCTTGAGTATTTTCTTCATCACCATTTTTTAAAGGGCATTGAAAATCAATGTTTCACTTTACTATCATCCATCTTTATATAGTAATAAATTAAGTGGAAAGTATTGATATTTTTGACTGAGCTTTTAAAATTTACATACTAATGACAATTGTACCCTTGTGACTTTTGATTTCTGTTGCTGTTTACTGACACTGACTAGAGGGAAATTTCAGTCATCTGGGGACCATTTTTGCTCTGAAGGAATAAGACAGTGTCATGTCTCTGGTATTATATTATGCTTGAGATCTTAGCCATAGTATCTCTTGCTGGACTTCCTTTCAAAAAACAACATAGGCAGTGAAAGTGGTTGAAATGCTTATCATGTCGCCCTGTCTTTGTGTGTTCCAGCTACAGCAACGTACACTGAAAGCAGAGCTAATGGACCCTCAGGAAAACCAGGGAGTGCGGCAGGGAACTGCAAATAACAACACTGTTGACAAAGTAGTGATGCCTTCGTGTGCCCTTGGTAATGCAGCTGGTCTGGGGAGGAGCAGGACCTCATTCTGGCATGTCCTGGGATGGGGGACTGATGAATATGAAGCTAGGACTGTCGGTCAAATCTTATCCTTTCTGGCTATTTTTCCTGTGTATGCCAGACTCATGAGCAAGGTCTGGATTGTATGATAGCCAAAAAAAACCCTAAATCCAATTTATAAAGGAAGGAAGCCTTCATGGCTTCTATGATCCTTTTAAAATTTATTATTTAGAATATAGCTCACTGTTACAGCGGGAAGTTCAGAGGGGTTATTTTTATCTGTGTATGAGTACTTGAAAAAATTATTTGTGTTATTTCAAATGAAAGCTGCAAGTGACTTTGACGGTATTTTCTCCATCTTTGTTCACTTCCTGGGAACATTATGAGCTTTTTTCTGTGAACAAAACCATTTGCAGAAAGAACTCATGATTATAAATTACTGGTGCCAAAAGTATATAGTTGTCTTGTGCATTCCTTGCTGGCATAGGAATTGGCTAACTCTGTACCAGCAGGGAGAGATGGAAATGCTGCCTGACTCAGGTGAGGAGGTGCTGAGCACAAGTGGTTGATTGCATAAAGAAGATATAGTCAAATTATTAGTTGTGGTAAGAAACCTGCCAGGGAAGCATTGCCAGCAGTTTGTTGATGTGACCCATTTCCTGAGTAATTCTAAATAGCAAATAGATACACAAACTCGGTCTCTATTTGCAGATAATTTGCAAACAAGGAGTAACATTTTTTGAATAACTTGATCCTTGCACATATCTCAGTAATAGTTATTTTCTCCTGTTTATCCTCTACAAAATAAATTCTTATGACATTTCTACCACTTCCTGCATGATTGGTTTAGGCAGGCAGGATATATTTTCACTTTTGAGTATCTTGTTATTAATGTGACTAGTATCAATGCTTAGTTTATTGACTAATAATGTCCATTGGTGTGTTAGCTCTCCCTTTTAATAGCATACATGTGGAAAACAAACTACTTTGGACCGTGCGATAAAACCAAATATTGACAGGGCAGCCTTGCTGGATTTTCTGCATGCAGCACTATATAAGTATGTGAGTTCATGTAAGAGTGTGCAAATACTGTACTGGAATATATTAAGTGAGTACAGAAGTTAATGACAAATAGTATGCCAAAGACCAGATCCTGAAATGCCTTAGCATGCATCTTATTCCAAAAATCTGTCTTACTGAAGTAAAACACTTTCCTGTGAGTAACTCATGAAGGGCTTGTAATTTGGATTGGAAGGGGTCTCTGGAGGTCTCTTCTCCAACCTCCTGCTGAAAGCAAAGTCAGTTGTGGGCTTTGAAGTGGTTATTCAGGGCTTTTTCTTATCAGATCTTGAAAACCTTTCAGGATGGAGATTGCACAACTTCTCTGGGCAACCTTGTTTCTCCTCATCCCTAGTCTGTACCTCTCTTGTGTCACCTCTAGCCTACAGCACCTTATTTTCCCACCATGTACCACTGTGAAGAGCCTGGCTCTGGCTCCATCTCCTTGCTAACCCCCTCATAAGTTCTGGGGGCTGCTTTCTGGTCCCTCAAAGACTTCTCTAGGCCAGATGAGTGCTGCTCCCCAAGCTGGCTTTTTCGGGGGGGGCCTCTTCTCTACTCTGTCAGGGCTTGGGTAGTCTGATGGGATGGGAGCAGAGACTTGCTGTGCCTGGTGCTCTGGGGGTTATCAAGCACCAAAAGAACCTGCTGAGCCCTCCCAAGGCCACAGCAGCACCTCTGCCACCCACTTGTTTGGCGGCAAAGGAAAGGATGGCCAAAAGGATGAGAACAGGCTCCAGTGCAAAATCCTAAGCAATTAACTCTGAGTCCTTCACACTGCTGAGTAGCTGTTGGACTCCCCTGCCACTCCTCCCTCAGGTAGATGCTAAGCCCTCTGGAAGAGAGCCCCAGGACACGAGTTAAGTTGCAGTGTGCTCACAGCAGTGGTTTGTTGGCTGCACTGTACTCACGCCAGCTTTTTTCTTTTTTTCCCCATGAGCAAACAGTGGTTCAGTCATAAAGGCTAATTTGCACAGTAATATTGATTGCCTGCAACACGCTCAATTCTAGTTTAGATTCCACAGGATAAAGACGCAGCACCACTGATGTGGTTTTTTTCCCTCTGGAACTTGAAAGGTGCTGGAAAAGACAAATACAAAAGAAATTGTGCACCAAGGTACAGACAAACCGTGTGTTAGCTGCAGCTCTCCCTAGGGCAAGGTGCTAAGTTTTGTTTACATTTTGCTAAGACAGCAATAAAATTGTTTGTTTACAGATGACAGGGAGAAATGGGATGTCCTTAAAAGCGAGCTATGCACAGGAATGCAAACAGTGCACAGGCAGAGGCACAGCTTTGAGCAAAGGGCAATTAATCCTCCTTTCCTGGACAACCCCCTTCATTTTGGTGGGTTAGCCAATCCTGGGGGTCATTATGCAGGATTATAAAAATATTAAGGCTGATGAAAGTTTGCCTTCTCCAGTTTCCCAGTGAACGGCGGCGTATTGCGCTATTAGATCCCGCTGACCAGGATGTGCCTCGCAGCCCTGTCTATGCGCAGAGGACAGAAAATATGAGAGGTGTAGAGAAGGACTCACTTTCATCAAAGTATCAGTTTCCAGGATAGTTTGGAAGCCCACAGCATTATTGTATTACACATTGCACAGAAGCGTGCCTTGTTCATTTTTTTTAGTGTTTTAGAAATAAAAGACTTTTCTTCCAAATTGCGCTGGGAGGCAAATTCTTCAACAGTGTAATAGAAAATGTTAGACAATATTCCTTACTGGAGCTATTGACATTTTTGGTAGTCGTGACACTTTGATTTTTCTCAAAACATATGGATCAAGCCTGAGTGTGTTATTGGACAGGAAGACCTGATGAAAGGCCTTCCTTTATCTTTCTTTGTATTTTTTTCCCCCCTCTGTTTGTTCATGGCTTTCTCTCTGAATATAATCGCGGTTTTCTTATGCTGCCCAGGGAGTCGTTATTGCCTTACTAAATATTTTATAGTGCACAGTGCACCATACCTGCCAACTGGTTATTATTTGTTATATGAAAAAATCAGGGGTAGCATGTGAAAAGGAGGATGTGTTAAAATTTCAAAACTACACACAGAATATTTTTAAACCCTTAAATTAGATGTCAGGCTGGGCTCAGTTTTGGGATTTTTTTTTTGTTTGTTTGTTTGAAAAAAGATCTGTTTATAGTTTTTTAGGGGGGTTCCCCTCTCTTTTTGGTGTGTGTGCTTCTCTATGATTCCAAGCACTTGTTTCCTCACAGTTTCACTTCCTATTTGTTCAAAAGGGAAAAGTTCAAAGCCACTCTGGCAGCTGAGGGAAAAGCTTGCTGAATACTAACCCTCAAGTGTCTGTCTTGTCCTGACCTTGAGAAAGTAACAGTAAACTGTTCTATTGCAAACACCACATGTGTGTTTTGTTAGACCAGGTTAGGAGGGGTCAGAGCTCACCTGAGGCTTGGACTGCAGATTTAGACTGCTTTTCAGCAGCATAATGTATTTTTAAAAAGGGGCATTCTCGCCTTTGTATGGGCCTAATATAGGCTCTGTTTAAAAACCTGTCAAAATCCCAAGCACACACTCCATAAAATATAAATAAGTACTTACTGTTTGCAGATGTTGCTTGTTTTTCATAATGTTTGTATTTGAAGTCCCGAATCCCCGCTTCCTGTCAGAGCCAGCCCTGTTGCTTTAGTCCATTTATTTCTGAAGGAACGGGAAGAACTTCAAAATGCAATTTCTCAATGAAGACACTTTCTGTCAGACCTGTCAGCATTCGCAGCACAATTACCTTTTTTCAGACCAAGGCTGGCGTTTATGGCTTTGACTGCATGCACAACCTCTCTTCCCCCCAGCTCAGCTAAAGCAGTTGCTGTTTTTTAAAAGACTCCCACTTGCCTAAATTGTGCCTTTAGGTTCTTTCAAAGCAACAGGATAACTTAGCAGACCTTTTTCCTATTTGCATGTTTTAATTCCTTTGATAATTGATACAAAGTATACTGTAGGGAACAATTCTGTCCTGGGAAAAGGGATAGATCAGATTTTTTCATGTGCAATCTGTCAAGCATCTCCCTCGGTAAGGTGAGCTCTGTCGAGCCATTTCTCAAAGGAGGAGAAAAAAGACAGGGAAAAAGAATTGTCTCAGAAACACTGTGACCAACTTGCCTCGAAAGAACAACAGCATTTTCTGACCTACTGTCTGTCTGAAGGGAAGGTATAGATCATTTTTAGAGGACCTTCAAAATTACACTTAATCCCAAGAGAATTTTCTCAGATTTGGATTGAGCTTCTGTTCTGCCCACATTATAAGAAATGCGCTTTTGATGGTTAGCTTATCTGGCGTTATTTAAGGTATTATTTGGGTTAGTTGACATACCAAAAACTCAAATCATCTGGACAGAGGACTTCCGAAGTGCTTCTTGCGCTCAAACGTTTTTATGTAGGGGAGTGTTTTTCCACATGTGATGGGCATTACAGGCTGATGAGAACATCACGACAGGTAATTCCTGGGCATCCCCCTGCTCGCTCCCCTCCAGGACCCCACAGCACTACAAGTGTGTCTTATTTGCAATGTGCATTTCCCTGTTAGGTGAGGAAGCCTTACCTCAATGTGCCTGCTTCAGTCACCATCTTTTTAGATTAAGTTCCTTTCCTCTAAGTGCCTCCTCTCACCCTCTCACAGGTTAACCTCTGCTAGCAGCAGGCTCTTTAGTGTGCAATGCCACCACACTGCTGGCAAGGAGAGAGGGAGAAGAAAAGCCTCTCCTTTGTATTACAAATTCAAAGGGTCATTATTCCATCATTCCCTATGGACGAATGTGTGAAGATTATTGTGGGAAGTTAGTATTTATTCTGAAGCCCTAATATGATCCTCTTGAACATTTTAATAATGCATCCTCTGGGGTCCGTGCTGCAAGTGTTTAAAAGGAAGCAATAAGCGTTAGTGCTGGATGGCTGCTGCTTTGCTGGAACAGTCTAAGTTATGGGCTTGCTTTTGATCAGTCCCTGCTTAAAAAAAAAAGCAGAAGTCCCTTTGCCCTCTTCCTCACCAGCCTAAAGTTCTTTTATCAGTTACATTGATCTAGAAGCAAGAACAAGGCCACAGTATTATATGTCCACATTTGTTACACTGATTTACGAGTTTCTTAATTCTAAGACCCTTACCTTATCAATGGCCTCAGGAAGTGCTAAATCCCTGATATTAAGCAGAGAAAGAAAACATTTAGAATTAAAGTAGGTGGGTTGTTTTGGGTTTTTTTTTAATTCTTCATGGAGACAAATACAGGATAAACAGCGTTCACTTGCAATTTGCTGCTTTCCCTGTAATTTTAAAGCTTCCCTAATGTGCGTTGTTTCTGTAGGGTCTGATTATAAACATATGTGTGGGACAATGCACATGCATGCTCGGATCAGGTCAGTGGAGTTTTCTTCATCTTTAAAGCTCTAAAACCATAAATCAAGATGAAAATACTCCAGCCAAGAGCTTTACCAATTGATACAATTTTAAAATAGGCCGCTGCTAAGGCTTGGGGGAAAGCTGACATGATGACTTTTATAATAGCAGAACGTTTAAGGTTATAGAAATAAAAGGAAGAGGATGAAATCAGTCGCGTTGATCTTAGCCTGCAGGCTCTCTCAGCTAACTCGAAGCTCCAGCAATTATTTCTGCTCTGGCTTTTCCCCCTTTTTTCCAGCAGTCTGTTTGAAATGAAGCAGAACCAGGCATGGCAAGCTTATCAGTGTCGTTAGCTGACAGGGAGCACATCACACCTGCTTTTACTTGCTAGTTTTTCAGGCACTTTATGCCACAGAAGAATGTTGATTTTGTTCTTATAATGTGTAAAGATTCATTTATTTCACCTTTTGAACTTGGCAGAGCCACTCGGTTTTGATGGGAGTTTATTTTCAACCTGGCATTTGGAAAACCCTGGCAATTACTGGACTGTGGCCCAAGGCTACCTTGATAAAATGTAGAGATGATCAAACCCAACAGACTATGGATCTGGCCCAGCTAAAATACCCAGCCCACTAAAACTTAGTGGGATTAAGGCTGAGGCTCAGATGTGCCAGTATCACCTTGGTCATCGTACAGTTGTTCTTGGAAGGAAGTGTCCCACAGACACTCAGCAGAACATCAGGCAACAATCAGGGCTTGCAACCCTGTGGTACCACTGGAAGAGCCCTGGGTAGAAATGATAGCAAAGATAGGGCTGGGAAACTTCTCTTCATACTTGTCACCTTTGGGGGCTTTAATCTTACCTGCGTTTTTTAATTTCTCCTTAAAGAAGACCTTGAGTGTCACAGTTGTTTCCTGGTACATATTTATTTTAGCAGGTCCTGCCCAACTTGCTATGGAATTGTGCAAGATTAGGAGAATCATAATCCACAATAAGAGGTCTAACCCATCTTTTCCAAAAGCCTGTTCCCACCTGTGGTACAGATAGGTCGTTCTTTCTGTGCCTTGCAGTCAGGCCCATCTAATCACACTGCTCAAGGAGCAAAGGAATTCATTCACCCAAAGGGTCCCATTACGAGATATTCTGTCATCTCCATTTTAAACCTGTGAAAGCCTTATTTTGAGTGCCACTGCCAAATGTGATAACAGGAGTCTTGCACTGCTGAAGAGAGCTCAAGTATCTGGGATCAGTGCTGTGTAATTGTTCTTACACAGACCTACTTTCAGTTGCACAATGATGCTGGCAGGATTTGAGCTTGTAGCATTGAAAACAGTAGGATCCTCTCTGTTGACTTTTAATGAGAACAGCTCAGACCTTCACTAAAGCTGGCACTCAGGCAAAAGATTTCAAATATTTCTTGCAGCTATCTTTATTTTCTAGCCAAATAGCCTACTAGTGACAATTTTATAATTATCAAATACTTGCAGATAACTGACTAATGGACAGACATGCCATGTCTAAATTCCAGGTCCTCTTACCAAGCCAGTACCATATCAGAGCTCTGCTTTCCAGGCACAGGCAATCAGGTCCTGAATATATCCTTACTGATGTGATCCTTTAACATTTGGTCTTTGTGTGTGATTCTCATTGAAGAAATTCAGAATAAATCTAGACCATGAGCCTATAATGTGTGTGTATTCTCCACAACCCCATATAGGCTCTGGAGGGAAGAGGGAGAAGCCTGAGGCTGTGAATACCCTTGCACACCCTCCAGCTTTGCTACATGCCTGTCCTATGGGCAAGGACAGAGAGGAAAGGAAGGCTGAAGCTTTTATTTTGTGCTAAGTTTGTGGAATCCAAGAAAATAGAGCTGGGAATGACCTCAGGGAGGTGTCTGCTGAAAAACCTGGGCTTCAGGAAGGGCTGTGGTCTGTGTGGGCAGGATTTGGCTCTCTATCTTAATTTGAGGAGTACCTGTGACTCCATCTAATGCTTATTTTCCTAAGTCCAGTGATAAATATCTCAAAGGACTTTATGATAGACATGCAGCAGAAACAATTTAAGTGCTTCTTATAGTGTCATGAAACAAAATCAGATTCTCTGCCTGCTGCTTCCTTTTGTCAGCTGTTGTGGGAGGCTTTTACTATGTTTTGAACCACATACCTGTTTGTTAAAGTGCTGTACAAGGGCTTTTAATGAACATGGATAATTTCCTGCTTTATTTGGTTAATTGTAAGGATCAAGAACATAATAAAACCCCAAAAATTCTTATTTTAGCACGTGAAAATTCAGCAGTATTACTGCATTATTATTATTCAGCAGTATTACTGAATACATTATTTTTCTCTTTGTAAGGTATTTTAAAGTGATTAGTTCTGAAAGAGTTAATTTGAAAATGTTTGAAATAGCACCACTAAGATGTGATTATGGATGAAACAAAGTTTGAAAATGGGAATTTCAAGTTCACTTGTTTTCTGGAGCTTTTCCCATCCTCTTTAAAGAATGCCTTGTGGAAAGGACACAGTATTGACCCCTTCTGTTTATAAGGGTTCAGATTTTCTAGACTATGTGTAAGGGATAAAGAAATTGTAAATGTACCAGAAAGCTTTATAAGACTGCTACTATCCCATGATCAGCTGTAACTGTCCAGCACAGGCATAAAATATACTCCTATGTGCCTTTATAGACTATGTCCTGATGAATATTTAATATATCTCATTATTGCAAAATGTTCCTGCGAAAGCATCTGATTGACAATTATTTTATTGCTGTTTGTTATCATTTTTGCTTTAGCAGGGGCTTAAAAACTGACAAGCATTTTATTATCTATATTTGGGTTTGGAATGCTTGTGAAAATTGGTCGAAAATGTATAAATTAAAAAAAAATTACCCAAAGCAAAGTAATCTTTGTTTGACCTTAGGTTATGTTTTGTAGTATCCTAATACCACCTCCATTATTCTCTTTGGTCTTTAGTTTAAACTAATGGGCTGATATTATGCTGGGCAACTTTAATTAGGGTGTCTGTTGCTTAGTAGGCAGCATTTTTGCTTTCAGGCAAGTATGACATGCTGTATGGGAGAGCCTTAATTCCTGTTTAGGCAAAAACCATAATATGTCTCAGTTGCCAAGCACATAGTGAGCAACCACTCTGGGGGGGGGGGAAAGGAAAAAAAGGTATTCTCTCCTAGATACAAAACACCCATAATCCCATTAATGTAAATGAGTGATTACACATGTGCATATCAGTGAGAGAATACATTGTCAGGAGATGCCAGAATTTGAGATGAAATAGCACATAGTATTTCATTTAATGAACACCCCAAATATTCTTGAGAAGAAAGTTCTGTGTTACCATCAAGTCTGAATCTCTGGATTTTTATTTGTATTGTCTCATTAGAATTATAGGAAAAGTAATCTCTAAGGCTCTCTTGCTATATTAATAATTTTTTTTTATCTTCAGTGTTCCTTTCATAGCTTTTTAGATTAGCCTTGCAAATGCAAGCTCACATTTACTGAAGATGATTTTAATGAAAGGTGAGTTTGTTAGATGGCATTGTGGGTGCACATATATTTCTGGAGATATTTTGTTGAAATGTTGCAGTCCCTAGGACACATCATACAATTCCATATCAGTGTTACTGACATATCTGTGAAAACAATCACACAGATAAAGAAGGTGCTCCATCATGTGTTCATTTCCATCAAATTAATAATACATGAAGTTCATATAGTACAAAATGTCAATTATTTATTTTTTGTATATGCAAAAAACACGAAGACTTGTGCAGGAAGAATTCCTGTTGTCAGAAAAAGAATATGAATTTAAAACGTAATTGTTCCATTTTAAAAGTACAAATTATTATTTTTACTATATGGTAGAAGATACTACAGAATTGTTTATATTATATTCAGTAGGACTTTTGTGAAAGCAGACATAGATTTATACTTTAGGCCTTTCAGAATATACATTATAAAAAATTAAGGTATACATTACCATATTCCTAACCTTTATTTGAAAGGAATAAGAATGGAATATTTCAGTAAAAGGAAGCAATAGTTTTCAAGTTATAGTAAGACATTAAGACTGGGAAAACTCAGGTGAAAAGAAAAACACTGTAAACATAATGAAGTTATTGATTTTAATTTTCTGGCTTTCTCATTGAAGAATGAAGCATCTGTACAGGATAGCTGATACAGAAAAGTAAAGGAATTGGAAATCTAGAGCAGATCTAGTGGGGGGGAGTTCAATAACTTTAAGATAAATAAATTTCTTTTTTTCATATGCTTGACTGGGAACAAAAAAACAATGAACAGGTATAATTAACTTACTTGTATTCCTATCTGATCCTACTCTCACAAGTTATTTAGTATCTTTATGCTAGTAAAATAACAAATAATTTCTTGCCTATAAGTAGACTTGTTTTAAAGTTGGTTTTACTCAAGAAGTTATAATTTTCTACAATAAAGTCTTCAGCATAATCATGTTTTGCTTTGGTAGCTGTGTTGTCAAAACCCAAACTGGCTAAATTTGTTATATAGAAAACTCTGACTCAACCAGTTTGTTTTGGATTATAATAGGATTTTCTGTGGAAATTTGCTATTCTGTAAAATTGAAAATAAAAAAGTTTTTTATAGCATTGGAAAGTTTCAGTTCTGATATATTAAAAAAAGCTATGAAGAAATTTAAACCAGAAATCAAAGCAAAATGTCCGAGCTGCAATGCAGACATATGAACATAGAGGAACAGGAAATTCTGGGGTATTTTTTTCCTTTTTTCATTGTGTCTCTGACCTAAATAGTGATTTGCTTTATCTCTATGCTATTGTCTTCTATCTCTACAACAGTGCTGTGAAGATTAATCCATTAATGATTGTAAAATACTCATATTAGTAGTGGTGTTGCAGTCGTGATAGTCCTAGAATAAAAGTGAGGCAAGATATTTAGGGAAGATTCAGTATCTCTTATTAGTTATAGGCATTATAGACATTAGAGTTATATTAGACATAATTTTGGAGAAACAGATAAAAAATGGGCCCATTTTTCAAGTCTGAAATACAAGCAGCAACCTTGATGCTTTCAGATTAAATGTTCTGAAACTCACCAAGCTCTCCCCCATCCAGCCCCTAACACCATTGTCAGCCACATAGGGCTCGGGCTGCTGAGAAAAACTGTGGGAATACAACAGTGTTGCTGCTGCCAGAAAGTTCACAAACCTTGGTGTATCAGTCTTAGTGGCATATGAGCCAGAAAAAGGCAGCAGGCAGCACGTTAGGCGTCTTGTGCTACACATTCCCATTGGAGTAAGAAGTTAAAGACCCACTTTCTAGGAATAGGCAGTGGAAAATACAGCTGTGAGTAGTTCCTCTTGCAGTACACAGGAGGTGTTGCTGCCAGTGGTGACAAATATTTGAAACAACTCATTGTCAGCAAAAAGAGGATGACTATGTGAAGTCAAAATGTGTGTACACTTGCATTTGTGTGGGAATCCACTGTTGTATTTACTGTTTTGGAAAATATTTCAAATTTGGATACTCATAAATAAGAAAAGAACATCCTCAAATGAAGATCACTTTCTTCTCTTAAAACAAAGGAATGATATTTAGTGACTCTCTGGCAAAAGGAGTAGAGACAGGTCGTCATGTCTTATTTACAGTATTCTAGTGTTGAGGAGCTGTAGTTACAGACTCAAATGCTTCAGTGAGCTCAAGAACATCATTGTGCTCAGCACTGTACAAACACATGCTGATGGGTAGGTCAGTCCTGTGAGCCAGGAAAACACAAATATGTGAACAGCACTAAGGGTCAGGGCAGAGGTTTTAGCACAGCTAAGCTACCCAGGAGCTGTCACACTTTGTATGGGTGTGACAGCAAAAATGTTTGGGAAGGAATTTGATGGACTTCCCTTAGCTTGTTCTTCTGAAGGTGGACTGGGTTCTGTGGGTGAGGAAACTTTGGTGAGTGCCTAGTGCTGCATGGTTGATGAGCTGCATTTGGGGTGTGGGAGCTTACATGCCAGGGTCTGGTGACACAGGCACAGCATCTGCTGGGACAGGAAAGGGGGGACACTCTGCAGCAGGACAGGTGGCAAACCTAGGGCAGGGAGGAAGCTGCCTACAGCCACTGCCCCAGCTTCTCTGCCAAGTTCAGTCTTGGCTCTGGAGGTTTAAGGAGCTGATTCTATAGAAAAGTGATGGCCCTTTAGGTATCAAAACAACTAAATTCCTGGTAATTTCAAGTTCATTCCATAGGCTCCAATCCTGCAATCTTTCCTGACACAGCTAATCAGGGCTCCATCCAGGGTGTTTGCAGCTGTGTACAGGACCACAGTCTGGCTGTTCACTGGTTGGTTGAACACCTGGTGTTTTTCCATCAAGTTTTTTGTGTGAAGGAGCATGGCACACTAGCTTCAGGGATATATAATGCAGAGAGAGGCAGACAGGACAGGGTCACTGGGTCTGCCCAGCTTCTTGGAGGTCAGGCATCTCAGGAAGCTGAGTCACTCTGAAAACAGGATTCATGAAGTCATGATGGCATCTGAGGTGGTTGAAAAGCTTCCAGTTGCCTGTTCTTGTGCGCAGACACTGAGCATAATATATTAGTGATATGGAACTCGTGTTAGGATGCAGCAGTGCAGCTTTGTGGTAGGTGTTGCACAGGGCAGAGCTGCTGGGTAAGGCAGAGCCCTCCTGCAGCACCTGCCCTGACTGCCACTGATGAAACAGGATTTCAGCGAGATGTACAACATCCCACAAGACCTCCTTCATTATACTGTGAGCCTCATTTCCCTTCTTGAGAACCTTAACTTGTCTGGAGCTCTATGATTGTGCTGTGGTTGAAGGAGGAAGGACCAGGCTTAATTCCTTACTACAGTTGTGATGGATTTTCCATCCACTCATACCATTCTTATGCTGTCATGTCGCCACTGATTTTAGTGAGTTTCTTCTGATTTGTACCAGTGGAAAAAGAGAAAAAAATCTATAAGCTGATACATCTGAAATAATTTTTAAGGATCACCTATAAAGATTATCTCTATATATTCTGAAAACATGTGTTCCTGGATTTTCAGATTAACCTAAATTAGTTGAAGTTTTTAGACTTCTAGTTATTTCACTTAGAAAAATCCAACTTTTCAAACATTGCTATTAAGAACAAAACTGAAAATATAGTTGTCATCTCTGACAAATGTTTGCATGAGTCTGTAGGACTGAGAAAACTATTGTTATTTTTTTCTGAATAAGTTACAATTTTTGTATGTCAGATTTCCCTTTTTTTCCCCCTGCTTTCTCTCCTTGATAGTTGACACAAATTATCAGGGTTCAGGATCTCTGACCACGCTGATTCAACCCAAGCCACCCCCTATTTGAAGCAGTGTAGTGCAGAGGCAACCAGACCCTCCAGCCTTTTGGGAATGGACCTCAGACACTCACTGTGACAAATATCTCAGCACAAGCACTTGGGATGATTTCCTACCACTCCATCTAGGAAAATATTTTGAGCATCAACTATTATTAACACTTCAGCTCCCCCTCCCTCCCCCTCTCCCCCCAAAAAAATTAAATATAATTTTTAAATCAAACTTTCATCCACACAAAACTGCCATTTGTCAGCAGGATACGGACTTTCAAAGTTATTGATGGTTTTATGAGTGGCTTAAAAGTTATTAACAAGGAGCAAAACATTATGGATTCTCTTTATATACCTATGCTTTTCAAGTCCCTAAGGTCACATCTGCAAGCTCTTTATTCTACATGTTTGGACAAGGGAAAATCTGGAGTTGGATCATCAGATAATTCACACTTCCTCAGCTGCAGAGTTCTGATCAGAATTATTTTTTTTTTCTTAAGTGAAATACAGTTCTCATCCAATTCTCCGACTCCAGAAGTTCAGCTACAAGAACAACAAGCATTGCAAGATCCTCGATAAAATGGTAACATTTGCAATATCAGCCTAATCTCTTTGTTTGCAAATATAGCCTGGCACAGCTGTCCAGAGCTGTACATGCTCTGGATCCTGAGCTTTGCTGCAGTTGGTGGCAGAGCAGCCACCGTGGCTCCCAAGGACTGACGCGGTCGGGTACGGATGGGAAGGCAGCTGTAACCTGGAGCGTGCCTGCTGGTGGAGGGGGAGGGCAGCAGTGAGCTCAGGTGGTCCTGTTTCTGTCCAGGATTTCCTGGACTGAAATATATGCTCATGTGCAGCACAGATGGTCTATGCATTTGCAGCAAATCTATGGTACACGAGACCTCCAGCACGTGCCCTGTACCGTTGGTGGGTGCTCGTGCTGTACAGTTGATCCATACTTGCTCAGGAGCCATTTGTTTGGCATTTTTGGATGTCCATCAGCTTGGCAGTAGTTACTGCTGTGTCTGGGTTGCCAGAAATCCTGGATCAATGTCCAGAGTCTTTACATTCAGCCCAGGCAAAATTTCCGGGTGGAAAAAAGAGGGCAAGTCCATGGCAACACTGTCATAGCCAGAGATAAAAACTTATAATACCTGGAAAATCTGTTTATACTCTTAATATATTGGTTTTATGGGGGCAACACTCTCTCCCATCCCCCCAAGAACTTTGCAAAAATAAACTCCCATGCGAAAGAAAAGCAACTTTTTAGTGTGAAGTGAGCAGGTGGAGTGATTGTATTTATGCATTACCTGCTTTCAGGGGACAGTGCATGCACCGGGCACTGGTGCATGCTCCACTCTAAGCTACAGCAGTGATTTGGGGCTTCTTACTTGAGAAATTCCACTTTCTATACTCCTCTACCAAAGGAAAAAAAATGTTTTTCTGTAATTTTGAGAGGATCTTTTCAGTCCAGACTGAATTCTGTAATACCACTAAATTGCCTCTGAGTGTCTCTATAGTTCATCTCCTCTTAGGAGCAGCCAAGCAGGAATAATGCAAGAGAAATGAGTCACTGAAATTTATTGGTGTCAGCTTTGGTTTTGTATTCATAACATCTTTTACTGTTATTTTTAAGGATATTGCAGATTGAAACAAGGGAGGATCAAGTGTCCCAGTTGTGTTTAAAGGAAGTAAATCTTTAAGAAATGATTGTGGAACAGATGTTAAATAAATGATTTTGAGTTAAGATCTGTGACAGAGCATGTACCTAGGGAGACTCTTTAATAGCAAAAATCTTACTGTGACTTAGACCTATGGCTGATAAAGGGAAATCAGACTTTTATATTGTTGTAACTACATAATGCAATAATTTAACACACAAGTAGAAAAATGGATTGTTGAGTCTCCTACATGAATATGATATTAAGCCAATGATCACTTATTTTAAGAGACCATCCTACTATCTGTCAGATGAAGAGGTACGTTAAGGATTTCAGGTGGAATTTTAGTGGCTTTTGGTTATACACAACACTGAGATGGGCAGGCTGGTGAGAGTGGGTAGAACTGGGAATTGTGTGTACCTTTATCAGAGTGGAAATTAGGCTTTGAGAACAAGTATCTTAAGAAGATATCAAGAAGAACTTGCTATCCAGTTGTTTATGAAGCTTTAATATGCACAATATCTCTACAAAAAAATGTATTATGCACATATGTAATTTTTAGGAGTGACCTATACATATGATCACACAGTAATGTATAATTGATGTAAATGGCCTAATGAATAACCAAAGCCCTTTTCACAGGGGGAAAACCCAAACACATTAAGTAGACATGGCATACTAGTTTTTGTCCCAGGTTATGCTAGTTCTTTTTCTTTCTACTCCATAATACTTACATCCACATGTAAGAGTTCACAGCTTTGAAACCAAAGCTTGCCGTTCAGTCTTATTTAGATAAGTTTATCAGGAAGACATGTCACGACCCTCTTTCTTCAGGGAAGTTCAGTACAACGGCAACAATTATGTTGTGAGCCTTACCCATGCTTTGCATCTGACTTTACAACTGAACTGGCCATTCACAGGCATAGAAGCAAAAGTTTTGTTTAAAGAGGCAACTGAAGTATTAACAAAATGGAATTTCTTTTTATTGAGATATTTTGTTGCTGCTGTATTACATATTGACCCACCTTTGTGCCATAAGTTGTGCACAAAGATCACTATGGAGAGAAAGGAAAGCTAAATTTGTGCTCCTTGGTCTGATGTTTACAGTAGAAATATTTCTCAACCTCAAACGTGAAGCCTCTCATGAACATGAAGAACAATTATTGCATTCAGTCAAACCTGGAGATTGTAGACACTCTTGTTGTTACAGCTCAATGAATAGTGTTATGGCATAAGGGGAAATACAAACATTTACGTTTTGCGTGGTAGCAACACTGGCTACAGTATATACAAAAACAGAGGGGAAAAGATGTAGATTGTCTCACTCTGATGATGAAGGTTCAGGACTTTGAGATTATATGCCAGGGTAGCAAATCATTTTTAGATAAAACACTACATATTCATTCCTCCCTAGGAAACTTTTATACTCTTCAGTGAGGAAAGTAATTTGGCTTGTAGAATATAAAAAGGTGCCTTGTTCTACTCTCTTTGAAAGAGCTCTTGTGCTCATTTAAGGCTGGGATGTGTTCCTTTCGTTGATAATAAGTATTATGCATTGATAATAATTTTGAGGTTAGATTCATGCTAATAGTTATAACATACTTGTTATAATGAGAACAATAATATAGGTGAAGAAAATGAGATTTTAGAGTCCTAGGCTTTAGGAAATGGTTTTGGTTTGCCCCTGTCCTACATCCCTACACGTATGAGAACTATGTGGAGTTCTCAGTGATCACAGGTCACTGAGATCTCACATCTGTCTTGGCAGTAGTGTCTCTTTCTGTCCCCAGCGTAGATTACTTGTACCTAGAGAAGAGGAGCCTGAGACCAGAAAGGTGGCTCCTGGGAAGTGCTCCCTGCCTACCTTAGACTGCAGAAACAGCTGGGGCCATAGAGCAGCCCAGATGGGGACTTGCAGAACAGAGGCAATCTTCAGCATGAATCCACTGGAGGTATCATATGACAGCACAGCAGAAATTAGTGTTGTAATACAGTGTGCATTTGAACTTTCCCAAGTGTACTGTGTGTCTTGGAACAAACCCCCCACGCATCCTTTGCAGCGCGATTTGCGCAATGGAACCTGAAGTTTGCAGATGACCAACCTCTTACTCACCTGCACCGTGAAAACTGTGCTGTGTGTGCTTTGAGGTTGTGCAATGCAGGTACAAAGCATTGTGACTCAGGCGTGGAATTGAAAAGGAGAAAAGTGAACTAAAAGTATCTGCCAGGTGATAACTGCTTGTACGTGCCGATTGGAAAAGGCTTCCCCATTTTTCCAGAAGCCACCACCTGCTGATCAGCTCTGCTTAAACTCTATGCTAAGTATTTCTGGGACAGGTCTGTAGAAGTCCTGAGTGCTAAGCTCTCCCACTAAAGTTGAAAACCATTCTTTAATTTATATTTTTGTGGGAAATCTTCATGTGTGCAAGTCTTGGCATGTAAGTTCACGAGCAGTATTTGTGAGAACCAAGTGTAGGTTGAATGTTCAACCCCTTGATATGCACAAGTGACCCAGTGGCCCTGTCCTGCACAGTGCAGGGAAGGACCTTTGCATCCCAGCTTGAATGGTTGTTGAAAGCAATGGGAAATGTAATGGATAAGAGGCTTGGCACTTCAAAATATGTGGGCTATTTTGTGCACACAGTGGCAGTCATCCAAATATTAAGCAAACATGTCAGAGATAAAATTTGCAAGATGCAAATTGTAAAATTGGAGAAAGAATTTCCAAGAGCGCTCATATTCTACAATGTAACAAAAAAAAAAAAAAAGAAATTCAGACAGACTAAAAAATGCATGTCATAATAATTTATATTCTACTACATTATGCTGCAATCTATCTTTTTCTAGAAATGCAAAGAACACATAAAAAATAAATCTGCAAAAGGAATTAATTACTTGTCAAATTTTGAGTTTGAAACACAAATAATTTGATTACAAAAGAGCACTTCAAGCCACTGGTGTATGTTATTTGCTTTGCCTTTGCGTAATTTAAGAACCCATTGACATGTCTTAATTTGATATTTTATGAAATTCCCTCCAGGGCCAAGTCCTTTCTCTCCAGATTTTCTCCAAGTACAAATTTTTCTATGGCAAAGTCCTAAGTTCTTGACACAAGGTTAACAATAGCAATACAAATACATTACTAGAAGGATCCCATTCCCTTTAATTTTTCCCTTTCATTACATCACAGGCACAGACAGAAAATGTGAGCTTCTCCATATGGAATTTTAAAGAGGCCAACATGGAGCCACGTCAGTAGAGATGCTGCTGGGGACTGAGACACTGTGAAATCTTGGGGTAAGCATGTGCCACAGCTGTTTTGAGAAGGCACTTTAGGCCTATAAATTTTAAGTTTTGATTTTGTTCCTCCAATTTCCTCTTTAGATCTGAGCAAAAGGTGACTAGGCAGAAGCAACAGACAACAATTGCGTGACTGTATGAAAAAATAGCATGAATTTTTATTTGTAGCATACTGCGACTGTCATTGGGATATTTCTAATTATTTGGGCTTTGAAAAATGAGTTGTGGAGCAAGACCGCTTCTTCTGGGTCTGCTTGAACAGAGACAGAAAGTAAGTTCCTGAAACTGAGACTTGGGAATGAGCGAGACACTTTTCACAAGGTTCCCCTCAGCTGGCTCTGCTGCTGCCTTGCTTCATCATTTAATGTGTGTGCACCATCTTGCTTGGCTGAAATTAGTATGCGAGGAAAGATGCATCAAAGTCAGCAATTAAAGTGACTTCATCTAACTTGTTCAGGCACTTGAGTAGCTGTGTTTGATTTTGCTTAGGAAATCATTAGCACCTTATCAAAAGGCAGGAAACTTTGATCAGGATGTGATAGATGCAGATCAATATAATGTGTAAAGATTTTGTTTGGCTGTGGTATTGACACCTGGTAAAAGAACTGGTTTATGGGCAGTTCTCTCAGAAAGTTTGCCTAATTGTTCAGTGCTGGCCTAGTGTTTTACATGGGAAATAACAAAAACAGCACTTGTGTTATGGTTTATATTACTTATTTCTTTTTGTTCCTGCAATGACTGTTTATCTGTGTTTCAAGGGATTAATTATGAGTAGGTACACAAGCAGATCCAGTCAGTGAGATATTCCAGCGAGCATATAACTGACCAGGGGTACTTGGCACAGGAAGATGGAAACAGCCAAGTTGTGCAATTGGAGGACACAGCTGGGCAGAGCCAGCTGTGCCATCCTGTGTGAGCTCAGTGTGGTGAGGAGGTTGGGGAGCTTCCTACACACACACACACACTTTCCTTACTAAAGGTCACTGTCTCTCGTATCTCCTGGCTCAACAGGCCACATTTCTCAGTTGTACTTTGTCAGGATTATCTGTTTTAATTTAAACACTTTTTATTTTCCTACGTCAATGGCTTTGACAGAGCAGATGAGGGAGCAGCCAACAGGCTCAGTGGAGGTGAGCAGCACACGGGGAACACCTATCGCCTCTCCCAGCTGCAGCCAGGGACCAGGCACTGAAAGTGCTTTTTTTTCTAAGCTAGTTCGGTTGCAATGCCATAGTAAATTAAATCTACAGGCTATCCAAATCCAGAATTAACTTGTTACTTCTCTTGTGAAGTTATTTTCTCGTTTGAACACCTGAGTGTGATTGCATTGCTTGCCTACAAGATGCTCACTGTGTGTTCAAACTTTCTGTCTCTCGCTATTAGATGGGCACAGACCATTCCCAGTGGAAGGGCACAGCTTATTTCCTCCCCCTTTGGCTGCAGAAGGAAAGTTTTGTGTGTGTCATAGCTGGAATAAAAGGGCTGGAGTTGTCAGGGCCTGAGGGCACTCAGAGGCCTCCTTAGCCATGAGCAGCCCCACCTGGGCTCTCTCCACACCCCAGCCCAGGTGTTTCAGTCCCTCTCACCCTGGATAGTCAGTCAGTCCTGCCTCAGCTTTGCTGCACCAGTGCTGGGCTTCAGCTCAGCCCTGCCCTATGGAGCCCTGACCCAGGACTTCACTCATTTCCTGGCCTGACCTTTGCTCCACCTTGTCACCTGCTGCTGTGGGCTGAGCCTTGCCCTGCCCTCTCTGCAGTCCCCATCCCACGGGGAGCAGCTGCCCTGCACCCTCCATGGCAGGCATGGGGAGATGGCCCCAATGACAGGCGGCTGCACCACACCACATGAGGACACTGGTGGTTGGGAGGCTTCCTCTCTGAGATCATCTGTAAGTAGCTGGGGGGGATAAGCAGCAATTTTCTTCATTTCAGGCTGGAGCACCTCTTTGTTGGTCTGGATTGAGGTGCACAGGATGGTCTGGATGAATACCTGACCAGCAGGTCTCTGCTCAGCAGTGTTGAGTTCAGCTACCTACCCACAGCCAGACGTGTCTTTTAGCTCTGCACACCTGGCTTTGCTCTTACCCCTCTGATGGAACTGCTTGTGCATGTATTTTGATGGCTATAAAGGGATTCAGCTGTCTGTAGCATGGTAGTGGCAGTATCCAACACAAAAATGTTGCAGACTATGTTCGTAACTTCAATATCCTTTAAGTTTCTCATTTCTGCTGCCTGAAGCTGTGAGTGTTTTGGGAAGGTTCTACCTTATTCCTCTTTGGCTAGAGACCTTACTTATGTGGTATCCCCACACAAAATGTTCAAAGTGTTAGTTCATCTTTAGACTAATGAAGGGAATTTTCTTTTTTAAATGCACTTAAGAATTTTTAGAATGTTTGAGAAGGGACAGGGGTCTCTTGACAACCTTCTCATTTTGTCCTATCTGTATTACTTTAAACTGTTCTCTTTTATCAGGATCCTGTTAATGTAGTTCCTTCTCTGTGCTGGATCTGTACAGCATTTCCTTTGGAAGACAGGCATTTGCAATTCTTTATTTGACTTAAAGATATGGTCACATAAGAGTGTTTAGTGTTCTCAAGGGAAGGAAAGCTTAAGGGAAGAGTTGGTTTATGTGAATAAGCAGGTTGGCATGAATAATTATGGTATTTAATAGAAAAGAAACTTTAAACACCTTAGCAAATGTGCCACTGTGTGAAGTTATACAGCAGTTTGATGACTAGTTCAGGTTTGAATTTATGTTGAGCTAAGCTCTGCAGAGCATTGCAAAGGAGTAAAATTCCAGGCTGGCTGCAGTCAGCAGGAGTCACAGACAGCGCTGCTTGGCTCAGTAGTACTCACATCTCTTTCTGGACTTAGCCCCTCCCACTATGTGAGGATAATACTATTTACTGAGGTGGATATTGCAATGATTACTTAACATTTACAATGTGCTTTTAGGATGAAGATTTCATCTTTGTCAACTTCTATGAATTTCTCTATGTCTTATGATAGTTGAGGCTTGTTGGAACCCAGCTTTAAGATTTTATTTGAAATACATAAAAAAATTTGTAACCTACTTCATTATGGAGAAAATGATAAAATAATTTAAGTGTAACAAATTTAGCATCAGAGAAAAGGGAATGAAATCCAGATTGATTTAAATTTTTTTTTATGGCAGTGATTAAAGGGAGGACAGTAGTGTTGCAATCAACAGAACCCAGATACTGCAATGAGTATTGCTTAATATAGGGAATCCATACATGTATATACTAAAAGCCTAGCTAGTACCTATTTTGAAAGCATGCTCAAAGGAGCAGGAAAGTTCAATAATTCAGTATGCCTGGCACCTTGAAGAGGCTAGGAATAGGCTGAAATTTTTTTCTGTAGTAACTAAAAGGAGGATTTATATGCATAAATACTTCATCTTTTCAAAGTATATTACAGGTCAGCTGTAATCAGCCTGACCCCGAAGAGGGGATAAGAATGTATCCACACCTCCTCCAGGAGGGATGGTAATGCATCCCCTCCTGGCCCCCAAAACAGGAAGGCTTTCAAAGCAACAGAGGAGAGAACATTGAGTTACCCCAAATCCTATGTCCTAATAATTAGTTTACTGTCCCTCGAAGTGACAGTAGTCCCATCACTTTTGAATCTGTGTGTTTTGGCTTTTTAAACTGAGTAAGCTTCAAGACTCAGATGGAATGAGTTCAAGAATGAAAGAAGACCAGAAGTACATGAATTAACACACACATGCACAACCAGATTTTCTGCAGTTCCTGGTTCACATCCTTTGAAGTATTCTGCTTTTCCTCCCTTCCTAGAAAAAGCACTGGGGACAGAAGAAGAGCAATAAAATATTTCCAAATAACCCCTCACAGCTACAAATAATAAATATTTCATATTTTGAGTTATTTCTGTTTCATGTGTTCCCAAATACCATTTAATTTCTTCCTCTTCTCCCCTCTCTAGCTTTAATTATGTCTCATCCCTTGCCTGTCAAACCTTGCTGCCCCCTTTGTAACAGCTTGCTTCTAGGTGAGTCTTCCTGGGCTAAATCAGTCCTTGTTCTGTGTTTTAAGAGATTCATTGTAAGACTCTCTCTGTAGCCCAGCTCTGAACAAGTGATTAGCAAGGAATTTCCACTTGGTGCTTCTCCCTGACTCACAAAATTGAGCTGGTACAGAATAAAGTAAAATAAACAAGGAGCAAGCCAAATAATTTAGAAGAGGAATCTCAGTTTGTCTTAAGTGTCAGCTGTCTTGTATCTGCTATGAAAATGGTAGGTCTAAATTTCAGCTTTAATGTGCAGACTGCCCACACACTGGTTTTTTTTCCTCTGTCACACATCTGTCATTTGACAACAGGTTTGTCTTGAGTGCTGAGCATGCTCCTTGAGCTGGAGCTGCATGTTCTCAGTGTCTTCCCAGCTGGTTGGTGCTGTTGTGGCTTAGGGTCCCCCCAGTTCCTTTTGCTCTCTCTGGCAAATTCACACTTTTGATTATAAAGGGCTTTGGATTTGCAGTGCTTTGAATGATGCTACCACTCAGTAATCTGTACTCATCTCAGAATCTTAATGTAATTGTATATCAGAAGCCATTTAATAAAATGACAACTGAATTTCTGCCCTGTATACTCCACAGTGGAGACACAAATTTTTCTCATTCAGTAGCTACTCCTATTCATTTGATACCTTCATGGAACGTCTCTGGGGTCAGTGCATTCTCAGAGGCATGACATATGTAACTGTACATATGAAATATAGAACTTTGAACTACAGCAAGCCAGATACTTCACAGGGGGAAATTGCTATGGTAGAAATACAGCACCTTGCACAGTAATTTTAATTGTACTCCAGTTTAAAGTCTTTCTGTGGTCCTGGGTGGACAGTCCTATTTCAGAGTGCTTGCACCCAGTCTGCTTGCTGTGCTGCAGCACACAGACACTGTGCACCCTCTTCTTTGCTATGTTTTATAAACTTTTTTAATATATATCAGCCAGTTCAGACCTCTTGAATGAAGATCCCAGTTTGCGATCCCACAGGTGTGTGAGGGGAGTGGGAGCAGGAGAACATTGCAGGGGTGGAAATTGTTGACTAAAATTCCTTTTCTCTTCCAACTCCACGTTTCAACCAGTTGGGATCCAACAGTCCCTCATGTTCAGAGCCC
Source organism: Pseudopipra pipra (assembly GCF_036250125.1). Classification (NCBI taxonomy): domain Eukaryota; kingdom Metazoa; phylum Chordata; class Aves; order Passeriformes; family Pipridae; genus Pseudopipra; species Pseudopipra pipra. The sequence continues at coordinate 12,834,388 of NC_087562.1, forward strand.
ATGTTGGGCATAGTCTCCTCTTAAGTTAGTGTCACAAGTGGCTCTTGGAGGTAAAAGCAGATGCAAACAGGTTGACTGGTATCTTCTTCATGCCCTGTTCTTCATTCCTCCTTGGGTGAGGTTCTTCATTCCTCCTCACATATAACAGTCTGGTGAAGTGAACACAACTTTTACTCAAATATATTTTTCTCGAATATAATGGAAGACTCTGTTTTACAACTCATGTTCTGAACAGGCCTCTCCAGGGTGAAAAAGTGTGTAGGTTTGGGTCAAAAAAGGAGCAATCCATGGTGGGCTAGACTGTAGGCTTGTAAAGACATAGTACTATTTATATGCCTTACTGTTTCATATTGTGCATTATGTGCTATGTTACACATTAAGACTTCTCAGTATCTTTTTGTTGAAAACACCCCTGATATTTTTCCTGATTAAGAGCTGATGCTCTTCATCACAAGCTCTTTGTACCTCTAATAAAGCCTGCTTTCTCCCAGGCAATCTCGAGGCATGCTGGGACCATGCAGACGGCTGTGTCCTCTCACTCCAGTGCTGGCCTATGACCTTACAAGTAGGGTCAGTCAACATGCTACAAAGCTTTCTTTGCCATTTATCAAATAACAAAGCAAACCAAATTACATAGTTTCTATAGCAGGCCACTACAGTATGTAAACTGCAGAGAGGGCTTACACTGCTTGCTCATTCTGAGGTGCCGACAACATGAAAGGCCCTTTCGTTCCAGTGCCCAGAGCCTGTATTTGCCTATCTCACCTATTACCAGGAAACAAAGGGGCTGCAGAGGTTGAGCAAGCAAATGGAAAATGAAAATGGAAGAAAAAACTGCCCAACTTCGAAGAAATGTTTGTCTAAAATGTATGCAGACATGTCTAGGGCAGTTTATAGGTGCTGAGGGCCCCTTTCTCCAGCTGGGAGCTGCTCTCCCTCTGCAGTAATAGACTCAAAGAAAGGTTGAGGCAATGTCTCCTTTAACTGTATAATGTATTTATCCTCCCAACTGGTGAAATGCTCAATAGCTGTCATGATTAATCAATTGTATTAGTATTTCATCTCAAGCAGTCCCAGTCGTGCGTGTCACTACAGATGTATTTTCAGAGATGTGGAGCAGTATTGCCAGTGCTGCCAAAATCAGATTTCCTAGTTTTGGAGCAGTGAGAACATATCATATCATCAGATGAAGTTTGTCATTATTCAGGAAGGCTACTCAGAGCTGCTAATGAATTAAGCTGTGCAGAGACCTCCCCTTCAAAATCTATCTGCTTCATTGAAAGAAACTACTGCTCCTGGGTGAGGATTTCTATTCCCTGTCCATTCCCAGGCTTTACTGCCTTTGCTGGTCTGCCAGGGAGCTTGGTTCATGTCAGGTGAGTACAGCTGCCTTGGCACAGACCAGTCATGTAAAGGGTATAAGCAAGTCCTGTTTATTTTGCCTGAGCTCCATCAAGTGTCTGTACCCTCCTCAAGGCGAGTGATCACAGCCTTTTGAGGTGAGTCATCTGTGTGCTAATGGAGCTGGACTTGGAAGGAAATGTGTGCTCACAGTCTAGGACAGAGCTGGTGTGCTGGCTTTTGTGAAAGATAAACTTATTTCATAAATGGTGGTAAGTATGCGTGTTCCCCCTCTGCTTGGCAGTGGTGAGACACGTGTGCAGCTGTGTCCTGTTTTGGGCACAGAAGTAGTAGTAAAGGAGAGATGGGTGTATAGGAGTGAGTCCAGAAAAAGGCTGCAAAGATGATGAAAGGTTTGGAACATTTGTTGTATGAGGAGAGGCTGAGAGAGCTGGGATTTTCCAGCCTTCAGAAGAGAAGGCTGAGGGGAACCTCATCCATGTGAATAAATACCTGATGGCATGAGGAGTAGAGAGGATGGAGAGCCAGGCTCTTGACAGCTGTGCCCAGTGAAAAGACTGGAGACGACTGAAATACAGGGCATACTGTTTAAAGATAAGAAAATCTATTTTTTCCTTAAGCATAATTGAACCCTGGGACAAGTTGCTCAGGGAGGTTGTGGAGTCTTCACTGTTGGACACAGTCCTGGGCACCTTTCTCCACCTGACCCTGCTACAGTGAGGGTGGGACTAGATGATTTACAGAGGTCTCCTCCACCTCATCTTTTCTGGGTGATTCTGTGGTTCAGCACTCACAAAGGGCCCTATAGTGAGCATGGAATCTCCTCTGAATCTGAATTTCAGTGCTGTTGAAGGGCTTCCAAGGATGGAAAAGAAGGAATATACACGTGGAAGGCAAACTTTGAAAAGGAGCTAATATGTGGTAGTATAGTGATATGAGGATATCTGCATACATCCACAGAGAAACTTTCCTGACCCTTTTTTTTTTTTTTTTGATTCAGCAAAGCAGTTGTTCTGATGAAAGGAGCTTATCAAGGCAGAAGTAGAGAATCCTTTCCAAGGAAAGAGAAGCAAGGGATGAGTGCAGTGGGATGAATGGTGATTGCACAAGAGTTGGCAAATGCAACTATTTCCAAATATAATGGCATTAAGTGTTCATTGTGAAATTAGATCAGCTTTTTAAGAGCTGCAGGGTGAAAAAACACAGTATTCAGCTAATTAGACAAAGTGAAAAGATAATGTTAAATTCTTTTCCTTCAAAAAGTATTTGTCTGCACTACCATGAATTTTAAAATAGAACTGCTTGAGATGGCACTGTTATCAAGTGATCTGCCATTAAAGGAATTATAATTCAGGTCTTTTTAATTCCCTATTGTGGAAATCTTTAAATTAGAACATATCTAAACTGTACAAATCTGTAGTTCTCCTAGAACAATGCTGACACAGTTCTCTGATGTTCATTAAAAATTTTTATGCCTTGATTTCTATATAATGGAACATGAGGAAATTTAACTGTACTTGCTGGGTTTTGTGCCCACTCCAGCTAATTACTAAAGCATCTGCCCAACTTTAAACATGTAAGTAGTTTAATCAAAGTTGGTAAGACTAGTGACGTTCTTAGATGAACTGAAACTGTAGTTGCCATTCTTCATTTTGAGTGTCGTGAGTCAAAGGCTATAGTTTTTAAGCATACAAGTCAAGCAGTTAGTCATCAAAAGTATATCAGGTTGAGAAATTTAGAACTGACATCAAATGACCAGTTACTTTTGATAACTTATATCTGTGCATTTAAAACCAGACCTTACTCTTGCACGTGCTTATTGGCTGTTAAAAGTGCTTTGCTCAGCAACTTTGAGGTTCTTTACCAGACTCTAGCCACAAGAAAGCTTGGTGATGAACCTTCTTTGTAAATCAAAAACACCCAAATCCTATTTATCAGAGCCAAAAATGGTCTCTGCTTTCAATAGATGGTTTATAATCTTTCATTAAGAAGACAATTTCACCATGATTTTTTTTACCTTGAACCAAAGGAATGTAATATTTACTACTGTAACACAAATAAGGTTACTGAGTATATACTTCCATTCTGTTTGGCTTTTAACTTTTTTCTATCTTTTTTTGCTAAAGCTCTTTGAGATTGAAAGAGTTGGTGCAGGTTTGGGGCATAATTCGAAACAGGCATTTGGTTAATATTGAAAGTTTATTATCTAGAGTTGGGGGGTTTTTTTGAGTTTGGATGAGATTTGCTGCCCTTCTCCTAGAGATATATGTAACCAAGATATATACAGCCTAAGATGTATCCAAACCTTTAATTTTGCTATTCTTATCCCAGATTCTGGTTATACAAAAAAATGTAGCAATGTGCTTATCCTTAAGTGTGTACTGGTGTAGCTTGCTGAATTAAGGGCCAGAAGCATATAGTAATTTGATTATAAAATGTATTTGTCTATCTCTGGGGGCCATGGGCATGCTTTCAGTAGTTACTATAATATTTTCAATATTTGCTGCAATCATAGTCACCACAAAACAAATCTGAAAATAACTCTGCAAGTTATTTTGTCTGTGTTTCCACGTGGAATGTGCAGGTGGGGAGGCGATGACCTGCTCTGCTCAGACCTTCGAGCACTGCACTGCTCAGCCTTGGGGACAAATCTCTCTGTGGTCGGGGTCACCCCATGTTCAGGGCTTTGGAGAAGGTGCCTAACTGTCTTGCAATCTGTGTACCATAAGGAGCTACTAAGATGGGTTTGTTCAGATAATTAAAAGTATGTTTTCAAGCAGTAATTCTGAGGTCATGCACTGCCATTCAAATATTTGATTTCATATAATTAAACAGTGTGTTACTGTTCCTTGCAAATACGTTCTATCTTAAGAATTTTATCTTATTGCTTTTATTTGGGTCATATCTGGAGAACATTGTGCCTGGCATGGAAGTTAGTTACTAGCTTACTGGAACTTCTTTTTTTTTTTATTTTTTTCCTGAGTTGTAAGGGGATTTTCTTAGCCTGTCTCAAATTAACGGAGTGCACTTGAAAGAAACTTGCAGTTCTATCTTTGTCTGCAGATGGAAAGACTCCCACAGGCTTCTGTAGAAGGTAGCCTGGGTAGAGATGAAAAAGCTGTTCTTGATGCTGTGGGAAACCTTGCATATATAGAAAAAATTGAAGACCTATCTTTGTAAATGATCTGCCCAGTACAGTCCTGACTAAATTAGTCCAAACATAAGTAATATTACTAGTCAACAACATCCCAAACCAGTTGTTTTTCAATAGTTTTGTATTATTCTCTAGCTCAGAACAACTACACGATAATTTTATAATCTGTTTACATATCAGAAAAAAGGGATCAAGGATAAAGCTTTCTTTATGATTTTTTTTTTCATATTTATCAGATCATCTCTAAGTATTTTCTGAAGGAAAAAAAGCCCAAACATGTCCCGGAGAAATAGTATTTGCTTTGGGACTGGTTTTGTCGTTATTAAAATACCAAGTCACTGGAATCCAAGGTCCATGAAGTTTCAGCTGGAAACGAAAGCAGTCATAAGAATTTGGCTGTTTACTGGGGCTAGCTGCTATCAAACTGGAAATGCTTTCTGACAATGTGAGAACAGCATAATGAAAGCTTGCGTGGTGTGTAAATAACACTTCATTAAGTTCCTTTTTTCCTTCTTAAAGTGTCTTGTCTTGGACAGAAGGGTAAATTCTACCACGTGGAACTACTCGCACCTTTGCGTGATAGGGATGTAATTGAAAGTAGCCCTAGGTGTTCTTCTTGTGCTATTTATTTAAAGTATTTATACAGGAATAAAAACCATTGAGATGAAACCTCACATATCTAGAGTAGCCTGTCTGCAGTAAGAATAATATTGATTGCTGTGGCAGAAAAGTCTGATGCCAGGTCACCTTCCAGCCATTGATTGTCTTCTTTCAGCCTGCCAATGATAGCTGCATTAATTGTATTGCTGAACTTAGCAATTTCTTCTGTTTTTCTTATTTTACCTCCATCCATTTTCCTAAAATGATTGAAATGTAATAGCTATAAAAAAGACTTGAAGCAGGAGCTAGAAGATTTTAAAAGAAAAATGTTTTTTGAATGCTGATTGACAACATTAAATAAAATAACTGTCTTTACATTTCCATTGGCAAGACATAGCCAAATTTGAGAACATGGACAGAAAAAACCAGGAAGGAATATACTGGTCTGCTATGGAAAGAGTTGGTCTGCAGCTCTATGTTAAATGTTTTGTTTTGGTAGTTTATTTAAGTTAAGGTAGGGTTTGCTGACATTTATCTGTCTTTATTGCACAAATATTTGCATGCTTACACACCTACTTAAGCTGTTTTTCTTTACATGTATATATTTATGTGTGTGTAGCTGTGCATGTATATAAAATGGATAACACCATCACAGGCTGTGACTGAAAGATGATGGTTTTTTCAGTTCCAGAAATAATAACGATAAAGTAAAGACTTCATATTCTTTCACAGTTTGCAACAAACCAGCTTTACAGCTGGGAGACAATGGCTGGGATTCTTAGAATCTGATTGTACCCAAACTTCTGTTACTGTTTCTTGAAAATACACAGGAAAGAATAGGGCTTTTCAGAATCCCTAGTCGTGGATCCCACAGTGGGTTTAAGTTTGGAGTTGAGCATAAGTGTCAGCATGTAGAATGGTTTTCCAAAGAAGTGCAATGAAGAAGGTCTCCCAGAGCTCACTCAAGGTTTGTTCAAACCCACTGCCCAGATATCCAAGTATTTGTGTCCTACCATCAAACCTCTCTCACCAACTGGAGTTGCAGTATGCTGCTTCAGGACAAGGAGTTATCTTTAGTCCACACTTGGCAGTATTTATTTTCTAATGAAACGTAAATGAATAAAACAGCTCCGACAGGGAGTGCCACAACACACCTGGCCTCTGTGATGGGCTGGATGCTCCACAATTGTTTCAACATTGGAAAACAATAATTCCAAATACAATGTAATTACAAAATAAAAGGCTAAAGACTACAGGAGGCATGAGACCTGCAGGCTGAGATCCTCAGCTCTTCCTCAGTCAGCTCTTCCTCAGCAAATAGAAAGGATGATGTCATCTCTCTGATGACCAGTGACAGAACCTGAGGGAATGGCATGAACCTGTGTCAGGGGAGGTTTAGAGGAATAGGTTCTTAACCCAGAGGGTGTTTAGGCAATGGAACAAGCTCCCCAGGGAAGTGGTCATGGCACCAAACCTGCCAGGGGTTAAGAATCATTTGGACAACCCTCTCAGGCATGTGGTGTGACATTGCAGTGTCCCTAAAATTCTGCTACAGCAGGGGACCTGAGTGGCCAGACCACTGATGGCAGTGAGTTTTAACTGGGTTTAAGTGGGTTAAAACTGGGTGAGTTTTAACATTGCTATGGAAAACGCACCCATTTCTAGAAGATGTGAGTTGAGCTTTCCCTACATGTTTGTTTCTTTGTGTGGTTTTCTTGAGCACCTGGTGAGTGATTTAGAATGACTTTCTTATTTCCAAGCTGAAGAATTGAATCAGCAGAACTAATAGGTTCTCTGTAGATACCTGTCACATGCTACTAAACTGAAATACTGATGTTGCTTTTTACTCAGTTTCTTAATGTAGGATCATTCAACATACATTTTTCATACTAATGTATTTATATGTTCATTTTATTCTTAATAAGGAAGATAGAAAACATTCGTTTTTTCTTTTACATGTGCTCTTATATAGAAGACAGGCAAGATTTCATACCGTTTGCTATGCTAATAGTCTAAGTCCAGGCACCTTACACATGCCAGAAAAAGAACATCTGTAAATGTTGTTATGGGGGGACAGATGTACCATGAAGTTTCAAAGGCCTGGAGAGACATGTGGAAGCTGCCCCTGATAATACACAGCTGACAAATCAACAGTTTCTGGCATGAGGCTCTTTTAGAAGGCTTGCTTTTCTTCTTTTTTTTTTTTTTTTGACATGTGGAAAAAGTATAGTTAAAGAGCTGATAATTCAGGTTGTTGCAATAACTACTCCAGTACACAAATTGAAAGGCCACCTCCCCCTTAAATAGCTTAAAAGATAACATATTTCATAAATATAGTGGGAAAGAAGCAGCTCTTCTCATCTCTCCCTTTGACTAAGTGAAATATTCCTTAGGGAAACTTGAGACTGGTATATTGACTTCTTTTCCATTGTCTTTTCTATGTTGATCATAAACCAAATGTGAGTACCTTTATATCCATCCTTCTTACAGGCAGCTGCAGCTTTGCTGTGGCATCTTGCTTAGGTACAGCAACAGCTGCCCAAGTGTCACAATTTGCCTATTCCTTCAAATCATACACACTCTACTTAGAAAGCATTCTTTTCTTTTTCTTTTTTTTTTTTTTTTGACAGAAGATTTATTAAATAAAAATGAGGATGGTAGTATTGTTATCTGAGAAGATCCAATGTGTCATGTAAGCTGTAGACTCGGTCACCTGCATCCATCAAATATTTAAGAAAACATCTTAGGATGAAATGTAGCACAAATTTTTAATTTTAAAATCCCTTCCTACAATACAAAAACCATCCTCATAGATACTTAATTTCTAAAGGCAAGAAGACTTAAAATTATGTTTGATAATCCAATTTCTCCATCTATGTCCTCGCTCTTTAAATGTATTTTTTAAAATAAGCAAGAATACTTTTCCCCAAACTTCAGTCAATTTCTTACCTTTATAAGCTTTATTTTTCAACAGAACTCAACTGCTCACTATGTTCCTTGAATTTTTTACAGCCAGCAATTTTATAAACAAGTGCAATTCTAGTGTTAGACATAGTACTGTGCAGAAGCATAAACTCAGATCACACTAAAGGATAGCTGAACACATTTGAATAAATGTCCCAAATTACTTCATTGTCTAGTAGCCAGACAGAAACAAAAAGCAAACACATTGCAAGATGTTATAAACTTTTCTATGAAAAATAATAAATGGAGATGCTTGCTAAGATTGTTGGCCTACAGTTTTACTCAGAAAACTGAAAAACAGACTGGGGAGAAAATTCTTCAATAGTCCTATTTAATAGCATCTATCTAATAATAGCAGCCAGTTAGGAAGTAGTAAAAGATCCAGCTCTGTTTCATCTGATTTTGTAAAAGAACCAAAAGTGGTGCATGATTTTGATATAGAAGGACATCTGTAAATGACAAGAGGTTTACTGAAGTATTTAATTTCAGTAGCAGTAAGAAGATCCCACTGCTCAAGTCATTAAGTGGCTAAAAATCTAGCATTCTTTTGGAAGACTGTACAAGTTTGCATTAAGCATGCTTGCAGTTGTCAGGCTCCTGTTGTGACATATTGTTTGAGTCAGACTTCATCAATCTACAAAGCATTACTTGAGGTCTGGTGGCATGTGCCTACACCCAATGTACTATGTACAAATGGAAGTGATACAGGATTCTGTAATTACTACATTTCTTTTTAGCCCATAAATATTTGGCACACTAAATTTCTGCCCTGAATTTTTCAGAAAGCAATTAGTTGGTTGCTTTATCTGCACAAAGTAGATAAAATATCATGGTACTGATGATTTTTCATGTGCAGATGTTTTGGTTTTAGCACATCTGTATGCAATAAATCTATTTTCTGTGTAGAAATCGTATTTTATTATATGATTTAGTATGGAATGTTGAATAAATAATTTAAATTTGAATTCTTTCTTTGGGAGCACACCAGAATTATTTGCAATAGCTGATCATACCACATATATTCTTTTTTGCACATAAATACATAAGCCAATTGCTTTAAAAAAACATCAGTTTTATTAATATTATTTTACACACAAATGGATAAAGTAAAAAATGATCTTCTGTGTAGTCTGCCTGAATTTTAGTTGTTTCTTATGTTTCTCCTATTATAGATGTGCTAGCCTAGCAGGCTGGGTTTGCAGCGAGGTTGTGGTGTTGGCTATAAGGAATAGAAATGAGAGTGCATGAAGTGTGGAAATGTTGGCTTCCTTCTGTCTGTCTGTCTTCTGTTAGTCATCTGGGAGCCAAGGCAGAGCTTTGCAAGGTAAAGCCTCCTATACTATAAACCCTCTGTAAATTAACCTCTGAGGACAAATTTTGTACGTAGCGAGTGGAATGACCAGTGTCTGCTCCCAGCCCCTGGCAGAACACTGGATTGTAATTCACAACCTGATAGTTCACCCATGAGTAACCAAGAATGGGTTTTGATTAGTTCTTCACTGTAATTGTAAGTACCAAATACAGTGAGACTAAAAGAGTTGTAGGATGTGGGGGCAGCACAGGAGGGCACTGTGTCCCATTCCTCTGCAGGGTCTCGTGTTGAAGAAGGTCTGTGAGAACATAACTCCTGCAACCTTTTTGGTTCAGCTCCCAGAGCCATTACCCAGAGCCTCCCTCAGCTGCAAAATCACAGGGTCTGTTATCTAATTTTCCTCATTGAAAAGATAACTACTCTTTCTGGTGAGGAATCTGGCTGTAATGATGGATCCATCTGAAAGAAGACACTTTCTTCTGCCAGTCCTTGCAGTTCTCTCCATGGGAAAGCAAGATAGGCAAAGAGCAAGTATTTTCCTTTCTCCAGTGGTTTGGTTTCCATTTTAAATATCTAAATGGACTATATGAGCACTTTTCTGATACATATAATCAGCAGATGAGAAGTTGCTTCCTGACTATATGACTGTCAGCAGGTAGTTACATTGCTGTTGTGCAGTGGGGTTTTTGGTTTTGTTACTTTTCTGTAGTCAGCTCCCAAATCTCGGCAGCCAGCTAATTTACTTTATTACCAAGCAGAACACTTTTGAATGACTATGGAAATTTCAGAGGCTTTGGCACTTGTTTCTCCTACGGGTCCATCCAAAATTGAGGATTATTGGGCAATAGTGCACAGGTTTTCTATCCTTCCTCTGTTTGTCTGTAGGGGGTCATTGTTGCTTCTCTACAAATATAAATATATGTATGTATATAAACAAATGCATTTGGAGCTGAAACAAATCTATTCAGAGCTGTTTGCTGGGAGTTTATTTCTGCTGATACCAGAGGTCAGGTGTTTTCTAAAATATTTTATGCATAGTGTCTCTGTCCTGGTGCAACCATGTTGGGTGTATATTATGTATTTCAAATATCTATTTCTAGACACAATTCCAATTTTTTAAGTAATGCTCTAAATCCTTGTAAACTGATCTCTGATGATGTATTCAATAGTAACCCTAGGCATCAAATTTTTTTTTTTTAAATATCCCTGGTTTAAAGTAAAAACATGTGGTGCTCTCCAAGCATATGGTGTTGCCTAGTGCTATCAACACAACCATTCTGGTTTTATTCTGTATGGCATGAGCCTGTGTATGTGTGGATATCCTGCCCAGCCTGAAAAGTGCTCTCTGTATCTGAACACTTCCTCAGCTGAGCCAGAGTAAAAAGCAAGTGATATCCTTGGTACTGATGATTTCTGTGCTCTGGTCCTTGAACATTCTGCACCAGCCACAGTGTAGCATCAGTCAGCCATGACCAGTCATGCTTCCAGCATTGAAGGCTGAGGTTTTTGTGACATTTTGTGGCAAATGGGGTTTGGGGTTGGGTTTTTTTTTTCCATTCTATCTTCATTTTTTGACCCTATGACCAGTTGGGACTGGGCAATAGAAACTGGGAATGAAGGGGTTAGAGACCTTCACATTATGCAGCAGGAGTAACGTGTGGCCTGACACCAGTGAGGTGTTCTGACTTGTGACCCCAGACATATGAGGAAACTTCACTGGGTTTGCAGGAGCTTGCATTTGCCAGTAACAAGCACAAGAGAAGTTTTAATATTGTCTTAAGAGAGATACAGTGGTCTAATAGGAAAGGAGCAGGGTAAGTCAGCATTCTTGGTTTCTATCCCTGGCTCTACCAGCTGCTTGCTGTGTGACCTTGGGTGAAAGACTTATTCTCTCGGTGTCTCAGTTTACGCATTAGTGAAATGAGAGTAATGATACTTACCTATCTCACTGGGGCTTTTTGAGGCTTAATTAATTGATGTTTGTAAATCACTTTGCGATCCTCTAGTGAAAGTTGTTAGAGATCTGCCAAGTATTTATCCTTAGGTTTTTTTTCCCTCCTTCTAGTCTGCGCTCATCCATCTAATATCTAAAAGCACGCTCACAGCTAGCAACAGATACTAGCCAAATTGCTTTTAACAGGAGATGTATGGAAGCTTTTACAAAATTACTTTTGCAAATTACCACGCTTTTTGAAGTACCATGTGCAGGGATGCAATGAAACACGGTGTAGACAAGTGTCTGTGCTACTCACTGGACTGACTGCGGTTGTGATTTCTCATGTAATATCTTTCAACGGTTCCAAACATGTAGGACTGTTTTGAATTTCAAATGTGCCTTTCTCTTAATTGATTTCATTTTGGAAAATTCTTTGGGGCTCCTAAAATTTTTTCCTGTTTTTGATTTAATGTAGACTTGTCAGTAATTGGGATGTATGTCTTTCAGATTGTGATGGCAGAGGAGCATACAGCTTCATTAGTATTACCTCTTTTGAGGTTTTCTCTCAGTCTGGGAGGAGCTTACAGACTGTGACCTGCAAGAGGTTTAAGGTGGTCAGATCCTTCAAGTTTTATAAAGCCTTGTGTGAGTACAAGGCTGCATCCTTATGCATACAACATTGTCAAAAATTCGAGTTCTCATTTGCTTTACCACTGTAAAAGAACTGCATTCTGTCCTGGGGAGCACAGCTCAAAATGTACATGTGAGGAAATATAATCCATCCCTACTCAAAACTGCCTTTTTGGAACCAGGAGCACTTCTCCACTGCTGCTCCAAGTGGGCTGGGCTGTGCCTGGAGATCTAGCAGAGCGCAGGTCTTAGCGCAAGGGCAGGAAGTTATCACTGGATATGAGAAACTGCTGCTCAGGGTGGTGGAACTGGGCATCAGAAAGTACATCTGAGGATCCTTAGGAATTTGAACACTAGATGTTGCAATAAGATGGGAAGGGATCCAATTTAAACATAAACAGGACTTCTCAGACATCATATTTCTTGTAGACATCGGTGCCGGTGTTAAGGGAGGATGTAATTCTAGAAGTACTGTGCCTGTTTAGCAAAAGAAAGTGTGTGTGTGTTGCTGCATGATCTTGATAACAAACAGTCCTGTATGGAAGTATCAGGACAGGCTCTGACAGGTCCATCCATGTCAGTGAAGAACTCCTAACTAATTGATTAGCCATTTCCTGGTGAGGAGATAAGGCACTGACTCTCCCCAGGAGATGCTTCAATCCTTCATTGGACCTGAACCTTTGTGCATCCAGGAGAAATTTCAATACTTCCCAAAGGGAAGTGCTTTGTGTGTTCATATGTGTTTGCACAGAAAGTGGTATTAAATACCATATAAAACATCCCACAAAGAGATCTCAGAAGAGGCATCCCAAAGTATCCAATGTTATGTCAATGTTTTGCATCGGATTTGATGGTCAGGAAAAGTCTATGAGGGAAGAGCAAGGAAGTATTCAGTGAATTAGGCTCAGACATAAATAGACCATGAACGATTACACAAATAGAAGAACACTTCTCCTGAGATTTTTTTTCTTTCCCCCAAATATTTCTGCATCTTGGTACTCTATGCTCACAGAAAAGTCATGGGGGGCATCTGAGCTCAAGAACCTGAGTGCAGGACGGAAGCCCAGTCTTGGCTAGGGCCAGTCAGGTACTCAGCAGATATCTCTTGTTGCCGTATCTGGCTCAGTATCTAGTTAGAACATATTAAAAATAAACACTGTGAGAAATGAAACAGGATTTTTATCTGTGGAAATCTATGAAGCAAACAGCGTGTGTGGGGGTGTGCATGCAGGCTTCCCCAAAGAGCGCTGCTTAAATGACTGTTTGCAAAGTTGGATAGCTATCGGAAATTCATTTGGAAGTAGACTTAAAATACAATTACCTTGCTGTGCAAAAACCATCCTAATACCTTTGACGCTTCCCTATTGACAGAGATTGCAGGGCTAGTAGTGAAAGTATAAAATAAATCTACAGGCCAACTCTGAGTGTTTATTTAAAAGAGGACATTCAGCTGCAGTTCCCAAATCAGTTGCAGTAAACACCACTGAAGTGCTTGGGCTATAATTAGCGAGGTCCTAAATGAGATAAGCGTGGCAATTTAATTATCAGATAACTTTAAAATATGCTTAAAAGGATTCCAACTTGATAAGAATTGTGATGTTTTCTACTCAGGGAAAATATCAACATCTAAATATTTAATACAGTCACAGGAAATTTAAATGAAGTAAATTTTCAGAGAAAAATGAGGTGAAGTGCTTCCCACAGCAATATGGTTGAGATGGGGTTTCCTTTTAATTTTTGATGAGTATTTGTTCTTCTGAGGGTTACATAAGCGATATCACAAACTCTAAGCCCTCTTTTTCCCTTCCTCCATGGTACAACTAAAGGCACATTTAGTTTGCATGTTAATTCAGAAATGTGCCTAACTGATAGCTCTACTTAACAAAACTGTGCCACAACTTTATCGTGATGGGAAGTATTCTGTGAGCTGAGAATCCTCTATTCGTTTTGCTCATGAAATCCAGCCGTACTTTATATAAGAATGCAGAGAAGAAAGACAAATGGTTTATCCTCTAAGCCACCCAGCATCCTGTTCTTGATATTTCAGTAACATATGCTAACATATGCTTTCCTCAAGAACTTCAAAAACATGCTTTTAGCAGCAATGAAAATAGTACCATACATAGAATTCAACTTTAAACCTCATAGTTTACCTCTAATACCATTACCTCATGTATAGAAGAAAATGTAAATCTAAAATATGCTGGTGATTATAACCTTTCTTCCTGACAGACACTGCAATATAAATGCACATAAATTGAATTTCTTCTTTAAAGAAATTTGAATACCTTTGGAGCATTTTAGCAAATCATCTCCAGCCCTTATGGCACAACTTCAATGGACTGTGGAAAAGTGCTCTCCCTATGGCATGACTCCTGCAATAGAAGGACATAGCAAGGCAGAGAAATGCCAAGAAAAATAGAATGTACTCCATTGATATTCAAAATTTATTTTATTAAACTCACACAAAAGACCAAAAAACTGGAAGCCGGTTTTATTAGAAAAGGCATTCAAATATTAACTCTGTGAGTGCCATTTGTATTATTTGTCTGGAAAAAATAGCAGTTGGAGATATACAGTTTGACTTTGCTCCCTAGGAAGGCTTTCAATTCTTTGTGTTAACCATTAAATCAGAAACTGTGAGAGTGGGTAAGTTGTGAGTAGTAGATTCTGATGCATCAGATGAGAATTCTTCAGAGAGATTCTCCCTTGGGGGAGAAATTAGTGTATTTGAGCAATTTTGTACTAATTAGTAAATATGCCAATTGGTGGATAACAGCCATATTTCAGAATTCTGTTTCTAGGGGAACATATGGCAATGTTCCTGAATACCATCAGCTGTCAGTGTTTATCTTAGAATACGGATGGGATATGAAGATGCCAAAAAAAGTATTTTTCAGAGGGGCAAATACTAATATTTCCATAATATGTTGGAAGGATAAACTATCTGAAAGTTCTTAAGTGTTTGGCTGAGTGGAGAATGGCCAAGTTTGCTCTAAATTGGTTGGATCACTTTCCTGTTAATCCAAACAAGGCAAGTGTTTGCTTTAGCAAGGTGAGATGCTTCAGTGTATTAAAGACTTTTACCTCTGTCTGCATAGTGCAATGTATATAACTTACAGTAGTCCTGGGGATTGAAAGAACTGCTCATTGATGTAGACGTACCGCAGATGTATTTTCAGATGATCTACTGCCAGGTAAACTCATGGGTTAAGATAGTTACCTCAGTGGTGAAATATTGCCCTTAGCCTTTGGCTCCACATATGGTGCAGGCTTTCCAACTTCAGAAATTTAGAAATTGGTAAACGTTGTAAATTGTCAATAAATATGATATGTGTGTATATGTGTCAACACTGTCCCAGTTTGCCATTACAGGTAATGGTCTGGGTTGTTTTCATTCCTACTATAACCACTTATTTTCAGAACTTTATAATTTATGCATAAATATTTCCTTGTGACAAAGATCTGGATGTAGCATAAGCCAGAAAACTTCTCTTTTTCTTTTTTGACCAAACCGGTTTTGGCACTAAGTTTGTAAGTAAAAAGATATCCTTTTTATTCTGAAGAAATAACTTTTCATAGAAAATTTATTCGTAAGGGCTTCATTTAGTAGTTTTTCTGAGTGAGAGGTGTCCAAGATCTATGGAAGTGGATTGTGGCGATGGACAACCCCGGTATTCCTTTACAGTGCTGTTCCATTTAAGCAGGATCTAATTTTTCATTATAAAATATGTCACCATCCTCTTCATTTCTTCATTCTAGTTAGAAAAGGGAGTGAGTAAAAATTTCAAAGCTTCTTCATGGCTTAGGGCCAGATGAGAGTTAAGAGTCTAAATGGCTTTTAAAGCCTGGTCATTAGACTCTTCCTCAATAAAGCAACGAAGGCACTGAAGAGCCTGAGTCTTACTGACAGTCACTGGGATTTAGAATCCTATAGACCAGAATTAAAGATTCAGATAATCACTTAAATAGTTTTTCAAATGCACATAGATATTTTCCTGCTCCTTCAGACACCTGACTGCATTTGGGAATGTGGCCCTGACTCATGTCTGAATGTCCTGTGCTCAAAATGTGAGCTGCCAAGTCAGCTGGAGCAATGCGCTTGTCGATGCTGGCAAATTAAAGTAAAACTTTTTTGAGTTTTTTGATGTGGCTATTTAAATCTACGTTAAATCCCCATCTGAACTATAGCAAGGATGGGAGGAGATCAAATGCAAATACTTCAACCCGATGCACTGCTTCAGTTACTGCACGGAAATTGCTGCTGGAGACTCAGCAGTAGTGCTGCTATAATGGTGGGCCTTCAGTGCAGGCAGGGAAACTCACTGCAGTGGAAGAAATCATGCAATCGTTGTGTTATCCTGCAGTGGCCAGGAGAGCAGGGACGAGGGATGCTCAGGGCTGTGAGTTGCCTGTGATACCAGGACCATGGAAGAGACCAGCACAGAACTTGGCTGGGCAAACTCTGCCTGGAAGGTTTTTTTGGTTTCCTGGCCATTCTGCATTAATCCGTGGTAGAAACCAAATGCATCTCACTGATGATATTCCGTAGTCTGTGGCCCAATTATTGTTTTAATTTGATAAAGTGCAGCAGCCGCTGCAGGCCCAGGAGACAAGAAGCTGTGCAGAGCTCCAGGGCTGCACTGCCAGTGCTGCCTCATGAGTCGTGCTGGCCCGAAAGAAAGCCCAGCACAGCCAGCCAGGAGTGCTTCTGGGAAGAAAATCATAGTGTTTGGAAATACAGGCTAGAAATTGTTTGAAATGGCTACTTTTGTTCTTTTTTTTGTTCTTGTTTTGACAGGTATAAAAAAGCATAGAATAGAAAACTAGAATATAGTATAATACAGAGCTGGCAGCTTTCTTGCCTTTATCATGACTCTTATTTATGCAGGTCTATTTCCTGTGTTCAAAGGATGGAGCAGTCTTTAGTTAGGAAATGTATAGCCCATACAATGCCAAGAAAAGCCAGATATTGTTCAAGTTGATAGCTTAAAAAAAATGACAGGAACATAAAATGATCTCTAAATTTGTCATGTTTAGGTCCTGTGATTTTTAAAGGTGAACTTCAAATTTTGTGGCCTAGGTCATGGTACATGAATGTTTGGGGGTGGTGGTAATGTAAGGAATAATGAAGTCATTTGAGCATCTGCCTGTCAGTTCTCACATTTGAAAGATCAGTTCTTCCTGGAAGAATACTTGTTCCCTAACAGTATTGATGTATTGATTAGACTGCTGTGTCTTTGGCAGCTTGTTGTTTCTTTTGGAAATTTGAAATATGTTTTAAAAATAAATACAAAATCTCCCCTTTCCCTGACCCCTGTAAAGACAGTCATCTGGACATAATCTCTAATCACAATTCTAGGCTCTGAAACTGAGGTTTGCAATAGAAATGCCAACAAAATTTTAACTGTGCCATAATACAATAGTTATGTAAATAAAGTACATAATGCACTTAATA
Organism: Pseudopipra pipra; assembly: GCF_036250125.1. Taxonomy (NCBI): domain Eukaryota; kingdom Metazoa; phylum Chordata; class Aves; order Passeriformes; family Pipridae; genus Pseudopipra; species Pseudopipra pipra. Next base: position 12,851,804 of record NC_087562.1, read on the forward strand.
TGCTAATCTCTGAATATCAGGAAGAAAAATCTCACTGGAGCAGAACTCAGCTATGGCATTGCAGACTTTTGCTTGCAGAAAAAAGGAGAATGAATTGCAGAGCCTATAAGGGTGAGCTGCTTCTTCTGGTTAGCCCTGGCATTTCTGGGAGAACGAACAGCACTTCTTAATTTTCACTTTAACCACTAGCTGCTTTTTTTAATGGTATGTCTTGCCAGTTAGGCTTGATTCTGCCATGTTTTTGATGATTTATTTTTGTTTGACAATAATCTAAAATGCAAACCATCTGATGCTAGGTTTTAGCTCCATTAGCTGAGAACCACAAACCTATGCCATGTCACTTTTTCTTTTTATAGTGCTGTTTCAAACTTACTGGCATAATTGATCAATCTTTTTCTTTGTCTGGATTAAATGATGGTTTTGGCCAGAGTTTCAAACCAGGATGCCAGATTTTCTTATTCTTATGACTCCCATCTCCATGTTGCACAGGACTAACTATATAATATTCAAATGCCTCATTTGTAAACACACAATTATGTACACAAAGAGTGCTTCTTAATGTTTCCCCAATTTGGCTCTGCTGTTACACTGGTGATGGCTGCTGGCATGCAGACCAACTAATTTGTGCCATCCCAGCACTGTGAAAGCTGAATTAAATTGAGCCTGGATAATGTACAAATATTGCATCCTAATGCTTTTTAAAAGTCACTCCCTAAAGATCATACATACAGATGGGTTTCTTTTCAATATGTGTATCTATGCGCACACCTCTCATGCCAATATATGGATTTTAGTGAGGATCCAGTTAACAGAGATATGTTGGCACATTATTCCTGAAATGGTTCTTTCATTATGTAATGGAGCTCCCCACACATAAACTTTTTGGATAAAGGGATCACAGCCAGCCCTTACTCTCTGCTATAGGTGCTGCAGAGAGAGAAAAGGAACACCTGGTCTGTGTAGTGAAATCATGTCCAGCCCATGGAGCCACAGAAAGTTGGAGCCATGGAAAAGTACCTTGTCAGGGCAGACTGGGGGAGCCAGGGGCTGTAAATAGGACTGGAACTGCTCTGTAAATGCAGGTTTGCAAAACTGCAGCTTTTGGCTTCATTAGTAAATTTGCTTGTCATTGAAGGTAAAGAGACAATTTCAGGAGCTGTGAAAATGGTATTTTTTACCTTGACATAGGTGGTTTCTCAATATCTAGCTTAGTAAAGAGATAGATCCTTTTTTGAAAGACAGTAACATGTTTTACCTATGTGAACCTCAATATACAAGTCTTGTCAGCCACGTGTAATAGCCAGTTCACAGCCCAGAGTGTGAAACACTTGTAAGTCACAGAGGGTCAGTAAGGGTTTCTTGTGTAAGCAAAGTGTCCTCCATTCACCAGAGCATGTCATGCAACAGAAAACACTTTTAATCTTTTTGGAAATAATGTTGTCACTAAGTTTGTGGTGTTTAACACCCCCAGGTGTTTCAGTCTGGTTCCCTTCAAAACACAGGAGATACCAGAAGTGTGGCTCTGTCTTTCCAACTGTCTTAGCCCAGCTAGTGATTATTCATGGTTTTTTGGATCTATGCGCTTGAATACTCTCTGTAGCAGTGAAAGAAAGCTGGAAAATAAAAGATCTTAGTGTGCAGCAGAAAGAAAGAGAATGAAATTGCACTGTGAAAAACCTTGTTTGTGTTTTAAACCTTCACATCTGTGGGCTGTTGGGATGGGTTAATGACAAGGTAACTAATAGTTGCTTTGGAAAATAATAGGATGGATAGAAGATATGGAGGGGATGCAGAATGAAGTAGACCTGATTAATTTAAACTTGTAGGTTTCTGAAGAGAGTTTTTAGTGGGGGAGGTATTGGAGGTGGCTGCTGCCACCACATACTTGGGGGGAGGAGGGCCACTGCTGCTGCTTTGTGGAGAACCTGGAGAGATGGTTCAGTTTGTGCAGGGCTGTAGGGTTTGGCTATTTCACAAAGCAAAAAGTAAAATGAAAAGGAAATATAATTTCCTCAACTACAAGGTATTAATATCCTGTTCAATTTAATTTCTACCTTTTGTTATTGTGAACCCTTTAATATGTAGTGTCAGCTTGGCAAGAATTTTCCAACAGTATCAAAAGAGAATTTACCCCTGAAATATTGTCACAGGACTTGCTGCAGCTCTCAATAATGGAGTCTCTCAAGAAGCAGCCATGGAGTTGGCTGCTGCAAGTGGAATAAATTCCCCCTGAGTGAAGTACCTCCCAAAGTCCCTAGCAGTTCTAATAATAATTTCTAAGGAGGCAAATTAATATAAGCAGGATGCTGCAAGTTCCTCATTGTATGGATATATAGCTCAGGTATGAGGGATAAGACCTGGGCTGGGCACTGGTGGCTTCAGGCTGCATGGCCCTCCTGCACACACGTGTGCTGAGATATCTTGGCCCTGGACAAGGAGGCACAACTGCTGTGCAAGGAGGCTGCTCATCCAATGGATAAACACATTCCTTTGTGTGGGGAGGTGAAGCAGTGATGTGTTGGAGAGCCAGAAGTGCTCAGAGTACGAATCTCTCACACTATTATTTAAAAGACAAATATTCTTCTTGTTCCACATATATTGATTTTTCTGATTAAGGAAAAAGGGCATTTTCACAAATATACTTCCTGCTGTTAAAATATCATAGAACTCAAGTTAAATTGCCCAGCACTTTTTTCATGAAATGTTATTGTTACTGCGTATTTGCTGCTGCTCAGATGAACCACAGATGGAATTCGCCTACTTTCAGTCTTACATTAGTCATAAAACCACCAAAAAGATTTATTAAACTGAGACTTGAAAACAGAGCTGAATTCTCCTTTTCTGTAGTTTTTAGATTGTGAGTTTTGAGTTGTTTCTGGTTTATTTGCAGAACGATAGAGCCTGCAGAAATTGCTGTCTTCTCAGGAATTGCTCATCAAGACAAATGATAAACCAAATCATTCTAGTGCTTATTAGCATTAATTTAATGAACACTTTCTTGTTCTCCTAGTGTGAAAAAGGGGGACAAAAATAGAAGAAATTTAGAATAGATGATGTAGATAATTCTTATCTCATTCACAAATCCATTTGGCTTGAGTAGGAGATTTATCTTTCCATTTGAATACTGGAGATCTAACTAAATCAACATTCCATGAAGGCCTTTTTCCCCCTTCTTCATTAAGGTATTGCTCCATGGTGGCCCTTTTTCCTTATATCATTGAAATAATTCCTTTGGAATTATCTCAATTTCAGAGAAGACCTATGGGCTCAAGTCACCAATTATATGACTTCAGCAATACCTGATTCCACTGATTAGCAGGTGAAATATGACTTATCTTTTTCCCTTACCAAGATGTACAGCTCAGGTATTTAGGATTGCCTGAACAGCAGGACTGACTTCCCCTCCATGCACCCTCACCCCCTGTCCTTTTTTTAAAAGAAAAAAAATTTAACTATCTAGTCTCTGTCATTGCAGTGACCAAACCACTTTCAGTATCTGTTATTGTTTCCCTGCAATGAATTTACAGGATGTTACAAAATATTATGAAGATGCAGTTTACAGAACTCTAGTTTCATGCTGTATGTGAATAGTGTTATACAAGTCATGTGGCAGCTCAGACATGTGTTTTGAGGTTTTTGGTGTGTCACTCAAGGCCCTTGGCCCTGTGTCCTTTGTATGGCTGGATGATGAATTTTATACTGGCAGAATATGCTGTTTGTGGAAAATAAATTTTTGTGTGGAGGAGCTGCCAACATATTTCCTTAGACTGACATCAAAGTACAACAAATGCTGTCAGGGAAGCCTTGTTCTAAAACGCATGGGTTTGTGCATGAGTGTTTGTGTGTATCTGTGTATGTATTCAGGGTTTTTCTCAATTTTAATAATAATAAACTACTAGACATATGGATCTGTAACTTGGTGCTCTCTCTTTGCCCCATCTAAAGCCATCACCTTTAGATCTTTTCTCTCAAGTTAATGACAGTTGTGCCTGTAGCAGTCAACAGTCCCTGACAAAATCCTGGAGTTGGCCAAGAAGACACAAATCAGAACTCCTAGGAATATCTGATATTCTTCTGACTTTTGGCATTATCATCACAAAAATTGTTTGTTTTAAATTCTGTTTGGCATCTCTGAGAGCTTAAGATCATCTGATAGGATCAGGTTCAGTGTGAGTGTTCTCTTAATTCCAAAACCTTCCAGTTTTCAGTCCGTTTCACATTTTAAGCCTCAAAACAAATATATAACCTCACTGATTCTCACTTGTCATATGACTGTGCAGCAGCTTAATTGCTTTGTGCCTAAAATTACTGTAGATAAAAAAAGAGTGAAATTTGCATATAATGGAAGGGCTTTGTTTTTAAGCACTCTGAGCTGAAAAATGTCTTAACTGCTTTGCTTCAATATTTTGTCATCTGAAAATATAAATTGTAGGGGCCCTCTTAAACTAGTGACTTTGGAAAGTATAAAATCAATGCCTTCTCTATTTTCTGACTTTTATTAGTCTAGGAGTGGGAAAGTATAACATTTAAAAATATGTACAACTTATTTTTGTCTTTAGCTTGTTGAGAAAGCTTTGCTTTGCTTTTGCCCAGAAACAGTGATGGATAATCGGAGTGGGCAACCCATCTCTTTTTTTCCCACTGTGCTCTATAATTTGTAATCTTTATTGTGTCTGAGGCTAAATCTGAGGCATTCCAGAGCTTAGATGCTGTGTGCAGCAAGGTCCAGTCAACAGCACTCTGAGCTGGGAGGCAAAAGTCCTGGTGCCAGAGGTCAGGGACTGAGCAGCGAGCTGGAGCCCAGAGATCAGTTCTCTGCGGTCTGGAGCTTGTGCAGAGCTCTGCACCAAAAGAAATAGAGTATAAAATGCTGCCAAGGCAGAGTGAAAGCCTCTTGCTTTCATTTTGCACTGGTAAGAAGTGCTGCAGAGGCAGCAATCAAACCCTTCTCATTGAGACCATGCAGTCATTCCACTGCACTCTTTTCCCAGCAGCCAGGTATTTATAATGATGCTTTTCCATACTTGAGATCTGTGCCTGAAAATTTAAGTGACTTGTTAGTGATGTTTCTCAGCTTTTGGATCCCGCATAAATAATATATTGATAATGGTTTGTTATTTTGCTTTGGTTTCCTTTCAAGCATTGTCAAACTGTTGTTCTAAAGTACTTTAAAAAGCAGAAGGTTTATTTTGCAGTCAGGTATGGCTCCATTAGAGAGAAGTAATAGGGAGAAACAAGCTTCAGCAGATAGGCAGGCAGTTGTCTTGATCGTACATATGTTTTAACTTGTGAAAAGACAAAAATAGTCTTCGTGCCAGAGATGTCTAAGAACTCACTGAGTTGTCATCTCAGTAAACTATCAGTCAGGATCTTTGTCATTTTGTTGCTGTCTTTTGTGTGGCTTTATTCACCTCTCCCCGCACTTTATTGCAGGGGAAGTCAAAAAATCCTAGGTGTCTTTTTTATTATTTTATTTTATTTCCACAGAGCCTTAATCTGTTTTACATCTGTATGTGACTGCAGAAAGACAAGAAAGGGTGAAAATGGATCAATCCAAAGTAAAGCAGTGGGAGAGCTACTTAGTACTGTTGAAATAACTCCTGTCCTATCCTGACAGATCTCAGTGCTACAGCTTCAAAACCACGAGCAATCCTACAGAGTGCTTTTTAAGTGAAGTACTGGTATTCCCTCTCGGTACATTTCTGAAACTATACATATGTAGCTTTGCTAGAAATATTTAGGAGAAACAGCTGGACATTACAAGAAAGCTGTCTTTTATACTTAATCTTTTTTATATGACCCAGTTCATATTTATAGCATATTTTACTTCAGCTTTCATCCTTCTAGCCCCCATTTCCTTAATCTTCTGTGTTTTACGTTTGGGTCTAAGCATACTTTCAAATGAGAGGTCAGAGAAGATTGAGCACAGAGTTTTGCCAGTGCTAAGGGCCTAATTCTGCACTCCTGATGGATATCAGGAGTGTAATAATCAAAACTATTAAGAGACACCCCCCTGTTGCCTGGATGAAGAATCAGTCTAACATCACTGCTCTGGGAGAAACCCTCAGTTCTCCTGCCCTGCCATTTTATATTTGCTTTTAGAGAGATAAGATATGAAGACTTGTGGTCCCTCATTTGTATCCACAAATGTGTTTGCAACAGTCTTCAAATTACCCCTTCTGCAGCATTTCTGAATGCCTGCCATGAATAGCCTCCTTTAGGATAAAGTTACAAGCACAACATGGCTTGGTCCAACAGAACTTTGGTGAAACACCACGCTACCTCTGAGTTACTTAACTGGGCTAAGAGCAGATAAATATCCCCAAAGTCACTGCTGTTATTAGATCACTGTCTGGCCAGTGCGTGGAGAATATGAGGAGTCCTAGGAGGGCTTTTATCCCCGTATTCTGTGTTTAAATCTATGAGGCTGAACAGTTGATTCTAGTCTTGGACTGAACTGAACCTTCCAATAACTTGTATTTTAGTCAAAATCAGACATGTGTGCATGTGTGTATCTTCCTTCAGCCAGCCCAGAAGACTTTTGTTTGGGTATTTTTAAATCATTACACTTAACGGGTGTTGTGGTGCCTTCTGCCATTCTGAGACAATATTTATCTTCACTACAACAAAATCATGTCATCGTTGCTGTGTTCTAAACATTATAAACTAATCAAGTAATAGTTTGCTAAGGGAAAGCTGTTAGGAATATTAAGATTGTAAGGAGAATAAATGTCCATATTTTATTGAAGAAAAATTGAATAAAAATTAATCTCCTGCCTCACCCACCTTTGTAAGAATTCACATTCTCTTTCAGTCCCTGAAGTTGCTGTTTTCTTCTGAAGAACAGGCTGCTGAAAGTTTTTCAGCCAAATCTAAGCACTTAAATTTTGGTATTTGCTTGAGTATGAAAATTGCATCACTATCCTTTGTGATGACCATAGCCATACATGTGACATGATGTGATAAAATAAATTGCCTTTTGCCAAAGCAACCTTTTCAAATGGAGCTGACCTAACCCCTTCAAGTCAAGGGATCAGCATCTGGGATTACCATTCACTTTTCAATATGATGCAGAAAGTCTTGGGCTTTCTGAGGGGGAAGGCACTCAGTCCAGCTGGCTGGGACTCACCAGTCACAAGCCTGCAGCTTAATTAACAGGTGTCTAGTCCAAAGCAGTCTGAAGAGCAGATCGGTATGATGTGCTCTCTTTTGCTTCTCTGGGTTAGCAGATGAAAGTGTATTTTCCTGGAGAATGTGTTACATAGCCCAGGTTATGACAATACAACCTGACAATACTGAAGACATGAATGTGGGGTTGTTATCCCAGCAGGAGAATCAGGAGTGCAGAGATTGCTTCTGCTCCAATACTCATTACCAAAGATGGATTCATTAAGAGCCAAAAGCAGCATAATATTTTAACAGTCCTGGAGAAAGAGTCCTGCAAATGAAGGTTAGCCCATGTACTGCTTCATTCTTCCAGTGTTTTTTCCTTTCAGCCAGAATTGGCTCGTCAGGGTGTGTTTTAAGCCAGCTGTTCTTCATCCAGATTCCAGCCTCCCTCATGCACTCAGAGGTCTGGAAGACGGTGCTGGCTGGGCAGGATGAAAAGGATATGTCTTGGCATATTGCTGGGCTATTAGTCCCTATCACTGCATGGTGATCCCTAGAGATGGCAAGTGATAAATAGACTGGACAGTAGTTAGCAAGTTAGAACAAAGTGGGACTGGCTGGTACGTAGGCAGGTCCTTGGCACAGAACCCAGGCTTCCTGATGATCCACCAGGCTACCTTGGTCACAGAGCTCGTGTGCTCGCCTTCCCAACCTGCTGTTCCAAATCAAATCGATTTTTTTTTCCCCTTCTTTTCTGGCATAAATAAATCATACAATTAGAAGAAAAATCAAGCTGCATATAAATTCCATGAGCCAACCAAATGGAAAATCTGATGAAGAAAACACATCTATTTACTTTTCAATTCTAAGAGTATCAGGACTTTTCCTCACAACTACAGTTAATCCACTGGTTTTCAACTTTCCAACACAGAAAACTGATGATGTATCTGTCTTAAGATGATGTAAGGAAAAGATTTCTTAAGTTACATTTGCTTGCTGATATTGAACCACACCACAGCAGGCTTTGTGTGGCTCTGCAGAACTTTCCCAAGAGACTTATTCTGCCACAAACGCACCCAGCAGCTGTACAGAGTACAGGAGTGGGATGGAGATGTCTATTCCTGCTTTTTCTAAGAGGAAAAAATCTCTACATTACAGGTTGTGGATGCAAAGGTGAGATTTGGAAGGATTAATGCTAGGATAGACTGTTCATTGACATGTCTAACTGGCCTAGGACAAGAGAAGGCCAGCCTGGCCCCTTTGAAGCTCCCTGTTATGGGAATGCCTTCTGGAGCTTTCTGCTTGACACTTATCCTCCCAGACTGGGTGGTGTCATGGGTGCCACAAGTTAGCTCTTGGATAACATATAGCTCATGTCTAAGATACTATTAGATTTAGAAAACCGAATCATTTCCCAAGGCCCAGAGGGAGCAGAAGGGGAAGCAAACGGGAATGGTTCTTTAAAAGTCTTATGTTTCTCTTTGGAAGAAAATTACCATCATCTGTCTTTCCTTTCTTGCAAGCTCCTGGAACCTACTAGTAGTGCCCTGCTGCTGGATTTTCAGACTTGTATTTTGCTGAAGAATATCTCTCTGATGCAGGTGCCAGTGTCATTTATCAGAGGATGATGTCAACATTCCTGTGTCATACATGACAAATGACAGCAGAAAGGAGTGCCCCTCGAACCCTCTTAGATTCACGAGGCTCTTTCCTTTCTCCAGTTAAATGACATTTTATTTCCCACAGTGTTTCAGTTTAGACTTCTGCTGCCTCTAGAGAGAGTTATGCTCAAATCGACTCAGAATGAGTGATTAGTACCAGGCACTGAGCTCTAAATTCAGTATTAGTGTAATACAGTTGCACGGCAATGGGCCTAAACTTTCCTTTCATGCTTTTGGGGCAAATTCTGCCTCATCTTACACCTCAAAAATGCCAGAGAGCTTTTCTGATGTATTCCCAGTGGCAGAGCTGGATGGACGTGAGAGCATCTGCCTCATCCTCTGTTTCTAATGCTTTTAAAGAGATGACAGATTTTGAGTTGGTGACAACTGCCATATTCAGAAGAGTTTGCTTTGCAAACCATTTACCTCTTTTTGTACCAGTGGGCACTTGGCTTCAGAAAGCCCTGCTTTGGCCCTGTTCTGTATGTGGGCCTGATTTGAAAGGTCGTACAGAAATCAATCAGGTCAGCATCCAGTGGCATACTCGGTAAGTGGAACAAAACAAAATAAAAGCTTGGGAAATAAACAGGGAGGACAGAGCACATATGCTGCTTCTAATCTCTTTTTCTGCTGCTTCTTTCTATTCTTCTTGCTGGAAGAAGGGATTTGGACTCTTTTCTCTTAAGCCATGCATGTACAAAAAGGACTTTATTTTTAACTCATGTTAAAATCCTTTCTTGGACTAGGCAGCAACAGTTTTAACATGTTAGCTGACTGTGACAACCCAGAGGGGGGAGCTTAGGGTTTATCTTGACCAGTAAGTGCCTGTTAAACTGCTACTGCTTTGACTAACGCTTGTTAAAATATCAGTATGGACAACATGTGTTTTTAAAACCACACACACCTGTACTCCTAATGACAGCAAGACCTTGGGGGAGGAAGTGATTCACAGAACTGCTGCTCCCTGCTCTTTCCACCCACTCAACATTTGTTTATCATGTATTTTCCTCTGTACAAACATGCATGGGTCTGCCAACCCTCTGATTTTTTTTGGTATCGGTCTTTTAAGCTAACCAGGAGCTTGGCTTCTCTTTGTTCTTCACCCAAGGAAAGGGTTGGATTTTAATAAGACCTCAGTATTCAGCAGCAGCCAGGGCACGGTTTGACATACGCTTAAACAACATCCCAAAAAAGAAAGTTTTTCACATCCTGCGGTTGCCTCTCACTGCACTAGTCCAAACACTAACACAGATAAACAAGGAATTATTTAGAGAAACTAATCCAACTGAAAAGAACCATAAATAATTTGATTTTTCAGTGGTACTGCCATTTAGTCGTAGTATTTCACACCTTCCATCTAAAATCAATAGAAACAGCAAAGCCGCTGGTGGACTTTGAGCAGTTTCTGGATCTTTTCTTGGAACAGAACAGATTTTTTTTTTTTTTATTCAGTTATCTCACAGATAAAAAATTGTTGATTTTTGAACAACCTCCCTGAAAGACCAGGCTTGTTCCCAAGGTCTGAGGGAGATTTGGGGGTAGGATAGTGAAAGCAGTAATTTAGATGAACCCCATTAATTATGTGCTTGATTTAAAAATTTATGCATAAGTTTGCATTAAAAAAACCCAAACCAACTAAAGTGGCTTCAACAGGAGAGTGTTATCTGCATGATGACCTGTACACAAAAAACTACTGGAACTAACTAAGCAGAGCATGGTTCCTGAGGCAAACTGGGAGTAGAGCAGCCCTTTCTGGTATTACTGGTGAAGAGTAGAGGGTATCACTCACTCAGGGATACAGAAGTGACTCAGATGTTTTCATACATTTATATTTTCAAAGGTTTCTTCAGAAGGAATAGATTTAGCAACATACCTCTCCTTTCTTTTTAATATGAGAACTGAACTTTTTTTTTTCTGTACACTTCTAGTGTTTCCCCAAAGCAGGGGTCCGTTAGCTCCAGGCTCCAACAGTCCCAAGGGCTGTGATCTTATCTTAGGCTGCCAGAGATCATTATACCCATCACTGTCATGTTGCTATGTTGTTGGTGGGGCTTTTTTTCCCCTTCTGTTTCATTTTATTTGTTTTTTTACAGAGGGAAAAACAAAAAGGTAGTGGGGTTTTTCTAGCCCTTAGACATGTAACCTGAGACAAAAGGCCTCAATTTCTCTCACTCTTCCCTTACAACTCTACCAGCTGAAGTACTATTTTTCACAGGATGAATTGCTGATATTCCTACTTACACAAACTAAGGGCAGCAACTGAATCTTCCAGTCTGTAACTGTCTTAACTCACACAGTACCAACATTAATATTCCTAATGGTAAAGCTTTCATTTTGGCTTCTATTCCATAGTCTAAGATATATTCCTCATTCTCTGGTTACTGATATATTTCTGATGTACCCAGCAGGTAACTTCTAGGAGTCACATTAGGTCAAGTTTACTTTAAGAAAAGGAAGAAGGGTAAAGGCAGGAAAGGCTGAAAACTGTGAGTTTCTTGTGTTTTACAGTCTCAGTTTAATTCAGTATTTCTGACTGGGTTTCTTGGTGCCATGGTAGTTTCTTTAGTAGAGCCTGTTTATCAAAACTGCCACTAGTTTCCTTTGGTTTTTTATGTGGCTCGAAAGTGACACAGAATTCTTATAGTCTGTCCTAGTGATTTAGAGTATATATTCGTTTATCTAAATTCCTTAGGGAGGCTTTCACAGCTCTGCTGAAGTTCCCAGGGAACCAAAACTCTTGTGTTGAAGGAGGCATATGGCACTGCTGGCGAAGACAGGGGTGATAGTGAGGAATGTCATGAAGCTCTAGTGTCCCGAGTTGGCCATCCTCATGCTGGAGAGTGGGATTGGCTTTTTTACCTTGTTCCTTGTGTATCACCACTGCTAAGGCCATGTATGAGCATGTCTGCCTGGTAAGATGAGGGTGTAAGAGAGAGGCAGCCAAGTCAGCTGGTTTGAGGCAATCTGGAGTAAGAGTCACAGCAGCGAGCACACTGAGCAAGGAAAATTTAGGAGATGCCAGGGAGAGCCCTGCTGGAGTTGTGCCCTTATGGAGAGACTGTGCTTAATTAGTTAGTTTCCATTAATTGAAACCTCCCAGTTCTGAGGTCCAAAGTAGCAGAGCAGGGTCAGTCCTTCATGACACATAGCCTCAAGAAAAGGAAGAAGAATGTCCAGTCTTGGGTAAAATACACTAATCACTCAAGTGCTTTTCTGAGGTGAGTGAGGTGTGAATTTGCACCTCTCCAGCCAAGCAGATACCACATCTCAAAACTGTCCTAACTAGCAGCTACGCCTTATTCTATTGTGAGTACACTTTTTTCTTTGCCTTTGTGTTGAGCACAGTGTTAGAGGAAGGTAGTCAGGGACAAAGAATGGCTCATCTCAATTTAGCCTGGTTTGCTGGTACAATTTCCTTTGGCTCTTCAGTCTAGAGGAGTTTATGTTCTTTGTCTGGTGCTTGTAATATGGAAATATAACTCTATTATTTAATTCAAATTAGACTTCCAGCAGTGAGCAGTAAAAATTACAAAGGTCTATTTTCTCGCCTGTACCACCTCTAAGGCATGACTGCTTCTCTAGCTCCTAACTCATAGCTAAAATCCACGAAGGTGTATTGCAGGTGTAGTTGTGCTACTGCTGCTGCATTTCCTGGGATGGAATGGGCGTTGGGAACGTCAGGACCATCCACTCCTCACCACTATTTTTAGTATTTTCAAAAGTTCCTAGAGGCTTCATCTGAGATCAGGGCTGCAATATGTCAGGCAAAAAGGTAACTAGAGGCTGGCTCCTCATATGAAGAACTTGTGTTCTAAGAAGCAAGACAGGCAAAAGCAAGAAGAGAAACAGAACAGTGGAATGATTTATCTGGGGTCACGGGGCGGGTCAGTGGCGGAGCTAAGATCAGAGTCTGTGTCTCTTGGTTTCTGCCAAGACATCACGTAGAACATGTCCACACAAAGGAATGTTTTAGATATACACATGAAAATTGCAGGAGTTCACTAGTATTGGAAATATTTCCATTTAGAACAGGAGTGTTAAAGATTAACCTTAATAGTCCTCCTTTTCTGCTGTCATTCAGTTCCTTCCCTCAGTATCTTTGAAAACCTTGTACAATCCACCAGGTCTTCATGTTGGGGCTTTCCTCTGCTTGTTAATGACACTGGGGCTTCCATAGGGTAGCAACCTCTTATGACAGCAACCTTTTATTTGCCCACATCTTCAGTGAGATGACAGATAATGGGAGGAAGTCAGATATGTTTAAAATATACTTAGTTTTAACAGCACTGAGACACTTAACTTGTCAGCAATCCAATTATTAATCAGATTAATGGACTTTAATAAATCCACTGCATCCTTAGGACAATTGCCTGGTTTATATTTCATGCATACAGAATAGGGTTTCTCCTGAGCTATGAGAACTTTAATATGAAAACTAAAACTGAGAAGTAATCCTTAGCTTACTCTGCTACCACACCTTGCATGCAAGAATGCTGATCATTGCCTGCGTAGGAGCATCATTTAATTATGTTTTCTCACTTCTGAGCTTAATGCTATTGAAGGAAATCCATCAGCATTTAATTAAAGACTAAATACAGTCAGTCTTTCTAGCTGTTTTGGTACCCACTTAGAAATATATTTGATACCTAGACAGTCAAAAAGGATACCAGAGGTAACAGCATTAGAGAAGGTTTTGTAAGAGAATGGGAATCTAATTTGTATCTGGAAATTAAATTTATATCTGAGATTTTAAAAAACCATTTAAGAGATATTGAACCCCCATCTGTGTTAGAAAGTAATGGAAATAAGTCATCCAGTTAGGTCTTTAGCTGTTTAGGGGAAATAATTATTTCAAAATAATTTTTAAAGTTTCTGATTTTAGTCCAGGGATGCTTCAAGCCCCTGAAACATATTGCAATGAAACAAAAACAGCTCATGCTGCAGTGTTTTCCTGTTGGCTTTATACACAGCTTGACATTTCAGATTGAGCAATGCTGTATTCTGGGTATAGAATTTAATTCTGTTATTCTACTTTATAAACTGAATTTTGTAAAATTCAAATTTTCAAAAGGAAGGTGAGAAACAAATAACGTGAGTTCTGAGTCCAACAAAGAAGGCAGGTCCAATGCAAATCATATGAAAGTAAGTAAAGAATTAATTTGTTTCAGTTAATTTTAGATCAGATCTGGAGATCAGTGTGTTCAGAATAGAACAGCACAGAAGTCACTAATGTCACTGTCATGATAGCATTTTCCCCTTGAGTGGAGATCATGAACAAATGAATTTAATAGAGGCTTTAATATTGATTTAAGAAGGTGCAGGCAGGAGCTTTAAGGACTGCTTAATGTTAAGCACATGAATAAGTGCTCTCCAGAAGAATTTTTTTTTTTTTTATATCAGACATTATGTACATAAAAGGGAAAAGCGTATTTGTATTTGTGTGGGAATGAACTTTTTAGATTATAAAAGCAAAGAGCTGTGAAATACCTAGTTAGTGAGAGAATCCTGAAGGGGAGCAAATAACAAAGGTTATATTTTTTACCTTTTTAAATTACCAAATTAAACTTAATTATAACCTGTTTTTTACTTCAGCATTGTAGTACTGAAGCCTATTTATACACTTCTATGCATTTGTCTTGTTCTGTATTTCATATTGTTGGGTTTGTTACCTGAAAAGTAGGCTTGCTTTCCTGCTGAAGGAAGGCTCATGGGGGCTTTTAGAGCAGAAATAATAAATAACTAACTTTTCTTACAGAGCCATTACACTTTGTTACATGAATTAAACAGGGACTGTACCCAGAAATGCAAAGTCTCTGTCAAGTTTGTATGTGCGTGTCTTTAATTATGGTATATATTTCCTCTGGCATGATTTATTAGTTTCCTTTGTAGTTTTGTCACAGAGTTTACTTGCCATTTCAGTCTGAAGTAGCCATTAATTTTTTTTTTCCTTTTCTTGGCAAGAAGTAAATTTGTAGTATTTGCTGATTTGTTTATTACTGTCTGGAAACTTAACCCTGCTCAAAGTCAGAGATTTTAAATACGTCAGATCATCTTAAAGCTACTTACTGCTTACATGGGTGACATTATATGTGTGTGGAGAAATTCATTCTAAGTGCTACAAATGAGTCCTTTAGTAATACCCGGGAGTCATAATGTGTGTGACATAATGAACCCTCCTAAATTACAGCCTACACTAATTAGATCAGTTATTGCTACAATCCAATCCCTGAAACAATTTGCTTAAAGCAGTAGTTACCTGCAATGAAAAGACAGATATCTGACTGGCAGCAGCCTTCTCCCTTCTCCGTCACTCGGCACACGGACTCTGCGCTCGGGTGCCAACAGCCTCGTGCCACCTGTGTCTCCAGTGGGACCAATCTATCATCAGGGAGGTAGTTTATGACATTGAGAAAGTACAATGGTCCCCTTGGGAAGAGACAGTGGCCCCGTGGAATGAAAAATTTAAAAGGTTTTGATCATATTTTCCTGGGTTTAGTGCCATTTACTTGCTTATTCCTCAGCTACTCCTCCCTGTAGTGTCTTTTGTCTCTTCCTTATGTGTTTAATTCCTTTATAGGAGTTCAGAGATTTTGTTATTAGTAGTGTTTCTTTATTTTGATTCACATGAGGGAAGATATTTACTCTTGCTCCCTAGCCTGTGTACTCTTTCCTGCTCGTGCAGAAAAAGAATAACAAGCTGGGACAATGTTTCAGACAAAAAAAGCACATGAATCTTGCCAGGGGAAAGTTGCCTGTGAGCAAACTACTGTTAGTAATTTTGCTCAGAAGAGATGTCAACAGGAGACTGCTTATTTATTTAGATGTGGGTCCGTTAACTTCGTTTTCACTGTGGTGATTCATACAAATCTATAAACAGTAGAAACTGCTTTGTTAATTAGTTGATATTGCAGAATTGGAAAGGGAAGCAGAGAAATGTAAATGTTTTTTCACAGATACATTCTATCAATAAAAGATTTTTAAAAATCACAGTGGCAAATTGTGAGAAATGCTATGTGCATGTTTTGAAATACAGCTAAAATGCCAGCAACTAAAGGAGTGGCCACACATGTTACACTCGGTTGGTTCCTTTGCTTGTTTTTACTGGACATTTTTCTAAATGTCAGGTCCTGTGTTCTGTGCTGAAACTGTTTGATTTTGACTTCCCCTCTCACTGTAGGCTCGGAGGATCAACATGAAGCAGAACCAGCGTGGTTTCAGCACCTGGACATGGAGAGTGATGTCAGGAATCCCGGTCCATGAAGCTGGAGAGGCACTGCACAGACCAGCTGCTGTGGGACACTGCAGCATGCTCCTGAAGTTGGCTGCGTTGAGAATTGCCTTTTTATGTTTCGAGGCACCCTCTGCCTTCCACCAAGCTGGTGATCCTGACTCATGCTGCTCTGCCAGGTAGCTGGGTCTTAAACCAGCTATACTGGGAGCAGAAAAATCAATGAGATTGTGGAGGGGCTTGGCTGCTTACCTGTGCATTGCTCTCATGGTGAAGAGGCCCTTGCAGAAATCCTCAGTCACTGTCACAGCTGTGGCCAGTGTGGTTCAAAACTGAAATGTTCTTCAGAAATGGTCCCACTTTATGGAAACCACAAAACAGTCTTGATTCTTGATTTGGGCTCTTTTGCTCTCGCCTCTTGTACATATTTCTGTATAATGAATGTGTTGTAATTCAAATTACATGTTGCTTTGTCATAACACAGGAGCCCCGTGAGCTTAACTCTGAGCTGTTTACATCTGCCCTGCATAATTAGTCAGACTCCACTGTCTGGTCTCCCAAAGCCTGAACCACAAAATTATCTGAAATTCCCCTCTGTACCCACCCATCTGCTAACTGCAGACCTCTGTGTCCTGCCCTCTTGCCTTCAGCTGGGAATATGAGGTGCTCATTTTGCTTAAGGAATGTATTTTACACATCTTTTTCTCACCTTTCTTGTCATGAGATCCTTTGCACTCATTTTTAGGTGTTTCTTCCTTTTTTTTTTTTAAATTTAATGACACTTTGTCACTGTTTGCTCAGCACATTGAGTACATCTGGAGAGGAAGAGGTAGAAGGCACAAAAAACCCCCACTTTTTAAATTTTATTTTGTTTAACTCCTGAAACTTCTGCTTTTTGCAGAGCATCCCATGGCCAAGCTCTAAACGTTTTACTCGATAGGAAGTTCTGTGCTTTTAAATGTTTTACTACTGGGAGGTGTGTTCTTGTTGCTAGAAGAGGTCAGGAATCCCCATGAGAATTTAATCATGATCTTGTGATTTTGTTCAAAATTTACTCTGCAAGCAACTGTGGCTTCACTTCTGTCTTTTTGATTTGTAGGGACAGAAAAAAGCTCTACCTGTTACAACTTGGCACATGAACTGTTTTGCTGGGCAAACACTACTGAGTCTTATGTCCAAGCAGCCAAAGCAATACCATTGCACAGGTTTGTTTCATTTTTCCAATAGCTTTTGTAAAATAACTAGTAAAGAACCTGCAATACTTAATGAGGCTGGCAGACAAGGAAAGGTCAAAAACAAGCAGGAGACCTGTTCTGACTCATTCCTCCTGGACTTATAACTTGTTTCTTAGACCAAACAGTACTTTTCTTTTATTAAACAAAAAAAAAAGGGGAGGGGGAGGGAAAAAAAAAGAATTAAGAGATGACAAGCTGAAACTGCCTACTTTCCTTTCAGTGTCAGAAGACATAAATAGTTTAAGTCTGCAGTGGTTTCTGATTGAATATCCTTTTGAAGTAATGATAGCTATAATTTAAAGCAACAGTTACCATATTTTCTTCTCTTTGTGACATTCTTTGATGCCCTAAGTATAAATCTGCTTAAAATAGCTATAGCCATGCCTGGGTATACTACCAGGATTTTTGGAGGTTCTGCCTCTAATTGCCATCATATGTACCTAATATCACAAACATAACTGCCTAATGACATTGTTGCTGCAAATACTTTCTTGACATAAGAAGAAAGGTAAATTCAGAGGTGCACATTAAGTTTAAATTGTTTGCTAAGACCAAAACTTTTGCAAAGAAATTATTTTTAATTATCATAAATACTTTTCCAGGGCTGCTTGGCCCCAGATGTATATTCAGCTGGTAAGGGGTATTACATTATGATCTAATACAGCATCAGAAAATTGCTGACTTTTAGGGGCAATTACAAAAATATTTCTGTATAATATAATTCTAAACTTTGTTGTTGCCTCACGCAAATATGTATATAGTCAATCAAGTAGATTTTTTTTTCCAAAAAATTTGATGCAACTTTGAAAAAATATATATAATTTGGGGATAAATTCGTGACTATCTTTTTCTATCTGTTTATTTTGTTAAATCTTTTACTATCTGCTATTCTGTTAAAGAGTTCCTAGTTTCCATTCCATACTATTGCAGTTAGAACAAAAGCTGAACCTCTGAGTATATTAATTTTAAGAGTATCTCAGTGTTATCCTGATGTATTGTGTAAAATAATGGACAAACACAATGCATTAAATATTAAATATTTTAATTAACTTATTCAGTATTTTCTGTTTTAAAAATAAGCCTTTAATTATTTGAATGAGATGTCATGTTTATCTTTTGGCATCAGGGAATAGAAGTTATTTAAAATAAAATAATTTAAAAACCAATGAACTAAACCAAAACAAAAACCCCAGACAAACAAATGAAAACAAAATGAAACCCCAAACAAACAAATAAAGAAATAGCAAACCACAGAGGCATCTCTTTGGGGACCAAATAAGGATTGCCATCTCAGAGAAGAGTGTTTGCATGGTTGGAAAAGAAGTTGAACAGATAGTAAAAGGGATGAGGACAGGTGAGATAAATTATGATATTGTTGCAATGCCCATCAAGATTGGTGTCACAGCCAACTGCGGTTTTTGCAGTTTATTATTGAATATACTTTTTCTGGTTCTGTGTTGTTCCTTCCAGTCAAGACCACCAAACCCTGCTTGCTTCTCTTGCTAGGACATATTCTGCATTTTTTTCACCTGATGCTTTTCTCCTGATTACAGGAAGTTCAAATCTGTGATAGTTCCACCAACTTCCAAAGTAAATGTATAACTTTATAAACAAGGTAGGTTGAAAAGACAAGCAATCTTGCTGCAGCAGCAGCATACTGGGCAAGGGCCAGGTCCTTTCCCTTCCTTGATAACTAAAACACAAGACAATTTGCAGTGGTGTCACTGTAATTCTCACAGGTGCTGCAGATCTCTGGTGCCTCTCAGCCTCATTTATAACAGAGCAACAGCAGGATAATACTCCTGGTTGATTTGGTAGTGTAATGAGTAATTCTCATGCACGGCAGTGGAGGAGTCAGGCTTGTACTTCTGGAGTATAAAATTACTGATAAGCCACTCTCCCTTTTCCCAGCTCTCAGATGTAACTGAGATATGGAGGGATGAGGTTTCAGCTTCGTGGCTCTGTTTCTGGACTCTGGCCTTTCACAGTATTCAAACTCATGATCTTGCCACTCAGGGAGTTAATTTCTTCACAAATTCTTCAGAGATTCAAAGCCCAGATAGGACAGTGCACCAAGTCCTGCACCTGAGCTAATTGCAGACACATTCAAATCAATGGATGGGAAAGTCTTTGACCTCTTTGTTTGCTTCCAAAAGGCATTTTGCTCAATCTGGTGTGGTGAGTCAAGAACTGCTTTTACTGTTTGGACAAGAAATCCTTCATACAGCTCTCAAAACATCATTTGAAGAGACTCAATCATCATTCCTGCCCAACAGCAAAGTAAGCTAAGTGTCAGCTGCAATATTACAGGCAGCAATGGGCAGGTTTTGGTGTCTCCTGGCACCTTCTGGATCTATCCTGAGAAGGCAGTGGAAAGAACTGTGATGGCCAAGACCTCATGTTAAAGACAATCTGACAGTCTAACTGAGGTGATCTGAGGTGATCTCACTGGCAGTGATCTGAGGTTCACTGATGACCCTGCCCCTCTGGGAGATGAAAGGCTTTTTGAGCCAGTGAGTGCCCTCCACAGTACCAGTAAATAATTTAGGCAGCCCCTCAGTGTGGCTGGGGCAATGCTTCTCGGTGGAGGAGAGAACTGAGTAGGATTTAAACTAAGAAACAACCAGGTGGGTGATGCAGACTCTTATGCTAATGGGAAAGGCTTTCTGCATGGGAAAACAGAGGAGTTCAAGTTAGTAAGGAAAGATAAAGGGTAGTCCACTACAGAAAATTCAAGATGCTTGTTTTTTATTCATTTTTTAAGGATGGTTTGTGTAACAAACACAGACCCTCAGGAAGATCAACATGTAAATGTTGCTGACCTTTAAATGAGGTATTACAGATGCTTGATAGAAGTCAGCCAGTGAAAACATACCAGAAATGATACAATGAGAAAACACACACACACAAAAAAGATAATTGTTTGATGCATTTTGAACAGAAATTTCCAGCTGTTTAAGCATCTGCTCAATAAAGGATAATCACCTGCTTGAGCCCAAACTTGTGGAAGGTCGTGGAGCAGAGGCTACATGTGTGGGAAGTGGGCAGGTGATACAGCAAATGTGCAGCAGAGAACTGGAGATGCTGCAGGTCAAGGGACAACCCAGATCACAGGAGGACATTGGAATCACCACATAGCTGGCTCATGTGGCTGTTTGATTGCGAGGTGAAGAAAGGCACTGGAGTTTCCAAAATGTAAGTTCCTCTCTGGAAAGTTGTTTTGCTTTGTTTTTAACAACTGGTTTCACTCTGAAATCCTCCTTTTTCTTAACAGGATCAGACACCATCAAGGAGACCATTTTATTAATCTTTTATATATATTACATCTTACAACACACAGTTCTAATACCTAGGAATGAGATTCAGAAATGGCAAAATTCTAGTGATAAATTTACAATTTGACAGTAGCAATCCAAATCCAATACAGTGTGTCTTAAAGAAGTCCATTGAAAACCAGTTACATGACTGCAGTAAAACTGAATATTTTAATGCCAGAAACCATGGAGGATATGAAACTGCTGGGAATCACTGATGGCTGTGTGTACCCTCTCCCTTCAAACAGGGAGATATTTAATTCTTTTTTGAGGAAGTAGATAGAAGAGACTGAGAAATTTGTACAGTTTTGGAAAGGCAACTGTGCAGGTGCAGATGCAGTGCCCTGTACCATGTTTGCTGCTGTGGCCATTCCCTAAAGTTGCACATTGCAGCTCTCATGCTGGCAGAAGTTTGTTTGTCTCTTCGTGATCACAACTGGAATCAAATGTTCCCAAATTCTGCATGTTAAAGAAAACACTTGTGGTTTTCCTGGTTAAAAATTGTGAGCAATAATAGTTAGAGATGCAGAAGGAAAATACTGTGAGAGTCTAGCAGAAGCCTGTGCCTGGGTTAACTGCTAATCCATGCCCAGGAGCCCCTGGCCCTGTAAGACACGGCCCTGCCCTTTTTTGTTCAGGAAACATGTTTCTCAGCTGTTATTGCAGATGCTGGATGGTGATTTTGTTGAAGGCAATGGGAAGAGTATCTTCAATGGATCAGAATCTGGCCTCATTTCTGCTCCAGGCTAAATGGGAAATTACCCTTTATTTTTTTTTTCATATTCCTGAAAGTACTCAAGCCAGCATTGTATGGTTTTCCTCCTTATTTCCTTTTGTTCCTATTCAAACATCTGTCTGAAGTAGTGCATTACATACTAATTTGGTTGGAGCTTTTTTTTTTTTGCATGGTTGGGTGTGATTACAGTCTTTCACTTCATTTTCATTAATTTACTTGATTTATTTGCTTTTGATCTTTTATTGAGCCGTATAGTATCTGTGTGTATGTGAGAGTGAGCACGTGTGTGTGCACGCAAACAGGGAAAATTTTTGCATTTATTTCTCTTTGGATGCTCACTGCACTCTCTGGATAGAACTGGCAGCAGGGCTCTTGGGTTACATCTAATGCTTGCATGGGGGCCCTGAATCTCACCATGTGGCACGAGCCAGTGCCATCAACAGGGTGCTCCTACCTGGTCACTCACCTGCCTTCGACCCTGGACTGGACAGTGTGTGAGCAGCAGGATGTGTGAGCGAGTAGCTGTGGGGCACCAAAACCCCTCCTTCAAGCAGTACTTGTGTGCTACTTTGCTGCTGCTCTGCCTCAATAGTGCATGGAGCAGGGTGCTGTGGGAAGGGGCTGTCAGCTGGATTTCCACACTGGCCATTGTTCTGTGTTTCTGTAGTGGCGTCTGTGACTCAGACATTTCCTGTGATGATCTCTTAGTAGTCTTCAGCCTACAGGTAACACTGTAAAGATATGTACTAGAAACTGAAATAAATACATACATTTCGGGATCATTGCTGGCACTGGTCAGCACTGATCTGTGATTCTTGCAGGCTCCCAGTGTATCACGACCAGTGGAAGGCTTGGCCTTTCAGGTGCAGCCCTGAGAATTGTCCAGGACACAGGGGCTGCCCAGCCACCACACACTGGGCTCTGAATTGCCCCCTTGTCTCCTGCAGAGGGATGTCTATTTTCTTCTCTTGCACTGGGTTGTCCTCGCTCCTGATAGCATAAGCATGGTAATAGGGCTGTGGCAGAGGATGTGTTTCACCTTTCCTTTCTTTCTCTGTCCCTCCCATCACAGAGTGTGTTGATACATGTGTTTTGCCTAGACCGTTTCCTGTAAAGTTGGAGGGTAAAGCTCTCCATCACATGTCATCGTTGTCTATAATTACTGTTCAGTCATTGTCCTGCAGAGGAGCTGCCTCTGTCACCCCATCATCAGCTTTCTTCTCATCTTTTTGAAGCTTCACTTTCTCTCCTAGGTACCCAGGAACAGAGTGATGATAGACTCTGTGATGTTTTTTGATCTTTCCCCTCATACCCTTGGATCTTACTCACCAATCTTCCTTGCCTTTCTGTCATTGCTAATAAATTTTCTTTCTGTTAATGTTATCTGTATGTTAATATCCCCACAGAAAAAGATACCACAGTAGGAAATACTAATTCCAGAGACAAGAGACATTACCTTGGTTTGGCCAGTGTGCAAATTTTTAGCAATGGCAGTCCATGAAAGTCTTCTATGTATACATCCTCCCATAAAAGCCATGCTTAATGGGCAGTTACATGGAATGACAAAGGAAATGTTCTTATTTAGTAAAAGCCTTGTGTTTATAAAATAATTTTTACTGTCTTGTGCTGCAGACATATTCATACATTTTTTGCTCTATTGAGATGTGGTCAAGAAGGTCTGGCCCTGCCATTGTTCTTCTTTCTCAGACAATGTTTTATAATAGTCCCTGTTATTCCTTTTTCTTGACATATTTTATATAAATATTATAAGAATATGTTTGATTTGTACCATGTCATCTAGAACCTTTTAAAATTCCTTCTCAAACTAAAAGCATACCGCTACTTGAAGAAAAATAAGCACAGTACCCTTATCACTCTGGTACTGTTTTCTTCTAAAATATCTCCCATTTGGAAGTCTTTACTGTAATAACTGGGATATGAGCATAAAGGCTGGAATTTTCCCAAATCAGAAAGCTTCAAGCCATAATTTCTTAGTACAAAAGCTTCTTTTTTGTTAAATTATATATAAGTATTTTCAGCAGGACCTCCTATGCACAACTATGTGGTGAGCACTCCCTTTTGCAGTATCAGCTGAAAAGTATATCTTCTATACCATTTATGTCAATGTCACTGTTACAAACAAATCTTGCTTTACTTTAGAGGGTGAGCTGGAGATATATAGTCAGAGATATATGCAAAAAATGTGTGTCTGCTTTTTAGTTTCAGGATCGTTGCCCTCTGATCTCACTCACCTCTTTTAACGCTGTGCAGGAAGGCAAACCCTGGATTACAGTCTGGACAAAAGCAGAGGTTGAACATGAATGAATCGATAGATTCCCCACACAAATGAGAACATATAGATTCTTTCAACCCATGGTACTGCTGACTTTAGACTCAGAGTCTTTCCTTTCTTTTACCCCTTTATGCATATTTACATCCATACTAAGGAGAGTGAAATCCATCCTGTTCTTCAAAAGAAAATGCTGCTGCTGTAACATGTCACCTACTGTTGCAGCTGGGATTTTTAGAGGAAATTTCAGTGGGATTTGGGTGCCTAACTGCCCTAAATTATTTTGGAACTCCCAGTCTAATAGTCCTGTTTGGGGGTGTAAAAACTGCCTTCTGTAAAGGAATTTTCCTTTTCATTTTGCACCTCTCTCCTAGGCCATCTGGGACACAGCATCTCAAGCAAAAAAGAAATGTCATTTCCAGCCTCCCCTGCTCACAAAGGGACATGTTTCATCCCCCCCAGCAGCACTGGTGCCCACTGGCTCAGGAAGAAGAAACCTGATGATCTCGCCACCAATGGGGTCAGTAGTATGTTACACTGCCTACGTTTTCTTCTGAATTCTCAAAAATGTGTTTTGCCTTCCCATTGTCAGTTTTCCTAGAACACTGATGAGACTTCAAATACTAAGCACTTTATAGCTCTAGTCTATATCAGTTAGGTGGGTTTTTCAGTGAGTTTCCCATGAAATTTTTGCAAAGGGTGTGTAAGAAATGCCTGATCCAATGAAGAAAATACCAACTGATATGTTTGTTTTTCAGCATATATATACAGAGTTTAATTTAGCATAGAGGAGCAACTAAGAATCAAGTATTGTTATGGTAAAACACTTCCTTTCATCTAGAGTTATATGTGACCCATAATAAATCCAAATATGCAGGATTGTTAATTAGAAAGTGAAAATTTAAATTAACACTGTGGCTAGTACCAAGTTCCACTCTCTGCCATCATCTCAGTATATTTGTGTTTGTGTAACATGAGCATTCAGAAGCAAAACTTGCATGAAATCTTCCAATTGTCAATGCCTTCTCTTTGTAAGAATTTGCAGTGAATCTCTGGAAACTTGCTAAGTCCCCAAGGGGATAAGAATTCACAGATCTAACTAACCCTGAGGGTCATGTTATCACACAGATTAACTATTCTCAACCAATTTCTGAAATTCATTAGGCAGTTAAGGCTTTCTATCAACATAGTAATGTGTACCTTCTTTTTCTACCTATTTGTTCTTAAATATATTTATTAGGTCCCTGACACACACTGGCCCTCTTTCCTCTTATTAATCAGCTTCTTACATGTTGCTGAAGAAGCAGCTCAATTTCACATGTTCAGCTAATTATTCTTCTAGTTATTCTTTTTAAAGGAGTCAGTACACAGTACTCCAACTATTAATACATTCCACAACATTGTATTCAAAGAACTAGTATCAATAAGTGTATTTTTTCAACCCAAACAAAGTCTTATGTTTTGTCAAATAAAATAAGGGGTGTAACGTTTCCCAGAAGCCAACAATGCCAGTGTCTGTGTTATAGACTTGATAAATAAATCCAGGATTGTGTAGGAAGTTACTGAGAGTCAAATACATCAGAACAAGGATTTTTATAGTATCAGCATCTCAGATAAGATCTCTCCTGCTTAAACTGATATATCCCATGGATAATGGTTGCATATGAAGGTGGTCAGCACATTTGGGGGGAATCCCATTAGCTACATATTTTCATTACAGTAAAGCCTCACAAAAAGATTGCCTATGAACAGAAGACTGGAGGAGGCTTCCTCAGTTATGGAGTCCCATCTCCTGGTCATACAGGCACCATATCATGTAATGTCCCAAACTAATCTGTCAAGCTGATCTGATGAAAGCAAATAAGGTCTTGTTTTGGGTTTGGGTTGGGTTTTTTGGTTGGGTGGTTTGGAGATTTGTTCTGTCACAAAACCTCCCTATTCTGATGGTTTAGGACTTACTTTTGGTTCCCAGGTATTCTAGTTCATTTACATCTGCTTCTTCTTATGACAACACTGCCCTATAATTTCTAGCCTGTAAACTGCAATACCAGCTGCAGGACAAACTGAACTTGCTGGCTCTGTAGTAAGGAACAGGTTGAAATGCCTCTGGGTACAAAGAGTTTGAAGTTGCCTGGGAGGATGGCCCAGGTGACCCTCACTCTTATATTGAGGGAAACATCTCTGAAGGAAAGTGCTATTTCCTTCCCAAGCAGCTAGGGCATAAATATTTTTCTCTTCCAGAATGCTTCTGCAAAATGATAGTCTGCTTTTACACCAAACCATTTAATAAGTTTAATTAAATGGAAGCTTATGATAATTAAACCAAAAGCCTAAGGGCCCTGTTCTGTGAGGACTTACTCCTCGCATAAGACCAATTTCCATATAATTTAGACAACAAAATAGCGGAACAGTACTTTGCCATCTAATTTATATGAAATTGGTATTCTCCAACCCAGATTTATATTACACTGTAAACACACATCTTGTATCTTGGCAGATACCTCTAGTACATGTATTGGAGCAGAAGAGAAAGAAAAGCTTTTTAAAAGGGAAACCCCCTTTAAAAAAAAAAACAACCAACCAAACAAAAAAAAACAACAAGAAAACCCCAAACCAAACTAAATAACCCTGAATGTGCAAATTAAACCATAATCTGATAAACTCTGCATGAGGATCAAATATCCTTAAACAAATTCTCTAACATAGCGGGTACTTGTAGGTTCTTTCATAACAAATTTGCATATTTACTACTTCTGGGTGTTTTCTTGAACTGGTGTTTGTGATCAATGCTAGAAAAAAACCCACGCTCTGTATTTTGGAATTCCTTACCGTCTCCCCAAGTGTCCCAGAGGAATGGTACCGTGCATTATCTCCTCTGCCACCTGTATTTTTATTGCACTTCAAAACAAAGCTCCAGTACTACAAAGAATCAATGGGGCCTGATTCTTCACTACCTTACTCCAGCTTTGCACAAGCCTGCTGCAGACAAAACCATTCCTCTTGCTTACAGCTGAAACAGTGGGTAAGTCCCCAGCCCTCCCCATGAGAGTGTGACAGGATAGCAGATTTTGGTCCTTTCCTGATCCCCTCCTGTAGACACAGGCACAAGACACACACGTAACCCAGGTAGAAGGGGAATTATGACCCTTTCTGTTCTCCTGCATGCAGCACAGCTGATAACTGAGACCTTGGTGATAGGTGACTTTCCTGTGTGAGCTTCCCTGATTTGGGGGAGTTTTATGTTTTGTTTCATTTCTTGTTTGTTGGTTTTTGGTTGGTTTTTTTTTTGTTTTTTAAGAGACTGGAATTGGTGGGTTACCATTCAGAGGGATGTTGATTTTGTGCCAGTTCTTGTTCCAAAGAAAAGCAGTGGTCCTACACTGAGGGAAGTTATAAGTCTGGGAGTTGTAGAAAAGGTGAAATCATTATTTTGAACAGGCTGGACATCAAACACTGCTGTGCACAGCTACTCCCTGTTAGATGCTGGTGATTAATTGCTCAGGGTTAGAAGATAACCAGGTCAGAGCCTTATGAGATACACACTTCCCACTGACAGTCAAATAGTAGACACCCATATCTAAAGTCTATTTGTAAAAGTAGTAGGGAGGCATTGTCCCTTGTACCATAAATGACTGTATCATTATAATTTATAATGCCCATTCCTCTGTTTCTAAACCTTCGAGACACCGACAGTCATAACTCTGACCTGCTGTTTTGCTTGAGCTGCAGAGTAAATACAAGGCCCAGTGGTTAAAACTCAGCCCAGATGAGCCAGAATTATTCCCTGTAAGACAAGGCATCTGGAAGATCTCACCCTGTTGCTGACTGCCCTACCTATTAGTGGGCTTTGACCCAAGCATGCAGAGAAGCGTTGCATCCTGAGGGTCGTTTCTGACAGCTCTGAACATAGAAACCCATTTTCTTTGCAATCTTCAGAAGTGGCTTACAAAATATCTAAAGTATTCAAAATCTGTGACCTTTTCCTGCAGGCAGAGTCTTCGTCACGGTGATCTATGTCTCTGTGGCCTTAAGGCCAGATTAATACAAGGCGTCCCCCCAAACCACCTGCAGGCTGGAGCTGCTGGAGAGGGGAAGCCTGACTGCTCAAGGGCCCTCACCTGGGGAAGCTGGCAAACCCTGCGCTCAGCAAACTGCATTAGCAAGTAAGATTCAAAGTCTTTTTAATTATTGGTGGTGTTTAAAGCCTAAAACAGTAGAAAGCCAGACTCTATGAGGAGCCCACATGTCACGTCACACTGTGACATTTTTCAGGGGAGGTGCACACGGCAACTACTTACAGCTACAAGAGAGACCTATAAAACTGTCCTCTACTGTGGGACAAGGGTCCCGCTCCTCTTGGAGGCACCTGAAGGTTGTGTGGAGACATGTCTCCTCCCACAGGGACTGTGTGGCCCTGGGACCTGGGTGCCTGGCTGTCCAGGGCAGCAAAGATAGAGAGCTCAAAGGGCAGGTTGTACTGCCCAGGCAGCTCTTCTCCATCTCCCACAGGAAAAGGGCTGAGTGAGGCAAGATCAGCCTGTGGCTTGGAGGTGTATCAGGCTTGTAGGCAGCCGGTTGACGCTTTGCAACATCTGTGACAAGCTTGAGTCTCAAAAGTACGTGGTTTTTATGTAGTTTTTAAAATACATAAATACAAATTGTCAAAGGCAGAAATGGAAGGATTGCATTAATTTCTTTAGCAAGACATGGTCACTTGCTGTTTTTCAGAGGTCAACTTCCCACCCTGTATGGGAGAGCTTCTTAATATTATTACCAAGTTTGTCTTTTCTTAAACTGACTTTTAAGTTTTTAAGATTAGAAATGCTCTTGGAGTAAGCCAGTATATCAGAACCTTAACTCATTTTAAGGTTTTGTACCCAAACCTGAACCTAGATCTGTATCCCCCCAGTCCTCCTCTCTTTATTATAAACAAAACAGAGCACACCAGACCCAAAGGCACATCAAAGTTAATCTGACACCCTGAAGCTCCTGGAGGGCTTTTAAACAGTGGATCCAGTCTGGGCAGATTTGGAACTCACCCCAATAGTGAGATGAATTCCAAAAAAAATTAAGATGATTCTAGACTGAGGGAAGGTACAGAGGAATAGGAAGGATTCTTCAGCACTTGCGTGAGGCTAGGGAAGAAATTTGGATGTGTGAAATGGAACCCTAGGGGAGAAGGATGAGGAGAAGATTGGAGAGGTGGTGGTATTCCCGCGGTACCTACTGCAACTCCACTGAGCCCAAAATTTTCACACGAAAATTGTTTGCCGAGACCTCTGTGTGCAGTGCTGCACGTTACAGGTGTGATGTTCAATCTTCTGCATCCATCATGGGAAATGTTAGTATTACTTTATTGCAAACACACTTCTGCAGAGATCTGAGCTAGATTTTCTTTCTTTTGAACATATTCATGATTAAGAGGAATATTCTGATCCAAAATTTTCAAACCCTAACATCCAGAAAACACAAATCTCTTATGTTCCATAGTGCTGAATATGTGATCCAAGGATCCCTCATAAACTCTACAGAGAGCAAAAGTGTATTTGCACCTCAGTTACAAAAGTCAGACAAGAAGCCTTAATATTTCTACCATGTTTTGGTGATGATGGAAGGTCCACATTTCAGTCCAGGCCCTGTGTAAGTGTATATAACTTTCAGGGACACCAATAGTATCTCCCCCCTCTTACATCAAGTCTGAATTTGTCCCATAACATTTGTTAAATGGCTCAAAAAAACATCGGTTTATCTTAAAAAAGTAGTCTGATACAAATAAAGAAATGGAGTAGAGAGTGACCAGAGGTGTACAGAACCGAGTTTCTGGGTAAAAAGCAGTCCTGGTCACAGCCTGCCCAGCTCCAGGTCTCACCATCTGGTTTCAGACATATTTACTTAAAGTTAGTATAGCAAGTAAGGTAAAAAGTATGTCGTCTTCGTTCACATGCGGCATCAAGATTCCAAGCTCCCATGATAAATAATGTACAAAGGTGCGAAAGGACAATTCTGTTTGTCCTGGGCCTCTCGTCAGGGAGATGTGAGGGACGTGGAGCACAGAGCTGCCAACTGTGCCGGCGTGGCAAGGCAGGAGCACCAGGTGGTCACTTGGCCAAACACCCTGTGTGCCACTGGCCGGCCCCAGTCCCAGCACACTGAGAGCTTTTCAAGGGAAGCATTTCATCTCCCAGCACCTCGCACACACGGAGCCTATTTTCCAGGACGTTGTTACCTTGCTGTTATTTTGCACTTCCTTCCCAAAAAAGTTTCAAAGTCTATTTTTTAGCACATATTTATTAAAATTTTCTCTCACTATTCTAAAGAATATTTGAATGGCCACTCGAAACCCCGCTGCCTAATGACTGTCAACTTGCTGAAGAAAGGAGGCGAGGGAGGCTTTACTTTGGGCAGGGGGGAGAGAAAATAAAGAGAAATCGGCCCAGCTTCAAAGGGCGCATTTCCATAATTGCCCTGTAACTTTGGCAAAATAAATCTGAAGGGCTGAGAAAAGCGCAATCTCTCAGATGAGTGCACTACAAAAGCCCCAGAGATCCTCAGTCCCACTTGTTACTATTCTAATTCAGTGAGAGAATTCAG
Source organism: Pseudopipra pipra (assembly GCF_036250125.1). Taxonomy (NCBI): domain Eukaryota; kingdom Metazoa; phylum Chordata; class Aves; order Passeriformes; family Pipridae; genus Pseudopipra; species Pseudopipra pipra. The sequence goes on from NC_087562.1 coordinate 12,881,969, forward strand.
TCCCTAACCTCAGTAACAAAAGCCATGAAATCACCGTCCTCCCATTCCGATAGCCTATTCCCAAAGAATAAGACCTTATCCAGCCTTTGTCTCCATCCTGCCCACAGACACTTGGTACAAGTCAGGATAGCATTAGGTGGAAGAACAACTGGTAGAGGTTTTTCAGACTGATAATTTAAACCCTCAGTCTCAAGTTCTTGGTTGCAAATATGGGTACTCCTACATAGCAGGGGTCTGTTTCTGACTTGTTTTATTATCACAAGAAGCCCTTTTTGTAGTTTATATGTGTTTGAATTTCCATACAATCTGTCTAAACTTCCCAGATGAAACATGCACATGAGAGATACGCAAGAGCTTTTCTTCAGAAAGGTGAAAATACCCCCTGTAACTGCTTCTAGGATTTAGTGTTTGTCCTCAGTAGTACACAATCTATTTTAAAAAAAAGGTAATTATAAAAGTAATTAGAAATAAAAATTTAATAAGCAAGTGTCTAAAATGGCTTTGCTGGCACAGTCACAGTTCCCACTTTGTAATTCCTTGATGAAAAAATGACTGCTGAATGTGAATAGTAGATCTTTTACAGCAAAGGCCCAATCTCCCGTCATTTGGCCCCTCTCTGACTTTTTTATTTTCTCAATAAGACAAGCTTTTGTGGCGATGTTCAGTATGGACAATCAGGACAGCCTTATAAAGGGATTGAGAAGGGCATACAAAGGGCTGCGGCAGCATCAAAGCGAGCCCGGCAGCACAATAGAGATGACATTTTTACATCCCAGGGCTGGGGCGGGCAGGGACTGAATACTGTGTCCATAGCAGTGTCAGTAAACAATGAGCAAAGTGGGAAAGGGGTGAAAACACAAGTCAAAATCTTTTTATTGAAGCCCCCTACACATTCATTGGGCATTTTCAGCCCTGCATTTGAAAGCTCTTCCATTTACTTACTCTCTGGATTCCCCTATTTAACTAACTGACTGATGATGGCTCCATTTTGATATCTGAAGAAAAGAATGGGAATTCTTCCTGAAGTGAATATATTAATTCATGAGATTTAATTGTGTTTTATTGGCAGTAAAGAAAATATTAGCGGCATGGTGCTGTTCTTAAAGGGACACTGCCATCTTTAATACCACATTTAAGAACACTGTTTAAGAAGCCCCTGCCTTACCTGTGGTACTAGTCCTGCCTATGGTTCTGGGAAGCAATGCTTTGTTTTTAGTTTACCAGTTCCCTCACTTTAGGTTTGGTCGGTTGGGGGTTTTGCATAACAAAACAAGGCTGGACTGTTCTGTTTAGCTGGTTTCTTGTTCCATTTCTTGTGCCCAAACCCAAGGTCTCGGTGTGGTTCAAAGCACCAATGTGGAAAGTCTAAAACCGGAGGGTTTGACCCTGGTCATTGAGCCAACTCAGGTAATCTCAGTAAGTATACCAGATGCCAGGAGGGCAGGCATGGGCACTAAAATTTGCTTTTCTGGGCATTTTTTTCCTGAAATTGCACAGAATTGCATTTCTTTTAGTACCAGGCTCTGATTTAGCACACTAGAGGAAATCTTTCTATCGAGCATACATTTCTGGCATCGTCTTCTGTAGGAATCACTAGTGAAAGTCTCCGTCTGAGAAGACCAACACTAGTGCTGCTGTTCAACAGCCATCTCAAGTGTCCTTTTTCATTAAATTATTTTGGAATGGGGCTGGCCTAATCTCCCTGTGAAGCTTTATCTTTCTTGGAAACAAGTTAGACTGCAACAGAGAAAATCAATGTTTTACTCCTTGTATCTAATTTCACATTACATCTATGTTTTTAGGCACTTAAATTTTACTGCTGAGGTATCTTGAGTATTGCGAAGTCCAGTGTGAATTATACTAATGATTGCTGAGAAATCCAATAGAGTGAGTCATATATTTGAGAGAGAGAGAGAGATATTTTCTTTTCACTGTTTTGCTTGAAAATAAATATAATATTAATGTATTAAAACCTCAAGTTTATGCATAGCCAGTGAGTAATTTTATTCTAGCCTGGCTAGCTGGCCTACTGACATGCATTTTCACCACTGCTAAAAATAATGAGGAATCCAAGTGACACACATTTATGGCTAGGAGTGCCATCAGATCCCTTGACCTAATTGAGCATGCCTACACACCTTAGAGTGTTTTGCATAACCAACTTAGACAGCAGGAACATTTCCAACCAGATTGATTGACATATTTTATTTCTAACTTAAGCTTAATCAGGACCAAGAATGATTCATTTATACCTTTCAAACTTTAGGAATTGACACAGGAGACAACCAAGCTGCAGACTCCAGTGTAAGCAATCATGTAAAGGAAAAAATATAGATTAATATAGTTTATTAGCCTACTTAGCTGCTGTAGTTGATGTAATAAAATTAATTAGTTAGCTGGTAGGGGAGTTACTTTATTTTATAAAATAAATGTCAAGCTAGATTTTTTGCAGGAAAGGTTTTTTTTTTCTAAATCCCTCCACCACTAAACATTTATCTGAAGTAACGTACAGAATCTAGAGCTACCTTAAGGTGCAGTTTGATTTGGTTTTTTTTCAGAAACTGGCTGGATGAGAGCTCATCTCGCAGTAATAATCACATTGACTCTCAAATTGAAAGAGTTTCCGGCTTTTAAGGTGTAAAGTACCTTCAAATAAATATCAGCAGTTTCCAAATGCCATGCCTTAAACAGGAACAAAGCCTAATAGAATAGACTGTAATAAAAGTGCTATTTCCAGCATGTGTGTATGTGGCTGCCCTACGCTGAAAATGTCCTTTAGCACTTTTTAACCATATTCTCTAGTGTGTCAGCAAAGAGACTCCATCAGAGTATTTAACATTGCTGGGAGCAAAGGAATAAAGTGGAGTCACTGTTGATTATTACTCATTAGCCACAAGGACATCCACTTAACATGTGAATAAATGAATGACACCATGTCCTAATGGAAATGGCCTCAGTGTACCTTTAAGCAAAATGTTGTTTAATATCTTCCATTTGCTGAATAGTAAAGAGGCCTGTTGGACATGCACAGCTAGCAAGCGGCCATTGTTGCTTTGTTCCAATTTCAGCATTTAATAAAAAAAGATGTTGTCTTGACTGCAGCAAAGCTGGGCCTCGAAACCCTGGGTGGCAGCACAGGCTTGTCCTCATTCTGCAAATTCAGAATTTCACTGGCTTCCTAAAGGGTTAATGCCCATAAAGCAAATGAAGCCTTAGAAGGTACATGTTCTTCATTATTCTGCTTTACATTCAAACATATAAAACAAAGAATATCTGATATCTTTATTGGTTTTCTTAGATAAAACACAAGCAAGCTATAAGCCTTAATTTTCTTATTACCATTTGTTAACAAGGAAGATAACACTCTCAAAAGTACTTGATTAGGGCTCCCTTTGATTTGTATCTTGTTATGATTGCCAGGGCATATATTTTTTGTATTATTACTTTAGTACACTGATGGTTCTGATCAAAGCGATAAAAATAGGTATTTTAAAAGTGTAAATATTAACCATACAGGTAAACCACATAATGTGAACAGCATCTTGAATGCTGCCATGCTGAAGCACACATTGGGAAACCAGTCATAGCTGAGATATATGTCCCTATCTGGAAAGCTGGCAGTCCAGCTTGGAGGAGCCCTTTTGCTCCCAAACCCTTGCAGCAGCAACTTACATAGTTCACAACTTTTTTTTTCTTTTACTTTTTTTTTTGACAGTATAGCTACTGAGAACAGCTGCAGAGATGGTATTGAAGCTATTTGGTATATCACATACGTAAATACACATGATCAGAATCCAGACAGCACACATCTGTTCTTATGGGAATGAACCAGCTTTAACTATCTAAGAAAAATAACAGCAAGTGCATCAGCTAACATGGAAGATTCAGAAGGGTATTTTAATGAATGGTCTGATGCCTGATTGTGAAAATTGTGCTGGATCTTTTCATTACTCTTGTGATTTTGTCTGCTAACAGCCAGCTGCACTGGAGGCAGCTCACTGCTGTTTCCCAGCTCACAGGGCTTTCTCCTGTCTTATCCCGGGCCATGATGGGCACTTTGGCTGCGGTGAATGGGGAGCCTGACACGGCCCGCTACGCCCGGCCGGCCGCTCCCACCAGAACTGGGTCTGACAAGTTGGAAGTCTCTTTCTCCTGCCCCTCCTGCCTCCTCCTCCTCGCCGACGCTTCCTCCGGCCAGCCCCGTGCAGACAGGGAGCGAGCGGGAGATGATTACATCAATCAGTGTCAGGTCTGGGAGCTGTGATTTATGAATATGCATAATGAGCTCTCACCTTTGAGAAGGACTAGCTAGGGAGATAATTGATTAGACAGGAAAAGAGCAGCCAACAGAGTGGGAGAGGGAGGCCTCTCTGCGCCGTCTCGGGCAGGCCTGGCTGGGGCTCCAGCGAGGCTGTCAAGCTGAGAGAGGGATTTCTGAAAAAAAATACGCGTAGGATTTTTAATGTTTTGTTGAAACACGCATAAAAAAATGTTTCCTCACAAAATTAATGGGAATTTTCTCCACATTAGGGTAGGCAGCCAGGCAGGCACAAAGGCTGCTTTCCCCCCGCGGGGAAACCAACTTCTCACTTCCAGAAGCCAAAGGGACGGCTTTCCCATGGCAGCCACGCTGCTGCTGCAGGAGCATCCCCACGGTCAGAGTGAAGGGAGAGGGCTCTGCAGGGACAGGGAGCCGAGGGGCTCTGTGTAAAGGCAAAGGAGCCTTTAATGGAGGTAAAAAGCTGGGGATGCAATTGTTTTCCCATCATGGTCTCATTATTTTCTTCCATCCCCTTTAAGCATCTGTCTGGCCACTGTGTGAAAGTTTCTATGGAAAACCCACCAGGATGCCCAGAGGAAGGGGATGTGGAAATTTGCCTCTAGCTTTTTCTCCCCCCACCCCTCCCATTTTAGATGCCATTAATCTTTTTTTTTTTTCTTTTTTTCCTCAGCAAGAATTGGCTAAAGAAAAAGCAGAATACAAAGTGCAGTGAGACTGGGTAAAATTTACATGAGAAACGATCCGTTTTCTAACTCCCCACCCACAGAGATTCCCCCATTTCAGGAGTCTGTCGGAGGAAAAGAGTGGGAACAGTTCCTGGAGGAAAGACAGAGAGCTGCACGGGGCTGCGAAAAGGCAAATGCTGTTTCTAGAGTGAGCTGTGGCCAGAAAGGACATATGGGGAAAGGCAGGGGACACGGGAGGGGGGATGAAAGCAGAGATCAGAACACTGCTGCAAACTCTGCGGGTCCCTTCCCTGGCCTCTTTTGCTCCCAGCCATTGCTACCAGAAGCCAGGGAGGCAGGCACCAGGCAAGGGGTCTCCCCATCATAATGCCAGCCAGGAAGAATATTAATTGTGAAACATTAAAACATTATATAAAATGTGTGTATACACATACACACATATATAGTGTAAACATATATATAAATCTTATCACTTACAGACGCCTAGGATTTAAAATGTAGTTTATCGGCCTAGTGCAACTCAATCCTATAAATAATACATTCCTATCACTATGACCTCAAAATGTCAATACCGCACAGCCCTGCGCATTTGCATATCTTGTACTGTCTAAACTTGAAGCATGTCAGCTATGTGCTTCTGTTTGTACTTTAACTTCATTTTAACTCCTGCTTCCTAGCTCCGAGCACCCTCCCCCCTCTGCAGGGTCTGTCACCAAAACGAGAAAAGCACCAGCTATTTAATCACCACCACTGTAATTATGCCGTTTCCAGGACTGTAAGGAGAGTACAGGTAGGGGGACACATCCCCCCTGGCAGAGGAGGAAGAGCCTGGGAACAAAAGCAGGAGGGAACCGGCCCGTGAGCTCTACCTGCCCGAGCTGCCCCCTCATCCGCGGCACCGGCTGTTGATGGTACATGGGGAAGGGAGAGGGCAACAGCCTTCGCCCTCCCACCAACACTCCCTTGGGATGGATTCCGAGCGGGAGAGGACCTCTCCCGGATCGGGCCGATTTCCAGCACTTCGCCGAGGAAACGAAGCTACAAGTTTTGGAAGCGACGGCTCGGCTCCGGGCGCAGCGGGACGCGGCAGCTCCCGGGGCTGTGCCGGCGGAGGAACAGCCGATCCCTCCCGGCCCGGGGGCGGCGGGGCGCGCAGCCCGCCCGTCCGGAGCGGAGCGGGGCTCCCTGACGGGGTGCACTCGCCGCCCCGCCTCGCTGCCCGGTGCCCCCATCCTGGCCGATATCTCTCACCCAAATGCCAGCCCCCGGGAGCGGGGGGATGCCCCGGCCCCGCCGCCTTGGGCAGCCCCAGACCCGCTCCCCGCTCAGCGGCACAGACTACCCGTGCGGAGCACCCCAAAAGTGACCCCTGGGATGCGCGAAAGCAGGAGGGAGGGCGGGGAGGATTGGGGGCAGAAATAACCCAGCTGCGCTGCCGACCCGCGGCCACACCACCGACCCCCGAAGCTTCCTTCCAATTAACCCCCCCGGCCCCAGCCCCGCTCCGCAGGGGCGGGGTGGGGAGAGTCAATAGCGGCACCCCTCATACTGCCCTCGGGGTCCAGAGATCATCTGCCCGCTGCTCCCCCCGGGGCTCCCCCCGGCGCCATCCCCCGCTTCCCTGGGACGGGGCGCTGTCCCCGCATCCGCACGCGGAGCCCCGCACCCCCCGCCACCGCCTGCAGGGGGCGCTGCGGCTCCAGCGATCGGCGTCGGGAAGGGCCCGGCCCGGCCCGGCCACCGCGACCCGCGCAACGCCCGGGGATGAACCGCTCCGGATGCCGCGGGAAAACAGTAACCGGCGCGGGGAAGGTGGGAGGAGGGGGGGGGGAGTGGGGGGGGGCGGGACTCGAGTAGGAAAACAACTCCAGAGGTGGGGGAAACGAGAAGTGTAGTCAAAGTGGCAACAGTTTATTTATTAGCCAAAAATATATACTTTCTTGTACAATTTGGTTCACACGTATGTACATTTTTTTTTTAAGGTATGTACAAAAAGAAAAACAAAACCCAAACAACAACAACAACAAGAAAAAAAAAAAAGGAAACACCTAATTCTCACTGGACTTCCGAAAAAACCTCACGACTCGACTCAGCTAACCCAGGTGATAGTACAGGAGCGGGTATTTTTTTTCCTTTTTAGTTTTAATATACGGACATGCTTACAAGTTGTAATTATACAGAGCTTTTTTTACAATCATTACAACAACAATAAAAAATTAACTATGATGATGAGAGCGCCGATAGAACCATAGCGGCGTCAAGTTGGTTCTGGGGCCTGGAAAAAATGACACAGAAAAAAAAAAATTTAATAGGATTTCTAATTATCTTGGGCTGGCACAATATTTTTAACTGCAGGTAGTTCTGGTTTTGTTGTTGTTGTTATTTTTTTAAATAGATCTATAAATATAAAAAGTTTTCAGAGTGACTTATGCTAAATGTATTTAGCCACGAAAACACCGCGGGCCCGATTCCCGTGGTTTCAATCAATCAAAGGAGTAATTGGTTTCTCATTGAAATTGAGTGACTGTTATGCCAAAGTCGGCAGGGCTCAGCCTCTTCAGCTTTCATACACTGGGGGGGGGGGGGGGATTTTTGTTCTGGTTTTATTATTTTATATTTTTTTACTTTAATTTACTATTTTCTGCTGCCGCAGTGTCTCTTCCCCCGACCAAGCGACAGCGGCGGGTGGCGATCCGCGCTGCGGGGGGCCCGGGGATGCGCTTCCCGGCCAGGGGCGACCCGCGCCCGGACACCGCAGCCGCGCGGCCCCGCTGCCCCCGAGCGCGGCTCGGCCTGCCCGCGAGAATCGCTCCCGAGGGCCAGAACGGAGAACAGCAAAGAAAATATATGATCAGAATAACCCACCACGCACGCAGAGGAAGAACAAGAAACCGTCCTGGAAAGGGAACTAAAGAAGCGGAGAAAATAAGCTAACCATTTACAACTGCCTCCATACATCCCGAGGAGACGGAGGGAGCCATCTCTTACCGCCTCTGCACTGGCTGGAAAGCTGTCTTTAGTAACTTTTTCTCTACTTCCAAGGCACTAGATCGATCTAAAAAGAGAAGGGGAAAAAAAGTGTTCCTTTATAGCCCCCGTTTTATTCCTCCCATCCCTGAATTAAGCCTCGAGATTCAAGATCTTTTCTCAGCGAGTTGCAAATACGACACAACGACTGCTCTGCTGCAGGGGTGACCGTCAGAGAAAACACACCGACCCCCGAGCGAGCCTGACCTGGCGGCCGGGTCCTTCCCGCAAAAGCGACGACAACAGCAACAAAAAATTATCTCCGTTGGAGGAAGGTAATTCTCGGGGATCGAGGCTACCCTGGCCAGGAGACCCCCGCCTCCGCCCCCAGGGCCCCCGTGGCCGCCCGCCCGCCGCCACCTGCGCCCCGACGGCTGCTCCGCGCCGGGCCGGGCCGGAGGCACCGTGAGAACCGCGCGGGGCCGGCGCCCCCCGCCGCGGCCCCACGCACACGGCCCCGCTGGGCCTCCCGCACCACTCCGCGCCGCCGAGCCCCCCGCGGTGGCGGCCGTCCCGTCCCGTCCCCGCCGCGTCCCTCAGCGGTCACCTGCTCCGACGGGCTCCGCGCTCTGCGCCTGGTCCGCGGGCCGCGGGAAGGCGGCGGCGGGGGGGGCGGCGGAGGCGGCCCCCAGCCCCAGCAGGTGGGGAGTGTTCAGTAAGGCCAGCGGGTGCGGGGGGTGGTGGTGGTGGTGGGCCGGGAAGGCGCGGTTGGTCCAGTTGGGGAACTTGCCCAGGGGGCAGGAGGAGACGAGTCTGTGGGGCGGCGGGGTGGGCAGCGGCAGCGGCTGGGGGGCGGCCGCCGGCGGAGAGCCGCCGCCAGGAGACTTGCGGGGGTTGTCCGGGCTGGTGGCCGTCTCGGCCAGCGACCAGATCTTTGGCTTCGGCAGGGCGCCGGCCAAAGCGCCGTCCGTCGGGGAGGAGGCGGCGGAGGAGGAGGCAGAGGAGGGGGGCGAGAGGTGGGGCGGCGGCGGCTGGAGAGGCGGCTTGAGGGGCTCCGGGCCGACGGCTGCGGCGGTGGCGGGCAGCTCGCACTTGTGATGGTGGTGATGATGGTGATGGTGGTGCAGGTGGTGGTGGCGGAGGTGGTGCGACTCCCCCTCAGCGGCCTTGCCGTAGCGCTCCTCGGAGCCGGGCAGGTCCTCGAAGCCCTCGGATCCCTCCGAGTCCGTCTTGGAGTCAGAGTGCAGGAGGTCGGCGTCCTGCAGATCGTCCTCGAGCTCGTCCTTGTTGCTCTCGATGTTCTCGGTGTCGATGTTCTCCAGGTCGATCTCCTCCTCGTCCTCCCTCTTGTCCTCTTCCCCCTCGTGGTCGCTGCCGTAGGAGTTGCCCTCCTCGTCCGTCCTGCTGCGGGGGGCCCAGGTCATTTTGTTCTCCTTCTTGAGCCGCCGCCGCGCGTTGGCGAACCAGGTGGAGACCTGAGTGAGGGTCATTTTGGTGATGATGGCCAGCATGATCTTCTCGCCCTTGGTGGGGTAGGGGTTTTTCCGATGCTCGTTGAGCCAGGCCTTGAGGGTGCTGGTGCTCTCGCGGGTGGCGTTCTTGGGCCGCGACGGGTCCCCGAACTGGTACTGCCCGTAGGGGTAGAAGGCGGGGTGGTGGGGGGGGAAGGCGGCGTGCTGCACCCCCGGGCTCTCCTTCAGCTCGTACTGGGCGCCCTGCAGCGAGAGGGAAGGGGCGGCCCGGCTGAGACAACGCGCCGGGCCCGGGGCCGCTCCGTCCCGCCGCCGTTACCGGGAGCAGCGCCCGCCGGCACCGGCGCGGCGGCCGGGCCGTGCTGCCTCCCCCACCACCGAGCGCCCCGGCCGCGATCCCGGGCACGCTCCAGCCCCGGTACCCCGGTGCTCCGGCCGAGCAGCCGGTGCCCGGGGGTGCCCCGGGGGCAGGACCGGCTCCCCTGGTGCGTGTGAGCGGCGGGGCCGGCGGCAGCCGGGGCCGGTCCCCGCGGCCGTCAAACCCCCGGGCGGAGCGGAGGGAAGCCGCGGGGCCGCCGTTCCAGCCCTGCCCCTCTCCGGCGGCTCTCCATGGGCAAGGCGGCGATAGCGCCCGTCTCTCCCCTGACAGCCCTCCCAGCGTCTCCCCTGGCGTTCCCGGGGCCGATCCCCAGCGCGAACCGAGCGCCCCGGGGGGCGAGCGGCGAGCCCCGGGGGCCTCTTACCAGCTGGGGGAAGATGGGCAGCTCTGCGGCGTAGGGCAGGAAGGCTCCGTAGCCCTGGGCGGCGGCGGCGGCGGCGTAGGGCGCGCCGTACATGGAGGAGAGCACGTTGGAGAGGGTCCCGGACGGGGCCAGCTCGGCGCCACCGCGGGAGCCGCCGCTCCCCGGGCGCTCCGCCGGGTAAAGCGGCCTGATGTACTGGTAGCCCAGCTGGGGGAAAGACATGGTGGGGGAGCGGGGTAGGGGAGGGGGGAGGAGGGGGGGGGGAAACGAGAGGAAGAAGGGAGAGAAAGGGGAGAAAGTAGCAGGGCCAGGAGCGGAGGAGGGAGCCGGGTCGTTCGCCCTCGCCAGCCGCCCGCACTTTCAGCGCCTCCCGCAAACTCCGGCGGACATGGGGGGGGGGAGCCGGGGGTGCGCGGAGGCCGCGGTCTCCCTCCTGTTCTCGGCCGCCGCGGTAAACGATCCGATCGCTTCTTTCTTCTCTCACTTTTCCTATTGATCTGAGTGGACCCAGGTCAGGTCCTAACAGATTGCCTGAGATTATTGGGACTCTGGGCTCTGATTGACATTTCTAGTCTCTCACAAGCCCCTCCTATTTCTTTTAAGTCTCTCTCTCCCTCTGCCTCCCTCTCTCTCTCATGCCCAGAGCTCGCTCTCTCCGGGTTTGTCACTAGCTGCTTTTTTTTTCTTTCTTTTTTTTTTTTTTCTAAATCTGTTTACTGACGTCGCGATCTTTTATTTGAGTTGCTTTCAAATCTCGTTTTAGAGATCGCCAATCAGTTGTGTGTTTTACAAAGGTTTAACCCTGCCTCATGGTATTCTAATTATATAGAGATAGATTTAGATATAATTTCTTTCTTAGACCCCACTCTCCTGGAGCATGGGAAGCTGGGGTGTCATTTGTGAGCGGCACACGAGAGGAACAGGGAAAAGTTGTGACATTTAAAAATAAAGGCTCACACCATCACCATCCCCCAGTCCCCCTTTTCAGGTTTTCAAATTTACAGCCTTTCCTTGCCCATATTTTCTTTCTTTATTAAGATATTCCCTCCTTCTTTTCCCCCGCTCCGGCCCTGGCGAGGGTTCCATCTCCTAATATAGATTTAAAAGTTCATTGGATTTTCTTTTAATTTGCATTTCCAGAACTACCTCGAAAAATTTCCTAATGTACAGGATCTTTAAGGAGTCCTCTACGTTTTGTCTGGGCTAACAGTGCGCAGATACAGTGGAAAAGCTAAGTTAATTTTCCTCCTAATAAGGGACTTCAAAGAGTTGTAGGTCACAATTTTACATCAAAGGCAGAAAAGAAGGCAAATTAAAATCTTAACAAAGGAGAGACGGGAGCAGCCCTCTGGGCCATTAGTAAATAAGTGGTGTGAAAAAAGGGACAATGACAGGCACTGGAATTAAACTCATTAACACCTTTTTGTCTTGGTGCGAAATCTCTAATTAGGAAATTTATGATCATTTTGCTTATTCCCTCTGTTCTGAATCACTACAAGGCTAAGAAGGAAGTACCTGGTACGTGCAACATTTGCAAAGGGAGCAGTGGCACGGGTTTGTAAGGAGCTATTGGGAAGGAGTCAAGATACGGTTTAATTACAGAATATGGTTTGGGCTTTTTTTATGATCCACACATTTTAAATTACGGTTTGTTTTCTTGTTGTTGTTGTTGTTAACCCCCCAACCCCCTTTCTTTCTCTGAAACCAGCGTATGAGTTGCAATTTAGTCTTCTAAGAGTAGTTAAATACAGTTCAACCACAGTTCGTCTTTGCCAAGCCCCGGTGTGCCCTGCTCCGCTGCTGCAGGCAGAGGAAGAGCCTGGGCTGGAACCTAAAAAGTTCGCTCAACTTGTGGGGAAAAGGGACCTGAACCTGCCACCGTTATCTACTTTTTTAAATTCTTGGTGTTTAAATGAAACAAAAAGTTTGAAAGGTCTTTTGAGGAGCTGAGGCTGAAGGAGAGCCGTTTAACCATATTCCCCTCTCTTCCTAAATACTCTCTGGATTTATTGCCTTTAAAATATGATTTAGGTACAATATAACCACTGCGCCCACAGTATGGATTTTTATAACTACATTTCTTTAAAAATGAAATTCATGTCAGATTATGCAGTTAAAGGAATCGACCTTGATAGCTTGCTATAATAAAACTGTATCAGCTTGTAATAAATGCGGATTATAGCAAAGCAAGCTCCAGAATTAAAATTCCCTGAATCAATATATGAAAATCTGTAGGAAACATCTCTAATCGTATTAAGTTCATCTTTATAGCATTTCCTATCTGCTAATCTAGTGCAAAAACAACTCTGTGTTGGAGGAATTTATTTTCTTCTATTCAATGTTGGTGCTTTTGATAGTATAATGCAAGGGAGATAACAATATTAAATTCAGTTATAAGTTTATTTCTTTTTAATTCAAAAGGAAAACAGGCAGCCAACGCCACGTCCTGATGTGCTTTAAACTTTTCTGTAGGCAGCACTCGCTGGTGCGATGCGATGTCGAGGGGGTCGGCGGAGAGTTTGGGTGCAGATCGCAACTTTTAAAAATATCTACCTTGCAGAGAAAAGGGTCTAATAAGAAAAATGGGATAAATAGGTCGCCGTTTGATGCAGTCGTGCTCACCACGCTGGTGTTACAGTAGGGCTGTGACCCCCACACACGGGCACGGGGGCACACGCGCGTCCCACAAAACCGGACCCGTCCTTCTGCGGCTGGACGTCTGGCACGGAGTGTCAAAGCTGGCGGGATTATTTTCTGAGTTTTAATCAACAGCACAATCAATATGAGTTCGTCCCCGCGGGAGCCGCCGGCAGTGGCGGGCGGTGTTGGGATGGGGGCGGCCGGGGGCTCCCCAGAGCCGGGGGGGCTACCGCAGCAGCCGAGAGGGAGACACGGGAGGATAGAAATTTATGGGTGCGAATGGATCCAGGTCAGGGTGAGGGTGAGGGATGGTTTATTAATGGGCAAGAAACGGAGAGGAAGCGTAGCCGTACCGGGAGGACAGGAGGAGAAATCAGTAGGGATGCCGTTCTTGGCTGAGGGGGAGGGAAAAGAAAGCGGAGAAGGCAGCAAACGGTGGGGAAGAGCGGCACGAAAGGAGGCGTCTTCCCGGGGGTGCGGGAACGATGCCCACGGCGAGAAGCGCCGCACGTCTCCAGCAGCGGGAGGGCCGCTGCGGGACGGGGAGAGCGCGGGACTGGGGGCGACTGGTGCCGGGCGAGCAGAGCAGCTTGGCAGGGCAGGGCGAGCGGGAGGCGGCGACGGGAGCCGAGCAGGGAGCGGAGCGAAGCCCGTTCCCCGCTGACGAGGAAATAGCAGGGGAAGAGCGAAGCTGAGCGGGAGACACTTTGCCTGGAGTCGAAAGGAGATGAGAAGGGGAGGCTGGAGCCGGCCCGTCCTGCGGGGCGACGAGGGAGCGGCGCGGGGCCCGACGGCCGCCGCCCCCGGGGAGCCGCGGCGGCGGAGCGCTCCTCGGCCGGCCGGACACGTGTCTCCTGGCCGGGACCTGTCAGAGCAGGGAGAGCGGCTCCTGATTTATCACCCGAAACACATACACACCCCCGCCCGCCCTCCCCCTGGCCTCGAATCCCGCCTCTCCCGGCGGCTCTCTGCGTCCCCGAGCTAAAATCAAACCTCCCTCCGGCGGCCGCGGGGCTTCCCCGAGTCCGCTGCCGTCTCCGGGGCTGGGGGACCGGACACCCTCCGTGGGCAGCGTCGTGCCCGCCCCGATGCCTCAGGGACCCTCGTCTCTATTCCTATCTCTCATGCCCCTCCGCGCCCCTCTCCATCAGATCACGAACGACCTCGGGGACCGAGGTGGCCCCGGCCCCGGGTATTTCTCCGCCGCAGTGCCCGTCTGAGGAGCCGGAGGCTGCGTGCTGGAAGTTGCGGGAGAGGTCTAGGCAGGGTTGAGGGTTCAGGCAGACTCCTGCGGGGAGCCGGGATGCGGGTAGGGTGGGAGCTGCGGCGTGCCGCAGCACACGCGGGGACGGGGCGCAGCCACCGGGGGAAGGGGGGGTAAATAAACAAGTGGGATTAGGAGAAGGGCTGCAGTAAAACAAGAGTTAAAAAATAGAGGGAAAGATCAAAGCACTGGGTAAAAGACTCTTCAAATTACACGTTTGAAGCTTTTCCATAATTCCAAGGCGACAGATAGATAACAAGCTGCACATTCCTTATCACATATGGAATCAATCTGAAAGGAGTCTCTTGATCAGAATCTGTTAATTGCAGTGACATATGATTTGGAAAGAAAACACAATTAATGACCCTTCATGTTAAGACTTTGGGACGAGGCCACTGACAATCCGCACTCTGCAGCCAACATCAACTTTATTATTATCGGTAGTAGTAGTACTACTAGTAGTAAACTATTAAAGGGATACATTCTTCGAGCCTCGGTGAGTGTTTTGTCTCCGTTCCCATTGCAGGTTTCTTCAGAAGGGGGAGGAGAAGAGAAGGGGACAAGAGTGCGTGTGCGCCTTTCCTTCAAGGTTTGGGGAGCTAAAATGATTTAGTACCTTGTCTGTAAATCTAATGACCTAAGGTGAGAAAAAATACTTCATCTTTTATTATTACCATTTGTGGTGAGCGTTACCAGGAAACAGCAGAACCCTTTTGAAATGGTAAATATATGTATCCATTTAAAACCCATTATTGCTGAGATTTTCCCAAAGAGAAATAAAGCAAATCTGCCCAATCCCATTTTCTAGCGCCCTCTGTCCACGGCTCCTTCCCGGCCGCTGGGACCGCCGAGCCTCGGCGGAGCCTTCCTGGCGTGCTCTGGGTGCTCAGGGTACGGGGGGGCCCTGCAGCAGCAGTGTGTGCTCCGCGGCTGTTAATGTGCCACGCGTTCTGTAATGTTAGGAAAGGAGGTAGCAACATTTTTAAAAGCCTTACTCTGTCATTAAAAGGTATTGGCTTTGTTTTAGAAGGGAGAGGGAGAGGTTCATTTGAAGGTTAGAAAGCATACACTTTAATAGGATCGAAGTGAAATTAGTTAATAAGAAAATGCTGGCCAGAAGCTCTCCGGGCTTTTAAGTGCTCTTCAGGCCATTTAGGGAAATTGAATAAGAACAGACTCCGTTACCTGCAGCCCAACTATTATCTTCAGTTCTGCACAGAGGCGAGAAGGGAAAAATAGTGCCTGAGAGACCTGAAGTCCCCTACACCTCCTGCCAGCCTGTTTCCTCGAGAAATAATGCCCCCTTTCTGCTCGCGGGCGTGTTCCCCTGCTTCCGCTTGTAAGTAGCCCAGGCTACAGTGTGTACCACAAGGGGGTAAGCAAAGGTAAGGGGCCATCAGCAGATACTGAAGGCTGCGAGGGCAGCTCTGTGCAAAGCCTGGTTACCGCCGGGACAAAGCTGGCCTCTTGGTGTTTTTTCTTCCCTTTCATTTCTCGGAGATTTTTTTGTTGGGTTTTTCTTCCCCCCCCCTCCCCCCCCATTTTGGTGCTTTGTTGAATTGCGTTCGGACCGTTGCCAGTAGGTCAGTATATTGTGTTACCCAACTTCCGATCTGCTCTCTTTCTCCCTGCCTTTAAACTTTATAGTTTTTAGAGGTGTTAATAAAACCTTTCCTTTGGTAAATCGTTCATTGGAAACCCCACCGAAACCTGGAATGACTTCAGAAAAAAAAGCAGCTCTCAGGAACGAGGGGCTGGGAGAAGGCTTTTGTCCAAAAACTGCATAATTGCCGTGAATCTTAGGAAACATTAATCTTTATAGGAATTTGTGATTCATATCTGTGGTTTGACCATTTAGGTGATTTACAATCTGTTAGTGCAATTCACTAATTTTATGCCAATATATTTTATGCGCCCGGTTAGATTTTCCATCGCCCATCGGAATGAGTGGCTGGTGTGCCTCGCCGGTGTCAGCGTGGCTCCGTGACTCCGGCGAGGCCGGTCCCGGCGCTGCGCGGGAGCGGAGGAGTAGGCGCAAAGTGCGCATAGCTGTGGGAAACTTCCCTTCCACATTTTCCTCGTCCGCAGCCCTGGTGCTTCTCGGTCGGGCCGGGACCATCCCCACCCTCCTGCGCTGCTGCGAGGATGTCCGCGGCTCCGGCGAGAGGGCTGCAGCCTTTGTGAACCGGAGCCGAGGGTATCCTGAGTTTCTCGAGCTTTACCAGCGAGTTTAAACCCAGATTATTCCTCCCTGCTGCTCCATTCCCTGGCACGCCCTCGGGGGAGCCTCTGGCAGCGGGGAGCCGCTCCCCGTCCGGCACCGTGGGGGGCTCACGCCTCCCCTCGCCCTGACCGCCCCCCGGGACCGGCGCCGCCGTGGGACGGTGCCTCTCCAGTTTCCCCGGCGGTACCTCCTTCCCTCGTCCCCGGGATGGGGCCGGTGCATCCGGCGGGGGGGTTTCAGAGGCAGCTGGAGGTGCCGTGGGTGGAAAACGCAGCTCAAACGACACCTCTGGAGGCTCTCCGTGTGGCAGCAAAGAGGGGCATTCCCCGCGTGGGGTGTTCCAGCACTCTCCGGCCGCCGCATGGGAGAGCCGGGGATGGGGATGGCTCCGTGTAATTTGTAACTGGGTTTATTAGCTGGAGGGGAAAACACAAGCAAATAAAAGGAGCAGCAGCTGCGCTGAAGATAACACTACGCGGAGTCTAATCTTGTGACACAATCATTAATTACTATTGTATTAATTACTATTTTTCCAAAACACTCCCTGCCCGGAAGAGCTTACAGCCCACATCTGCTGTGTAATGATACTCTGGGTACAGAAACGATTCCCCCATTAGGTCCCAGGTAGTGTTTACAAATGGTAACACCTACAGTATCAAAGCCCATCATCTTGCAGCCTGAGATTTTCTGTCCCATCGGCCTGGCTAGGACGATTTTGATGCCGATAAAATACATTTAAATATCAAAGTCTTTATTCACGTACATATTCCGTCCAAACTTTCAGATCGCGGTGCCGTAACTGCTTTATTCGCTCTTCATCCCACGGATGCTGCCTTATATCAGTAACAAACAAGCATTGATTTTATGGTAAAGTCACTTTGGGATGGGAATGAGTAACTCCAGGCAGTGCTATCACTGTATTACATGGAAATGGCCCAGGTAACAAGATGAACATTGATTCAGCATTATGTTTGATCAATAATGAAATAAGTAACTTCAGGGCCAAATTAAAATGCAAGCTGGCTTAACGCTGCCAGCTTC
Organism: Pseudopipra pipra; assembly: GCF_036250125.1. Classification (NCBI taxonomy): domain Eukaryota; kingdom Metazoa; phylum Chordata; class Aves; order Passeriformes; family Pipridae; genus Pseudopipra; species Pseudopipra pipra. Next base: position 12,899,288 of record NC_087562.1, read on the forward strand.
TGGGCTAAGTGACAAGGCTAATTCAGCAGGGAAATGGCAATATTTGCATTAGAGGCTGCATCTGTTGTTTGGTGGAAGAGGCTGGATCTGCAATAACGCCGGATGGAAGTGCAGGGAGCGGGTTTGGGAAGAGCCCCGTTGTGCCCGGGCCGGGGGGCGCTGCCCAGGCGGGGCAGCGCTGCTTGCCCCGAGTTCCCCTCGGCTCCCGGCCACGACGCTGCAGAAAAACCACTTCACGGCGGGTAACAGCAACCCAGCGCGCTGCGGTTCGCAGATAACTGGATGGTGTTAGCACTTAGCGAAGGAAATACAGTGTCGTAACCTCCTCGGCGGGCGGGAGCTGGGCCCTGCTCGGCCCGAGGCCCCAGGCCCGGGGAGGCTCCGTGCAGTGTCCTGGACGTGAGTGGGCAAGGGGAAGGGACCGAGGAGATGAGTGGGAGCATGACCAGAGCTCCCTGCATCGGCGGCCTGTGGTCCGGTTTATCTGCTGTTCTTTCCGTGGCCGATTTTCACATCTCAGCCATGTTACCGGGACGGTGACATGGTTTTGATTCCCAGTAGCGATTGTCGCCTTCAGCTGGGACCGGGACACGAGTCGAGCCACCGAGGACTAAACCTCGATTAGGGGTGGAAAGTCTGTCAGGTGTAACCCTGTGCCCCAAACCCGAGCCGTCGGAGAGCAAAGCCCGCAGCAATTTCCTTGTGGGAGCTGGGCATCTCCGTCGTTCCGTACCGAGGAGATGTTACCACCGGGACACCAATGAGCACCGGAGGAGGGTGGAGGGGAGCCGGAGGGGATGAGAGGCAGCTGGAGGTGCCGGTGTGTGCGGGTGAGGAGATTGTGGACAGAAACAGAAAGACAGGACAGGCAGGCGGCGCGCGACGTAAACTGGGGACACCTAGTAGTGGGGCATTTTTCTAAGTTGCTATTTTTTAAACTAATTTTTGAACCTTTCCTCCAGTGTAGGGAAAAAATAAAAAGAAGGCTCTCCCCAAAAGAAAATAGGGAAACCTTTCAGTGCAACCCTACTAAGCTGAGTGTGCCAGGGCCGTGTGGGCTTCTGCCCCACTGCTGGAAATGTATCCAAGGAAGAGCGAGCTGCCCCTGCGACCGGGGAGAGGACCAAGCTCGGCAGGAGCAGGGGAGAACCCGACGGGGGTCCCGGCCGTGGGTAGCTTGATACAAGCCCAGCCCTGGCTCTGCCGCTAACTCAGTGTTGCCACGAAAACTGAGCCCTAAATCAGGCCCAGAGTGGCGAGGGTCGGCTGGAAATGAGTGATGCTGTACGTGAGGGATAGTCCAGGGGTCTGCAGCAGCGCTGGAGAGAACGGCTCTCCACCTACAAAGGGGCCCAGACGGCGGGAGCTCAGCTCCCCGGGCCAGGTAAGGGGATGGGGAAGGCGGGAGTGCGTGGCGTGGTACCGCACACCTCCCGCCCCTTCCAGGTGGCAGGATCCAGCCCCCTCCTTAGGGTGTCGGTGCAAGCTCAGAGGGGGGGTGCAGACCTGGGGGAGGTGGATTTAGGCCAGGAGGAGCGGGAGCACCCGCGTTACTTAGCGGGTGGTGGGGTCATTTGCCGGTGTGTAGCACCGCCGGGACAGCCCCAGCCCCGACACAGGGAGGGAGGGAGCCGCCCTGGACCCGCCACGCACCGGGAGCCTTCGGGGAGCGCGGGGCGAGCTGGGCCGGAACGGGACTCGTGGCTCCCCCCACAGCCCCGGGTGCAGCAGTCGGTGGGACGCGGGGGAAAAAAAGGGGGGGGGCACTGGCGTTATTGCTCTTTCCTCTCCTTAAGGAGGTCAAACGCGATCGTTCAGAGCTATTGATTGCTCCTCGGGCTTGTAGTGATTTGTTAAAAGTAAGTAAGGGCGAGCAGGAGGTGCAGGAACCTCTCCGGGAGGAGCCGTGGAGGGAGAGCGCGGGCGCAGCGGGGCGGGATGGGGCTGGAGGTGGGGATGGAGTTGAGGATGAGGATGGGGATGGGGCGGAGCGGAGCGGAACGGGGCGGGCCTGGGACCGCGGAGCCGCGGCGGGGACTCCATGGGGCAGGCGCGGAGTCCCCGGTGGCCATGCCGGGTCGGGCCAGGCTGATGGGCTGCGCGGCTGCGGAGGCAGGTGACGGGCCTGGCGTGCTCCAGCAGTGCCCCGCATCCCGCACACCGAGCGTGCCCTGCGCATCCCGCGCCCCGAGACACTTCTGAGTACTCCCCTCTTCCCAGATCATTAAGCGAAACCCTCCCCCTGTCCTGATAGATCCTAGAGAAAAACATGGGAATAGGGAAAAGGATGGAAATTGTCACATAGTTAGCTTTAAAGGGCGAATGAGTTTTATGTTGAGGTGTAAGCACAAAACCATCTACTAAAGTCAGACATGCCTTCTTTTTCAGGGCTAATGGAATGAGTCATCGACAGAGTGGATTATTTAAAGCACCATGTGAGTCTATAATCATGTATATATACAAGTTATTATATATTGGAAATCTGTCTCCTCCACTCCCTAGTCTCTTATAATCCTCTGACCAGGAACCAGGCAGTCCCCATGTGGAAATTTAGAAAAGAAAAATCAGTAATGCTCTTAGCATCAAACAATAAATCCTGAAGTTATTTGCCACCACATTTAATTAAATATTTTGAAAAGAAAACCCTTGTGATTGATTTGCCTTCTGTATTGATCCAATATTGATCCTTCGCGTCTTGCTAGTCCAGCTGTGGCATGTGCTAAATGGCTGCGATGCCTAGGAATACCTTCTTATGAATTGCTCCTTAAAATTCACTGTAAAGCTTCCTAAAGACTCACGTCTAGCAAATTTAGTTTGCTTGGATTAGTTTAAGCATTCTATTTCCGAACGCGATCTCCTTAAAAATTTTCTCCTTTACTTTTTTCCCCTCCTACTTTAAGACGTTGTGTTGTTCTCTCCGCCGTC